>NC_090316.1:8893657-10143657 GCF_039906515.1 Pseudorca crassidens
CAAAGCCCGAGAGGCCCCACCGTGGGTACTACTGGACACAGCACTGTGCAGCCTGAAGCTGGGCCCTGAGGTCTTGTTTTTGGCCTAGAATTTGCTTGATATAAAGGCACCACACGGAGGAGAAGGTGGGTGGTGGGAATGAGGTGAGAGCTGAGGGGCAGGGGACTGAAGGTGAGTGAGATTCAGAGAAGCTGGCAAAGACAACACCTCTCTCCAGCTCGTGGTGTCGGTATTGAAAGGTGTCTTCTTCACACCCAGCTTAACATCCACAGGGACCCTGAGAGGCCAAAACGATGGTGTTCACGGGCTTCTGAGGAGGGGGGCGGGTAAGGCAGGGGGGAGAAAGCTGCTGTCTGGACCTAGCTTCTTGGTTTACTTCCAATGCCAGACTGTGAGCCCAAGACAGCAGGGACCACGTGACCTCCCTTTTTCTTAAGCCTGGCAGAAGAGTCCTGGTGGCACCCAACTAAAATCTGATGAATGACTGAAACTCTCTGAAGTGGAAAATTAATGCCAGCCTGGACCGAATCTCCCCAAAACTCAAGTCAGAGCATAGAGAACAAGGGATGTTCCAAAGAAACCATAACATCTGAGCACAGAGATTACAGAGCAGAGGAAATGACCCCCCCCCCCCCCGACCCGGCCACAGAGCGGGGTTTGAGGAAAAGGCAGGCGGGAATCTCTCGCTTACCTTCGATTTCCGAAATTCTCTTCTCCGTCTCCTTCTCCATCACCTTCTGCCCATAGGTGATTTCTGCCACCTGAGCCACTTTCTCTGCCTCTGTATTAATGAAGTTCAGAAAGGCTTAGAGCCCCGACACGTCCAGAGTTTGACGGCATTGCACCTTTCACCTGATCTGAGGCCCTGATGCAGGGCAGCGGGTGGGCTCGGGTGAAGGGCCACTGGCCCAGAGGCAGCCATGGCAGGCTCCCTCTCCCAAGTCACAGGATATTTCTCCCAAAGGAATGTTTTAAGGGTTGAGGTACAGGTTTCCTCCTGCCACTGCACTTTAGGACGTGGCCAGGGCTGTGGCTGGTCGTCTGGTGCAGTGGTAAAGAAGCCGGGTTCAGGGGCAGAGTCCCTGGATTTGAACCCCGTTTCCATCACTTCTCTGCCATGTGACCGTGGGCAGCAATCTAGCCTCCGTGTGCTTCAGCTCAGTGAGAGGAGGTTAAGGATGCTGCCTTCCTCACCCGGCAGGGGTGGGTGTGTGAGGAGCGAGATGATTCACCCGCGAGCATTTAGAAAAGCCCACGGCTCGTAGTAAGGGCCCAATCGGTGTTATTATTATTGTGAATGAGGAATGAACTGGAAGGGCTCCTTTCATTTAAGAGATGTGTGGAAACTCAGAACTCAGGATCCCTGGCTGTGATCTGACAATTTCAGCTGTCTCCGGGGGATGCAGGCCGACCCCGCGTGTGGCAGGGCTTCGGAGGACCGAGCCCCAGGGTTCCTGAATCTCTCCACCCTCCCCAGCCTGTCTGCTCTGAAAGGGGACCCCACAAGCACAGTCAGACCAATGAGGGCCTTCTTCCGCTCTGTCTCGGCTTCCTTCTCCACCACCTTCTGCTTCTGGGCTGCAATCAGAAGCTTCGTCTTCTCGCTTTCCCTGAAGGGGAGAAAAATGCACAGCTGTGAGGCCGCTGGGGACCAGCTTCTGCGGAGATTCACTGCGCCCTGGAGAAGACAAGCCGCCCCCGCCCCGGGGGACGCAAGCTGTCATTCCTTCCCCTCTCCTGGCAGGCTCTGTAACGTCCCAGGTGAAAGCGGCTCTGCTGCAGGCAGTAACATGGCTTGCCTTCTCCTCCAAAACTCATTGGTAGGAAATAAAGCATAACTGACTTCAGTAAAAGGCACCTGCCTGCCCACGCAATCGCCGCTCCCCCTCTTCTTTGGAACGAGCCGTGAAATGCCACACGCCTCCCCCCCGCCCCCGCCCCGGCCCTCTGAAGAGCATCCCTGCTCTGTCATTGCGGAGCCCAGGTGAGCGTCCTGACATGCCTGCCCCATCTTCCAGGGTGGTGCGCTGTAACAAATACTCAAGAGGGGATGCCTGGCCCGGCGTCGATCAACCCCGGGATGGGATGAACGGGAGGCAGGGGAGAGCGGTGGTTACAGCTGGGGCACCGGGCACACTCACATCAGCTCGTAGTTCCTGCGGATGGCTTCAGGTATGTTGGGCTTTGTCACCCGCACAGCCTGGAGAGGGATAAAAACAGCACCTGATGGGGAGGTGAGGGGCTGAGGGACCAGCTCCCACCGGTCCTTGATCTTCCTGCACAGACAGGACAGCCTCTGGAAGAGGGGATGCACCTTCCTTGGGGGTCGGGGGGCGATGGCAGGGCTCCCACCAGGGCGGTGCTTACTTGGATGACGAGCCCGGGGGCCATGGAGGTCAGGTCCTGTTGCAGAGCCAGTTTGAGATTTTCATCAATCTGATCTGGAATCAAGACAGATAGAAAAGGGAGCTGTTACACTTTTCAGGCGGGGAGGAGGGAAGTACGGTGGTAGAGTGCAAGGCAAGACACCGGCTCACGAATGCACCCGACAGGCAAAAGGTCTTCCCAAGGCAGAGTGCTCATCAGGGCCCGGATGTCTAAAGACGCCCTGCAAGGCTCTCACAGCGGGAGGCCCACTCGGTCCTCTACGTGAGCCAGCCGTGAGCGTGTCCTTTCCCTGGGGCCTCAAGAAGACATCAGCCTCGCCCAGAAGGGAGCTAAGCTTTAGAAGGACAAACAACTCGAGCACAGTTTTTGAGTCAGGCAGCAGCCTTTCCCTAGAAACAGCAGCAACAGAAGGTGGACGCCTGGCTTTCACGAAGAAGGAAGGTGGAATGGCCAAGTTAGGTATTTTGAAAAAGCCAAGCACATTAAATCTAGTAATTTTAGAGGTTTCTAAAAGAAAAACAGACTCTGATGTCAAGGAAAGCCCCAAGGAAGACTAATTCCATTAGGAACTCCATCAAATAACACAAGGAGAAGAATGACAATTTACAGCTCTGGAAACGAGCCCAACTGGTCTGATGTGTTGTTTGCTTTGGTCCTGATTCTCTGTCTGAAACATGACACGTGAGTCACTTCACGGACAAGGGTTGGAAGAGCTGTAACCGACTGTCCCTCTAGCTGTGGCCCTAGAACAGCGGCGCCCAGGCTGCCTGCTCTGACCTGGGCCTTCCCTGCCCTGCCCCCCGCCCATGAGATCCTCAGTAAGATCCTGGAAGAGCACTGAGAAAAGGACCCACGAAACCAGGCTGGGACATCTTCACGGAACCATCTCCCTACTGTCAGCTGCCATCTGCTTTAAGTGGCCATTCGTGATCCAGGAGCCTTTGAGGAACAGTAAGTCTAACTCCTTTCCTGTTATAGATGCTCAAACTGAAGCCCACAGAGGTTCAGTGATGTGCTCAAGCTAGTCAGGACCCAAAATAAAGAACTTGTTTAATTATTATGCTTTGGTTGTTAGGGTTGAGAACAGTACTTTCTTCAACTGTCATATCGCTAAGCAAGGGGTTTTAATACTTCTACATATCAGATACGTTCCCAGCAGCCTCTCAGCACTGAGAGAGAAATGCCCATAAGGGCAGCACCTCCCACCTGACATGGGTCTAACAATTTGACGGCTAGAGATAAACATTACATTCCACATTTTCTATTTTAAATAGGAGACCGACCAAACTTTAAGGGAGATGCCCTATACCCTCCATAAGTTAATAACACAGTTGTTTATCAGATTAAATTCTGTCTGAGTCAAGGCAGAAAATTGTGACCCAGGGCTAGTAATTCTCTAGGAAAATCTGGAAGAAATGTTTTGCATGGTGGTTTACTACCAAAGTAACACCAGTACTAAGTTGTTTATAGGTGATGGTTATGCTGACAGATGCAGATTAAGTTATGTTATTACGTGAACACAAAGAGGGTCTTCAGACAAACTTCTTAACAAGTACTGGATAACATTTTAATAAAACAGGCAAAGAGGATGCATCAGAGCAAGCAGTGATAAAAACTGCAGTCAAGCTGAAAGTCAGGGCTATGCGTCCTGAGAGGAGGGGATCAGAGAAAAACTTTCCAACTTCAAGGAACAGGATTAGAGACTTGAGTTTCTCCTTTGCAGATGCGAATGGATTCTAAACAAAACAGTGCTTGCTGGCAAGAATGATGTTAAAAGATATTTCAAAGCAAACACACTTCCCTAGCTCCTCTGTACAAGAAGTTTTACTTTACTAGGACGCCAAGTTCATCTGCAAGATAGTGAGGAGTTCTCTAATGCAGAATAATTTCACATTTTAATTCCCTCTACATGGAAATTAGAGCTCTTCTGTCTTTTGTTGTTTCAAATGCTTTGGAACGTTCATTTAATGGCACAAGTTCTAAAACAATGGCTAGAGAGAAAACTAAGATATTTTATGAAATTATATCAGTTTGAGGTTAAAAAAAAATCAACAGCAGATTTACTGAACTGTTCTTAACAGCACACTGAATCCAAACCCCACAAGAGAATCCAAAGCCTATAAAGTGAATTTAGATTCATTTTCTTCTGCAGAAAAGTCAGAAGTGCTTCTGATGATTTCCCAAATCTGAAACACAGTGCAAAAGGCTGTTTGCTTAATTAAGACGACTGGTGTCGCCAACGATTCCGCCTCTGTCTACTCTACAGAATGTTCTCACTCAGGGTCCTTTTAATGAAGATTCCTGGGAAAAATCACTGTCCAGTCCTGATGTCAAGAATAGCTGTTGCCACTGACTGCAAAGTTCATTTGCTTTTATTTTTTAATACATTTATTTATTTTATTTTTGGCTGTGTTGGGTCTTCGTTGCTGCGCGCGGGCTTTCTCTAGTTGCGGTGAGCGGGGGCTACTCGTTTTTTTTTTTTTTTTTTTTTGCAATACACGGGCCTCTCACTGTTGTGGTCTCTCCCGTTGCGGAGCACAGGCTCCGGACGCGCAGGCTCAGCAGCCATGGCTCACGGGCCCAGCCACTCCGCGGCATGTGGGATCTTCCCGGACCGGGGCACAAACCCGTGTCCCCTGCATTAGCAGGTGGACTCTCAACCACTGCACCACCAGGGAAGCCCGGGGGCTACTCTTTGTCGTGGTGCGCGGGCTTCTCATTGCAGTGGCTTCTCTTGTTGCAGAGGACGGGCTCTGGGCGCGCGGGCTTCAGTAGTTGCGATGTGTGCGCCCAGTAGCTGTGGCACGTGGGCTCAGGAGTTGTGGCTCGCGGGCTCTAGAGCGCAGGCTCAGTAGTTGTGGAGCACGGGCTTAGTTGCTCCGCGGCATATGGGATTTTCCCGGCCCAGGGCTCAAACCCGTGTCCCCTGCATTGGCAGGCGGATTCTTAACCACTGCGCCACCAGGGAAGTCCCACGTGGGTCCTTTCTGTTCTAAGCGTTTCCCTATTCCTCTCTACAGGTATAGGGTAAAAACAACAACCAAAACTCACAGAGGTTCTAGGAACTGTAAGTAGCTATGGTCCTTGTCCCAGTTCTAGAATTAAACGTGACCCTTGCTGTTCTCATCACTTGGTCCTGGTGCCGTTCATCCAGGGTGGCATGGATGAAGCCAGAAGCCAGGGGAGGGAGGTCTGAGCTTCAGCTCTGCTACTAGCCAGCTCTGGCACTTTCTCCCTTTGGGCCTTAGTACCCTTATCTTGAAAGGAGGATGCTGGGTAATCTCTAAGGTTCTACTAGAACTGACCCCTCTTCATTACAAAACGATGCTTAGGGACAGTGGGAACACACTTCCATCCCAGGCCTCTGATTCAGCGCAGGAGCGAGTCCTCGCATCCACTATTACTCCTGTGCCCGACGCTCAACCACTCTCACGAGCTTCTTCCACCGGCATCAGCATTTCCCAGGAGTGCCCTGTGTGACCGCCCGCTTCCCGGGCACTGGATCTTCAACACTTCCGGGCCTTTGGTACCCATCCCGCCCTGTGGGCAGCTCAGAAGTAGGCAGCGGGGAAGCAGGGCTGCTTGAGCAGGTGATCATCCCAAGAGGCTTTCTTACCGAAGAGCTCGATGTAGACCTCCTGAAGCGTGTGGACACTGCAGAACTGGTTCAGCTCGTGGTGGATCTTGTTGAAGATGAGCGCCTTGTCGTAGTCGGCAGTGTAGTTCTTCACTATATCATACACTGGGAGGAAGGAGAGATTCAGGATGAGGACGGGCGGGACTCACCACATCCCCGGACACAGCGGCTGTCCCTTCCCAGGGCGCTGCTGCAAACACAGGGCAGGCGTGGGGCCGGTGGTGGGGCGGGGGGAGTGGGCTGCAGGGGAGGGGCTGGGCTGGGGGAGGGGCACGGCAAGCACACACCTGCGTGTGGGACCAGGAAGTTCACCACCTCGATTCTGTCGAAGTAGATCATCACGCCACCGCTGTCGGAAGAGGGACGGACACAGCAGTCAAGGTTAAGCTCTGGAATATGGTGCCTCTCCTAGGGGGTGGCGGGAGGTGTGTGACTTGACAGGAAAAGAGGAGAGTTTACGGGGGTGGGGTGGGGTGGGGGGGCGGTGAGAGGTCAGAGGCAGGAGGCTCTCCAGGCAGGAGTCCTTCCGAGCTGCTAGTGAGAACGCAATCTCGTGAGAAATCACACCTCCTAAAAATACCTCCGCGAAGAAAAAAACGAAACTTTGGCGGTAAGACAAGAGTAGTTCATCTCCTTTTAATCTGCAGTGCCTTTTGATTAAAGCAATCAATCGAAAGGAAGAGACTGAAGAAGGTAACGGAGTTCTCAGAACTTAAAAATGTGGGGTTTTATGGTCACTGTTTCTCACTTTGTTTTCACCATCACTTTAGTTCAGCCCTCCCCGCCCCGACATTCATTAGAAAACAATTTCAAACATACAGAAAAGCTGAAAGAATAGTACAACTAACACTCATATATCAACACCTAAATTTAACAATTGTTAACATTTTACCTATCGATTGATCTACTTTTTTTTTTTTTTGCTGAACATTTCAAAGCAAGCTGCGGCCAGGATACCTTAGCCCTTAACACCTGTCAAGCATCAATCTCCTAAGAATAATGACAGTCTCCTACAGAGTCACAATACCATTCCCAAACCTAAGGAAATTAGCAATAATTCCTTACCATCTAATACCCAGTCTTTCTCCAGATTTCCCCAGAAGTTCCTGTCATGGACTGAATTGTGTGCTCTCCAAAATCCATATGCTGAAACTCTAATCCCCAATGCGACTGTATTTGGAAGCAGGCCTTTACACGGGTAATTAAGGTTAAATGAGGTTATAATGGTGGGGCCCTGATCTGACTGGACTGGTAAAGGAAAGAAGAAAAAGACACCAGAGATCTTTCTCTCTCTCCACACGTGCATAGAGGAAAGGCCACGTGAGGACACAGCAAAGCAGCCACTTGCAGGCCAGGAACCAACCTTGCTGCCACCTTGACCTTGGACTTTGAGCTTCTAGAACCGTGAGAAAATAAGTGGCTGTTGTTTAAGCCACCCAGTCTGCGGCATTCTGTTACGGCAGCCCAAAATGACTAACGCAGTTTCTGTAACGTCTTTAATAGCTGTTATTTTGGAACCAAGTTTTAAGCAAGGTTCACCATTACATTTGCTTATATCTTTACGTCTCCTTTTTGACCCAAGGCCCCTCCAAATACAATGACTTTGTGATGAAATAGGGCCAGTCATTCTGTGGGATGTTCTGATTCTGTGTTTGTCCGAGTGTTTCCTTATGGTGTGGTTTACTTTGTTACTCTGTCACTGTTCAGACCTTCCTGACTTTTCAACCGGACCACCATATTGGTTTTCTCTTTGAATTTCCGGCCCCTGAGTTCTCCCCCTACCACCTTTCCAACATTCTCCATAGCCAGTTCTGCTGAAGTTATCTTCCTCTAGCAAGTTATTTGTGTGCTAAAAGCCTTTATCATGGCATTCGAGGCCCTTCCAAACTTGTCTCCCTTCTGTGGTTTTCTCTACTGCACTCCACCACCTACTCAACTCAGAACATAGGGAGCTTGGGGGCAGAGAACTTGGTGAAACCACCGAGTGGTACGTCCCTTTTCACTGTCTCTTACTGTAGCCAGCCAGATGGCCTTGCCTCTTATTTGGGCTTCACAGCTTTATTCTGGGCGCCTTACCTTGTCCCACAAGGTACGTTCTTCACCTCATCTGTCTGGAGTGTGGTCTGGAATTAGGGGAGACATAAGATGCTGTAAGGTGAGCAGTGACAAACAAAGTGAGTTCTTTTGGGAAACCCAAACAGCCTTTGCCTTGAATACTTATTTGGGTTAAACTTGGCCTCTGTGAAATGTGAATACCCCCATGAATGCTCCTCACTTACAGAGTGCGAGACTAAACCAAGCAAAGGTACCCACCCCGCTTCCCTGTAAATGAACCACCACATGCACAAGCTGAGCAATGATGGTTTAGTGAAAAAGACCCTGGTTAGGAGTCCTAAGACCCGTGCTTACTTCCGTTTCTTCCATTTACTAGTCTTGAAACAGCAGATTCTTTATTTAACCTCATAGCCTCTAAAACCTGCTCGGCCCATTCTCAGGATTACTGTGAGACTCAAATGAGATACTGTGCACGGAATGCACTTCGAAAACCATCAAGCACAGTAAATGGCAGAAGAAACCTACAGGGCAGATGCTGATGAGGCATCCCAGGATATTTCCCTGGGTTAGTTTAAAAGTCATTCTCTGAATCTTCTTATTCCTCTTAGCTGGACATACTTCAAAGATGACTAGACTAACTTAGCCTGGCTTTGGGTCTGTCATAACTAATCCTACACCTATTTTAGATGTCGTTTCCCTTCTCCAAGTTCACCCCCCCCAATTATGTTCACATCTCTGAAATTCAAAAAAGAACCAGCAAAATTACCATGTTTTATTTCCATCTATCTTGGTAGCCTGTGGTTTAAAACACACAGATGCACAAACATCCTATTTTTCCTTCTGCGTATTCAGAAGAGATTCTTCTCTGGTTTTGTCTTGAAGTGAAGCCATAGTTCCCAGCTGGGAATGACAGGCCAAGGCAATGACCCCGTTCAGCTATTTCAACAATCAAGTAAAACTCCAGAAGTAAGTGGCTCATGGAGCCTCATACTTTATATTATATATAGGACTTATTCTTAAGTGATTCCTTGAAAAGGCATTATACTCATCCACTCATCCAATGGTTAAGTCATTCCAAATCACGCACTAATCACCACCCAAGTCTGCAGTCGTCCAACCCTGCCCCACAAGCCGAGTATACCTGCACAGACTTATAGGATGTGATGAATGGGAGCATGAGATGGAAGCCAGGGCCGCTGGTGGAAGTCAGCAGGGCACCGCCTCTGCAGAGGAGGGAGAGAGAGGCAGGCTTGGTTTAGCAAAGGGGTGTCTGTTACATCAATACTGTTTGGGCCCACTTTCTCTGCAGCCCCATAAACATTTAATATAGAGTGACATGTGCCAGAGCCATGCCCACAGATCCCTGTCTTCCTCTCAGCTTGACCCTAATATTCTAGGAAGCCTGATGCTAAAACCTACAACCGCTATTCATGCTTTTGCAGTGAGAAAAACGGGCACACAGACAAAGTGGAATAAAGACAGCAGAATCCTTGGCTATACTTGAGATAAGAGAGGAGAGCTGTTTTGTTGTATCTGTCGGGCTTGTGGCGATCCACAAGGGCAGTTAAATCCGGGAATATAGTGACCAATTAATGGTACTAGTGTTGGAGTCCAGTGACACAAAGAACCAAAAGGATAATTTTAAGTACACTTGATAAACCATCTAAATATTTTTTTGGCAGTACAGTTACTTTTCTAATCAAGTTATATGTAAATGGTAATAAAATTAAAAGCCATTTTGGGGGACATAGAAACAGATGGTGGGAAGAAATAATTAAAGGGAGAGGGGAACCCAGTCAGACTTCTAGAACTCGCTACTGGCATCCAGAGAAAAAGCATTACGGGGTACATATAAGAAGGGGCTCATAAAGACTTACAGCACATAACTTGGTTATGGAGGTGACTCAAAGGAAAGCAACCCAAGATTTATATTAAATGCTTTTTTGCTTTATATTAAGTCACAGATACATTTTTTTTAAAAAGAACAATAAAAATAAAGTGACATAATGGGTTATTGTAAGAACCACTATCCTAGAGCTTGCCTTGATGGATACAAGTCAACCTGCAGGCTCTTCCATTCTTCCTGAAATGTTAATTTTAAAGAGTAGGTCCACATGACATCTCCTCAGGTTGCCATCAAGAACCGGTACTCGTCAGAGGCAAGCTTGTGGCACCGAGACGCCCAGAGGCAAGTAGGAGAAAACAGTGTTTCAGAGATGATCTTCAAGGAGCATGATTGCCTTTAGGTTTTCTCTCTAAATCTCTCTACACGTTTATCGATTATCATCCATGGCATCAGACTACTAGGTTTTATATTTACATTTATATATGTATTTACGTGTGTGTATTCCCCTCCCCACGGTCACTGACACGAAAGCTCAATCTAAAAGACTCCCCTATTCAACAAAATGTAAACATAGTTGGTCAGCAGAATCTGTTAAACATTGACTAGGAAAGCCAGTCGTTGAACAGGAAGTTGCAAGCTACGCCGTGTCACTGCCTTACCTGTAATACACCCCAATATGTCCCTCTTCTATCTTGTGCACAGCTGAGAAGAGAGATGCACACAAGAAACTGGCAGCCACAGCCAAAACTGCTCCCAACTGAGCCATCAGTGAGCGTTCACCCTGGGGGAAAAGATACAGCAAGACGTATGCGCTCTGACTTGCGGGAGAAAAGCTCTGACAGCGAGAGCACCTCCCCAAGCCGAGCTCCAGAAAGTGGCTCACGTCCAGCCTGTAGTAGTATGAACACAAGGCTAGATCTACAACTCTCTTCCTCCTTGCTCTCACTTGGCACCACCATTCCTTAACTGGCTCCAGATACAGCCGTGGCCCAAGGGAGAACCAGTGCCAATTGGGCAGCGTTCAGGACACAGCCTTCCCTTCCTGTGAACACGAACGGCCTGTCACCGGAGCCACTCATATTCGTAAAAGGGAAGCGAGGCAGCTGCAGTACGTTGGCCCAAATTACAGAGGATGTCAGATGACAGGCAGTTGTGGCTGTGTAATTCTGGTCAGAGCCTCCCAGTCCTTAATTGCCTGCCACTTCAAAGGAAACCATTATTTACTCCTTTCAGAGGCTGGAGCGACACAGACAGCATGCGAGCCGAGTTCCATGGCGGGATTCTCTGGCCTTTCATCCACCTTCCCCGTTATTCCTTTGGCCCTAAACAATATAGGTATCTAAGCAGCACTGAAGCCACACTCCCTCCCATATGCTTGACTAGCACTTTGCAACTGACAGGTTCCCCAAGCCCATGGTTAGAGGGGAAAGGGGGTTCCCCAGGCTGGGTAGACTCTGGGGCTCCTGGGTTCAACTGTATTCGGGCACCAGGACGCGAAGGAGTTGGCATCCAGAGACTCATTTCCTGAACACTGAATGATCTGGAAAAACTACGGTAACTGTCAGCGAGGTTCCCAATCGGGCGCGCCTGGGCCCACGCGTCCAGCGCGTGGATTTCTGTCTCCCGGGTCTAACTTAACTTGGGCGCAGACGTCTGCGAGGCGCTTATTTCACCGTGCGGCCTCCAGCTACCGATCTGCAACTGCGTCCTATGTGCAAAAACCGTTTCCTCCCAGAAGTCACCCCCGCCCCACCTCGCGCTCCTTCCCTGCCCTCTTCTGAGAGAGGGTCGCGAGTCCCAGGAGCCCTGGTTCGGGGCTGGAGGCTCCAAGAGCCTCCGCTCCGTCCCGCCTAGAGGCTCGCGGGGAAGGGACGGGACAGAAAGGGGTTGCTTTCCCGCTCCCGAGGGAGAAAGGATGCTGTGCTGGGGGCCGGGGGGAACCGTCGATCAGCTCCTGCCGGGAGCCTCACCGAGGCCCAAACGCGCGCGCTAAGGGGGGGGGGGGCCGCGTACCAGGCTGTCCCTCCAGGCGCTCCGTACTCGTCCGAACCCCTGTGCAACCGCAGAAACCGCCACACCTCTCCGCACGCTACTTCCTTCCGGGCCCGTCGCTTCGATGACGCCATTAGTTCACGCGAGAAGACCACGCCCCTTCTCTCCCTAGTTCGCCAGTGCCTCTCCCGCGCCCCGAGCCGGGGGGGGGGGGTGGGGGTGGCCGCGGGTGGCCGCCAGGAGGCGCCCGCGACGCGGTCCGGGCGGTCAGGACCGCGGTCTGGGATTTCCGGGATGGGGGTGGTGCGGGCGCCTGGAGAGTGACCCCGGGGACGAGGCGAGTGGCGGCGGGTGCTCAGACTGACGTGTCACTGTCCGAGGATTTGACTTTGGAGTTTGCTCCGGATTCCCCTCCACGTTAGGTCAAGCCTGTTGTTTTGTTTTGTTTTGCTTTTTTTCGGGGCAGGTACCAGCGACTTGCAAGCCTTCTAGCCCTCTGTTCCGCTTTCCTGTAGCACCGCTGAATGAAACATCCTTTAAATGTGCAGATTAGCACCATTACGTAACTAATCAACAGTTTCTACTTTGAATTGCCCTTTATGCTTTTCTACGAGCTTTGGCCTTTGAGGTCCCTACAGCACCGTAAAGTAGATTAAGAAGGAATTATCTCAATTTTAGTGAACGAAATCTAGGTTCAGTGAGGTGCGAGGGTAGCAGTGGATGAAAGCCTGCTTTGCTCTTCCTTAACGTCAGGAGTTTAACTGCCTCGTAACTGATGCCACTCCGCACAGGGGCTCGTGCTTGTCAGTGTCTCCCCGCTAGACTGTAAGTTCCCTGAGGGTGGGGACTGCGTCTTCCTCAGCATCCCGGGCCCTTAAGTGCCCAGTAAAAACAGACCGCAGCACGGTGGCCGAGAACCAGCATCCAGACCTTGTGTCTCCCAGTCCGCAGCCTTCACTGGTCCGCAGCATCACACTAGGGCATTTCTAATTCAGCCACTGAAGTTACTGTGTTCGCAGAAGAGAGTCCACTTAATTACAGCCTTCGGTACTTGGAAAGCGTTTACACGGGGAAGATGGCAAGCTGGTGGTGCTGGACAGACTGAGGACACTGGAAAAGGAAAGTGTAGGTTTTCCAGGCATGGAACTGGCCCATTTCCAACCCCCTCCCCATCTCCTGGGGGTTTGCTCTGGGTGAGTTTGTGTTGAGATAGTTCATTATATGTTAAGCCCACAAGTGGGCGCTGCCGGGGAGCTCTGTGCCCACCTCCATAAAAGAGGGTTTCTCTTCTCCCCACCCTGTCACTGCAAATCTCCCCCTCCCCCAACACACGCATTGTGCGCACAAACTTGACCCATTTCCTGATTGATCCTATCAGAACCTGAGAGCTTTTTCTCCGCATGTTCAGTGATAGAACTGGGCCCGACACACTTAATAAAGGTTTCTTTAATAGTTCACACTTAGTAAATGTTTACTCAATAGTTGAGTGAATGAATAAGAGAAATGGAAATATTGGGGTTTATCAGCCCAAGGAATGGGGCTTAGCGTGCAGATAAAGGAATTAAATTAGTTGTCATTTAAGAATTTCCTGACTATTAAACTTTGAAATAAACTATGAACGGAAGTGGTGGGATTTCGTTCTCAGGAGGCTTTTTACCAGGTGTCTGTTGTTTAGTTATGGCCCTGCCTAGAGCCATAACTAAATGATAATCTAACATTTCTGAAAACTCTTTCCTTAAGAGACCCGTGATTGTCATGACTCAATATCCAAAATTACCCCGGAGGTAAGTCTGTGATGATTTGTTTAACAAAAGTCAAACAAATGTGTTTAAAAATCCATTTTAAAAAAAACTTGCAGGGCTTCCCTGGTGGCGAAGTGGTTAGGAATCCACCTGCCAATTCAGGGGACACGGGTTCGAGCCCTGGTCTGGGAAGATCCCACATGCCGCGGAGCAGCTAAGCCCGTGCGCCACAACTACTGAAGCCTGTGCACATAGAGCCCGTGCTCTGCAGCAAGAGAAGCCACGGCGATGAGAAGCCCGTGCACCGCAACGAAGAGTAGCCCTCGCTCACCGTAACTAGAGAAAGCCCGCGCGCAGCAACGAAGACCCAACACAGCCAAAAATAAAACAAATAAAATAAATAAATTTATAAAAAGCTTGCAGTAGAGAGTAGTGGTTAAGTGCAGATACCCCATGGTCAGATTGCATGGATTTAAATCCTGGGCCATCACCTGGGCCCCCCAGCCTCTTATTAGCTGTGTGACCTTGGGAAAAAGACTTTATCTGTGCCTCAGTTTCTTCATCTGTAAAATGGGGATCATGGTATGAACTTTATAGGACTGTTGTGAGGATTAAATGACAAACCAAGAAAATGATGTACAACAATGTTTGGCACATTTTTTTTTATTTTGCGGTACGCAGGCCTCTCACCGTTGTGGCCTCTCCTGTTGCGGAGCACAGGCTCCAGACGCGCAGGCTCAGTGGCCATGGCCCACGGGCCCAGCCGCTCCGCGGCATGTGGGATCCTCCGGGACCAGGGCACGAAATCGCATCCCCTACATTGGCAGGTGGACTCTCAACCACTGCGCCACCAGGGAAGCCCAATCTTTGGCACATTTTAAGTGTTCAATAAGCTTTAGCTGTTGCTGTTTTAAATAGGGAATTCCATTAATGTGTTCTTGCCCTTTTGTGGATTCCAGTTATTAATGTGACGGAAGGTGAGAGAACGATGAGCTGTAAGTTGCATGGTTTTGAGTCGTAACCAGATGAAGGCTTATCAGAGGAAGAGATGTGAGACTCCAAAACGACACCCCCATGGATATTTACAATACAGATTTCATAAAGCGTTACTGAATGTTTTCCATGTACCAGGCCCTGTGCCTTTCTCATTTTGTAGAATTTTCAGCTCAGCTCTTTGAGTTCAGCTCCATTTTAGGGAGGAAATTGAAGCTTACAGAAGTTAAGGGATTGTCCAAGATCACAAAGCTTGTAAGTTGCTAAGGCAGAATTCAAATGACCCCAAGTCTCTTTCTTCATTATAGTAAATGAATTAGAGAATGATGATGCAACTTAAAACACATACACACACACACTTACCACATTTATTTCATATGTAACCTTTCAGGAATGTAGATCAGTGGTCAGAAGTTGTGAAACTTTAAATTGGGCTGGTTCATTTTGCAGTTGGAAGTTGAAACAGGATTTAAAAAAAATATTCCCGCCACAGCCATCCGCATCTCCCAATCTCTGGATTGCTGTTTAGTCCTCCAACAAACTAATTGTTGGTGAGGGTGTCACTCCAATGCTGAAAGAGACCCCTTCTTTCACATTTAGAGCCCTTTTCATCAACAACCATGTTAGCCCCAAAGGAGTCAGGCAACTCTTAAAATCTTTGGCTTCAGTTCATTTGTATCACAAGAGTGGAAGATGGTGGAAAAAGTTTTTGTTTGATTTTGATTTTTCTTCTTTACTTAATGCCCTACACAGAGAATAGAGGTCATCTTTTAGGACATTTGATCCCAGTAAGATTTTGGTGAGCTTGGGGGGGAAGAGAAGTGAAGAACTGTATCCTTAATTATTGAGGGTTACTCAGAATTTTTCCAGCTGGCAAACCTAGGACTGGTGCCTTGTAACAACACAAGGATATTTACTTGGGGCTAATGATGTTTCTTGAAGAGAGTTCTGTAAAGGGATCAAAGAGGGATCATGAAAACAAAATTGAGTTGGAAATCAGTTGGAAGTCCCTAGAGATCATTTTGTGATTATATGTTTGTACAGCTTTGTTGAGGAATAATTGACATACAATAAAAAGCACATAAAGTGCACAAGTTGATAAGTTTTGCCATCCATATATATCTGTGAAACCATGACCACAGTCGAGATAACGAACACATGCATCGTGCCCCCAAACTTCCTCATGCCCCTGTGTAATCTTTCCCTCCAAGTCCTCTCTGTGACCCCCACTCCCTAATTCCCAAGCAACAACTTGTCTGCTTGTCATTCTAGCTTACTTTGCATTTGTAGAATTTTATATAAATGGAATCATGCAGTATTTACTCTTTTGGGGGGAGGGGGTTGTCTGGCTTTTATTTTTTTACCCAGAATGATTATTTGGTGAGTCATCTATGTTGTTGAATAGAGTTCATTCCTTTTCATTGCTGTGTAATATTCCGTTGTACAGCTGTACAACAATTTGTTTCACCTGCTCAGCTGTTGATGGACATATACACTGTTGGCTGTGATTTTAATCCAACCCTTTTATTTCACTCATGCAAAAACAGAGGGCAAAGGGGAGGAAGTCTTCAGAGAGGGGGCTTGGTCAAGGTCCACACTGCATTTGGGGAGTGATGAGGAAGCAGCCAGCTACCCTGAGAAGCTATGCCAGGGGACCTGGTGGTGTGAGGTGTGGCTTGGTTTGGTTTGCCTGGGATGCCCCTTCACTTGAATCCATAACAATATTAGGAATTATAAAAAAGATTGTATGGCATTTTGTCTGTGTGTATCTATCCATACATCTCTCTATATCATTGATAGACTCCTTTCTGCCATACCCGCCTGGTTTTCCTCCTCCATGTCAGAATGTTCCTTCTGTAGTCTCCATCGTGAGTGCATCCTCACTGATTCCCCAGAACTCTCTCCTTGAACCCCTGCTCTTCCCTTCTCCTTCTGGAGGGTCTCTTGTGTTCTCAGTCTTCTAATTATGGGGTTGTTGATGACTCCCCCAAATGCATATTGATAGCCGTGAGTTACACACTAGCACGCCATCTCATTAGATGTCGGATGGAGGGAAACCAATTGTATCTCAGCCTGAACTCGAGGTTTCCCTCCAACATGCTCCTTCATTAAAGGTATCACCATGCACTCAACCAACCAAGCCAGACGCTCTGCCTCTATCTTGATCTGCCCCATCCATTTAGCTATGAAGTTCTGGTTACTCCTTGACCCTGTGCCCTCTTCTCTGTGCATTGCCCTCGTTCCGGCTTCATCACTTCTCACTTGGATTGTTGTAAGAATCTAATGTTCGTGACCTTCTTACTCCACCTTTTAGCTTAAATCAGTGCCCCATGTGTTCTTAAAAACCCAATCATAGGTTTCCTAGAGAAAAAAGATTCAAATCTCTTAATGATGTGATCCCCTACCTACCCCTCCAGCTTTTTTTTTTGTTGTTGTGATACTCGGGCCTCTCACTGCTGTGGCCTCTCCCGTTGTGGAACACAGCCTCCGGACATGCAGGCTCAGCGGCCATGGCTTACGGGCCCAGCCGCTCCGCAGCATGTGGGATTTTCCCGGACCAGGGCACGAACCCGTGTCCCCTGCATTGGCAGGCGGACGCTCAACCATTGCGCCACTAGGGAAACCCACCCCTCCAGCTTTCATTCTGCTTTTTGGGTTTTAATAGACCAACTCTTACTCATCCTTCAAGACCCTCCTAAGTGCTTCTCCTCTCTGTCTCCATAGTATCCTGAGCCTTCTTCCTGTGTGGCACTCACTCTAACATACTGAAATAGGCTGGTTGTATGTCAGTACTTCTCCTAAGAATGTATGCTCCTGGAGGGCAGGGGTTTCATTTTATTTACCTTTGTGTCGCCCACCCCAGGGGTGCTAAATTATTCCTAGCACATAATCAGCACTCTCTAAGTGTTTGTTGAATAACATAATAAGTTACATTAGCTCATTTGATCCTCGTAATATCCATGAGGATAGTTTCACAATCACCCCATTTTACAGATGAGGGCATGCAGGTTAGAGGGTTAAGTCACTTCCTCAAGGTCATGGGCAGATCCCTATGATGGTCAACGCAACGTACTTCCTCCCTCTATTTGTGAATTTGGAAAATGTCAGTGTATCAGGAGAGAAATTTAGTTCAATTCAACAAACATTTTATTGACCATCTACTAGCTGTACGTCACAATCCTAAGTGATGAAAGCACAGAAGAAGGGGGAGACCACTTACACCTGTTAAGGTTCCACAGCTGGGTTTCTTAACCTTTCCACTAGGACGTTTTAGGCTGGATAATTCTTTGTTTTTGTTCGTTTGTTGCTCTGCTGTTGCGGGCGGTCCTGTGCATTTTGCAGGATGTTTAGCAGCGTCTCTGGCCTTTATCCCTTGATGCCAGTGGCAATCCTTTCCCCTCCCCTGCCAGTTGTCAGAACTAAATATATCTCCAGACGTTGCCAAATGTCCCCTGGGGTGTGTGTGTGTGTGTGTGTGTGTGTGTGTGTGTGGTGACAAAGTTGTCCCCAGCTGAGAACCACTGTTGTATAGCAAGACTTAAAAAAGGGGGGGGGGGATTGAGAACGAGACAGCAAGCTCTCCAGGCAACCCAAAGTGTGATGGATGTTGTATCCAGGATGTGCTGTTCAGGCTGAGAGAACCAGGGGAGTAGAGAATGGGGTAGATGCTGTGAGTGTGGATGAGTGAAAGCAGAGCCCAGGAGGGGTTCTGGAGGAAGATGGAAGATGAGGGGGAGGTTATTGCTGGTGGGTCCTGGAGAAGCTTTGTGGATAAAAACCCCTGGCTGTGGGACAGGAGAGGCAGAAACATTTGTGTATATGTTGGAATGTAGATCTCAGCTCATCCTCCTGAAATGACCTCCAATGACTTGTTCTTGAGAAGATCAGACATGGGGAGAGGCCGGGCTGTAAATCCTGGAGGGGAGAACTTTAATGCCGCTTAGAAATCAGGCCTGAAACACCCATAATGTTTGTCAGTTCACATTTTAGTGTTCTTGAGTAAGTGTGCAGGGTGTGGGGGATGAAATATGGCAGGTACTTGATTTAAAAAGCCTGCCCAGATTTAATGTCCTGATAAAATGTATTAAATCTTTTAAGGTTTTAATGAATCTAGTATGCGTTTCATAAATCAAGAACTCTGCTAAGCCATCTCCTGGTTTAATAAGAGTAAACTGGAAAATTGCTCTGAGCAGAAGCAAAATACATTTACATCACATCGAAAAATAATAGATTTTTAAGCTGAGGGGGGTCTTTCTGGGCCTTTTAAGCTGTTTGCTTATTACATTGGTCCGACTCCTTCAAATATTAAACCCCAGGCAAACACGTGCTAAACCGTATCAAGATACGAACCCGCACGAAGGTAAAGATTATTTGGAAGAGAGCAGAAAACAAAGCCGGTATTTCCTGACCCAGAGACCTTGGACCAAGTTGGTTTTTGCACTGAAACCTGGCTTTGTGTAACTAGGCTTAAGGTGGTTGGTTAAAAATCATTAGTAACTGTTATTAAACCTCCCTTCCTAAATTCCCTCACTCCTCCACCCTCACCCCCTCAACATATTTGCTGGACTCAAGTGGTGAGTGTGGAACAAACATACTTCTCGGGTTTTACAGCTGTTGGGGGAACGGCTTGTGAAGGTCGCTGTTCAGATTATCTAGAGCAGGCATCAGAAGCCTCTTCCCCTTGTCTTCAGCCTAAACTCCCTAAGGTTTGCTTTTGTTCCTTTCCCTTCCTTTTTTTCCACCAGTGCCCCCAATGCCACGGCTCCAGCTCCTGCAGGGGTGGGGAGAGGGCTCTTAGGGGAGTGGGTGTAACAGATGGGTCTCTCTGAGCAGGCTGGGGATGGGAAACCCCTGGTACCAGCTTCCTTTGTGGATGGGGCAGGTTCTGGGTGAGATGGTGCTTCAGGGCCTTGGGGGGAGGTGGTATTGGAAGAATGAAGTGGGGCTGGTGGGGCTGGAACATTCCAGCGCACAAAAGCTGGCAGGGCTTGTGAGCTCTGCAGGGGAGGGAGCCGGCCCCATAAGGCTCAGCGAGGAGAAGCCTGTCCAACCTCATTAGCTGTCACGGGCAACAATACTGATCTGGCAATAAAGGCGATTCCAAACCTGTTGGTCATTAATCACCCGCCTGACAGTTGCGAATGGAAGTGGAAAAACCTCTCCCCCCCCTCCCCCTCCTCCCCTGGCCCAGCTCTGGGGTTTCGAGTTACCTCTCGGTATATATGGGGTTCGCTGCTGGGGGCTAGTCTCTTCCCCCTTCACTTTTCAAGAGGCCGCGTTCAGCGTGGACAGGCCACAGGTTGGCCAGAGCAGATTCCAGCACAGGGACCAGGGGGCGAGAAGGTGCCAGGAGGCGCCCCCGAGGTCGGCCCCCTGGGATCCAGGCTGGGACTTGGCCAGCGCGAGCGTGGGGTTGGGGAGACTTGTCAGCGCCCCAGCCTCGTCTTTATACACCCTCCCCCTCACTCTCTGCACCCCATCTCTCCCTCCTTCAGCTACCAAGTGCCAACATATTTCCCTTTCTGTTCCTCTCCTACTCTTCCCATCCCCTACCGGAGCCCCCCCTCCCGCCCCCACATCTCTCCTAAGCAGATCTCAGGTCGGGAAAAGCTTTCATCTCAATCCTTTACTCCCTGCTCCGAATGTAAGCCCCGTATCCTTTCCCACAGGCACATGTACTGTCAGCCTCATCCCTAACCGTAACATTTGGCGACAGGCGACTTTGGGTGACAGTGGTAGTTTGCGTGTGGGAGGCGCAGGCAGTGGGTAGAGTGGGAGGGCGGGCCGGTCTGCACTGGCGCCTCCTGAAGGCAGCTCGCGGGAAGTGCAGCTGGGTCTCCTGGTCCGCAGAGGCAAGGAGGGACCAGCGGAGAAAGGTGACGCACCAGTCCAGGCGAGATCTCGCTGGCTCTTCAAGTTACTGGCCTGCTCTTCAATGCACTTGAGCCATGTGACCTTTTAGAGCGAGAAGGTGCAACTTAACTTCTGCTCCATTTCAGAGGATGTGGAGAGAAGAGCGGCGCTTAGAATTAGCCAGGAATTTCGGAAATGGTAGCCTGACTGTAATTTGCATACTTCTTTTGGCTCTTTGGATGGGCAGGCATAAGAGAGAGTCAACCGAATGCTAAAACCTAGCACGGGGAGAAATTGTGACATAAAATTTCGAGTGGTCTAAACGGATCCTCTAGTTTCCCCGAACTTTTCTGAATCCCGCGGGTGCAGATTGACCGTAGCCTGGCCCGCGTTAGCTGGTGCTGTCTGTTCTCCCCATGGCAGAGAATAGGAGCGTCTGTCTCCAGCTGATCCATCCAGACTCCTCTGACCAAGATGAATTCCCATGACCGACTCGTAGGAACAAAATGGAAAAGGACAGCTTTTTAGGTCTGTTTTGTAATTTTCTTTACATTCCTTTTTCTTTTACTTCCTTCTGTTTTTTTCTAATACTATGGTTGTTCTTACCTCTACCTACACATTAGAAACACTTGGGGAGCTTTTAAAAAATAGTGATGCTTAAGCCACATTCCCTGATACTCTTATCGATAAGATTGGTCTCGGGTAGGGGTCCCCACATGGCGATACCTTCAGGTGATTCAAATCTCGGGTGGGCTGAGAACTATGGGTGTAATATCTTTACACCCATCACGTCAATTCCCACCACGGTATCTTTGCTTTTGAGTTTTCTCTGCCTGGAATGCCCCCCTCTGTTCTGTCTGCCTGTTGACGGACCAACTGTGCCACTCATGTCAATTGCTTCTACTGCACAGTACAGTCTTATTAAAAAGAGGGAAGAAGCAGAAGATGTGGTCCTGAACTGGGGACATTTTTAGAACATAGTGTTTCTATTTAAAGACTAAATGGTCTGATACCTGATGTAGGTGCTATCGGAGCTCAGAAGAGAGAGAAGTCAGGGAGGGCTGGAGCAATTGCGGAAAGTTGTGTGGAGGAGGGGGCTGGGCTGAGTGTTGATAGGTGGTGGGGTTTGGGGAAGGGGGCAGGGAGGATAGAGGACTTCAGGCAGAGGGATGACATGAGCATATGAGTAGAGGCTGAAATGATTGGGGTATGTGCTGGGGACAAGAAGAAGATTTGCTTGGCTAGATAGAAAGCTCAGCCCTTCCCCCTCCTTCAGCCTTGCACACAGCCCTGCCACACTTCCTACAGCTTCACTATGGATTCCACACCGTCGTCAGTGGTTTTGTACTGTCGGTCACTTTCATGTGTGTGTCTCCAGGTCTCACCATCAGATTTGTAAGCAACTGGACACAGGGACTATACTTTATATAAGTTGGGACCTATCATTCAATTCAATTCAATTCAGTTCAATTCAACATCTATTTACCGAGTGCCAGCTCTGTGTCAGTTCTAGGCTTTTGGGATTCAATCAAACAGACAAAGACACTAGCCCTTCTGAGCCTGGATTCTAGCCAGGGGATACAGACAACAAAAAACACTATAAATAATATATCGATAAATTATATAGTCTAGTAAAAGTACCACAGATAAAAGAAAAAGGAGAACGGGGTAAGGGGTATCAGGAGTGAGTGTGTGTAGGTGAGTGTGCATGTGTGTCTGTGTGTGCATATAGAGTTATTGAATGGAAGATATTAAATACAAGGCATTATTATTATTTTTTTAAAATAATTTTATTTATTTATTTATTTTTGGTGGCCCTGGGTCTTCAATGCTGCGTGCGGGCTTTCTCTAGCTGAGGTGAGCGGGGGCTACTCTTCATCGAGGTGCACGGGCTTCTCACTGCGGTGGCTTCTCTTGTTGCGGAGCACGGTCTCTAGGCACGCGGGCTCAGTAGTTGTGGCTCGTGGGCTCTAGAGAGCAGGCTCAGTAGTTGTGGTGCACTGGCTTAGTTGCTCCGCGGCATGTGGGAGCTCCCTGGACCAGGGCTCGAAACTGTGTCCCCTGAATTGGCAGGTGGATTCTTAACCACTGTGCCACCAGGGAAATCCCCAAGGCATTATTAATAGAGGTATTAAATACAAGGCGAAATGAGGTCTCATTGAGAAGGTGAGCACTGAAAAAAGACTTGAAGGAAATGAGGCATTTGCCCAAGTGGATCTCCGGGAGAAAAGATCTTTAGACAGAGAAAAGATTTCTAGAACAAAGCTGCTACGTTGCAGCATGCCTGGCATTTTGAGGAGCGGCAAGGAGGCCATGTGGATGGAGCCCAGTGACAGAGGAGACAGCGGTGCAAGAGGAGGCCAGAGAGGGAGCAGGGAGCTGGACCACGTCGGGTCTCAGAGCCACCCTATGGACTTTGGCCTCTACTCTTAGTAAGACAGGAGCCCTTGCAGAGTTTCAAGCAGATGAGTGACATGATCTGAGTGATGGTTTTAAAAGACCTCTTGGGCTGCTGGATTGAGAACAGCCGATGGGGGTTGGGGGTAGAAGCCAGGAAGTCCATCATGAGATCAGGTTTTACAGACACAGCTGAGCTCATGCAAGTCAGTGAAAGAGGACATTCAAAGCGTTCACATGGGAAGGGGGCACATTATTCCTATGTGCGATTAACAGCATCATTATAAGATGCCCATTATTTAGATTCTTGACCTGACTGAATAAGCCTGACCATCCAGCTCGGCTTCAAGAGACATTTCTGTCCCCTAATCAACACACAGCTTCGTCATTGCCAATAAAGTATGTGACGGGCTTTGACGATGGTTTTTAAAGAGTTCCAAAGAGTTTCGAGTAAGGTAAGAGAATAGAATAAATGTATGTCATTCCAAATTAACCATTTTGAGTGGGTCAGGGTTTATTTTGATGTCTAAGTCCTAAGTCTGTTAAAAAATTCTGTTACTTTATAGTATTTTGGGATAGGATTTATTTTGATGTCTAAGTCCTATGTCTGTTAAAAAATTCTGTTACTTTATAGTATTTCTTCTGTATTCCCCCTTCTCCTGAGCAGAGGCTTGGCTCTCAGCACACCGTACGCTCAGTCAGTACTTGGGGAATGGAGTTAAGCTTTGGGCATGCTGGTGTGTGCTCGTTTGCAAGGCAGTATTAAAAATTCCATTTGAATTTCCAAATCCAGCTAATTTTAAGGGGGCAAACTATTTTTTTCCCCTTAAGAGAAGTGAGACATGCATATTTAAAAGAGGTTCTTTACCTTCCCCCGCTGAGAAGCAAAGGTGACCAGTTTTTGTTCAGTTTCTTACAGGTCCATTTAAATGAACACGCAGCTAGGAGGGTAATCAGGCTGTCACCTAGTCAGCAACGTCGTTGAGTGGCTTCTCTGAGGGTTAGTCACCGAGAAAGGGTACAAAAGAAATAAAAACCGTCAACTTTGCCCTCATGTTTCTCCCAATCTGTCCAGGAAACCACGAACCATGAAGACAACGGGACATTTACAAAGACACAGGCTGGTGGGCCATTCCAGGAAGGGAGATTCCTTATTGCCAAATGCGTGTGTATCATTGTAAACTCCTCAATGTAGTGTAACATGGGTGATGCTTGTTCCCACGATAATCCTCTGAAATAAAATCAGTGTTACACTGAAAAGAACCCTCGAGATTATCCATTGTATCCAGTCCCCTCCCTCTGTGAGCAGGAAATCGAGGCACAGGTAGGTATCTGAAGTGCTTCACCCTGGGCCACTCAGGGAGCAGGGGAGCTAGAACTAGGTCTCTGGGCTCCCAGTTCTTTCCTACAAGTTCAGAGTGGGGTCAGCCTCCAGGATCAAGGTCACAGGAGCATTTAGTGAGGCTGGGGGAAGCCTGATTTGGCAGGAGGAGAAAGAACAGGGCATCTAGGGGAAAAAGTCCATATACCCGTCTGTCGTTTCAAAGAGGAGGGACCGGGCTTCCCTGGTGGAGCAGTGGTTGAGAGTCCGCCTGCCGATGCAGGGGACGCGGCTTCGTGCCCCGGTCCGGGAAGATCCCACATGCCGCGGAGCGGCTGGGCCCGTGAGCCATGGCCGCTGCGCCTGCGCATCCGGAGCCTGTGCTCCGCAACGGGAGGGGCCACAGCAGTGAGAGGCGCATATCGCAAAAAAAAAAAAAAAAAAAGAGGAGGGACCAAGGCAGGGCAGATGTGCTGGTTCATCTAAGGGGTTTGGAAGGTGGGGACACAGCAGGGGGACCCCTAGGCCCAGAGTCACAAGAAAAAAAAACATTAGCTTTTGATTATTATTTTCTGAGGCTGACCCTCCCACTGCTAGGGTGGCTGGAGCAGGGCGGTCGGGGAGGTTAGGAATGCCTGACGGAGTGAAGGCCGGCCAGGTGGCCTCAGTGATGAACGGAATTCCTCAGCATGGGGCATTTCTGTCACAACCCCTGGGCTGGAGCAAAGACCCCAGACCCGGGACACTCACAGGAGAGTCCCCTGCTCCTGTGACCCACTCCCTTTAGTCCCCAGGGGGGATCAGCCGGAAGTGAACCCTGCAAAGCCACCTGGCCGGGGCCTTCCCGTTGTAGCAAAGCAAAACCGAGTCGGGCCGGCCGTCCAGCTGGGTCCGTGCTCCACATGGAAGAAAGCAACAGCCCCCACACTGATGATTCTCTGCAGCGTTCAGGCCGTGGTTCACAGGGCCCCAGGGAGTGAGACGGGGACTGTGTGGGGAGCCCGTGTCTCCTTTGTGGTGAGCAGCCCTGTGGGCAAATGTCAGGGGACGTGCAGACACCAGGCCCTTGGGTCAAGCCTGCTTCTGCCTGTGGTTTCCTGGGCAGGGCATTTAGAGCAGTGCTTCTCAAACTTGACGGTGCAGCAGAGCCCTAGGGATCTAGTTCAAATGAGGACTTAGAGCCACAGGTCTGGGCTGGGGCCTGAGATTCTGCATTTCTAACAGGCTCGCAGCCCATGGCGATGCTTCTGGTCTTATGCCCACACTTGGAGGAACGAGGCTTTAAAGGGGAATTCAACTTTTCGAAACCCTCACCTGGAGAACGGCCTTCCCAGCTCTTTCCACCTGAGGGCTGCCACCTTTCAGACCGCTTTGCCTATTCCCTGCCTTTTCTAGACATTTCCAGCCCCACCTCTGAACCCACCTCTGCTCTGAATGACGGTGGCACTGAGTATCAGTGCTGCTCACCGGGCCTCAGCATTGCTGTCCAGGCTGTCCTTCTCTATCTACTTGTTGTTTCCCCAACTTGATTGCCAGCTACCTGGGTTTCCCCTCCCTCCCTCTGTCCCGGTAAGGCCGGGATTCCGTGGATACGGATTCCTTGAATTGATCTCCTCTCCTGTGCCCTCTGACACCTTGCTCAGTGGGCCCCGAGAGTCCTTGCTGGGCACCGTCTTTCTGTCCCTGTTGCCCGGGACTCTGTTTCTAGAACAATAGGCTGGATTCTGTTCCTCTCCTAAGAGAGGGTTGAGTTCCGCAATGGGGGGCAGAGTTCTCTCTTGGCAGCGGACGGCTGGCCCAGTCAGGCGGCCAAGGGACCATTGATCTGAGTTCAGTGAAAAAGTGTCTTCTCAGGAGCCCTGGATCCTGGCCCACTTCTAGACAACTTCTTCTTTCAATGCACTCTCATGTGCTTTAACTTCACAAACATGCCGGTTTCCCAGCTGCCCCTGAGAGACAGCGGTGGTGGTGGTGACCACAGCAGGGGTCAGATGGTGTGGCCAGTGCGGAGGGCGGGCTGGAGGGTATCGCTGTGTCCGAGACCTTTCCGTTGGGGTTGATATTGCGGGTCTGCAGATACGGTTACATGGACTCTCTCCCCAACTCGTGGGACAACACGGTGACACATGTTAAAATATAGACGTGTGCGTAGGGCGAATTCACACATAGACGTCTCACCTCTTTCTTCTGCCCTTTATACCTCCCTCTCTCTTTCGCACACACACACACACACACACACAAACACTTAACCAATTAAGTCCGTCGAGTGCTATTTGAGGATGGTGGTGTGGAATTGTGCTGGAGTCGTGTCCGGCATCATTAAATGTCAGCATTAACAATACGGCACTTGGCAATCACGGCCGCTCTGTGGCTGTTGGTCATTAATCACCATCTGACAGTCCTGAATTGGAAACGAGGAGCCTGTTCACATGTGCTCCGTGTGCCCAGTTACCCTCTCGGTAATCAGTCTCGGAAAACTTTTCTTCGACTCCCTGCCTGTGAGGGCCTCTGTCCTGGTGAGGGGGCGGGGGTCCTCAGGCTGAGTCCCTCCTCCCCTGTGCTGCAGAAAGAAACCCAGGTCTAAAAAAATAGGGGAAAGAGGAGCGTATTTTTTTTGGCCTACCCTTTCCCTCCTAGGGCTGTTTTATGTAGCCTTGTTTTTCTATTCTGGCCCAATGGCCAGGAAAATTCTTTTTCTCCCTGAAGAAATTCTGCAAGACAGCAGGGAGCTCGGTTCTGTTTCAGAAGCTGGTGGGGTAAGTTTGTCAAGTGCGTCCTCAGGTGTGGACCTGTGTCTGCTAGCTGGGGGACTTGACTAATTTCAGGGATCGCTTCCAGGAATGTGGGTCTGAACTTCCACTGGTCTTCTGGGTCCCTTTGCCGAACAGAGAGGAAGGACTATTTCTCCTTGGGGTCCAATCTCAGCACCTCTCTATAGCCGTATTAATTCATTCATTTATTCCAGAACTATCTCCTGAGGGCCCGTTGGACTGGACACTGGGGCTGCAGCGATGGACACAGGCCCAGGTCCCTCCCTCGTGGTGGTGGCTTTGAGTGGGTGGGACGAGGGTCAGAGAGAGAAGCTGTGTTGCCCCAGGCTTGCTCTCTGAAGGGGAGTCCTCTTCCTCTGCACCCTTGGTACGTGTGCTGCCCAGCTGCCAGCTCTTCCAAGGGGCACGAGCATGTGGGAGAACGGTCATTTCCAGAAGCTTTCCTGACCTGGCTCCTTCACCCCTCTGATGTCTCATGCCCTGCAGACCCTGCCCTCTGCCTACCCGGGTGGAGGCTGTCCCCGAACAGGTGAGCACTGCTGTCTGTCTCCAGAGGGTTGACTTCTCCCTCCATCCCTTTCACGCGCACATTTTATAATGTTTTTACAGGACTTTGTCCTTTAACTCCAAGGAATGAGTTGAGTGGGGGGATTTCAGCCACCCCTGTGAGTTGGTAGAGGACACAGGCCACTGACAGCTCCGTCCCCAAGTGCATCTCCTCTGCCTACCTCAAGAGTTTGCCACTCGAGCCAGAGTCCCCAGGGTGACCGCCTCACCCCCGGGACCACCCCTCCTGCTCTGCACTGATGAGAAGGAAAGGCTTCTGGAACAGCTGGTCACTGGGCATCGCTGGAGGGCATGCCTTCTTTCTCTCTTCCCTGGTGGCTCTGTCTTTTGTCCCTCCTCTGAGTTTCACCCCCGGGTCTTTCCTCTCACCCAACTAAGGACTTCAGTTCAAAGACATTGACATATTTTAGCCCTTTCGCTGTTTTCCAATTAAGTAGAATTCAGCAAACTTCCACTGACTGTCCACCACGTACCTGGCGCTGTCCCAGGCACGCAGGGGACACGAAGATGAATAAAAGATCCTTCTCGCCTTTAAGGAATTTATGGGCGGGTGAAGGGCAACAAGGGGTCCTCACATAGAGAAGGACTAGACAGAAGATAAAATAAGGGGCTCAAGGGATTCAGAGAGAGGGAAAACCACAAGTGGTCATGGTAAAAAGACCAGTGAACTTGTGAGGAGTGAGAAGGAAGAACTTGATGGACTGGTCTCTGTGGACCACTTAGTGATGGACTTGAACGTGGGGTTACAGGTTTGACCTCGGGTACATAAGGCCTATGAGTTTCCAAGAGTTAGAAACACACCCTTGCGTATTTCATTAAAAATGTATCTTTCAGGAAGAGAGAAGGCTGAGGTTGCCCTCAAGCTTCACACTCCCGGCAAGAACCCTGGAATTATAGGTTGATTTGAGTGATCACCAGTTTAATTTTTGTCTCCATCAGCAGCTGTCCTCGCCACAGCTCCGGGAGCTGGAAGAACCTCCAAGCTCTGTCCCAGGGTGTCCCTGTGACTCCCTGGACAGGTCCCGGCAGCACCGGATCTTCCTTCATCTCCCTCTGGCTCGTGCTGGTTTGTAGCCCTGCCTTGCTTCTGTGGCTGGCGGTCCCTGGATGGTGATGCTCTCTCTCCGCACCCTCGGTGGCATCCCTTCTCCTCCCAGCTCGTCCCGCTCCGGGTCCTTCCAGGGCTCAGGCTGAATTTTTGTCCTTCTCTGGAGGCACAGCTCCAAGGGAAAGTTCCTTCATGACGGGAGAATCCGGCCGCCGTTCGGGTGTGGATTTCCCAGCCTGAGACACAGTCCCCCCCTCACCTGCTTGATCCCACTCATCCTTCAGGCTTGGCTGCAAACCAGAGATTCTCCCTGACCTTAGTTCTAAACGATGGTTCCTTGTTCCCCGCCGTGTACGCGCTGTGAAACAATTTCTGTCATTGCTGCTACCGCAGTTTTTAATTATATATTGGTTTGTTTAGTTTTTCCCTCCGTATTAGTCTGCAAGCTTTATGAAGGCAGGCGCTGAGTGTCTTTTTGCCCACGATCGTATGCCTGGAGTCTAGCCCCATGCCTGGTGTGCAGTAGCTGCTCAGGAGATGTTGTGGAATGCGTGAGCTGTGTCCATCTGGTGGCTGGATGATCTCAGAGCTGGTTGGGCATTTACCCGGTGGCCTGGGGATAGGTAGACTATGGGACTTCTCTCTCTTTTTCAGAAGGAAAGGGAAAGCAGAAAATGGGGAGTGAGTAGCCATGAAAAAGAATGAAATGATGCCATTTGCAGCGACATGGGAGGACCTAGAGATGATCGTACTGAGTGAAGTAAGTCAGACAGAGAAAGACAAATATCTGAGGAATCTAAAAAAAAATAATACAAGTCAACTTATTTACAAAACAGAAACAGACTCACAGACCTGGAAAACAAACTTATGGTTACCAAAGGGGAAGGAGGGAAAGGGTAAATTGGAAGTTTGGGATTAACAGATACAAACTACTATATATAAAATAGATAAACTACTAGGACCTACTGTATAGCACAGGGAACTATATTCAATATCTTGTAATAACCTGTAATGAAAAAGAATCTGAAAAAGAATCTGTATATTCTGAATCACTTTGCTGTACACCTGAAGCTAGCACAACATTGTAAAGCAACTATATTTCAATTAAAAAAATGGGGAGTGGGCTTCCCTGGTGGCGCAGTAGTTGAGAGTCCGCCTGCCGATGCAGGGGACACGGGTTCGTGCCCCGGTCCGGGAAGATCCCACATGCCGTGGAGCGGCTGGGCCCGTGAGCCATGGCCGCTGCGCCTGCGCATCCGGAGCCTGTGCTCCACAACGGGAGAGGCCACAACAGTGAGAGGCCCGCGTACGGCAAAAAAAAAAAAAAAGGGAGGGAGTTAGGAGAGTAGGCATGGCGTGGCATTCTTGGGCGCCCTCCCTCATGGTCTGGCCCTGTGGAAGGTGCTTAGCCTGCCCCACAAGAGATCCTGAGTGATAGCCCTGGTTCCAGGGACCAGCTTCTCCTCTGATGGAGTCCCCAGACCTAGGAGCCTGTTTGAAAAAGAAATAAATGGATGTTCCAGAAAGAACCAAACAGCCCATTCCCAATCCCAGCTGCCCACCACCAGCCTGTTCCTGAAGGATTCTGCACTTGGAAATCCCACAGAAGTTTCGGGGACCCTTCTCTTCCCTGACGCGTGGAGGAGCCAGAGTCTGCTGGGGAGACAGGAGAGCAGAAGAAGAGGGAAGAAAATAGAGTTTAGAGCGGGACTGGCCTGAGGTGAGCGGCAAAGGGGGAGCACTAGTGTTATGGGGAGTGAGAGCACACCCCACCTCCTCTTTCCTGACTTTCAAGGGGTCTCCTCTCTGAGTGGGCTTGAGGATGTGAGAGCTGGAGGAGACAGTGGAGTGGACGAGGCCCTCGAGGCACGAGGGATGGAGGGGAGGCTCTTGACCTCAATGGTGGTCCTCAACCACCAGGTACCAGGGCTGGTACCACCCCCAGGGACGCTGCGATTGTAGAGGATATTTTGGGGTCGTCTCCACGACTGGGGAGGAGCTACCAGCAAGTAGTGCCTTGAGACCAAGGATGCTAAACCTTCTGCCCTGCGTGGGAGAGTCCTGCCCAATAAAGAATTGTCTTGTTCCAAATGTCCCCTCCGTGCAACACTGAAATGAGAGAAAAATAAGGCCTTTGATTTTCGACTCTCTGGGGTGTAAGATGCCCCATGGCTTCTGTCCCCAGAGCTCCTGAGATCCATGGGAAAAAAGTAGACAGGCCCACGCTTGACCATGGGGGCGTGTGACACGGCGCTCAAGGAGAACTTGGGTCACTGCCTCTTCACCCCCTCTCGGTGCCCCCTCCGCGCCCCACAGGCCTGCAAAGCTCCCCAGCGGGCCCTGCGCGCCCAGCCAGGCCTCACCGAGCTGCGAGCTCTAACTTTTTTCCATCTGCCGGGCTGCTTCAGCATGGGCCGGAGAGATGCGGGGCCGGAGGTGGGTGTGGGCGGAGGTGAGGCGTGGTGGGGGGGATGTCTGAGGGTTCGGGGAAAGGCTTTTTGGGGGTTGTTGCTGGAAGGGAGCAGTGCTGGGGGAAGTCGACGGCCACAGGCTCTGGCCTGTCGGGAGGACGGCTGTTGGCACCCGGAGAAATCCATCCAGCGGAGCCAACCCTCATTAATCATCTGGGCGGCTGGACTGCCAGCTCCTTTCAAGATCTTTCAAGAAGGGTTTTCACCCAAAATAGAGTTGAAAATGTGCTGGGCCCTACTCAGAATCTCATCAGTCTGGGCATTATGGAAAGTGGCGGGCGGGCCATGACGGACAAGGCATACTCTGTTCCAGGGGTCCTGACTCCTAAAGCCTGTCATATCAAGCGCCTCATCAGATTTGACAGCTCCATTTGTACCTACAGAATAGATAAAAGGGGCTGTTCATTGACACAAATGGAGGGGGAGGGGTGGGGAGGACGAGAGGGGAAGGGGGCAGGGCGCACGCGCACGTGTGTGTGTGTGTGTGTGTGTGTGTGGTGGGGGAGGAATGGCATCGGGGAGGGATGGGGTGGGGGGGTGATGGTTGGGGCCAAGGGGTGCCAAGGAGGATGCTTCCAAGAACAGTTTCTCCTCCAGTGCCCCCAGAGAAGGGTGCGGGGTCAGGGGAGACAGGTGAGGCTCAGCTTGGGGATGGCGCGGGTGACCCCACCGGTCAGGGTCATCGTCAAGAGGCTCCCCAGCCCCTCTCTGTGCTCTGGGCCCCGAGGCTGTAAGTGGATCCAGGAAGGTGGGCCTGGAGCAGGAGGGCCTGGGGTGGGTGGCTGTCAAAAAGGTGACCCGGGCCAGCAAGTGGGAGGCATGTCTCAGTTCTGAGCCCGAGCTGAAGTTTGCAAAGAGCCTTCCTTTCCTCCTGCTGCAGCCCCTTCACTGGACTGTGTCCGTACTGAGGCCATCGCCCCTTGGAGTAGGCTGCTGGGTGACCACGCTTATGCTAGTGGCCCCAAGCAAAGACTCCCTTAAATTACGTTTGTAAGTGCCTTCCCGTTCCCAGCAGATGGCAGCTGGTTGGCGTGGGCTGGACGACGTCCTCAATACACCTTGCAAACTCCAGCTTTGGCTTTGCTCAGGCCGCCCCACTGGCCTGGAAGGCCCCTCCTTCTTCTTCCGGGGGCTGAGTGAACAAGTGAGTCCTCCCAGCTCCTGGGCTGCTCCAAACGCCTGGCACTCTTCGCAGCTCCCGTTCATTTGTTAATGTCATACGTTAGTTCATGTTATTGATATGTGTTTGTCCTGGTTCTCCTACTAGATTGCAAACAGTTGGATGTGCGGGCTCATGTCTTACGCATCTTCTGTCCTCTGATAGCATTTAGAGAACTTCTTAGGTTCTCCAGAAATATCTCCACAGGAGATTCTACAAGGCTCAGTCGTGACTTCAGGAAGGGAGTCTGGGATCAGGGGATTTAATGTCCCTTTCTGACCCGTGGTCTTTAGAGGAGAGGGTCAGAGGTCAGCAAGGCTCTGCCTATCCTGCCCCCACCCACCTGGGGCCCCCTTCCCAGCTAATGCAGCCCAGGCCAGGTGTCATGGGTGGCCGTGGAGCTCCCTCATGCTCCCTTGGCCGGATGGCTCTGGTGGCAGGAATATAGGTTTTTGGAATCGGATAGATTTGGTAGGGATCTTGCCTCTAATGCTTACTGACTTTGTGACATTGGGCAAAATGTGTTCAAGAGTAGACTTACTGCAGGGAATGGATGCCAGGATTAAACAAAACCTTGTATGGAAGTACTTAGCGCAGTGTCTAGCATACAGCAAGCACTCAGTAAATGTTAGAGAAGGAAGAAGGCCACGTCTGGTCCTGTTGCCCAGACCTTTTCCTTTGAACGTAAGCGGACATCCTGTTGATGGTACCTGTTTGTTGGTGACCATTGATCATTATCGTTGAATCAATCCTTAGCTTTTTGTAAGTTTCACAGATGGAAGCTTTGCTAGAGTCCAATACATAGAAGGTCCCTACCCTTCCTATAAGGAGGAGGTGTTAATATGCTGCCTCAGGACTACAAGCTATGCGGAAGGTCACGAACCTCTTTGAACTTCAGGGTCTCAGAGCCCTGGGATGTCTGTCCCAACAGGAGTGAGGTCAGCTGTGTCTGGCTAAAGGGTTCCATCCCTGCGCCTGTTTCCTACGATTTCAAATGTAAACTTCCTCCAGGTGAACAGGGCTCTGTGGGTTTGGAAGGGCTTCTGTTTGGGAAGGTCCGAGGAAGCAGGATGGAGGTGGGCTGGAGTGAAGGAGAGCTGGGTTCTGTCCTGGCTTCTCTCCGACCTACCGTGTGGCCCTTGGCAGTCACCACATGCCTTCATCTTGCTACAAACTCAGTTTCGCCCTGAGCATGGGGAGGGCAAGATGGAAGCCGTCAGAGCACCCAGACAATGCCTGTGGGGGACCACCCTCCAGCTCCCCTCTCCTTGTGTGCACAAGGGAGGGTCAACATCTTGCACTTAGGAGGGGCCGTGTGACCAGTTCCCGCCAGAGGATTATGAGCATAGGTGACATGTATCACTTTTGGCCTGAGCTGTGTTCATGCAAGACCTCCAGCTCTCCCCCTGCTGTGACCACTGAGGATGTCAGGAGTCCTGATTAGTTATGTGCAACACCGTGATGCTTTCTGAGGTGTCACCTTGGTTAGACTGAACGAGAGTCCAGGGTATTTAATCAAACTCTGCTTCTGGGAAGGAACTTTGTGGATGTGATTGAAGTCCTTAATCAGTTGGCTTTAAGTGGCTCAAAAGGGAGATGATCCAGGGTGGGCCTGACCTAATCAGGTGAGCCCTTTCAAAGAGGCTTCCCTGAGCTCAGAGACTCCAAAGGGCTCATGCCAGTAGAGTTTCAGCCTGCTGTGGTCTTCTCTTCTTGCCTGTCTCCTTACGGACTTCCAACTTGCTTAGCTAGCCACCACGATTGTGTAAGCCAACACCGTACAATAAACGCCTTACTATATTATTGGTTCTGCTTCTCTGGTCAAATCCGGATTGATACAGAGATCCCTGTCAGCCCACGATGGAGATGTAGTGTAAGTGAAAAACAAGATTTTGTTGTGTTAAGCTTCTGAGATTTCAGGGTTAATTTGTTACTGTAGCATAATCTAGCCTATACTGACTATTGCAACAGCATTAGTAAGCCCTTAGTCCATCATATCTTAATTAGCTTATACATCTATCTCCCAGTAGACTGAAGCTCCTTGAGGCAAGGGCCAGGGTCACTCTCACCTTTTTAGTGCCCAGAGGAGACAATTGTACCTGGTATGCAGGGGACATTCTGTAATGTTTAACAAATGAGTCAAACCCACTGTACTCAGTGGCATCTCAGCTCTTGGAAGGAAGGACCTAGGTACCTGCAACTGCATGGTGTCCAGCAAGGTCCCAACACATGTAGGCACACTGGCCAAGACATTCTGATGGGACAGTTCCCCTGATTCTATCCATTTGCAGCATCTAAACCCACCTGGATACAAAGTCGGAAGCTACTGACTCAGTGCAAAGAATTTTATAGTCAGGACTGTGTTGGAATCCTGGTTCCACAGCTCTCTAACTGTGAAATCGTGAGCAATTTCCCTAACCTCTCCAAATTCCAGTTTTCTCATCAGCGTGAACTGGAGGTTTGCTGTAAATATTAAATGCCCAGCACATATTATTATATTTAACTGTGCCATGGCGCACACAAAATGATTCTCCTAGAGATGCTCTAGGGGATGCCTGGCTTATTGTATACTTGTTTGGTGCTGCCTGTATTTGAAGTTGTAAGCTGTAAGTAAGAAGGATAAGCATGGCGGCGTAGTCATGCTAGTTCCTTTTATGGACAAACCTGTATATAACTCCCCCCCCCCGTCCAGCCCCCCACCCCTCCACAAGAATTCACACATCCACATACCCAGGAAAACAAATAGGATGTGGGGAACGTGCAGTGACATTTTCCAAATGACTGTTTCCATTCTAAAATCTGGCTCTGATTTAAACTCCAGGAGGATCATTTTATTTTATGTTCCAAAGAGCTATGGAGATCGCCACTGCCCACTCAGAGCAAAGGTCCCCCCACTGTGGTTTGATTTTTATCTGCCTTTCATTTCTTCCCTCGCCAGTCCCATTTTCCAAAAGCAATTGGATGGAGGCTGTGAAAAATGGAATTTTTGTAGACCTTGGTTTAACCTCATATTATTTAAAATAATAATGTCTGACCCACTTAATTACCAAGCAGTCGCTGAAATACCGGCATCACCCTATTCTCAGCATTTCATCAAATGAAAAATATATATATATATTTTTGCGGTACGCGGGCCTCTCACTGCTGTGGCCTCTCCCGTTGCGGAGCACAGGCTCCGGACATGCAGCCTCAGCGGCCATGGCTCACGGGCCCAGCCGCTCCGCGGCATGTGGGACCTTCCCAGACCGGGGCACGAACCCACGTCCCCCGCATCGGCAGGCGGACCCTCAACCACTGCGCCACCAGGGAAGCCCTGAAAAAATATTTTAATGCTTCATTCTTTTGGGCCCAGTTCCCTGGATGGAAAGTCCACATTACAACATTCTTCTTGTGGACCTTCCATCTACCCTCCATCACTGAGGTAAAGTCACGAGGTTTCTTTTTCTGGGTCTTCCACTTCTACTGTCCCGATGGGAACTTCAGTATTGCATTAGACTGGGAACCAGCGTCACAGCAACCTGCCCAACTCTGACCACCATGCTTCACCCTTTAAACATTTTATAAACTCATAGAATATTCCAGTTAGAAAGGGCTTAGATGTGAAGAAAAGGGAACACCTGTACACTTCTAGTGGGAATTAAATTGGTGCAGCCACTATGGAACACAGTATGGAGGCTGGTCATAAAACTAAAAATAGAACTACCATATGACCCAGCAATTCCACTCTTGGGCATATAGTCAAAGAAGATGAAAACACTGATTCAAAAAGATACATGCATCCCAATGTTTGTAGCAGCATTATTTACAGCAGTCAAGATATGGAAACAACCTAAGTGTCCATCAACAGACAAATGGATAAAGAAGATGTGGTGTATATATATATACACACACATATAAAATAGAATACTACTCAGCCATAAAAAGAACAAAATTCTGTCACTTGCAACAATGCGGATGGACCTGGATGGTATTACGCTTAGTGAAATAAGTCAGAGAAAGACAAATACTCTGTGTTGTCACTTACATGTGGAGTCTAAAAAAATAAAACAAATGAATGTATATAACAAAACAGAAACAGACTCACAGACATAGAGAACAAACTAGTGATTACCAGTGGGGAGAGGGAAGGGGGGCAAGATAGGGGTAGGGGATTAAGGAATACAAACTGCTATGTATAAAATAGATAAGGTACAAGGATATATTGTACAATACGGGGAAATATAGCCAATATTTTTAATAACTTTAAATGGAGTATAATCTATAAAATATTGAATTGCTATGTTGTATACCAGAAACTAATATTGTAAATCAACTATACTTCAGTTAAAAAAAAATAAAATGCTTCACGTGAAAAAAAAGGGGCTTAAAAATTACAAGGTGCCACAACTTCATTTCAGAAATGGGAAAAAAAGAGACTCAGAGAGATAAAGTGACTTATTCAAGGTCGCACAGAAATTAAGTTTCAGAAAGAGAGCAAAATCCAGGTTTTCTGACTCCTGTTTCAATGCTCTTTCTACTATATGTATGATGACTACACTTTCTGGACTTTTCAGGACCGTCCTCAAGTTACCAAAGTACACTCACACTCTTGGTCTCCATTTTGAACAATACTGTCACTTCATTTCCTCTCAGTCAGCAGGTTCAATTTCTCTTCTCTTAAGAGAATGCTTTCCTAGCTCTTCTGTGATCCGAATCCACTGACAGCCTTTCCTGTCTTGGGAAGTGTTAATAAAGCTGGTGATATGCCACCACCCCTGGGAAAACTTGTAAAGGTACTTCATCTAGGAAGAAGCACAAACCATTTCCAGGTCTGGAATTCTCCATGGAAAGTGCAAGCTGGTTAGGCAGGCCTATTCCTTGATCTGCTTGAGAGTGGAAATCGCTGGGCTCTGGCTCAGCCCTCTCACCACTATGGAATGAAGGCCTCACCCATCTTCCAGCCTTCAGAAGAGGATGGGCCTACGAGGAATTGGGGAGCCTCCCAACAGAATGGAGCTCCCATGGGAAGGTCCCCAGTGTCAGCCCCAGTGAGCTCTCCCTCCAGCTTCTGTAGCCTGACTGTCAATCTGCACAGCTAGCCCCTTATTATATTCTGTCCTGTTCTCCACTGTCTGCACCGTGCAATTCAGCACTTATTAGACTGGCATGAAGGCAGTGATATAGAATACTGTCTTGTTCCCGATCTCATGGGTATATCTTGTCTCGTCCAACCAAATTGGGCAGGAACGTGGTCTGAGTTTTCTCCTGTGTCTCCCGACACCCCGCATTGCGCTGGGCACGGACCAGGAATCCTGTAAACTCTGTTTGCTTTGGTGATCGACCTCCTGGAAGTCTTAATTCCCCAATACTGGGTCTCTATTTTCAAGCTGCCATTTCTCTATCTTGGTCATTAGGTACATCATTTGTCAAAACAGAAACTGTACAAGTGGAACGAAGTCGATATCGCTCTTGTATCGCCCCCCCCCCCCGCCCCTTTTTAAATGTTGAAATCAACCACGCGGCTCCATCAATTTCCCACAAACTCCTGACCTTGTTCCCGCCCCCGGACCGCGGGGTTGCTTCGGTTCTGTTTTTAGCTTGGCTGAGCCCATTGGCCCCCTCCCTGGCCTCCCTCTCTGCTGGGTGCCTTTCCTGTCCTTGGACCTGGTGGCTGACAGCTGGTTTGGGGGGACCGGAGGAGAGGATGCGGGCATGCTGAGTGTGACAATAGGGCGGGCTTTGTCCAGGTGCCAGGGTGCACCTCCGCTGACCTTGGAACTGGGGACGACCAAGGGGAGGCAGTTTCCTTCTCTCTCTCTGGGCTGCAGGTTTTTAATGTCTTCTTTGTTGGTCTGGGGCCCTGGAGACTGAACTGAGGGGAGAGACTTTAGGCTGTTCCCTCCCTCCTGGACAAAACGGTGCGTGCTTTTCCTGTTTAAACAGGGCACAGTTGTGAAGTGCCCTGACTCTGCACACACCGAGGCCCGGCAACGGCTGCAATAAATCAATAGGAAAGTAGAGGCTGCCAGTTAGACTAAACAAGTGCATTTGCAAAGACGGCTAGCCCTCATTAATCACTCTGACAGTCCTAAAAACACATTTCCCCTTTAATGACTGTATTTGGATAATCAGTGCTTTTTCCTCCTCAGAGTTTGAGTAACAGACAGCTGGTGTTATTACAGCCATCGGGGAGGGAGTGCTGGGATTAGGGTCGAGGGGGAGCCATCCACTGGAGGTCTCCGCAAAGGGGGGGGGGGTTGCCATGCAGGAATGAGGGGGAGCTTTGTGCTGCCATTGATGGCTCCCGGGCAGCCATGGGCACGTTCCCCCCAAACCTTGACACCCACCTGCATTGTGTGAACACAAAAGCCTCATGGGGAGTTTTAGGGGGGCTTGCAGGTTTCACCTGGGCTGGGGAGGAGGCAAGAGTTTCCTGGGCAGCTAGGGAAGGAGATGGGTCCGTGTGATTTGCCTTTGTTTCCGTGAGGTGACTTTGGCTTTCAGGAGAAAGTTTGAAACCCAGCACATTCCTCTTTATAAATGATGTAACACATTAATGCACAGCACATTATGGAAATGGTAATTCAAACCCATAGTGCTCCAAATTAAACCATACATTATCGGATGCAGTCAACCATCTATTTTGCAAAAAGACAGGATGAATGAAATCAAGTCAAACAGAAAACTGGAGTGCAGCTTCCCCTACAGAATGATGAATAAAGTACAGAGCCACAGTATTATTGGAAGACGGAGTCCACGGAAATCCAGACATACATCAGGAGGGGGTTAGTTCGTGTATTGAAAGACACATCCCAGGATGCTGCGTAGACCAAGGCAATTACGGCTGCAGAAGAATGCTGGAGGGCCCCACCCCTCCCACTTGGGCTGCGGATTCTCAGGGGACGGGTTTGGGGGGACGACTGGGAAGTTCAAAACTTAACACCCTGCAATTCTGTTTGTGTCAAACCTGTATCTGAGGGTGAGGCCTTTTCCTCTCTCTCCTCCCTTCCTCCCACTGCTGCCCATGAGGCCACAAAAATAACCAGGCAGGAGGTGTGAAAATATGCCCCAGAGCCAGGAACATCCAGTGTCTCAAGGTCCAGCTCTGTGGCTGCCACCTTTCCTGGTGCCTGGGGAAGGCAGGCCCCATTGCTGGTGCCTGGGAGAGATTAGGAGGAAGAGGGGGAGGGGGGCTAGGAAGAGAAGGTGGAGAGATGGAAGGTAGAGGTGATTCTCAAAGAAGACTTGCTGGGTGAATTAATTATGCAAATGAGCAGCTGGTGGGGAGCATTCTCTCTATTAAAACAGCAACTTTGTTTCCTGAGAATGTAGCTCCTGAAAGTAACAAACTCCCCCCACAGTTAGTGAAAACTGCCCCATGTCTTAGGACTGTCAGCCATTTATGGTGAGGAGAGCTGACATCCGAGGGTGAGAACTGGGCCCCTCCAGGCTACAATGCCTGCCCTTCGTGTCACAGTGGTAGTTGGTGACAGCCTTTTCCAATCAGGCCAACGGGCATCCTTCCTGGTCTGCAAAGGCCGATAATACATTTTCTGGGGGAAACTCAGTCCTCTGAGGAGTTTGTAACCTGCATCCTCACACCTCCCATGTAAGCCAAGCACCTAGAGAGGTGTTTCTTTTGCTATGTGGAGAGTTTGCTCTTGGAGTTATGGAGTCTCTCCCTTTCTGCTGTCCCAACAAGGGGAGCCCTGTGGTCCTTAGGTAGGGAGGTCTGAAGACCCAGTTTAAGAAAGAGAAAAGCTTAAGTCTCCCTGCAGAGGGAGCAATTTCCAGCAATTTTAGCAGGCATTAAACCCCCCCCCCCCCACACACAAACCAACCAAAAAAGGTATCTGAAGGAAAGAGGGGGATTGGAGAGGAAGGAAGATGGGAAATAAAATAACCAAGAGCAAACAAAACAACAGAGAAAAAGAAAAAGTAAAACAAGTTGCTATATTTCAGGTCTTTTAAAGCTTCCGTTGGGCCAGTTTGAACTCTGAGAAGTTGCATAAGGATGATTCCCCAGGAAGACCCTGAGCTGGCTCTCAGGGCGACTTCTCCAGCCCATCCAGCCTCTCCCTGGCTCTGCCCTGCCCTGTGCACAAGGATGCCAGCAGCCCAGGTCCCTTCCCCTGCGGGTCTTACTCCAGAACTGCCATTTGCTTCAGAAGAAGACTGAGGTTCCCTTGACTAGTGAAGGAATTTTGCCCAGAAACAAAGATATAGGGGCGACGCCCGCAAACCCCAAACCAACCCCCCCGCAGAAACACCATATGTTGAGGTTCTGTCAAATCCCGAGGTCATGATGCCGGAGGCCGAGACCACCCTGTGAGTCTCTAAAGGAGTTTGGGGACGGCTGTGGGCTGAGACAGCGAGGGCAGAGGGCGCAGAGAGCGCAGCATCCCTCCCGCCCCCTTCCGCACTTGACCTCTGGGTCTAGGGACATTTCAGAAGCACACAGTCTGCGGAGCGGGAGCTGCCCGCAAGTCGCATTCCTCACGGGGAAAGTAAAGCAAAACAACGCGAACTGCAACAGCAGCATCTCCCAAAGCTGCGCGGCGCCGACGCAGAGGAGCACGGCCAGGAGGGGGCGAGGCAGGCATTTTGCAGTGCGCCCATCGGGTGGCCCCGCGCGCCCTGGCCCGCCGCACCCCGCGAGGTGGGCACCGGGCGTCCTGCAGCCGGAACCTGAGCGGCGCCAGCCTCGGTGGGGGAGCGGCGCCCCTAGCCCGGGGAGGACGCACAGGCCCCGGGCCCGCACGGCCCTCGGACTCCCCGGGCAGTGGGGAGGTGCCCCGGCCCTCTCCCACCATCTCGATAAACGGCACCCCAACTCTGGCCTGCCCGAGGATGCAGAAGCCGGTGTCAATCGTGCGAGCTCAAGAAAACGGGCACCGAGTGTGGCTTCCAGGTCCCGAGTAATCGCCGCGCCTTCTCCACAAAACCCAAACCCCGCTCACAGAAGTCTCTGGGGGCGCGGACGACTGGGGTCCACAATCCAGAGCTGGCCTTGGGGAGTCCCCAAGCCTTGAGAAGCACTCTTCTCAACAGGTGCATTTACCCTTCAGCTTCAAGGTGTATAAAAGGCACCGTCAGGGAGAGGAAATCCTCCCCATTTGGAGTGCGAAGCGCGGAAGGCGCGGTCGGGGCTGGCGACAGTCGTTCGCCTTTCCGCCACCTGGTGGCGCCAGAGGCACGTCGTCTTTGCTCGCCCGCAGGGCTCCGGGGCGGCGCTGCCGAGTCTCTTGGTCTTGGGGCCTGCTTGGTTCCCTTCTCGGCCCCTGGACCTCGAATCTAGGCCCAGAGGAAAATCCACATTTACACACTCCCTCCACCCTGTCCCCAGGAAATGTCAAGGCCTTCGAAGTGAGGCTGGGAGCTAAATAACCAAGTTGGAAAAAAAGGGGCCGTTTTATGTTATTTGTAACGCGTTGGCAGAAGTTTTGTTTTCTTCTCCCCTGCTTTCTTGAGGAAAGGCATTAAACTCGTCCTTGAACGGAAATCTGAGAAGGAAACCATAAGGTGTTTTAAACAAGAACAAAAGAAGGGCATCTGCTTAGGCGTCTGGAAGTGGGTCAGTGGGGCAGGCAAGAGAGAAACACACCACGGTGTGAATATAGCCAAGTACTCCATTTATTAACAAAATAAGTCTTACCAAGGGAGAGCTCTATTCATCCCAAACAGGCCCCGCAGCCCTTGTGCAGCTGCATAAGGCCGGGAGGGAGGGAGGGAGGGTGTTGGGTGAAGACCCCGGGGCCGAGCCTTCAATCCCAGTAACTGAGGGAGCCCACAGCCAACTTTGGGGACTCTAGGGTCAGGCCTGGGAGGGGGCCACCGGGGTTGCTGTGATCCGTGTGCTCCCTAACTCCCCCAATGGTGTTAACAAGGCTGTGCTGCCAGCTGATACTACCACTGGTCTGCTTTGGAAGGATCTAGCAAGAATCACCCACCCAGCCCCCATCGCCAGGACAGGGACCACAGCCACAATAGCCAGAGAAAAACAATGACTATAAAAGCACTTTGCAAACTATAAAGAGCAAAATTCCATGCCAGCAGGGCCTTCTAGAACTTTTGCTTCAGTGAAGTGAGCCCTGCGGGCCCCTCACCATCAGGCAGGGTGACCACCCGGTGTCTGGGGCCTGGAAGAGTCTGGGAGGAGAAAGGCTCTGTTGGAGGCGCCTCTCCGGCCACTGACCCGTGCTCAGAGCAAGATCGGGGAGCAAGGCTCTAATTTGGGGGGCCAGGGCGCAGACCAAGGAGCCTAGGGAGAGAGAGTGGCAGGTCAGGGGTCACAGAGCAAAGTTCCAGGTCCATAAGAGGGCAAGACCTCTAGCTCCCAACGCCGCTCCCTGCACCCCCAAATGCCTTACAAAAAATACCTCCTCTCTGTTACTCGTACAAAGGAAAAAAACAGAACCTCAAATGGATGGAAACAAGAAGGAATGAAGGGGAAAGGAGGGGAGAAGAGAAGGAGGAAGTGTAGTTTGAACAGTTAAGAAGCATGCAAGAAACTCCCCAGGAAGGGAAAACAAAAAGAACCCCCAACTCCCCTTCCTCCCCATAAAACCAAACCAATCAAAAAAAAAAAAAAAAAAAAGCGCAAAAGGGAAAAAAACCCGGAAACTTACATCTAAGTAAAAGAAAAAATGGAAGAGAAAGGAAGAGGGACCGGGGACATGTAGTTACCTGTGTGATTAATATTATTATTTGGGGGGGAACAGACTCTTTGCATACCATTGACTCGTGTGGGCCGTTAATGCACTTATATTCCCAGCTTGTAAGCTAACATTACAGTAAATAAATACACAGTCCGGTTGGGGGGGGTCTGGGCGGGGGTCCGGCAGGGACAAGCAGTGGTGGAGGAGGCAGCGGAGGCGGGTGGGGAAGGGAGGCGGCGGCGGGGAGGAGAAGAGGCTGGGGAGGGAAGCAGGGCTGTAGTTACTGGTATCCGAGCGCGGAGGCTGAGGCCAGTCTCTGTCCGTACAGCGCGTATGGTGAGTAGTAGGGTCCGGCTGTGGGGAGGGACGGCACGGCCAGGCCCCCGGCTGTGGATAAGTGGCTCTTGCCGTAAGGGTGGTACCGGCTTAGGCCCAAAGTGTGTGGACTCCGCAAGGACAGCGACCCGGGGCTGCCGGGGGCGGTCGGCGGAGGGAGGTGCAGATGGCAGGAGGCGGCGGCCGCAGCGGCCGCGGCGGCGCTGCCCAGGCCCGAGGCCCCCGGATAGGCGGCCAGAAGTTTCTCGGCGCCGGGCAGGGCCGTGTGAGTCCGTAGGTGGCTGAGCAGCTCCTCCGAGGTGGCGAAGCGCTTGTCGCACGGCCCGCTGGCCGCCACCCAGTTGCAGCTGTGCGGCAGCGGTTCGTTCTGCAGCATGAAGCCGTAGGTGTAGAGCGGGTGGCCGGGGAGCGCGGCCTGGGCGGCGCTGGACGAGAGCGCGGCGGGCTGCAGCGGGTGCCCGGGGTACACCAGCGGGTAGCCCCCCGCCTTCAGGCCAGGCGCAGCTGGGTCGTGCGCGCTGCAGGTGGAGCAGCTGGAGCCGCCGAGGTGCGAGGCGCCGTGGTAACCTCCCAGGCAGTAGGGGTCGCGGCATAATCCCTGCAGGAAGGACGGCGGGGAGGCCCCGGTGAGCGGGCTGGAGCTGGGGGGCTTGCCCGGGGGCAGGCCCAGGCCCCCCGACAGCTGGCCTCCCACGAGGCCAGACTTGCTCGGATCCAGGCCAGGCACGAACTGAGACGGGTAGCCGGCGTAGGCGCCCACAATGGAGCCGTGGTAGCCGATGCTGGAGGGTGGCAGCGGGAACACCGAGTGGCCTGGCTTGTAGGGCGACACCGGCGCCACGTGGCCGGCCCCCACCAGCGCGGAGGGCGGCTCCGACTTGCGCCCGGAGGCCCCGGCCTCGGCGCCGCCATGCGCACCCGGCTCCCCACCGCTGCCTCGGCTCACGGCCGCGGGCTCCGGGCTGGGCTTGGGCTCCTGGTCTTTCTTGTCCAGCTCCCCGCCGGCGCCCCCGCCGCCGGTCTTGCAGTCAGAGTGGTGCGGGGAGCCGCCCCGGGAGCCGCCGGGGGAGGACGAGGACGACGACGCCGAGACCGGCGCTCCATGCGGGGGAAAGGGCGTGCAGGCGGCGCTAGGGACCCTGAAGCCCGCCTTGTCTCCCGGGGACAAGGAGGAGGAGGAGGAGGTGGAGGACACGGAGGAGGAGCCGCTGTCTTTGCGAGAGTCGCCGCCTCCGGAGCCCTTGGAGTAGGGCTTGAAGCTGGACTTGTCCTCGGCCGGGGAGTCCCCCAGCTGCTTGAGTGCCGCAGACGCGGAGGCGGCGCCTGAGGCCGAGCGGCCAGGGTCCTTCTCCGCTCCCAGCCCGTTGGCCGCCGCTACCGAGTTGAGCTTGGACGAGGGCGGCGGGTCCGGCTTGCCGATCTGCGAGCAAGTCTGGGCCAGCAACGCCAAAGGACTCTTCTTGGCGTCCAGCTGTGGGAGACAGTGGTAAGGGAAGTGAGACGGGGGTGAGACCAGAGACCCACGGAGCGAGCGAGCGGGGCGCCAGGGGAGGGCGGTGGGCGCGGGGAGCACGCAAGGCGGCGCGACGGGGCGGGAGGGCCTCGGGGAGAGGGTCTGCGAGGGCCTGGCGGGCGGGCGGGGCAGCTGGGCGGAACTGCGCTCACACTGCCCGTCGGTGGGATCCCTCGCTCCACCGGGTTCCGGAGTGCGCCGTAGGCCCCAGGGAATGGGCAGTGGAAGTAGTCCACCAAAAGCCACCGCGGGAGAAGGTGACCTCTCTGGATTCGGGGCTGGGGGAGGGGCTGTGACTCGACTCCTGCTCTCTCATCTCCCCGCCTCTAGGCCCGGGTTAAAACTTATTCCTTCAGTTTGGGTAACTTCGCTTGGGACGGGTTTCTGGCGGTGGCGCCGCGGGGTAGGAGCCGGGAGAAGCGCGTTCTGAAGCCAGGGCTGCCGTTGGCGCTCTCTTCGTAGCCCCTCCCTCCCGGGGAGGGCACCCAGGCGAGTGGGAGGAAGAAAGACCTGGGGTCGGGAGTGCCTGGGCGTAGTGCACTCTAACCGGATGGTACAGAGGCGGCGTGGGACGGGGGCGATCGGGCTTCAGAGAGAACAAACCCGGGTGGAGGGGTGGGGGTGGGGGCGGGCGGAAAAGGCCCAGGAGAGATCATCTCTGGCCTGGACACTGGGTGCCCAGGAGAAGTAAAGGACCCAGGGGAGACTCCAAGAGCAAACCCAATCCGAGAGAAAACACGTAGCTCCGAAGGGCGAGTGTGGGAGGGGAACCTTTCCCGGAGAAGCCTGGGGAGAACCGGGTGGGCTCTAACCCCTCTGTTCTCCGTCCCTCCTCACTCCGTCCGCCAGTGTGGCCGGATCTGAGCGTCGCACCGAGCCCCGGGGCGCAGGGAGCAGGGCCGTGGGCCCGGCAGTGGTGGGCGGAATGGGGCCGGCGCAGGGCGGTTAGCGACCAGGGGACTGACCTCAATGGGGCTGACGGGAGTGGAGGACAGCGGCTGCAGGTACTCCGGGTGCAGGAGGTGGCCGGTGTGAGCGCTCAGCATCTTCAGGACCCTGATAGGGAGCCGGTTCGCCTGGCGCAGGGGGTCCGCCGGAGGCAAGAGGGACACCGCCGCCGGCACTGCCGGCCTCTTCCCGCCGCCGCCGCTGCCGCTGCTTTCGGGTGTCCTTGAGTTAGATCCAGCGGGCGAATCGCTCATTTGGAGGAGGCAGCGCCACTGGGGGGGCGGGGAGGGAGGGGGACCACCGGGAGGCGAGCTCCCGGGGCGGGTGGGCTCGCTCCGGGGCGGGTGGGCTCGCTCCGCAGCGCCGAGCGCGGTGCAGCAGTCGCTGCGCCTCCACCCCTCCTCCAACGACGACGACGTCGTCGTCGCCGCCGCCGCCGCCGCCGCCGCCGCCGCCGCCGCCGCTAGCCCCGGCGAGCAACACAAAAACCTTCGCCTTTCGCGAGCCGCACGTCAAATAGCCGCGATCGGCAGCTACACTTCAAAGGGATCGCCGCGCCCGCCCAATCGCAGCTCTCGCCGGGACCCCGGGGCGGGGAGAGCGGCGGGCGGAGGCCTGCGCCGCCGGTGGGAGGGGAGAGCCTTAAAGGGGCCTCGCCCGCGAACCCGCCGCCTCGGCCTTTACCACCCGCCGTATTCCTCCCCTCCCCCAACTGGGCTGCCCCTGCCCCGGGGGTCCCAGAGAGGACGGGGCTTCTCCGGGACCCTGGGCTCTGCTCCCTATCCTCCGCTGGCTTTCCTGTAGCTCTGCCCTCTCTCGCTTCGCACCGCCGAGGGGTGGTGCTGGCGGGGGCAGTCACCCACAGGCCGTGTGTGTCTGGGGTGAGGTGGGGTGGGGTGGGGTGGATTGGGGTGGGGCGGGGTGGGCTGGGGGTGGGGTAGGAGTTCCTGGCGCCGGCTCCGGCACTGCCAAGTCCAAGCCTTTCCGGGAGGCAGCCTAGGGGCGGGCCGCGCCTCCAGAGCCCCTGCTCTGCTCTGGTCCTCCTCGGGCTCTGCTCGGGCTCAGTCCCGGCTCTGCTCGGGTTCAGCTCTCTTCCCCTAATTGGCTTCTCCCGGGTGTCCTCACTTGGAAGCGCCCGAGCCTCGGAGGCAGCCACGGTTCTCGGGACGCGGCGTAAACCGCTCCAACAACTTTGAGCCAGTCCGGTCCAAAGCCTGCAAGTTTGAGGTGTCCCTTCCGGGGTGAGATGGTCGCAATAAGCCGCGGTTCCCTAGGCGGTGCGCCCCTCCCGGATGCGCCGGGCGCGAGGTGCCTGCGCACTGATTTATAGTTTAGATGTTTGGTATGTTTCAGGTTTCTTACGGTGTTCTGCTTAGAGGCGTAAAATTCTCTCACTGCACCCGGCCTAGCTGCTGTTGGGGGTCGGGTGGAGACCATGGAGAGGTCAGCATCCCCGAGGAGGGAGGAATCGCTGTAAGTGCTGCACGTCGATGCAAACTCCAGAGATGCGTCTACCCTACCCCCATCCTTTTTTTCTCGCGGGGGAAAATGCACTAGGTTTTGCCAGGGGAATTTCGGAATTAAAAACTTTTTATTAAAAATAACAGTATCCTCCTTCACCCTATCCCCTCCCTCCCGTGCCTTTTGGATGAAGTATGCATTGCCAGCCTCGCAGGGCAGAGGTTTCACATAGTCCTTGTCCGGACATTAAAGGTCCTGGTCCGCCGATCAGAAGGTGAAGCTGGCCCTTTGTGTACCGGCCTCTGGGGAGACCACTTCTCCTTGCTCTCGGCGGCCAGCGGAGGCGCGCTGGTGTCACTGCCTCGCTTCGAGTACCGCTTTCCCAGCCCGAATCCATCACTCCGATTGTCAGGCCTGTCACTCGGGGCGTATTGCTCTAGGACTCTGCTGCTCGTTGATCAACGCCTTGAGATCACATGAGATCCCAAGACGGGGACAGATGATTTCAAAGGGGTTCTTCCAATGGAAAGAAACAAGTATCACAGAAATAACAAATGGCAATCTTTATCATGCTCAGTAAAGAAGGCAGCCGGCACCACGTCAATTACACACTAAACTGAATGTACTTCCTGGATCCATCTGGTTTTTGGACAGTATGCATAGACCTCTGAGAAATTACACAAGCTTTCCCTGCCCCAGTTTTAATCCTGGTAAAATTAGGTTACCACGAATGCCAAGGGATGCCCTGACTGGGTGATGTATTCCATACTGCAGCAAGAGGGTTACAAGAAGGAGGGGGGACCTCACTTATTTTATTGTGGTGGTCCCTACACCCGGCCCACCCCCCCTTCTCATGCCAGCCTCTGAGCCCTCTGACATCCTTGCTACTGCCAACACCAAGTTTAAACATCCACTTCAGGGCTGCTTCAGCCTATGAGGCCATTTGGCCTTTGGGAGATTGCTCTGCAGAGAGAGGGCAGAACCTTCCAGAATGGAAGAAGGTGGGCCTTTGTAGGCAATCTTGGAGGAGGAGAAGCTGGGAAGGGGGGAGCCCTAGGAGACAGGAAAAGATGAAAGACCGCTTCTTGATTATCGTAACCAGCCCAGCTGTGAGTGCCAGCCAAGAACTCCTGCTAGGACCCCAGCAGATGTGTGTTAGGGATGATTAATGGGGAATCAGTTGGGAACAAAGGGGAGGGGCGAGCGACAAAGGCATTTAGGAATTTGGAAGGAATCTAGAGGGGTGGGAGGCAGCAGAGAGAGAGGGGAGAACGGAGGGAGATAAAATATTTACTCTCTATTTGGGGAGGAAAGAAGAAGGAGGTAAGGAATGAGTGAAAGGAAGGGAGAGCAGAGGAGGTGAGGACAGGGTGACCAGGCTCGGGATGGAGGGTGGAGAGTTTGCCCAGGTAATCATATATTGTCCTTAAGAAACCCCATTCCCTAAGCTCACAGCTAATCACTAGGAACGGGGGTGCCAGACAGCACTTAGGGGGAGACCAGACCTACTTCCCCACTCCTGGAAAGTGCTAGCAAAGGAATAGGGCCATGCTTCCCTTTCGGGTGCTGATGAGGAAAGCAGGAACCCTTTGGCTGGATCCATCCAATCGCCTTAGGAGGGAATATGGAAGACCATACTCAGCCAGGCCAGAGGCCTAATTAAAAGGTACTAGACGATGATTACAATCAGTACTTGACATTCACTTAGCTGAAATGTTACCCTCTATAGAGTCCTAAATGGGGCCCTAGTGGCCTAAAGCAAGTCCGTTTTTAAAGGAATGTCTTGTCACCTGGGAGAGAATAAGGCTGAAGAAGTTTTCAGTTGGGCGGTGTTTATTGAGGTTGATGAGGTGTGGTTGAAAATGCCACACAAGACAGTGTTGTACAGGGCCCAAGTCCTTCCGCTGCAGAAAAGTGGCAGTCCTGTGGCTAAGGGACCCTTCCCAGATTGCCCTGAGAGGGAGGGGCACCATGACAGTAGGATGGGGTGGGGCTGCTTGAGAATGCCCCCAGCCAATGAGGTGAAGAATTCTATGTGTCAGGCTCTTGATATGTTTCAGGTACCTTTATCCTTCCCATTTCTAGCGTGGAGAGGTTAGTCACTTACCCAAAGGCCAGTGACCAGTGGGTGACAGAGCGGTCCCTTGGAGTCAGGTTTCTGGAAACCAGACCTCTGATCTACATTACCGCGGTGGTCCCGGGCAAGGAAACCTCCCTAAGCTTCGGGAACCTCAGGTATAAAACCTAAGAGCGGCCACCTCAGAGTTGGGAGGCCCAAAACAGACAATGCATGTCACACAACTAGTGCTTGGCACAAAGAAAGTCCCAGGTCAGTGATGGCTGTGACCAACAGCATCGTTGGCATCTGTGGGGCGATTGCTTTGGAGAACAGTCACTGCACATCTGGATCTGGAGACTCCCAGCGCTGGGAACCCACTCGAACACCCAAGTCGGCCCAGCATCCTACCCAGATGAGGGTACCCCTCCCCCAGCCTCCAGTCAAAGGAGTCTTTAAAAAAATAAATGCTTCTCAAAAGCCGTCAAGAAAATCCTTTAGGAAATTCTGAATATTTATAGATTTTTTTTTTCATGATTTCAATTTACATAAAACTCACCACCCAGGAAAAAAACGCCTGAGTCAGGTTGGGAGGAGAGGTGGGAGGTGTGTCGTGTGGGATTAATGTGGAGTTTTCCATCTTCACCAAGGTGGAATTGCCCGAATCACGGCCTCTCTCTTCATGACACTGAAGCCCTAATGGCAACAACAAGAAATAATATCTCACTGGGTAACTATTTACATTTTTTTTTTTTTTACAAGCTGTAAGAATTCTGAAATGTCGGCCTCACAGGGGACTTGGTTTTCCTCCCTGGCGCTTAATATCTTTCAGCCACTGGCAACTACTGCCTTGGCCAGGAGCCCTGATTCAGCACTGCCTCTGTCTGCCCCATCCCCAGGCTTCAGACACAGCCCCGGGCATGAGAAGACCAGAGGGGCCCAAGGAACAGTGGGAACAAACAGGCAAAGCAAGAAGGACCAGCCTTGCCAGGGAGCCCGCTCTGGTAGCCCCCTCTTCTGTGTTCTCACAGCTCCGATTATGTTCTTACGCTCATCACAGGGCATCTGCCATTATTTATTTAGTTGTCCATTCTCCTGCTGGACTGTGGGTGCTCCTGTATTGCCCTCATCCTCGTTGTATTCTTATTGCCTAGAGGGATGTTTAACTATCTTCGTCGCAGCAGCCAACACTGACAGCCAAGCACTGTTGGAAGCGCTTTGCGCAATTCCTCAATTTCTCTCATTTAATCCTCACAGAAGCCCTAGGAAGTAGGTCCTATTGTCACCCCATTTCACAGAGGAGGAAGTGGAGGCACGGAGAGGTTAAGTACCCTGCCCCAAGTCCCAGCTGGTACGAGATGGGGGTATGAATGCACGCAGTCTGGATGCCATACATGCCCAGTGAAAATTTGTTGATGAACGAATAAGAATTTTACATACAGCGGGTTATTTCTTTCTATCTCCCCTCACCATATTAGTAAAGACTCAAGGTGGATGACTTCGTGTTTTTCAAAATGTCAACTATATGAGCCTGTTGAAGGATCTTTTCCCAAATACATGTTTGCGTTCATCATCCCGCAACAATTTTCTGAGTTATTTTGGGCAGGTGTTTTTATCCCTTTTGACAGATAAAGACCGGGGCTCCCAGAGCTTCTGGGGGGGTCTAAGTCACACAGCAGCCCTGGCAGCGCAGCAAGAAGAGGCTTCCTTCTCTCCCTTGTTCTCCTATCACAGCCCCATCATCCCCATTGCCCTATAGATGGGGAGGTAACTCCCTTTGATAAAAGAGGGAGGAATTAACTACTTTTCCTCCCCCTTGAGTTTCCTTTGGAGAAGTGGTGGGAAGGAATGGACAAAGGAAATGTAGGCTGAAGCTTATCTCCCAGCCCTGTGTTTGATCCTGGTCCTTGAGCAGGGTGCTTTGAAGAAGTGGTTTTGTTTATCTCCTATCAGCCCAGGGGGAGATAGGCTGGGCTGGCAGGGAGGGGGGATGCGAGGAGGTGTGCTTTTGAAGTTCTCCTCCCTCAATTTGCCCCGCCCCAGACATCAACCTTAGCCCTGGGCAGTCACCCTTGACTACTTTGTTCCTTTGGGCCTTCAAGTTTCTTTTCTCTTTTAAGTTGCAAATACTGCTGGGAGGAATTATACTTTAGTAATCTGCCAACACCTCAGCTGTGATTAGCAGTATTTTACTCTGTAATAATAACATTTATGGAGCCTTATAGTGTGCCAGCCTGTCTGAGCTCTTTACCTGTAATAAGTCACTCAGTTCTCACTACAAACAGATGAGGTAGGGACTATGCTTGTTTTTGTAGGTGAGGCACTGAGGCTCAGAGAGGTTAAGTAACTTGTCCAAGTTTCACAGCTCAAAAGTGGTAGAACCGGGATTCGAATCCAAGTAGCTTTTTCTGAGCCAACCTACTGAGTGCAGGCCTGAGGGAGAGGGAGGCCCACAGGAGGAGACACTGAAAACACATGATTTCAGGGACTTCCCTGGTGGTCAGGTTAGGACTCCTTGCTCCCAATGCAGGGGCCATGGGTTCGAACCCTGGTCGGGGAGCTAAGATCTCACATGCCGCGTGGCATGGCCAAAAAAAAAAGCAAATGACTTCAACTGTCTTCCAGAATACTGGTCTTTGCAACCAGTGTTTTATTTTTGTGTCCAGGAATGAGAATATGGTAGAGAGGAAACTGAGGCAGAGAAGGAAGTAAGCTGAACATTCATTTAATTAATTGAACTGGATTGAATGAATTTATTCGATTTCTGTTTATTGGCCACTTGGTAGGTGCAGGCCCAAGGCGATCCCAGAGCATGTAAGGACCAGAGCGAGTTGGTCAGTCCAGGCCACCTCCCTGGCATGCACATTCCCAGCTCCTAAAAGATGGGGCAGCCCTTTCCTTCGGGCGTCTGTGGGCTTCTTTTGCAGATTAAAAGAAAAAGTCAGGAGGCTCTAACTTAAATCCTGCTAATTACCCTGTAGTTGAGTTGTCCACTATTCTTTTTAAAAAAAAATTGTTTTATTTATTATTTTTTAAATTGAGGTATAGCTGATTTACAATATTATATTAGTTTCAGGTGTACAACATAGTGACTCAATATTTTTATAGATTACACTCCATTCCAAGTTCTTATAAAATATTGGGTATATTGCCTGTGCTGTACAATATATCCTTGTAGCTAATGTATTTTATACATAGGAGTTTGTACCGGTTGCTCACTGTTCTTAAGAGAATTTGCTTCAAGTTCAATTCAGATTCTACCACATTTACTGAGCACCTCTGGGTGACAGGATGAATCATTCTAGGTGTGTTCGTGCACCATCTCTCATTTGGGTATAAGGGGAGTCCAAGAGCAGAGCGGAGGTCCTTGAAAGGGAAACAGTGACCAGGCTTCCCCAGCTGTCCTGCCCCCATGTTCTGAGCATCCCCCAGCTGGAACTACTGGACCCCCAGGAGATCTTGGTGGCAAACTGTGAATATCTCAGTTACACAGGGCAGGTACCTGCTTCTGACACCCACGCCCCGCCCCTGCCCTGCCCCCACTTCTGGCAGTGTCTAGGCCTTTAAACTTGTCCAAAGTATGCCCTTTCCTAGGCTGGGCTCCTGACTAGCGGGATATGCAGCTCCAAATTCATTTCAACAAATACGATTAGAGAAAAGGGGAAAACTGCTCAGGCAGTGGCTCAATTACCACTGGTTGTATTTGATAACACCAAATTCCAAGATGTCAGAACAATTTCGAGGAGTGTTTATTTCCGTGGCCCTCTGCCAGCCTCTGCTCGGAGAAGGAAACCCGAGAGGTGGGGTCCCAACCAAGCTGATGGCTGGAATTATCCAAGTATAGTGGTCCATTCAGAGTGGAGATTTGCATAATAAGACCCCTTTAAAAGTGATTTAAATTATGATTAATTTTTTGGGAGAAATGCACTTATTTATTTGTGATGAAGTGATTCCCATGGTGCCAAATTCCCAAACTATGAGACTGTACAGTGGACAAAATGTCCCTCTAGCCATCCAGTTTCTCTCCCCAATGCATCAATGCTATGAGTTTATTGTCCATCCTTCCAGAGGTATTTTGTACATATATATTCTTGTATATTTGTATTCTTGCAAATACATATATATTCTTTCTCCCTTTTATACACAAATGGCAACATACTACACAAACTGTTCTGTACTTGGTTTTTTTTTTTTTTAAGTTAATGTATTTTGGAGATTGCATGACGGGCTTCTGCATTTTAGTTATTTATTTTTTCAGATTCACAGCATTGTTATATGGATGTGCCACAAGTTTATTTGACCTGTCCTCTGCTGGTGGACATTTAGATGGTTTCTAGTTTTTGCTCCTGCAGTGAATAACCATATATATGTATATGTGTATATCTATGTGTATATATATATATATATATAATATATATCATTCTCCTCGTGTGCTAGTAAAGCTATAGGGTAAATTCCTAGGAGTAGAATTGCAGGGTCCAAAGCTATATGCATTCAAAACAAGTCCCCCCCTTTTTTTTTTTTTTTCTTTTGCGGTACGCGGTACCCTCACTGTCGTGGCCTCTCCCGTTGCGGAGCACAGGCTCCGGACGCGCAGACTCAGCGGCCATGGCTCACGGGCCCAGCCGCTCCTCGGCATGTGGGATCTTCCCGGACCGGGGCACGAACCCGTGTCCCCTGCATCGGCAGGCGGACTCCCAACCACTGCGCCACCAGGGAAGCCCCTAAACGAGTCCCTTTTAACACAGTAGGTAGGATAGACTTGGAGTGAGTTCGAAGTTCAGCCGAGGGATTCGGGCAAGAAGACAAGGGCGATACCTCTAGGAACTTCCAGTCACATTCATTTGGAGAGGTTTAAAGGCTCACCAAGAAGGGGTTCTGTTTCCGTCTTTGGAGTTCAGAAAACGTGCATGCTTCTCCTGCTTTCCTCCTCCTCCTATTCCCAGCTGCTCCCTCATTTAGTAGGAGGAGAAGGAGGGGAATATTGGGTCTGGCCTAAAAGAAGCCACGATATTGATGAATCCACATTTTAATATTGCAAACTTCCCAGTCAGTGAACCCTAACAAGAACTCTGGATTGTCCGGACCTTTTTTGTTCACGCTCATGAAAAGGCAAAGTTTCGTGCCAAAGACAATGCATGAAATATTGTCGTGTCCATGGAGGCTTATATCCAGTCCTAACCATGAATTTCCAGCATGAGGCCTGTGAAGCATCAGAAGACATCAGATCATGACATCAGTAATTATTGTTAGCAGAGTGCTACCCAAGGCGGGGGAAGTCGTCTTTAGTTTGTTCTTCTTTTAATATTTGTATTTTTGAATAGGTATTACCTGCAAAATTCAAAGGGCATGGATATGTGATTTCTCAACAAGGGTTAAGATGATAAGAGTTTTCTGCTTTATCGACCATTCGCCAAGAAAAAAAAAATGCAGGCGTTTTGGCACCTGTAGCTTCTCGCTGCAAAGACACACAGCATGAGCCCTCCTCTTGTCTCCTCAAGTTCAGGCCAACGCCTGGGCCTCCTTGGTCCACGGAGTCGAAGCTCACCTTTTGTTAGTGACCTTGACCCTATGACACTGGGAAGAGTCAGGACTGGGCGGAGTTTTTTTTTGTTTTTTTGTTTTTGGCGGTGCGCGGGCCTCTCACTGCTGTGGCCTCTCCCGTTGCGGAGCACAGGCTCCGGACGCGCAGGCTCAGCGACCATGGCTCACGGGCCCAGCCACTCCGCGGCACGTGGGACCCTCCCGGACTGGGGCACGAACCCGTGTCCCCTGCCTCAGCAGGCGGACTCCCAACCACTGCGCCACCAGGGAAGCCCCTGGGCAGAGTTTTGATGGGCCGTGGAATCAGGATAAACGTACTTTCCAGGCTGTCTAAAGTAGAATTCTTAACATCTTGAAGACCTTTCTCAGGTGTCCTGAGGCGCCCCTTCCACATCACCCAAGGCCTGTCCTGATACATTCAACACAACCACTTTCCGCCAGGCTCTCTTTGTTTCTCATTAATTTCCTTACATAAATGAATCAATGAACAAATGATAAAAACAACCGTAACAATGAAAACAACCCAAACAATCCAAACCAGAAAATCTACGGTAGTTAAAAACGCCGAGAAGATGGTGTATTTTTCCTTATTATGTTTTGGGTTTTTTAAAAAATAAATTTATTTATTTTTGGCTGCGTTGGGTCTTCGTTGTGCTCAGGCTTTTTATTGCGGTAGCTTCTCTTGTTGTGGAGCACGGGCTCTAGGTGCGCGGGCTTCAGTAGTTGTGGCATGAGGGCTCAGTAGTTGTGGCTTGCAGGCTCTAGAACGCAGGCTCAGCAGTTGTGGCACATGGGCTTAGTTGCTTCGCGGCATGTGGGATCTTCCCGGACCAGGGCTCGAACCCATGTCCCCTGCATTGGCAGGCAGATTCTTAACCATTGCGCCACCAGGGAAGCCCCCTTATTATGTTTATTCCTGTTCCACATCAGGCCCCAGGTGAATTTTTCCCCATTGCATTCAAAATGCATAATGACAATCTTATTTATGACAGGAGACGTGTTTTTGTTTTAAAACAACTGATGGAGCTGCAAGATGGGAAAGGACAAGAAAGTGCGATTTGGGGGTAGGGGTTGTGATGGGGCAGGGGGTAGGATGCTGGCAAAGGAGGACAGCATTTTCTTTATTAAAAGTTGGAATCCAGGGCTTCCCTGCTGGCGCAGTGGTTGAGAGTCCGCCTGCCGATGCAGGGGACATGGGTTCGTGCCCCAGTCCGGGAAGATCCCACATGCCGAGGAGCGGCTGGGCCCGTGAGCCATGGCCGCTGAGTCTGCGCGTCCGGAGCCTGTGCCCCGCAACGGAAGAGGCCACAACAGTGAGAGGCCCGCGTATCGCAAAAAAAAAAAAAAAAGTTGGAGTCCATCCTTTACTCGTGGAGCAAGGGAAGAAAAGTATCCAGGAAGAATGCTGGGGTAGGGACATGGCATAATGACAGTACCCTGAGGTCTAGACAAGGGGGCTTGGGTTGCCCTGAACTGCTTCCAATTGGGCTGTCTCAGAAGGGACCATGGGCACGAAGGTGCAGAGACAGTGTGAACAGAGGAGAAACATAAAATCCATTCCCCGACCCACCTCTCCCTGGGTGACATCTCTGGTCAGCTCAGTAGGCATCTATGAGCCCCTAGAGGTCCGCCCTTGACATGATGCCTCCCAGTCCCGGTAGAGAATTAAAGCCAGACGCCCTGGGAATCGCGGGACAACAGGAAAGCTGGTACAGGTGGCTCACTCCCTGTGGGTTTAGGGAAGAGAAATAAAATGTTCTCACCTGTGTTTGGGGAGCAGGCTCTCTCCTCTGGCCAACCAGTGGAAGTTGTAATTTTCTCTTTAGAGCTCTTCCTCCCTGAAAGTCTGGAGGGAAAATGATAGAAGATGAAGCCTTACCAGGAGAGGAGAAACAGAGAGCAAAAATCAAGAATGCTCCAGAAAGCAGGGGAAAGGAAGAACTTAGATGAGAAAGAAGCTATTGTGTCCCTGGTAAGAGTGAATTTTTAAAAAGTCTCTCATAGAAAAACAGATTTACGGTTACCAGAGGGGGGAGGGGGTGGAAGAGGGATAAATTAGGAGTTTGCGATTAACAGATACACGCTACTATATATAAAATAGATAAACAACAATGTTCTACCGTATAGCACAGGGGACTATATTCAATATCCTGTAATAAATTATAATGGAGAAGAAAACAAAAGTCTCAGGAGGTGGTGACAGGACCCAGGGCTTGTGGGAAAGAATTAGGGTACTGCTGGAATATCTTTTTAGGATATTTTTTTTGGGGGGGCAGGGTTGGGGGGATCCCAGGTTTGATGGAAAGGATTAATCAGAAGCAGCTAATTCCAGTGAAGGATTTTTGACTATTTCTCTCCTGGTTTTTGGACATGATTATGTTGATATGGGATCCATCAGACCATTGGATTAATTCAACCAGCTTGTCTTTTCCGAGACAGGCAGCCATACAGCCATGGGTGACAAAGGCAACCAGCCCAGGTGTGCCAGGCTTTGCACCCAGAAGCCTGCCCATGCCCAGGGGTAGGGCTGGGCTTCTCTCCAGCTTCAGCTCAGACCTGGACAGGATGGATAGTTCAAGTACTCGGTCAGCTCCTTCCTCAGGGACACGAATGCAGACCTTCTTAGAACACCGCGTGCTCACCACAGCCACCTTGCAAGCAACGCAGGACATTGGTTTCTTAAACCCCAGTATATTTTGCCAAATAAGAGTGTTAATACCCCTCCCTCCACCTCTCTGAATGAATTGCATTACTTAAAACATCTTTTCGGAGACGTCAGCAGTTTAATAGAGGCAATGAGTCAGGGCTGCCCTGTGTTTTATTTTTCTGCCAGTATTTAGTTAATTAAAGATGCAAATTAAAACACCTTAATTTATGTAATATCAATACCAGCGCCTGAAAACATTTGGCATAACTGCTCTGGCACGTCCTTTACATAAACTCTTCAGAGCAGTGCTAATAAAAATGAAAAAGGTTGTAAATCACATATAATTTATTCATCTTCTGTATGGTACGAAAGCGTGTGCCAAAATCAAGTTATTTATGAGCATGTCCTAACAATAGGCATTTTTGCTGGCTGCAAATGACAAAAAAAGTTTTTTCTGACGGATGTGTGTTTTAATTTGGAAATGTCTCTGGGCGCCTCTATTTTCTGGGCTCTGATCTCTAAAATTTATGTTTTTGCACCCAGAAAAAATTAGGTTCATATATTGAAAAACATATAGAGCCTAAAAACATGATGGCATCGGCTGAGAAAGTCACCTGCAACCATCTGTGTGTAGACAGACGTATACACCATACGTCCTATGGAGAATAAATCTTCAGGTGAGAAAAAAGGGTGGTGATTTATATCTTGTTTCTTAAATATTCCATTATGAGGATTATCTCACAGGAGGCTCGGATACAGATGACATTGGAAGGGATTTGGTGCGTGGTTGCTTTTTCGGAAGCCTTAGAGATGAACTGCGTGTATGTGAAAGGAGAGCCAAACACCAGTCTTCACCTTTCCCCTCCTTTGCTGATATATCTTTCTTTGTCTGGTGGATCAGAGCCTAGAGTACATTTTATTCTGTCCTGGAGGAAGAACAGTAGTCTCCATTCAGGGGTACCGAGGGATGGCGTGCTCCCTCTGTGTCCCATGGCAAAGCGTCCTAATGCAATGATTTTTTTTTTTTTTACATGGATCATCATAGCATAAAAAGAAATGAAATTGAGCTATTTGTAATGAGGTGGATAGACCTAAAGTCTGTCATACAGAGTGAAGTAAGTCAGAAAGAGAAAGACAAATACCGTATGCTAACACATATATATGGAATTTAAGAAAAATAAAATGTCATGAAGAACCTAGGGGCAAGACAGGAATAAAGACACAGACCTACTAGAGAATGGACTTGAGGTTATGGGGAGGGGGAAGGGTAAGCTGTGACAAAGCGAGAGAGAGGCATGGACATATATACACTACCAAACGTAAGGTAGATAGCTAGTGGGAAGCAGCCGCATAGCAATGATTTTTTTTTTTTTTTTATAACCACCATCTAAACTTTGCATCTTTATTGGCTTTTAAGATTTTGAAATACATATTTATATACATATATATACTTTTTTTTTTTTTTGCGGTACGCGGGCCTCTCACTGTTGTGGCCTCTCCCGCCGCGGAGCAACAGGCTCCGGACGCGTAGGCTCAGCGGCCATGGCTCACGGGCGCAGCCGCTCCGCGGCATGTGGGATCCTCCCGGACCGAGGCACGAACCCGTGTCCCCTGCATTGGCAGGCGGACTCTCAACCACTGCACCACCAGGGAAGCCCCAGCAATGATTTTTTAAACTTGCTTCTTCATCACTCTACTCAAACAGGTCTCAGGGCATGTGGGAGAGTGGACAGAAGTTCTAGAAAAACCTCTCCATCCTGAAAAATCCAAGCATATTCATAAATACAATCCTCTAGCCAGCTTGTGTCTTCCCTACGTGGGAGGGAAGAACCCAGTACAATACTATGCCTTGCTTTATTCATTATCTTTCTTTTTTTCTTTATCTGTTAACCATTTTGAGCTACCAGTTAGCTAGACCTGCACCAAGGTGCCCAGAACTCACAGGAACTCCACCAGATATTTTAAATTTTAAAGGAAATACATCTCTCAGATACCACACTAACTAGCCCAAGATGGTTAACAATTTCAACATTAAACTGAGTTACATTCAGTTTGATGATGTCAATCCTTGGGAACTTGGGTATTCATTGTCTTTTAACATGAGCATTACAAGCTTGGTAGAAGAGGTAGCATATCAAGGTTCCTCACTTGGGGAAATGATGCAGAAGTGGCGAGTGGCATCTTTCTGTGATCTTAACAGCCATGGGTCCTGAGCTGCCACTAGGGTTGTGGGGAGACCGCTACAAAACTTCAAATGAAATATCTTCTGAAGTCTCCCTTTCTGATATTAGAAAACGATAACCCTTTTACATTGGTTCCAACTGGAGCTAATGGGATGCACTCCCTTGCCTCAGACTCATTGCAATAGTGAGTGAGAAACTCACACTCTTTCAAAGAGATGCTTTTTCTTGGGTGGGGCGGTTACCAAGTGGAGCCAGAGAATGTCCTAGAAAAGTTAACCACCCTCTCATATCCTCCCAAAGTCCCCTCTACCCCCTCCGACCCATAGTGTCTCGCTGGGTCATGGGAAAAAAGAGTCTGGTGTGGCAGACAGCCTAGCTCCAGAGGCGAGCTGAGCTGTACATCTTGTGAGGATACACGGCATGCATCACAGTTCCTCAGCGATAGGATTGGAGGGTGGACTGTGAGCGCTTTCTTGAGGTGTCGGTGCTGAGCCTGTATGCCTTTGTGTGTGATCGTGGGCATCTTCTCGCTCCCTTTTTCTTGCTGCGTGTCATCCTTAAAAACTAACTTTTACCTTTATACTTATTTGAACCCCTCCTGTATCCGTAAAAGATTTGAGGTCCCTTACAATTCAAAATGCAGTTACAGTAAAACCTGAAGCCATTAGCAGAAAAGGAACAAGATCAGAGCCAAGGACAAAGGAGGAAGGGGGAGGAAGAAGCAGAGTAATTACAGCAGAGGGGGAAAAACTTAGATTTCGGAAAGCTAATGCAACTGAGAACAAAACCCAGCTCCCAACTCCCTGGCAGCTTGGTGGGTGGGGGCCAGCTATTGTAATAACTGGATTATCGCACCTCCGGGGCAGGTTGAAATGCCTGCTGGGGGCTCACTGCCCTGTGAACCTGGCCAGCTACTGCATCTCTCAGAATCTCTGCTTCCTAATCTATAAAATCGAGGATTAACTCGCCCATCACACGAGTCTTTCGAGAATGCAATTCAATGACGAGAACGGTAGCTAACTTAGCGTGGACTGTGCAGTCTCTCTTCTAAGTGTTTTGCATGGACATATTTCATCAATTCTAAGATGCATTTTCTTTTTCTCATTTTTAACATCTGACATTGATTTTTTAAAGAAGCATTGTACCACAGATTATTTTGCAGCATTTCTTCTTTCTTTGTTGGACCTGAAATAATGGCATAATGTAGATGATTAGATGAAATGTGTTATTAACTCATTCAGTCCTCACAATAACTTTATGAGATAGGGGCTGTTTTTGTCTCATTTTACAGATGAGGAAACTGAGGCAATAGAACTTAAAAAAAAACCAATTTATTTATTTATTTGCCTGCACTGGGTCTTAGTTGCGGCACATGGGATCTTTGTTGCAGCATTTGGGCTCTTAGTTGCAGTGTGCATGTGGGATCTAGTTCCCTGACCAGGGATCGAAACTGGGCCCCCTGCACTGGGAGCGTGGAGTCTTAACCACTGGACCACTGGGGAAGTCCCGACAGAACCTTTAAATGACTTTTCCAAGGGCCATGGATGGCAAACAGTGGAACTGGGAATGTGTCCTAGGCTGTTTGACTCTACCTCCACACCATACTGCCCTTCACCAAGTAGTTCAGCAACAATCATTCTGACAAACATTTCACTGTTATGTACTGGAAATTTATTTGTCTGGTCCCTCTTATAGGCTGTGTTTTCCAAATGCTCTATTGTTACATTAAGTAATGCTGAGATTAATATTATTATTTTTTTAAAAAAACAAATTTGTTTATTTATTTTTGGCTGTGTTGGGTCTTCGTTGCTGCACACGGGCTTTCTCTAGTTGTGATGAGCAGGGGCTACTCTTCGTTGCAGTGCGTGGGCTTCTCATTGTGATGGCTTCTCTTGTTGCAGAGCACGGGCTCTGGGTGCGCGGGCTTCGGTAATTGTGGCACGTGGGCTCAGCAGTTGTGGCTCACGGGCTCTAAAGAGCAGGCTCAGTCGTTGTGGCGCACGGGCTTAGTTGCTCCACGGCATGTGGGATCTTCCTGGACCAGGGCTTGAACCCGTGTCCCCTGCATTGGCAGGTGGATTCTTAACCACTGCACCACCAGGGCAGCCCTGATATTATTATTACACATGTATTTGCACAAATGTTCCTCAACACCTGTTTATTGTCATTTGACTTTGCTTGTGAAATATATAAAGATAAATTATGTAGACATTTATCCATCATTTCCATTATGGCTTCTGCGCCCTGACTTTTATGCTTTAGAAGGTATCCACTCTGAAATTATAGACTAAAATGATTCATCAGTGAAAAAAAATATTTCACTGTTAATAGAATTACTGTATGATCCAGCAATTCCACTCTTGGGTGTATATCTGAAGAAAATGAAAACACTAATTCGAAAATATACATGCACCCCAATGTTCCCAGAAGCACTATTCACAATAGCTAAGATATGGAAGCAACCTAAGTGTCCATCTACAGAGGAAAGGATGAAGGAGATGTGGTATATACACACAATGGACTATTACTCAGCCATAAAAAAGAATGAAATCTTTCCATTTGTAACAACGTGGATGGACTTAGAGGGTATTATCCTTAGTGAAATAAGTCAGACAGAGAAAGACAGATACTGTATGTATCATGTATATATGAAATCTAACAAATAAAACAAATGAATGTATGTAACAAAGCAGAAACAGACTCACCTATACAGTGAACAAACTAACTGGTTACCAGTGGGGAGAGGGAAGTGGGGAGGGGCAAGTGAGGGGCAGGGGATTAAGAGGTACAAACTCCTATGTATAAAATTAATAAGCTACAAGGATATATTGTACAGCACAGGGAATATAGCTAATATTTTATAATAACTTTAAATGGAGTATAATCTGTAAAAATATTGAATCACTATGTTGTACACCTGAAACTAATATAATATTGTAAATCAACTATAATTAAAAAAATTTCACTGTTGGACACTGGGAATATAAGATGAAAAGACATGTACTTGCCCATGAACTCCAGTGAGGGGACCAACATGTAAACAGATCATTGTATTTCAGGACACTAAGTGCAATCTGGAACCATATCCACGGCGTAGAGGCAGAGAAGGGAGGGATGGTTAGTTGCTCAAAAGCCTCTGCCCTAGGGCTTAGCTCTGTAGTAGAAACTGCCCCTCCAGCACGTCAGGAGAGACATGTACGTTCTTGGCTCTGAGAGGAGTCCGTTGGGTGGACCTTCAAATGATAGGCGACACGTTCCAACAGCAGAGAACCAGACGCACAGGCGCTCCACCCGTGGCCGTTTCGTACGTGGATGCTGGATGAGCCCTGTGGGTAGCAGATCTTAAGGGAGCAGCATCGTGCTCTCAGGCGAGGCTTGGAAGTGGCCTTGGGGGCAGAGACACAGGGAGAGGTTCGGCCTCTCAGCGCTAGGGCCGGAGGCTGTGTCCCTGGATGCCCAAACCCAGAGGGTGGGGAGCTGGGGGAGGACCTGGAAAAGGTGAAAAACAAAAAAGAGAAACAGGAAGGAGCCACCTGTTTGGAGTAAGAAAAGGCAGCTTCCAAAGGAATGGGACAGTAGTCTCTGGGCTACAGTGAGGGGCAGAGAAGGAAGGGGCAGGCTTGGTGGGAGAATGCCTGAGATCGAGAGCTGATTCTGCCTCTTGGGACATGTTGTCCTCGGAGTGTCAATTTTATCCTCTGTCTAATGGGCATAACCACATTGCACTTACTACCTCACAGGGTGGTTAAAAGACCAGTTAAGATAATATATGCGAAAATACTTTCCAAACTCCACAATGCTATGCAAATGTGAGTTATTACTGCTGTCTTTCCAGCCAGGTACCTGCTCTTTCACTTCCGGGCTCTATGATCTTGGGCCAGTTACTACAGGGGAAGAAGAGATACACAGGGAACATGGCTTCCCATGGTAACTAAAGCAGCTTGACTTAGAACTTGAAGCTCCTCCTGGCTGGGGGTCTCACTGGACCCCTGACCTAGTGAGGAAGCCTGGGGGCTACAGGGGACCCCCTCTAGAGTTCAAGGACTCTGCCCCATGGGTGGGGATGGGATCCTAGCCTTCAGTACTCATTGCCCCCACTCCTTCGACCCCTCGCCCAGTCGCAGCAAGTGAGCTGACGTTGGGAGAGAGCTTTGGGCATATCTTCTTCCACGAATAAGGAAAGTTCAGCAGCCCAGACATCAGGACTAAACAGAACAAACTAACAAAAACAAAGCAAATCCAGGGCTTTCCAGGTGGCGCAGTGGTTGAGAGTCTGCCTGCCGATGCAGGGGTCACGGGTTCGTGCCCCGGTCCGGGAGGATCCTACATGCCGTGGAGTGGCTGGGCCCGTGAGCCATGGCCGCTGAGCCTGCGCGTCCTGCAACGGGAGAGGGCGCAACAGTGAGAGGCCTGCGTACAGCAAAAACAAACAAACAAAAAAACAAAGCAAATCCATTCAGACAGAACTTCCCTGATAAAGACTATTTTCTAAAATATCAAACAGGATAAAGCCTCTGTTATTAAAGCCTATTCTAGACTGAACAAGAGTGGGGTAGAAACCCCACTGGACCAGAGTCCCTGCCCTTAGCCAAAGAGGTCATCTGCAGCCCTGTTCATTGTAGCGTAGCCTACAGCAGGGACGGGTCCAAGGGTGCTCCCGACTGAGGCCTCACTGCCCGCAGCATGAAGAGAGGGGAAGAGTGGCTGTCCAGGAGGAGAAGGACTGTCAACAGGCCACTCTGGGGACAGCAGAAGCTGACTCCTCCTCTTCTGACCTTTCCCGACAAGGAGGAATGAGGAAGTGGGAGGGGAAAGAGGTAGAGTAGGAAGAGGCCAAGAGCTGGGGAGAGCAAAGCAAAGAGAGGGGTTGAACTAGAGGGAGGGAGCGGGGAGAAGGAGGAAGAGGTGAGTGAAGAGAGCTGGGCCAGCAGGAGTCAGAAGAACAAAAGTAGCGGTCTGCAGACTGAGCTCCTGGCATCCCTGCCCTGCCCCCCCCCCCCCCCCCCCCCCCGGGTCCTCTGGACCCGTCTCAGCATCTCCGAGTCCCCTTCGCTCATCCTCCCGGGAGAAGGGCCCTTCCGAGCAGGGCCTGCCTTCCTTGGCAGCAGACAAAAGGCCATTTCTGAGTTGCACAGAAAAACGTGTTACTTTGCCAGAGGGGCCGGGTCAGGGGTGCCCGGCCCAATCCTAGGCCGAGGGGATCGTGGGCAGAGGGGGGCTGTCAGTCACCGGGAGCCCTCCGTGAAAGGGGCCCCTTGTCAATTCCCCTGCCTTTGAAGTGCCTGCGATGGAGGTGCTCAATTAAAAGCCCATCAGTCTGTAAGTAAATCAACGCCTATCAGGCTTGTCACATCAAACAAACGATTATTACCCCAGCCCGCCCACCCCATTAATCTGGCGGTTCCTTCTTGACGGCTCAGGGTCAGGGCACCGTAAATCCTGTACTGGATTGTAGCCACCTGGATCGGGATGAAAGCGCCGGCGCCACGAGCGCCGCACTCAGGCGTTTCCCAGGGTCTCCCGGAGGGATGGAGGACCAGGTTCAGGGGCAGAAAACGAGGCATAGAAACACGGCGATGCGAAGAGGTCTGGAGCTCTGGAGCTGGGCAGAGAGAGTCGCACAGAGATAGAGGCAGAAAGAAACGGAAGGAAACAAAAAAGAGGTGGGGAGAAACAGCCTGAGAAAACAGACCAAGGTAGAAATAATTGGGAGACACGCAAAGTGGTTGAGACAGTTGCCATGAAAACTCACCCAGAGGGTTGAGAATGAATAGATGCTTCTAGAAGACAAGGAGGCATCTGGAGGAAACTTCTCAGTCACTGGGTTCTAGGTCACAGTGTCAGAAGCCGATCCAGGTTAGGCGCCTCCCATCCCCATGGCAGTCTCCAAATGTCCCTTAGCTGAGGGACTGGTACTGCTTTGCTGAGGGATGCCTAGTGTCGGACATCTAAATACGTGATGGCCAGAACTGGATTTTCTGCAATAAAAGGATCTGAACAGACAAACTGAGTGTCAGGTTCTGATGTGCTGCTGAGCGAGGCCCTAAGAACCACTTCATTCCGGGGCATTTCTCCCAGGCTCTGTAGGCTGTTTTGTAGGTTCTTTCTGCTTCTGGGATCAAGCTCTGGCTTTCCCCCGGGGGCAGACCCAAGGAGGAGCGGGAGGGAGAAGAGGAGACAGGACAGCTGTATTTTGGGCTTGAAGGAGGGGCTGGGTAGGAGGTGAATGAAGGACGGGGGAGGAGGGAGGAAGGAGGGATAGTGTCCAGTTTGGAGGAACAAGGCATGCTATTTAAGGGAAGGAAAGAGCAGTCTTTCTCCAGACATCTGTTCCAGAGTTGCCCCAAGGCATAGCTCACCCTGACTCGTGATGTTTCATACCTAAAAAGGGCCGTCACATGCCTTCCCCACTGCTAGAGGAATAATTCCCACAAGAGGACCAGAGATGGAAGTGGAGCAGGGGAGACTGAGGGAGGGGACTTTCTCCCCACTCCCACCACGGAGCTGGAGGCCCAGCCCCAGAGCTTGTGGTGACTTCTTACAAGACAAAGAAAGAACATTCTAAAGAAAGAAACTGGACCTCTATCTTACACCATACACCAAAATCAACTCCAACTGGATTAAGGACTTGAACATGGTACAAACTACTAGGTATAAAATAAATAAGCTACAAGGATATATTGTACAGCACAGGGACTAGAGCCAATATTTTATAATAACTTAAAATGGAGTGTAATCTATAAAAATATTGAATCACTGTGTTGTTCACCTGAAACTAATATAATATTGTAAATCAACTATACTTCAATTAAAAAAAAAAAGATTTGAACTTAAGGTCTGAGGCCGTAAAACTCCTAGGAAAAACCTAGGTGGTAAACTTCTTGACATCAGTCTTGGTGATGATTTGCTGGGTTTGACACCAAAAGCAAAGGCAACAAAGGCAGAAATAAACAAGTGGGACTACATCAGACTAAAAAGCTTCTGCACAGCAAAGGGAATCATCAACAAAATGAAAAAGCAACCCACAGAATGGGGGGAAATACTTGCAAATCATATATCTGATAACGGGTTAATATCCAAAATATATAAAGAATTCATACAACTCAATAGCAAAAAATCGAACAGTCCAATTTAAAGAATAGGCAGAGTAACTGAATAGACATTTTTCCAAAGAAGACAAACAAATGCCCAACAGGTACATGAAAAGGTGCTCAATATTGCTAATCATCAGGGAGACGCAAATCAAAACCACAATGAAATATCCCCTGTTAAGAATGGCTGTCATCAAAATGATGATATCAGTATTCTGTGATAAACTATACGGGGAAAGAATCTGAAAAAGAATAAATATATGTATATGTATAACTGAATCACTTTGCTGTACCCCTGAAACTAACACAACATTGTAAATCAATTATAATCCAATAAAATAAAAAAAAAAGACAAGAGATAAGTGCTGGCCAGGGTGTGGAAAAAAAGGAACATTTGCTCACTGTTAGTGAGAATTAAATTGGTGCAGCTACTATGGAAAACAGTATGGAGGTTCCACAAAAGTTAAAAATAAAACTACCATATGATCCAGCAATTCCATTTATGGGTATATATCTGAAGGAAATGGAAACAGGATCTCCAAGAGATATCTGCATTCTTGTGTTCATTGCAGCATTATTCACCGTAGCCAAGATAGCGAAACCACCTAAGTGTCCATCAGTGGATGAATGGATAAAGAATATATGATATCTATATATTTATAATTATATGATATATATGTATATATAGAAGATACATATGTATATATATTTGTGTGTATATGTAATACACACACACACACACATTGGAACATTATTCAGTCATGAGAAAGAAGGAAATCCTGCCTTCTGTAACAACATGGATGGACCTTGAGGGTATTATACAAACGTTGTACAATATCATGTATATGTGGAATCTTAAAAGAGCTTAAACTCATAGAAACAAAGACTAGAATGGCAGTTACCAGGGGCTAGATGTTGGTGGAAATGCGGAGATTTTGGTCAAAGATAAACTTTGAGTTATAAGATGAATAAGTTCTGGGGAATCTAATGTATAGCATGGTGATTATAGTTCATAACACTGTAATATATACTTAAATGTTGCTGAGAGAGTATGTCTTAAATGTTCTCACCACAAAAAAGAAATGGTAATTGTGTGACAAGATGGAGATGTTAGCTAACACTATGGTGATAATTTGCAATATGTAAGTCTATCACCTTAAATTTACATGTTATACATCAGTTACAACTCAGTAAAGCTGGGGGAGGGGAAGAAAATTCTTGAAGATGCTCAAGACATTTACACTCATCCCCATCCTCCCCAAGACTGCATGATAGGAAGTGCTCACTGCAAATCCCAAAGACAGGTCACCACCACCATGGCTACAGGCTTGGGCCAGTGGGCAGGGTTTTCTCTCAACCCAGCTGCCCATGGCTCTAATCGTAAACTCTTCATTCTATGATCAAGACCCAGCAGTACAGCAGCAAATTCCTTATTCCTTTGAGTTGATAGACATGTTCACCCATCCCAAGTGTCAGTGAGACCTTTCACACAGATGAGGAATAGGATGTGGACACTTTGCAGTGTGGGAGAATTACCTGTCCTTCATATTTTCATTCATTCAACCAAAATTTGGTATTTAGTATTTACTAACTTACAGGCCCTTTTCTAAGTCCCTGGCATACAGCAGTGAATTTGATGGGCAAGGTCAAAGGACATGTGGGCACTATTTACAAAGAACTGGACTGTTCGACCTCATCTTTATTTATGTCATTTGTGCCCTCATTACACAGATATTTGCTGAGCATCTACTATGTCTATGTAATGTGGGCCACAAGGAGACAAGGAAGAATCAGAAACAAATCCTATCCTCCCAGAGGAGAGGTAAGACATACGTCATGAATAAATCGAGTGCATAGTTTAAAGTGGTAGGTGCCATAAGCCAGGAGAGCACAGGAAGTTCAGAGAGAAAAAATAATTTGTCCAGGTTACTTTTTACTTAGGGAGGGTCTGGAATGAAGACACATGTTAATTGCTCCATCGTGGCAACTTTCAGATTTACTCTGTAATATAGTACAGTGTGGGCTTAACGTTTATTGCTATTGTTACTGGTGGTAATGACAATGTAATTTGCTGTCATTGTAACTGAGGACACATCACTGCACCCCTTCTTTAGGAGGTGGGTGTTATAAAACTCTGGAATTCCATTTCAGGCCTTGTCAGGAGTTGGGTATGGTTGAGAACTCCCAGAAACTGGAGATATGCCTCCTGCAAGATGCAGAGTGGTTTAGAGGTTAAGTGAGTATGCTGTGGAGCCGGACTGCAATTCAAAACCAGCCTTCAGGGGCTGGCTTTCCGGCTTGCCTGCTGTGAGGCCACGGGCAAATCACTTGAACTCCCTGTGTGTGTATCCCCATCTGTTAAATTGGGGTGATAACAGTATTGGCCTCATAGGGTTATATGACAATTAAATGCATGTAAAGCATTCACAACAGTGCTCAACAGACAGTCTAGCATGTACTCAATAATGCCAGTCATTATTATTGCTCGACCTCATACAAAGTGGTCTCTTAAAGGAACAATCAGCATGGTGCTAGGAGGACACTTATTCAAGTAATGCAGCTGTCTTCCTGTATTTAAATATCACTGAAAGTCATTTATATGAATTTAGTTTAAAAATTCTTCCTGAGTTCAACACAGGCGTTTTAAATATTTGAATACTTTTTTTACTAAAATAATTTTTATTCACATTTAATGTAATTTTTTTTTTTTTTTTTGCGGTACGCGGGCCTCTCAGTGTTGTGGCCTCTCCCGTTGCGGAACACAGGCTCTGGACGCGCAGGCTCAGCGGCCATGGCTCACGGGCCCAGCCGCTCCGTGGCATGTGGGATCTTCCTGGTCCGGGGCACGAACCCGTGTACCCTGCATCGGCAGGCGGACTCTCAACCACTGCACCACCAGGGAAGCCCCTAATGTAATATTTGATACATACAAAAGGGTATAGGTTTGCGTCACGTATGTAAATTTAAAGCATCTCTGTGTTTCTTTCCTTTCCTATTTCCTGGTCTTTCCTCCAGAGGTGATCACTATCCTGAATTTCGTGTTTATTATCCCTTTGCTTTAAAAAAAACCTAAAAAAAAATTAAAGTATAACATACATCACAGTAAAATTCACAAAACTTCAGTGTACAGCTTGATTAGTTTTTACAAAGTATACACTTATGTGACCACACCTAGATCAAGATGTGGCCCATTACTGGTACTGCAGAAGCTTCCCTGACACCCCTTTCCTGTCAGTTATTCACCCACTTTCACTGCAAGGTAACAGCTGTTCTGACTCATGTCTCCAAAGATTGGTTTTGGAATTATTAGGTTTGTAATCTTGTGTCTGCCTTCTTTCAGTCAGCATTGTATTTGTGAGATTCATCCATGTTCATCTAACCATATGTATTAGCACTTCATTCTTTTTCATTGGTTGAGTGATATTCTGTTGTGTGAATAAACCACCCAGTTCATTCATTCTACTGTTAATAGACATTTGTGTTGTGTCCATTTTTTTGTTGTTATAAAGAAAGCTGCCATGAACTTTCCTGTATATGTCTTTTGGTGCATGTATGTACTCACTTCTGTTGGGTATAAAAGGAATATAATTGTTGTGTCATAGAGTATGAACATATAATAATAGAAACTTCCAAACAATTTTCCCAAGTGGTTGTACCAATTTACATACTGTACCACCAGCAATATGTTTGAATTCTAGTTGCTGTACAACTTTGCCAACACTTGATACTGTTAGTTGAGCAAAAAATTTTTAGCCATTTTGGTGGGTGTACCGGGCTATTTCTCTTGATCTCTATTTCAGTTGCATCCATTAATTTTCCATATGTTTCACTGCCATTCAGTTCAAAATATTTTCTAATCTCCATATGTATTGCCAACATCTTCTTGCATCCCGTGTTTGCCTTTTTTCTTCATTGATGGTATTTTTGTCATTTTTGTTTTGTTAGAAGCTTGATATTTTAATGTAGTTTTTTTACTTTGATCTATGGATTATTTAGGAAAGTATATTTCTTAATTTCTAAACATCTGGAGGTTTCCTAGTTATGGTTCTGTTTTGGACCTCTTGCTCAGTTTAACTGTCATCAGAGAATGTATCTGAATGATGTTAATCCTTTAAAATATACCCGTAGAAGTACGTGAAAATCTCCCACTATACTTGTGGATCTGTATTTTCTTCCCCTCGTTCTGTCAGTTTTTGCTTTATATATTTTGAAGCTATGTTATTATGTGTGTACAAGTTTAGAATTGCTATATTTTTCTGTTTTACCAAGCCTTTTTTCATTAGGAAATATTATTCAGTAAAACTGCTTGCCTTAAAGTTTATTTTGTTTGATACTTGTTAGATACACTACCTTTCTTTTGATTAATCTTTGCTTTGAGTATCTTTTTCCATCCATCCTTTTAGTTTCAAACATTTTCCAGTTATCTGTTGCTGTATAACAAAGCACTTCAAAACTTAGTGGCATAAACCAACAACTCTTTTGTCTCCATCATAGGTTTTGTGGGTCAGGAATTTGGACAGAGCATAGCAGAGATGGCTTATCTCTGCTCTATGATGTCTGGAATTGTGGCTGGAAAGACTTGAATGGTTGGGGGTTGGAATCGTCTGAAGACTTTTTCACTCACCTGGCTTGTACCTGGACCAGGATAACTGGACACTGAGCTCAGTGAAGACTTCCCGTGTAGCTTGGGCTATGCTGGCAGCCTCAGGGCAGTCAGGCTTCTTACACAGTGGCTCAGAGCTCTGCAAGTGAGAATATCACTGAACAAGGGCTAAGTTGCATAGCCTTCTATGACCTAGCTTTGAAAAATCTAGGTGTTACTAGATTTTTGAAAGTGTTTGGAAGTGTTACTTCTGCCATTCTTTTTTTTTTTTTTTTTACGAATACACTTGTTTTTTGGCTGTGTTGGGTCTTTGTTGCTGCACATAGGCTTTCTCTAGTTGTGGCAAGCAGGGGCTACTCTTTGTTGCGGTGCACAGGCTTCTCATTGCGGTGGCTTCTCTTGTTGTGGAACATGGGATCTAGGTGTGCGGGCTTCAGTAGTTGTGGCACGAGGGCTCAGTAGCTGTGGCTCGCGGGCTCTAGACCGCAGGCTCAGTAGTTGTGGTGCATGTGCTTAGTTGCTCCACGGCATGTGGGATCTTCCCGGACCAGGGCTCAAACCTGCGTCCCCTGCATTGGCAGGTGGATTCTTAACCACTGTGCTGCCAGGGAAGTCCCGCGCCATTCTTTATTAGTTGAAGGAGTCACAAGACTGTCCAGATTGGGGAGGGGAGTTAAACTCCCACTTCTTAATGAGAGGAGTGGCAAAGGATTTGTGCCTGTGTTTTGAAACTGCTGCACAACTTTTCTTTCTGTATCCATATGTTTAAGTTGTGTTACTGGTAAGTTGCATGTAGTCAGATTTTATTTATTTTTATCCAGTCTCACAATCTTTGTCTTCTAATTGGAGACTTTCATCCATTTATATTTAAAGTAATTATTGATATTAAGGTTTACACTGATCATCTTACTATTTACTTTCTTTTTGTTCCATGTGGTTTTTATTAAATCTGCTCTCCTTTCTTTCCTTGTTTGGATTAATCAAGCATTCAAAAATTATTCAATTTTCCTACTCCATTAGCTTGTTATTGGTACATTATTTTATTATTCTTTAGTGATTACCCTAGAGGTTGCAACATGTACCATTATTTTATTATAACCTACCTTGAATGAGTATTTGTTTCACATCCTGGATGATGAAAGAACCTTACAACACTTTAACTCCACTACCTTCTTCTTGTCTTTTGTGCTATTGTTAACATATATTTAATTCTCTCTATATTTTGAACCCCCCAAAACATTAGTATTATTGTTTTATACAGTAAATATGAATTTAGATTTATCCATACATTTTACATTTTTGGTGCTGTTTATTCCTTTGTGCATTACTATGCTTCCATCTGGAATTATTTACTTTCTGCCTGAAAAAATCCTTTTAGTGTTTCTTTTAACACAGATATATTAATTATAAATTCTCTCAGTTTTTGTTTGCCTGAAAATATCTTTATTATGGCTTCACTTTTGAAGATTATTTTCACTGAGCATTGAATTTTAGGTTAGCAATTACTTTCTTTCAGCACTTAAAAAATTTCCTTTAACTATCTCTGGTTCCCATTTTTCTATTGCTTTTAGCTATCAGCTTTATTGTTGCTATTCTGAAAAAATGTGGGTTCCCCACCCCTTCCCCGGCTACTTTTAATGTTTTTCTCTTTGTCTTTGGTTTTCAGCAATTTTTCTGTGCTTATTTCTTTGTATTTATCTTGCTTGGGGGTTGTAGAAAATCTTTTTTTTTTTCAGATTAAAACATTTTTAATTAATTTTTTTATTGTGGTAACATTGGTTTACAACATTATATAAGTTTCATGTTTACAACATTATATTTCTAATCCTGTATACACTACAGTGTACTCACCACCAAAAATTTACTTTCCATCTGTCCCCATTCACTTTATCCCCTTTACCCATTTCACCCTCCCTCCCCCTCCCCTTCTGGTAACCACTACTCTGTTCTCTGTATCTATGTGTTTGTTTGGTTTGGTCATTTTTTATTATTCTTTGTTTGTTTTTTATATTCCACATATGAGTGAAATCACACAGTACTTGTCTTTCTTGGTTTGGCTTATTGCACTTAGCATAATACCCTCTAGGTCCATCCATTTTGTCACAAATGGAAAGATTCCACTCTTCTTCATGGCTGAGTAGTATTCCATTGTATATATACACCACATTTTCTTTACCCATTCATCTGTTGATGAACACTTAGGTTGCCTCTATATCTTGGCTATTGTAAAGATGCTGCTATGAATATTGGGGTGCATATATCTTTCGAATTAGTGTTTTTGTATTCTTTGGATAAATATCCAGAACTGGAGTTGCTGGATTGTATGTTATTTCTAGTCTTAATTTTTTGAGGAATCTCCATTCTGTTGTAGAAATTCTTTATTCTGTGGCTTAATATCTTTCATAATTTTTGGAGAATTCTCAGCCAGCATTTCTTTAACAGTTGCTTTTTTTTTAAAACACACTTATTTATTTATTTATTTTTGGCTGTGTTGGGTCTTCGTTGCTGTGCGTGGGCTTTCTCGAGTTGCGATGAGCAGGGGCTACACTTCATTGGGGTGTGCGGGCTCCTCATTGTGGTGGCTTCTCTTTGTTGTGGAGCACAGGCTCTAGGTGTGCAGGCTTCAGTAGTTGTGGCATGAGGGCTCAGTAGTTGTGGCTCACGGACTCTGGAGCACAGGCTCAGTTGTTGTGGCACATGGTCTTAGTTGCTCCGTGGCCTGTGGGATTTTCCCAGACCACGGTTCGAACCCATGTCTCCTGCATTGGCAGGCGGATTCTTAACCACTGCACCACCAGGGAAGTCCCTCTTTAACAGTTGCTTTTATCCTGTTATCTCTCTCCTCTCCACCTGGGACTCCAGTTACGAATGTGCTAGATGTTTTTACCATGTCTCTAGATCTCTCATGCTCTGCCCCCCTCTCCCTTTTCATTCTTTTCCTCTGTGCTTTATTATCCTCTCTTTGGCTACATCTAATCTGCTTTTGAACCTATCTATTCAATTCTTAATTTCCGTAATTTTATTATTTTCATTCTAGGATTTCCATTTGACCCTTTCCTGAACAGATTCCAGTTTCTGGGGAAAATTCTCCATCCTTTCCGTTCCTTTTTTGGGGAACGTATTAATAATAACTTTAAAATTTCCTATTTGATAACTAATATCTGCATCACTGTTTTTTCTGTTACTTATTTATTTTTCTTCTTGATTTTGAGTCATTAGATCCTATGTCTTGCCTGGTTATTATGTTTCTAAGGTTCATCCATGTTGTTGCAAGTAGCTGTAATGCAGTGAATCTATTTTTACTAATTTCTAATAGTTCACAGTGTGCCTGGACCACAGTTTATTTCTCCTGTTGGCTCGTTGATGGTCATGTGGTTTGTAGAATCATTTAAAAAAACCACTCATTTTAAGTTTCTTGAAACCCTTTAAAATAATTAATTCTGCAGTTATTTTGAGCTAGAGAGCTAGCCAGTACAGTGTGTTTTGACCACGCTGGCAATGGACCCTTTCAATGATGTAAGTACCAGAATGTGCTGTGAATACTATTTCTCCATTATGGCCTTACTCTGTATCCCAAAAGAAGCCCATTACAATTTCAGAGCTATTTATTTGCAGTTGCTTTGGCCATGTGGGTGGGTAGTTGGCTTCACATTGGGGGCACGAAAATCCGGAGCTGGGCAGGATCAGCTCGTTCTCTGTGGAGTGGAATGGGGGCAGCATGATGAAACCAGGTTTATTTAGTCAGTCTCTTCAAGAGGCCATGAATGAAACTGGAATAAAAACTCAGGAAGCTGGTGCCTGCTTCCAGTCTCCTGGGAAACAATTCCAGCTCCAAAACCCCTGTACATCATCTGAAGTCCTCGAGACAGTTATGCAAAGTGGCTGGGGGCTGCTGCTGGACGTTTCGTTGGAGCCTGGGCACTTGAAGGCAGCGTGGGGAGGTGGAAAGAATACAAACTACATTCAGGCTGACCTGGGTTTGAATCCTGGCTTTGACACCTACTAGATTTTTTTTTTTTTTTTTTTTTTTGCGGTATGCGGGACTCTCACTGCCGTGGCCTCTCCCGTTGCGGGGCACAGGCTCCGGACGCGCAGGCTCAGCGGCCATGGCTCACCGGCCCAGCCGCTCTGCGGCATGTGGGATCTTCCCGGACCGGGGCACGAACCCGTGTCCCCTGCATCAGCAGGCGGACTCTCAACCACTGCGCCACCAGGGAAGCCCTCTACTAGATTTTTTTTACAAATGATGACTTTTTTAACTTCCTTCCTCTTCAATGTTCTCATCTGTAAAATGGGCGTGTGAGAACCTTTTTAATTGGATTCTTGTGAGAATGTTATGCCAAGTTCTATTAAAGATGGCTAGGATAATGCCCGGCAATATTAGACGGTTGATAAAAGATAGCTTTGTGTCATCGTCATCACTGTCATCATCATTCCCATCGCCACCAGCACACAGGAAAGCTTTGGCAATGAGCATGGCTCTGGTCCCCTCAGGAGGGCCTGCAATCTTCGCTTCTCTGCTATGCAATGTGGTAAGATTGTGCTCCTGTGCAGGATCTTAAGTTACTGCTGTTTCCCAGGGCTTGGTCATTACATTAGGACCTTTTCCTCAAAGAGGGAAGGAGAAGGGCTCTAACTGATTAGGAATGGGGTAGTCAGATTTAGGGCAAAGCCTGCTCTCATGTAGAGTCAAATGTCTCTAAGCTGACAATCAATTGGAAGAGGAAGACAAGTTATGCAACCATCTGCACCAGGGAAATTCACACATAGCGAAAGATTTTCCTCAGGGTGACAGGGCTTAAGGCTGTCACTGAATCCACCTGAGTTTTAAATACATTGACAGATGATGTCCACATAGGCTAAGAAGAGAACCAGTTTAGGGAACCTAGCTGGTCCCAGGGAGATGAACTGATGGCGTGCCATCAGCTTGGTTTTGTGCTCCAGTTCAAGTCAGAGGTCCACGGAGCAAGGTTCTGATCGATCACCTTCTAACATGGTGCTTGTTCATGTGCTGGATCATTTCTTCAGGAAACATTTATGGGGATTCTCCTGTGCCCAGCACACTATGTTAGGTGCTGTGGGAGATACAGAAAGATACACATGTGTATATATAGAGAGATCTTTGAGTTCAGCAAATCCCCTTTTTTTTTAAATGGACATGTTTGTTTGTTTATTTATTTATCTATTATTTATGCTTGGCTGCGTTGGGTCTTTGCTGCCGCCCGCAGGCTTTCTCTAGTTGCAGAGAGTGGCGGCTACTCTTTGTTGCGGAACACGGGCTCTAGGCGCACAGGCTTCAGTAGTTGTGGCATGTGGGCTCAGTAGTTGTGGCTCGCAGGCTCTAGAGCGCAGGCTCAGTAGTTGTGGCGCACGGGCTTAGCTGCTCCGTGGCATGTGGGATCTTCCTGGACCAGGGCTCGAACCCGTGTCCCCTGCATTGGCGGATTCTTAACCACTGCGCCACCAGGGAAGCCCTCGGCAAATTCCTTTCTATGGCTTATATATGTGAAAGCAGCTTTAAAACATGGAATAAAGTGGTGAGGTCATAAAGTCATAAGAGATGTGCAGGTTAAATTTTAGGGGTGTTCAGAAGAAGGAGATATATATCTATTCTTGCTGCCTCTAATCACACCTTTCTCTGTTGAATTCTTCATGTCATTGCCACACTAATCATTGTAAAACACCCCTTTCAGCACGTCTGGCTTTTTCTCAAAACCCTTAAATGATTTTCTATTTCCAACGGAATCAATTTCAAAGTCCCTTTCAGGTTGTCTTATTACCTCTAGCTCTGCAGGTGTGATTTCTTCCTCTTCCTGGGATGAGGGTTGGAGGGGTGGCGTATGCCGATTGCCTGCCGTGCTTTTGGCTTTCCTCATATATTCTGTGATTCCGGCCTGAGTGCATCTTCCCTTGGGGATGTTGTCTGTGGGAATATTTTTCCTGTTGATGTCTTGGGCTGTGGAGTACCCACAGGACAATCCTATGCTCTCCTCCATGAGTTTCTGTACTGAGAGATAATGAATTAGGGTTTTTACCTCAAGAGACAAAGGACTTCCACACCTGGCCTTTGAGCTGTAGCTTGAGCTGATGAACAGACACTCTCATTTCTGTTGGTGGATAGAGAGCCCAAGTTCTACCAGTTCCTGGTTCCAGGTAGGGAACCAGGCTCCTGCCTCTGGGGCTATGGTGTCTCTGACCTTGCCTTGGCATTAAAACCCCAGCCCCTGTAGCCCGTGTTTTACTGAAGACCTGGAAGCCTTATGTGGGTCACTCCCTAAATCTATCTCTACACCTAACCTGACCCCTAACCAAACCCCAGAGCTGTAGGCTTTTTATCCAACTGTCCATTTATCATCTCTATTTGGTTATCTTATGGCCATCTCAGATTTAATGTAGTCAGAACAGGACTCCAGATGTGTTAATATACATGTGTTAAACACCACCATAGCATTCCTATGTATAAAGGCTTAATGGGTACCTGTTCCCTAGTGTCACTTTAACAGCTGTGATCTTATGTATGCCATTATCTATGTATACATTATATTGATAGCTATATGGGTCTATACACTACATAGCATGTGTATGTACGTAGACCATAGTTATCTGGATTAACTCAGATGTGCTTTGCTTTAGGTGTTCCGACAATCTCAAGATTTACAAGGAAGTGCTTTTTGGATAACAGCTGTCCTGACACTAAGTGTTCCTTGCTGCATGGTTTTGCCTTACTTGCAGTGAGAGGGGAAGTAATTCTCACACCTTCCCCCCTACTGCAGACCCTTGAAAAGTGTGCTCCACCCTCTATGTTCATCAGGATCCCTCAGGGTTCTTGTTAAAAAGACTGCTTTTTAGACACTCCCAAGCTAAACTCTCTGGGTGGGGGCGGATAGGGCTCAGAAAGGCATATTTTAAACATGTTCTTCAGGTTACTCTTAAGTGCACTGTGGTTGGAGAACCACTGCACAAATTTCTTTTCTCCTTTGGCAAATCATTTAAAATATTTATGGAAGAGACTATTCCAGGGAGCCCAGAGAAGAGGGGGCTGACTTGCAGCCATCCCTTTCCACACCAAGGATTCAATGCCTGTGTCCATCTTGCCAAGTGTAACTTTGGACCCTACTAGAACTTTCCGGAATTACTATTGCTACTTAAACATTCGTTTCCGTGGTTTTCGTCTTGGTGGTCTAAACACACAAATGTCAGCAGAGGAGGATGAAGCTTGGATATCATTAAACATTGACCTACTGTCCTGGTTTGCCCCAAATTGAGAGGTTTTGCGGGATGCACGGGTTTCAGTGTCCAAACCACGAAGGTCCTGGGCCAACTAGGATGAGTTGGTCCCCCTAATAAATGAGTCTTACAAATCTTATGTGTTGAAACTAATGCTTCAGGAAATAACAGATTTGAAATCCACATGGGTTATAAAATAAAGGAGACTAGTGTGGGATGAAAGGTATTCTGGGACTGGTCAGATTCGTGGGGCAGGATTGAGCAGTTCTCAATGTTGAAAAGCAGGCAGATCCTCCCGTGTATCCTCCATGTTGGATGGGGTGGCCACACTTCTTCCAAGTCACATTGTGTTGACAGCAGTGGTGGGAACACATCTGGAGTGAGGAAGTTTGTTTCCTACCCTGGAGGAGGCTGCCCTTCCAACCCAACAATGAGGTGTTCGGTGCCTTGTTCCATATTCCTAACTTGCGGTGAGAGCAAATAGAGTGTCTTAGGGCCTGGTGGGGGGTGTGGAGTGGTGGGCAGTCCTTCCCATGCTCTGATCAGAATCTGTGCTCAGATCTGGTGGCTGGGTGCCATTTCTCCTGTCCCTCTTACCATCCTCCCCAGCAGGAGCGACTTACCATTAAGCCAGCAGGACAGTGCCTGTTGCCCTTAGTGCTTTTAAGGACTCAGAAAATGTTTTAGTTTTTCTAAAACAATGAGAAAAAAATCTTTTAGGTTGAAGAAAATATTTTCCTATATAATATTATTACATATACCAATGCAGTCGCAAAATAGAATTTTAATATAAACATTTAAATAAAAGTTAATAATAATAGGGCTTCCCTGATGGCGCAGTGGTTGAGAGTCCGCCTGCCGATGCAGGGGATATAGGTTCGTGCCCTGGTCCGGGAAGATCCCACATGCCGCGGAGCGGCTGGGCCCGTGAGCCATGGCCACTGAGCCTGCGCGTCCGGAGCCTGTGGGAGAGGCCACAACAGTGAGAGGCCCGCGTACCGCAGAAAAAAAAAAAAAAGGACATCTGTTAATAGGATCTATGCTTTGAATTTTTTTTTCTGATGATGGGAATGGATGCAATGAGCCTTTACTCCTCCCAGCCCCCAGACATATCTCCTCCATCCAATGGAAGCACAGTGAGTAGGTCAGGGCCAGGAATAAGATTGCTGCCAGGATCAATCTCCTTATGGAGCTTGAATATGCAGCCTTGACCTCATAATCAGCCAGGGGTACTAGGCTCTGCCTTTCACTGAGCAGATTCCTAGCCAGATTTAGGTGCTCTGGTGTCCTCTACTCCTATTCCTGTCAGAACGGGGGAGGACAGGGGAATAGGTGTCTCTTTGCTGCTTCCAGTCACCAATCCTTCTTCCCTGGGAGTAGAGGTGCCCTGTACAGTCTTCATCTTGTGTGCCGTTGAGTTTTTCCTCTTGAAAATTGTTCCATTTGTTTTTTTTCCGTGGGAAATGTCAACAAAACTTCTCAGAGCAAGACTTGTGATGTGTGTGTGTGTGTGTGTGTGTGTGTGTGTGTGTGTGTTTGAGTAGGATGGTGAACTGTGGGTAAAATGTGGACTGGAACAGAAAAAGACCCACCACTGATTGGGTGTCCTCTTGACGGCAGCTGCTCTACCAGGTATCACACCATTCAATTCTCAAGATAATCCTGAGGGTAGGAAGGATCCTCCGTGTCTTAAAAACGCATAAGCTGGTACACATGTAGGTGGACAGCCTGTAAGTGGCAGAGTCAAATGCAGTTCCTACCCTTGACCTCAATGAACTCTTCCACACAAACGAATCACACTGTTTGTGTCTGTAAAGCATAGTGGGAAAGTAGAAATTCTATAAATATTTGGCTAATCTGATTACAGAACCAGCCATTGTGGAAATACAAGCAAAAGAATGATTTCTGGAGACCTGTGTTATTTAGGATTTTTTCTCTGCCCAGAGTTACCTTCTGCATTTTTGGTCTTCCTCACCTTCTGACATACTAAACAACGACAATGACAGCAGCAACTACATGGCTGGCTCTGGAGGGATAAAGGACATTGACTCCCAAACTAATGAAGCTGGTAAAAGTTTTCATTTGAACCCAATGCAAGGGTTTTTAATTTGTTTCCTTGTTTTCTAATAAGTCTGTTCTTTCAATAACAGTGCACATTTTTACATTAACATTCCAGACTGCTTTTATCCTTTAAACTCTTATTTATATTAGAATTAATTTCATGACACAAAAGCTTGAATTAAGCATTTACCTTTCCAGACAAAGAGACTTTCTCTGTGCAGATGCTGCCTGCTAATATGTATGAAGGCCAACCCGTGTAAAAAGGGAAGTTTTTAAAAAAGGTTTTTCATTTCAGTTAAAAATGAGCAACCAACCAAGAATTCAGCATTTGAGTATATTGCCTTCTTATCATTTCCCTGTAATTAAAAATATGTAATATAATTGTGATATGATTGTAATGAAACTTCGTATTTTATGTCATACATACAAATGGGTCTGTGTTTGTGTAGGGGTTTAACTGCGTGCTGGTGCATTCGTACACACACACACACACACACAGATCCAGCCCTGCTCCTCTCATCCAACCACCTGGTAATAACCCTTCCCTCTTTTCTTCTCCATGTTGGGAGATGGAGAAACACGGTCCCTCTCCCTGGGATTCTGATGTCCCAGCTGGACGATGGGACACAGTGCCTGGCACTTTCACAGGGTGTTGCTGCCCAAGATTCTCCCTTTGCAGGGAGAGGAACTCTGGCTCCACCTCGTCTCCATCTCCTTAGGTTGTGACCAAGTAGCCCCTAAAGACTGCAATTCTTTCTTTCGGAGTCACAACGTACTTCAGCGGACAATTTCATCTTTTTCAGTTTGCCGGCCTCATCTGCTCACTTTCAGGATTTCAGAACATATCTCTTTGGGTCATACAATAAGTGTGGGGAGGAATAACCAACACCACCTTTTTTTTTTTTTTTTTATAAAACAGATTTATTGAGGTATAAGTTACCTACCATGAAGTTCACTGATTTTAAGTGTACAGTTTGATGAGTTTAGTAAATTTATACGATGTGGGCTTCCCTGGTGGCGCGGTGGTTGGGAGTCTGCCTGCCGATGCAGGGGACACGGGTTCGTGCCCCGGTCCGGGAAGATCCCACATGCCGCGGAGAGGCTGGGCCCGTGAGCCATGGCCGCTGAGCCTGTGCGTCCGGAGCCTGTGCTCCGCAGCGGGAGAGGCCACAACAGTGAGAGGCCCGCGTACCGCAAAAAAAAAAAAAAAAAAAAAAATGTATACAGTTGTGCAACCATCGCTACAATCCAGTTTTAGGACATTTGCATCACCCCACAGTCTCCCGGTGCCCATTTGGAGCTGACTCCCTGCCTTCGTCTCAGGCAACCAGTGATCTACTTTCTGTTTCTAGATATTTGCCCTCTTTAGAAATATCTTACAAATGGGATCATATAATATTTACTCTGTTGGCTTCTTTAACATATTTTTCGAGATCCATCCATATTGTTGCAGATAACAGTAGTTTGTTCCTTTTTATTGCTGAATAGGATTTTACTAGACGGCCATACCACATTTTGTTTATCCATTCATCTATGGATGAAGAGTTGGGTCATTTCCACCTTTTAGCTATAGTGAATAATGCTGCTGTGAACATGGGGATAGAAATATCTCTTTGGGTCCCTGCTTTCACTTCCTTAATTTTTTTTTTTTTAATAAGAAGAAAAATTTTATTTCAAATAGGTTCAGTGGTATGTGTGCTACAGCAATGGCTGGTTGTAGCAGTTTCCTTTCAAACCTTCATTGATGTATAAATTAGACATTATTTGGGAATGATTAATTTCTGGTAAAATGTAGATTCAATCCAACATCATGCCAATTTTTACTTTTATTGTAGACCTTATTTTAGTACTAGAGGTTAAATTTTCATCACCAAAAAATGATAATAATCTTACAGCTACTCCTAAGGTAATGAGCTGTCCTCACTGTTGCTTTGAAAATATACCCCTAGGTTGTTAAGAGAAATTACGACTTCATCCAAATCTGTTATTTAATTCTTCAGTCATCGTCTACTGTTGGTTTGATTGTCAACTCCTCTTCTTATTTGACGCCAACCAGCTAAACGCCACTGTTTCTCAACTCTTCAGCTAAGGGCAATTTTTTCTCCTACTTCTGTGATTTTGCCCAAATCAGCCTTGACTGCACTAACTCTTCCTCCTGTCGACAGGGATCCTATGTCCACCATAAGCACTTCATTCTTAGACAGCTTTTGCTGCTTTCTTGTCTCCTTCAGTGCGTACATCTAGAAGCCGTCTAAGCAGGAAATAGGAAATTTCCAGTCTGTGAAGATCTCAGGTAAAGCTCCAACTGCACCAAGTACCTGCCCCACCATTCTGTCAGCCTGGCACAAAGTGGGGTTAATTTTTGTTCCAGCTCCAATAAGCCCTCCTGGAGTAGCATACTGAAGATCATTATGCTCTGCGAAAAGCAATACAATTTTGGAAAAGGTGGGTTTTCCTATGAGTTTTCCTTCACTATTTTTGGAAAAATACCAGGTCTGACTTCTATCTCCTGGCCCACCTTTAATACTCCTTTTAGAATACTACCACCATCTACATCCCCCTTAAGGTCATCAACTTCACAGCCAGGTTTGTTGACATCAAAGGATCTAATAACAAGTTGGGGTTCTGAAGTAAAGTCTCTTGGGGGTACTGGAATTTTCTTTACTATGTACTCACAGACAACTTCAATATTGTATTTTAGCTGAGCAGAAATTAGAATAATAGGAGGTCCTTCTGCTACTGTACCTTGTACAAATGTAAGGATCTGTTCATACTGTTCTTTAGCCTGGCTTTCTTTTACCAAATCCATTTTATTTTGTAGAATCAAAATATGCTTCAGTTTCATGATTTCTATAGCAGTCAGGTGTTCAGAAGCTGTGGCTGTGGACAAGACTCGTTTCCAGCTATCAATAGAAGAGCTGCATCCATCACTGTGGCACCATTCAGCGTAGTAGCCATCAAACTATCGTGGCCAGGACAGTCAACAAAGGAAACATGTCTGACTAATTTGAAGTTCCCTTTGGCCCCTGGAATGTCTGTAGGAAACTCATCGGGTGTACTACTTCCACAGGATCTATAACATTCTGGCCGAGGACAACTTGGGTCGTCAAGTTTATAAATCTTAGCATTAGCATAGCCAAGTTTGATTGTAATATTATTTTCTAGTTCATTTTTGAACCTGACAGAGTGAACTCCAGAAATAGCTTTTACAACTGTAGATTTCCCGTGAGCTACATGACCAATTGTACCTATATTAATTGTGGCCTGTCTGCTTATAACTTCATGTGAAAGCGGTGTCAACTTGGTAACATCCAAAGTGGAGAGATCTTGCCGAGAAAGGCGTGGCTGCACTAACGTCACACCAGCCTCGCCCCACCGCCATCTTGCCTAGAGAGCTCACTTCTTTTGAGTATATATCTAGAAGTGGAATTACTAGATCACATGGTAATTGTATTTAATTTTTTGAGGAATGCCGTACCGTTTTTTACTAGCAGTTGTATCATTTTACATTCCCACCAGCAATGCACAAAGGCTCCAATTTCTCCATGTTCTCGCCAACACTTTTTTTTTCTGCTTTTTAAAGATTTATTTTATACAGGCCATCCTAATGGGTGTGAAGTGGTATCTCATTGTGGTTTTGATTTGCATTTCTCTAATGATTAGTGATATTGAGCATCTTTTCAAATGTTTATTGGCCATTTGTATATATTCTCTGGAGAAATGTCTATTCAAGTCCTTTGCCAATTTTTTTTTTTTTTTTTGCGTTACGCGGGCCTCTCACCGTTGTGGCCTCTCCCATTGCAGAGCACAGGCTCCGGACGCGCAGGCTCAGCAGCCATGGCTCACGGGCCCAGCCGCTCTGCGGCATGTGGGATCTTCCCGGACCGGGGCACGAACCCGTGTCCCCTGCATCGGCAGGCGGACTCTCAACCACTGCGCCACCAGGGAAGCCCCCCTTTGCCAATTTTTTAATTGGGGTGTTTGTGTTTTTGTTGTTGAGTTGTAGGAATTCTTCATATATTCTGAATATCAATCCTTTATCAGATATATGATTTCCAAATATTTTCCCCTATTCCATAGGTTTTCTTTTCACTCTGTTGATAATGTTCTTTGATGCACAAAAATTTAAATTTTTGATGAAGCCCAACTTATCTATTTTTTCTTTTGTTGCCTGTGTTTTTGATGTCATAGACAAGAACTCATTGCCAAATCCAGTGTCATGAATATTTCTCCCTACGTTTTCTTCTAAGAATTCTATAGTTTTAGTTCTTTCATTTAGGTCTTTCATCTATTTGAGTTAATTTTGGTATATTGTGTAAGGTAAAGAACTTCATTCTTTTTCATGTGGCTGTTTTCCCAGCAACATTTGCTGAAGACTGTTGAATGGTCTTGGCCTCTTTGTCAAGAGTCATTTGCACACATGCTAGGGTTTATTTCTGGGCTCTCTGTTCTATTCCGTTGGTCTATATGTCTGTTTTTATGCCAGTGCCACACTGTTTTGATTATCGTAGTTTTGTAGTATGTGTTGAAATCAGGATGTGTGAGACCTTCTTCAACTTTGTTATTCTTTTACAAGATTGTTTTGGCTTTTCAGGGTCCTCTAAGATTCTATATGAATATAGGATGATTTTTTCTATTTCTGCAAAAACATTGTTGGGATTTTAATAGATTGCCCTGAATCTGTAGAAGGCTTTGAGTAGTACTGACATCTTACCAATATTAAATCTTCTAATCCATGAACAGGAGCATGTTTCCATTTCTGTGTCTTCTTTAATTTCTTTCAGCAATGTTTTGTAGCTTTTAGTATACAAGTCTTTTGCCTCCTTGGTTAAGTTTATTCCTAAGTATTTCATTCTTTTCAATGTTATTGTAAATGAAAATGTTTTCTTCATTTCTTTTTCAGTTTGTTCATTGTTAGTGTATGGTAATGCAACTGATTTTTGTATTCCCTTCATAACTTTTAAGACATTGATCCACCATCATTTGTCATCTAGGATTTCTTCTGAGAAGTTTGATCCATCCTGATTCCCATTTCTTTATATGCACCCATTCCCTCCACCTCTACCTTGACCTATGGACTTTTTATGGATTATCTCTTTATCTTATTGTTTGAAATTTCACAGTGACCTTCCTAGATGTGGATTTTTTTTTTCACTCACTGTGCTAATCACTTGGAGAACCCTCATGTCCTTTAGTTCTATAAAATTGTATTTAATTTTTCCATCAATAATTTCCTTCCAGTGAATTTTTCTCTTCTATTCTTATGAAATTCTCAGTATTTGGATTCTTATTCTTTGGGTTTACAGCAAGTCTTCAGATCTTTTCTACTTCTATTTTCTACTTTTTTTTTTTTTTTGGCCATGCTGCATGGCATGCAGGATCTTAGTTCCCTGACCAGGATCAAACCCATGCCCCCCGCAGTGGAAGCTTGGAGTCTTAACTGGACTGTCAGGGAAGTCCCTCTATTTGCTACTTTATTGTCATTTAGTTATAATTTATGGGAGACTTCCTTACTTTTTAAATTTTAATCCTTTTGAATAATGTTATTTTGGTTATCAATTTTAATTTCTAAGAGCTGTTTCTTGTTTTCAAGTTGGGCATTAATAGCACTAATACCTTTTAAATAGCATTTTACTTCTGCTTTATGGATGAAAAAATCATGTTATCTTTCTGAGAATATTATGGCCTTGTCTATTTTCCTTCCAAATTCTTTTTCTCATGTTTACTTTCCATTGTATCTTCTATGAAAAGGATTTCCTTAAGGGTCTGATGATTTCCTTAAAGCTCTTTGTCTATGTTTAATTGGAGTTGTTTTTGACTGGGGGAGGGGATTTACTGGGGGAGGAGGATCAGGTTGCCAGTGACTCTTTTCACTGTATCCCTCTAGTGTCAGTATGTTGGGGGTCTTTTTTTTTTTTTCCTACCAGAGAAGTGCCATCCAGTCTCCTGCTTTAGAATTCTGTTGATGTGTGTGAGGGTGTACTTGGCTGCTTGCATTTTGGAAACAGAGCAGGAAAGGCTGGAGGGTCCTTCATATGTAAAGAGTAGACTTTCATGGAATTCTCTTATTTTCACTGTTTGCCTAGCTCTTGAGCTTTGATGAACCCATCTTCCTGAATTTAGAATCTCCTTGGTTTAATTTTTTTTCAGAGAAAAGACTTCTAGCTTCCTTGAGTAATAGGGAAGGCAGATGCTTGGCTGCTCGTGTTGGTGAGGACTCCTGGGAAGTCCATGTGTTCTGAATACAGACTTTCAATCATTTCCCTTCTTTTCACCGCAACTCCTACATCCACAGGTTTGTTGGCTGGAGGTTTGCATGCAAGCTTGGCAACACCACAACACTTTGAATGTATTGACTTTGTATTTAATATCTGGTGAGGCAAGTCCCTCCTCACTCTTCTGAATTTTCTTGGCTAGTCTCAGACACTTATTTATTTATATGAATTTTAAAAAATCATGGAAAAGAATCTAAAAAAGAATACATATACATTATATATAACTGAATCACTTTGCTATACACCTAAAATGAATACAACATTGTAAATCAACGATATTTCAATAAAAATTAAAACAAGCAAAACAAACACAAAATTACAAAGCATTTCTATAGACGTGTACAGATCAACACGAATTTTATAATAATTTAATTTAGTTTCCCAAATAACCCTGTTAGGGTTCTAGTTGAATTCTTATTCATTCTTGTATTTCTAGTGCCTTGCACAGGGCCTGGATCACGTTAGGCTTTCAAAAAACATCTGTTAAATGGAAATAAACCTTTGATTCCAGTGCCTGGGCTCTTTCTGTTACACCGTCCTGTCTGATTTGTGCACAGATCACAGAGTCAGCCGGAAGCAGAACCAGAAGAACTCAGGTGTCATAACTCACCATCCAGCACTTTTTATACCGCATTTGTACCTGTAAAACACTTCTGAACATTTACACACAGCCCAGCACAAAGGAATGTGCCAGAGTGAACGGAAGGTCATAAGCCCATAGGAGACAAAGTGTTTTAAAATCCTGAAGAAATATCTCTGCCTGGGTCAACCCGTCCCACCAGCATCACAAGCTTCAGTGTGGAGGAACAGGAAGGACAGGTAATACCGACAGGTACATTTATGTAGGGGCAGATGGAATGTTATCAAATTTATTTATGTTTTCCCATAGGAGGAGCTGTATTTCAATGGCATGAATATGAGTGCAAAAATAGGATGGTTTATCTGCCACGTCTGATCCATGTGGAGTTTAAGTCATAAAGTTTATTAGTGCCCCTGATTTAATATGACACATTTCCAGTGCAAATTGCTCTGAGATCATCGTGTTCATAAAATATGACAGAAATCTTTTAAGTGTAAGCATAAGTTCTGAATTAATTTAATAACCCAGTCTGGAAATGGTTTAAAACATACCATTATGCACTGGACTCCTGCTTTCCTCTTCTACCCCCCCCCCCCCCCCCCCCCCCCCGCTTCTCGTGCCACTTTTGAAAAGCCCTTCTTTGTGTCTTGAGTCAGCCGGCCTCTTCCCAGAGCTCAGGGTTTTGCCTTCTCAAGGAGGTTTGGAAGGAGATGTATTAGCATGGCCAAGGTGAGGGGGTCCGTCCTTCTGTATCCTGGGGGCCCTGAGCACAGCTGGTTTTAGTTTTTAATGGTACCCACCCGAGAGAATGATTTACCGCCCTTAGTGGGCTGGGTGGTGCGTTGGAGTGCCAGCAGGCAAATCATAACATTGGAAGGTCACGGTTGCAGAGGGCGTGAATGCGCCCCCCTCATCCTTCCAGATGGGAAAAAAATTACAGCAGCAGGACACATGCCCCGACTCTCAAATGCACATGACATCACAGTGTAAACTGTGAATGTAAGGCTCTTTATCTTGTGGCAGCGTAAAACAAAACAAAATTTTCACCACAACAAAAAATAGAATAAAGAGAAGCTAGGAGCCCTTTGGTATAACTCAATCAACAGGGTATTCAACCTTCCATCTCACGGACGGACCGGTGACACCATGTAAGAGACATCTGAGACCCGCGCTCACCACTCATGCTCAGATACTGCAGGGCCTGGGCTTACTCCATGCTCACTTGCTAACTCACTTCCTGGGCAATCTTGTCTTTTTTCTGGACCGTGGGGTTGCCCTTTGCACTGGCAAAGGAGGCTGGGACCCTGTGCTGGGGGGGACCCTGGGCCCTCCCTAGACGAGCTCTGGGGCAATCCTCTGGTTTGCTCCTAATTCAGCCTCCAAGCAGAGCCTGGAAGGGCCACCCGAGTGCCTAGTGATGAGATCTCTTTCCTGGTTGTGCTTCCGAGACGAAAACAGGGCAACGTGCTCCTAGTGGATCAGCTCCTCCCAGGTGGCTGCCAGCGGCTCAGAAAGGATGCTCTGCCACCGTCCGAATTTTGCTTGAGGGGCACCAGGGAGGGTGAATATCATTCTTCTTTCAGGTTTCTGCCATCACCTCTAGAAACTGCCAATAGCAAGAGCTCAAAGTGGGTTTTAGCAAGAGATCCCACATCATTCCTTCTAGGGAGAAGCTTCTTTTTCTTCAGAGCCCGGCTCACGTCCCACATCCTCCATAAAACTGTCCCCCCAAAAACCAGCCAACAGTGTGATGTCTTTCTTCATCAGCCTCCCATTGCCTTCATTACTTAAAATATACCATTTGCTCTCAGTGATATTCCCACTGGCTCTTTCACTGTGCATTGTCTCGTTCTGTTTTCTGATTACTTCCTGTGGGTAAGTCTCGTCGCCCAGCCAGGCTATAAATGCCAACCCCTGTCCAGGGGCTTGCAGTGTTGGGGAGGGTGGTCCTCAGTGAATTCATGCTTATTTGAATCAGGGAGAAAATTGGAGTCTGGACTGTGGGCTGAGGGCTGAGACTGGGTGTGTGCCAGCCTTCCTGAGGAATGGGGGGGCACCCTCCCCGGGCAGAGTCTGTGGAGCCTGGACACAAGGAAGTCCTTCCCTCCAGCTTCCAAGCCTCCCTTTGCACCCATACCTGTTCTCGGGACCCCTGGCCTCTGTCCTTTTCTCCTTGCTTCTCTCTCCAGCTACAGCACTTAGGTGCCCCATTGCCTTGTGTCTGAAGTCCAAATCCCTCAAAAGTCAGCTCCACGGTCATCTTTTCCAGAGAGTGTGGCCCAGTCCCTCAGCTGAAAGTTCCCTTTCCCCTCGCTGAACCCCACTGGCATCTATTTTCATCTCTTTGATGGTACTGTTCAGTTTCTCTTTTTAGTTATTATATTTGTGCATGAACTCCCTTTTTTTTTTTTGTATTAACTTTTCTACTGTTGCTGCAACAAACGACCGCAAACTTAGTGGCTTAAAATAACACAAAAGTATTACTTTACAGGTCTGGAGGTTAGGAATCCAACATAGGTCTCACTGGGCTAAAATCAGCGTGTCTGTGTTCCTTCTGGAGGCGCAAGTGGAGAATCAATTTCCTCGCCTTCCCCAGCTTCTGGAGGAGGCCCACATTCCTTGGTTTGTGGCCTCTTCCTCCATCTTCAAAGCCAGCAACACTGCCTTTTTCTGGACCCTTCTTCCATTGTTACATCTCTCTTTTACCACAGCTGGGGAAGCTTCTACCATTTTAAGGATTCCCATGATGGTTTGGGTCCACCCGGGTAATCCAGAAGAATCTCCCCATTTCAAAGTCCTTAACTTCAATCACATCTGCAACCTTAATTCCCTTTGCCATGCGATGTAACATATTCACAGCTTCCGGGGATTAAGACAGGGACATCTTTGGGGGAAGACATTATTGTGTTTATCACATCTCCCTTATACCAAGAGCTCCTTTTGGTTTTTCAATAAATATTTTCCAAAATTCAATTAAGTGCCGGGCACTGCTCATGGAGCAGCGATACAGAGAGCACTGAGACATAATCTCTAGCCTCGAGAAGTTTAGAACCTGGTAAGACAGATGCAGAAACAATTACAAGACAGTGTGACACGTGCGATAGTGGAGCTGAGTACAGACAGTAGAGGTAGCCCAGAGGAGGGGTAGATGGCTTTTTCTGGAGTAAGTAGTGGACAGCTGGTCAGGGAAGACCTCACCAAGAAAGTGACAACTGACCAGGTTCTGAAACAGGGTCCAGGTTCACCAGGTGGATGGCCAGGTGGGCTGGAGAAAGGTATTCTAGGGCAGAGCAGGCACACAGCATGTATGGGAGGTAGCATGGTCTTTGGAGGGATATCACACATGGTTTTGAGTTGCTGTGGCATTAGGCGTGGGAAGAGGGAGGCCAGTCTGGAGAGGCTGGTGGGAGCTGGATCCCAGGAGGTCTTTCATGCCAAGAAGCTTGGATTCTATAGTTGTAGGAAATGGGGAGGTCTTCAATGGCCTTAGGGAGAATTATATGTCAGAGAGGTTGGTGAAAACCATAAGGGAACAGTGACACAAGGCAAGAGAGAGAAGAATTTCGGGAAGGAGGGATGCATCAACAGTGTGAACATTGGAAGGAGGTTGGGTCACCAGAAGAATGAGCCCCATCATTGGGTTGGAGAGTGAGAGATTTCTGGTGACCTCACTGGAAGAGGTTTCCACGGAGAGGTGGGGGCAGAGGCAGCCTCCAGTGGACTGAGGGGTGACTGGGAGGTGAGGAAGGGAAAACACGTGGTAAAACCAAATTGGCCAGGAAAGGGAGGAGAGCCCTGGGGTGATAGCTGGCGACAGTGGTCCCAGGGAGATTTTGTTGTTGGATCTGCATCTGCTGGAGGTCACCAGCTGCCCTCAAGTGCCCATCCCAGTGTCAGACATGTTGTAGATACTCAGTGATGGTGTGAAGAATGAAGGCATCATGCACACTTCCTGGAAGAGGCTGAAGCAACATCACAGATTTGCTCACCGAGGCTTCTTCACTGTCCAGGGGCATCCTTGGAAGCAGCTGAAGTCACGAGCTCTGTTCCTAATCACGTGCTTTCCTGAAGCTCGAAAGGCACCCGGCCAGGGTGTCAACACCTCAGGTCACACCACATCACACAGAGCCTCATTTGACTTTCAGGCTGATGTCAGCATTTTCTTACCTTGCTGAGAAGCTCAACTTGAAGATGACATTAATTTACATTTGCCCATTTTCAAATAATGCGTTCCAGATCCGAGCCGGCAGCAACGACTCAGAGGGAGATGCTGGCATTTCCTGGATGGAAAAACCTCTTCCCTGTATGCGGGAGACTGTGTGTGTTTTCAGGACATTCCTTGGGAAACGGTCCACCAGTTTCCCAGGGAGCGTAATCCCACTTAACACCAGGGAGCCATGCAGGAAAAGAGACTCATCCTTTATCACCAGGAGGTGATGGAATTGTGATGCAGATGGCATGTTATGGGCTCCTCAGTTTCAGAAATGCCTATTCTCAAGGTTAAAAATATTTCCCACATAGAGCTGGGCATGTACCCCAGCCAGCGTGTGGGGAAACAGGATTCCTGCAGAGCTGGGCATTGAGGTCCAAGACCTTGGTCACGGGGAGAGAGTGATGGCTCAGTTGCTGGGATACCCACCCAGGTCCAGGTGCAGGATGAGCCCTCCTGAGAAGACGTGCATGTTCCCGGTGCCTTGGCTTCCCACCTGTGACCTTTGTGTGGGCGTGGGCGATGGGGATGTATGTGGAGTTCTTTGATATTCTTGAATGTGCGGTTTCCCAAACCCAATTCTCCTCACAGCATCCCAGCCTTGGCTTTGATCACTGCCTTCCCTCTCTGTGTCCCTCTAAGACTGTCCTCATAACCTTGTCCCTTCTCCCTGCTTCTCTTTCTGCCCTCCAGCACCAGCAGGATGAACAGCTTCTTCCTTTGTGCTCCTGTTTCAGCTCTATTATTTTGTCCCCATCATTGTTTGGCGTGTCTACCTTGATCCCTAAGCTATGAGGCTCTGGGTCCTGTTTAACTCAGGAACTTCAGTGTCAGCACAGCACTCGAGACCTAGCACGTTCACTCTATAGATGAATGAACCTATGAAGAGTCCATGGCTACCCATCCTTCAAGGTCCCCCACCTCACTTTCTATTGCCTTTTGCTCAATTTCTTCCAGAATGATGCTCTCTCAATTCTTGCCCTCGGTTCAACCAGCATCTCCTGAACACCTATTATGGTATTTGGTGTTGGGAGTAAATTTGACTAGATGCCTGTCCTCAAGACATTTAATGAATAGTTGAGAATTTAGATAGGTTAATCAACAATTGAGTGAGACAGATGGTGTTATGGAGAAACAGTTGCAGAATAATAAAGGCTGTTTTTAATAACCTTCGAAAATTTATTTTAGTGAAGGTTTTATCACTTTGATGCTAAAATGAAATTTTAATGGAGCTGAATGTAAAACCCTGAATTTGCTATTTTGTTGCACCATAGATTAAACATTTTTTTTCTAAATTAGAAGATAATATGTTTATTGTAGAAATTCAGAAAAACATAAAAGAGTAAAGGAGAAATAAAATTAGTAACCTACACTCAGGGATAACTGCTGTTAACTTTTGGGTACATTTCCTTCTAGCCTACTTATCATCTATCTATAAGTGTCCTTTGTTTTTTGAAAAACATGACATAAAACTGGAATTCTGAAAGTTTTCATTCCTTTTTCCTCTTTTATTACAAACAATTTATCATTAAATACTATGAAATGATTATCAATGACTATGTGATCTGACTGTGTCATGGTTAAGACAAAAACTATTCTTTGCTTTGGATTCAGACTGTTTCCAGTTTTTCTTTATTATAATTAGTAGGAAAATTTTTGTATGAAAACCTGTGTTATTTATCTGTTTTTTTCCTTTTGGGATATTCATCTTTTTTCCTATTGATTTTTCAAAACCCCTTTATGTCTTAAGAGCATCCACCTTCTGACATATCTATGAAAAATGTATTTCCTGGTGTGTCTTTTAATTTTGCTTAGTATCAGATTTTTAAAGCCAGAAAGGATCTCTGAGGAATTTAAAGCTAACTCTTTCCTCTTAAAAGCAAGAAAACTAAAGCCAAAATATTTAAGTGACTTCCAAATGGCTCCTAGACTTGGTCACAGAGCATTCCTAGAACCCAGGACCCTGGGCTTTCGGTGTCCGAAACTCACAGTATTTTCTCCGGCATCACATCAGTACTGATTGTACATGGCTATTCTTTGCTTTCCAATGGCTTAATTTGTGTTGGTTTTGCCTTCCTACCTGGAGGGCAGGGATGGTCTCTTGCGCCTGTTCTCTATCTACCTTATCTGGTGCCCCATGCCCTTCCCCTGCTTCCTGCACAAGGCTTAGCACATGGCTAGGAATGGAGTGGTTGCTTAATACATACTTGTTAGTTAATACACTGTTTATTTTTTATTGAGGTATAGCTGATTTACAATGTTATATTAGTTCCAGGTGTACAACATAGTGATTCAATATTTTTATAGATTATGCTCCATTTAAAGTTATTATAAAATATTGGCTATATTCCCTGGGCTGTACAATGTATCCCTGTAGCTTGTTTTATACATAGTCGTATGTACCTCTTAATCTCATATCATGCCCCTCCCCCATCCCTCTTTCCGCTGGTAACCACTCGTTTGTTCTCGATATCTGTGAGTCTGTTTCTTTTTTGTTATATTCATTCATTTGTTATATTTTTTTAGATGACACATAAATGTGATAACATACAGTATTTGTCTTTCCCTGTCTGACATACTTCACTAAGCAATACCCTTTAGGTCCATCCACATTGTTGCAAATGGCAAAATTTCATTCTTTTTTATGGCTGAGTAATATTCCACTGTGTGTGTGTGTGTGTGTGTGTGTGTGTGTGTGTGTGTGTGTGTGTATCACATCTTCTTTATCATTCATCTGTTGATGGACACTTAGGTTGCTTCCACATCTCTGCTATTGTAAATAATGCTGCTATGAACATTGGGGTGCATGGATCTTTTCGAATGAGTGTTTACTTTTCTTTAAATATATACCCAGGAGTGGGATTGCTGGATTATATGGTAGTTCTGTTTGTAGTTTTTTGAGGACCCTCCATACTGTTTTCCATAGTAGCTGCACAAATTCTTTTTTTTTGTTTTTTGCAGTACGCGGGCCTCTCACCATTGTGGCCTCTCCCGTTGCGGAGCACAGGCTCCGGACGCGCAGGCTCAGCGGCCATGGCTCACGGGCCCAGCCGCTCCGCGGCATGTGGGATCTTCCCGGACTGGGGCACGAACCTGTGTCCCCTGCATCGGCAGGCGGACTCTCAACCACTGCGCCACCAGGGAAGCCCTATTGGTAGGCTTTTTGATGATGGCCATTCTGACGGGTGTGAGGTGATCTATCATCGTGGCTTTGATCTGCATTTCTGTTGATTAGTGACGTTGAGCAGAATACACTGGTTTTTAAAGAGGCACCAATAATGATAACACAAAGCATCTCACTGGATGCTTTCAACAAATCCGTGAAGAAGGCAAAGCTGACACGGCCATCCCCGTGTGATGGATGAGGAAAGTGAGGATCAGAGAATTTAAGGGACTTATTCATGATCTCACAGCTAGACCACGGCAGAACCAGGACTGCAGTAAATTTCTCCTGACTTCAAACACGTAGTTCTCTCTGCTATACTGAGCTCTCCCTCACGCAGGCTCCCTTGCTCCTGCCCAAAACTCCCAACTGGGGCAAAGGGTGGGCCGTTGTTTCTGATGCTCGGATGGGTTGAAGAGGAAGCTGGAGGCCTACGGTCACCCCTTGTCATACTGGGAGAATGGAGCTAGGTCTTGACAGGGTTTCTGAATTGAAGAACGAGAAGCCTGTGAGGAGGTACCAGTATGGTTGGCGTAAAGGCATCAAGTTAGACTCGGCCTCGGTTTTGTTGTGCTTTTTTCCTTTTTCTTACATGGAGGTAAAATACATATAAACATGAGATGAACCTTTTAAAGTGAACGGTTCTGTAGCGTTCGGTGATTCACGATATTGTGTGGCTACCACATCTATCTACTCCCAAACGTTTTCATCGCCCCAGAGCAAACCTGTCCCCAGTGAGCAGCTACTTCCCACTCTCCCTCCCTCAGCCCCTGCCCATCACTCAGCTACTTTCTGTCTCTCTGGATTTCCCTCTTCTGGACATTTCATAGAAATGGATCCACTCCACATGTGACCTTTGTGCCTGGCTTCTTTCACTTAGCATGTGTTCAAGGATTGTCCACGTGTAGCAGGTGTCAGTCCTTTGTTTCATTTTTTATGCCCGAATGATATTCCATGGTATAAATATGCCAGCGTGTGTTTATCCATTTGTCTGTTGATGGACATTTGGGTTGTTTCCACACGGCCTGGGTTTTGAGGGCCAGGGCCCCTGAGAGCCAGAGTCCCTCAGATTATCCTAAAACCAACCCTATATCGACTCTACCCCAAGGTGTGTTTGAAACTGCTTTTCTCCATGGGAGGCTCAGGGACCTCTTTTGGCTTTTAAAGTGAGTCCAGATGGAGATTCCGAGTTGCAGAGCTGTGGATCCAGGGAAGGAGCTCGCTTTTGGGGATTCCGAGGCCCTGGTGCAGTGGCTGCAGTGACAGGGCGGAGACGCCCCTCTGCGCCCCGCGGGCAGGACAGGGGCTGCCTGCAATCATCTCTCTCCTGCACTTCGTTAACAGCTTCAATTAGCCCAGGAGCCAGCGATGCTTCATCAACTGCCTGGATCGGCAGCAAAATTAAGCCGTCACGTTTATGAACTGCCCGCGAGCTCTGGGAGGAACTCTGCGTATTTTATATTTAATAACTTGCCGCTCGTTTTTATTTATAATGTTAATAATGATTTGGGGGGGTTGCTCTGGGAGAGAGCAGGAGGGAGAGAGAGAGAGAGAGAGAGAGAGAGAGAGACATGGCGACTTCGACACAGAGAGATGGCAGGGCTTGTGACAAAGTGGAGACCGCTCTTACCTCTGTCATCACCCGCCCCTGACCCCCCCTACCCCACAGTGGTGAGGGGCAGCCCTCCGGTGACAGGCAGCAGGGGCTTTTCCGGCCTCACAGAAAATGCTCTCTGCCTGGAGCCTAATGTCCAGGAGCCGGCGAGGCATCCTGTGTGTGCGGGCAGCCTCTCTGGGCTCACTCTTACTGTGTCCATCCTCTGACGTGGCGAGTGGGGTCCAGGGGCCCCGTGGGCTTTAGGCGGGCCAGTCCACAGAGTGGGGCTTCCCCTCTCCACCCTCAGGTCTGCCTCACTAGCTTCCCCTATGGCCTGTCCATGGGTGGATCAGACTGGGCGAAGGAAGTGAGGAAGTGGGTTCCCCCCCTGGCTCCAGGAAATATTTCATAGTGTACCTGCATCGTTGGAGAGCCCCTTAGCATCTTTCAAAATGAGTGTTTCAGCGACTCCTAATTTTTGGTTAACTTTTTCTTTTATATTGGAGTAGAGACGATTAACAATGTTTGGTAGCTTCAGGTGCACAGCAAAGCGATTCAGCCGTACATATATATGTATCTGTTCTCCCCCAGACTCTCCTCCCATCCAGGTTGCCACACACATTGAGCAGAGTTCCCTGTGCTCTACAGTAGGTCCTTGTTGGTCCATTTTAAATATGACCGTGTGTACATGTCAGTCCCAAACTCCCTAACTATCTCTTCCCCGCCTGCTTCCCCCCGGTAACCATGTTTCTTCTCTAAGTCTGTGAAGTGACTCTTCGTTTGGATGTAAGGAAACTAAGGTCCAGAGGGGCCGAGTGACTTTCCCAGGTCACCAGCTGGCTGGCGATGGCACACAGGGGCGTGGGAAGGGCATCCGATTTCCTGTTTTGGGTTGGGTAGTGGGGAGGCTGGGCATCTCAGGTCACCCTGCCTGGGTTCAGGGCTCAGCTCCGCCCCTGAGTACCCGTGGGTACTTGGGCAAGTTCTCTGGCTCCTGGGTCTCAGTATGTGTCTCCGTAACCCAGGAATAATCAGAATCTGCATCTCACGGGATTGCTGGGAGATTTTCTCAAGATCACATTCGTGAAAGTACTTTGTAGACTATAAATCACTGCACATATATTTATCCATCACCTGCTGCTGGGAAGGCCCTCTGGCCTGTGGCGTAGCTGGGTGGACTTCAGGGCAGGGCTTTGCAACTCTTTTCGGGGAAAGAGCTAACTGGTAACTGTCTTAGCCTTGGCGTGTCTTCTGGTTTCTGTTGAAACTACAACTGGGCCTCCTTATCCACTGGGTTCCACATCCTCGGAGATGGAAAATATTTGGAGAAAAGATTCCAGAAAGCTCCCAAAAGCAAAACTTGAATTTGTCACACACAGGCAGCTATTTATGTAGCATGTACATCGTCCCAGGTATTATAAATAATCTGGAGATGATTTAAAGTATACGGGAGGATGTGTGTAGGTTCTATGCAAATTCTACACCATTTTATATAAAGGACTCGAGCATCTGTGGATTTTAGTATCTGAGGGGGTCCTGGAATCAGTCCCTCTTGGACACTGTACTCCCGTCTGCAGTTGTAGCTGAAAGCAGCCTTTGACAATACATAATTCCATGGGCGTGGCTGTGTTCTAATGGAATTTATTTACAGACGCAAGCTGTGGCCGGATTTGTCCTGCAGGCCATTTGTCCACTTCTGCTCCCCAGCAGCATGTTCCTGGGGCTGAAAGCACTGCTTCTGAGAACGCAGGGCTGTCTGGTGGGAGGGTCCCCTGAGACACATTCACTGCACCACAGCCTGGTTGCTTCACAAGGAGGTTTTTTTCCCTGCAAATGTTCCCTACCAAGAGTATAGTATTAAAAGCTCCATTACCCATGGCCTCCTGTGGGCCCCTCTAGAGGGGACTGACCAGGCTTGGTCTCTGAGCTCCAGGAGCCTGGCTCCACTTGTGTTTAGGAGAGGAAATTAATTGTATTCACCCCCCCACCCCCGCCCTCCCCGCTGCTTCCATTGTTGACAATTAAGGTAACGCCTCTGCCCCAAAGATTTTGTGGTTGAAAAGCTCACCCAACTTTCTCCCATAGCTGCCTCTTTCTGGAGGGTTTCCATTGCCACTGTCCTGGAGGATAAGGTGGGGCAAAGGGAGAGGGAGTAGAATGCAGAAAATGCTAGAGACGGGAGGAGGCTGAACGGGGCAGGACAGGGAATCATTCACTTTTACTGCTCCCTCGTCACTTACAGGCTTTGAGCTTGGTGTCACCCAGACACCAGATCTAATCTTTCCCACCACCTTACAAGGTGGATTATGCCATCTTGCAGGTGGAGTAGCAGAGACCCAGATGGGCTGGTTATTGCCAACGGGAGTGAGAGGTGGGTCCGGTTTCAGTCCGGTTCTGTCTGATTTCCAAGCTCATCATCTTCCCACTACACCTCACTGCCAGACAGATTTATTGGGTCCGCGGAGCTCAGCAGAAATGCCTTCACCTGCTCCGGGCACACCCTCTTCCTCCAGGGCAAACATGAGACGGCGGAGTGGAAGAGTTGGGGAAAGCATGGGCTGAAAACCAGGAATCTGCATCAGAGCTCCGCTCCTAAATCGCCACCTGACCTTGGGCAAGTCACAGCCGCTTGGCTGGCCTCGGTTTCCTCATCTGGGCACTGAGCTAGTCTTGACGGCACCTTCCAGCCCTGTGATTCTCAGAGCTTTTCTGCAAAGAGCCTGTGGTGGCCAATTCGTTCTGCCTCTCCCCCGTCTGGCTGCTCAATAGGAGGGAGGGAGGGAGCAAAAAAGCAAGGTCAATCAATTCCAGCCAGGACCGAAGCCTAAGAGGTGGGGCGTGGCGTGCTGAAAGATGATGGCTGGCAAAAATCATTAGAAGCATCTTTCAACAATCTATATGCCGTTATCGATCTGCTTATAGATCATCTTCCTCCATTCCTCCCACTCCTTTTTTTTCCCCCAAGATCTTCTGGATCAATACAGCAAGTGCACTGAGACTGTAGCAACACATTTAAAACCTTATAAAAGGTTATTTAGTTGCTAACAGTGCAGTGGTTTCTGCAAAGCCTGCCAAAAGGTTACAGCTTTTTGGGGGTCATAAATTACAGACGACATGAAAAAAGTAAGTGCGGTTTTCTTTATTGTCTGAATGATGGATGGACTCCTGAACAGGGCAGAAAATACATCATATCACCTTTAATGGGCGTGCATTTCTGCAGTCATAACTCACAATTTTGAAATAGAAAATGGTGAAATATGGCGTTGTATATTCCACTTGTGACATATTTATGAGTCCTCGCCTTCTTATAAATACAGTGATTGCTATTTCAAAGCACCACGTCAGGTATGAGCTGAGCGCAAACAGCTGGCACGGCTGAAAAATTATAGCCAGAGTGGACGTTTTCAAAAACTCTCTCTCGCAGCAGTAAATTTACAGTGTTTGCACTAACTGTTATTAAAACCAAATCCATATCTTGGCAACAGGAATCCATTGCTCAGTAACAGCTGGAGTGACAGTGTTCCCTGACAGCTGGGGTGAGCTCTGAACTTGGCCGCGGTGCACACCCAGGAGGAAAGACCCACACCAGGGAGCTCCACGGAGCTGGTGTCTGGAGCCCAGGCTGGGTGGGGAGCCCTCACCGGGCCTGCCTCTGTCTCCTGTCTGACCACCGCATCTAGGCTGCTTCCAGCTCTTCTCCTGGCCCGGCCACAATCTTCTACTGACAGTTTTCTGTCTAGATCTTTGAGCCACTCAGCCATACTCCTTCCCTGCTCCCTTCTTTCCACCCCAGTGAGTCATTCTAGTGTCTGGAGAGGGAAGTAACAGAGCCAAAGCCGGGGACAGAGCCTGTGCACAGCCTGGAGAGGAAAGACAAAGGGCAGAGTCCGTCCAGGCAGGCTTGTGTTGGGGAGATGGGGTTGGAGGGGCAATTAGGCTGTGGATTAAAAAAACCCCAAAAACTCAGGATATAAAAGGCCAGATGGTCTATGCAATAATAATAATTTTCAATTCAACCAAAAAATTGTCGAGCCCTGGGCTTCCCTGGTGGCGCAGTGGTTGAGAGTCCGCCTGCCGATGCAGGGGACACGGGTTCGTGCCCCGGTCTGGGAGGATCCCACATGCCGCGGAGCGGCTGGGCCCGTGAGCCATGGCCGCTGAGCCTGCGCGTCCGGAGCCTGTGCTCTGCGAGGGGAGAGGCCACAACAGTGAGAGGCCCGCGTACGCAAAAAAAAAAAAAAAAAAAAAAAAAAAAAAAAAAAAAAAATGTCGAGCCCTGATTATGAGCTAGGCATAATTTTAAGGGATGAAAATAGAAAAAAATGAATAAGACATCATTTTTACTCTCAAGGAGCTTACAGTCTACAGATTGCCCGAGACTCAGCTAATAATACTACACATGTTTCTAAATTCTTTTCTTCCCTAGTATTTTATTTGGCTGTTTTAACAACTAAAGAAAACACACAGTAACATGGGTGAAACTTCAGATATGAGGTTAAATGAAAGGAGACACACAAAAGGACACACATTCTAGGATTCAACTTGTATGAAGTTTAAAAGCAGGCAAAACTGGACTGACAAGGGCTTAATTTCCTAAAGATACAAACAGCTCATACAATTCAATAACAACAAAAACAAATAACCCAATCAAAAAAATGGGTAGAAGACCTACATAGACATTCCTCCAAAGAAGACCTACAGATGGCCAACAGACACGTGAAAAAATGCTCAACATCGCTAATTATTAGAGAAATACAAATCAAAACCATAATGAGGTACCACTGCACATTGGTCAGAATGGCCATCATCAAAAAGTCTACAAACAATAAAACCTGGAGAGGGTGTGGAGAAAACGGAACCCTCCTACACTGTTAGGGGGAATTTAAATTGGTGCAGCCGCTATGGAAAACAGTATGGAAGTGCCTCAAAAAACTAAAAATAGAGCTACCATATGATTCTGCAATCCCACTCCTGGGCATATATCTGGAAAATACGAAAATTGTAATTCAAAAAGGTACATGCATACAATGTTCATAGCAGCACTATTTACAATAGCCAAGACATGGAAGCCACCTGAATGTCCATTGACAGATGAATGGGTAAAGAAGATGTGGTACATATTTACAATGGAATATTACTCAGCCATAAAAAAGAATGAAATAATGCCATTTGCAGCAACATGGATGGACCTAGAGGTTATCATACCAAGTAAAGTAAGTCAGACAGAAAGACAAATGTCATATGATATCACTCATGTGTGGAATCTAAAAAATAATATGAATGAACTTATTTACAAAACAGAAACAGACTCACAGACATAGAAAACAAACTTATGGTTACCAAATAGGAAAGGAGGGGGAGGGATAAATTTGGAGTTTGGGATTAGCAGATACAATCTACTATATATAAAATAGATAAACAGGTCCTACTGTATAGCACAGGGAGCTCTATTTAGTGTCTTGTAATAAACTATACAGGAAAAGAATATGAAAAGGAATACTACATACACACTCTCCCTGGGATCCTGCACATAAGGACCAGTGAGGGTCTGTGCTGTACCAAATAACTGAGTTGGGAGGCCCCTGCTTCTCCTGGGACCTCACAGCTGCCCTCAGTCACTGCCTTGAACTTGGGGTCTCCGGAGAATGGGGCTTGAAAACCAACGGTCCAGTGATTCCTAGCTCTGGCTTTGCAATCTGTTCAGAACATTTCCAGGAATATCAAGGGGTGGGCGTAAAATTCACATGAAAAATTGGGACCAGTGGTCTATACTCATCTATTCATTCTTTCTTTCACCGTTTGCTAAGGTCCTTCTGTTTGCTGGAAGGACGGATTTGCTACGTGCAGGGGGCTTGGGATGAACGGTGACAATGATGTGGTAACTATGTTCAGGCATTTGCAGATTGGGGAGGGGACCTCTCTGTCTAAGCAGGCAGCACGGACAGATGAATTCTGCTGGGATGCAGGGGAAGAGAATTACACTCAGGGGGCGATGTTGGCACCGGATCTTGAAGGGCGAATACAAGTTCACTAGGAAGAGAACTTGAGGTGAAGGGAACAGAGGAGCAGAGTCCAGGGTGCCAGGAGCATGGTTTGCAGGGGAAGGATGGAGTGAAGAGGTAGGGTGGGGACATCCTTTGGAAGATGCTAAATGTCACTCCAGGGATTAGGCTTTATCCTGTCAGTGAAAGAAGTCCTAGCAAGCTTTGCACGGGCGCTTGAGGTAGTCAGATCTGTGTTCAAGACACTGCCTCTGCAATGCTCCAAATCATGGTGTGGAGGGAGGGCAGTCTGATGCTGGGTAAACAGCTGACTCCATCAGGGACTCCTGAGTGGGAGGCGCCATGGGTCACGCTGATCCCTGAGTGGACTGCAAGCTCTCAGACCATAGAATCTAGCATCAGATAATAACCAAATAACACCCACTATTCACTAAGGTTGAGAACTACTTAGAGTTTCAATCGAATGTTCTCGCCCATCTGTTTTTTTGTTTTTCGAAGATGGGGTGCTAGTTTTTGTGTGTGTGATTTTAATAGAAATATCTGTTCAATCATGAAAGAAATACATTCTTCTTGTAAAAAAAAAAAAAAGAAATCAACGTAGACAAGAATAAGTTCAAGACGGACCAGAGGCCGCTTTGGTCTTAGTATTCTGCCCAGATCTGATATTTGGCCTCAGTTTTGCCTTTGGAGGGACAGACAGTTGAGACCGACTTCAACATCATTTCCGGCCTCGCTGAACCTGTGTGTGATCAACGGTTGTGTGACTGCATCGTATGTAATCATAATGACAGCAGTGATATGAACAAGGTGTGGCATTCAGATTTATTAATAGTTAAACATTGATTTTGAAATAAAGGCAAGCCCTCTAGATATAACTTGGAGTGGGAATCTCTTTTGTGCTTTATATGTCAGAATCTTATCAATCAGTGGAAGTAAAAATGTGCATTTATTATTGCAAGAGTGAAGTGCTGCACTAACTATGTGTGTTACTTTTATGCACAAAAATTACGAACTTTCAAATAGATAAATAAATAGGGGGAATAGCGGATACTTAATATGAATGACAGGAGAGAATATGCTAGCTGATAACTAACATGCCGCAAACTACAGAGCCCACGTGCCCTGGAACTCGCGCGCCACAACTAGAGAGAGAAAACCCACACACCACAGCTAGACAGAACTCCGGGCGCCACAATGAAGACCCCGCGCCGCAATGAAAGATCCCGCGTGCCTCAATGAAGACCCCGTGTGCCGCAACTGAGACCTGATGCAGCCAAAAAAAATAAATAAAAGAAAATAAATAAGTATTTAAAAATTGCAATAATAAAGCTTTAGCATAAAAGTGTGTGTTGGGGGGCTTCCCTGGTGGCGCAGTGGTTGAGAGTCCGCCTGCCGATGCAGGGGACACGGGTTTGTGCCCCGGTCCAGGAAGATCCCACATGCCGCGGAGCGGCTGGGCCCGTGAGCCATGGCCGCTGAGCCTGCGCGTCCGGAGCCTGTGCTCTGCAACGGGAGAGGCCACAACAGTGAGAGGTCCGCATACTGCAAAAAAAAAAAAAAAAGTGTGTGTTGGTTTTGGCGTCCTCGTTGGCTGAATGTAAACATTTGACCACTTGGCATTCAGGTGGAATGCACTTCTGAATATAACACACCTCTAGATGTAAACTGAATTTTTTTTCTCTCCTTCACCCTTAGTCTCTTCCTTGGAGGTAACCCCTGAGTCTATCATATTTTCTTTCAAACTTTTGAAATGTAGCTATAAAATATTTATATTTTTTCCTCACAACAATGGGATTGTACCAGGGTACTGTCCAACAATTTGCTATTTGCCACTCAATAATTTAATACAGACTTCTTTCCACAAGACTCCATATAGCTCTATTTTATGTTTTGTAATGACTGCTTATATTTCAGTATATGGGTGTGGCATTATTTATTTAACCAATTTCCAGTGAAAGAACGTTTAGGCTATTTCCAATTTTTATCCTTTGTAAGGAATGTGACAGTAAACACTTTTGTACAGTTTTTTGGGGGTAATTACTAATTATTTCCTTTATATATAAGTATGTATGCATATATATAATTTTTGGTAGTTCTCGCCATATTGTCTTCTAGAAATATTGTAACAATTAATATTTCCACCCACGATGTTTATATATAATAAGCCTGTTTCCCTTGCCAACACTGAGTGTCGTCTGCCTTTTGAATCTTTGCCAATGTGCTCTCTGAAAAATGGTCTCTTGATATTTTAATATGCATCTTTTATTGTTAGTGAGGCTGAACATCTTTCTATATGTCATCACGTTGATTACTTTTTGTCACAGAGGAAATGATATCATCTTAAGTGAAGGAGAAAATATCAATATATGGGTGGATATTCTGGTTTTAGATGCTTATATGTGAATGGAACACATTATATTTCAGCCTCTCTTTACAGCGATCAAATCACTTTCACTTCCTAATATCCATTAATCCTCACAATAACCCTGGTACATGAATGTTTTCAGGTGTGAAAGGATAGGGCTTTGAGAGGTCAGCTGATTGGCTTCCGACCTCATGAGTAAAAAAGTAGATCTGGGGTTTGAAGCTCTATTTCTATGTCCCAATCGGTCTTCATTCTACTCTATCCTACTATGTCGGCTCCTGAACAACTGAAATCCAGATTCATGGGCTAACAGTTCGTAAACAGTAGAAAGTGCTACATGTATGGAGCACAGCCCTGTAAATACATGATGGCAGTAAATCTTCATAACCTCTAGGAAGGAGGAGAAAATGACTACCTGTACAGATGGGGACATGACCACTGTCACACAGGCAGGATTTCACCCTGGAAAGCTCCCTCAAGTCCATGCTTGTGACACTATCCCACCCAGCTTCCCGTGCTAGCCGGCACCCTGCCTGAGGAAGCATCCTCGCACAGATGCTCCTGAGTCCCCACCCTGCAGGGCACCGCGTGAGACTGAAATTTATCCAAGGGAGACAAGACAAAATCAGGCTGAGAATTAAGGGGAGGAATGGTAGGCGCTGCATTTTCTCAGCAAGGACACTGCTGGTGTTTCGAGCAGGGTGACTCTTAGTGTGGAACTATCTCCTGGGTTGCCGGAGGATTAGCGTCTCTGGTTCTTACCTTCTAAGGACCACCAGCATACCGCAGGCACTATGACAACCCAAACCCCGTTGCCCGAATTTCCAAATAGTCCATGGGAGAGAGGGTACTGTTAGGAACCCCTGGACCAAGGGACGCTTGATTACGTTACATGCTTACCTCAGCTGAGGGAACTGTGTTGTGTCTGGTATGGTGCAGGCCAGGCCTCTGCACAGGGCTAGGGCTCGGGGGGTGTTCCGCATGGGTCATGTGGTATTTCTAGGCCTTCCTCTGAGGCTGATCCTCTGTAACTCCCGAAGCTCCTGTTGCAGCCTCCGTCCACAGACAGTCAATAGACGTCAATACTCACTCTTGACGGATGTCTGGTTGCCTGCCCTCCAGGGCTGGGCTCCAGCCCACGGCAACCCCTCTTCCAGGCCCAGATTCTTCTTCCCTCTGATGGCAGGGGCAGCAGCAGGCAGGGAAATGACCAGGCCATAGTCATCTTGCTACAGGGAGGGATTTCAGAGGGTTGGAACCTGAGCTCTCTGGGTTGGCTCCTTTGAAAGCCCGCCTGGCCCAGTCCTCCCGGCCATGGGTAAGGGCCCACAGGTTCAGCGGCACCCCTCGTGCCAAGCCTGTGGCCACTGCGTGAGCTCGTGCTACTTTCAGGAAGAGCTGGGACCTGCGGGGAACAATCAACAGAACTTCAGGAAACTTGAGAGGAGGAGAAGGCAGTGAGTGCCTACGTGCGTGTTAGGCTCCTGGCCTGCAACTGCATCCAGCCAGCAGGCTGTGCCCTCCCCCACCCCCCGGTGGCTCCTTGGGAGTGCTTTTCAAAGTAGTGGTGGCAGCCCTGCAGCAGCAATATTTAAACCATCGCTCACCTCCAATTGGCCCAGCGAAGACGGTTTGTTATGGGGCAATCAGAGCACGTGTGCAAAGAGAGGTGATTCTGAGAACAGGAAGTTCTTTAGAGCAGCCAGATTTCTAACACAAGGGAGATGCCCTTTCTGAATCCTGCTTCCACATTTGTGTAAACAGCAGTCTCCTTCACCCTTATGTTGTTTAGGGCTAGACTATGAAAAGGAAAGCTCACTGTTCAGAAGCAATTGGCTTTTAAATTGGTGCACGCACCAGATGTTATAAATCTTGGGTGGCCTCCCTCGTCCTGTGGCTCCTGCCTCGGGAGGGCGGGTGATGCTGGGAGGTGAGGGCCCTCCTGATGGGCTCCTGGTGGTTTTGCTTCTGCTGCTGGGAGAAATCTGGGCAGAGAATCTTCTAGTCTGAGGCTCTTGCCAGTGGGCCCCTCGCCGGGAAGCCAGTGGCCGGGCTCTGAGGTACTCTGGGGAGATACAGGGGGTTTGTGGGACCTTCCTGTTGCTTTTTTGGACCTGCTAGTTGTGTGTGACTCACTGCCCATCCCCTGGGACACGCTGTCCAGCTGATGAGCTCCGTGGCTTCGTGGGAGCCAACCCAGGGGCAAGTGGGTCCTTCTTTGACTGCAGAAATTATCATGATGAGCATGGTCTTTCATCTCTGGAGAGAAATAACCCAAGATGTTAGGGGTGCACACTTTATGCTGATTCCACTCGCTCTCTGTTAACCTTGTAATGTCTTAATGCAGACCTGGGCGGCAGCCAAGCTGGATAAGCCTTCTGAAGTGGTCCAACCTGGCAGACTTAGGAGACTGGCTGAGGGGTACTCTGTAGAGATGTGGTGTGTTATGGGCACACCAGTGTCTCTGTGAAACTCCACAGACATTCAGCCTGGAACCAGCCAGGGTCTTCTTTCTGCAGAGATGAAAAAAGTATATTCATTACTGGAGAACTTGGACTTTATTCTAAACTAGTTTCAACTTGGTATGCAGAACTTCTGAGTGCTTCATATAATCAGATCTATAGATTAGCAGTAGATGGTTATAATGTAGATGGCTTGATACCTTATTGTTATAGAGAACAGGCAGTCATACAGTGCAGATGATTCATTTGAGCAGTGAAATAAAATAATAATTGTGTGTCATGCTTTGCCCATGGAGTCAGCTGAGTTAGCTATAGAATTATTCGTGGTGTTTTCTTCCCTGTCATCTTAAAATTAAAGAATTCTAGAAAACTAGGGAATGCGAGAATATATCCAGACTGTGAATAGTTTCTTGTTTAAAACTTTTTCTTTTGAATTCAGATTTGCCTGTCGATGCTGACGTAGAAAATGAAGAAACATCTAAGATCATATTCAGCCAGGGTCTTGGGCTAACACATCCTTTAGTTGAGTTTCTTGGAAGCCTGTTGGTTTCTGGTTCCAGGACTTCTTGAGAAGTAGTCAGGACAAATTTCAGGTGTCCCCTTGGAGTGGGGTGTGGTTTATAGTATGGGAGGTAGAAAGAACTTGGAATTTGGACTCAATCAACCTGAGACCAATCACGGGAGACCACCACTTAGTTACTCTGCAGATAGCCTGAGTTTGGATTTCCTTGTCTCTACAGTGGGGATAATGATACTATCTTATCTGTAATGACTGCCTGCAGAATCCACAGAGAAACGTGAAAAAGCTCTGGAACCTGTAAAACGCTCTCCAAGCGTTGTCTGTATCATTTTCTGCTGTCAGAATTTTCAAAGTCTTCAAAGTCTCTTTCAACTGTGATGAATTCTGTGATGTTAAATTCTTCCTGGGACAGAGCTCTCTTTTCTTCCCGTGAGACACCCACAATCCCAAGAGGTGCTCCAGGTCCAGGTGCAGTTCAGGGAGTTGACTCTCTGTCTTATCTTAATTTAGTCCCATTTTACATTTTCTCTCCTTTTTTATTTATTTTTGTTTGAATTTGAACCAAACAGATCCTTAAAGCCACAATGGTACCAGGAAGGGCACTGGGGTGTCTTTGCCAAAGCTGCAACATCAGACATGAGGTCAGAGCACAGCAGCTGTCTGGGGAGGCCAGTGGAAGGAGGGCCCCCTTGGTTTGGTGGCTCCATGATGAGGTGTTTCTGCAGGAGTGACTTTTATAGGCAAGGCAGAAGTATTGAGCATTGAGTGTGGCTAATGCCCACTAGAGAGCTGACATAACATCAAGGTTAGTTCATGGCTCCACAAAAGTCTTCAATATCAATTGTTTCTTCTTTCTGTGAGGTGGAGGACTATTTGATCAGTCCTGGCAGGAGTGGGCGTTATGGTTGAAGCTTCGGTATATAAACGGAAACATCAGAATATAGTAGAAAGAGTACTGACCTTGGAGTCTTACCACCTAGGTTGACTTGGCCCACCACTAACTACCTGTGTGGCTTTGAGGAAATCACTTAACCTGTGTGGCCCTCAAGAGTCACATATGTAATGGAATATAACAATATTTGGGGATTGTTACGTGTATCACATTGTATAGTACTGACCTTTGTAAAACATGAATATTTAAAAATCCGTGTATAAAGTACATTCAGAAAACTGCCTGTATCTAAAAGTACAGCTTGACAAACTACCCCAAAGTAAACACACCCATGTAAGCACCACCCCAATGAAGAACTATAATGTTTCCAGAATCCCAGAATCCCCTTTCTGCCCTCTCCCTGCCACCCTCCAGCAACCTCCCTTAAAATGACCACAATCTTATCTCCAAACACATAGACTAGTGTTGCCTGTTTTTTTTTAAATTGAAGTATAGTTGATTTACAGCGTTGTGTTAATTTCTGCTGTAACAGCAAAAGTGATGCAGTTATACATATATATTCTTTTTCATATTCTTTTCCATTATGGTTCATCACAGGATATTGAATATAGTTCTCTGTGCTGTACAGTAGGACCTTGTTGTTTATCCATTCTATACGTAATAGGTTGCATCTGCTAATCCCAAACTCCCAATCCATCCCTCCCCAGCCCCCTCTTCCCCCTTGGCAACCACAAGTCTGTTCTCTATGTCTGTGAGTCTGTTTCTGTTTTGTAGATAGATTCATTTGTGTCATATTTTAAACTACACATATAAATGGTATCATATGGTATTTGCCTTTCTCTTTATGACTTACTTCACTTTGTATGATAATCTCTAAGTCTATCCATATTGCTGCAAATGACATCATTTCATTTTTTTGCTGCATAGTATTCCATTGTGTGTGTGTGTGTGTGTGTGTGTGTGTGTGTATATATATATGTGTGTATATATATATGCCACATGTTCTTTTCCCATTCATCTGTCAGTGGACATTTAGGTTGTTTCCATGTCTTGGCTATTGTGAATAGTGCTGCTGTGAACATAGGGGTGCATGTATCTTTTTGAATTATAGTTTTGTCCGGATATATGCCTAGGAGTGGGACTGCTGGATCATACGGCATAGTGTTGCCTGTTTTTGAACTTCATGTAGATGAAATCATATAGTATGTACTCTGGCTTTTTTGCTTGTGAAATTCACCCATGTTTTTGCAGGTAACAGTAGTTCATTTATTTATTTGCATTACTATATAATTTCCATAGGGTGATTATACCCCAACGTATCCATTCTACTGTTGATGAAGATTTGGGTGGCTTCTAGTTTTTGGCACTCTTACATAATGTTATGTTGCCTGCATTTCTGTTTCGCATATGCCTAGGAGTGGAATTGCTGAGTCCTATGGTATGTCTAGGGCTCAGCTTGAATAGATATCGCCAAATAGGTTTTCAAAACGGGCATGTCAGTTTCCACTCTCACCCAGCAGCGTGTGAATTTCTATTTCTCCCCATCTTCTCCAATACTTGCTATTGGCGTTCTTTCTCATTTTGTTATTCTGATGAGGTAAAGCAATATCTCACTTTGATTTTTCATTTGCATTTCCCCAGTAGCTACTGAGGTTAAGCACATTTTTGTACATTTATAAACCATTTCAATATCCTCTTTTGCAAAGTGCTTGTTCAAATCTTTTGGTCATTTTTCTGTTGCATTTAAAAAAACTGTACAAGTTCTTATTCTATTTTAATTGCACTCTGTTATTGGATATCTTTATTGCACATATTTTCCCCTTCTCTGTGGCTCGTCTTTTCACTCTCTTCCTCTTATGTTATTATGAACAGAAGCTTTTAATTTTTTTTTTTTTTTTTTTGCAGTACGCGGGCCTCTCACTGTTGTGGCCTCTCCCGTTGCGGAGCGCAGGCTCTGGACGCGCAGGCTCAGCGGCCATGGCTCACGGGCCCAGCCGCTCCACGGCATGTGGGATCTTCCTGGACCGGGGCACGAACCTGTGTCTCCTGCATCGGCAGGCGGAGTCCCAAATACTGCGCCACCAGGGAAGCCCCAGAAGCTTCTAATTTTAATGTAGCTTAGCGTATCAACATTTCCTGTGTTGTCAGCACCTTTTCTGGTATTGTACTTGGGAAATCTTTGCTTGGGCTGTGAGGCTCAGTGTCCTTCAGTTACACCCACTGCTCCCTGTAGACCAGACAACTGTGCAGGTGACCTGGGGAAGCCTCCAGGTAGCTGCCCGCCTCTCAGGACAGCTTCAGACCAATCCCATGATGCTGGAGAGCAGCCCTGAGCTTGCGGGTGTACCTCCAGGACCCGGCTGATCTGAAAAACCTGCTGGAGGCTTTCGGCTCCTGACTAGAATCAGGGGTTTAGTTAAGGGTACACAGGGCTAATGGCTTCCAGGAACCATGTTGTTTGTTCACCTGGTTATGAAGAGCTAGCATTAGTCTTAGGCACTTTCCTAAGACTGTGTTTCCAGAACTTCTGTGGAAAGAAAATCTCTGACTCAGTTTATAGCCCTTAATCTAGGAATTAGACATGGGGCTCCTTGTTGGCCCAAACTTCCTTTCCTGGGAAACTTCTGTCCTCCCATGGCCTTGCTGGGTGAGCGGGGCCCATGTGACCCTGCTTCCCCCTCACAGATGATTGGGCCAGGAGTACCTGACGGGGGGGCTGGCCAGAGAGCTATCAATGGCTTACGTGTCCTCCTAAGTCAGTAAGGTTCCCTCTTTGGGGCATCTGAACCAGGCATCAGAAGGATTTTGCTGGCCGACGCTGGGCATGTGTGCTGAAAGTTCCCTGTAAAGTTGGGGGCAAAGGGAGCTATTTTGGGTCTACGTATTTGCTGAATGTATAAGGAACTGAGACTCAGAGAAGCTGGTCGGGAGGGAGACGGGGAGGGAGTGGGAGCCCAGAGAAGAGCAGAGAAATCACGTGTGAATGAAGAGAGAGAGAGAGCAAATCCCTGTTTTCTGCTCTGCTTTAGGCATGATTCAATGCTTCCTGGTTTCCCTTTGGACCTCTGTGTATCCTTGCAATAACTCTAACCTTTCATTCGAGCTCCTTGGAGTGGGTTTCTGATTCTTGCAATTAAAAGAGTTTGGACTAAGATAGACCAGATCAAAGGTAAGGAAAAAAGAAAGGAAAGGATTTATAGGTTGTATTTTGTTCAATAAGCCTTATGGAATTCTAGTAAAAATTGATTTCCCTACAATTTAGATCACCTACCTTATTGACCAGAATTATGTCTGTGAGGATAACAGCGCTGCTCTTTAGCCATTAAAATGTTAATTCTGGATGTGTGAGCAAAGAGGCAGCATGCAGGCGGCTTTCTGATCTTCATCCTGTAATTAAAGCAGGACCTTAACATGGAGCTGGGTGGGTGCATGGGTAGGTGGGTGCAGAGGCACCTATGACCCATGGGCTGCAAATTCTTCACCTCTTGTCGGGGGCCATGAACTTCAGGGAGCTTCAGAGGTTGTTAGGGTTAAAAAGTGGTTACAACTTCGATGGCCAAAGATAGGAGAATGGTTAAATAAATTAGTGGTCTCCAAATGAGGCTGTGTTTATGGAGTCATTAAAGATGATGTCATTAAAGAGGTTTTTAATGCTATGGGAAATTAATTGTATAATAATATGTAACATTAACTGGAAAACAGATGTAAAATGTTTTATACAAGTTGATCCCAAGGATGTTAAAATAAACGTGAGAAAACCGGTAATAGTAGTCGTGTATATTACGTAACTTGTATATACATAAATATTTGCCTTTCTGTATTTTCTATCATTAGTTTAGAAAAATTTTATTGGAGTATAGTTGATTTACAATGTTGCAAATCAGCAAAGTGAATCAATTATACATACACATATATCCACTCTTTTTTAGATTATTTTCCCATATAGGCCATTACAGAGTATGGAGCAGAGTTCCCTGCGTTATACAGCAGGTCCTTGTTGATTATCTATTTTATGTATAGTAGTGTGTATATGTCAATCCCAATCTCCCAATTTATCCCTCCCCCATGTTCCCCCCTGGTAACCATAAGTTTGTTTTCTACATCTATGATTACTTTTATAATCAGAAAAATCGTTTAAAATTAAAATCAAATGAATAAGCGGTTTACGCAGATTCTCAAAGTGTGACGTGAGTCTGTTCTGGAGTTTTCCTCCAACATTCATTCTATTTTTTTAAAAAATAAATTTATTTATTTTATTTATTTTTGGCTGCGTTGGGTCTTTGTTGCTGCGCATGGGCTTTCTCTAGTTGCAGCGAGTAGGGACTACTCTTCGTTGTGGTGCATGGGCTTCTCATTGCAGTGGCTTCTCTTGTTGCGGAGCACGGCTTCTAGGCACGCGGGCTTCAGTAGTTGTGGCACACGGGCTCAGTAGTTGTGGCTCTTGGGCTCTGGCGTGCAGGCTCTGTAGTTGTGGTGCACGGGCTTAGTTGCTCTGCAGCATGTGGGATCTTCCCGCACCAGGGCTGGAACCTGTGTCCCCTGCATTGGCAGACAGATTCTTAACCACTGTGTCAGCGGGGAAGCCCTCATTCTTTCTTAAAAACATTATTTTATTGAAGTATAGTTTATTTACAATGTTGTGTTAATTTCTACTGTACAGCAAAGTGATTCAGTTATACATATATATATATATATTCTTTTTCATATTCTTTTCCATTATGGTTTATCACAAGATTGAGTATAGTTCCCTGTGCTCTACAGTAGGACCTTGTTGTTTATCCATTCTATGCATAATACTTTGCATCTACTAATCCCAAACTCCCAACCCATCCCTCCCCCACTACCCTCCCCCTTGGCAACCACAAGTCTGTTCTCTGTGTTTGTGAGTCCAAACATTCATTCTTGGTTCTAAATCCCCAAACCCTTGCTCTCCAAAAACAAGAGGATTTGGATCATTTGCTATGAAACACTTGCTTTTTTTTTTTTTTTTCGGCCACACCATGCAGTAGGTGGGATCCTTAGTTCCCCGACCGGGGATCAAACCCGTGCCCCCTGCAGTGGCAGTGCAGAGTCTTTACCACTGTACTGCCAGAGAAGTCCCTGAAACGCTTCTTAGACGACCCTTCCCTGGCTAGCCCACGGCTGGACACAGCCTTCAGGATGTATGAAGATGACAGTGGCTCCATTTCTCCAGGGTGTGAGAGAGGATGAGACTCCAAGCTCAGCAATTACAGAGCCAAGTTGGGATCTGGTTTACGAAAAACATGGGAGAAGTGAGTGGCAACAAGCTTTATAGTGCTTTGAGATGTTAGAGAGGAAGCTTGTGCCTAGCAACCTTGGCCAGAGAGGGCGTTTCTGAGGTTTTTTGTCCTCGAAGAACCTGGCTGGGCTTACGTGGGACTTGGGGCAGGGAAGGGATAACACGGACAGAGGTGGCAAGAGCTGGTGGGAACTTCAGAAGGCGTGTAGGTGGACACCACAGCCTTAGAGATAAGGACAATTGCCACCCTGACTTGGCTTCCTATGTGCTAGGTGTGCACACAGGTGAGAGGTGCAGCCTGGCTGGAATTTTACTTAACTTTCACAACAGCCCAGTAAGGCAGGTTTAATGATCTTCATTTTTTGCCAGAGAGAAAAGTAACCCCAAACAAAGCAAGAAATGGGCTTAGAGCGGTAAAGTGATATTCACAGGTAAGTGATTGCAGGTCCAGGACTGGACACCACCCTTCCTTTTACTTTTTAACCCTGATGATAATAATCAGATAATAATCACGTATTGCTCTTTACTATGTGTCAGGCCCTGTGCTGAATGCTTTTCTTGCTTTATCTCCTTTAATGCTCACAGCAGCTCAATGGAACAGATCCCATTACTATTTCCATTTTACACTGAAAAACCAAGCCTTGGAAGAACTGGCTGATGGTCACAGGGCGTAAGCGGCAGAACCAGTCTTGGAACCCAGGTCCATCTGAAGCCAGATCAGTATTCTGACTGGGACCTCCAGGACCCCCTTCCTCCCCCGGGCGGGTGGTCTGAGGCCAGAACGGAGTGTCCAGTGGCAGGGCCCTGGGTCCCAGTCCACCACCAAAGTGCCAAGTACAGGGGAGCAACCACAGCGTGACCCTGGAGTCCACGCACTGTTGTCTCCATCCTTCCAATCAACGCATCAATCACTGAGTGTGTGCGTGTGTGCACGTGTGCGAGCGTGCATGTGTGCGAGCGTGCGTGTGTACATGTGAGTGTGCGTGTGTGCATGCATGTGTGAGTGTGTGCATGTGTTCATTTGTGCGCATGTGCATACGTGTGTGTGTGTGTGAGAGCATGCATGCGTGCGTGCAAGTGTGCGTGGGTGTGTCCATCCATCAGTGGGCTTAATTTGGAGCGGGGAACTTGGAAGCTCGGTGATCTCCAGGATCTCGTTCAGCTCAGCGCTTCTGAAAGTTTACTGAGCTCTAAATGCCATGGATGAGGGATGGGGGAAGCCCAAGTTTCTGCCTTAACCTTGTGCAGTTTAGGGGCAGAGTTAGGGGGCGTGTTGTGTGATCGACACACATAAAACAATGAGACAACACTGAAGGGTAGAAGGTGTGGGACAGAGTTTAGATTCTGAGCTCAGTGGGGGTGGAGCAGCTGGGAAAGGATTCTGTACATGTGTGAGTATGTATGACTATATGTGAGTAAGTGTGCATGTGAGTGTGCGTGAATGTGAGTGAGCTGTGAGCGTGTGAATGTGAATGGGAGTGTGTACTTGTGCATGTGCGAGTGTGTGTGAGCAGGGGTGTGTGTATGTGTGAGTGGGCATGGATGTGTGAGGGTGTGTGCCGCTACGTGACTAAGTGTAGAGGGACCTGGGCTGGAGGAGAAGACCGTGAGATCACCCCTGGTCTCCTGGGAAAGGAGGGAAGGAGGAGGGAAGAGGAACGGCTCAGGGGGAAGGTAGGGAGGGTGGGGGGCAGGGTCTCCGGGAAGCCAAAGCTCAGAGCAGCACAGGGACCGGGAGATGGTCCCCCCTGGCTGAGATCAAAGCTGACGGAGGTCACTCTGGAGAAAACGCTGAAGGAAAGGACCCAAGTGTTTGCAGGTCTGGAGGGCATCTGTGTCACGGTCCCTTCTGACCTCATGTCCAGCATGACCTGTACCCAGTTGACTGTCAGGGAACTGGATTTGTGGGCTTGAGGGCGAAGTGCCTGTCAAACAAGTCTGAGCCTGGAGGGGGAGGGGGCTCCACCCCTGACCTGGAGGCCACCTGGGCGAAGGGGAGAGGCCACTGATAGATGGGGCAAAGGGGAGGCCCGTTCGCCCTGGGTGGAGGGACCACGTTTTCTGAGCCCCAAATGAGGGCCCTTCCTTTGATGAAAGACTTTTTTTTTCTGATTTAGTCCAGACGTACAAATAAATTACATTGAGCTGTACATCTCATTAGTTGTAGAGTCAGAGATAACTGGTGTAATTTCTGTTCCTATGGTCATGGAACCAAGGAAATCTTTCCTGGGTCGTTCGAGGTAGATCCTTTCTGCAGTCTGGGGGTCTCTGAGGACGATCAGGGGAGGTGTCACTAGCAAGTGGCCATCAAAAGGCCCTATTCACGACCTAGTCCCAGGGAATCTCTTGCGACAAAGGAATAGAATTCCAAACCACTAGAGAGTAGACTGACCTCCCAGCCAAGGGTTCCTTGACTTTAGGGGGCTGGTCGCGGATCTGTTCTGGGTTGGATCAGATAAGCATAGAAGACCTTGGGCCAGGAAATCTGGTCTCACACTTTTTTCTTTTTGTAACAGAAGTATTACAATGTTGTGTTAATTTCTGCTGTACAGCAAAGTGACTCAGTTATACATATACCTACATTCTTTTTTATAGTGTTTCCCATTATGGCTTATCCTAGTACACTGAATATAGTTCCCTGTGCTGTACGTTAGGACCTTGTTGTCCATCTGTTCTACATGTAATAGTTTGCATCTACTAACCCCAAACTCCCAATACATCCCTCCCCCTCCCCCTTGGCGACCACCAGTCTGTTCACTGTGTGTGTGTCTTATACTTTCTCTATTCCCCATTCCACCCACCCACGGGGGCTGTGTCCATAACATCTGCAGTCGTTCGCAAAATACAGGTTCCCAGGCCTTTTGTCGGCACTGTTTTCTGTCCTGCACGCATGCAAAGACCTTTGAGTCGGCAGCTCTGTTTTATCAGGTTGCTACTTCCTGCCCTTGCTTTATTACATCTGTTCTTTGGGGCATGGTGTTATAAACTGGGTATGTGATGATGTGTAATCACTAACTGAAAGGCCAATACATTTTCACAGTCCCGGCAGCAAGACAAATAAAAGGCAAAATGAAAGGCTTGTGCTCTTTTGACAAAGGGAAAAGCACAAAACACACATATTAAAGAAAAAAAAAACCAGACTGTGAATTGAAAATGTTGTCATCTTGGGGGCTGGTTTTCTTGGAGTTCGTCTGATTGTGTTTGCCTCCTGGGAGTGGGGTGCCTGGTGGCTGGGAGGTGGGGAGCGAGGATGGAAGATGCTTTATTCCTCTTGGGAACCACATTATTATTAGTCTTTGTAAACCTCAGGCTATTGCCCTGGGCGCTTATGAGGTATGATTCTGGGCGGCCTTTGACTGAGAACAACCGGTCTGTGGTCAGAGGATATGGGGCAGAGAGAGACAGTTGGAGAGAGAAAGGTACAGAAGGAGAGAGAGAACCATACGTGTTTGTGTTTAGATGGGTGTACATTGTAGAGTGATTTTCCCCCAGTAGAAATTCAGTAAATACCCAGGTTGATATTAATGTATGTAGGACAGTGCGATGCATACAATCAGGGCTTAGTAAGTGATGATTCTGTGTCTGTCCTGATTCTGTGCTTTCACACAGTAGGGATTGGATGGGATAAAAGTGTTTGTACAGACGTTTGAGAGCTTTTAGGAAAGATGTCCTCCCTCCTGTTCGTATTCAGTAAATCCGAATATTCATTCATATTCTTCTCCATGACCCTGCAGAAATACAGTCCGCAGACCAGGGAGTTTTATTTTGCTTTGCTTTTTTTTCTTCTCCAAGGTCTGGAGGAAAATGCAATAGAAATGGGGCTTGGGGGATAGTTTTTTGAAACTGATTAAAGCAAAAGATAATAGGAATAATGTATATTGTCAGTCTATAAAAGGTTTTGCCAGAAAAAATAAAAGAGGAAAAAATCTTTAGGCTTGCTAGCTAATTATGTTCATGAAGGTGAATAGAGATAAGGGTCTCTCCTTTGTAAAGGGGATTCAACTGTGTGAACATTCTAGAAATGGAGACTTTTAGTAGTTCTTCCAACACACTGATATCATCATCATCATCATCATCATACCAGTTGTAATAACCAGGTTACATGACATTGATAGATTGCCTGTACACAGGGCTGAACAAAAGTAAGGACCTGGTGCACATAAGCAGGGCCCAGTGAGTTGGAGGGGCCTGGGCCCATGTTACTTATCAATACAAATCTCCCCTCTCTGGGGCCCCCCAACTTTTTTTCTGGAGCCAAGCCAGCTCTCAGCAGATTCATTTTCAAAACTCTTTCATAACTTATCTCATTTGATTTTCTGAAGAATTTTGAGGGAGACAGGAAAGGCACTTCTGTCATTCCAGAATTATAGATGGGGAAACCGAGACTCAAACAGGGTGGCTGACTGGTCCACAGTCGCCAGTGGCAGAGCCAGGACCCGGCGAGGCCTTCCAAAGTCCACTTCCTCATGTCCAGGCCATCTTTGAGGGGCTGTGAAGGAGGTGAGACTACCTAACCAACGACACCAGCAATACCTTAGGTCACCTGCAAGCACTAAATAGTGCCGCCCCGTTTCAGTTCTGGAGCCTTTGTGCTTTGACCGCTTTGGCACCTAAGGAGCCCCGGATGTGACAGCATGGTAGCTCCTGATGGGCTGGTGAGCAAGCCTGGCTCCTGTTAGGATGACCTGTCCTAGTACAAAACAGAGCAAACCTTCCCTGTCTGCGGTCGCTGAATCCTTGTACAGGGTAGACACAGAACACTTCTCTTTGGGATGTTCTTTCATAATTGGGGATCATTTTCTAAGATGAAGATGCTGGTTTCTTTCATTATTGAACATAGACCTTCATTTCATTTCATTCAAACAGCACCATTTATGTATTAATAGACTAATTTTTATTGTCTGTCTCTGCCACTCATTCCCCAATCTGAATGTAAGATCTGTGAAGGCTGGGTTTCTGGGTCTGTTTTCCGCACTTAAGATCTCAAGTGCTCAGAACAGTGCCTGACATTTGTAAATGCTCAATGATTGTTTTTTGTTTGAATGACCGAACGGTGAAATAAAGAGAAAACAGCAGAGGCTGACAATCTTAAATGATATGCTCATGTCCAATTAAGGTAGAAGGATATCACTGTTGGATGTGTGATCTGTAGTTCAAATAGAGAAAAGAAATAAAAGGACGGAACTGACACATGGTCCAGGGGACCACAGGCACCCAGAACCCCCTTTAGAAGGTGCATTACTCAGATCCTGCCTTTTTTTATATCAACTTTTTACCAGTGATTGAGTTGTAAATAGGCAAGAATTACATGTTCCGTTTAATTTTTTTCAAGGTTGAAATTTGGAATGAATTATTGGATTGACTGGTCCATAAAAATAATAAATCAATAGTTGAGTGAAAGTCATTGTTAAAAGGCAAAAGGCCAAATGATGACATAATAAAGATGATGGATGAAATCAGGAGTCAGCAAACTCTGGCCCTTGGGCCAAATCCTGCCCAGCACCTGTTTTCGTAAATAAAGTTTTATTGGCACACAGCCAGGTCCATCCATTAACCGTTGTCTACGGGTGATTTCATGCTGCAACGATAGAGTTAGTAGTTTGTGACAGAGCCCATATGGTCTGCAAAGCCAAAAATATTTACAATCTGGTCTTTTATAGAAAATGTTTGATGACCTCTGGATTAAATAATGGTCCATCATGTTAAAGTCCAAAGAATCGAGCTGACAGTGGAGGTGAAGCCTAGAACAATGATATCTTTCTGGTGAGCCCAGCACCAGACCTAGCTCCACAAGGCATCATTGTCCATCATAGTAAGTTAATGTTGTTAATTTGAATTTTATTGGTTTGGTAGTTTTAATTGTATTTATTCCATAAATTTGTTTTTATTTTATATGTGCATAAGAGCTAGAAGCATAGGATTTATACCTCAGTCAGTGTTTGTATATATTAAATTTATGGTAAAGTAACTTAAGTCAACCCCATGGGGATTGGTGCGATTTTTTTTTTTTTTTTCCCTTTAAATGTGTTCTTATCCTTTACTACTTAAGTTTGAAAATTACTGGTTTAAAGGCATCCGGTAGGAGCTTGTATCTAGGTTTTGCTAAGTTATACCATGCTCACTGTTAATTGTCCTCCTATAAACTTGTTTGGGCAGCGGAATGACATTTCTAAAATCTCTCTACTTTCTAGTTTAATTCATTAAGTGTTTACCTTGTAACTTGGAGAATTCAAGAGAGAAGAAACTTATTGGGAGGTAATTACTTGAGTTCTGTTTTTTTTTTTTTTTTTTTTTTTTTTTGCGGTACGTGGGCCTCTCACTGTTGTGGCCTCTCCCGTTGCGGAGCACAGGCTCCGGACGCGCAGGCTCAGCGGCCATGGCTCACGGGCCCAGCCGCTCCACGGCATGTGGGATCTTCCCGGACCGGGGCACGAACCCTTGTCCCTTGCATTGGCAGGCGGACTCTCAACCACTGCGCCACCAGGGAAGCCCGAGTCCTGCTTTTTTGTCCTTTGATAATTTTAAGATGATTGCATTCTGATCACTGCCCCCATTACTCCTAATCTTTGAAACCGTGGGGCACGTTATCATGGTTATTGATTTAAAAGTATGTCTTTTGCTCTCAGCCAGACTCCTGGAGCCCAGCAGACTTGTTTTTAGGGGGCTTGGGGGCTAGAGAGCTTTCCTGTTATTTGTTCTCTGGAGTATGTCTGACCGTAAATTCCCACAGCTTGACTTTGAGAAGCCTTCACCATCTGACTCTTATAGAGTCTCTGTGTGTCATAGGATCATAATATTGTAAAGTCAGAGGAAAGACTGAAGTTCAAAGTCAAGGCTTTTGCCCAAGATCACAAAGCAGTAAGAGGCAGAACCGGGATTGGACCAGCTGCATTTAGAAAACAAAAGACATATCCCCAGAACCAAACAACCAAACCAGAAGAAACTCTTGAACGACATGGCTGAAGTGATCTTAGCTCTGAAGTTAGAAGTGTAAAAACAGATGGCAATACAGAGCTAAAGATGTTTATGACATTAACTCTGAAACGTCATCTATTTTTCTTTCCAGCAACACTCTTTGATTTTGTCCTGAGTTGATTTTTATAGCTTATTTTATAGAACTTGTTCTATCCAGTCTTTGTTCTTGAAGTCTGATAGCAGCCTTTGATGGTGAGCAGTATAATTCTGACCTCCAGTTGGTAGGATGCAAATACGCCTGTAAGGATACATCATGCCTTATGCCTTCTTGGGCGCCAATCTGGAAACAAGCTCAGCCTCCAGGCTGCCTAAGCTCAGCCTGGTCCTCGAATCGGCACTGGAGTGAGCTTTGGAAACACAAATCTGATCCTGTCCCAGCCTCCCCTGCTTAATCCTTGCAATGGCTTTCCATGGCTTCCTGTGGATGGAGAAAAGCTCCTTGATTTGCTGGTGCAGCCCTCCCATCCCTCTGGCCTCCTTCGACAGCTGCTTCTCTCACCTCCTCTTCCACTCCGGCTACACCTGCCTCCAGACCCTGGTCCCCACTGTGCAGTTATCCTTCTGCCTGGTTGGCACCATCCCATCCTTGGGCTCTCAGTTGCGGTCACCTCCTCAGGGAAGCCTCCTCTGCCCTTCCTGACCCAGGCAGCTCCCTTTTAAAGTGGGACAGCGCCATGCATATCCTTCAAAGCACTCTTTCACTGCTTGTAATTCATTTACTTTCATTCATTTGTGTCAAGTTAGGTCCACGAGGCAGAAACAGAGTCCTATTCTCAACTGTATCCCCAACCCAGTGCCTGGTACCTATAGATACTCAATAATACTTGCTGAGCCCTGAATGAATGAATGAAATTCTGGCCCAGGGTTGGGGGTAGCATCTTAGCAGCCCAGATGCCAGCAGGACGTGGTGGGAAGAGAATCCAGTTGGGAGTCACTAAGACCTATATTCAAATCTCTGGGTAAGTTGACTTCTCTGAGCCTCAGTTAATCCATCTGATAAAGGGAGTGAGTCATAACACCCAGCGCACAGGTAATTGTGCAGATTAAGCAGGTAAACGTGAAAAACACCAGTTCTTTTCTCCCTTCACTCAGACTCGGACAGACACAGCCAGTGAGGCTGTTTCCTAGTTCAGAGAGGAGCTCAGTTGACCTCAGACGTCCGCTGGTGCTGGGTTCACCCAGGGTTTTGGAAGCTGCTGGTGACCCACGTTGGCGGGGCCCAAGGGCAGCGCCAGGCTGCAGCATGGAATCAGGGGGCAGCTTTGCACGCCGGGGCTCAGGGAGCAGATGAGCTGGGCCTGGTGGGGCAGGGGTTATGCTGGAGCCACTTAAGAAGGGTCCTTGCAGGGGTGAACCCTTTCATCCTGATAAGCGTCATAGTAAAATCAATTCTCTGTGTACTTTTGGGAATTACAGCTAGCATTTTGGTGTGATTTATCTGGTGTATAACACGAACACGGTCGTCTCCTTCATCATTCTGAAAGTTCATCTAAAATTGCTTTGAGTTTCTGGTTTTGGGGAGTGACATGTCCACTTGCTATCATCTTTCCTGTGAAATATGGATCGAGCGGTACATGGCTGCTGGCCTCGTTTCCTCCCCTTTACCTGCCTTAGGTGGCAGGGAAGTTTTATGGCTTTGATTTCTCTTCTCTCATTGCCCTCCCGACGCCGGGAACCTGTCTTTGGACCAGTACAGGGTTAAACCTCGAGGCTTTCCTCCCTGCCAGACCTTGGGAACCTCTCTCTTCTGGGAGGAAGGGAGCTGGTCTCAGAAGAGACCCGGGCTCTCTGTCTGCTCCTGCAGGCTTCCCTGGGGGCTCAGTCCCTCCCACCCAGCCGTAGAGCCCTGATCCTGGCCGTGCCCCAGTTATAGCAGTTAAAAACCGCCCTTGGGTCCAAATGGACAGGTGTGAGGGTTGTCCCCACCCCTTAACTGGCTGTGTGACTTTGGGCAATTCCATCAATTTCTCTGAGTTTTTTTTTTTTTTTTGGCAGCAGCACGCGGCATGCGGAACTTCCGGGACCAGAGATCCAACCCACGGCCCCTGCGGTGGAAGCACCGAGTCTTAACCACCGGACCGCCAGGGAAGTCCCTCCGCGTTTTTTCATCTATAAAGTGGAGATTATAATAAGGTGAGGATTGCATGAATTAATAACCTTAGCGTGTATCTAGCGCCAGGCTCCGGTAATAAATGCTACCCGTTACCATTATAGCCACCCCTGGTTTCTGCTTCAAGCTAAGCTCAGTGACTGGGGTCTCAGTTTTCCTCAACTGGAAAATGGCTTCTTGAGGTGAGTCGCAGGCCCGCAGGAAGATGGGAAGTGGAAAATGTGGGGTGAGTCATAAACTTGCCCTGGTGGGAGACACAGCGTGGTCCTTAAGCTCTGGGCGGTGCTGTGTTGCCGTTTCTCCGTCTCTGTTTTGCTGATGGAAGCACTTGGTGTCTGGGCCCCTTAGCGGAGCTTTGTGGGCATCCTGGGACACAGAGAACAAGTGAGGTCAAAATCCTGCCAGCCTTTCCATCTGGCCGTCGCATCTGTGGGGAGGCCTGTGGTTTATCCCCGACATCTTTTTATAATAATACCACCACCCACCATGTATCACATGCACTGACCTCTTAGAAATCAGCGTCGGGGGGCTTCTGGGGCTTCCCTGGTGGCGCAGTGGTTGAGAGTCCGCCTGCCGATGCAGGGGACGCGGGTTCGTGCCCAGGTCCGGGAAGATCCCACATGTCGCGGAGCGGCTGGGCCCGTGAGCCATGGCCGCTGAGCCTGCGCGTCCGGAGCCTGTGGTCCGCAACGGGAGGGGCCGCAACAGTGAGAGGCCCACGTACTGCAAAAAAAAAAAAAAAAAAAAAAAAAATCAGCGTCGGGACTTTTTTTTTCCCTGGGACACCTCTTCCATTTTCTTGAAATGGAGCAGCTATCTTTGTATACATTCCTCCCGACTTTTAGGCCGACGCCTGGCCCATCCAGGGTGTGCTGTCATCGGGAACATTCTGTCAAGGCTTTCCCTCTCCCGAGCCCCTGTATTTTCACTGGAAATGTGCTGTCCCTGTCGCCTCCCCTCCAAATCTTCTCATCCGGCATCAACAACTCCCACCCCGCCCCTCCTGTGAGCACAGAGGGAGCTCAGCTTCCCAGCAGAGGTGAGCAGGGCCGGCTTGAGACAAATGTGTCTTTCTCTGTCACCCTCTGCTCCAGGGTGAGGGAGAGAAAGTCTCTGAGTTCCTTCAATTACAGGGATGCCTGGGGAGAGTGTTAGTACAAGTCATGGAGCCCCCGGCTTGGACTGCAGGGTGGCTGGTGCCTCCCACCCTCACCTTCCCCTCGGGTACTTACATAGGCATCGTTGACCTTCAAAAGGCATGTCACTAATGCAGGTGTCCCCTTAATGCCACTCACTCGGGGCTGTCATTGGTACTTACGCCTGTGACAGGTATTCATCAGCAGACACTGGCAGGAAGGTCAGCACCTTGAAAGCTGCTGAGTTCCCCTAAAGGCAACACTTGAGGGTTGGCAAGTGGCCCGGCTGAAGTTGGCTGCAGCGGCCTCAAGGGAGGCCGGGCGGGGCAGAGCCGCTCTGGGAGTTGGGAGTGCCCATTGCTCATTGGGAGCGCTCGTTGCTTCATGCCCGACTCCTCTCCTGGTCCCCGAGAGACTTTTCCTCCTTCACCTAGGCTCCTCCTGCCCCGCCCCGCCCCGCAGAGGGTCACAGTGGTGACCTGGGCCTCCCGGCTGGGGGACAGTACTCGGACAAGCCTGGGACAGTCTGGCTGCCTGCAGTTCTGCACTTTGGAGATGGGCCTTGGGCAGGCAGGGGCTCCCCAGGGGCAGGGAGCCTGTGATTTCAGCCCCAGAGGGGACCGTGCCTCACAGGTGCCGCCCTGGGTGTGTGCCTTGCCTGCCCGGGGGCCTTGACCGGACAACCCAGGTGGCACCGAGGATCTTCCCACAGCAGAGGACAAGTATGTGTTTAGCTTCTTTCCGTACCTTGCGGGATGGGGGCCTGGGAAAGGCGTGTGGTTTGATCCACTGACACTGAGTATTAGAGAGAAAGGAGATCCTGGGGTTCATGCTCTCAAATTTTTCTCACAAGCTCTCAAATTTTTATTATTCACTCTGTCAGAGGCAATTCTCCTAAGTTCGTTCTTTCTTTCTTTCTTTCTTTCTTTCTTTCTTTCTTTCTTTCTTTCTTTCTTTCTTTCTTTCTTTCTTTCTTTCTTTCCTTTATTGGAGTATAGTTGATTTACAATGTTGTGTTAGTTTCAGGTGGACAGCAAAGTGAATCAGTTATACATATACATATATCCAGTCTGTTTTTTTAGATGCTTTTCCCATACAGGTCATTACAGAGTATTGAGTAGAGTTCTCTGTGCTATACAGTAGGTCCTTATCAGTTATCTATTTTATATATAGTAGTGTATATATGTCAATCCCAGTCTCCCAATTTATCCCTCATGCCCCCTTACCCCCAGTAACTGTAAGTTTGTTTTCTACATCTGTAACTCTCTTTCTGTTTTGTAGATAAGTTCATTTGTACCCTTTTTTTTTAGATTCCACGCATAAGCGATATCGTATGATATTTGTCTCTCTCTGTCTGACTTACGCCACTCAGTATGACAATCTCTAGGTCTATCCATGTTGCTGCAAATGGCATTATTTCATTCTTTTTTATAGCTGAGTAATATTCCATTTTATGTACGTACCACATCTTCTTTATCCATTCCTCTGTTGATGGACATTCAGGTTGCTTCCATGTCTTGGCTATTGTAAATAGTGCTACAATGACCATTGGGGTGCATATATCTTTTCAAATTACGGTTTCCTAAGTCATTTCTGTCCCAGCAGCTGTGGCTTGAATTCTCTGTACCTCCTTTATCCTTCATGCTAGGGATTACTAGTAACAATAATAATGGAAATGACGACAATGTCCACCACCAGTGACTTTATTGCACGTTTGTTTGTCACGTGCCAGGAGTTCTGCGTGCGTGACGCCCGTGAGGTGTTGTAACAGTGCTGGGAAGTTACTCTTGTCACCCTTACTTTATTGCTGGAGCTCAGAGAGGACGTTCCTGTTGCTCAAGGTGGAGCCAGCGTCCAGACCCAGGTCCAAATAACCGCTGGCTCACTTAGCCTCCCCCCTTCGTGAATGCAGATCTTCCTCAGCTCATGATGCAGTTATTTCCCAATAGATCCATCCGAAGTTGAAAATATCATAAGATGAAAATACATATAGTAGACCAAACCTACCAGACAGCATATTTGTGTCTAGCCAACCTTAAATAGGCTCAGAACATTTCCGTTAGCCTACGGTTGGGCAGAATCCTCTGACACCAAGCTTATTTTATCATCAAGTGTGAATCTCTCCTGTAATTGATTGAATACTGTGCTGAAAGTGGAAAACAGCCAATGGTTGTCTGGGTGCAGAATGGTGGTAATCGCATCTGCTGTTTCCCCCACTCCCTGAGAGCAGGGCTGACGAGGAGCTGTGGCTGGGTGCCCTGCCCAGCATCACGAGAGCATCGTGCCACAGATCGCTAGCCTGGGAAAAGCTCAAAATTCAAAATTGGAAGTATGGTTTCTACCGAATGCGTACCGCCTTCACACCATCGTAAAGTTGAAAAATCGTAAGTCGAACCGTCATAAGTTGGGGACCATCTGTGCTGTCGAGAGTGCAGTTTGTCACCGCTCTGTGCTCTGGGTCAGGGAAGACGCCGAGCCCCGCAGATCAGAGAACTGAGGCCAGACAGGTTAGCGCCCACAGCTGGCTGGGGGCTCATCTTTCCTAGCCAACTGATGACTTGGCTGTGCCCAGCCCCGTGCTGGACCCTTTAGGGGGTTCCTAAAAGAATGTGTCCAAAACTCCGTGGACATTTGCTGGAAAACTCAAACTGTATCCCTAGGTCCCATTTATTGGGCTTTTGCTCTGTGTCAGGCACGTGTTTTACATTTAGCTCTCATAAGTATGAGGTTTGTCCTGTCATTATCCCCCTTCGCTAGCAAGGAGAATGAGGCCCAGAGACGTTAAGCAACTTATCCAGGGCCACACAGCTAGGAAGGGGGAGATGGGGCTCACTCAAACCCATGGCTGGCTGAGCGCAGAGCCCTTGCTCTCATACTTGAAACACAGAAAACAATTCCAGAACCACATGTGCCAAGCAGTGAGGACCCGACTCTATAATGGGACATGAGAGAAACGAGAAAGGTGTGTGTGTGTGTGTGTGTGTGTGTGTGTGTGTGTGTGTGTGTGCAGCGTGATGGTGGTGGGAGTGTTGGAGGAGGGGAGCTCCTCGGAGGAGGTGGGACTTGAGCTGGGCTTTGATTTTTCATTAGAGAGAGTCTGGGGATGGTGTCCTGGGTGGAAAGAACATGCCAGGTACAGGCTGGGAAGTAAGAAGGGTAGATTGAGGGGCTGCTTGTTCTTGCTTGATGGCGGAGGGAGCCTTCTCTATTAGACTATCAGCTTCTCTGTCCTATTTGACTCTCACCTGATGGGCTGATTCCAAGTCTTCTTTTTGGCGGCTAAGAAACTTCGATTTGCCGATTAGGAGATAAGCGTGTATTTATGTCATGGGAGCTTGTGTGGCAGAGTGGAAGAGCGTACAGCTTGGAACCAGGTTTAAATCTACTGCTGTCATTTACTGTGTGTCTTTGGGAGACTCTTAGCTCAGTTTTATCATCTGTGAAAGCTGGATGATAACAATTAACTTACCTACCTCTCGCCATACGTTTTGATAATCAAATGAGATAATAAGGGTCAGGTAAAAAGCACTTTGTAATTTGCATATTGTCCTAACTTACGATCATGAATTAAATGTGACTACAAGAATGCGAGTAAACAGGCTGTGCACACACTTGTGTGTTTTAGGTGGTTATGCTTAGCTTTATGCCTTCATAAATGTGACTGTTGACACCGATGTGTACGGGTGTGTGTGTGTGTGTGTGTGTGTGTGTGTGTGTGTGTGTGTATGTGTCCTTTGGTCACTGGAACAGCACCTGGACAGCGTTACCCTGCAACAGACTCCTACAGAGGCAGCCCTTTGCTGTGTGGATCTGTGTGTTGGGCACAGTGGCTCCCATTCCCAATCTGTGGTCTCCCAAGAGCCCCGTGAGTCCACTGCCGTCATAACCACTTTTTTCCTTCCAGTTTTACTGAGATATAATTGACGTACCGCACTGTATAAGTTTAAGACATGCCATGGTAACCATTTAACTTTTCAATTTTAAAAGTTTTGTTTAGGGCTTCCCTGGTGGTGCAGTGGTTGAGAGTCCACCTGCCAATGCAGGGGACACGGGTTCCTGCCCCGGTCCGGGAAGATCCCACATGCCGCGGAGCGGCTGGGCCCGTGAGCCATGGCCGCTGAGCCTGCGCGTCTGGAGCCTGTGCTCCGCAACCGGGAGAGGCCACAGCAGTTCGAGGCCCGCGTACCGCAAAAAAAATTGTTTATTTTTATTGAAATATAGTTGTACATATTATATAAGTTACAAGTGTACAATATAGTGATTCACAATTTTTAAAGGTTACACTCCATTTATAGTTATTATAAGATATTGGCTATATTCCCCATGTTGTACAATATATCTTTGTAGGTTATTTTATACGTAATAGTTTGTACCTCTTAATACCCTACCCCTATATTGCCCCTCCACCTTCTCTCTCCCCACTGGTAACCACTACTTTGTTGTCTATATCTGTGAGTCTATTCATTCTTTGCTATATTCACTAGTTTGTTGTACTTTTTAGATTCCACATATAAGTGATAGCATACAGTATTTTTCTTTCTACCCTACAAGTCCATCCATGTTGCTGCAAATGGCAAAATGTCATTCTTTTTTACGGCTGAGTAATATTCCATTGTATATATATGTACCACATCTTTATCCATTCATCTGTTGATGGACACATAGTTTGCTTCCATGTCTTAGCTATTGTAAATCATGCTGCTGTGAACATTGGGGTGCTTGTATCTTTTTGAATTAGTACTTTTGTTTTCTTTGGATATATACCCAAGAGTGGAATTGCTGGGTCATATGATAGTTCTAATTTTTGTTTTTTGAGGAACCTGCATACTGTCTTCCACAGTGGCTACACCAATTTACATTCCCATCAACAGTGTACGAGAATTCCCTTTTCTCCACATCTTCACCAACATTTGTTATTTGTGTTCTTTTGATGACAGCCATTCTGACAGGTGTGAGGTAACATCTCATTGTGGTTTTGATTTGCATTTCCCTGACGATTAGTGATGTTAAACATCTTCTCATGTGCCTGTTGGCCACCTGCATTTCCTATTTGGAAAAACATCTATTCAGTTCTTCTTTCTTTTCTTCGACATTGAGTTGTATGAGCTGGTTATATATATTGGATATTAATCCCTTACTGGTCATATCATATCATTTTCAAATATTTTCTCCCATTCAGTAGGTTGACTTTTTGTTTTGTCAATGGTTTCCTTTGTTGTGCAAAAGTTTTGAAGTTTAATTAGGTCCCATTTGTTTATTTTTGCTTTTGTTTCCTTTGCTTTAGGAGACGGATGCAAAAAATATTGCTGTGACTTATGTCAAAGAGCATTCCGCCTATGTTCTCCTTAGGAGTTTTATAGTATCCAGTCTTACATTTAGGTCTTTAACATGGTAACTCTTCAAAAGTGGTAACAGAGCCTGGATGTGAACTGGGGTGTGCTGACTCCTGAAGCTGCTGTGGCTTTTTCCAGAAACTGGAAGTGGCCTGTCCAAATGCAGCAGAGGCAGCTGTGTCCTGGAGAAGCCCCTGCCAGGCAGACGGACACTTCTTCCTGGGGTCCCCCCGCCCCTATTTCCTTAGCACTTTCCTACTGGCCGGTTTCATGGGAGCTCACTTTGCTTCCCTGGGGAATAAGGAGGGTGCCTCCCGGTTGCACCCTCAGCTGAGCCCACCCAAGCTCCTGACCCTCGGCTGGGGTTCTCCGGGCCTTTTCGAGTCTTTGCTGTAGACGCTGCCCTCTGAACCCCAATCCTGCTCTCAAGAGGACAGAGTTAGAGGAATGGCCTGTTTCTTGCTTCCCAGCCATCTTCTCCGGGACTTACCTCTGGCTACATCCAGATGGCAGGGAAGCTGGGATGTGGCCCCAGACCTGCAGAGGAAGCGCAGGGGGGTTGGCAGGACACGCAGAGCCCAGTGGGAGACCCCACTGCCACCTGCCGTGGGGAGGATCTGTTCCCCATCCCGCCACTGTGAGGTTGCTTTTACTTCCCACTGGACCTGTGTTATGGGCTCCTCCACAGGAAGCCAGGACCTCTCAGCCTGGTCTGGAATTCCTGTTGAGGACTCCACCTCCAATGTCCACCCTGAGGCTCGGAGTGGAGCTGGGCTGACCTCAGGCTGTGGGCGGCCTTGGAGGAGCACAGGGGGAGCCGCAGCTGGGAGGCTTGCAGAAGGCTGCTTGTCTCTCACCAAGCGCGTGCCACAGACAGTGCCTGGGGGCCTCTGCACGCCCAGGCAGCGCTGCCCACGGCTCCTTGCATGTCTGGAGGCCTCACAAATTTTACTTGGATTATGGAAATAATGTACACCTAGTGTAAGAAGTTTACAAAACGTGCAGGTGTGTAAAAAAGAAATACAAAAATAACTCCTCAGCCTACTACTTAAAGACGGCTACTGTTACCATCCTGTTGTATTTCTTTCCACTCTCTCTCTGCCTAATAGGCCATATGGCATATATGTCTGTGTGCGTGTACATATATAATAGCCATGCATATGTACTTAACACTCTCCTGGTTTCCCCCAAATCAGGGAGGTGCTAGCTAGGGGCCTCGGAGTTACTCTTGCCCTTTCTCTCCCCACCACTGCCCGCGGCACCCTCACCTCTCGCCAGGTCCTGCTAATCATGGCTCCTAACAATGGCTCTGAACTGGTCTGCCCACATCATGCTCTCCCGTCCCTCCACCCTTAGCCCAGCAACTAACTTCTTTGGCCCAGACTGTCTGGCTCTGCCTCTTACTGCTGTGCAACCTTAGGCAAGTTACTTCACTTCGCTGAGTCTCACTTCCCTGTCTCACAAAGCGGTACAGATTAAGTAAGTGAATCCATGCAGCGCTTAGACTGGCGCCTGCACACGGCAGGCAGTTGCCACGGTGCGGCCAGAGGCTACCCTCCTTGCAAAATACGGCAAAGGCTTCCTTCCCACTGCCCTTAGGGTGAGTGAGTGAGAGCAGTCTGGGATCCTCACCGCCGTCTGAGATCCACAAGGTTTGACCTCCCCCTCCTCCTTCTTCTCCTTCTCCTTCTTCTTCTTCTCCTTCTCCTCCCCCTCCCCTCCCCTCCCCTCCCCCTCCCCTCCCCTCCCCTCCCCTCCCCCTCCCCTCCCCTCCCCTCCCCCTCCCCTCCCCTCCCCTCCCCTCCCCTCCTCCCCCTCCTCCTTCTCCTCCTCCTCCTCCTCCTTCTTCTTCTCTCTCCCTCTCTCTCTCTCAGTCCTTGGAGTTGCCACAATGTCTCTGCACATGCTCTTCTCTCTGCTTGAACACTTGCCCCTCTGCATCCTCTCACCTATAATGTGATTATTATACACTTGCTTTGTGCCCCATTTTTCTCTCATAAGTAACATAAATATGTCTTTGCCCGTAAATCTTCACGCACACCTCTGATCATGTCCTCAAAATAGATCCTTAGAAGTGGAAATTTCTGGATCAAAGATTATGAACATTTTTTTAAGGCTTTTGAGGAATCTTGCCAGATCACCTTGTTTTTTAAAAAAATTTATGTTACTGAAGTATAGTTGACTTACATTGTTGGATTCATTCCTGCTGAACAGCAAAGTGATTCAGTTATACATATATATATTCTTTTTCATATTCTTTTCCATTATGGTTTATCACAGGTTACTGAATATGTGTCCCTGTGCTCTACAGTAGGACCTTGTGGTTTATCCATCCTGTATATAATAGTTTGTATCTGCTAACCCCAAACTCTCAAGCCATGCCCTCCTCCACCCAGGCAACCACAAGTCTGTTCTCTATGTCTGTGAGTCTGTTTCTGTTTCGTAGATATGTTCACTTGTGTCATATTTTAGATTCCACATCTCAGTGATATCATATGACGTCATATGATATCACTTTCTAGAAAGCAAAGTCTTCCTGCCACAGGTCCCTTTCTTGGGCTTCTGTGGCATTTTGTTTTGGTCTTTCATCCAGCAATGATCGCCTCTCCTTTGTGTTGGAGTCATTTGTTTACTCTGTTTCCTTAACTAGATTCTAAACTCTTCGGGGGCAGGGGCTGTGTCTCGTTCATCTCTGTCTCTCCCTAGAGACCTAGTTCCTGGCATGTGCGCAGGGGGAACCTCTGCTGAGCTGCACCGAGTTGGACATATAAGTTGTCAGTCCCTTTCCACAGCGGGATGGAAATCAGGAATCAGTGGGTCCCAAAATGTCTAAAAAGAGGGAAAATCCAACACTTGCAGGGCCTCTTTGCCTCTTCCCAGCCTAATGGTAGAGTGAGAGAAGACCCCAGTATAAATGTGGTTTCCTGGTTCTGAGCGGGGGAGCGGTCACGTGTGAAGGAGCAGCGGCTCAGGCGGCCCTGGGCGTGGGGTGCCCAGGAGGGCTGTGTCCTTTGCGGGGGAGGAGTTCCCAGGACCTTGCTTACTTCCCCGCAGGGCAGATGTCTTCGCTTGACCCCCTGGGTCCTGTCTCTGGGTGAGAAGGCAGAGCAGATGGCCCCCTGAGCAGTTTCACTGGGGGTGTCCTGTCCTCACTCACACCCCCAGGGCCATCAGCGCGTGGGCTGCCAGGGCCCTTCAGGCATGTGGAGGCTAGGCCCTCCCGGCTCCAGCGCCTCTGCGGTGGCTTCCCAGACGTCACCTCGTTCTAGGCTGGACACTGGGCACTCAGAACCTTTAGCTCAAGCTTTCTTTCTAAAAGAGCTGGGAAGAAGTCCCTATGTCCCCCAGTGACACCTGGAGCCAGCTGGCCTCTGGGGCTCCTGCTAGAGGCGTTTCTGCCCCAGAGAGAAGCTCTTAAGGCTTCATCCCGGGATGCTTGGTTTGGAGAAGCTGTGAGGCCTCATCTGGAAGCAGCCCTCCTGTTTTGAGATGGGGACTCAGAGATGTGGATTGCCCCCAGCCTGGCCCCTCCTGTACTATCAGGACTCAATGCTGCACACATATGTGTGTGGCACTTACTCACTCACTGTTCACAAAGTGACTCGTTTCATCATCCCCCAAACCCAGAGAGGTAACTGCAGTTGTCCTCATTTTACAGATGGGGAAGCTGCAGCTCAAAGAGGTCACAAGCCCCAGGGAGGCTGAGCCGGGAATGGAACCAGGGGGTCTGGTTGCAACGTCCTGGCTCCAGGGCCCTGTGCTGGGCAGCCTCTGTGAGCCTGAGGCTATGTGTGCGGGTGTGTATTTGTGTGTGTACATATGTACATATGTATATGAGTGTGTGTGTGTGACAGAGAGAGAGAGAGAGACTTCGTTCAACGTGATGTGGAAGCTCTCAGGGCTTGGGTGACGCTGAGGGGGTGTGGGGTCTGATCACACAGTGGAAAGTGGAAAGGGCTTAGCACAGAGCCAGACTTGAGTTTGAGCTCTGACTCAGCCGCTTATTAGCTGTGTGACTTTGGGCAGTCTGCTTGACTTCTCTGAGTCTTGATGTCCTTATTTGTAAGTGGAAGGGGCGTCTACCTCATAGTGTTGTTAGAAGGATTAAATATATTCATTTAGGTCAATGGTGAAGGGCAATGCCTAGCACATGGTAGGCCCTAAAATAAATATTATTTATCTTCACCTTTTCGATCATTCCAGGCAAGCTGAGAGGTGGAGGTGGTTTGCTCTTTCCTCCATTTTCCAGAATATTCTCTCTTCCTAGGCACTTTATTCTGTCACTTACCCACCACAAATGTCAGTTTCATTTTCATCAAAGGATCACAGGCTTTATATAATAAATTTTTAACAATAAACATCAATTTTTACATTGAATAAAGGTTAAGAGGGAGAGGGCAAGGCTTAACCCCAAAGCACAAGACCTTAAAAAAAGCAAGAGTCTTCTTGGTGCCTCCCAGGTACCCCCACCTGTTTATTCTGCCTGTGTTAAGGCAGATTCTGGAAGATCTTCTCCCTTCCTTGTCTTTGGACCTGGGCTTGGAGGCTTTGCTCGGGGCCCACAATCTCGGCTGTGTCCCTGGGCACCAGCCACTGGCTCTGGACATGCCCAGCCCAGCTGAGCTGCTCTCAGAGCTGTCAGCACCGGCGTGTGTGCTGGAATGCCAGGCTGGGGGCTTTGGGGAGGGAAGGTGCGGGAAGCAGGTGAGAATGTGCCAGGCTGGTTTGCATTCACTGTCAGCGTGGAAACCGCCCGTAAATCACGGTGCACAGCTGAGGGTGCCCGGAGCAGGGGTGAGGAGGGAACGTGGGGCTGTCATGTGGGCAGAAACAGGCTTGGGGCTCAGGCCAGGAGGTGGAAGCTCCAGGGAGGCTGCTTTTAACTCAGGGTAAAAACAAAACAAAATTTACAGATATACACTACTGTATATAAAGTAGATAAACAACAAGGACCTACTGTATAGCACAGGGAACTACATTCAGCAACTTGTAATAATCTATAATGGGAAAGAATCTGAAAAATAATATATATATATAACTGAAACACTTTGCTGTATACCTGAAAGATTGTAAATCAACTATACTTCAATTAAAAAAAAAAAGGTCTAACACTGGGGTAGGCTGCTGTAAGGTAGTGAGCTCCCCATCCTTAGAGGTATTCCAGAGCCTGGCGCTCACCCTTGGGTGCTGTGGTTGTAAGCACTCTTGTGCTGGGCAGGAGATGTATCCTTCCAACCCTGAGATTCCACAAGCCTGGGAATGTGATTTTCAAACTGAAGGGGATAGGCATTTACTTTCACTTAATTACATGTACGTTGTACTAACCACGTGCCAGGCTCTGTTCTAATTGCTTACGCCTATTAACTCATTTAATTACTGAGTACCATGAGGTAGGTCCTCATATTTCCATTTTATAGCTGGGGAAACTGAGGCATAGATAAGAAGCTTGCCCAAGAGTTCCCAGCTAGTCAGTCTGACTCCAGGGTCTGTTCTCCTGCCCACGCTGCTGCTGTGGTCCTGTCTCCTGGGGCGTTTCCAGGAGGCTTGGTTGCAACATCTTAGTCCAGGCACGGCTGAGGGGCATCTGGGGCAAAGTCCGACAGCAGGTCCTGGGAGGAGTCCCTTTCTGCAGGCGCATCTTATAACCCGAAGGATGCGGTGACAGACAGGGTAGTCACCCATGTAACAGAGAGAGGGGACAGACCCTCTCCCAAAGCAGGAAGCTCATAGTGACAGAGAATCTGGATGCTTGGAACGGGGCGGGGCGGGGGGGGGGGGGGCTCTGCCAGTCCCAGGGGACTTCACCAAGAAGGGGACTCAGGCCCGGGGACAAGGTGAAGACTGGGGCATCAGAACTGGTAAGTGATGCTGGAAGCATTCAGGAGGAGGACTCCAAGTGGAGCCCCAGGGCTGGACTGGGTCGGCTGCCCCAGGAGAGGAGGGCCGGCTTCAGAATGCAGAGACTGGGGTTTAATCCCCCGACCTGCCACTTTCACTCCTTGTGTGATGAGGTCAGCATGGCCAACCACTCTGACCCTCGGTTTCCTTACCTTCAAAGGTGGGTAATGATAACTACCTTGCAGGATGGTGGGACGGGGCGGGGTGGGGGGAAGTCAAATCAGGTAATATTTACTCACATAGAGGCTTGCGAGCAAGAGGTGCTCACCAAGTGTCTTTGTGTGCCTTCCATTGCTCTTTTCTCGGGTGGGGATTGATTTTAGAGATGGAGGGAGAGTGTGTTGGGGAGCGGGCTGGAGACGGGATGAGGCAGGAGGCTACGGAGGGCAGGGCTGGGAAAGCCACGCCATTGGACAAACCCCGCCTACTCTGGTGCCAGCGACCACGTCGGGCTCATCAGGTTAGTCAAGGCTTTCCGGGACCCTCTGGGTACCAACCTCAGGATCCGCTAACTGGGGGCTATGGAAGGGGCAACTTCTGAAGAACAACTTGGGATTTCAAGTTCATGTGTTTGAAAACCATCCCCAGGGCCAGGGAGTGGACTGGCTCCCACCCCCTGGCACTGAAGGAGCAGAAAGCTTCCCCTCTGCATCCCCTCTCCCACGTTCCCTCCTGTCATTCTCTGAGTGCCCTTGGACACCCCTCCATCTTCTCACCTGGAAAATGAATGGACTGGGATGGGAAGATGTCTAAGGCTAATTACATATCTTCCCTGGTCTTAGAGACCAAACATTTTATTTTTCTGCTCATCTGAAAATTTAGAAGAATCACTTCCAATCAAGGCAGCCAGACTTAACAGAAAGGTTCACAAACTGAGAATAACAATAGTAAGTTCTAATGTTTAGATCTATTGAGTTCTAGAATTGGTGATGTTGTCCTATGTATTCGGTTTAACATTTATAATATTCTTATGTTGGAGACGAGGCTGCCAAGGACCAGAGGAGTTAAGTGACTTGCTGGAGGTCACACAGCTGGTTAGTGGTAAAGCCAGGCTCTGCACCAGGGTCTTCCAGTCCCAGCTCTGATTCAAAGTAACTGCCCATGTCTAGGTGGGCCTTAGTTTCCCCATCTGTAAAATGGGTGGATGGTTCCCTCTGGCAATCAAAGGTTATGATCTTATGATTTCTCTGTCCCTGGGGGTGTGGGGCTTTCTCTCGGTGCTGGTTGATACATTTCTGTCTCGGTCTCCACAGCATTTGGAAACCACTCTGCTTCCTACTCTGTTGTTAATGCTGACTACTGCTAAACGAAGGCTTGAAAGTAGGCCCCGAAGGGTAGTCTCAAGATGGCTCTGGATTCTCTTCTCAATTTGTAGGGTGTGGGGAGATTTTCAAAATCACATTTCTGATTGGAAGGAGCCATTGAGGTCATCCTGTGTCCGAGGGGCCCTGCCTGGTGGGTTTGGAGTCTAAGTCCTCGCCTTCAGCAGGATGGATGAGATGACCTGGCGAGGTCCCCAACCTCCTGCTTCTTTCAAGCCTCCTTAAAGAAGGCATGTCTATGGCAGGCCCTGGGTAACACATTACAGTGTTTCACAACCCTCCTCTCCAGGAAGCTGTTCTTAATGTTTAACCTTAATCCCTCCCGCTGTAACTGAAGGTCCCTTCCTCTTGTTGAGTGCAAATGCAGGACAGCTGCTCCGGCTCATGGTCTGACATCAGCTATTATTTCTCAAGATGACCCTGCGAGACAGGCCAGGGTCATTAGACCCAGTTTGGTGCTCAGCGCACACGTGTCTATTCCTGCCCGCGTGGCCGCAGACAGGCTCGCGGGGCCCGTGAATAGCTGCCTGTTTCTGGGGGTGTCTCTTAAGACACTTGTCTCCTGACGTCTGTATCACACTGTGGACCCCAGAGGGCAGAGACAACACCTGTTTGGCTGGCTTCCTAGCGACCCTTCTGTGGCTCTCCACAGCTGAGCCTGCTTTCCCAAAGCGAGCGGTTTTAGGGAAGTGGCTGAGAATGGAAATTTGAGGCAACCAATCAGAGGCAGTGTCCGGACGACACTCTTGGGCTCCTCCTTCGTCTTGGATGTGGCTCTATTTCGGGGATATCTTCGCCAATGGGCAAAGCTGAGGATGTTCCCCGAGGGTGCACGATTCCCTGCCCTCCCGAAGGGCCACGTTGAGGGCGAGGGAAAGGGCCACGGGGGTTCTGTGGCTGCTTGGACGTTGTCCTGCCTGCTGTCCTTTCTGCAAGGAGACAGGGATGAAACCTAATCCAGCGATTTGCCGCACCCATCATCGCTAAGAACAACAGTATCATCAACAAGAACAGAACCCAGGGGCCTGCTGGGTGGACGTGCCTCTCTCAGCTCCTGTCTTATCTGGCACTCTCTCTGGTCTCTGTTTAGAGTAACTCGGGCACCGTGTTTGGAAGAACAGGTGAGCAAGTGTGAGGGAATTTCAGGGGTCTGGGCCAGAGTGTCGCCTCTTCCCGGTTTAGTTTTGACGGCAACTTCCCATCCCTCTGAACAGTGTCACTGGTGGTTTGAGGCCCAGGCCCCTGTGCCCTCTCCCCAGATGGCAAGGGGGGACTTCAAGGCTCCACCTGCCCCAGGCACTCCCTCCCAGGGGCTCTCTTTCTCTAGGAGGCTGCATTCCTGTCCATAAACCTCCTTCTCCGGGGCTTAGAGCCGAGCTGTTCCTGATGTTTTTCAGAGGCCTGGATCAAAGCTGTCCAGGTCGTAAATTCTGGTGGCTGTCAGGCCCCCGGGGCAGCTGAAGAGGGTTGACAGCCCTTTGGGCCTCAAAGGAAAAAATTCGATCCACTCCGCCCACTTCCGTCTCTGCCAAGAAGCTGTCCTCTCGGAGCCCCCGCTGGGCCGTCCTTTCCTGGGAGCTGCTTCTGGAGACGGGCTTGTTTGGGGGAGAGAGAAAGCAGGGCCTGTGAGCGGGGGGCGAGCGGGAGGGGGCGGGAGGGGACCCCCTGTGTGTGTGAGTGCACACGAGGGGCGCTGTGTGCCTTCACCTGTGTGGTTGAGAGATGCTTTGTGGGCGCCTTCACAGGTGGGCAGCTGCGGGGAGGGGGAGACAGAACCCTTAGACCCAAGCCCCTCGTTTTATAGAAGAGGCCAAGGCCCAGGAGGATGAAGAGCTTGCTCTCAGCCCACAGCTCGGGCTCCTCAGGAAACCAGACCACGAAACCGGTGCCTAGCTCCCCGTCAGGAGCAGAACATCAAGGCCGCAGGAATCATCTGTCAGGATTAGAAACATCGAGAAAGGTCTAGGGAACCCCTCCTCAGCCTTCTCTAGCATTCGTGGAGGCAGTGCCTGTGGGTTTCGCAGGCACCCCAGGGGCCGTGTGACTGACACCCACGAGGAACTTGAGGCTGGAGGAGAAAATGAAACGAAACTGGAGGATCTCAGAAACCGTCGGGTGGAGAGCAGCTGGTGCCCCCTCCCTGGACAGTGATGGTGGGCGTGGAACTTTCTGTCTGGGTGTGTAGGAGGCCGCGACGGTCCTCTGTTTGCCTCAGGACACTGGCGGCTTTGGGGCTGAGATTTTAGCTCTCCTGGAAAGGGCACAGGACTGTTCAGGCAGAACTCACCATTTTCTTTCCTCTTCAGGGTTTCCCGAAGAATCCCAAGTGCCAGGGAAAGAAAAGGTTGTAGAAACAACTTCGCTTGAGCCTTTCATTTACCACCCACCCCCGCCACCCCCCCTGCCCTGAGGAAAATGAGGCCAGAGAAGGGAAGGGACTAGTGGCAGAAGGAAAGCCATCAGCCCAGAAACCCTGGGGTCTGGCCTGGCTTCCAGGGACTCAAGCCTGAGCCAGTTGACAAGACAAATGCACACAAATGTTGCTGTCGATAAACCATAGATGTGCTTGTATAAAACATGTAAACGTATATGGCCACGATTTTGGGAAAATGCCGCACAGATAAAAGTAACTTTAAGTCCCCTATAAAATGTTACAGGCGAGTCCTTAACTCCTAGCCGCTCGGCAGGCTCTCAAAGTTATAAAGGAGAAACTAACACACCATTGTAAAGCAATTATACCCCAATAAAGGTGTTAAATAAAAAAAAAAAAAAAAAGGCGATGGTCGCAGCAGCTCCAGTGTTGACCGTTCAGCACCTGCGTGTGTAAAGAGGAGGCCGAGAAGCAAAGGGGACGGAGACAGGGGATCAGGTGTCCCAGAGACTTGGGTTCCAGGCCAGGCTGGGCTCTCGATAACTGCTGACCTTGGGCAAATCCTCTCGCAGTTTCCTGATGCACTTTCCTCATAGCTAATCGTACGGATGGAACCATATCGGTCCTCGGCGTGGCGCTGGAGACCTGGTATGTGCTCGGCAGGTGTCGCCTTTTAGAGGTGCCTTGGGATCTTGGTCCAGGTCACATTGAAAACATCTCACTCTGGGAGGCAGAGCCAAGGAGGACCTTGCCCCCTTGGATAGGACACGGGCACGCAGGGTCTGTCGAAGCCTAGGGACAAATCCCCTGCGAGGTGAAGTGGGCCATGAGAAGGCTGGGTTCTATTAACTGAGATTCCTCCTAGTTGCAGATGTTGCCAGCGGCTTGGGTGGCTTTCAGGGCCTTTGTTACATCTCGGGAGCTCAACCCTTGGCTGGGCTTTAGGGAGCTGTTAAGGTCTGGATTGTGTCCCCCAAATTCATATGTTGAAGTCCTACCTCCAGTGCCTCAGAATGCAACTGTATTTAGAGATGGGGGTCTTAAGGGGCCATTAAGTTAAAATAAGGTCATTAGGGTGGGCCCTAATAAGAGGGGGACATTTGGACACAGACAGGCACACAGGGAAGACCATGGGAAGACACAGGAAGAAGACGGCCATCTACAAGCCAAGGAAGGAGACCTCAGAAACAACCCTGCTGACCCTGGGACCCTGGACTTCTAGCCCCCGGAACTGTGAGAAAATACACTTCAGTTGTTGAGGCCGCTCCGTCTGTGGTTCCAGGTTACGGCAGCCAGAGCTGACTAACTTGGTTTGCACACAGCCCTGCTTCTGAGGCCTGAGGAGCAGCAACGGCTGCCCCACCCCCCTGGCGCCCAGATTCCTGGACGGGACCAAGGGCTGGCGCTGCTTCTCAGACTTGTGTGTGTGTATTTTTTTTAAAATTGAAGCATAGTTGATTTCCAATATTATATTAGTTTCTGGTGTACAGCATAGTGATTCAATATTTTTATAGATTAAACTCTTTGAAAAGTTACTATATTGACTGTATTCCTGTCCCTTGCAAGATAGTCTTGTAGCTTATTTATTTTATACGTAGTAGTTTGTGCCTCTTACTCCCCTGCCCTTACATTGCCCCTCCCACCACCCCTCTCCTCACTGGTTTATTCTCTAGATCTGTGAGTCTGTTTCTGTTTTGTTATATTCATATGTTTATTTTATTTTGTAGGTTCCACATATAAGGGATATTATATACATATTTGCCTTTCTCTAGCTGACTTAATTCGCTAAGCATAATATCCTCCAGGTCCGTCCACATGGTTGCAAATTTCATTCTTTTTTATGGCTGAGTAGTATTCCACTGTGTATATATACCATTCATCTGGTGATGGGCACTTGGGTTGCTTCCACGTCTTGGCTATTGTAAATAGCGCTGCTATGAACATTGGGATGCATGTATCTTTTCGAATTAGTGTTTTCATTTTCTTTGGATATATACCCAGGGGTGGAATTGCTGGGTCATATGGTAGTTCTATTTTTAGCTTTTTGAGGAACCTCCCTACTGTTTTCCATAGAGGCTGCTATCATCAAAAAGACCATAAATAACAAATGTTGGTAAAGATGTGGAGAAAAGGGAACCCAAGTATGCTGTTGGTGGGAATGTAAATTGGTGCAGCCCCTACAGACTTTTGTGTGCTTGAAAATCTCCTTGAGGGGCTTGCGTGGAAGATGCAGAGTCCATGACCACTCCCCCCATTCAGAGCCTCATCCAGTTATGTCTGGGCAGGCGCCCTGGGGACGTTCCCCAGTGGCTCTGATGACAGGGTCCGTCCCTTGGAGACACTGTCTCGCCCTCAGACCCACCCAGGCTTGCCTTCCTGGGGGTTAGTGCCGAGGGGATGGTGGCAGGTGTCACTCCTCAGTCACCCAGGAGGCTGGAAGCCCTTCCCTGCACTCCACACCCCTGTCTCGCAGGTCTGGTGGCGGCTGGAGACCTGGCGGCCTGGGGCCGAGTGAGTGGAGACAGGCCGGCCCGCGGGCGCGCCAGGTGGGGAGCGTGGTGGGTTGGCTGCTGTGAGGCGTGTGGGGAAGGTCTGAACTCCTCGGCGTCTCACTCTCGTTGGCTCCCAGCGTGACAGACGCACAAAGGTACCTTTTATAGGTGGGAAAGTATAGGTGCTGCCACTTCAAAGGCCTTGGCAGCCAGAGCTCTTCTTTGATAGATGGCCGTATTATTAATGGTGATTTATTGCCGGGGCCATTCTGACAACAGAAATAACCAGTTTCCCCAGCTTCTTGGCCTCTTCCCCCGCACCTGGCTGGATTTTTTTGGCCGTAGGGGTTACCTCCCTGAACAAGGAGGCCGGGGCATCTGTTGAACGCACACAGTGAGGTATTGGCCTATTAACTTGTCATCATGTGTCATAAAGTTTAGTGAAATGCTGGCAGATTGTAATCCTAAAGAGGGCAATTGCCCTATTATTAAAGCGGCTTGCTTTCTTTCTCTTTATTTCTCTCTCTCTCTCTCTCTCTCCCTCACCTCCTCTCCTGGTCGAGTTTGTTCTTACCTCTGTCCTACTTGCTTGATTAGTCACAAGCAGGAGTCTGCTGCTTTGCAGTTTTCCCAGAGTGAGCCCGGCCTTGGCTAGGCAGAGCTCATGGGAGAGCAGATTACGGAAGCCCATCACCCTGCTACTGGCTGCAGCCAACAGACGGGGTCTGTGGACACAGGGAGGTGTCCCAGCCCTGGCGGCTGCAGGCAGGCAGCAGAGAAGAGCAGGAGGTGTTGGGGTGGTTTCTGGCTCCAGCTAATGGGGGTTCTTTAGCATCCGTTGCTTTTGCACATTACTTGGGTTTCTCTCCAGAGTTTATCTCCCTCTGCCTTTTCCTAGCTTGCTTTTGGATCTGGAGGTAGCAGTGGGGTGGTGGGGGGATTGAAGGAGAGGAATCACTCGATCTGAGCTTAGTCCTGGCTGCCCCTCACTTGCTGCAATTCCTCAGCCGGAGACTCAGTTTCTAAACCTGTGAAATGGGGTGACAGTTCTTGCCCTGTCTACTTCACACGGCTTCAGAGAGGATCAAATCAGAAGACGGATGAAAGAGGATGGTTAATAGCAAATCACCCTGCAAATCTGCTGGATCATTGTAATCTCATATGTGCCGTCACAGCTGTTTCGTGTCTAATTGAGCCTCAGCTTCTGTTATTCCAAAGGACTGTAAGCCTATCAGGATCGGTCTTCTGTTTCTCTTTATGGTTCTTCAAGGCTGTGATGACCTTGGTTTCTAAATCGACTTGGGAGGCATTGTTTAACTCATGGTCTGAACAATGGGGATTTTCAGGCACATTCATGACAAACAGTGGCTTTGTGTACAGTGCTGGGTTAAGAATACAGAAACAAATAGGCTGAAATGATTGAATCACAGTTTGTCAGATCTTGAAAGGACCTTAGGGAATGGCTAGTTTAATTATCCCATTTTATAGATTTGTAAGGTGAGGCTCAAAGAGGTAGAACGACATTCCTGAAGTCAGCAGTGGTGGGACTAGAATTCCCGTCGCTGAGCCCCAGGCCAGTACTTTCTCACTGGGAGAAGCCTCTTAACGGCCATGATTCTGGCTGCTCCTTCTTTTCCACTAACAGGAGATTTCACCCCTCTCTTCAGGTATCCTCATCAATTCTCTCTCAGGGAAAGATCTTCTGGCAGTCATTTACACCCTAGTATGAATTTAACTCAATATTTAGCTCAGTCCGACGTGTTTGCTTTTGAAGCCTCATTCCCCATTAAACAGACAGAGCTGGGCTTTGTTCCCTGTCAGCAGAGTTTCTAGTACTGGTGAGAAGAGAGGCAATGCTTTTGGAGGCAGAGACTTGTGATTCTCACACCCTGAAATCATCTTAGTTGCTGACTCTGCAGGGCAGCCAGGGCTGGGCACTGCTTCCTCCATTACACTGCCCTGGCCTGGATCTATGTGTCCCGAGTTCAGAACATGTTTGTCAGGACCTGTCAGGGAGTGAGGTCGGGTAGATGGGTGGAGTCAGACAGGTTTGAAAATGGAAAGAAGCAAGACAGAGTGGAGGTGGTCCCTAAACACGCTGCCCCTTCATGTTGTTTCTGCTGTCTTTCCCATAGCTGGAAAACACTAGAAGCAGACGTGCTAAGAACTGTTTAAGTTCCAAGTGCCTGGTGTGGGGAGAGTTTCTAAGCCCTTACTGTGTGCCAGGCACTGTCCTGTGTGCAGAGTGGTGAGGAAAAGACATACCATCAACCACGCAGAGCTCAAGTCTAGAATCAGGGCCACAGACAGGGGGAGGGGGGACTCCCGGGGCAAACGTGCTGCCCTTCCTGCCTTTGCCCTTGAAGGGAGCAGCGATGCCCTTTCTGTAGGTTGCCTTGAAACTTTGGTAGAATCTGAGGAAGTCTAACATTGATAAAGTGATTGCTGTGACTTTTGGTGGTTGGAAATGCAAAGGAACGGAGAGGATTTAGAAATGATGAGAGAGAGAGAGAGAGAGGCGCAGAAGAACACCAGAGTCCCTCTCATTTTAGGCATGTAGCTTACAGGGAAGCAAGGCAGCCACGTGCAAATGTCCTTGCTGGCTTTAGAGAAGGGGCCTGGAGCCTGGGGCAAAGGCAGAGATGGCCGTGCAGGGCCTCAGCCTAGAGGAGATAGATGGTGCCTGAAGCCAGGAGAACAGATGCTATCTCTGCAGGGAGAAGGAGATTGCAACCCTGAGTCTGTGCAAGTGCAGCTTGAGCTGGGATGGCGAGTAGCATTGCACGCTGCCCTCAGTTCCTTGTTCGGTGATCATCTGAGGGTTTGCTGAGGTTGACCAGCTGCCCGGTGGGTCCTGAGCACAGAGAAGAGTGGAGGATAAAGAAGGGCCAGGGCGGGGCTACTAGCCTTCCCCCAACCCCAAGTGCACGATGAGACCTGTGGCCTTGCCGTCTGTGTGTGGTCCTGTCGGGGACAGGCTGGCTCTGACTCCCCTGGGCTTCAGGGAGGGCCCCTCCTTCCAAGGATCCAGGTGGTGAAGGAGAATTCTCTTTTGGCGGTGGGGGGGGGGGGTCTTCTGAGAGCCACCCATCTCCCCTGCAGCTGAGTGGAAGTACCTTGCCTGACCCCAGGGCCAGCCCCATGTAGCGAGGCCTCAGTGATGTCAGACCTGAAAGGCAACCCACTGGCCCTGTAGGCTCTGGAGCTGACAGGTGTCTGACAGGTATCCCAGCCAGAGCCTGGAGGTGAGGGAGATAGGCCGGTTAAGCTCCTTTCCTCCTGGAGAGGATAATTGCAGTGCAACAGCAGTGCTGTAATTGCTCAATAAAGCCCTGGCCCCCCCATGATAGACTGATGGCTGAAACACTTTATCTGAGCTGAGGATCCGTCATGTGCACGTACATGGGTGTGCGGAGGATAGGAAGGGAGAAAAGGCAGCTCCGAGAACATTTCCAGAGGTGCTCAGGAAATTCCTAGCCCTCCTCCCTTCCCTAAAGTATCATCTAGAAAGTCTTTCCAGAATTCATAGATCTATGGATCGCTTCCAGATATTAGCACAGCATAGACACCTCATGAAATATTTACCTGGGATGATGACAGTGATGATGAAGATGGGGGGGCCTGGAAGGGACTTTGTTTTTGCCAAGTTTAATTAATTCAATTCAGCAAATATTTAACAAGTACGCATTCTTGCCCAGGGCTAGGAAAGCTCTAATTATTATTTTGGGGGAGGAAGGAGGGAAAGGCACTGAAAATATAAATAAAGATGACACAGACTCTTTTCTCTAGAACCCTGACCTATTTTGAGGGGCCAGGCCATGCACAAACTGGCTGGCTGGGAGTGAGTGCAGGCAGGTGGAGTTGGGACGTAACGACAGATGGTCCAGAGTGTAGCTTGAGGCACACACACCTAGTGGGATCCTTGCTCTGCCTCTTACTGTCTGTAGGATCGTGGGTGAGTTTCTTGTTTTTCGGGTTCCTCAATTTCCTCAGCTCTAAAATGGAGACAGTGATATTCCCCAGCTCCCCAGGTTGACATGAAGGTTACATGATTTGGTGACTTAGCACCATCCCCGATCAGTAGCTCAGTAGGAAACATCGCCAGCATGGTTGTGATGGAGAATGGGATCCAGTGACAGAGCCAGGCTGCAGATGACCAGGAACCAAATGACTGTCACCGACTCAGGGCTCTGTGCATGCTGGCTATACCGATGGTTTCAATTTTTTTAAAAATTTAGAACCAGTGCATTTTTATTTTATTTTATTTATTTATTTTGGCCGCTCCGTGTGGCTTGCAGGACCTTAGTTCCCTGACCAGGGATCGAGCCTGTGCCCCCTGCAGGGGAAGCACGGTGTCTTACCACTGGACCGTCAGGGAATTCTCTAGAACCAGTTCATTTTAATAGGTAATATACATCCAAGTGGTTTAAAAGTTAAAAAGAACTGTGCATAGAAAAGGAAAATAGCTGCCTTCCCTGTCCTCTAAGCAGGCTTTTCCCTCTTCCCCGAGGCAACTTCTGTCACCAATTTGTGGGGTGTCAGCATATATTGATGGTGATGATGAACATAGCTAATACTCCTTAGGCTTACCATGTGCCCAGCATTATTTTAAGTGCTTATATTAATACTTCTAATTCATATGCACATTCATATTCATATTTATACATTCATATTCATATACATAACATATTGATTCACTTAATCATTACAGGAATGATTTATAAGGTAGGTACCGTTGTTATCACTAGTTGTCGGAACATATAACATATAATTAAATATTTTTACTCTATTTTTTTCCATTTGAGACATTTACTTATATCTTTCCAATCTCAATATATAAGAAAAATTCCCTAAACAACAGTGATAATTAGGGAAGCGGATGGGCCATGGTCATTGGAGAGACTTCATAAAGGAACAGGGCTGGGGAGGATGGTGAGAAAGATAGGTCGTGCTGTCAAACATCTACAGAAAACTTCACAAGAGTCTTGCAGCTCTTACTCCATTTTCCCCAAAACACGGCAGGGTGAGGTAGGGATGACCATCTCCATTTTCACAGATGAGAAGAGAAATCAGAGGAGCTAAGTGACTTGCCCCAAACCTTACAACTGATCCCAAGCTGGCAATTAGCCCTCTCTGGCCTCCTGGTCCTTAGCCTCACATTTTGCCATGGCAACATGGTGGGATGGGGGGATCAAGCATGAGTAGAGGTCGGGGAGTGAGAGAGCACTGCACGCCTTGTGGAGGCCAGACTGTTGAGTAGGAGTTCATGGGCAGGGAGAGTGGGAGAGAGATGGAGGTGAGACAGCGGGGGCTCCAGGGGGCTTCTCTTGAGCTTTAACCTTCTAGTAAGGAGAAGGTCTAAGTAGAGATGCCAACCTCTGGCCTCTTGTCCTTGGGGGTCCCTACCATCCAGACCCAACAGGGACCCAAGTGGGGTGGGAGTGGAGCTTCTCGACACACTTCTCAGATGGGCCTTGAAAGATTTTGGACTTCTTTTGTGGGATAGAGAAATGGTCCCCCCGCCTCACCCCACTGCCGGGTTTGTAAAGGCTACAGAGGAAAGGGCACACCAGGGTTAAAAATTGGAGAACTGCCTGCTTAGATCTGGCGAGCCAACCCCTGTGACACATGGGGTGACCCAAGATGTGTGCATAGAGATTTCACAGCAAAGTCTTCATTTCTGTAGCTATTTATTAAAACCTGCTTCTCAAATTTCCTTCCCTTCTGTGGGTTTCAGTTTCCTCATCCGTGGCATAGAGATAATAACGCTTGCCCGACTCACCTCCCAGGCTGGGGTGTAGGTTTAATGAGAAATCGTGTAAGTGCTTTGCCCTTGTTAGGGGTGGTGACGAAGGTGATGGCTGTTTCTCTCCCCACTCGGTTTGTAGGTACCCATCCCTGGTCTCACTCTGTCTTCAGGAGGAACGAAGGCTCTCCTGGAAACATGGGGGCAGCTGTCATGTGTGGCATCTGGGTCTCGTGCAGAGACCCTGAGTAGAGGCCAGATTTCTCCTATGAGTCTGATTCTCCTCATTAAGGAGAAAGCTCCAAAGCTCCAGCATCCCTTGGGCAGACAGTAAAGCATTTGTGCATCTGTGTCAATTTCCCCGCCGAGTCTTAATTTTTCTAAATTACAAACACAATAGTGTGTTTCATGGAAAAATTAGAAAATACAGACAAAACAAAAGAATTAAAAACTGTATTATTTCTACCATGGTCAACACCAAATGTATAGGTACTCTCGGTTTCTTTTCTTTGTGAGTAGGTGTGTGTATTTTTGCAAAATGAAACCCTGTTGTACATAATGTTTTGTAACCTATTTTTAAGATCGACAACATACCACAAACATCTTTCCATGTTGACCCAAATTCATCTCCATCACGCTGTTTAAGTTAAGACTTTGTTCTCATGGGCAGTTCCAGATACCCCTGGATGTGTGAGAAAAAGGGTTGGCGGAGAAGTGACTTCTCCCCAATGGCCAATGTTTATTCTCAGGTGTGTAGACACCTGGGTCTCCCTGGAGGCAGGTAAGGTTTGGAAAACACTGAACTTGGGGTCAGATAGGCCAGGAGTCCAGCTGCAGCTCTGCCATTTACAAGCTGTAATTGGGAAAAGAAAGGACCCTGGGTGACCAACTTACCATTTCCAGGCCTCCATAAAGGAGTAATGGCAGAATGTAAGTAAAAGAGCTTTGTAAACTGGCAGCAGCTATTAACAAAGTTATGGATGAACAAAGCCTACTTTGTTGCTTCTGCAGGAGAAATTCCAATGTTTTGAGGATCATAAAACACCAGGAACAAATGAGTCTCGCCTGTAGGAAGGAGGAGAGCTTGAGAGAGAAAAATCATATTTTAGTTTTGAGAAATGATTTGGACTTTGAAAACAGACTTCTTGGTAAGTAAAGAGGTGGGGAAGGAGAGAGGAAAAAGATGAATTTTTAGGAAGCCAGAAACAAGGGTTCCTAATAAACAGTAATAGGGATGATGACAATGATGGTGATGATAATGATTATGGTGATGATGATGATGATAATGATTGTGATGATGATGATGGTGGTGATAATGAAGGTGATGATGATGCTTATGGTGATGATGGTGATGATGACGATGGCCATGATGGTGATGATTATGCTTAGGGTGATGATGGTGATGGTGATGATGATGGTGGTGATGATCATAATGATGGTGATGATGGTGATGGTGATGATGATGGTGGTGATGATGATAATGATGGTGATGATGATGATTGTGGTGATGATGATGGTGATGATGATGATGACCATGATGGTGATGTTTATGGTGATGATGATGGTGGCAGCTAACACAGAGCATGTACTCTGTGTCACTTTACAGAGACAAACTCAGCTGATCCCCTGAACATCCCTATGCGATAAGTATAATTATTGTCCCCATTTTACAGGTGAGGGCAACGAGGCACAGAAAGAAAGATGAACTAACTTAACCAGGTCACATAGCTGGTAAACGAGAGATCCAGGATCTGAGCCCAAGGTCACAGGTTTCTGTAGACTCAACATACCTGGGACCAGACACGATGGGAAGGGCTGCAGAGCCGGCTCTAGATAGATGGACTTTGAAGACAAATGCTGTATCTATGAGTCATTGTCTATTTGGAGACAACTTGGAGTGAGTGAGTAGTTTCACTTACAGTCAAGGGGACCAGCTGGAAACCATTTTAGTCTGTGACAACTTGGGAAGTGGAGGGGTGGGGAAGGAAGGGGGAGGAGCCTGTGTTCATTATTTGTCCAGAGCCCTTGGGAGGTGACCAGTGGGAAGGAGTATCCGCTAGGATGCTGAGCCATGACATTCTTTTTTTTCCTGGTCCCTCCCCCCATGACATTCTTTATTGTCGGCCTCCGCCAGGAGGAACTGAGGTTGGTGAGAACTTCCCCTGTGCTTTTAGATGGACTCTGGTTCTCCTGGGGGTCTGCCCGTGGCTGGCGTCTCTTGGTTCACCCGGAGGCACAGGCTTCCCTTTCCCCTCCTCTCCTGCCCACCCGCTCTCCCTCCCAAGCACGGCTTGGTGGGGGCAGCCATGGGATGGAGAGAGCGACCTCTCTGTGGGGTGCTTGGAGGACCCCGAGAGCTGTCCTGAAGCCCTGGAGAAGTTTGGAGGAAGTTCTGTGTTCCTTCCGTGGCATCGTCGACGTGGGGAGGAAAATACAGCAGCCATCGTCAGGGGGCTATTCGTCCGATTCTGCTGCACTCGGAACCTGTCCGGAGGGGCTGACAAGTAAAGGACCCATTGGCTGATGGCGGGCAGGCTGGGCTGTCTGTCAGAGTCACGTGTGCGTACTTGGCAAAAATGGGACCTGAAACCCTCCCAAGCCTCTGAGAAAGCTTAGTAGAGATGCTGGTCTCCTGTGGGTGTCTGGGCCTGAGGGGCTGCATTGCAGGGAAAGCCGCTGCAGGACAGAAGGTGCTGGAAGTGGGAGGGAGGCCTCAGCAGAGTAGCGGTGAGCAGTGCAATCGACGACGTGCTACGTGCTGTGCTGGATGCCTGGGACTGAGGTCCCCACCACACACTGCAGCCCATCCCTCCGAGGGCTGCAGGAGCCGGCAGGTAAATGATGAACTATCATCCCGAATGCTAAGTGTGAGCTGGGCACACGTGGAGAAAGTGGGATGGGCTCTGGGTGGAAGATTCTTCACCGCCGGGGAACCCCTGTGCAGAGAGCTCTGCCCTGTCCACTGATGATCCCTTTTCAGGAAACGGGCCCTTCCCTGGATGCTTGATAATCCATTTAAAAAACCAATAGTGTATCACAGACACCTTTTCATGTTGATCCAAATTCATCCGCATCCCCATTTTTTGGTTAAGACTCTGTTTCAATGCACAGTTCTGGGGATCCCTAAACGTGTGAGATGGGAAGGGTTCACTGGGAAATTACTTCTCCTCTCTGCATGTGGACGCGTGCGGGCATGCGTGCACACACACACACATACTTCATGTGCACACTCACACACACATACTCCTAAAACTTATTTACTTTATGGCTCAATGCATTTTGTTTAAAGAAATTTAGTTTAGAAAATTTCAAATATACACAAGGTTAGAGACAAGAGCATGGTGAGTCCCCGTGTACTCATCTCCCAGCATCTGCAGTTATCAAAATTTTGCCAATGTTGTTTCCTCCATCTCCCCAGTGCATTATAAAAATAGTCACAATTCCCTGCATTCCATCAATGCTTCAGAATGCATCACCTCATGCCATCCTTATGACAGTCCTACTGAGTTAAGCAGAGTGGTTATTACTATCTTCATTTAAAAAAATATTTATTTATTTTTGGCTGTGTTGGGTCTTTGTTGCTGCGCGCGGGCTTCTCATTGTCGTGGCTTCTCTTGTTGCGGAGCATGGGCTCTAGGCGCACAGACTTCAGTATTTGTGGCACGTGGGCTCAGTAGTCGTAGCTTGAGGGCTCTAGAGCTCAGGCTCAGTAGTTGTGGCGCACGGGCTTAGTTGCTCTGTGGCATGTGGGATCTTCCTGGGCCAGGGCTCGAAACTGTGTCCCCTGCATTGGCAGGCAGATTCTTAACAACTGCGCCACAGGGAAGCCCCTATCTTCATTTTATAAAGAGAAAACCAAAGCTCAGAGAGGTTAAGGAACTTTTCCAAGGTCACACAGCTAGACAGCCCAGGACTTCTGATGCCTAATCAGGTTCCATCTCATTGGATTATTCCAACTGCATTTTAGGATGCAGGCAGGGCAAGCAGGGGCGTAGCTTAGCTGGTGGAAGGTCTCTGAGACTCTCAGCCTACAGGGTTGCCCAGTCTAAGGCCTTCCTTTTAACCCCTTTGCTAGACCTGCCCCACTGCTTGGAGCAGCTAGAGCAGAGAAGGGCAAATTAAGCTCTCCCAGGTTTTTCACCGGTGGCTTCCTTGGATCGTGGCTGCAGGATGTTTATAATACTCGGAATCAATTTGAGGCGCAGAGATTTTCAATCAGGGAGGCAGGTTGCGCTGATAGGGTCAAAAGGCCTGTCGCCAGCGAGGATCACAGCATCTGACATATTAATTTGAGCTGTCAGAACCAATATGTGTAACGGAGGCGTGGAGACACAGGCCCTGTTTCGGAGAAAGAGTGGGAAAGGAACAAACGGGAGAAAGTACGACCCTGTGACAGACTAACGTTTCACAGACTCCTGTAGACCCAGTCCCGCCGCGGGTAGCCAGCGGGCCGCCCATTCCTGGGGAGGCATACGTGGACGGGAGGACGGGACTTCTCCGCGGGATGCTGGCCGCATCACAGCGGCCAGTTGGCCCTGTAATTAAATTCTCCTCGGCTTTTCCCCGACGCCCACTCGTTGTCTCTTTCCTTGCCTCCACGTCAGTTGAGCTCCAAAGCTCTGAGCCTCAGTGGGAAGTACATTTGTTACTGAGAACCCTTTGACACCTGCAGCTGGAGTCGGCTCCCGGCAAAAAATCACCGTGAGCCCTGCTTCTCCCGAGACTCTCACTCAGCCTGCCTCACGACTGGTACCCTGCCTCTCTCTCCTGCCCTCCCTGTTCCCGTTCTCCTTGTTGTCCCTCTCCATCTCATTCTCCCCACCCCCAGTTCCTTTGGGCAACCCTGCCATCCCCTCAAGACCCCATACCTTTCCCGAGACCTGGGAGCTGATGCTCTCAAATGAACCCTCGTGAACACACAACAGCGCAGGTCTGCACGGGTCCCGGGCGTGCAGGGTACACACTGTGTTCCCGGGGACCCCATCTTATTGGGTTGCACATGTAAACACGGTGGACGCAGAAAAGCCCAGTAGTCTCCATGCTTCTTATACCAAGTGATCAGGAAAGAATGGGAACATACAATGTCATGGCCAAGACATCGTAAACTCCATTCCTGGAAGCCCCTGGGCCACGACTGGGGGGGTGGTCTATGTCAAGCAAAGGAAGAGTGATTCCCCATCCAGTGGGAGCAATGAACACAGGCAGACCTCCTTTTACTGCACTTTATTGTGTTTCGCAGTTACTGTGTTTTTTACAAACTGGAGGTTTGCAGTAACCCTGTATCGAGCGAGCCTATCAGTGCCACTTTTCCAACGGCATGGGCTCATGTCGTGTCTCGATGTCACATTTTGGTAATTCTCACAATATTTCAAACTTTATTATTGTAGTTGTCATGGGGATCTGTGATCAGTGATCTTTGATGTTACTACTACGACTCACTGAAGGCTCAGAGGATAGGTGGCATTTTTTAGCAATAAAGTAATTTTTAATTAAGGTACGTGCATTTTCCCCACCAAAACCATGCATTTACATTTATTCTTGTAACTCGATATATGTTTCAAGCCATGAGTTCCCATGGTTATCTCCAGTTCCAATGCAACAGCACAGGATTTATCCCAGCTTTTCCCCTTTTGATATTTCGACCTCCTCCTCTGATGAGAAAGCCCCACTGTCTCTATCTTCCTGTACAGACAGTGTTCTCCTCCTTGTGCATTGTTTTTTTTAGACAGAATGCTATTGCACCTTAATAGACTACAGTATAGTGTAAACATAACTTTTATGTGCACTGGGGAGCTAAAAAATTTGGGTGACTCGCTTTATTTGATACTCGCTTAATGGTGAGGGTCTGGAACCGAACCCATGATGTCTCTGAGCTCTGCCTGCACTTATGACGTTAGGCACCGTGGAGAGGTGAGCCTGAGAGGTGGACAGCAGCCCTATGTTAACACACAAGCGAATCCCACACGTCTGTCTGAGATTCCAAAGCTCACGGCCTCCTGGGCATCTCCTCTAGGCAGCGGTGCTGAAGGGGCTCCCTCGGGGACACAGGAGTTGACCCTCCAGCTCCCTTCCCAGACCGGATCACTTCTTCCCCCAACACACCCTCTGCCCCATCCTAAAACCCGTGTAGCACCCGGTGTGAAATATTCAGGAGCTTTTCTCTTTTCAAAACGTTTTGTGCAAAGGGAACAGCTCTTTGAAGAAACTAACTCCTGAAAAAAAATCTTTGAGTTGTGTGGAAGAACACAGATGTCCTTGCTCTGAGGGGAGACCCCAATCTATCAAAAAGGTGGGTGAGATTTATAGGAAGAGCTGCATTTCTTCTCCTGATCTGTCTTTCCCTCCACCTGTAATGTACAAGTCAAACCAATAAATGGTAGGGGGAGAGAGAGAGAGAGAAAGTACACTTGTAAGAATCCTTTTTAGGGCGATAGCTAAAGGATATGGAGTTTCTTCTCGAGATGATGAAAATGTTCTAAAATTGACTGTGTAATGGTGGCACATATCTGAATATATTAAAAACCATTGAATTTTATACTTTAAACGGGTGACTGTATGGTATGTGAATTACATCTCAATAAAGCTGTTAAAAAGAAAAAACAAAGGACACGCTTCCTACTGGGGCCTGGCCTTGGATGTTAACTTGGAAGGGCACGGGTGTTCAATCCCCACCAGCGTGGGTCCCAGGAGTGGGGTCACCCACAGAGTCCAGGAGGCAGTGGAAAGGCTGGAAAAGGGCCTCCGTCTCTAAACCCAGCCACGTCACAGGTCCAGTTAGAGACTTGTGGCAATCGGTTTGTAGGATGTCACTGCTGGTAGGAATGTTAGAGGCCACGAGGTTCAATTCCCGTTTCTCAGATGCAGAAACCGAGGCCCAGGAAGGGGAGGGACTTGTCCACAGAACACAGCTCGTTAGAGTCAAATCTGGGACCTGAGCCTCATCTTCTGATGCTTATTTTAACGTCTTTCCTTTTTCCTTCCACAAAGAACGACTGAAATATGTGCTGGGATCTATGTGTTCACAGTCAGCCTTAGAGAGTATAGAGGGGGCTGGCGGTGTGGGGTAAACAGGCCACTACACCACAGTCTGAGGCACTCTGATGGGGGGAGTAGAGGAGACTATAGGTAGATCTAGAGAGGGACGACAACTGTGTGTGCGTGCGCGTTGCTCAGGGATGGTTTCCTAAAGAAGTTACTTTCCATCTGAGATCGAACTGATGAGTAGGAATCAGGTACAGCTTGGGGACGGGGGGAAGAGGGGGAGTGGGGGTGAGCTGGGGCATCTATGTTATTCAGGAGACATTCAGTCTGATACGGAAGACTGACTGGAGAGTGAGCAGAGAATGTGGAGAATGAGACTGAAGAGGTTCTAGATTCTCTGGGACCTTCTATAACTACCTATGGTGTTTGGGCTTTACCTCGAGGTTAACAAGAGCCCTTGATGAGTTCGCTGCACGTTGCTCTGGCATCCACATCGTGCTAAGGGAGCTCTCCTCTGGTCCAACACCCCTCGCCGCCAACCCCGGGTTCTTGGGTCAGCTGCATAACAACCCTCTTTTACTGAGCACGTACTACATGGCTGGCTCGGGACTCAAGTGGGTATTTAACGCTGAGGAACTCATTTAATCTCCATAACAACCCAATAAATTATTGACCAAAATGATTCACATTTTACAGATGCTAGTAGCTGACACTTATTTAGATTAACTATGTGCCGGGCATGTTCTAAGGACTTTACATATATCAACTAACTTATTCTTCATGGAAACCCCGTATGGTAGGTACCAGGATTACCTGCATACGATAAACTAGGAGACTGAAGCACGAGGAAGATAAATAACTTGCTCGACGAGCCGCTCACAGAGAGTCAGCCCCTGCTTGTCTCCATTTCTCTAGACCCCCCAACAGAAGAAAACTAAAAAAAAAGATGTAAAATTTAGAGAAAAATAAAGCATTTCCCCCTTATTGTTAAATTCCTGGCCCTCCTTCAAACAAACAAAGAAACAAACAACCCTCCCAAACTCAAGGTGGGAATCTTCTTGTCCAGGAAAGAGGGGAGGGGTGATAGGCAAAGGGCTAGGACATCACATAGGAAGGGCAGACCACACATCTTGTGGGAGGGGGTACAGGCAGAATTCCAAAACCACCCTATGGCCTTCACCCCCTGGGGTTACCCCCATGACTATGTTATGGGATGTGGCAAAAGGCGTTTTGCAGATGTAATTAAGGTTACTAATCAGATGACCTTAGAATTGGTAGATTATCCAGGGGGACCTAACCCAAACATGTCAGCCCTTTAAGAGCGGAGGATTTTCTCCAGAAAAGGTAGAAAAGGGCATCAAAGAGACTGAAGTGTGAGAAGGCTCTGATGCCAGGGAAGCTCTCTGTTGGTGATCTTTACATTTTATCATTCCTTCTGCACCTATTCATTGGAATCCTTCTGAGAAGGATTCTTTTCCTCATCAACTATGTGGTTGGCTTGATAAAGAGTTCATACAGGAAAGGCAGTGTAAACGTTTGATTTTTTTTCCCCCTTATTTAATCAATTTTCAAAAAAGTTTTTAAAATGCCATTATGCCAATCAAAGGGCTGAAGTCCAGAGAAGGGATAGGTTGCAGAGTGCTAGAGCCCAGATTTGAATTGAAGTTGTCCCAGGGTCCAACTGTGGGCTTAACCACTGCACCTCACTGCCTCCCAGAAGGAGGAAAATGGTCATGAGATAATGTCAAATTAAGCAGGCAGAATATGAATCTAGTGAGATATTTATAGATGCATAGAAAAGATGGAGGGAAATACGCCAGAATTTTTACAGTGGTTATCCCTGAAAAGTTGAAAAACAAAAAGCACCCAGAACACTTGGGTTCCTCTGTTTCTGGTCCTTTCTCAAAGGCTGCTGAGAACCTATAGAGGGTATTAAGTTCTTTTTGTGCAATGAGCAGGGCACTTTTCTTGTTTATAAAGGTCCCTGTCATTGTCCTCGAATGCTGGCGAGTGTCCCATGGGAGAGCTTGGCAGTGTCTTTCTCTAAGGAGAGAGGGGCTGTATCACTTCAAGGATTCCTAGGCACTTTCTGTGGCTACTGTTGGTGTGGTTTAGTGGGGAAGAGGCTGACCTGGAGTCAGATCATTTAGGCTCACGCTTTGGCTTAGCCACTTCCTAGCTCTGTGACCTTGGGCAAGTTAACCTCTATGTTCCTCAGTTTACTCAACTCTGAAGTGGAGAGGGTCACAGTGCGGACCTCCTAGAGTTTGGGAGGGTTACAGGAGTTAATGCAAATCAGATGCAGGCCTTAAAAAGTACTCAAGGAGCGCTAGTTATTCTTATGCAGGAGAGCCTGGAAGAATCATTGGCTCCAGATAGTTTTGCTGTTACGAGAATGGAAGGGAGGACCGCTTCCCCAGGTGCCAGAAGGCTTGCAGCGAAGCCCAGGCTCTGCTTCTGTGACACACATTTTCCCTATCCAATTTACCTTGGCACAAAAGGATAATTCATTGGTATGTCCACATCCTGGTCCTTGACATACATCTTCCCTGCTCGTGCATGTGGTGACAGCTCCCCAGGTCCCCTGGACTTTCTTCTCTGAGTTTCCCATTAATGTTGTCTACACGAAGGAAGACCTGGTGTTTGCCTTTCCCCAAAGCCATCCTTCTTTGGAGAACAGAGGGTAGGGTGAAAGGTGGGGGGCCTGAAGAGGAGGGAGGTGGGAGAAAGATCATCCCAAGACGTCAATGTGACCTTGAGATCCAGCAGCATGGCTTAGAAATACACAGGCCAGCTACCTCCCAGCAAGGCTTGCCGGCGCCAGCCCTGCTCTTCCTGGCAGCCAGGAGAAGGCACGTCTGGAATGAAACTGGTCCTGCCCTGGGGAAGGGGTGAATGGTTACTTGTGAAGCTAGTTCTTGGGTTTGATTTTCTCCTCAAGTACCTCAATTTCTTCCTCTTCACCAGACAAGTGCATGCAGCTTGGCGATTTCCAACCATTCCCAACCCTAATAATTGACCCGATGGGCTTCTGTAAGTGATTGGGGTCCTGCCGAGGCCTGGATTCTCAGTTGGGATCCCCAGGAGTGAGGACAATCATTCTATTCCTTTCCCAAGTGTTTGGACTTTGGGTCAGAAGCCGCCATGGAAAGGGGAAAAAGAGAAAACACTTCTCGATGAAATGTTCTTCCTTTTGGACACGACTCCAGGCGTGTTAGGAATGGAAGTGACGTTTTCTCATTCATTCATCTCATTCACTTATTTATTCATTCATTGGAGAAATATGTATTGGTTCTTTTAGAGAGTGCTTTTCAGACTTTTGCTTTTAGCAGCAGAACCCCTATTTAATAAAATCTTCATGAAACCCAATATATGAGAGACTGAACTGAAGTTCAGAGAGATTCAGGGACTTGCCCAAGGCATCCACACTCTTTAATGGCGGTGCTGGGTGGCATCCAGATATGCTCATTTCTAACCCTTCAGTCAGATATGCCCTTGTTATTTGGAGCATTTATAGGCAAGTACAGGCAGTCCTAAACTTACGAGTGAGTTCTGTTCCAAAAGTTCATCAGGAAATCCGCTACCTGGACTTGGAATATATTTCCCTATAGAAACAGAGGTACGGATGGTGGTGAGGTGCCCAGACCGGCCCACAAAAGCAAGTTTAATCCACAATGTGTTGGAATTCTAGAACTAACAGTTCTTCTTTAGCTTTGTGCTTCTAAGAGCCCTGAGGAACTTGTGTACTTGGACAGTAAGACATCCTTTGTGGGGAACATGGCTTGAGTTCCCACCCATGTGGACACAGTAAGGGACTAGGCAGTGAGCAAAAATGGCCTTTGCATGTTTCGAAAGATGCCACCGTTTTCTTTGGTCCCAATAGAATGTCAAGCTCCCAAAGGAAGGGATTTTTGCTTATTTTGTTTCCTACCGTATTCCCAACATATAAGTGCCCATAAGAAGTGCTTGATAAATGCTTGTTGAATGAATAAATGCACTAAACTTTCATAGATTTCTTGAACACACATCTCCAGGAGGCTTGGTTATTTGTTTCCAAGAAACAAATATATTCTAAATATATTATATTTAGAAACAACAAAGTAAAGGCTGATATAGACAGATCACACCAACAGCAGGGAGAGGTGACCAGCATTCAGGCAAGAGAAAAAAAAAACAACGTAAAAAGCTGATACAGGATCTCCAAAAGCAGAACAGCCTGGGATCATTCAGGTCAGGAACCTTGGGAGTCATTACTGTAAAGTACACATTAATTAATGCTTATAATTTATCACCCTTGTTTAAGGATGGAGGAAAGGTTGTGTGGAAATTGTTGAAATCATAATAAAAAGTTATGTTTCTTAAAGAAACAAACTCTTCTTTTATCTGGAAAAACATTCTAGGATTCCTCAAGTTCCAAGTGCCTAAGTGTTCTAGTCTGTAATATGAGAGAAACGTTGGATGCTACACTTTACAGTAGGGACTATTTGGGGCTTTGGTGGAGCTCTCAGCCTTTTTGGACTGCAAATATAATTGGGTAACAAATGAGAAACTTTGCTTTTAAAGCAAAAACGAAACCGAAAGAGGCATCTTAGCTGCTGCAGACAGCAGTTAATCGCAGGTGGTCCAGGGTGGCCTTCCAGGAGCCCAGGCAGGAGTAGCATTTCTGCAGAGTGTGCATCCTTGGGGGAATTTTGCTTGAAGACAGAGCGTGGGCTTCAGACTAAGACAGAACTTCACTCAGTGTAGGCGCTTCCACTTACTAGCTGTGTTACCTTGGACAACTCATTAACCACTCTGAGCCTTGGTTTTTTTTCTTCCTCCAGAAGGTAATGTCTTCCTTATAGAGTTGTGAGGTTTAATTGAAATAGCATATTTAAAGGGCCAGGTATGGTGTTGTTACATGAAAGATACTCAACAAATGCAACTTCTTCTCTTACTATTTCCAGGAGATACCCTCCTCTACTTTCTATGATTGAATTTGAGTGAAGGGTGGTGTGTGTGAGTGTGTGTGTGTGTGTGTGTGTGTGTGAGTGTGTGTGTGTGTCTGCAAGTGGCTTGCTCACTCAACAAGTCTTCCCTCCAGCAGTTCTCCTCCTTTCTTGCCCTGCTCCATGTCTGGATGGGCTGTTGGGCCAATGACCATAGTCTAAGAACACTTTGCAAAGTTTTGGTAAATATTTGGCCCCTCTAGTTTAGGCAATGATTTGAGTTTGAGAACCAGTGACAGAGCATCATTTCCATGAACAGCTGTGCTTGCAATGGAAAGATGAAAACAAAACACACCCTTCCATCCCCCCACCTCCTTTCCTAAGACCACCGTATCCATGAGGGCAATGGCCTGCATGAGTCAAGATAGTCTGAACACACCTCTCCTTCCTCAAGCGTCAAACCCTGTTGCTTGGGAGTAGAGATCAAGAGTTTTATACAAAGGGTTCATAAACTTTCCTAATTTTGGGAGCGTGGGGTTGTAGTTAAATGTGAGCTGCCCCGATCCCCCCTGGGGACAAAGGCACTGATTTCTCCAGCTGCGGGAAGTGTTGCTGCTCGTGTCACTTTGCTTGTCTCCCTCTGGGCATTGCCCCCAACTGAAGGGAGCTCCCTCACCTGAGTTGTGTCCCCTCTCCAGGGGCAGCCCATGTCCAAGGACTGGGCAATGTGGTATGGAAAGATCTGGTCCTCTTGTCTCAATGTGGGACATCTCTGAAGGCCTGCCCAGCCACAGAGCTCTCCATGGGATTGGCTAAGTTCTCTGCTACAGCTGCATTGCCACTGAACTTCAGCTTCTGCCCCATCCTGCTTCCTTCACACACTCTCAAGGACACTTCCCAATAAATCACCTGCAGGCAGATCTCCATCTCAAGGCCTGTTTCTGGGGGAGAGGGACGTACAACACTTGGTGTAAGAAGAGGTGCAAGGAAGCATGTGTTAAAATGGGGCCTGGTGGACTTCAGACTATACTACAAAGCTACAGTAATCAAGACAGTATGGTACTGGCACAAAAACAGAAATTAGATGAATGGAACAGGATAGAAAGTCCAGAGATAAACCCACGCACATATGGTCACCTTATTTTTGATAAAGGAGGCAAGAATATACAATGGAGAAAAGACAGCTTCTTCAATAAGTGGTGTTGGGAAAACTGGACAGCTACATGCAAAAGAATGAAATTAGAACACTCCCTAACACCATACACAAAAATAAACTCAAAATGGATTAGAGACCTAAACATAAGGCCAGACACTATAAAAGTCTTAGAGGAAAACATAGGCAGAACCCTCTATGACATAAATCACAGAAAGATCCTTTTTGACCCACCTTCTAGAGAAATGGAAGTAAAAACAAAAATAAACAAATGGGACCTAATGAAACTTAAAATCTTCTGCACAACAAAGGAAACGATAAACAAGACAAAAAGACAACTCTCAGAATGGGAGAAAATATTTGCAAATGAAGAAACTGACAAAGGATTAATCTCCAAAATTTACAAGCAGCTCATGCAGCTCAATATCATTAAAACAAACAACCCAACCCTAAAATGAGCAGAAGAGTTAAATAGACATTTCTCCAAAGAAGATATACAGATTGCCAACAAACACATGAAAGGATGCTCAACATCACTAATCATTAGAGAAAAGCAAATCAAAACTACAATGAACTATCACCTCCCACGGGTCAGAATGGTCATCATCAAAAAATCTACAAATGATAAATGCTGGAGAGGGTGTGGAGAAAAGGGAACCCTCCTGCACTGCTGGTGGGAATGTGAATTGGTACAGCCACTATGGAGAACAGTATGGAGGTTCCTTAAAAAACTAAAAATAGAACTACCATATGACACAGCAATCCCACTACTGGGCATATACCCTGAGAAAACCATAATTCAAAAAGAGTCATGTACCACAATGTTCATTGCAGCTCTATTTACAATAGCCAGGACATGAAGGCAACCTAAGTGTCCATCGACAGATAAATGGATAAAGAAGATGTGGCACATATATACAATGGAATATTACTCAGCTATAAAAAGAAACGAAATTGAGTTATTTGTAGTGAGGTGGATGGACCTAGAGTCTGTCATACAGAGTGAAGTAAGTCAGAAAGAGAAAAACAAATATCGTATACTAACACATGTATATGGAATCTAAAAAAAAAAAAGCGTTCTGAAGAACCCTAGGGGCAGGACAGGAATAAAGACGCAGACATAGAGAATGGACTTGAGGACATGGGAAGGGGGAAGGGTAAGCTGGGACGAAGTGAGAGAGTGGCATGGACATATATACACTACCAAACGTAAGGTAGATAGCTAGTGGGAAGCAGCTGCATAGCACAGGGAGATCAGCTCGGTGCTTTGTGTCCACCTAGAGGGGTGGGATAGGGAGGGTGGGAGGGAGACTCAAGAGGGAGGGGATATGGGGATATATGTATATGTATAGCTGATTCACTTTGTTATAAAGCAGAAATTAACACACCACTGTAAAGCAATTATACTCCAATAAAGATGTTAAAAAAAAAATGGGGCCTGGGAGCTGGAGCATCCACCAGCCAACTGGCTATGAGGCCCTGTGTCTGGTGGTAGGTGATGTTTTCATGGAACCTGGCCCGTGGTAGCAGTTCCATTGTCAAACCTTCACTGGCAGGCAGATGAGATTGGACATGGATGGAAGGAGATGTCCTGGCAGGTATAATGTCTCACATGTCTGAGAGGTTGGGGGCAGCAGTGATTATACGGACTGAGGGAACATAGCTGTTCCTGGGAGCTACTGATGCATTGGGGAGAGACAATGAAGGTTGGGGATAATTAATCACCAAGTTCACACCAAGGACCTCCATATAAAGAGAATCTTATCGCCTGAAGCTAGAGGGGGGATAGTTGGGGATTAGGCCTAGAACTAAAGACAGCAGAGCTCCAGAGCAAGGCTCGATCCTCTACCCCAGGCAGGCTGCCCTGCCAAAATCAGGGTCCTGAGACTTGCGACGGAGACACCTGGGTTGGTACAGTAAGACATTGAATCCCCAGATTCCTCTGACCCCTCTGGGTCAGCAGAAGCAGCCCACTCCTTCCTGTTAAAGCCTAGCTGCCCCCCTTCCCCCTCCGTGGCTTGAAGACAGTGGAGGGGGCTCTGCCTTTCAAGACCCCAGGTGTCCCCTCAGGACTCAGCCATTCCTCCCTTCCTGCCACCAGCCTAATAACCGGGGATAAGTCATGACATAATCTGGTCAGAAAAAGGCTGGGCCTGCTAAGGGAAGAAAGGGCCTGCACCCCAAAGGGGGTGCAGATGTATCCAGCAGGTGCCTCCCAGACCTGGGAGAGTGTGTGTGAAGCTGCTTTCTGAAGGTGTGGGATTCAGTGGCAAAACATAAGGGAATCGACCGGACACGCAGGCTCAGCGGCCATGGCTCACGGGCCCAGCCGCTCCGTGGCATGTGGGATCTTCCCGGACCGGGTCACGAACCCGTGTCCCCTGCATTGGCAGGCAGACTCTCAACCACCACGCCACCAGGGAAGCCCAAAGAGGGTTTTATATTATATTTGCTTGTTTTTATTTGTCTGCTAGGGGAGCGCTCTCCTCTTATTGAGGATTGAACCACACGACGAGGACCCTGGAAGTTAGTGCTAGCACGTGCCGCTAGGGAGACTCTTGGAAACATGGAGAAAGTGCAGGCCCGGACTTAGTGAAGTAGAAATTCCAGAACTGTCGTGGTGGACAGTGGAAGAATGGGTGGATAGGCTTAAAGAAGTGGCCACGTTAGAGTTGATTTAGTAAGGCTGGAAAACTCACACTGACTATTTTCTAAGGGAGCTGAAGGACTCCCCCAACCCAACCCCCATTTCTTTCAATTTTTATCAAAATATAGTTGATTTACAATATTGCGTTAGTTTCGGATGTACAGCAAAGTGATTCAGTTATACATATATGCATATTCTTTTTCAGATTCTTTTCCCTTACATGTTATTACAAGGTATTGAGTAGAGTTCCCTGTGCTATACAGTAGGTCCTTGTTGATTATCTATTTTATATACAGTAGTGTGTACATGTTAATTCCAAGCTGCTAATTTATCCCTCTCCCCCCCAACCTTTTCCCCTTTGGTAACCATAAGTCTTTTTTCTATGTCTGTGAGTCAACTTCTGTTTTATAAATAAGTTATTTGTATCATCTTTTTAGATTCCACATATAAGCAATATCATGTGATATTTATCTTTCTCTGTCTGACTTACTTTACTTAGTATGAAAATCTCTAAGTCCATTCATGTTGCTGCAAATGGCATGATTTCATTCTTTTTCATGGCTGAGTAGTATTCCATTATATATATGTACCACATCTTCTTTATCCATTCATCTGTCAATGGACACTTAGCCAACCCCCATTTATGAAAGTAATGAAGACTATTTCCTTCACCAGTGTTGTTGAGAAACTCAGTGGTGGCTGTCCTCTGTAGGCTAGGGCTGACCATCGGAGAGTCTGTGACAGAAATTCACTCCTTTATAGCAATGGGGATGATAGGGTCGCCAAATAAGAGGGGCCAGCTGGTGTTACGGTCGTCAGAAGCAAGGTAGGCACAGTTATCGGGGGAGCAGGGACAGAGTGGTGGTTGGGGGGCCTGACCTGCAGAGAACCATGAACCTAGTTAATAGAATATCACCCCTCGGGGCAAGCAGATGGGCAGCTAACATGGGAATCACTCACGCTATACAACCAAGAGAAATTGATGCTCAGGAAGCTGAGGGTGGCTACCCCCAGTAAAGAGGTGTGATTCCTTGCCTAGTTTCTGGACCTGAGCCAGTGTTTAGACCTGGGACCTATCAACTAAGGGAGAGATCAGGTCTCCAGAGGAGAGGACCCTGTAATGCCACAGCCAATATATAATGATTTCTTTAGTCCTTGCCCAAATGTACAAGTGGCCATTTACTTGGGTAACCATTCCCTGGGGAAGAGGGAAGATGCAGACTTATCAAGGACTTTTGGACACAGGATCTGTGTTGACTCCCAGGAAACTGAAGCTTCAGTATGGTCGCTCTGGCTAAGTCTGACTCACAGTGGGTCCATTGGGTCCTCTGATCCACCCAGTGGTCACTTCCCTGATCCCTGAATGTATAACTGGAATAAACTTCGTAGTTGGCAGGACCACATTGGCTCCTTAGCATGTGGGGTAAGAGATATTGGAATAGGAGTGGCTTCTGAATCTTCCCCCACCTCCTGGCCAAAATAGTAAATAAAAACCAATATGACATCCTGACAGGAGGAAATGTCATAAATCAGTACTGTTCTTAAAGAACTAAAGGATGCCCAGATGACGGCCCAGATCATATTCTCATTTAACCCACTAATTTAGACTCTACAAAAACCAGATGATCTTGGGGGATGACAGTGAACTAGCACAAACTCAGCCAGGCGGGAGCCCTGATTGCAATTGTTTTGTCAGTTGTCGTATCTGTGCTAGACGGATTGGTGTGGCCTCAGGTACAGGCCACTGATGTGGCGAATGCATTTTTTCCATACCTATCAGGGAGATCAAAGCACTTCACATTCATAGGAGATGGACAACAGTATATCTTTATGTCTTGGCCTAGGGCTACATTCACTCTTCTGCCCTCTGTCATAACAAAGCCTGAAGGGACCTAGGCCTTCTAGACATTCCACAGAATGACATAGTGGTACACTCTATTCATGCCATTTTGGTCATCTTCCTGGGGATTAACAAGCAACAGCAAGTATGTGGAGGCATTGGTAAGACACACATACTACAGACGGTGGGAAATGAATCAGTTAGCTTTGTACACAGTGCTCTGCCTCAGACTGTTTCCTGGGGAACCTGCCTTATGGTAAGGATGTCTAAATACTGAGTCTCCACCTGGAAGCGGGCTACCTGTATCAGGCTGGACTAAGCAGCCGCACAGGGAGATCAGCTCGGGGCTCTGTGACCGCCTGGAGGGGTGGGAGGGAGGGAGACGCAAGAGGGAGGAGATATGGGAACATATGTATATGTATAACTGATTCACTTTGTTATAAAGCAGAAACTAACACACCATTGTAAAGCAATGATACTCCAATAAAGATGTAAAACAAAACAAAACAAAACAAACGATGCCAACACCTTGATGGCTTAACACAAAAACAGTGCTTTCATCACTAATGAAAAACCCGATGAGGCTGTTCCTGGTTGGTTGGTTGGTTGGTTGGTTGGTTCCTCGGAGCCCTTGAGGATGGTTGGCACCATTGTCACCATCTGGCAGCCACGGTCTCTGTGGACAGGTCTCCATCCAGGGAGCGCACGGGAGACTTAACCACCTGGGCCTGAACCTGACACAGCCCTTTGGCTCACGTTTATTGGTGAGGAGAGTCCCACGAACTGATGCAGTTGCACAGAGTGGGGAGTGAGCATGGAGTTGAAAATTGTAGACAGGGCAGCAGATCCCCAGAAACAACGCCATGCTGTGTCAAGGGGGGCATGAGCCTTGGGGGTCAGTAGTCATCTCTGCCACACCAACCTAAGCAAAGCTGGGAGATAAGTGAGGTTAGTCTTTTTTTAAAAAAAATTTATTTAATTTTGGCTGCATTGTGTCTTCATTGCCGCATGCAGGCTCTCTCTAGTTGTGGCGAGCAGGGGCTACTCTCTTCATTGTGGTGCGTGGGCTTCTCACTGTGGTGGCTTCTCTCGTTGCGGAGCACAGTCTTCTCATTGCAGTGGCTTCTCTTGTTGTGGAGCATGGGCTCTAGGCATGTGGGCTTCATCAGTTGTGGCACACGGGCTCAGTAGTTGTGGTTTGCAGGCTCTAGAGCGCAGACTCAGTAGCTGTGGTGCATGGGCTTATTTGCTCCGTGGTATGTGGGATCTTCCCGGGCCAGGGCTCGAACCCGTGTCCCCTCATTTGCAGGCGGATTCTTAACCACTGCGCCACCAGGGAAGCCCCCAAGTGAGGTTAGTCTTGACTCCATCTAACGCACTCCTCCGCAGACTCCCAGTTTTGTGACTCTTTCCCCTTCCCGGCTCTGACCTCTGATTATTCTTTGAAGAATTGCTCTCAGAGCGCCGTTAAGTGACTAAGTTCCTAGCTGACAACCAGACCATCGGCTCAATATCCATCCCTTCCTAGACCTTGAAATTCTCTCCCATCTTCAGCAGGCCCTTCCAGAGCTCTCTGCCTTTGCCGGTGCAGGGACCCCTCCGGAGCACCGTTATCTTCCGGCCGGGAAAGGATGACTTTTCTCGTTCTTCACGATCCAGCTCAGAAATAACATCCTCAGTGTTCCTGACTCCTTGAATATACTTGGATTACAGCATTTATCACACTGGAGCATAAAGAACTGGGTGCCCATGGGTCTTCTGAACGTGGTGTGTGTCCATGTCACGAGAACAGAAGCTGCATGGGGTCAGGATTCTCTCCTACTCTGTGTTCCCCGGAGCCTAGGGCAGCAGTTGGACCAGAGTAGACACTCGTTCAGCGTGTGTTGCATGAACAATCCTTTGTCCCTTTTCTGCCCTGGCACAGTGCCCAGCATGCAGCAGGCCCTCAGTTACCGAAGGATGTCATGTTTGCAAGGTCAGAGTGTTTGCAGTCTCATGTCATCCTTGCTGGTGGTGGGGTTTCAGGTACTGTCTTTGAGGGATGGTTCTGATTCTGGAAAATCCTAGTTCTGGCTGAAATTATTCTACCTAGACACACACAGACACACACACGCACCCCCCCCCCCACAGACACACAGACACATGCACACACAGCCCTTTATTCCCAGGTCCTCCCCCCAAGTCCTTTTTGAAGATGGAGGCCCAAGGAAACCAGTTCTTGTAAAACTACTTCTTGTAAAACCATTTCGTTATTTTTCTACCCTGTTGAGTCTGCGCCTCCACCCTGCCCACCCCGAGCCCCGGGCCCGTACCTCCAGGGCTGGTTCCTCATCAGACAGAATTGTTCCCACAAAGGCCCAGAACCGGAGACTTAAATTGGATTTGCCTGTGGCTTTGGGCTCCCCGCGTCCTCCCTCTTTTGTTTTTGATTTATCGTTTTAATCAGTTGTAGTCAATCATTCCCTCTCTGTCTTGCTTCACCATAAACACAACTCTTTGCCAAAAAAATTATAACTGTATTAAATGATTTTATGACAGTAAACTGCAGATTGTACAGTGTAAACACAGGTGTTTCTCATCCCCACACCCTCCAGCTCTGCCCGGACCGGCAGGGGTGCCGTGGAGGAAGGGTGCCTTTGGGGCCACGAGAAAGGAGCTGCCCCTGGGAGTCTGAGGATAGCAGGTCGTGTGGTTCAACCCTTCACTAAAGAGGTAAAGAGACAGATTTCTGGGAGGAGAAGCCATCGGGCTCAGGTCGCACAGATGCCTGACGGCAGAGCCAGGATGTGATTGAATTCATCAGATGTCTAAGATCCCTTCCAGGACGCTTCTGCTCTCTCCTCTCCTTCCCCAGGTCCATTTTAGGCACATTTCACTGTAGTACAAGTACTCGTGGAGGGAGGGAATGGGATAATGTGAATATTGTAATTTGTTCGAGGCTGTGTGTCTCTATATATATATATATATACACACCTTGGGTCTTAATGTTTTTGTCCTACAGTTTGGGTAGATGTGGAACGCAAGACCGACAGCAGGGAGGTCTTCCTGCCCCCTATCATGGCAGGGAAGTGACGCAGACTTCTGATACTCTTCGGATGGCTGTATCAGGCATTGTTCTGGGGCCAGGAATGGGGACACAACAGACACAACAAAGGAGGCTTTTCCCGGGGTGAGGCTCTGGGGAAGCTGACCAGCTCAGCGCCCTGAGCAGTGAGGTGAGCTTTTTCCTGTGCTGGCCTGGTTGTTCTGGAAGGCTTGGGAAGTCTGAGATTCCAAAGCAGCTCATCTGAGAGCCTGCAGGGCACGGGGTTGAGTTTCTTTTGGTTCCAGGTACAGAGGAAGAAAGAGTAAGAAGCACTTTGGGGGTAATTTCACCAGGGGAATTACCCCCTATAATTTCCATCCCTAACCATGAAAAAGGCATTTTTCAAACAGGTGATTTATTAGATGGAGGAGAGGATTCCAAAGATAGGGCTATTTGGGACGACCCGTTGATGATGTTGTATCCCCGCTGGGATGTTTCATAGCCTAACCTTTCTGGCCCTTTGGGAATCAGCACATGTGTGTGCGCAAACACACGTGCAGTATGTGTATAATATATATTCATATATGGTTTAGTCTGAACACTGGCTGTTTCCGCTCCTTCCTGTTTGTTTCTTGGTTTTGGCTCACCTGGGCCCCTGCAGGAAACACATCCAATATTTACCAAGCAGCTCCAAAGGTTACATTCGCTTCCCAAAGTTTTTATTCCTCCTTTGTTTGGGTAAGTTTCAGCTCACAAGAGAAGCTGTTTTTGCTGAGCCTGGCCTGCACAAGAGAGGCAGAAACACAGGCCCATCTGGTGAAGATTGGAACATAAATAGCCCCTTTAAAAATAAATCTCCGCTTTTAACTCTGTAGATAAAAATATCTGAATGAAGGACAATTCTTAATCTCCACCTTCTCCCCTGCTTGACTCAAGCGTTTCTAAGTGGAGTTTTTCCCCCTTCTCCTGTTACAGGTTCCATTTTGGCTTTGATTCTAGCGAGTTTACTGACAGATTACTTCATTTTAACTATATGGCTTTTCTGTCTAGTGGGAGGCATATTTCTAAGTATCATATTTATCAAAAGAGCTCTGCAAAACAAGGGCCAGAATTACTCTTTTGATGGTTCCCCCTCTAACTACAACCACAATAAATTTTGTAAGAAAGAATGCTCAACTGGGGACCTTTTATGTTAAAGCCGAGAAGCGGGGTTCAGACATTGTCACTTTCAAACCTCCATCAGGCGAGCTGTTTCTCCCCCCCTCCTCCCGCCCCCTCCCTGGGCAGAAATCTCACATCTGGTCTCACTTGCACGGCTGGTCCTGGGCTCCCAGGGGCTCCATATTTTTTCCCCTATAACTTTAAATCAGAGGAGCATTTCAGTAAATCACAGGGAACACTTATTTATTGGACATAGTTTTGGGTCTCTTAAAGCATGGAAAATAAATTTAATGGAGCATTCGGAGCATTTCTCCAATCTTTGAGGGATTACTTGGGGAATTTGTCATCTGTGCCAAGCCCAGCAGCTTGATCCAGAGAGATGGGGAGGAAATAATGGGAGAATCTTCTCCGAAGGCCTAGGTGGGTCCTAAGTCACCCCCAAGAAAGACGACTAAGAAGGGGCCCAGTCGCCAGCAAGGTGGATGGGCAACACTGCCGTTTAGTTAAAAAACTATCATTTCAGCTGGAGGGTGACTGTAATCTGAATTACATTTTGTTTTTGTCATCTACTCTTGCTGTGTAATTTATGGACGACCATGGCATGCTTCTTAATCTCAAACACCAAAGGAGGGAGGTGAAGATGGGGGCCAGGGGAAGGAACAAAGGAGGACTGTGAACTCAAAGAGGCAAGGGGGCAGCTCTGGGAGACTCAGGGGCAACCTCAAGGGGCATGGAAGCGCAGGCCAGCGTGGGACCTGGCTGGAGATGTGAGGGCCCCAGGCACTCATCTCTCAGACCCGGCAAGAGCCCTACCTAGTGGAGCGGCACATCCCTGGGGCGTGGTGTGTACGTTTCAGGGCTGTGGGGATCGGGTTTGGGAATGGCCCGACCTGGGCCGTTACAGCAAGTCCCTGACATATGAACCTTCAAGTTGCGAACTTTCAAAGATGCAAATGTGCAGTCGCGTGTCCAATCACGTGTTAGTTCACCTGTCCGGTGTACATTGTCACGTGAGTGCATCCTCTATAAATGGTTGTGCTTTTGTGTATTTCACTATACAGTGCTGTATAGAGTACAGTAGTACAGTACCTTTATTTCAAGCCCAGGAGGTCCGGAAGCAAGTAAAAGCAGTGGTATATAGCCTGTTGTGTTAGGTGGGTACCTTGGCTAACTTTGCTGTACTTAACGAACGCGCTCTCGGAACTGAACCCGTTCGGTTGTAGGGGACTTACTGTATTCACCATCAAAAGGCGAGGACTTGACTGTGGAGTCTGACTTTCCCAGGATGGATCAGAACTGATGAATGGGTGGAGGACGGTCTCCCCGGGAGAGGTTGTCACCGGGCTGGGTGGGCAAGTCTCACTCCTGCTGTCCTTGAGCGGGAAATGAGGGTAAATGGGGGTGATGCTTCTCCCCGGAGGGAAGACAGTCAGAGGAGCTGTTCTGGGGCTTTAGGAACACGGAGCCTTGAGTTCAGGGTAGTGGGGATGCTTCTTTAGGAGAGGAAGATGGAAGGTGGGGTGCTGAGGGAATCCCCAGGAGGACGTGCTCCCCTGCACACGGGGGCTACGGGAGGCACAAAGGACTTGTTCGCGAGGGCAGCCAGGCTCTGTGTTTGGAGGCAGAGTGACAATGACATTGTTGTGTCATTATTAGTATTAGCTGCAACGGCAACCATGCCCACAAGCGTTTTGGGTCTTTGCCTTTTGCGTTGTCCTCATCTCAGTCTCTGTTAAGAAGGAAGAAGGCTGGCACTCTTCTTTTTAGGCTCAAATGGGTAAAGTGAGGCATAAAAAGGAACAAAGGTGGGTGGAGATGCTCAGGTCACAGGGGCGGCCCCTTTCCAACTTTCATGCCCTCAGGCTCCCCCCCCCGCCCCGCCCCCACCGCTGTGGAGAGAATTCTGTTCCAGGTTTTCTTGGCGTTACTCTGACGTCTTGGGGAGAGAGCTTTTCTCTCTAATTTCCCATCCTCAGCTAGGAGCTCTTTCTGTCCCGAGATGGGCTTCCTCTTCGTTGCCTCTTTATTCTTTGCCTTTTTAACCTCGCGGACCAGCCCTGGCCTGGGACCTAGCAGATGGGGCTGGGGGCTGGGAACTTGCACGGAAGGGGTGGCTGCAGGAACGAGGAGGGGTGATGTCCCCACCCTCCCGGCAGGACAGGCTGAGGGGCAAGTGGACCCTGCAGCAGTTGTGAGTCTGTCCAGACTCAAAGTTGAGCACCAGTTGGGATCACAGCCATCTGTGGGATACACTTAGATGGGTCATTAGGCGTGGGTATAAAGTTTAGAAAATTACTGGTCAGCTGGGGTCGAAGCCCTGACCTTCACGTGACTCCCCCTGGCTATGTGCGCACTTTCTCCCCGACTGCTTGAGATCCTCTGTGGCTTCAGCCAGTGTCCAGCCTTGACTCCCCTCCCTTCTCCCCATGTCTAAACGCTTGCCCCTCATGGTCTCGGGAACACACCAGGCTCAAGTTTACCTTTTCTCTTTGGTTTCTGTGGCCCTTCTCTTCCCGTCCATCCATCTGCTCTACACATGCTTTCAGGTCGAGATCAAGTTTTATTTTCTCCTAGTGCATGTCTCCGACCCCTTTACTTTCGCTGACCAGCATGCAGTGGCCACTGCACTCTGCAGCATGAAATTAAATAAGCAACCTAAATGTCCATCAATGGAGGAATGGATAAAGAAGATGTGGGGTGGGCTTCCCTGGTGGTGCAGTTGTTGAGAGTCCGCCTGCCGATGCAGGGGACACGGGTTCGTGCCCCGGTCCGGGAAGATCCTGCATGCCGCGGAGCGGTTGTGCCCGTGAGCCATGGCCGCTGAGGCTGTGCGTCCGGAGCCTGTGCTCCGCAACGGGAGAGGCCACAGCAGTGAGAGGCCCGCGTACTGCAAAAAAAAAAAAAAAAAAGATGTGGTATATATATATATATACACACACACACACACACACATACACACACACACAGTAGAATATTACTCAGCCGTAAAAAAGAATGAAATAATGCCATTTGCAGCGACATGGATGGACCTAGAGAGTCATACTGAGTGAATTAATTCAGATGGAGAAAGACAAATATCATATGATATCACTTATATGTGGAATCTTAAAAAATGGCCCAAATGAACCTATTTACAAAACAGAAATAGAGTCACAGACGTAGAAAACAAACTTATGATTACCAAGGGGGAAAGGTGGAGGGAGGATTGACATAAACACATTACTATAAATAAAATAAACAACAAAGGCGTACTGTATAGCACAGGGAATGGTACTCAATGTTCTGTAATGACCTATATGGGAAAAGAATCTAAAAAAGAGTGGATATATGTCTATGTATAACTGATTCGCTTAGCTGTTCACCTGAAACTAACACAATATTGTAAATCAACTATACTCCAATAAAAATCAATTTTAAAAAACAGCTATTGCCTGGGAAACACAGTTTGCTTTTAAGAAATTTTCAAAAAAGATACTATTTTATTTTTACCCCCGTCGATTCGATTCACCGTTTCTCTGAACCGTCCCATCTCCTTACTGGAAAATGAGGGGTTTAGACGGATGATCTCTAAGGTCTTTGGCAGTTATAAAATTCTGTTTATAATTATCTTCTCATCTGGACTGTAAACTCCTCAAACACAAGGACAGTATCTTTTTCTTGCACTGACTGCCTCCATTGTCGAGCCCAGTGCTGGGCCCGGAGTGGGTATTCCCTAAGTTCTATTGTGTCCTTTTTCCTACTGGCAATGGAAGGAATGAGGCATGGCTCAGATGCCCTGGAAGCCTGGTCTTGTAGTCTGGCCCGAAGAGAAATTGTTCCATCATTTGTGGATATGGTGAAAACTGCTGTGACGTCTTAACACTCCATGTGCTCTGTTGCAGGAAATTGACACTGAGGACTCTGCCCAGCACAGGCAGATGTCATTTTAAAGGGGGCCAGCCCCACACCTCCCCACCCCCTGCAGCCTACACGTTTTGTAGCAAAGAAGAAAAAAGTGCTCAGCTTGGTTCGGCTACTTACTACCCACAAGACAGGGGCAAAGCACGTGGCTCGTGTGAGTCTGGGTTGCTCACCCCTACCATGGCCACTGCCCTGTGGTGGGAATAAAAAGATGAGACATGTGAAAACATCCTGTCAATTGTGAAGCCAAGAGTGGTAGATGTGAAGTGGCCGAGGAGGCGTGGTGCTCGGTTTACTTAACATGTCATCATAGAAAGTCAAAAACTCAAACAGAAAAAAACACAACCTAAAAGGAAAGAAGCGAAGTGCTCTCTCTCTCCCGCTTTCATTCTGGGACAAAGAACCACTTCTGTTCTCTGGTTAATACTCTCTAGAGACTCCCCCTTTCCCACCCCTGCCAAAAAAAAAAAAAAAAAAAGAAGAAGAAATTAAAAGAAAGTCCAGGAGTAAGAGGGAGCAACCTGGTATATTCTGAAAGTTGACTCTGGGAGGAGAGGAAAATGTCAGCAAACAAAAGCTGTCACTCACTGGCAAGCTGCTGCCTCTGGGGAATCATCAGTAGGAAGAAAAACTAAAGCTCTGAACCTTGCCTGGAGCCGGCGCAGAGCTCGCGGCTGAGGCTGGTAGAACAGGACCCTCTGGATGGAACCTTCCTGCTCATTCTTGGGGTTTTAGCAGTTCCGGGGAGTCGCGCTGTTGGTTAAGAGTCTGCCTGCTGCCCCCTGAGTGGGCGCTGCGTCCCATTCTTAAGCATCCCGGCAGCCCTCGTGAACGGGTGTGTATGGTGGGACCAGGCCTCACCGTGGACATCAGTTGGAAACCCACCCACACCCCTCTTAGCCTGTCTGATGCGCTCATGCCTCTCTTCCCCTTCCCCTGTCCCAACTTCCCCTCTCTTCCCACATCCATCCGCCTTGCCTGTCAATTTCCACCCCACGAATCAGAAGTCAGAGGCCCCTCCACCCCCAAGGCTGGCGACCGGGGCTCCAACCTTCTAGAAACCTGTTTGTGCGCAAACAAAGGCCTTCCCCCCCAACCCCTCTCAACACACCATCACGACTTTCCAAGACGATGATTGAGTTTTTCCCCTGTTCTGCTTGATATTTCTGCCAAAGCAAGAAAAATCCTCGTTGAAGTCTAGCAGGAAATCCAATAAAAATTCTTCAAAAGATGGGCTTGACATTGAAAAACAGCAAAATTATAAAATAGGCCTTAGAAAAGAGAGCAGAGAGTTATTATATCTGGCACCAGGCAAAAGCCCCGAGACCCCGTCCAAATGAGCCATCACAGACTGAAAGCGTTTAGCTTCCCGTTGATTAAATATGGAGAAGGACCCAGGGCTGCCAAGCCTCGGGGATCCAAAGTTTGTTTTCAGTCAGAATGTGTTTTCAGTCAATGGAAAAAATGGTCGGCCTGCGCTGGGCTGTGTAACCGAGAAGCCCCAGGTTTGGGCTGAAATATGGCTGTGAAGCAGAAAACCATGAGGGTAGTTAATCATCCCCCCCCAGGCCCCTGTAATTTAACTCAGCGGCTCATTCCGCTTGGTAAGCTCCCCCAGCCTCCTTTCTTTCTTCTTCTCTCAGTTCATTTCGTTCAAGGGGGGATAGATGAGTCCTTCGGAGGCTCATTTGAGGCTACGTTTCAGTTGTGAAAACTCCTCACCCCCAAGGCACACCCCTCCCCCGTCGGGTCCCCACCGCCCACTGCTCTGAACACCCTGGGGGTATAACAACAGAGGGAGGAGACCATTCACATGGACGTCCTTCAGGGAAATCTCTTTGTCCCAGGAGCTCCCTGGAATTGGGGCCTGGAAAAATCTCTTCCTTCCCCACTGCCTTTCCAGGGAAGGCTCTTTTTCAGAGGCGTTTACTGCCATTCTTTTAACAGGGTGATCTTATTCGAGACTTATAGTTTCCTTTTTTTCCTGGGTTCTCATCTGCCCCAGTGCATTCCCTTACAATGAAGAGTACAGGATATTACTCAGCCGTTAAGAAAGAGTGAAATGATGCCATTTGCAGCAACATGGATGGACCTAGAGATGATCATACGAAGTGAAATAAATCAGACAGAGAAAGACAAATATCATATGATATCACTTATGTGTGAAATCTAAAAAAAAAAAACGATGCAGATGAACTTAGTTACGAAACAGAAACAGACTCACAGACAGAAAAGAAACTTGTGGTTACAGAAGGGGAAAGGGGAGGGAAGGGATAAATTAGGAGTTTGGGATTAGCAGATACAAACTACTATATATAAAATAGATAAACAACAAGGTCCTACTGTATAGCACAGGGAACTCTATTCAATATCTTGTAATAACCTACAATGGAAAAGAATCTGAAAAAGAAGAGATAAATATACGTATATTTATAACTGAATCGCTTTGCTGTACACCTGAAACTAACACAACGTTGTAAATCAACTACACTTCAATAAAAAAACAAAAAAATTTTAAAAAGTATAGGAAGTCTGCTTTTGGGTATCATTAAGGCCCCATGAATGAGGATCTGAGAGAGAGAGAGAGAGAGAGCGAGTCTCTTCAGGCTTGTGGAGCTGGACTTTGAGGTAAGCCAAACCTCCTTCCCTGTCAAATGCAAGCACCTATTCTACTTTTCCACTTCAAGTTTTACACCCGTGAGTAGCCTCAAGGGAGCTGTGATGATGGTGCATTTCTGATCCTGGTGCATTTCTTTTTCTTTTTTTGATTTTTAAAAATTTCCATCATTCCTTCTACTTTAAAAAAAACTATTTTATTTATTTATTCATTCATTTATTTATTTTTACTGAAGTATAGTTGATTTACAATCTTATGCCAATCTCTGCTGTACAGCAAAGTGACTCAGTTATGCACATACAGACATTCTTTTTTCATATCCTTTTCCATTAGGGTTTAGCACAGGGTATTGAGTATAGTTCCCTTTGCTATAAAGTAGGACCTTGTGGTTTATCCATTCTAAATGTAATAGTTTGCATCTATGACGCTGGTGCATTTCTGATCCTCTTTCTCGCGCTCCCAGGGCCGTCACTGGCCCTGTGGCTTTCGTCAGCTTCATCTCTCCAATAACTGCTATTCGTGGAACCCCTCGCACTGAAATCTGTGTAAGATCGCAGGGCATGGGTCCAGCTGAGGCTTCGTTTGGTCTTCTGGTTGTTTCAAAGCGGTGGTCGACCCAGCCGCAGCCTCATCTCAAAGTCCAGCCTGTTTGATACCTTTCGGCCGGGCGCCCAAATTCAGTAACAGGAAGTCACTCCTGCCAAATATTTTTTGAGAACTAGGCAAATAAACTCAAGACAATGAATAAATAAATGGTTTGAAAATGGTGATATGGGAAATGCTCAGTGGTTTAATGGAAGCAGATTCTTTTGTGAGGACAGCAAGTCTCGGGTGACTCGGCTGTGGAAGACGTGAGCTCAGTCAGCAAATCCCTGGATGACCAAGGGAAGGAGCAAGGAGACAGGTCCATGGGGTTAGGTTGTCCCAGAGAGCAGCCCAAGAAGTTCTGGGCAGGGAGAAGTTTAAGTAAAAAGCCATGGATAGAATGTGGCGCGTGTGTGTGTGTGTGTGTGTGTGTGTGTGTGTGTGTGTGTGTGACCATTCCAGGGATGGAGACCAAGGAGGTTGGTTATATTGTAAGAAAAAGAAGGAGGACAGAACAGAGTCACGTTTGTCCTCGTGTCCAGTCCCCTACTTTCACATTCATATAATTCTCCTCTCCAAGGTCATCACTTACTGAGTAATTACAACAGGCCAGCCTTGGGCCAAAAGCCTTATATGTTATCTCAGGCTGTCCTTCCACCAGCTCCCTGGGCCATGTCTTATCTTCTGTCTTCACAATAAGGGATCTGAGATTCGGAGCCTGGGAGAGCAAAAAGCATGAAAGTGGCAGAGTCGGGATTTGAACCCAGGTCTGTCTAGCTTCTCGCCCTGACCCTGCAAAGGCAGTCTACAGGGCAGGCTGTTGGAGATGGTGATTTGGGGGGCCCAGGCTTTTCGACAGAACCCAGTGGGGTCCACTTCAAAGATTCCACTTCACAAGAGGAAGAAAACCAGCAGACCAGTCAGGTCTGCATTTCAAAAGCCATGCAGGCTGCAGAGGGCCTCATGGGCGGCAGCAAGCCCAGGTTGGAAGGGTCAGTGGCAGGTCACTGTCACCATCAATCACCCGCAAGCCTTTTGTCTGTAGAGGTGAGCGGGAAGCAGAGTGGGTGAGCCAAGAGAATTTAAGGAACTCTGCTGGTGGCAGGAGACAGGAAGTGGCATTTAGAATTTTAAGGGGAATCTTCATGGTTTGGGGGAGAAAATGTCTGTTCTGGGTTCTGGAGCCGTGCCGATGAAGGGCATTCCAAGAACAAGTGAGCTCATCCTGATGTTGAGTCAGCTGCAAGTCTAGCCATCCATTTACAGACCTACCCATCCATTTCCGAAAGCCTCCTTGACCCACGTCGCCACAGTTCTAGAAGTTACCAAGAAGCCCAGTATTATACTTGCATTCAGAGAAACTTACGGCTGGGAAAAATATCTACATGAAACATACTATATATTACGCAGCTATACGTAGTAAATATATACACAGAGGCCGACCTCATTTGGTTGCACTTCATTTTATTGTGCTTTGCAGATACTGTTTTTTTTTTACAGTTTGAAGGTTTGTGGCAACCTGCATCAGGCGAGTCTATTGGTGCCACTTTTCCAATGGCCTCACTTTGTGTCTTGGTGTCACATTTTGGTAATTCTTGCCATATTTCAAACTTTTTCATCATCATTACGTTTGAGTGATCTTTGATGTTGCCACTGTGACTCACTAAAGGCTCAGAGGATGGGTAGTGTTTTTTAGGAATCAAGTATTTTAAAATTAAGGGATGTGCCTTGTTTTCTTAGACATAATGCTATTGACACTTAACAGACTACAGTATAGCGTAATCACGGCTTTTATATGCACTGGGACACCAAAAATTTGTGACTCAGTTTATTGGGATATTTGCTTTATTGCGCTGGAATGGAACCCGCGGAATCCCCGAGGTCTGTCTGTGTATGTATGCAGGCATGGTTTTAAGTATGTGCATGTGTTAGAGGGCATCCTAATCGTGGCTGGCTGAGGTCGGAGCTCCTGTTACACCCACTTTTCATAAGAGACCGAGGCACAGGAAGTCAAGTAGCTTGCCCACGTGGCCAGTGAGAGGTGGGCCAGGATGCAACCCCAGGCTGCCAGGATCCACGGGTGGCTCCCAGACAGAGTGGTCCAGTGTCCACGGCAGGGGGCTGGTGATCCCTTCAAGGGCGGAATGAGGAGCCGTGTGAGCAGGTGTGACTCAGACACGTGGCCTGTGGGAGGTCAGGGAGGGCGGGCAGGGCCCTGTGGGCAGGAAGCTCCGGGGAGAGGGTGGACTTGGCGGGTTGTAGGATGGGGCCTTCAGGAGCAGAGGCCGGGCCAGGCCTGATCCTGGGATTTGCTGGGAAGAGGGTAAGTTGACTGAAGATCAGGGTGGTCATCAGGGGGCATTTAAGAGTACCGGCCAGTGGGCAGGCTGTGGGCAGGTGGTCTCGAATGCCCGGTAAAGACTCCGGCCTGTTCCCTCTGAGGAGGTGGTGTTCCCCGGGGGCATTTGGAGCTTTCAGCTGGCCCAGCATAAAGGACAAGGTCCAGGGAGACCTAAATTCCAGGCCTGGCGGTGCCTCTAGGGGTCTTTCCTGCAGGTCACTCAGATGAGTTACCATCTGTCTGCATTCCAGCAATCTCATTTTTTAAGTAAAAGGCTTAGGCTAGATGCATCCCTCTGGCTATAGTCTGTGGTGAACCCCGATGAATCTAGCAGGGCTTTGGAAGAGGATTGGTGGCAGGGCGGGAGGGGCGGGCGGAGGGGGGAAGAAACTGGAGGCGGATGGAAAACTTGGAATCAGAAGATGCAGAATGGGGAGGTTATCTTAGAGACCTCCTCCCCGCTCTGTTTTACAAGTGGGGAAACCGAGGCACAGGAAGGTAAGTGGTTCCCAAGACAGGCAGCTCATTCCTGTGGAGCCGAGGAGGCCATCCAGCCTCTGCCCCTTACTTAGTCTCCTTTCCCTTTGGGTGGGAGCTGCAGGGGACATTGGCTTGGAGCACGGGTGAGGGGGGAAAGGCAGGGAGGCTCAGCCTGGGGGTGCTGCCCCCCTTCATTCCTGGCCCATTTGGTCAGCACCGGCTGGGCAGCCATCCCCAAAGTGGTCCAGCTCAACAGAGCTCCCGAGGCCCGGGTTCCAGTCGTCGCTCCGTGTGGCAAGGCCCCGACTCTTTGGGGAAACTTTTAGACTATCATCTGTCAGATGGTCAGTTCAGGCTGTGAGCTGAGACCATCATGTCACGATGCAGGGGCATGCGAAGGGCCAGTGTGGAAGCCGCCCTCCCCCTGCCCTCCCCCCGGGCCTTGGTGCCCCTCTGCTGCTCTGGGCCTGGGAGCTGCTGCAGGGTGGGGGAGGGGGGGTGCTGAGGCTGTGGGAGTCTGCACTGAGCCTCTGACACTTGAGTGAACCTCCCTGCTCCATGTCAAAGGAGTCTGGTAAAAGTTAACAGGCCTCCCTGCCTCGAGCAGATCAGAGGGACTCTGGGGGTCAGGGAGAGGTCGCTGAAACTGATGGCAGTCCCTGGAGCTGACCCCTGTCTATAGGCCTATCCTGCCCCCTCCCCTAATGCAGAACCCAGGGCTCCTTTCAGGGTGGCTGGCCCAAGCCCTCATTTGTCTAAAGGCCCCTTGGAAGATGTCCTGGGCCTTCCTTATAGGGGCCTTCTCTCTGTGGCCCTGCACCTCCCCTAGCCCTGGGCCCAAGTGTGTGTGTGTGTGGAAGGGAGAAGGTATGGGGGAGGGGCAGCCGGATGGTCTGTGGATGAGATGCCAGACTGATCTGGGCCTGGGCTGGGCCTGGCCAGGTGTGACCCTGGTCCCTGACCCCTAGTGGCCCAGAGGGGGAGGAGGGAGGATTGGGGGGTGGGGAGAGGCTGTTGGCTAACATTTACCAGGACCTTTGAAGATGTAAATGCTTCCCCAGGACCTGCTGGGATGAATGGGGTCAGAGTTCACAGGCATGGTCGCCTGCTTCTCCAAGTGAGCTGGAAATCTTGCAGACAGATGGGTTAGGGTCCCATGTGAAGGACCTTCCCCAGGGCATTTGCTCCTTCTGGGGCTCTCTTGGATCCGGCCCAAGGACTTGGAGGCCTCGGAAGGGGCTGATGGGAGCTGTCTTTTTCAAATACTCACATTTCTCTTGGGTATGTTTTCTGGGTATATTTGGCTCCACTAAGATCAATCACTGGAAGATCTGGGAGAGAGAGCCTCATCTCCTGCCTCTTCCTGTCCTTTTTATCCTGCGAATACTAGATTGCTTGGCGTTTCCTGTTCACACCATGCTCTTTCACGCCTGGTACCCCCCTGTGCTAGTTGCTCTGCAGGCATTCCCTTCCCCACCTTCCTTCTCAGGATGGCTAACTCCTATTCACCATTCTGTATCGCCTCCTCCAGGGAGGCTTCCTGGAGTGGAATCTGCCCCTCTGCTTGGTTCTCCTGTAGCACTGAATCAACTAATATTTATGCAATATGTACCAGGTCCTGTTCTATCGGGAATACATCAATGCGTAAAACAGACCCAAATCCTTCCCTCAGGGAACTTACATTCTTGAGGGTAATAACAGGGAAAAACGACATTACCCTATTTTTTTTTTTTTTTTTTTTTTTTTTGCGGTATGCGGGCCTCTCACTGTTGTGGTCTCTCCCGTCGCGGAGCACAGGCTCCGGACGCGCAGGCTCAGCGGCCATGGCTCACGGGCCTAGCCGCTCTGCAGCATGTGGGATCTTCCCGGACCGGGGCACGAACCCGTGTCCCCTGCATCGGCAGGCGGACTCTCAACTACTGCGCCACCAGGGAAGCCCCGACCTTACCCTATTTTAAACGCTTTACAGGTACTAACAGATTTAACCCTCAGAACATCCCTATGAGTTAGGTCAATTATCCACATTTTACATGTGAGATTACACAACTGATAAGGGGCATATTTAAATTAAATTAAATTTAATTTAATCCTGACAACAGCCCTATGAGATAGATGTGATTTTCTTCATTTTCCAGATGAGGAAACCAAGACTTAGAGGGGTAAGTACTTGGTCCAGGGTCATTCTACCAGTAAGTACCATCCAAAGCAGGATGAGTCTAAGCCTGGGAAGGACCACATTGCCTCCCTATCATAACAGGACCCTGTTTCTGTATTGAAGCCATTTCTCTTTGGATTAAATGGTCCGCTCATCTTCTCCATCATCCTGGGAACTCCCCCAAGGCAGCAACCTTGGCTCATTTTCTGTCTCCTTTGAACTCCCATTGTGTTGGGTGCTTAATTGGCTTCTAACAAATACTTATCTATGGGTTGACAGCTGTATGTGGGCAGAGATGAGCACAAAGCAGCTAATATTTACTGCACATACTCTGTGTTGGGCTGTGCGATGGTCTTTGCTAAGCATGAGCTCTTCTGGTCCTTACAACGTTCTAGGAATTATGTCACTACTCACAGGCTGGTAGCTAGGAGTGCTCAAGGTGGGACTTGAGTCACAGGTTCCTCTGACTTCAAAACTCCTTGTCCTTTCCTCTATGCCACGGGAGGCTGATCAAAGGAAAGGTGGCTCAAGCCTCCTGGCTCTTGGGTTTCTGTCCCCACCTGGCTGGGAGGCCTTAGGGACGGAATTGGGGTGGGCCTTCGATGCTAAGGGTAGCATCCTCCCTAGGCTGCAAGGCAGCTGGAGAAGTTGAGGCTTCGGTTCCAAGATTATTCTCATCTGATAAGATGTTTGAAGTTGTTGAAGGGAGTGACTGGGCACATTGAAGGTGTTCAGTGAATTCTTACTGATCGTTGTGGGTTCATTCCCCGTTCCAGAGAGACAGCCGGATTCAGGCTAAAACAGCGGACACTTTGGGCATTTTGACTTGGGAAGAGGAGGATTATAGCAGAATAGACTTCAGGCCTTAGGTCTGGAGCAGAAACGGGAGTGTTCCTGCTGTATGTATGTTTTGTTCCTTTGTTCTGACATCTGTTTTTGTTTTTTTATTTTTTGCTTTCCCAGTTAGGAGGGGAGAACAGCATCGAATCTTCTGATTCATCTGCCCACAGGGCTTAGCAGACTGGCCGACTGGAGGTATGTACGGGGCGAGGAGGTCACAAGAGATGGATTTGGGGTCGCAACAGCTGAGCAGGGGACCAGCGCCTGCGTCTCGGGACCCCCAGGTTTTCACTCTTGCCGTCAGGTCTCATTTGCCTCTACAAACCCCCTCTCCCACCGTCGATGGGCTTGTTGGATCCGTACCCCTCCCCCCCTTTGGCTAATGCCCTATTTTGCTTGACTAACAGTCAAAATGCAGGACTGCACCCAAACGAACTAAGCTCACTTAAATCACTGGCAGGTAATTTGATAGATGTTGGCCGGCGCCCGCTTTGGGAATTAAGTAAAGCCTGAGCCGCGGAGACGGTGGGAAACAACCTTGTGTAACTGGTAAGCAGGCGGCCTCATTTCACCCGGAGACAGCCCAGGCCCCAGCTCCACAGCTCAGACTGGAAGGCTGGAGTGGGCCAGGTGGACGGTTGACGTTTCTCTCTCAGCCTCTTCCTCCCTCGGTCCTGGCTCTGACTCCCCTGGGGTTGGGAACTTGACTCTTGAGGATCTGCAACATTGTCCCCACCAGCCGAGGTCTCATTTCCTGGAGCTCACCTGGGGAAGACCCAGCAAATGATGTCGTTGGCTAAGCTCACTTGTTTGCTGAGCTAACTCAGACGGGACAAGGGTTTTTCCGCAGATGGGCGTGGTGTCGTACAGATGGGTGTTTTATGGACCGAGCTCAGAAACTGACAGCTTGTGGAAGGCAGCTCCCATCTGCAAAGAGGCCAGTTGCAAGGGAGAAACTTCTAGGTCCTTTCATCACGGTGAGGATCGTTCGTTCGTGCGCTAACTTCAGATAAGCAGAACAAACAAGCCTCGGCCCAAGTGGGAACTGGTTCTGCCCCCTCTCTTTGCTTTTCTAAGTCATCAAAGCCAAGTTCCTAAAGCCTGACTGTCTCACGGTCCTTTCTGATGGTTTCATTGTTTTGTTTATTGTGCTTATGACAAGTGCTAACAGACCGCTTTCAAAGTGTGTTGATATTTCGGTTGTTTTTGAATGGCCCTTCTGTTTTCCTGCATCTGGACAGCATTAGAGCCTGGCCCCAGGGAGCCACTGGGTTCCTATAAAAGTGTACCAGGTCCCCTTTTGCAGAAAACACCAGCCATGGCAAGATCAGACTCCCCATCTGGGCAGGAACAAACACCAAAACCTAGAGCAGAATTAGGAGACAATATTCAGCAGCTGCGGAAGACAGGCCCGGGCTGGGAAGGGGCCAGCAGGCATTGCTAGCTGGATTGTGGGTGTTCCTTCTGCCCATGGACATACTGTGATCTTCCCATGGGAGGACGTTCCCTAGCAGAGGGCCTGGCACTGGGCGATGCCGCTAAACGCTGGTCATCAACAGGTTCACTCTCTGTCTTCTTCTCCAGGCTGCCTGGTCAACACCAGCAGCGGGTCCAAATAAGGGGGTTCCCGGAGATGGGACAAAGAGCAAGAGCTGGAAGATGAAGAAGATCATGGGGTCTGGGAGGACCAGAAGAGGCAGGGCAGCGTGCCCTGCAGCTCCGACCCTCTTCCCTCTACAGCTTTCTTCGGGGATCTTCAGTTTTCACGCCCTTTCCCTTCCTACTTCTCCTGCTCCGTCCCCATCCCCAGGCCCTGCCACATGCTACAGTACAGCCAGCTTCCTCCAGTGTGAGAGAATCTCGGTGCACAGACCAGGCTCAGAGGAAGGGAGCGACATGCACAGTCTCGCTTTATAAATTCAGCACAAACTGGATTTTGTTTCTTCAAGGTCGTCCTTTCCAGCGGGCTGAGGTTTTCTTTAGCACGCGCTTTATCGGCTTGTACACGGTTCTCTCTTGTTTGGTTTCAAGAGTGGCAGAGTCCCTTTCTGACTGCGCCCCAGGTAGCTGTGTGGCTTGGTTTGCGAAGTCCCTGGAACTTGAGTTCAGAGTCAAGTGGATTAAGATTGAGTGGGTGACAGGGAGCTTTGGTGCCTCGGAGCTGCAGTTAGAGGGGACCCAGGCAGGCCAGATGGGGGAAAATGTGTGCTCTACCGTTGGTTCTCTGACAGAACCACGTGAGGCTCATAGACCTACAGTCAGTGTGTTCATGCATATGGACACGTTGGGTGGGTGGATGGGGGCTGCATGATGACTGGTCTCCATCCACCAGGCCTCAAAGTTCTTGACATCTTTATGGCCACACTCCATGGCATTTCCTTCTAGACACACACTGTCTTGTCAAAAATTCCCATTTAAGCTGCCTCTCCTGTCCTGGATCTTTTTCCTTAAATTTTTAATATCCGGAGAAATGTATACGTCACTGCACTTACTTTAGCTGAACTGGGATGCCCGATGGAGCGCTCAGTGGTACCATTTTGTTTCTCTAGGACCGGAATTGCATTGGCTCTTGGATCTGACAAGGAGACAAAGAGAGGCTCTGGGTCCAGGGCCCAGCACGTGGTGACGGGCTGGGCTGATTGTCCTCTGAGAAGCTGAACACGCCTGCCACAAAGGCATGAACATTCTATAAGAGGGATACTTCCTGTTTTCCCTCTTATAGAAAACAGTGGGGTTTTCTGGGTAGGCTTGGTAGAGAGCAGTGGTCTTCTGTCTAACACCTCGTGTGTGTGAGTGTGAGTGTGTGAATACTTGTCATATTGAAAAATGTCAAACTTTACATAGCAGTTTCTTTTCTCACCAGGGTCTCTGCTTGTGTGAAACTTTCATTTTATAGCTTTGGCTGCTAATTCATCACAGGCACCACCATCAATAAATATTTATTGGGCTTTCATTGGGCTCAGCGTGTTGAAATAAGAACTATATATTTGACTCAAGAGGAGTCAATAGCAGATGGGGCTAGATTTGGGGAGGGGGGCCGGGAGAAACAATCATTGCCGTCTCTTCCAGCCCTGAGATTTGGTGACTTTATAACTAAAGTGATGGGGTCCACTTGACACCCATTAGGCTGTCAGCTACGAGACGCACGGGCCGTCATGAAGTCACTGTCAGAAAAACCACCCAATGCTGGCGATACACATCTTCAAGCCTCATGTCCATTTTGGGATTCAGGGCTGCAAAGGGATGAAATGAGTCTTCTTGGCTTTTCCCATAGTGCCCGTAAAAACAAATATAGTTGACCCTTGGACAACTCCTAGTTTAGGTCACTGACCCTCCGCACAGTCGAAAATCCACGTATATCTTATAGTCAGCCCGCCGTGTCCGTGGTTCCTTCATTTTCGCGGTTCCGTATCTGCAGATTCAACCAAGCGCAGGTCATGTGGCACTGTAGTATTTACTACTGAAAAAAATACGTGTGTAGGTGGACCCACACAGTACAAACCCCTGTTGTTGAAGGGTCCACTGTATTTGCTGATGGAGTGATGGTTGCCGTTTGATTTTGGAGTTTAAGAGGTGCATTGACCTCGGGGAAGACTGTAGCCTGTTGATGCTTTGGCAGGAGAGAAGCCAGTCTACTTTTTTGCAAGTGTGTCTGTGGCAGCCTGAGGGCGGTCGGTCCCCACTTGGTGGGAATCCCGGAGCGGTGTGGGCTGGGAGGCAGGGCTGGGTGCCTCTCATGGAGCCCTAGTTAATCAGACAGGAAACAGCTGGCCTGCCACGGCAGTGACTCAGGCCTCCTGGGGGGGTTTCTTCAACATTACGAAGATGAACATGGCTCTGTGAATTCCCTTTGGACCTGGGCCTCCTGCTAACTGCCTCCATATTTATGGGAAGATGGGCAGACCACAGAGCGAGGCCCTGGAGTGGAGTCTGTGCTCAGGAGAGTGGCCCTGGCCCTAGTGGGAGTTGTGAAAGGTAGAGCCGAGCCCTACGGGGTCAAGACGTTCTTGCTGTGAGGTGGGCAACCTATTATTACTATTACTACTACAGTTTCTGAGTCCAAGCTCGTACTGCTCACCACATGACAGGCCAATAAATTGAAAGACAAGTTGTTGGGCAAGAAATAGTGACTTTATTTGGAAAGCCAGCAGACTGGGAAGATGGGGACTAGTCTCCCAAAGAACCATCTCACCTGAGTTAGAATTCAGGTTTCTTTTATACTAAAAGGGAAGGGGTCCCATTTGTTTATTTTTGTTTTATTTTCATTACTCTAGGAGGTGGGTCAAAAAAGATCTTGCTGTGGTTTATGTCAAAGAGTGTTTTTCCTGTGTTTTCCTCTAAGAGTCTTATGGTGTCCGGTCTTACATTTAGGTCTTCAGTCCATTTTGAGTTTATTTTTGTGTATGGTGTCAGGGAGTGTTCTAATTTCATTCTTTTACATGTAGCTGTCCAGTTTTCCCAGCAGCACTTATTGAAGAGGCTGTCTTTTCTCCATTGTATGTTCTTGCCTCCTTTGTCATAAACTAGGTGACCATAGGTGCATGGGTTTATCTCTGGGGTTTCTATCCTGTACCATTGATCTATATTTCTGTTTTTGTGCCAGTACCATACCCTCTTGATTGCTATAGCTTTGTAGTATAGTTTGAAGATGGGGAGCCTGATTCCTCCAGCTCCATTTTTCTTTCTCAAGATTGCCTTGGCTATTCGGGGTCTTGTGTTTCCATACAAATTGTAAAATTTTTTGTTCTAATTCTGTGAAGAATGCCATTGGTAGTTTGATGGGGATTGCATTGAATCTGTAGATTGCTTTGGGTAGTACAGCAGAAACTAACACAGCATTGTAAAGCAATTATACTCCAATAAAAAAAAAATAAAAGGGAAAGGGGTGTGGCTGGTTGTTACAAACTTTTTGGTGTAGGAATCGTTTGTTCTTGCAGCTGTCCACATAGGTCTGGTCACAGTGTTCCTGTAAACCTCCAACAAGACAAAGGTTATTGTCTGGCCCACAACTTTTAATCTCTATATGAATGGAAAAGTGTTATACTGTACCTTTAAAGGTCAGGGCCTTGGGAATGGGCTACCCTGTATATTTCAGTCTATAGGCAACATTCTTTTATAAAACGTGCAGAGTCAGCATGACTCAGCACAGGCAAGGGAGCACAAGGGTTAGAGCTAAAGGAATAGATCCAATATGGAGTCAGGCTTGTTCTTCTGTTACATTACTATTCCCTTGGTCCAAAAGAGAAGCTGAAACAGAAACCCGGAGTGGTTTTGTGCCCAAGGTATCACTATCAGAACAGGATCCTAGAGTCGGCGTAAACAGGAGACGAGGAGTCCAGATTGGCTGTCTTTCGGTTCAGATTCTCCACTGCCCCGGGCGGTGGGGTGGGCAGCGGGTGGGCAGTGGAGCAGAGCTGAACATTGTAAAAGATGGTGTTCAGTGTCTCACAAGCTGCTTTTCCCTTGAGGTTGAATTGGTGGTATTAGGGCTAAAGAGAGCTGATAGAGAAGCAAGGAACTGGGGAGTGTTTCCTGGCTCCACATTTACTGCTAGGTTAACTGTGGAGTTACCTTACCTCTCCAAGCCTCAGTTTCCCTAACTGTGAAGTGAACGTATTGGTACCTACCTCATAGTGTTGTTGGCAGCAGCAAATGAAAGAATACATATGAGATTTGCATCATGCCTGAAAGACAAGTTAGCGATTCATAATTCTTAGGTGCCATTATAGGAAGGCAGTCTAGTGGTTAAGGGTGCAGGCTCGGAGACTGACTGCCTGAGCCCAGAGAGGTGAAGTGACTGTCCAGGTCACACAGCGGTGAGGACAGTCATGGTGAATTCCCCAGTTGAGTACTCTTTCCAGATCCCTGACACTTTGAGCAGGGGACCAGGATGGGGTTCTCCAGGCACCAGCGCTGGTCACAGGGGTTGCCTATCTCGGGAGCTGGGGTGATGTGACTTCCCGGTCTCCCCGGACAGCAACCGGGGGAGGGGCAAAGCCCTGGCGGGAGTCCAGGGGACTCCTTGTCTCCGTCCTGAGGCGGCTCGGGGCTAGCCTGAGCAGCTGCCTGTCTACCGACAATCCCGGGGGGCAGCTGCTTCCCGGTAGAGTGGAAGCCACGGGGCCCAGGCAGGGTGCAGGTGCCCCCGGCGCCCCGGGGATCCTGGCGTGGCTTTCTGTCAAGCCTCTGTTTTTGCCTGGTTCCTCCATAAAGCCATTATGTACTGGGAGAATTAATCATGCCATTAGGTAAGCATTGTGGTACTTTTATGGCAGCTTTGAAGCTAATCTGTCACTAATGCCTGCTGGATTATCATGATTTCTTGCAGTTATGATTCATTAACTCGAGGCCTAATAGTAATTCTATTAAACATCTTCCATCACCGTTTGCCCCAACATGTCCCCACTCTCCATTCTATTGTGCTGCTGCAGTGGCACCATTGGCAACATGTGTGGTCTCCAGAGAGGGGCCCTGAGGAGATGGTCAGGTCCCCCAGGCAGCTAGCAACTGCCTGACGGTGTGTCCGTCCCCGGCCCGAGCCCAGAGCACGTCTTCTCCCCTCCATCCAGCTGGACTTTTCAGTTGATGCTCGCTCTTCTCCCAGAGGAGGCCTCAGTGCCTTTCCTGAAACGCCCATCACTCAGGCCAGACTGCGTGGAGGTGAAGGTGGGGCTGTGGAAACCGATGAGGCTCGGATGAGACAGGCATCCCACACGTCCACAGGTGACTCAGACCAGCGGCTCCACCTGCGGCAGAAGTGGGTTTGGGGCCAAGAGAGAGAAATAGGAGCGGCTCAGACGATCTGGCCACACTCGGCCCTTTCTGTCTGGCTCAAAGCTAATGAAACTCAGGGGCGCGGAGGCAGGCGGCGGTGACAGGAAGCGGTGGTGGCACACGGTGACTGCTGGCCTGCCAGCATTAATAAAATTCCTCGGTGAGGTTTTTCAGCGAGAAATGGTTCTCTGAGGCTGGCTGTTCCCTGCCAAAGGTCAGCTTCGGGGCACGGCTTGACTGATGGGCTGTGAGCAGGCAGGAGGAAGCAAGTTGGGGAAGAGGGGCCGCTGTGGGGTGGGCTGGGAGGAAGCTGGGAGGACTGCAGCGCAGGCTGGGCCCCAGTGCCAGCATCTTGCCCCTCGTTCTGCACCATCAATCAAGGCCGGCCCTCATATCTCAACAATTTGTAATGCCTCTGCCCCGCTCCGAGCTGCCCAAGTGGGCAAGCCCTGACCCCTCTCGCCCTCATTCAGGCCTCCGCTGCCGCCCGGGTGACGGATGGCCTCTCCTCCCCTGGGCTCGCCTCACCACAGCTGGGGAAACATGGGCAGGTAGAGGGGTCACGCCCGGGGCAGCCACAGCGACCCATTCACCGAGGCCAAGGGCCCCTGCGTTCCCAGCCGCAGCAGGTGATGCAGGGCTAGAGGAACAGAACCGGGAGAGGAAGCGAGGAGAACATTCCAAGTCTATAAGGAGGAAAGGGAAAAAAAACCACCCAAACCAAAAAAAACCCCTCTGCATCCTGAGGTCTTCCAAGACTTCTAAAAATCTCCAGCGCGGTGCGAAGCCTCCCGCGCACGGCTCCGACAGGCCCTGCTCCGATCCATCTGTGTTTTCTCACGCCTGTGCGCTTGAAGAACCACTGAAATGGAAAACAAGTTAAAAAATACATAGATGTATGTAGTGAGATGGAGAAAAGAGAGGACAGTGCTCTGCAGCCTGGATTCGCTTTTTTTTTTTGTCAGTGTTTGTTGTAGGAAAAAGTGTATAAAAACAAACCTCAGACAACTGGAGTGAATATTCTCAACACATCAGCCGGGGAGAAGTCAGGATTCAAAATTTCCCCATTCTGGGCAGAGCTGGGAGGAAAACGAAGGCCTGCTGCCTGTGTTCCAACTTCTAGTGGGTACTCGCTGCTTCCTGTTCAGGGGTGAGACAGTCGAGAACCGTGCTAAGGTGGGGACTGGCCAGCTGGGATATGTGGGGATGCGTCCGTGTGTAGGTATGTACGTGTGTACGTATGCGTGCGTGTGTGTATGCACATGTGTTTGTGTGTGTCTGTGTATGAGTATGTGTATATGCATATGTGTGTATGTGTGAGTATGTATGTCTGTGTATGTCTGTGTGTGTAGGTGTCTGTATGTGTGTGTGTTGGTTTCTCTGTGTCTGTAAGTGTATACACATGTCTGTGTGTGTCTGTATGTGTGTGAGTATGTATATGTATGTATGTGTGTGTGTATCTGTATGTGTCTCTGTGTGTGTCTGTATGTATGTGTGTGTATCTGTATGTGTCTCTGTGTATGTATGTGTCTGTGTGTGTGAGTGCGTATGTGTATGCATGTGTGTGTATGTGTGTATGTGTGCGTGTCGGTTCCTCTGTGTCTGTAAGTGTGTATACATGTCTGTGTGTGTATGTATGTATATGTATATGTATGTATGTGTGTATGTATGTGTCTCTGTGTGTGTCTGTCTGTATGTGTGTGTATCTGTATGTGTCTCTGTGTGTGTATGTCTCTGTGTATGTATGTGTCTGTGTGTGTGAGTGCGTATGTGTATGCATGTGTGTGTATGTGTGTGCGTTGGTTTCTCTGTGTCTGTGTGTATACATGTCTGTGTGTGTCTGTATGTGTGTACGTGTGTGTGAGTATGTATGTGTCTGTGTGTGCATGTGTATCTGTATGTGTCTCTGTGTGTGTCTGTCTGTGTGTGTATGTGTATGTCTCTCTGTGTGTCTGTATGTGTGTATATGTGTGTGAGTATGTATGTGTATATATGTGTGCATGTATGTGTATCTGTGTCTCTGTGTGTGTGTGTCTGTCTGTGTGTGTACGTGTATCTGTGTGTGTGTGTGTCTGTGCTTGTGGTACTGGACAGGCCTGTGTCTGCTGCAAAGAGGGGCAGGTGAGAATTCAGTTCCGCATGGATGAACTCATCCTTGGCCTTGAGAGCAGGGGAAACCCGCTCTCCGACCCCCCAGCAGACGCCGCTGATGACTTCCTCTTGGAACTTTTAGGGGCCGAGCAGGAGGGTCCAGGAGAGAGTGTCCAGGCGAGGGAGTCTGGGGACTGTGGATTTTTGAAGGAATCGGACCAAGAGAACAGAGCAGTTGGGGTGTCGGGGAGCTGGGGAGGCAGGGGGCGGGGACGGAGGAGATCAGAAACTGTTAGGTCAGTGGAAGGAGGGAGGAGGGAGAGGAAACAGGCGCTGAGAGGAAGATCCGAGAGAGAGAGAGAGAGAGAGAGAGAGAGAGAGAGAGAGAGAGAGAGAGAGAGAGAGAGAGAGAGAGAGATGGTCACGGGGCAGAGTCAGCAGGGAGAGAGGGAGAGGAAATTTAATGAGGGCAACTTGAAGGCCAGCTTTAACCAACAGCTGGCAGGGGGCCGGGTTTGATCTCCTTGTGAGTCAGGAGTTTGATTAATCGTGGCCTGTGAACGAGGCTGGACACCTGGTCTGCTGCTGAGCCTTTGATCTCCGGGGTTTCTCCGGGCCCGTGGGAGGGGAGCTGCAGGAACGAGAGTCTCCCAGGGCCTTGGACGGCCTCTCTGGGGCCTCCCCGGGAAGGGAGGGCCGCCCTGGGAGTGGGGCTGAGGCCTGGGGAGGCTGGGAGGAAATACAGAGGGACGCCTGGGGCTGTGCATCCTTGTGAGTGGAGCCCCTGAGAGGGGGGCGATGGAGGAGACCTTTGAAGGGGAAGGTCCCCCATAATCTCGGGGGTGATTTTGTGGTGAGGGCTCTCACACCCTCTCTCCCTGCAAGGAAATAGCTGAACCATTTGCAGGAAATTGTGTGCTCTTGCATGTGGCTCGCAGAGCCGGCCAGCTTAACCAAGGAGCCTGCTCTTCTAGGGGTGCAAGGAGAAGGGAGGTGTAGGGCTCCCTGGAATGTCTCCATTTTCCGTATGTCAGATGGAAACGGATTTGAGAAAAGAAAGCGATATATTGCCAAAAAAAAAAAAAAAACCACCTCTCAAGAAGAAAGGAAAAAGAACTAAAACCCTAATGCCCTTAAAAAAGAAAACCCGAAAAAAAAAAGGCATATATTATGTCTTTGGACTAAATCCATTGGTGTTCTGCCAATTTCAAATAATAGTGTCACTCGATTAAGAAACTTTACAGGATTTGAAGTCGTTCGTTGGCTTCTCTGACTCTCTCTGACACGTCTCCGTAAGTCACTGTCTACACCAGGCTGATTTGTTCCCAGATTCCTTAATCTTCTGCAAGTTGGTGATGACGTTTATGACTTGGTCGCCATATTTGAAGTGTTCGCGATTTCTTAGGCTCACGACTTCCACCCAGAATTTGGGGGCGACTAGAAACATGACTCTGAATGTGTACTACTGTTGAAAAACTGTGTGTGTGTGTGTGTGTGTGTGCGTGTGTGCACGTGCGCCTATGTGTAAACTCTTCGAGTTTTACCTGCCCCTGCTCTCCTGTTGGCTGGCAAACTCCGGCTCATAGCTGCCTTAGGTCTCAGAGAGGGGCCCACCTGGGTACCACAAACATGTCTCCCTAGAGGTCAGCTGGCACACAGCACATAGGTAGGGCCCCAGAGGCTCTGGTGGCCAGCAGCAAAGGGAATTCCAGAAGTGAAGGAGGGCAAGCTTTCTGGTGGGATTAGAGTTTTGACCAGATGACATTAGTTCACTTTGGAAGGCAGCCATGGGGCAGGGCACTGGGTACCCACCTTGCATCCCAAGGCCCAGCTCCCTGATGCAGTGACTAGCTGAGTGACCTTGGGCCTGCCCTGTCTAATATCCAAGGCTTGTTTCCTCATCTATAAAATGGGATAAGGAAAAATATTTGCCTCCCAGGCTTGTTTTGAGGCTTAAAAGCATTAGTATCTGTGAGAGCTCCCTGTACGTGAGCAAGGCTTCCGTGAACAGTTGGCATTAGAGTTACCGCTTCTATTACAGAAACTCCTTTAAACACTCGTGTTGACAGCAGGGGTGTTTTAATTTCAAACAGGGTTTGTTCATGGAGGGCATTAGAAAATGGGATCCCATGTTACCTGCTCCCCCTGGGGCACCGGCTCTCCTGTAATTATTATTTACTAATAAGCACGTTTTGTTCGCAAAGCTCCCATTAAATCGGGCTGAAATCCTTCACCAGGCTGGCCTGGCTTCTCTGAGTGCACCGAGACAGGAGCTGCTGGGGGTCCCCTCTGGGTGGGGGGGCGCTCCTGATCTGGGGGCTGCTGCACCTGCCTTCCCAGGGAGGTCACGGCCAGTGTGACCTATGGGTCTCTGCTGCGCGGTGGCCGCGCTCTCCAATCTGCTCTCCCACCGCAGCCTGCTTGGCTTGCTTGGGAGAGGAACGATGCCTTCCTTGGGCCTGCGCTTCCTGGAACTTCACGGCTGTTCTTCCCCGCTCGTCTCTGGTCCTCAGACGTGTGGTATCACTACCGTGGACAGGCTGGCTACATGGTGCTTGGAGCTGAGGCGGGGCTCAAATGGCAGCTCTGGCGTCTGTGGACCAGTAGTCTCTACCCAGGCTGTACACTGAACTTACATGGGATGGTTACAATTCCAAAGCCTGGACCCCACCTCTAGAAATTCTGATTTAATTGGTCTACAGTTAAACCTTAGTATCAAAATCCAGGTGGTTCTAATGTGTAGCCAGGCTTAAGAAATACCAGTGCTTCTCAGATTTAATGTTCATACAGATCTCCTGGGGGATCTTATTAAAACGTAGATTCGGAGTCCATCCACGCGGGGCAGGGGAACCTGGGCATTGCTAATAAGCCTGCCAAGGCCGTGCATGGATCACACTTTGGGTAGCAAGGCTCTATCCCTTCCTAATCCTGACAGCTGTGTACCTGGCCATGGCCAGGGATGGCAGATGTGGGAAGCAGGTGGAGGTGAACATAGGAAGAAATCTGTGAGGCAACTCCGGAGGCTTGCTTGAGGGTGTTCCTGTCAGGTACCAACCGTGGAATCTTCAGTTCTCCCCACCACACACACACACACCACACACACACACCCTTCCTTCTGAATCTGGTCTTGAATCCCCACATAAGTAGCAACCAGAAGATGTTTTCCAATATTTGACTATCTTTTCAGGTTTCTTGGTTTATTCTGTGAAGACATCCAAATGAATGAAAACGTTTGCCATAGAACATTAAGGTTCCATGAGTTAAATACCTTTTGGAATACTTAACTGGAAAGTAATCCCTAACCTGGACTTGTAAGTAGTCAGCCCCAAGACTCCTACGGGGCCAAGTGAAATCCCCAGAGGTGACCACGAAATCAGCAAATCCCAGCGAGGCTGCAAGTCAATAGCTGCTCATTCTGGCTCATCTCTGAGAAGGAGACAGAATTGCCCGTGGAATGAAGGCTTTTGAGTTATGGGAGAGGGTCTTCCAGACAGCATTCAGCCTGGAAGACCACACCCCTCCCAATGACAGGTGTGTTTATAAACTATTGCCTTCCCTAACACAGTTGCAGGTGTTTGGGGAGTGTGGAGGCAGGCGATTTTGCAGAGGATATCCACAGAGTAGGTTTTCCATGGGTTAATATCATGTTTACACATTCCGTGATTTTATGAAATAATACATTGAAAAAGGAATACCAGAGTGTATAGTTGATGACTCTCCACGAAAGAGTGAACTTAGAACAACTGAGAGTGAGTTCTTTGCAGTTAGACCGTCGGCTCAGACCCAGGGAGGGATGAGGTGATGTGCAAGGGCCTGGGTCCGGGTGCATCAGCCTGGGGCCCCCCTGGGTGGCATGCATCATCTGACCAGCAGAGGATGAACAATTAGGACCTCCAGGGAAGAAGAAAGCCCTGAGCTGACCCGTGTTGGAAGATTTCACTAGTCGCTCAAAGAAAAGAATTTTACCAGACAGCTGAGGGATAGTGGTTGACACCAGAACCACACAGAAGCCATGTCTGTATTTTTGGTTAAATTGTTCCACTGGGCTTCAGTTAACTGTTCCACAAACAGTGTAGAGTGTTTCTCTAGTTGAAGGTTAAGGTCTCTCGCAGCCCCCTTCTATCGTCTTTCCAAAGCCAGGTGTTGTTGCAGACCTACGTCAGGACACAATGAGCCCAAGCTGCCAATCACTGCTGAGATCCTGGTGTGTCGACTGGGCAGTCAGGGAAGCAGCCCCTTTTAGTGCAAGGTTCCTGAACACAGCTTATTCTTGCCTCAAGGTGCTACCCGTTCCCCAAGATCCGAAGGATGAATCCCTTGCAGGCTTCAGTTGGTTCCTCCGAGCCCATCAGCCTCCAAGAAGCCCGGGGCCTCTTTGCATCAGAAATTGACATGTGCCATTCCAGAAATCTTATTTCTTTGCTCCTCTCACCTCAAACAGTCCCCCACCTCTGCCACCTCCTCTTTCACTCCTCTGGAATCCTCGTCCCAGATGTGACTTTCTCTGTTTCCTTTGGCTGGGAATTTGCCGTTTTCCCATAACCCAGTTGCGTTGCCTGTTAGAGAAACCAAAAAAAAAAAAACCCCTCCAACTTTCTGGGAAGACATGTAATTCAATTCCCAAAGAGGGACAAGGAAAGCCCCCTCTGAAACAGACAGAGAGAACCTCCTAATACATAATCATCCCAGTAGAGAAAGTGCTTGGATAAGCCTGGGGAACTGGTAACATGGTGTTCTGTTTCTTAATGTCCTCTGCAAAGAAGCTGGCCCTGGGTTTAAAATAGCCCTCTGGTAAAAGCAGCTATTTAAAGAGTATTGGGGTCTGAGAAATGCAAAACAAAGTGTTGTTGATTAAAAACACATGGTTTGTTCTCTAGGCGAGAGTAGCCAGCAAAATCAAATGTGACAGTGTTTTGGCTTTTTCTATCCCACAAGACATGAGGGGGATTTATTAGAGTGATGTCAGTTGCGGTTAAAAAAAGTTTGCTGTGTTGTCTTAATAAAAAGAGGCTTTACCTTGGAGCTGTCAAACTCCCTCCCTCCTCTGGCTTAAGGCGGTGGCTGCTGGGCCCTTGGCCCTCCTATGGAGGGGAGGGGCTTCTCCCCACAGGGCAAAGCCTCTGCCTTGAGGAAGTCCTTGAGACCACAGGGCACTGACTTCCTCTTGGTAGATATGCAGGATGGCCTTTGAGGGGAGCTGCAGCCCTCTCTTGGTCTGTTGAGTTTTGGAGAGTGGAGATGCCGACCCGGCTTGGAGTAGGAGCCTGGCCTGACCTGGTTGGGTGGTGGGGCCTGGTTGGAGGGGAGAGACCCTAGCCCATGGCCTTCCCCAGATCACAGTGACTTAGGCCTGGGCAGGATGGATAATCTGCTCATAAACAATGAGAAATTGGGCTGCTGGCTGAATAGGAGGAGAGTCTGTTAGTTGGAGCTCTTTGGTTTTATATGGAAGAGAAACCCCTCAGACACATTCAAGTAAACAGGATCTATTGAAGGAACACAACAGTCCATCTTTCAGACAGCTAAGAGGAGACAGGCCATCTGGGGAATGAGGTGGGCAGCAGATGGGAGTGGCTTCCTTCTTCTACCTTCCAAGGAGCCATGCAGTCTCTGATGTGCCTCTGTTTCTGTTCCTGCCCCTCTTAGGGGTTTCCTCCGGGAATGTCTCCGTTTTTACTTCTTCATGGCTTTGACTTGTATCCGCTGTGCCCTGATGCTACAGGAACACTTGTATCAACTTTGCCCTGTTGCTAGAGGACCATATTTTTGTCCAAGTACCATCATCTTTCTTCACTGAGTCTCATTGCCTCAGTTCCAAATTCCTGAGAGAGAAAATCCATTTGGCATACCTGGAGTCCCACCTCCATCTCTGGTCCAGTTGGCAGTAGTTCAGGGAGTTGTCAGCTTCGAGGGGAGCCCCTCCGGGTGGGTGCGGCCAGCAGGTGATGGTACCGGGTCAGCTGTGGAAGGGAGCTGTGCGTTTCACCGGGGCAGTTGAAGGAAGCAATCACTTGTGTGTGTGGGTTTGTCCTAAGGATCTGGGACTTTCTGGCAGTGAGAATTTCGTAGTCACTTCTGAATGCCTCTCCCTCTTTATTCCGTAGGAAGGATAACCCTCCCACTGGGAAGATGAAATCCCAGCAGACACCCTTAATTCTTTTCTGGAGATACACCCAGGAATTGAGAAGAAGACGTTATTATTTTTTCAATTAATCCATGGATTTTCCCCCTAATTCCAGGAGAAACACATACATGGTCATAGAAAACTTGGAAAACAGAAACCCACAACGATGGGAGGAAAAAGCAGCCGTAATCCGAGACAACTGCTGTTAACATACTGGTGTGTTTCCTTCTATTATTTTTTCTTGAAGTAGTAGCCCGAGGCTCTGTGAAGGATCTGGGCTGAAGATCTATCTTTGCACTCTAATTACATGTCTTCAGACTCTAAGACTTTAGGATTGCTTTAAATGTGTTCTCGTAATTTTCCTTGAGCTCACAGGGTTGTTTTCCTCTTGCTCTTTGACCTTTTCCTGGAGGTGGCAGCTGAAACAGAATCAACATTGGCTAGTCCCTCTGTGCTGCCACCGCACTTTTGTGCAGATCACCACTGTACCCCCTTCCCGCCTGACCCCCGAAATAGCTTTTTAACTGCTCCTCTCTTGAGTCCTTTCTGCTTCCTTCTCTGGGGATGATCTTTTTAAAGCCCCAAATCTGACCTTACCAGTCTTCGCTGAAGATCCTTTCCTGATGATTCCCTGCACTTAGGATAAGATAGACAAAATCTGTAACATGGACCTCTGGCCCACTCCATCACTGTTTTTTCCACTCACCCTTATGGCAACTCTTGGACTCTCTCAGTCACGTTCCTGCCTCCTAAACGCTGTTCCTACTGTTCTGAAGAGCTTGACTCTACTCTTCAGCCTGAAGGCTGAGTTCCACGTCGCTTCCTCAGAGAAGCCTTTTCTGACAGTGGCCCCTTAGAGGCCCTTAACTTTTCCTTCACAACGAAGATCGCAGTTTGCACTTACGCATTTATTTGTTTGGCTATCACGGAACGTCTGTCTCCTGGATAGAAGTGAATACTCCCTGAGGCAGGGCAAATTTTGATGGATGCTGTGTCCTACCCTAGCTGTCGTCCCCTCCTCAGCCACCACTCCCACCTCCCCACCCTGTGACAGTGCCTGTTACGGATTAGGGGCTCCGACAATGCTTGTCGAATGAATGAGTGAATTGGTGCTTTTCTGGTGCCCATCCGCGAGTGAAGGGTCACCACACGGTAGCGTACAGGATCGGGAGGTCTAGGGAGAGCATATGGTTTTCCATAAGCCCTTGGCGTGAGCGGCTTTCACGTTTGCTGTCATGTGTGAGTGCCCCAGATGTGCGCGCACACGGTGATTGGGGATGTGGCGCTGAGCTTGAACCGTGCGTGCTGAGATGCTGTGTGTAGGGCTGGTTCCAGGGCTGCTGGGCGAGGTGGGTGTTCAGGGAAGTATCTGCCCCTTGGTGTGGCCCTACCACTCTCTACTTCCCACATTCTGTGGGGAGACTTCATTCTAGAGCATGAATTCTAGAGAGTTCGCTCTACCAGCCACCAAGGCTCCTGGGATTGGACGCCTCCACACAGCGGGGGTCCCTGCCTCTGAATCGGCCTGGTAGCCCTCTCTGCCTGCACTGTGGATCTTGTCTAAGTTAAAGGCAGATTTAGCTTTCCTAGAACTTTTAACTGTTGATTGCCTTCTGGAGATGTTTCTTCTCTGGAGAAACATCAGTTCATGCGATGGACATTTGTCGAACCCTGGTGGGACGTCATCAGGTGGGGATGCAGGCACTGGGGGTAGACGTTACCGAGTCTAAGCTCGTACTCGCTGCACGACAGGCCAATAAATTGAGAGATGAGTCGTTAGGGCAAGGAATGCTGACTTTATTTGGAAAGCCAGCAGACCAAGATGATGGACTACTGTCCCAAAGAACCATCTTACCAGAGATAGAATTCAGGCTTCTTTTATGCTAAAAGGGGAGGGGAGTGGTTGGTTGTCACAAAATTCTTGGCGTCAGAATCCTTTGTTCTTGCAGCCGTCCACATAGGTCAGGTAACTGATGTTTCTGTAAAACCTCCAACAAGACAAATGTTATTCTCTGTTCTGCAACTTTTTGTCTCTCTATGAATGGAAGTGTTATACCTTTAAAGCTCAGAGCCTTGAGAATGAGCTATCCTGTATATTTCAGGCAATAGGCAACATTCTTGTAGCAAAAGCAGTAGAACACAAAGGTTAAAGTAAAAGAAACAGATCCAATATGGAGTCCGATTTGTTCTTCCCTGTTACATAGAGAGCCGAATAAGACACGAAGGAGAGCTCAGCTCTGGAATGCCTGTTGCAGCTCACCATGTACTCTACATAATTATTTTAATTCCTCACATCAGCCTTATGATGTGCCTGTTATTAGCCCACTTTACAGTTGAGCAAATGGAGGCTCAGAGTTTCCATGACTTGCCTGAAGTCCCAGTTTGCATGGGCAGCAGCTATGGCTCACTCTCCAGTCATCTGACTCCTACTCAGAGTTCATTTTTACTACCTTAACCTGAAAATATGAATGTGCCTCTGCTGCATGCCCCTCCTAGTACATTTGTGGGGTGCTAATGTACTCCCCGAGTTATCTCGTCTCCTGGGAAAACTTGATCCCCCAAAGTGTGATGACACCCAGGGGCTCTTCCTTGGGCTCAATCACTTGGCAATATCCTTGCAAGTTGCAGAAGGTCCTGGCTACTGTACAACGCACTTCCATCTGCAAACATGAGGGTCTGATTCGTGAAAACTAGATTCTGCAGAGGAATCCAGCGTGGTTATTCTCCCTGGACAATGAAGCCAGTTGCTAAGCCCGGGACCTTTTTTGCTGGGGCAATTCAGGAGGTGTTTCCCAGTAAGCACTGCGCCATGAAAGATGATAGATGCACAGATTTCCAGGGCGATGTCTGACACTTGGGGAATCTTTAAATGAAATCCCTTTTAGGGAACCATCTGACTTAAACAGTTCATGATACAGGACACTCATGGCCACCTGAGACATTTCATTCCACCTACAGGCACATGCATTCAATTTTGGGCTCAACATACAAGGAAAACAATTCTGTCTCCTTGCAGCTTCCACCTGCTGGTCTTCCTGAGGCCGGGAGGCACCAGCACAGTGCCTCTCCCACGTGGCAGGCTGGCCCTTGGGGAGCCTGCAGGGAGTTGCAGCCTGAGCCCAGGCTGGTCAGGCATGTCTGAGCAGGCCTGGTGAACTGCGGGGTGGATCTGTTCAAAGTCTATTTGCGAGAGAGACTGTGGAACCTCCTGGGAAGGAGCTCGTTTTGGAGGAAGAAGGAACTGAGCACAAACAGTGGCCTGGTAACCAAGCTTTATTGAAGCAGGGCAGGAGGAATTCTGAGCACGGCCTGGCGTGCCCCTCACAGCCGACTCTGGGTGCAACTCAGCTCCCACAGGACTTCTTTCAGCTACTTATGGAGAGCATATAGAGATGGAAAGAGCTGCTTTAAACTTATACATGGTGGTCACCTGGGAACTAGCTTTGGGACTGGTTTTGAGAGTAAAACCCACGATGGGGGAGAACGGCTCTCTCCTCCACCACGTGGCGGAGCCCCGCACACGCTTGGCTTGGGGGCCTCCAGCACCTCCGCTGTGGCAGGGACAGCAGTGCCCAGCAAGAGACGGCAGGGTCAGTGTCCTGGCAGAGGGCTTGGAGTGGGCCAAGGGGAACCACGTGGTGGGTGACAAGGAAACTGACTGTGCGTGTCTTGGGCATGCATGAGGCACCCCTAGGGATTCTAGAAACACTGGGGGTTAATTACAGAGGGGCAGACATCCTGAGTGACCCAGTGGAAGTTAAGTCATTGTTACTAATGTGATTGGATGCGAAGGGGCTGTTGGCCTGGGAGGACTGTCGTGGCCCCACCCCCAGCTTCTCTTTTCCTGGTTGAACATCCCCAGCGTCCTCTGTTGTTCTTCAGAACCCCCCGTTCTGAGTTCCCTGATGCTCTCCTTACTCCCTTTGGGAGCCAGTCCAGGCTGCCGGTGCCAAAACCATTTGCTGAAAGAATTTTAAGAAGTACTAGGATTAATATGGCCTAACATTCTTTTTTTCTTGACCGGGTGAAATGAAGGCTTCCAGAGGCTGGAAGTGAGTTGCCCGAACCATATGTACACAGTCAGGGGAAGGGTTAGGACTCCCCCCGAGTCACCTGGCTCAGAGCCGGGCAGCAGGCTGTTGGCCGTCACTGTTCTCCATGAGGCATGGTGATGGGGATGAAGTGACCCTCAGTTTGCATGAGGTGAACACTAGATGACCCAGGACACATATCTCTTTGATATTCTATAATTTTAAGGACCCAGAAATGATGGTGGAGAAACAAACAATAACTGGGTGTCTTCCAAATACCACGCATTAGTTACATGGTGGCATCTGTTCTCGCAACAGCTGTGTTAGGTAGTCAGGTCAGGCGAGACCCTATTTTACAGATGGGGACATAGAGGCTCAGAGAGGTGAAGTCATTTGCTAAGCCATCCAGCTAGTAAGTGGAGGAACCACCAAACACATCTTGATGTCAGAAGCCCACGCTTTTCCCATGACATCATTTTGTTGAGCGTTACTTGCTGCAACTTACCTTACAAAAGCAGTGATTATTATTTTAAAAATTTTGAAGTAGATCGTAAAGCATGTTTTGCAAACTGCACATTCCTCTCTTCCGCCGTGCCCTTTCTGGGTGAGACGCTCTTCCTTCTCTCCTGCCGTTTTGCCCACAGTTGAGAATCCCTCCACTGATGGTTTAGAATCTTGCTCTGGGTGTGAAACGATTGGAGTCTAAGGATATATTTGTTCAGGAAGAGAGGAGACAGGACAGCCTTTCTGCGTTGCCCATCTCTCTTCCTGGAGCCTCCCCCCTCACCCATTTTCTTCTGCCTGGAGCAGTTATCTCTGGGTCCCCCTTAGTCTGCCCTCTGACGCTGCCCGTCTCCGAAGCAGCAGGCGGGCGGCCCCCGTGTCTGAGCCGGCCATCTCTCAGCGCGATTGCGAGCGCGGTTATCTTTCATTTCTGGCATGTGCTGTAACACAAGAGTGATCTCGACTTCAGAGATTATCACCTCTCATCTTTCATTCTCCCTTTTCTTCTCTCCTTTTTCTTCCTGCAAGATGATGAAATTACCAGACAAAGCCTCCCCTCCTCCAGCCTAGTCAGAGCTCAGAGATATTTACTTCTCGGGTAAACAGCTGTAATCGCCCTCACCAGACTTTATCTCACAGTTAAGTAAGTTAAATTCTTCTGGTCTAATCCCCCATGTGCTGTGGTTTTTGGAGTATAAAGCATTCGCAGTCTTTTGATATAACATGACAACACTGGACCACTGGATGTGATTAGGCAGCCGGCAAAGAGGTTTCAATGTAACCAAACTGGAAAAGAAGGGCTCCCTTGGCAAAACAGCTTTGGGCAGGAAAAAAAAGAAAAAAATGCACGGAAAAGTTCATTTGCTCACGAGAGGAACGGAAGAGGGGCATATGGGTGTTTGCTGGGCCTGGACGGTCCCCAGTTACGCAAATGCTTGGTGGACCGTGAAAATTGAGCCCACCCTTGCGTTTGTGTGATTCCATGCTGTCCCTCATCACGTGACGGCCACCGCGGCCGGGAGAAGACAGGAGAGGCGGATGTCACTGAGCCTGTGCTTGGAGGTCACGTCGTTCCTAGTGAGAGAAACAAGACCTGCTCGCACCTCTAGGAAACAATAGGAGGGCATTTTAAGAACAAAGGCTTAATCAGACTTGGGTCAAATCCTTGAAAGTTCTGGGGCGTGGGAGATGATTAGGTGATAGGATGGTCAGACAGAAAGGTGTCTGAATGTGGATGGAGACCAAAGCCATCCTGGGAGACTGGACAGGTCTTGTGTGTGTGGTTGGTGGTGCCGTGGCAGGGACAGAGGGTAGCGGAGCATCTCCGAATGTCGGCATCAGCAGAAGCCAAGGTTGGGAGACGGAAGGCGCCTGGCGTGCGTGTGTCCGGCGGGCAGGTCTTTGACCGCGGGCCAGGGCTTCGCGCCCAGGGGCGACCGTGGCTGCCGTGAAGATGCTCGGCAGCGCTTCCCGTTTCTATGCATAGATGCCATGCGTTGGCTTTCCTTTCCTGTCGACCTTCCAGTCAGTCCTAAATTTGGTTCCCGTTCTCTGCGTCCCCCTGCCTGCCAGTGCCACCGTGCTCTCCGCCAAGCTGTGACACTTCCCCAAGCACCGCCTGTGCGTTTTTAAAGGCTGAGCCACAATGTGGGGTTCAGCTGCTCCTGCCACCCTCCCTTTGTGTACATGTGTGTGAGAGAGAGAGTGTATTTTTGGCCTTAAAGCCTCATTAAAAAGAAGAAGAAAGGAGACTGCCAGGGCCCAGGTCTGAGAGGCAATTTGCGGAGCTTAAGAAGCTGCCCTATTGTCCCCACAGCAGGTGACACTTGGATGGAGGCAGATCCATCAGTCAGTTAGCTCCCCTCCGAGAGCAGCTCCAACACTCGGGTCGGGGTGCGGCGGGGGACTAAGGTGTCTCCCACCCTGTCCCCTGCTTGGGAGAAGACAGGGCCCCAGGCCACCTCTCCAGGGTCCCCTCTCCCTTCCCTTTGGGTGGCCTTGCCCTGCAGAGCCTTGGGAAGTGTGGTGCTCGTGTTTTCCTCTTCCTGCGCTGTCCCCCTCCCGGCAGCCAGACCTGCTGGGGTCACCGCTGGATGGGGATCACGAACGGATGCCCAGGCCAAGCTGAACCTGGGACTTGCCCCCAAGGGTCCACGTGTCCCGAATATGCTCCTTGTAGCCCCTCTGCTACCTGCCCCAGCTCTTCACTCCTAGAGACTTTGGTCCTAAAATAAATCTCCTTCTCCATGTTTGCCCTGTGCAGGAGTCCCTCGCTGCATTTTGTCGACTATGGGTGTGTACGTATGTACGTACGTAAGTATAAATGAAAGAATGAAAAAAGAAAGAAAGGAAAGAAAGCAGGAAGAAAGAAAGAGAGAAAAGGAAGAAAGAAAGGCAGAAAGAAAGAAAGAAGGAAAGAAAGGAAGGAAGAAAGAAAGAAGAGAAAGGAAGGAAGAAAGGAAGAAAAGAGAGAATCAAATAGAATCAAAGGTAAGGTGTTTGCTTTCAATACCTACCACCAAAATACCAACCCCTCTGCCCCTGCCAACAAAAACATTCATCTCTTCACCTCTTTTCCCCACTGGTCACTTGTGGGGAGCAGGGGGTAGGGCTCTGCCCTACCTCCTGAGTGTTTAATAAGCCATCAGGCATCAATACTCACTGGGGATTGTCATAGTCTCGGGGCAGCCGGTGGGAGCTGAGTCTGATGAGGCTGTGGGAGGAGAAGAGGAGGAAACTGGGGAGACTTGATGGGGAGGCCATGAGCTGTCAAGGGGCCCTGGACACTGGCCTTCCAAGTGACAGAAGGGAAAGCAGGAGGACACGGGAGGACTCAGAGGAGGAGATGGGTCATTGAAGTCCAGTGCGGCCAAGCCTCCAACTCTGGACCTGCTTCCCTGCCTCTTTCCACACTTGTTCTCATGCAACAGACTTGGGCCGGGGCCCGCGGGGCGAGAGGGCAGAGTTTTGGGCAGGGCCCTGATCCTGCTGGGACCAGCCGAGCTGTCAGCAGGGCGAGTCCCATATCCCCATGTTGGGAGGATAAGGTGGCTCGTCTTCCCAAGGCGAGGCTGAGCATGTCTTACTCTGTGCTGTGGTTGCCTGACCTCCTGCTGGAATTCCTGACCCTGGTTTGGAGCTGCCCTGTCTGCAGCGCATCGTGACAGGATCCCTCACCCTGTACACTGGCTTGAAATGTGGTGAAATAAATGTCATAATTTTAAGACTCTAAGTGTCAACAGTCCCCAACAGACGAGGGTTCGATTTATGATTTTTGGACTTTATGATGGTACCTAGTAATACATATTTAGTAGAAACCGTACTTCAAATTTTGATCTTTTCCCTGCCTAACAATACCCTGTATCTTTTCTTGCGTTACTGGGCTATGACAGCCACACCATCTCGGGGGTAAACAGCCAACACACATACAACCATTCTGCACCCGGATGACCAGATGTTTTTCACTTTCAGTACGATAGTCAATCAATGACATGAGATATCCAACACTGTATTCTACAATAGGCTTTGTGTTAGATGCTTTTGTCCAGGCTAATGGAAGTGTTCTGTTTAAGTCAGGCTAGGCTAACTCATGATGTTTGGTAGGCTAGGTGGATTAAATACATTTTCAATTTATGGTATTTTCAACTGGCAATGGGTTGACTGGGATGTAACCCCATCGTAAGTCGAGGAAGGTCTGTAGTGAAATGTCGTATCTAGCCATTGAACTGATCCAGAATCAAGTGAAAGAATATTCATGGAGCGTTGGACATGGTGATGCCCGTCATGAGACTATGAATGGGAATAACAGTGGTACTACTGATAGATATTGTTCATTGAGTGCCTTTTAAGTGCCTGGCACGCTCTTGTATAATCCTGACAATAACCCTTTATCGCCAACTGACAGTTAAGGAAATAGAGGTTGAGTAGCTTGCCCAGGGCTATATAACTTGTGAAGAGGCAAAGCTGGGGTTCAGACTCAGCTCCAGGGCCAGACTCCAAAGCCAGGAAATATGTGAGCATAGGAACGAAGTCAGTAGAGAAAGGTGCAGAATCAGATGATCAGACCTGTGGTCCCGCCTATACATCAATAGGAGGCGGTAAGGAAAGAAGGTCCATGAAAGCTCCAGGGGTGACCGAAGTTTCTGGAAGGAGTTGAGACCTACTCTGGATTTAGGTAAGTAGAGGATTAAGGTGTGTGAGTGAGCATGGGGTGTGAGAGTCAGTGAGGAGAACAGGAAAAGAGGATGGGGGGTTGGTTTAGGAAGACACCAGGAGCCGAGGCAGCACATTAATGTGGTTTAATGCTAGCGTCCCCACCCTTTCTCTGCATGAATTTGGGAAAATCAATAAACCCCTCTAAGCCCGGTTGCTCGTCAGTAAAGCAGGGATAACGTTGGTAAGGACTGTGAGATAATTCACGCAAAGTATTCAACGTCTGGCACAGGCTAAATGCTTCATAAACGTCGTCTGTAGTTGAAAATGTTCTTCGTCACTTGATCAACTCCTCGGTTTTTGTGTTATCTTAACTCTTCCCCATTCTTTAGGGTCCTCCGGCCACAGAGTCATCAAGTCCAGTTGATTCTCTCTTCATAATATTTGTTCTTTCTTTTCTTTTCTCATGGCCATGACCCTATTCTAGGTCACTGTCATGACATGTCCAACATACGGCAACAGATTCCTGCTGGCTTCCTACCTTCAGTCTTTCTCCACACCAGTCGACCTGGTATTTAATACCAGATTGTTCCCCCAAACCACTGCTCTCTCTGGCTTCCTTTCCAGCTCAGAACACTCCAGTGACTCACTCTCGCCTTTTGCTATTCAATCCAGACTTCTTAGCTGAATCACCTACTTTTCCATTTATTTGCCTGTTTCTCAATATGGTTGCTCTTATTGTCTCATAAGCATGCTAGGATTTTTCTTGTCAATGAGCCTTCATTCCTGTTTCCTCCTCCGGGCATATAGCAAGTTCCCTACATACGAAATCTTAAGTTGCAAAATTTCAAAGACGTGAACATGTGTTTGCATATTCAGTCACGTAAGTTAGTTCATGTGTCTGGAGTACATTGTCACGTGCATGCATCTTCTACAAGTGGTTGTGCTTTTGTGTACTTTACTGTACAGCACTGTATAGAGTACAGTACGCAGTATCTTTATTCTAAGCCCAGGATGTCCTAAAGCAACAGTAAAAGCATCGGCATATAGCCGATTGTGTGAGTTGGGTACCTAGGCTAACTTTGCTGGACTTACGAACAAATTGGACTTAGGAGCACACTCTTGGAACTGAACTCGTTCGTATGTAGGGGACTTACTCTATCCCTCTTCCTCTCCTCATAGCCAAGCGCTCATCTTCCAACCTGGCTCCTTTGAAGGCCAGCTCCTGACCAGTCGAGCTCCTGAGATCTCTGTCTTTGGGGGACATCTTTTGCACTCTCCCAGTGCCTTGCTTATGTGGCCAGAAGCTCATAATACACACTCACGAGAAATGGACAGTTTCCCCAGATGGGCTGTAAATCCTCCAGGGAAGGCCATTTCCCTTCCTCTTCTATCCCCTGTGGCTCCCAGCACAGGGCAGGGCTGAGCCTAGACAAGGCACTCCATACATTTAAAAATTAATTTTGTTGAAGAAAGGCAGTAGTGAGAATGCTGATGATGAAGAATAGAAGGTAGGAGAGAAAAGCCTCTTTTCTAGCAAAGTTGGGTGATTTTTGTGATGCAGCAGGAGCTGTGGCTTAGAGTGGCCGGTCACTCATACCCCTGGAAACCAGTCGTTTCTTTCTCTTGTGTGTCGCCCTGGACCATCCTTATTTTTTTCCAGCTTTGCTTTCTGCCCTGGAAGCTGCTCTCTGCCCACATCTCCTCTCCCGGGATTCCTGGTAGAGCTCAAAGCCTTCGCAGAAGGCAAGCTGGGATGGGATTGGCGCTTAGATGTAAGTCCTCTATCGCATACCCCACCCAGGGCCCCACTGGTGGTTCACCATTGGTTGGGAGTGTTTGTTTAATGTCTGAGCAGATGAGTCTAGAGTGTATGAATGAAGAATTGCACATATTGGAATACAGTGTAAACCCTTTCACAATAATATGTGGCCATTTGCTGTATCCTGAATGACAATAACAGCAATAATGGGGATAATCTGATGGGAAAAGCAGAGCGGGATGGATGATGGGTGGGACACCAGGGAACCTATTCTCCGCCCAGGGACTTGGGGTTCAAGCCAGGCTTTCCATTTTTCTCGGTTTGTGCTCCGTACCCAGCTGGCAAGACGCCTCCCTCTGATTCAAAGAGGGGAGAAGAATCCCTCACCCAGGGCTCTTGGGGACGTCAGACTGCTCCTTACGCAACAGCCTCCTAATGAGTTAAGTGTAAATGAATCAGAAGCAGATGGATTGGATTGTTCTGGAAATACACCCGAGGTTTAAAAATTAAGGGAAAAAGCATTTGGCAAAAGGCATTTTGGGGTTTGCCAAGACCCAGAACATTTGAAAAACAGTTCAAGATTTCTTTTGCTTTTTCTTTTCTCCTTAGTTGTGAAACCCACTATGCTGCCTACAGGTGGTAGAAGGAGACGGCCCCCTTCTTCAGACTGATGTTCCTCTTGCCGTGGGGGTGATGGACCCCGGACAGGAGGCAGTGGCTACCGAAGCAGGGCCTGACTGTGTCCAGGGGCAAGGCCCCGCGCCCGCCTCTGTTGGCAGGGGAAGGAGGGCCCTTGGGCTTGCAGCTCCCAGCCTGGGCCTCGCCCTCCGTCCGGGCCTGCTCTGGGCTGCTCTCTATGGCGTGCAATGTGCCTGCTGCCTTTCTAAGACTTGACTCACCTTGTCCAAACATGGGGAAGCTCATTACATAAGGGAAACGGTCTCCAATTTGCTAGGCGAGAAATTCTGGAAGTTAGCAAACGCTAATCCAATAAAATATAAAGTGAAATGTTTATTCTAGAAAAAACCCTTCAAACAATTTTTTTTTATTAGTCACATTTGGCACGGTTGAGCCTTTCCCTGGAGGGACCATCTTGCTGAGGGAAAAGGGAAACAAAGCAACGATCTCAGAGGAAAACTCAACCCAGCAGTTTCTAAATCTGCAACTGGCTGGCTGTGTGATTGCACACAAGACAGCAAATCTCTCCATGTTTTGGTTGCCCAATAACCATCTTGCAAGGGTTTCTTTGATTAAAGGCAAATATATGAATCAAATAGGTCGGGGGATGATTCACGCTGATAACGAATCCTAATGTTCCAGGAGCATTAGGTCTTTGGTGTAATCAACACACGGGAGGGACACTTAGCAAATTCTAGCAAAGTTGTCCCCCGTCCCTCTTTCCCCCAGACACCTACCTGTGAAGCCTGACTCACCTGCACGCCTCTCAGAATTCTGTGCCTTGAAAGCGTTGTGACCTTGGCCCTTCCCCAGGTGGGACGGTGGGAGACACTGGGAGACAGTGGCTCTGTGACCTGGGGTCCTACCCCAAGATTTCTAATTACGTTTCGGGGTCACCCACGTCCAAGAAGAGCTGTCGTCGTGTATGGGCTCTGCCACAACCCTGCCTGGAAAAAGCAATACTGGAGTTTCTCTCTGGTCTTGCTGCTGCTCTCACCCCCCACTTCTAACTGAGGCCCGGGGCTTTGGCGTGGTGAGAGGCTGGGAGCTGCAGGTCAGGCTGTGGGTGGGTGCTGTTGGCAGAGTGCAGGCAGAGCACGACTGAATTCCGTCCTTCCTCAGAGCCCCACCCAACCTGTCTTTCCATCCGTTTGTTCATTTACCTCCTCATCAGCTGTGTGGGTGCTGGTTCGTAGCCTGACCTCCAGCAAAGATAGGTCTGTTCGCCCCCGTCCACGTTGACAATGACAATCGGCCATTGCATAAGTGGTTACCATTTACAAAGAGCTTTCACATATATAATCTTGCCTCCTCTCAAAAACCCACAGCAAATGCAGGGGCCCTCAGATCATCTGGTCACCATCTCATGACAGAGGGGACGTTCTTCCCAGGGTCCCACAGCCACGCAGAGGCCAGGCTTGGTTTAGAGCCTCTTCACTCCCCAGGCTTGTACTTGAACTCACCTTGTTCTTGATCAGATCTATTTTGTTCTGTGTCCTCCTGTTTACATTACCCCACGTGGACTGTAAACTCCTCTGGGACAGGGGTCATGTTTGGTACGTCTCCATAGCTCGCATGGAGAGAGGCTGAGCAGCGTATGCGGAATCTGCTTAACAAACATCCAATGAACAGTAAAAAGTATTGAACTGGGTAGGACTAGATCACGGCGAACAGATTGGCATTGCGTTGCCTGATCTGAAAGAGCTGCTCCGGGTCTCTGGGAGCCTCCCTGATGGTCACGTGCTCTCCACCCTCACCCCCTTTAGTCCTGACACAGACTCCCTGACACCAGCTGTAGCATTATTACCCTTATTATCACCACTCTCGCAGAGCCAGCTCCCAGCGTGGGCCAAGACATAGGAAAGAAGGTGGGAGCTTCTAGATATCGTTCCAGCCAAGGGAATACGAGGCAGAAGCCCCGGCATTGGAGGGCGGAAGCAGCCCATGTGGGGAGAGAGGGGACAGACCACGTGGTCTTTGAGCTGGAGCCTGGCCCTACCCCGAAGTGCTGGGTGACCTCAGCCCCGCTGCCTCTGGCTGAACGTGAGAACAAAGGTCCTCTCTGTCCTGCCTCCTTGCTTCTTAACTATATGAGTGAGAGGGCAAATGAGATCCCATTTTGAACTCCCAGGAGGAAAGGCAGTAGTAATAACAACGATTATGTAGAGGGTCTGGCTTGTTGAGGCTGCCTTCAAACAGAAACTAGCTCACCCCCCAGGGCAGGTGGAGGCCACCCCTAGGAGCTGGGAGCCATTCTGGCTTTGGGGGTGCGGGAGGTACGGGGAAGGGCAGAGAACGCGGCAAGGGGTTCTCTTTCAGACTCATCACCGTCCTTGGAATTCCTAGGTGTGTGGGAATGCTGGTCAGGCCTCCTGCCTCCCCGGAGTTTCTTCCTCTCAGGGGAGAATTCAGGCTTCCCCATTTCTGACATGATGATTCAGAGCAAAAGTGGACTTGTCAGAGACAGGAAGGAAAGATAAGATAAAAATAAAAAGTTAGCCAGACTTATAAGTTTTTCTGGCCTTAGTTCCCCCTCTTCCTACCGCACAGCATTCACATTCTAGAAAATCAAAATCCCACAGCAAAGCCAGGAAAGGAGGGCAAGGCCACAGGCTCCAGGTCAAGGCCGGAGGGCAGTGGAAGAAGTGATTCAGAGCCCGGGGATGGAGGAGACCGCGGCGGCCAGGATGCAGGGCTCCGGGCGGGGCGTCAGCCTCAGTGCTGCTCGCGCACCCGCCCCCATCCACCCCAGAGGCAGGCAGCCGGGAGCCATGTGATCGATGGGCCCCAGCTTGAATGGAAAGTCCAGATTCCAGGGACACACAGCTTAAGAGGCAGGAGGAAACCCACCTCTCACATCTGCAACAAAATTAAACTAAATACATAAAATTTGTTAGTTTACAAATAGAACTGTTACTTGTTTCTCGGGGTATTAACAATCTCCTTTTTTTGATTAAGAGAATGTATTTTTAATTAAAAATTTTTTTTTCTGGTAATGCCCGTGAAAGACGTTTGTTTCAGTTACCAGCATTTCTGCAGAACTAATGTGGGTGGATTGTGACAGATATAATTTCTCCATCCTACAGTTTCATCAGCTTGAGTTCTGTTAAACTATACCCGCTGGGCTTAGCTCCTTTTAAAGTTTCCGCTTTGACAGGTAGATTTATTAGTCTTGAAATTTGTACAAATCAGATGTCACTCGTGGCAACTTGTCAAAATGTCAGTCTGGCGAGGCGGCATGAAAGGCTTTCTGGAGAGGGAGACAGCGGTGAGGCAGGCTTTAAAGAGCTCCAGCGCGAGCTGAGGAAGGAATGGGGCCGTGGCAGCTTCTTGATCCTGAGGCTTTACTTTATTGAATATCTCGGGCTGGACAGCGGACGGGCCGTCCGATCCCGGGTCTCTGAGACATCAAGGCTGACAGCCCCCGAATCATGGCTCCTGTCTGTTGCAATGTCAAGTTTCTTTGCTTGTTATGTTCACTTAGTGGGAGAAGGCCAGGGGTGCCGGTGTGGGGAAGGAGAGGGAATCCAGGTCTTTTGGTTTCCAAGAATGCTGGCTGGGTCCGGGTTGATGGAGGGGTGTTCCGGGGTGGGCTCCCCTGGCCAGAGCTCAGCGCAGCATCCCGGCTCATCAACCGAGATTCGAGTTCCACTGGGGAGAGGATGCAGCAGGAGGGAGGGGAAGGTCTCAGGTGGGAACTACAGGAGGGGACAACCCCGGCACAGCCGCAGGGGACCCAGGGCCTCCCTTTCCCAGTCTGCTGGCTTCCCACACTGACTTGGTCCCGATCACTTAATCAAAGATCCCACACTCTGGTCACCTCCATCATTATCTTAGTTTGACACAGAGGGAAATGTTATTAATAGTCAGAAACTTATCTGAATATTTTTCCCCTGGGGCAGTGGGCAGGAGTGCTGTAGAAAGAACTCAGCCAGGGAGTCCGGTGGACCGGACATTCAGGGCTCTGAGAAGGTGCCCTCTTGAGGTGAAGGCCAGGGGTGGGGAAGGAGAGTGAATCCAGGTCTTTTGGTTTCCAAGGATGCAGGGCTCGTGCTCCTGCAGTGGAAATATAATTCTGGTGGAGGAAGCTCTTACTGGACGATTGCACTGTTTGCCCATCTGTTGGTCCGTGTGTCTGCCCCGGGATGTCGGAAGACACCCAAGAGAGCTGCAGAGCTCAGTATTCCTACCACCTCTCTCTCCCATTCACCAAGAGGTTCAGGTGGGCTTGACACTGATGTCTTCAGAGACATAGGGCAGCTCTGAGACCCACACCGGATAACTGGGTCTTCCCTTACTCCCAAGCAGCGGGCTGGGGAACTGCCAGGCTGACGTCCTCAGCGTCACCTTCCCATCCACCCCCACCCTTTCTGGTCCCTTGTCTGCCTCTGAACTGTGCCGTCTCAGCCTCAGGCCAGGCACGACTTGATTTGAGAAGTGTGAAGTGTGCTCTCTCCCGCCCCATCCCCCGCCTTCTCATTTCTTTGCCTGTTGAATTATTGAAGGCCTTTTTCCTTCGTGAGTTCCCAGAAACTCCTGCTCCAATGCAAATGCCTCTTTGAGGGAGGAGACACCTCCTTACTGTGGATGAGGTGACAACACTGCTGAAAGCAAGGAAGTATTCTGTGGGGGCCAAGATCGGGGAAGAGGAAGCATGGAGACCCAAGGGGACCTGCCCAGCTCGTGATATTTTTGAGAGGCCGACCTGCCTGATGCATCCCTGTCCCGTTTCCAGAGCGGGGAGCCAGACTTTTTAAAGAGAGACAGGCAGGCCAGGTAAGGGGAGGCCGGCAGGGAGCCCCGAGGACCCTTCCCGGCCTCTCACCTGTCTTGCTCTCTAGTGAAGGGAAGGGGACTTCCACTTGCCCCTCTGTCCCCTCAACAGCACAGGTATTTGTCAGTGACTGAGTCCTTCTCTGTCAGCAGCGTGGAGTCCGAGGCGTCAGGAGGGGGATTTTCCTCTCGCTGGGCCCAGGAAGGTGTCGGTGTTCTTGCTGAAAAGGACAAGAATCGAGTCCACCGTTTATCTTTTCTCGTTGGTGCCTGGCACGCTGAGGAACTGAGATTATCCCAGGTGAAAAATCTCAGACATTAAGAGGCATGACAATGATCACAGTCGTGACGATATAATAACAGGGGTAGTTATCCTAATAATCCCGTAGGATGTATAGCCTGTCTTTCAAAGCACTCAAAACACTCTCGCGTCTGTGATCTCACATCCTCACAGCCTGCTTCTGGGGGAGAGATGGAGTGGAAGAGGCTCTTGCAGCTACGTGGGGAAACCGAGGCACCTAGCTCATGCCGTTCACTCTGGGCCCTTTAACTCAGCCACGTGACTCCTGGAAAAATGAATCTTTATGTTCGCTATCGCCCAATTATTTTGAGCTGCCATCCTGTCCCTGAGAGCGGAACACACACACACATACATCTGTGGCTTCCAACCCCCAAATGGGCCATTACTGAGAAGCGCTTCAGTTTACAGAGTTGAAAGACTTAATCGCCAGCCTCCACCCCAGCCCTCTTTTCTCCAGTGCTGTGCGCCGGTTCCCTCATCAAAAGGGAACAGGGAAGAGGCAGATCTGAGGGTTTTCACAGGGGAAAACTCTTTAAAAGAATCGCTCTGTGTCATAGTGCAGGGTGGCTTCCTTTCATGTGGCAAATGCATTGTGGCAGCTCCCCGCTCCACATCAGATAGATCATTACAGTGGGGACGGGTGGGATGGGGGGAGTCTTCCCAGCCCCTCCTCCCAGGGCAGCTCGGCCCGTCACAGGGAGGTGGGCTGGGGTCACTTTCAAAGGGCGAGCGTGGGGTCCTGAGGGGCTAATGAGTGGAGAACAGAGAAAAAGCGGTGGGTGCTCGTCGCTCGCGGGAGTCCTGTGATCCTCCGTAGTCAACGTGTCTCTGCTTGGTAATTTTAGGGCAGGCAGCAGGGAGAGAGAACGCGGGGTGGGGGGAAAGATGAGAAGGCGGGGAAAGGCAGGGGAGAAGAAGGAAAAAAAAAAAACACCCCACCAGCCTGTCTGGCGTTAGTTCAGAAAGCTCTCCAACTCACACATCTGGTTCTTATATTTCAAAGTTAATTAGTCATATTGAGGCTGTCTGAAGATAAATTTATCATCCAGAAAAAACACAAACAGTTTGAAAAATGAAAGGAAGTGGGGTGACATGGCTTGACGTTTAAATAAATCATTTTAACATGATTAAAAAACTTGTCCTGTCTGACACCCAGCACTTGGGTACTTTGTAAAGAATTTTTGACAAAGACAAGTCCCTGTTTGGTGTACGAAAGCCCTTGCCATTCAATTACTCAGAATAATCTTTGGCCAGTTACTTTTCTGAGCGACTTCTGGTGTGTGTGCCGGGCAGCCACGGCTGGGCCCTACTTTCTGGGGTGGTGGTAGGAAGCGTGGGGTAGCCAGTGGTTATTCCAGTTGAAACAAAACAAAACAAAACAACTCAGACGTGAAGCGGTGGGGTAACTGGAGAGCTTTTCTTTGGAGAGGAGTGAGGGTAAAGTGAAGGCTTAATCCGGGCCTCTCTGATGGCTGTCGGGTTTGAGCCGGAAATCCTTGCCCGGCCCAAAGACGAAAGATCCTCTTCAAATGTCTAGGCAGAGACTTCCAAGAACCAGATGTGTCCTGTTTCTTACACCTCCCAGGGCTCCGCTGATGGTTTCTGTGACAATGGAATTAGGAATCGGGGCTGTCTCTGGCCTGGCTGTAGGAAGCAGCGGCCAGATGGGGGTGGTAACAGTCTAAATTGTGGTGAGTCTGCTGGTTGGTTTGTTGGAGGAGCAGGTGTAGGTGAGCTGGAGTCTGTACAAGCTGAGACACACCACCGTCCTCCTGTTCTTCCCACCCTGCCCCAGCTGTGCCGGTGAACCCTGTGTACTCAGTAAAGGTCACTGGTTCCTGTTCTCCCGAATGACGGACAGCCCTTCCCAACCCAGCTCAGCAGTGGGGACAGACATCTGGAGTGGTGGTGGTAGAGTCCCTGGTGGCATATGTGGGTATTTCTAAATGTGATGGAAGGGAGGGGGCATATCCCAGGGCCTCCCCCAAATCTGTCCAAGGTAAATTGGCTCTTGGGAGATTTCGACGCTCCTTTTCATTTGTCCCTTGGTCGCGTGCTCCGTGCAGTTCAGGAGTGATATAATACAACATGAACGTTCTCTCCTATTAGCAATTTGGTCTCATCGGTTTTGTTAATGGGATAACAAGAGGTGCCGGTTATGGTGCAAAAGTCTCATCATGTTGGTAATTTTCACTGTAACATGTTAGCGATCTGTCACTATTTGTTTCCAGTAATACTGGCAAGAGTCTGCTTACATCAGGGTCTGGAAGGTTCTCTCCACACTCCCAGACTGTTCTTTCTTTCTCTGGCTAGGTAGCTTCCCTCCTCTGATCTGTCTCTGTCCCTCTCACTGCGCCTTTGTTTCTGTCTTCCTGGTACCACCTCCCTCCCCTCTGATAACCGATGACAATGTATGTTTCGGAGGGAAACGCTGTCCCAGGGCAGCCCCTGCAAGGATAGAATTCCAGACCTGGAGGCCCCAAACGATCATAATCCCCATCCTTTCCTCTGTCAGATGGAGAAATTGAGGCCCAGAGAGGAGAAATAAGTTGTCCAAAATATCACCGTCAGTTTATCACAGTCAGAGCAAGGCCAGGCCTACGACCCTGGTTTCAGGATTTCAAATCATGATGCCTTTTACTATGTGATGGACAGTGTCATACGAAAAATCAGTCAACCCCAGAAACCAACTTTCTTGCACATGGGAAACTCATTCCAGTGAAGTTAAGGTCACGGAGAGGAAAAAGTCTCCTTTGCCCTCATAACGGGGCTTTTCTCATCTTGATCAGGATGGGACCTCAAACCACGTAGTTTTCTGACGTGAGTCATCCTACCAGCTGAGATGCCCCAGTCTCAGTGTCCCCCACTCTAAAATCAGGAAGGGAAGGCTCTCCTTAGCGAATCCTGGCCATCAGCTGGGTGGATGAAGCTTCCGGTCCCAGCGCCGGTCACCAGTGGTCCAACACAGAAGCCCTGGCCACAGATAGCCTTTCCTATGCCGGGTGAGATGCTCCTGCCTACCTCCGGGCCCTGCAGCCCTGCTGCAGCTCTCAGAGACCTTCACCTTGCCCTTGTGCGTCAGCTGGGGAGGGCAGGATGCACTACTGTTGGAAGCGTTCCTTTCCACAGCTGGTGCCTCGAGGCATGGAGGCTGAGAAAAGCCAGAAGCATCACCCTGTCGTGCAAAGATGCCAGATTTCCAGTCAGACGGACTAGGGTTTGAATCATAGCTCTGCTACTTAGTAGCTGCGTGAGCATTCCAGATACAGAAACTGTGTCTCTGTTTCCTTACATGTAACATGAGGAGTCCTAATAGTCTGCCCATAGGTTTGCAGTGAGGAGTAGGGAACGTGTATGTAAAAGACCCAGAACTTTCCAAGGCACCTAGGAAGCCTGCCCCTTACTCAGAGTACAGGCAGGTGGCGTGGAGACTTACCTTGACTATCTTCTGAATTTGCTCGTATCAGGCTCACGGTGTCTGGATGTGTGAGGTTCAGCGGCGCTGGACCATTGAGGGACGTGTTCTATTTCCAGGGTCAAGGAGAATTTCAAAAGCAGAGGGATCTAGAGCAGCTGTTGAGAGGAGGGGAGCATGCCAACCGCTGAGTCACCAGGGGTGTCGATGTTGAGAGGAAAGAAGGAATATCCGCGTTTCTGTGGCAGGGAAAGAGGAAAAAGGAAAACAGAGGCTCTTGCTTGGGTGCTAGTGAGAGCTACTGGCTTGTGCACGTTCAGAGCCTTCCCACACATCGTCCAAAGCTTCTAAGGAAACCGCCAGCTGACTTTGAAATCTCAAAACAGTCTCATCACACCCTGTTGAATCATAAACTCTGTCTAGGGTGGGGATGTGGCAGTGCCATGCCGGGAAGGGGGCGTGCGCTCCTCCGAGGGGCGCCTCCCAGGCCTAAAGGGGATCAGAACCCCGGCTGGGCCGCCCTTCCTCCTGCTGTCCTTGAGGTGCTCTGGCTATGTGGTCTGCCTGCCTGCCTGCCTGTCTGGTGCTTCCTTAGGAGCTAACAGACTCTGTGTGTGTGTGTGCGCGTGTGTGTGCATGTGCAGGCGTATGTGCATGAATTTGCCTTTCCTGTGATCCGGGTCTCTACTTAGAAAATGGGAGGTCAGGGGATTCACAGTGGGATCCGTTTATAAAAAGCTAGGTCTGGGCAGCCAGGCCCTGCAGACCTGCCCCTCTCTGGGGTCTCAGTTTCTCTCCGTAGCTCTAACCCGACCAGCTCAGACTCATCGGGAAGGTCGCATCACGCCTGTCCCCTCCTTGGGGAGGTTCCCTGGAGCACAGTGGACTGTGCCTCTCAGTCCTTACTCTGCTTTTCGTTTTCCTTCTGAGCTTTGATCAGAGTGGTAACCAGCTTGTTACTTATTTTGGGTCCTGTCTGGAGAATGTAAGCCAGGTGAGGGCAGGGCCTTTGCCAGCCTGTTGGCCTCTGTCTTCCTGGTGCTAGAACACCTGGGATCCAAGGCCACACGTGCACGGGTGTACCTGTTGCGTTAATGAGGGAACCTGCACAGCGTGGCCGTTAATGACTTCCTCTACCTGCCTCCCAGGGTTTGCGTAAGGGTCAGAGGACCGGGGCTGTGAAAGTCATTTGAAAAAGTTCAGAGAAATATGCCAAGTGTGAACCATTAACATCCGTCTCCTGCAGGAGGTGGACGACATTCCTTTGCCAAAATCTCTCAGCAGCCTTGAGGTGAGCCTGGCAGACCCTAGACACTTTCCAAGAGCCTCGCTCCCACCTCCACTGGGGTCCTTGAAGCGAGACCTCAGATCACAGAACAGTCCAGCTCAGCTTTACTCGTGTTCGCCCAGTGCCTGCTGCGTGGTGACGGATGCAGGAGTTCCCCGGGGCATAATTCTGCCTCTGTCCTCCGAAAACTCACAAGCTAATGGGCGAGGCCAACCTGCAAACCAATAAGTCCTCATGCAGGGACACGTGCCGCAGCACAGGCAAGTTGAGGTACCCGTGTCAATGGGGGGAAGCAGTGATTAACCTCAAGGAGATGGGGAGATGATGGCAGGATCCCTCGGAAGACGAGGCCCCGCCCTCTGGGAACTTACACCTTGAGCCCGTGTGTCTTGACTTTGACCTCTCCCTGCCCCATCTCCACCCAGTTTTTCCTGATCACCCCCAACATGAACTTTTTTTTTTTTTTTTTTTTTGCGGTACGCGGGCCTCTCACTGTTGTGGCCTCTCCCGTTGCGGAGCACAGGCTCCGGACGCGCAGGCTCAGCGGCCATGGCTCACGGGCCCAGCCACTCGGCGGCATGTGGGATCTTCCCGGACTGGGGCACGAACCCGTGTCCCCTGTATCGGCAGGCGGACTCTCAACACTGCGCCATCAGGGAAGCCCAACTACATGAATTTTTAATCCCACAGATATACAGTGTATCTGTTTAGCCTTTGTAATATCTTAGATGTTTTACCCCCCAAGGATGCCTGCAGGGAATGCGTGCTCTTACCGCCCGCCTTTCTGCCCTCCCAGCCCATTCGGCTGACCCCTGTCAACCTCTCCTGCATGCCCTGATGGCGTGGCAAGTCTTCCCTTCTGTTGACAGTCACCAAATATGCAGCCCTGGGACACACACAGGCCAGAGCTCAGTGCACCAGGGGCCTTCCTGGGGGCTTGGTGGCTGGTCTCTAGGTTTAAGGGTGCTCCTGGCTCCTTCACCTCCTCTCCTGTGAGGCCATTTGGGAAGCCTCACCCATCATCACCCTGCCGGCTCCCCAGCATCCTTCTGTGTGGCCCTGACATAGCAGAATACTCTCACTTCTGCCAAATCAATGTGGCCCCCACCCCGGCCTGGCATGCAGGGCTGGGACTCTGCCGTCTCCTCTTAACTGTCCTCTTCCACGTGCCATCCCTCATCTTACCGTTTCGGCATCACTGGCAGCCCGAGGCCACCCAACCGGGCACTGTTTGGCCCAGGACAGATGCCAGGCTGGGCCACGTGCTTCCTGTGTGCAGCTCTGGTCTCCAGACTGTCTGCCTCCTGTGGGTGAGGACTGCTTCCCATTCTTCTCTGCTTCTCCCTCCTCCTGAAGCAGTGGTCCTTGCACACCTGTTGGTTGATGGGCCTACTTTTTCCTTCTCAGTCCAACTAGGGAAAGCAGGAATTTTTCCTCTTATAAGTCTTCTCATTGAATACGGGGCACTGAGTAGGGACTTAAAGCATGTTTGTTGAATGAATTGAACTAGAGAATGTTTTTGTTTCTTCTGACACCATTTAGACAACATGGTACGCTCAGGTCCTGGTCTCCTGGAACTTGACTTTGAGTGTCGAGTAGCTCCCAAGGCTTGAATCCATCCCCGGCCTCTCAAAGTCACAATTTCTCAGGAGCTGAGCAGGGTACCAGCCAGGTGTCATTCTGTCATATGGTTGGTTTTCTCCTGGAGGAAGAGCCATCACGTTTCAGCTCCATCATGGAACCAATTGTCATAAAGCAGTGTCTTCTAGATTCTGTCTTAGGTACTCTCGACAATACTCTTCTGGGGGGCTCTTTTTTAGAGCCGCTTTTGGTTGGGTTGGGTTAGCAGAGACATTTAGACATTCTGCTTTGCAAATTCCTGGAGAAATTACATCCCTGTCGTATTTGAACACTCTCAAATAGGAAAGAATTACTTTATTGGGTGTCCCCCCCTCCCTCCTCCTAAATGTTTGAAGCTAACAAAATGTTTTCAAGCAATTTCTCGCCACTGGATTTGGTGAAACTCACTTCAAGTGTCTTTCCAGAGCCTTTCATAGAAAAGTAATTGTGTAATTAGCTATAAATTAGTAAAAATTATGCTAATTACTTCCAGGTGTGACATATTTTGTGCTTAAAAACGAGTAAGAGAAATAAAGGAGCTGTCACTGGGGTTCCCAAGTGAAGCTTGGCCCAGGCAGCTTGGCAGGCTGATGTGCACATTTACTTAATATTATTTTTTTAATTATGTAATTTCTGAATAAGTACAAACAGACCCGAGAACAAAAGTACAACAGACAAAACCCAGGGGTGGTTGTTTTTGTGTGTGTGCTTAATTAAAAGGAGGTTCCGTAGAACGCTTTCCAGGACTTTTCAAACTTGTAAGGGGGGACTGGAGGCGGTGGGATAGGGGGATGTCGGGGTCAAAGAGGTCTCTGGGGTTCCTGGGCTCTTGAAGCCGGAAGGGGTCTGACGGCCCCCTGGGGGTTTGCCCTCTTCACACCCCCTTCACCCTTTCAGTTCTGATTGTCAAGGTGATGTGTACCATGGCCAAGACATGGCAGCTGTGATGTGCTAATGGCATTGCACATCATTTGCATACGGCTCTTTTTTTAAAAAAACGGAGGTGACATTGATTTATCACTTTATGTAAGTTTCACGTGTACAACATTCTATTTTGACTTCTGAACGCACTACACTGTGCTCACCACCAAAAGTTTAGTTTCCAGCCCTTACTGTGCAGTTGACCCCTTTCACCCATTTTGCCCTCCCCAACCCCGTTTCCCTCAAGTAACCACTGATCTGCTCTCTGTGTCTACATTTTTGCCTTTGTTTTGGTTGTTTGTTTATTTATTTATTTAATATTCCACGTATGAGTGAAATCATACAGTATTCGTCTTTCTCCGACTTATTTCACTTAGCATAATGCCCTCAAGATCTACCCATGTTGTTGCAGATGGCAAGCTTTCATCTTTTTAATGGCTGAGTAGTATTCCATTGTGTGTGTGTGTGTGTGTGTGTGTGTGTGTGTGTGTGCCACATCTTCTTTATCCATTCATCTGTTGATAGGCACTTAGGTCATCATTTCCATGTCTTGGCTATTGTAATTAATGCTGCAATGAATATAGGAGTGCATATATCTTATCAAATTAGTGTTTTTATATTTGGGTAAACACCCAGTAGTGGAATAGCTGGACCGTATGGTGGTTCTATTTTTAGTTTTCTGAACCACCTCAGCACTGTTTTCCATAGTGGCTGCCCCACTTTACATTCCCACCAACAGTGTGCATTCAGCTCTCTTTGTGGCACAGTGCTTTACTGTATTGGTTTTTCTATCCTGTGAGGTATGTAGAACAGGTTTTCATAGCATATACGGAAGTCTGAAGGACCACATTCTCCCGGGATGAAGTAAAGGGAGAAAGGAGAGGGTGGGATCTCTTTCCTTCCTGTTTTTCTTCCAACCTTTTCCTCCTTTCCCTCTTCCTCTTTCTTTTTAAATTCATTCCACTACGATTGGGACCACTCTACTCTGCACCCGCTCGCAACGGTGGCAGGGTGGAAACCAGCCAATCAGTCCATCTGTCAGTCAGACATGCTGGGTTCTGTGGTAGGTGCTGGGCATCCAGAGACAAATGTCATGTCAAAGCTCACTGTTGGAGGAGACAGACATGAGGAAACACTTTGATGGAATACGGGCAGTACTCTGATTACGGTGACCCAAGGGCTTGGGATTTCTAAGGATAAAGCCACTTTCAAATATTCCGTCTCATTGTCTTTCCACGAGTACATTTGTGCTCATGATACGTTGCGTCCCCAGCTTTGAGTTGAAGGACTTGGTCCCCAGGGCTGTAACAGAGGAACGTAGAAAGTGCTCTGGCTGGACGAGAATCAAATCATCCTCCAAGAGGACGGGCACATCAGCTCGGTCTTCAAGGGTAAGTGGAAGTTTTCCAGGCAGAGAAGGAGAGAAAGGGAATTCTTTCTGTAGAGGCGATGGCTGAGAAGGACTTCGAAGGATGACTAAGAACTGGAAGAGGAGATGCTAGTTGGGGGGCTGGGTAGGGCAGGAGGGGCAAAAGCACAAAGGCATCAGACAGTGTGATGTCTTGGGGCAACTACAAGTGTTTTGGTGTCACTGGAGCATTAAGAGTGAGGAGAGGGGTAGGGAAAGGAGGCTGGGCTCAAGGAGAGCCTGGTTGGCTCTACCCTAGAGCGCGGACTTTGGAATATAGGGAAGCCACTGTAAGATAAAGTCCAGTTAGTGTGTGCGTGTGTGTGTGTGTGTGTGTGTGTGTGTGTGTGTGACAGGGACAGAGGGAGATTAGCAGAGCCATGTTCTCTGGCCTTCCCTAAGGAAAGCTGGTTCATATTTTCAAGAAGACAAATTTAAAGACCGATGGGCCAGCTGGGCTTAGAGGCGAAGATCCCCCATTTCTCACTGGAGAGCAGGGACCGCCCCCGGGAGAGACCTTGAAGGGATGTCCTGAGAGAGTGGCTTTCTGACCTGGTCTGCTGGTCACCCTGTGGCCTCCACTCACCGTCACAGGCTGCAGACCGCATCACACCTCCAGCCTTCAGCCGTACGCATTTAAGGCAACAGATTCTCGAGGGGCAGCTGCTCTGGGAGCTTACCAAGGGCACTCATTTAAGAGGAAAAGGAATAAACAGCACATGTGTTTTCTTCAACACTCTTGACGTTCTCACAACCTCCTTCTAAGTTTCTGTCTTTCTGATCTGCAGATTAAACAAAGAAACCTCACTGAAATATCTTTTTAAAACAGAAAGATATTTGGAATTATTATTATTATTTTTTAACATCTTTATTGGAGTATCATTGCTTTACAATAGTGTGTTAGCTTCTGCTTTATAACAAAGTAAATCAGTTATACATATACATATGTTCCCATATCTCTTCCCTCTTGCGTCTCCCTCCCTCCCACCCTCCCTATCCCACCCCTCTAGGTGGTCACAAAGCACCGAGCTGATCTCCCTGTGCTATGCGGCTGCTTCCCACTAGCTATCTATTTTACATTTGGTAGTGTGTATATGTCCATGCCACTCTCTCACTTTGTCACAGAAAGATAGAGAAATATTAAGGAAGTGTAGGAAAAACAAAGTAAAAAAACCCAAAACAAACAAACAAACAAAAACCCCTGAAACAACAATGACAGCAACAACCACAAACAAAAAGGTGCAGGTCTGGAGGCAGGAAAGCCGGGTCACGTCCTGATTCTGGCCCTCCTCATCCATCTCATGTGACTTGAGTCACTTTCCCATCCAGGCTTCAGATTCTGCATTTTTAAAACAAGAGGATTGAGCTAATTTATCTCAAAGTTCTTCCCAGCTCAGATCTGTAACCTCTGCATTTTTAAATTTTACTTTCAGTAGCAGCATGAGAAAACACCTTTATTTTTCCTTTTATTCTTATCATACAGATGAAGATGGTAACAGGGCTGAGTATTATGTGGGCTGTCTCACAGTTAGGCTGTGGGACATTTGAAAGTGTTAACCATCAAAAATATTTCCTTTCCTACATTTTCCATTTCCCAGGGTCAAGGTGTTTTCAATGCGGAACCCTAGGTTGTTGGATCAGGAGACACGTTTTGTTTGCTTCCTATAAAAGGCAGCTTGTGTGTTGTCACTAGCCCCGCCCTCGTGTAACCACATTTACAGCATTAATGATGACAAGGATGCTGAGGATGATGGGAACTAGTATCTGTTGAGTGCGTGCCTCTGTGGGTCAGACATTAGTCTAAGAGCTTTGTGTGTACTTCATCCTACGGGGTGGGTATAATTATTATGCCCATTTCACAGATGAGGGCATACACACCCAGGGAAGATGTCACCAGGACTCCTGTGCTGGGCTTGAGGAAGGCACATACATTCAGAATAGGATTCTTGTGGGTTCGATCCCTGCATTCCTGAGTCATGTCCCTGGCCAGCCACCCAGGGCTCCTGAAGATTCAATGAGACAATCTTTGTGACAAGTACTTTGCAGACTGTGATGTACCATGCGCATGCAGACAGAAACCGACGAGAACCAGCGCCAGGGCAGATGGGACTAATGTGGCCACAGTGGGCCAATCCTCCCCAGCAGGACGGCTGGAGTCCCAGAGAAAGGCAGAGACGCTGAGGCCAGGCTGGGGAGAGGATGTCTTGCAGGCGGAGTTGGGGCCTCTCTGCCTGAGGCTCCCTCCTCCTGGGGCAGGTGGCCTTCCTCCCAGGAGCTCCATCTTGCCCTTTGATTCTTCCTGGCTCCTTTCCTTTTAGAACCAGGCATGGGGTCAATCTGCTTTCTCATTACCCAAGAGGTCAAGTCTAGCCACCTTGGCTGGCACGAAAGCCCTCCCCAGCTGGGCCTGCCCCAGGAACCTGGCCCCGCCCCAGGAACCTGGCCCCATTTCCTGCAGCTCACCCCCAGACACCTCCTTCTGCTCCAGTGGCCACTCTCCTTGGTGTTCCCCGTAGACTAGGCACAGTTGTCCCTTTGGTGTCTTGACTGACGCTGTCCCTTTCCTGAAGTACTGGCTTCTCCCCACTCACCCCCAATGACAGCTGAAGTTCCACCTCCTTTCAAGGTCTTTGCTTCAGGCCTTTCTGTCAAATGTGGGCTCTTAGCACCCTTTATCTCCATCAGTCTTACTGGCCATCTGAGTGTGGCTCTTCTGGAGGGCAAGGGACTGAAGGAGATTCAGCCTTTTGTAAAAAACACCCTTAAGCTTTGCATTTGGAATTTTGTTCATAGTGCTTTGCCTGAGCCGCTCTTTGTAGGGAGAAAGAGGAACGCTGTGGACAACCTTGGCCTTCCTCTAGATCTGTTTTGTGGCCAGGCTGGTTAAGCCTTCATCTCCCAGGATGGCCTGACTCTGCGGTTAGAAAGGGTTCTGTGCTTGCAGCCCCGGGGAGTGTTTGCAGTGGCACCAAAGCCCTGTTAACTCCAACTAGTGTCCCCAACTCCCCGGTCAGGGAGTCTGGCCTCGGCCAGACGAGAGATCTCTCCATACCTGCTATACAGGCCAACACCTCTTGTGATAACTCCCAGAAGAGAGAATTTGAAAGAAGTCAACTCATGCCAAAAATGCCTTTGTCAGTGTGTCTCTGTAGGGGTGGTCAAGACTGGCTGCATAGTGTAGGCGGCCCGGAGCCAACTGAAAACTGTGGCTCCTTGAATTTCAAGATGGCGATGAGCAGAGCATCAAACCTACACGGGCCTTTCTGACTCGGGAGAGGTTGGGGGTCGTGCGGACATGCAAGGACACCATGAACCGGCTCTGCTGGCTTCCGTGCCTGGTGTGTTGGCTGCTGTCACAGGTGCAGGCGGTGGTGTTGTTGGTGTGTGTTAATTTCTTCTTCTTTTTACTCAGCAATTTCCAAGTTAGATAATAATATTAAGCATCTACCACATGACCGGCAGTGTTTACAACACCATGAAGGGGGAGATTCACAAAATCAGTAGAAGATACTGGCTCTTCCTTGATAGATGTTTACAGTATTATCAAAGAGACAAGAGATATATGCATTCCATTCCCATTTATCTCCATCGGATGAAGAATCGCAGGCTCAGAGAGGCTAACTGGTTTGCCAAAGTCACACAGCTACTCCAGGGCTCCAGTACTTTCTGTGTAGCCTCACCCACGAAACACTTAAAGAACTGGTCCACTTGGTGCAGAGTCCTAGGAGCTGTGTGAGGTCAGGGAAGCAGGGGCGACCGGTCAGGGTCATGGACTAGTCGGGGCCGACTTGGAGAGGAGGAAGGGTTTTGGTTGGGGGGAGGATGCAGTGAGGGGAGGGCGTTCTGCCATCAGAGAGGTGGGTCTGGCTCCATCGAAGGGGGCTGCGAGGTCAGGGGGTCCTCTTTGCTCACTCCTTTCCTTCCAAATGAGGTACCAGTTCTCTGGGGCCATCTCTCCCTTAATCCCAGTTCAGTGTTTTTCAAGCTTTCTGGACCACAACCCTCAGTAAGAAATTTTCAGGTGTGGCCCAGTACACACACATGTGTACGTGTGTGTGTGTGCTTGTGCTTCCGTGTGTTTACTTACCTTTATGACTTCTGATGCAAGCGGATGTTTTCTATTATATTCTGTTATGTAATTAAAATCCAGATGATGGTACAGCAAACTGAGGCACTACCCCAACTGGACTTTGACGCCACGCTGCCATAATTACTACATGGACAGTTCTTTTGCCCTCAAAGCCCGCACAGAAGGAAGGGCTATGTCTTCAGCTCTGAGAGCCTGTGGAACTCTCTCTCTCTCTCTCTTTGGATGCCTAAAGCTCGTCCTGCTGGCATTCTGCCCTTCTACCGCCCACCCACTGCCAGGATCTCAGACCCTCCTACCATGGGTTTAATTACATTTTCATGCAATTGCATTTTCTCTTCCCAGTATGAGGAAGTACACCTTCCTCATGAGAAAACACCGTCCTAGAGGATGAACAAGACACAGCAGGTGGTAAGGACTCCTGAGCCCATTTCCCCAGCTCCTCCGAAGCCCAGCCCTGTGCCTTTCCTATAGCAGGCGTTCAGCAAGTGTTAAGAGATTGAGAAATTGGTTGAGTATCTCAGAAGGATTTGGAAATTTTCTAAGGAGTTGAACGTGACTTTAGCATTACTGGTTTAAAAGGCCTCTTGGTGGGGCAGGCATTTGACGGTTCCCCTTGCAGGCTCGCAAGGAACGCCCCACCTTCTCAGCTGTTCTCCCTCTTATCATGTTTTTCCTCTGACTCAGCTTTGCTTTCCAGCCTCAGGTACTTCTGGGGCTCATACCCCATTGCTTTTTACTGAGAGAAGCTAAATGTGATGGTGGCGAGTTTGATGAGACCCACGCACTCTGGCTGGCCTGTTCCCTGAGCCAGACAGCAGAAACCCCCCAGCATAACCCGCTCACCTCACCCACAGTGCGGGGAGAACACTGACCTCAGTGTCAGGAAACTTCACGTCGCAGTCCCCTTACCCAGGTGAGTGACATTGGGGCAATGGCTTAGCGTCTCGGTACTTCATTTCTCTTCCCTTGTCATCCTCTTGCTTGTTGAGATGACCGCATTACCTAACACGTGGCAACTTTACCTGTCTGGCAGTTGAATGATACCCACCTGAATTTGTAACCTTCGTTTGTGTAACGGCTTCCTGCTCATCTTTGAACTGTGTGAATTGTTTTATGACCGACCCAGTTGACTGGGGAGCTGAGGTTGGGTTATCCAAGATTACTCAGCTAATAAGCAGTGGAGTTAGAATTCAAACTCAGATTTTCTCTTTCCAAATTCTATATTCTTATCCTCATGATTTAATGTAATTATATCAGCCCATTAAGTTAATGCTTATTTCCTCTGGCCCAGCGGCGCTCTGAAAGGAGTGAACTTCTGTTGATGGAGGGAGGGTTGACTCGTGGTGGAGACAGGGAAGCAGTGGTCAGAGGAGGGAGAGGAAAGGAAGGCAGAGGGTGTGAGTGAAGAACCAAGTTTAGGAATCACAGGAGGCTCACGGTTGAAGGCTTCCTGGGTCGTTTCACTGCTGTTTCAGCTCCCTGGGTCCCTGGGCAGCAGCCATCAGATACGCCATCAGTGATTTTAATCAACAAACCAATGAACCGACATTTACTTGGGGATTTCGAGGCTGACGCAGAAGTCTCATTGCTGGCGAGCACTTTGCACTGAGGTCATTTTCCATGGCAGCACAGCCCTAGGCCGCCAGCCCTTGAGTTTGGAATCAGAGGGGTGGGTGATGTTCTTTGCAGAGTCCGTGAGCCCCTGGTGGTTTCCATCCCATTGTCACATCAGTGCAGAAGGGGAGCGGGTGGGGTCAGTGTTGGGATGGGGCCATCTTCTCTGACGACTCAGCCTCCTCCATGGGCCGTGTCAGTCAATGACTTCTTTTCCTTTTCTCAGTTTCCAACCTGGTCTTTAAAACGTGATATGACATTCTTTGCTCTAATGAATAAGCCTATGCGGTGGGGCGGGGGGTTGTTTTAGCCCTGCTCCCATTTTATAGATGAGGAAACTTGGGCTCAAAGAGAGACTGGGACACCGCCCCCCCCCGCCCCCCCTACAATGTCCTGAAGCCGGATTTGGATCTAAGTGTGCTGATTTCAGAGTCCACCATCATTGACTTCTCCTCAGGTGCCTCAGCTCTTAGAGAAAGGACCGGGTAAGGGAGGAATGTGAGTTACCCAGGCAGTCACAGGCTCCTACAGAGGACCTCAAATCCTGAGACCCTTGGCTGCTGGAAGGCAGGTCTATGTTGAAGCTTTTGGTTTCCTGTTCTCAGTACTTCCTCTGGAGGATTTCTCTCCAACAGGTGTAACTCAGTCACCTGCATAAGTGTTATTAAAAACTCTAAGACAGGGTCTGTAAAAGCAAACCAAATAATTCAGAAGTCTCCCTTTCGCCACCCCCTCTTTACCAGTAGCTACTGTTAATAGTTCTGTGTGCGTGTCTTCAGACGTTTTAAGCGTGGATATGCTTATATGTATGTGTGTGTTATATGTAAAATGCTTTCAAGCATAAGCAGGATCATACTATACATAGAATTCTGCAACTTGCTTTTACACTGGAGAACGTTTTATGGACATGCCTTCATGTTAGTATCCACAGTCCTGCCTCATTCTTTTTGTTTGTTTGTTTTTGTTTTTTTGCAGTACGCGGGCCTCTCACTATTGTGGCCTCTCCCGTTGCGGAGCACAGGCTCCGGACGCGCAGCCTCAGCGGCCATGGCTCACGGGCCCAGCCGCTCCGCGGCATGTGGGATCTTCCCGGACCGGGGCACGAACCCGTGTCCCCTGCATCGGCAGGCGGACTCTCGACCACTGCGCCACCAGGGAAGCCCCTGCCTCATTCTTTTTAATGCATGCTTGGTGTTAATATTTCATTTTATAGATGAACCAGTTTATTTAACCTGTTACCAATGGGTGGACGCTTAGGTTGATTCCAGCTTTTTTCTATTACAAACAGTGCTTTTGTGAGCATCCTTGTGTAGTTGGAGAAATTCATATAAATGAAATTTCTGGCCTGCAGGATTCGTGCATTTATAATTTTGATCGATATTGCCACATGGCTCTCTGAAGTGGTTGTCCCATTCACAACATCAATCTAAACATTGCTTTCTTTTTTTTTTTTTTCGTGTGTTCAGTAAATATTGTGGAAATTGGTCCTGACGGTTTAGTCAATTATTATTGGGATTCAACTCTCCTCTCTACTACTCAGGGGTGAGTCCATCCCATTCTGGGGTGCTTGATTGGAATTCCATTTCTGCTTTCACTGGCTGGGGGATTGTGGGAAGTTTGCTTGACAGGATCTGAGCCATGATTTCCTCTTGGAGATAACATGACCTCTCTTGAAGAATGGAGTTAGGGACGTCATAAGTATTTTTTTTTTAAGAATTTTTTTTGACTTTAAAGTCTTTATTGAATTTGTTTCAATATTGTTTCTGTTTTTTTATGGTTTTTGGCCGCGAGGCATGGGGCATCTTAACTCCCCAAACAGGGATGGAACCCACACTCTCTGCCCTGAAAGGCAAGGTCTTAACCACTGGACTGCCAGGGAAGTCCCGACATCATGAGGATTTGTTGAGCTTCTTGTCCGAGGTCTGGCACAGAAGAGGTGTTCAAAGCATGCTGTCATTGTCCCCCACAAGCGTGGTCAACACCTGCCATCCCGCCCTAATGAGAGAGGTGGAGTGATTTGCCAAAGGACTCAGGGGGAAACCGAGGCACGGTTGTTAATTGTTTCTCTGTAGTGGCGGCATTAACACGCTTACCTGGTAGACCGCAAGTCTCTGCAGGGCAGGGCCTTTGTTTTCTACTTCTTTGTACTCTCACAAGCCCTGAGCCCAGTGGAGTTCGACATTTGGGGTGGTGGTGAGCGACAGCTGTGACCGGGGACGATGTGTACCAGGAGGAGACCCTGTGGAGGCAGAATCCGTTTTAGAATCCACATCCATTAGGAGACCCAAATGATGCTTCCCACTTTTTCCTATTTAGTGAATTTCAGAAAGGAGCATCAGTGGGAAGTGGAGGAAGGGAAAAAAAACAAACCAAAAACCAGTCTGGGCCCAGAAAGCCCTTTTAGACATTGTTTTTGGGACATGCTTGTGAAGCTGGGAGGAACCTGGATGCTGTTTGGGAAGATGTGTCGGTAATTTGCACTCAGGAGACCCCCAAGTGGCCTCGCTGGATGTGCAGTGGGCAGAGCCCTGCTCCCGTTGGGCTGGTACTGGGAGGGCCACTGCTTTGCTCTCCCTGTGACTTTCCACCTACTCGTTTGGACTTTCCTCTCTATTTTTGGAAAGGGCCTTGTGCTTTATTCCCTCCCCATACTGCCTGTCCACTCCAAAGGCATCTGGTGTCAAGAACTCTATCTGAAAAGCTTGATCTGTGGAGGGCTGTCAATCATGCCCCAGAACTGGCTGGCCCCGGTGGGGGAGGGGAGGGAGCACGGCCATGCCCCGGGGTGTGGAGTCAGGTCAGGCTAGGGGGCCAGGTGACTGGAGTTGTGATCTCACTGCATCACATCTCTCCGTGCCTCAGCCTTCCCTTCTGTTAAATGCGGTTAAAGTTGCCCTTGCCTCATCGTGAGGGAGTTACAAGGGCAGCTCAGATGTTTGACACCAGAGCAAGAGAAATCACAGGGAGGAAATTCCTCTGTCAGTAATTCAGGAAAGTGGGGTTGCATTCATGTCGCTCCTGGGTCCTCGGGGATTGAGAAGACGTGCCAAACTTATAATCTTCCATGCAGAGGTTGGAGCCTCCTGCCTGCCTGTGCCTAGTTTAATCACAGAGGGCTGAGTCCTAATTCCTTCCTTGCCTCTACTAGCTGTATGGTCTTGGGCAACTCACTTCAATTCTTTGGGCCAGATTTCCTCGTATATAAAATGGACATAACATTAGCACCCCCTTAGGTTGTGAGAGGATTCGCTATTATTATCTTTGGCTGCACGTGAAAATTCCATTTCAGGGAGATAGATACTTCTTGGCCTTCAGTCAAGTAGGCTATGGATTAGTATGCTACAGACCGTGCTGTATGCTATAGTGTGTTATGCTATATATGCTACAAACAATAAGCTACGCTACTGCATGCTGTGCATCGTGGAAACCCCTTTGTGGGCAGTGGGGAAGCTTCAGGAAAGGAAAGGTGTTTTTGGGTGGCAGGAGGGTTTTCCAAACTATTTTCCATCTGTCCCAGTCCATTGCGTTCCATCCTACGGCGTCAATGCCATTCAATGAGCTTTTACTCAGCATCTAGTGTGCTGAGTGAGGAAATCCAGTGCCTTTCTCTGATTCAGCCTGGATCTGAGGGCAAGAGACAGTGACAGAAAGGGCAAATCAGAATCGAAGTCCTGCTGAAGAGCTTCTAAAGAAAAGAGTAATAACCTCTGAGCTCTGGCTTCTAACCCAGCCCATGTCTGGGCATGGCCCACATGCCTGGGTCCAGAGTTGAAAGAGAAGCCTGGTCTCTTAGCAACATGTTTATGTTGGTTTGGCTTTGAGATGAAAGTGAGGACATGATTTCCACTCCTGGGCAGCTGGGCCCGGAACATTGGAGAGAGATGAGGTTAATTGTTCCCTTTTTTAAATTGGCTAGGGTCCTTTTATTCCTACCTCAACTCTATTAAAAAAAGATATAGGATTATGTATGTGTTACACACACACACACATCACACACACACACACACACACACACATACACACCGATCCAGAGAAGAACAAATTAGCAAATTTCCTAACCAGGTCCTATCTGTAGGTCTGTCGTGAAGCAGTGAAGACCCCTGTGGCTTGAATGCCGGTCTCAGCACTACCAAGTGTTGATTGAGTTTTGGTCCCAGTAGTAAAAAGCATGTGTGAAATTCAAATACAGAATTTCAAAGCCTTGAGCACTTCCTGAGAGTCTCAGTGGCTTTAATAAGGGAAGGGCATCTCTTTGGTGGCAAGTGGTTATCCTTCACAGTGCAAGCACAAATTGGATCATAATTAATGAATCTGACATATGTTCCTCCTTGCCATGCAGAGGAGCTCGCATTTCTTTCCTATTTGTCTCCATCTCCATCGCTTTATATTCCCCTCTACAAGGGGGGATGTTGCCACATTCAGATGAAAGTTTATACATTGGTAAGTTCTTCTCTAGCTTAGCGACCAGTTTGGAACAGTTTATTTCTCTCTTCTTCCTTCTCTTCCTCCCTTCCTCCTTCCTCCCTTCTAGTACCATTTGCAAATCTGGAAATATATGATGGTGTCCTAGAGCTGCTTAACGCTGCTTAAATGCGAGAGTCCCTGGTATGAGGTGGAGAGGAGACTTGCCTTGTCCAAGAGTGTTCTCGCCATTCTTTATTCTTGTTCTCTCCTTCTGTAGCATCTTTCTTCTCTGTTTTCTTCTTTCCTCACAGGGTACCATAGGGGTTCTGGTAGTTGAACTGATGCCTAAAAAGGGCATTATGAATATAGACTTAGTCTTTCCAGTGCTGAGAAGCTGGGAGAGCCACTGTAGAACTTGATTCCTGTCTCTCCTTCATTTAGCAAATGTTTACTGAGTGCTCACCATGGCTGGTCACTACCCCCAACACCAGGACTAGGAAGACCAATAAGATATAGTCCTGGCCCTTTAGGGGTCTTTGCACCTAGCCTCATTTATCATTCTGTATCCTTACCGCATCCTTCGCCAGTGGGGTCCGCTTTCTCTCCTCCACACCTCACATTGACTTTGAGGCATCCCAACTCATTTGCTCATTTGTGGGATGGGCACACGTGCTCCTCTCAGCCTCCTTTGGATGTGGCCAAAGTCACAAATCTGTGCCAGGGAGAGTAGGCTTCTCTCTAAACAGATGCCTCTGGACCAAATGTTTGTGTCCCCTCAAAATTCATGTGTTGAAATCTTAACCCCCAGGATGATGAGATTAGGAGGTGGGGTCTTTGGGAGGTGATTAGGACGTGAGGGCAGAACCCTCATGATTAAGATTAGTGCCCTTCTAAAAGACATCCCTCCTGGGGACTGGTTTGCTATACTATGTATCCTACGAGCTTTTTCTCTTTGGGAACTTGAGTTAGAATGAAAAAAATCTCAAAATCTAAACTTAAAAAAACAACAACGCATCTTTTGGGAACTACATAAATTTGAGGTTTATCTTTTATTTTTCCGAGTTTCCATATGAAACTAAGATGACATATAGTAAGAATTTTTGCCTCATCCCATGAGAGCCTAAAAGAGAGCATTAAATACTGTTGACAGACTGATTCTAGGGCTGGGGCAGGGAAACTACAAGATAAGCCTGCAGCACCTTGTAGCAGAAGTAAGGAAATGCTCAAAAAATAAAAAGATGAGACTGAGGAGCCATGACGACCGTATGCCATGTGGACATTAATGGAAAAACTGATGAATAATATCTGGGCTTCGTTAACAGTAATGTACCAACATCAGTTTCTTCATTTTGACAAATGTAGCATGGTGAGGTAGGAGGTTAACAGTAGGGGAAACTGGGTACAGACACTATCCGTACTATCTTTCAACTTTTCTGTAAATCTAAAATGATTCAAAAATAAAATGTTTGGGGGCTTCCCTGGTGGCACAGTGGTTGAGAGTCCACCTGCCAATGCAGGGGACACGGGTTCGAGCCCTGGTCTGGGAGGATCCCACATGCCGCGGAGCAACTAGGCCCGTGAGCCACAACTACTGAGCCTGCGCGTCTGGAGCCTGTGCTCCGCAACAAGAGAGGCCGCGACAGTGAGAGGCCCGCGCACCACGATGAGGAGTGGCCCCCGCTCACCGCAACTAGAGAAAGCCCTCGCACAGAAACGAAGACCCAACACAGCCAAAAACAAATAAATAAATAAATAAATAAAAATTTAAAAAAATAATTAAAAAATTAAAATGTTTATTTACAAAAAGAAAAAAAAAAAGAGACCCCTTCTGCCATGTGAGGATACAGTGAGATGACAGTGGTCTATGAACCAGGAAGCGGGCCCTCACCAGACACCGAATCTGCCAGCACCTTGACCTTGGACTTCCCAGACTCCAATACGGTGCGAAGTTTCTGTTACAGAGTACCACCCAGTCTGTGGTACTCTGTCATAGCTGCCTGAAAGGACTAAGACACACAAGTAAGGAGAAGATAAAGGGCAGAGATGGCTCCTGCGGGTACCAAGTCAACAGTGGCCACGCAGGAGTACTGACTTCCTTCCCCGGGCGTGTGGGGGGCAGGGAAGAGTCAGGGCCGCCACGCTGCCCCACTCCAGGGCCACGATTCACATCACTGTCTGTGCAGAAGGCACCCTTGCTTTAGGAAGGACATGGATGGGTGAGTTTCCTCCACCCATGGGAGGTCTGAAAGCCAGCACCACTCAGCTGTTCAGGCAGGTAAAGTTAAGCTCAGAGGGGCTGGGCGTTCGCCAGGGTAACTGACCAGTGCAAGGGTTTCTAACTCAGATCATGGGACAGGTAGTAGTTATGAAGATGCTCTCAGTCCCAGAGGGCTTGGGTGTCTGCAGGTGGCCAGGCCATGCGAGTTTGGTGCCTGTGCCTGAGTGAGGCCAAGCCAGCAGGAGGAGGTCCGGGGCCTTACCTGCGGGAGCTGAAGCCAGACATCTCCTTATCGGGGATCGCTTGGGGCAGGGGCTGAAACTGTGAGGCACGCCTGGAATGTCAGCCTAGAGCTCTTTTCACAGAGGCAAAGGCGAGGCCGTGGGTGTGTAGTTGGTCGGGCCAGGGAACTCAGTGGTGGTTTGGCTCAGAGAGGCTGGTCAGTCTTCACTGTGCCCATTTCCTATGATTCCCAAATGACTGACACTCAGGTGTCTCCTGGGCCAACTTGGGGTGGGGGGGTCCCTCCGTTACTAATCCCTTCTGGGCATCACTGATGTAGGTGATCAGGGATGAGGAAGGTAGACTCATGGTCACCTCTGGCCCCAGGCTACCCCTGTGGCGGGATGCAGGGGGGCTGCGCTCTCGCTGGGCTGCGGGCACTGCTCACCTCCCAGCTCCTGGGGTGTGTGACAGCCTGTCTGGCGGCTGTGACAGGCCGGGTACCTGCCTGCCGGCCTCCTCCCACGCCCGATGGGCTGCCTGTTAATTGGGGAGGCACGAGGGAAACCAGGCTGAGAGTCCCTGGCTGGGCTCTGAGCTCACACCCTTCATCAGAGTCAGGCTGTGGCCGGCCGCCTGCCACCTCCTCCGACAAGCAGGGGCCTGGCTGTGGGCTTCATGTTTGGACTTTTTATTTCAAAATTTTTCCCCCAAGAAAGGAAGGGCAGAGGAAGGCAGCCTGTAATTGGGCTTGGGAAAGTGATGCTTGTCAGAGGAGGGGGTGGTGGAGGCCTGGGGGAGAAGCAGCCATTAGCACAAGTGTGTTCCACGGAGCGAGGAAAGGGGCTTTCATCCTTTCCCAGGGCCCTCCCTGGGCAGGGGGACAGCTCCCGGGGATGGAGTGTGTGGGTGCAGCCTGGAGGCTCTGGCTCTGCCTGGGGTGGGGGGCAATCAGGCCCCGGCAGAGGCTACTCTCTGGTCCAGATGGTAGACTCTAGAAAAACCAGGAGGGGTGAGCGAAAGCAAGCATGTACTGAGGTCTGGGATAGAATGTGTCTTCCCCACTTACTCCCCGCCCCCGCCACATGAGTGTCAGAATCATCGTACGGCAGGGTCAAGGGGTCTCAGGTTCACCCACCACAGCTCTCCAGGGCAACTGGACCAGAGGAGGAAGGGACTTGCTGAGGGTCACACCTCTAGTTAGAAGCAGGGCCTCAGATCTTAATCTCAGGCTCAGGATGATGGCGGGGGTGCTGACGGTGCTTTTGGACTTCTTTCTTTCCCAGCCAATACCGTTTCCAGCCCACAGATGTGACTAAAATCACATCCTTAGAGATTTATTCATTTAGACTCAAGCTTAGCTCACAATTATACAGCAGATTCTCCAGGGAGGGCTTATATATTAAGCTCCGTCAGTAATTTCTCCCTTAGCAAGAATGATAAGGGTGATAAAGATACTGGATACCGGGGGGCTAGTGTGTGTGTGTGTGTGTGTGTGTGTGTGTGTGTGTGTGTGTGTGTGTGTGTGTACGCGAGCTCTGGGGGCAGCTTGGAGGGGAAAAAGACTGATGAGATGAAGAAGAGGGGGCACATCACCGAGGAGCCAAGCGGCCCCTCCACATAATTTTATCTCCTGTGGGCAGGTGAGGCGTCCACTGCCGGCCACATCCCCACCAAGGCAGCCCAGCCCTCCCGGCGGCTGCTGTCTTCTGGAGTCTGTGTGACAGGATGGGACCCGTGGGGAAAGCAGCTATGGCAGCACCCAGCCCGTTTTGTACTCCGGCAGCTAATTAAAGCCAGGAAGGTAATTTATTGCTGAGGGAGAACGTGTGGGAGGTTTGGCTTAGTTGAAATGGCCCCCAAAGAGTTATGGAAAGCTAAAGTGGGTTTTCAGAAGCAAAAGTTAATTGCTCTTCACTTAGCATTTCAGTGTCATGTGTCTCTGAGTTACACACATGCTGAATGGAAGCCGTTACCTACACAGGGGGCCTGGGGGGAGGACTGGGGGCAGGGATTTCAGGTGGCTGGAGGTCCCCTGGCCGTGGAGCAAGGAGGCCACCCCTCTCCCCACCAGGGATAATGCTTCACCCGCTCTGGAATCTCAGCCCCAGGTTGGGGCGCGATGAGTAGACGGGAGAACGGCACTCCCTGAGCCTCAGAAGATGGGGTGAGGGGGTGGGGTCCCCGTCCTTTCCCGACAGCTCTGTGACTTGGCCGAGTGCCTTCCCTGTCTCTGGGTCTCAGTCTGTGCCTTCGGTTTAACCATCACCAGCGCACATGTTTACCTTTGGCATTTGGTCATTTCTTTGATTTCTTCCCTGGCTCTCATCGTGGAGGCCATTCCTGCCATGTGAGCCATTTGGCAGAGGGGAAGACTGAGGGATAGACAGTCCCAACAGAGGATAATGGAGGATGTGGGAGTGACTTGCCTTTTGTCTGAAAACTGATAGATTTGCCACCTAGAAATCAAAGCTTCTGGAGCCCTGAAATGTCTCCTGGACCTATGGGTGATGGCATTTGGGAGAGAGGGTTAAAAAGCATGAATCTGGATCACTTCAGTCAGAAGGGGTGAAAAATTCTTTCGGCGAGAAAGGGGCCAGACAGCAATGTTGCAAAGCTGCCTTGCAGAGAGAGTGTTTGTATCTCAAGGCTGTAATTATCCGATCTGCAGGTATAACTGTGGATTAGATGATAAATATTTTAAATGACTTCTACTGCTTCTGTTTCAGAAGATGAGTTGAGAGGCCCCCACGTGATTTTCTTAGCTCCATTTTGGAGGGGAGGGTATCGGGCAGTGCTGGGGAAGGAGGGGTCCCACACTTAGGTTTTCAGTCCGAGGTGGTTTATAAATAGCAATGAAATACAGAGATATGATGGGGTCATGTCTCAGGTGGGTGTCGAATTCTCAAGTCAGTGGGCGTGGTGAGTCCAGGAAAGTCCAAATTGTTTCTTTCTTTCTTTCTTTTTTTAAAAAAAATATTTATTTATTAGGTTGCACTGGGTCTTAGTTGTGGCAGCGGGCTCCTTGTGGCATGTGAACTCTTAGTTGTGGCATGCGTGTGGGATCTAGTTCCCTGAGCAGGGATAGAACCTGGACCCCCTGCATTGGGAGTGCGGGGTCTTAACCACTGCACCACCAGGGAAGTCCCCAAAATTGTTTCTGAAAATATCTATATGGCGGGTACCTCTCCTGGAAACTCAGAGGTAAAGAATTCTTCTTTTGTTTTTCTTGGCATCCCTACTCCGTCATCCTTTTCCTGGGAGTAAGTAGAGGGTCTAGTCTGGGTGGGAGAATGCAGATAGTGATGGAGTGATTAGAGGAACTCCCCTCTTCTCCGGTATATTCCATTAAAGTCGTGTAGAGTAAACATGTATGTTTCACGGTTCACTCTGCTGTCGGTCACCAGGACCTATAAAACCAGAGAGGAAAGTCTTTGGCCAAAGTGTCTGCAGGTGACATGAGCTCAGTGAGAATTGTTTTGAATAAACGAGTGAACAATAGTTCTTTAAAAAATTTTGTCTCGTGCTCTCACTCCATGTTGTGGACAATGGCGTTGTGTAGTCACATCCTTTGTGGATGTGGTTGAGTACTGTGGTGCCTCTGGCTCAAGAACCGATTGAAAATGATTAACTCCCTGGAGACAAGCTGTGACACCCAACAGGAACGCTTTAGCACCTCCCACATGTAATATTAGGTCTCAGGAAGAAGTTATAGCAGCGTTAATCTGAGAGCATTGGAAATGAGGTTGAATTCCCCTCGCACAATCTATCTAAAATCCCCATATTACTGAGTTTCTTTTAAAGGCTTCCCTCTCTTTTATTCCAAAATGTTTCTGAGTCCAGGAGTGTTGGGTCAAACAGTCTTCACTTCTTTTCGGAATGAGTCGGACAGCTCAGAATGAGGTCAGAATCCCAGTAAAGCTGGGAATGGACTGAACACTCGCCAAGGATGCTACTTAGGTCATGTTCTCATCGGCAAACCCACACTGCCTGGGGAGTCTATTGTTTAGGCGAGGGCCAAATTCCCAGTCTGGTAGAGGCCTGGATAAATGAGCTGAAGTGGCCTTGGATTTGGTGGATGTGTTTTTAGACCACAGACCGCATTTGGGAAAGTACCAAGTGCTAAGGAAACACAAGGTCTTCACTTTCACGCTGAATGATTGTAAGTGGGAGAAGCATTTGCAAAACATGGTTGTCATTCACTCTGCCTGGCTGGGGGATGGGAGAATTCTCTTTTTTTTGGATCAGGTCCCAAAGCTATGCTTCTGGGTGAAACTAGAAGCTGGTGTGGCCAGTGATTCCCCATCTCTCCTGCTCCATGACATACCTAGACCCGTGGGATTTACCAGTAAGGGACACGGGGCGTAGAGGAAGGAGCAGGGTCCTCCTTGGTGGGATGGGGGGTGGGTAGTGCTGGCACATGGATGCCTCTGAAAAGAGTTTGGTTTCTGCCATGATGGAGCTGGGGGGGGAAATGACATCATATTCTTGTAGACACAAATCCTAACACCTTGTTGGGATGGGATGAGAGTGGGAGCGAGAAGCGTTATTTAGATGAAGGGAACAGAAAAGAGGGGAGAGAATTGGAGCTACTGATGGTTGTGCACTCTTAGTGGAAGAAAGTCTGCCATAGGACAAGGGAAACATTATAAGTTAGCAAAGCTAAGAGTCTTTCAGAAGGAGGGATTTTTTTTTCAGTTTGTCTTAAAAAAATTTTTTTTATTGCGGTATAGTTGATTTACAATGTTGTGTTAGTTTCAGGTATACAGCAAAGTAATTGTTTTTTATATATATATATATATATATATATATATATATATATATATATATACACACACACACATATTCTTTTTTAGATTCTTTTCCATTATAAGTTATTACAAGATGTTGAGTTGGGTTCCCTGTGCTATACAGTAGGTCCTTGTTAGTTATCATTTTTTATGTAGTAGTGTGTATATGTTAACCCCAAACTCCTAATTTATGCCCTCCCCGCGCCCAGAAGGAGGGATTTTATTCTCCTGCAACACGGAGATTCCAGTTCAGTCATCCTAAATGATGTGTGACGCTTCTGTCCTTGAAGACTTCTGGGGAGAATGTTCTAGAACCACATCTCTATAAACAATGTCCAGACTCAAAAGATTTTAAAACTTCACTCTACAGATGACTAAATACAATCCTTTAGCCAGAGAGCAGCCCAGCCAGGAGGGAACCCACCTCACAGTGGTGGCTCTTAAACCTTTTCACTCAGGTAAAGGCAGAGAGGGGCGGATGAGAGGCCCCAGGTATGTGATGGCCTGAAACATCCTAGGGCAAGTGTCAAGTGTTTGAATTTTTGTGTTTGAAATGTCATCCACATTTTGTATGTTATATCAAAATACACCTGTGTTTTAATATGAAAACAATGTTTTAGCTTACCATTAGGAAAAACAGAGGTACAGGCACATTTCTTAGATATTTCTTTTTAAAAAAATATTTATTTATTTATTTTATTTTTTAACTGCATTGGGTCTTAGTTGTGGCACATGGGATCAGGATTCTCTCTAGTTGTGGTGCATGGGCTCAGTAGTTGCAGCGTGTGGGCTTAGTTGCCCTGCAGCATGTGGGATCTTAATTCCCTGACCGGGGATCAAGCCAGCGTCCCCTGCATTGCCAGACGGATTCTTAACCACTGGACCACCAGGGTAGTCCCTCTTAGCTATTTCAATTAAAGGCAGCAACACATCCGTGCTAAATCCTGTGTTTTGGACACTGAATTAGAAGGGTGGGTGGCGGCCTGTCACTGTCAGTGGCTAGATCATTTTGCTTTCTGAGAATCGATAAAAGTAGTTTCCAAAAAACTCAGAATTAAGGAGTCTCAGCGAGTTTCAAAATGCTATTAGCATTTTTTCCCCTATGATGCTCGTGGTTAGGGGGCTTTGAACATTCCACCCGTGAAATGGCACAAGAGTAGCCGCGGCTGTTCTACCACTGCATTGACAGAGCTGAAGATGGGAATGATGAGGATCCAATCCCTGCTCGACTCTGCAGTGGGATGCTGTCCTACCTTCGACAGGTCCCCATTGCCCCATATTCCTTGGAGCTTGGTTCACTTAATACGTGTCTTCCTAGCTCCATTGTTTCCCCTAGTCTGAGGTTTTACTCTCCCCACCCCTACTTCCCTAACCAGGGTAATCAGAGCAAATAGGGCTCAGACTCTCTACCACAAGGGAAGCCCTCTGTGAGCTGCCGCAGTGGGGGATCTGCAGAGAGTCCATGTTGGGCTGTCATCCATGGGTGGATTTATCTTTGGAGAATGACCTTACCCAGCTTTGAGAAAGACGGCAGCCTGTTACTACCCCACTATGAAAAGACTCTAAGTGCAAGCTCTGCAGCAGCTACTGAGAGGAGCAAGGGATGAAGAGCAGAAGGAAGAAAATCACAGACAGATGCTTCGCCAGTGCCAACGCCCTTGGTACAGGGAAAGAGCTGGCGATGGGTCTAGAAATACAGGCCGGATGTATCTCCCTAACCCAGGGCTCCGGCACACAATGCGGATGGCTTCTTCTTTTCTTCTATTTTTCTTCTTTCTCCCCCTCCCCTCCCCTCCCCCTCCCTCCCCTCCCCTCCCCCTCCCTCCCCTCCCCTCCCCTCCCCTCCCTCCCCTCCCCTCCCCCTCCCTCCCCTCCCCTCCCCTCCCCCTCCCTCCCTCCCCTCCCCCTCCCTCCCCTCCCCTCCCTCCCCTCCCCTCCCCCCTCCCTCCCTCCCCTCCCCCTCCCTCCCCTCCCCTCCCCTTCCCCTCCCTCCCCCTCCCCTCCCCTCCCTCCCCCTCCCCTCCCCCTCCCTCCCCCTCCCCTCCCCCCTCCCCCTCCTCCCCCTCCCCTTCCCTTCCCTTCTCCCTTCCCTTCCCTCCCTCCTCCTCCTCTTCTCTTCTTCATCTTCTTTTTTAAAAAATTAATTAATTAATTAATTATTTTGGCTGTGTTAGGTCTTCGTTGCCGTGCGCAGGCTTTCTCTAGTTGCACGGAGCGGGGGCTACTCTTTGTTGCTGTGCGCGGGGTTCTTACTGCGGTGGCTTCTCTTGTTGCCAAGCACAGGCTCTAGGTGTGTGGTCTTCAGTAGTCGTGGCACACAGGCTCAGTAGCTGCGGCTCTTGGACTTAGTTGCTCTGAAGCATGTGGGATCTTAGTTCCCCTGCAGCATGTGGGATCTTAGTTCCCCGACGAGGGCTCGAACCCGTGTCCCCTGCATCAGCAGGCGGATTCTTAACCACTGCGTCACCAGGGAAGCCCCTCGTCTTCTTCTTCTTCTTTTTCCTCTTCCTCTTCCTCCTCCTCCTCTCCTTCCTCTCTCTCTCCCTCTGTCTCATTGTCCCAAGTGGCAAAGAGCCCACAAATAACTGAGCTGTACTTTGAAAATGGATCTGATGAGCCTTGTAATAGGAGAGAATCATCATTATATCCCAAGAGTTCACATTCCCATAATATTTTTATTAGCAGCGTCTCTTCTAAATAAAGTTCAGTGGATTGATTTTGGTTGGGTTTTCTCATTTTAAACATTCCCTTAAATTATGACCGTGGATGTAGTCCCGTCATCACCACTGTTATTACTGTTATCAGCAACAGCGGCTCCTTTGTAATATTTATGTCACATTCAGGGAGCTCTCAAAACACTTCAGGTATATTACCTCATTTGTCCTCATAGCATCCTTGGCAGGAAGGGAGGGGACCACATGAGGGCTAACCAGTGAGCACAAACCTCTCTGTGTGGACAACCCCTCTTTGGGGTGTGGCCAGGAGGAAGTGCTCTGCCCCATCTTCTGTATACAGTTGTCCCGGTAACAACGGGGGATTTGTTCCAGGACCCTCCGCAGATAGCAAAATCCGTGGGCGCTCAAGTCCCTTATGTAAAGTGGAGGAACGCGGTCGGCCCTCCATAGCCACGGTTCTGTAGATTCAACCAACCGAGGAGGGCTGACTGTGTCCCTGTGCTGCAACCTGGAGCAGAGGGAGATTGCTCCAGGACAGGTTACAGCCACCTGGTTGTAGACCTGAGAAGACCGGATAGCTCGGAGGACCCGGCTCAGGGTGGGACAGAGGGTACTCATTGCGGGGGGCTCTGGAGGAGTGGGGGCAGGATTCTTGGGAATGGCCATGACCGCCTGGCCCTGACTTGCCTTAGCCCTCCTTTGGTATATGGGACAGTGTCTGCGGAGGACCCCAAAAACCCGACATCCTGAGAGTGACACCGTGGAACGGTGGAAAGACACTGGTATGTTGACCAGGAGACCTGAGTTTGAATCCTGGTTCTGCCATTGGTTGATAAGCTTTGCTTCTTGGACCAATCCCTTAACTTCAGGTCCTCATTTATAAATGAAGGGGCATTAGTGTCTCCTTTCTGGATTTTTGTGAGGATTCTATAGGATAACCTATACAGATGTGCTTAGCACGATGGAGGGGGCACAGGGGTGAGAGAGATGTCGATTCCATTTCTTCATTTAAGTTTCTCTCCTGGAAAAATCTAAACTGTTCAGTAGGATTTTGAGAATTAAAAGGGAAAAATAGAGAACATTTGGATAGGTTTATCATTTGAATCAGTGCCTTGTCAGAAATCATGTATTTTCTTACCTACGTTGAGTAAAAGCTAGTAATCGGTAATTAGAGTATTTTGAGGCTGTGTTAGGGAAGCGCTGCGCTGGAGGGCAGCCAGCCTGGGCTTCATCCCCCTCCGCCGCTGACCGGATGGAGGCCCTTGAGCAGAGCTCTTGGCATTGCTGGGTCTGTGTCCTGATCTGGAAAATGAAGAGCTTGGAATAACAGGGCCATGAAGTCACTGACGAGGGTCATAATTCTAGAATTTTACAAGAAGTGATGTTTAGGGAAGGAGCCACAAGATGAGTGTGAGCTTTGTCCCTTCCATCGTCTGTGTCATGGGAAGCCCCACTGGTTCGCCCCAGGGTCATTGTCAAGGAACCCGGGTGATTTGCTGTGGGCCCATAGGCCGGGAGGAAACTAACGACCTTTGGAAGGCTGGTTAGCAAGCTCGGGCTCTAAGAAGGCTGCTGCTGCCTCAGACTCAGCCCTGGCTTGTTGGTAAAGGCCGGCCTCCCTCCTCCCTATCTGCCGGCTTGGTAGTCAGGGGAAGAGAGGCATGCTGGGCCAGGACCGAGGCAGCAAACATTCCCATGCACAGAGGCCCAGCCGCTGGGAGTCCTCGGGGCTTGGGAGGGCTGCCGAGGGTGGATGCACGGCGCAGCGCCCCTGCCACTCTGCTGGCCACACCTCCAGGCAGGCACTGTCCCCTGAAAGTCTGTCATTAGCTGCTGTGCTAATCCCTGCTGGTCCTGTCTCTCAGCAGAACCTTACTTCGGGGCTGCCCAAGGCTAGCGCTCCTTTGGCATCATCTGAAGAAACAGGGAAGAATCTTAGAGGAGGAACAGGTAGGGCATTTTCTCACGCAAGCTTCCCTGCACACAGATGCACCGGGGAAGAGCGTGAAACACACAGAAGACTTGCCCTGGAGTGATTCACCCCGTACCTTATTTTCTTTCTTGGGTTTATAAAACAAAACAAAGCCCAGCTGCCTTTTCTGTTTAATTCAATGATACTTACACGGGCAGCTCATGACACTGGGTGCTGTGAGGCTCTCACGGTGGATATGATTCTGTCTCTACTCCCCAGAGGCTCACTGCTCGGGTGAGGGGTATACAATCTACACGATTATTGAGGATAACGAACAGCTGGCCGGAAGTGCTTTCGTAAAGTCACCAAATATCATGGAAAAAGAATTACAACTGGGAGTGTCAAGTCTTTTGTTGGGAGGTGGGTCTCGATTTGGACCTTAAATGATTGGTTGGGTTACAGTAAAAACCCAGTAGAGGGTGGGGAAAGGCATTTAGGATAGAAGGAATAGTTCTAGGGAAGGCAGGGTGATGGGAAAGGGAATGCCAGGAGCGATTCTTTTATTCACTTTGCAGTCCATCCTTGAGGACACACACACAGGGAGATGCTACAAAACCAGCGTCCCCGTTCGGGGGTGGGGGTGTATATGCTTCCACGGGGTCTAGCGCCTCTTAGAATTTTCTGTTCTTAATTCAGATGGCTTCCTACTTTATCTGGACCAGGAGCACACAGATTCCTGGATGCACCTTTAATGTAGTTAGGGAAAAAAACCCAAGAAAACAAGAATGGAAAACAAGCTCTCAACTGAAGTATGAATGGAAACTTTAAATGTAAACATCACCCTTTAATCAATTTTAAATACTCTTCCTCCTCTGGCAGTAATATACTTTGAAGTGGAGCTGGAAGAAGTAGCTCTTTCTGACTCTCGATGGCAGTACCCATGCCAGACATCACTAATCAAACCCGGCACACCTTCTCCCTGGGCAGGGCTTCTCCTAAGAGTGCCCTGCTGTTCCAGGCCGCCCCTGCCAATCAGCTGGTTGTACTGCACCAGATGAATCTTATTTGCTTTTTTCTGTTTTAAAGTATTAAAACTTTACTGCTATCTTAAATACTAAGTGCATTCTTATGGAACCCAAGAACTGTCTGAAAGCAGGGAAAAACTTTTATAGCATCTAGTGTAGTAAGAATCCCCAAATATAAATGGAAGTTGCTGATGGGGCTATGAGATCAGGATAAAGATATTTTCTGTCTTTTCTCCCAATCTCCCTGTAATGGTGTTAATATTAAATTCAAAGAGACAGAAAATAGGTGAGAAAGTATAATAAAATATACATAGAAAAATAACCCTTGACTGAGGTCAATGGTTCTCAACCTGGATGTACATCTGAATCTCTTGCTTATTTATAATGCAGATTCCTGGGCCTCCTTTCAGATTAAATTAGAATTTCTGGTCTTGGAGCCTAGAAATCAGCGTGTCTACCAAACACTTTAAATAATTCTTCTACAGGACGCCTGAGACCATCCCACAAAGCTATGTTTGAGAGCTGGAGACTTAAATGATAGGAATTATTGCCCTTGTCTATGTCATTAGGTGGTTGACAAAAAATACCATATCCATTTTCCATGGCTGAGCTACCTGAAATTCCATGGCATCCCAGGTGCTGAAAACAATAGTCATTTGGAAAATGGAAACGAAGTCTCAGTTTCCAAAGGGGTTGGTCACTTGGATGAGCATGGGTCGTGCTTTATGGAGACAAATTTTTGAGATATATTTGAATTATCACGCATCTATATTATCATTCAGGCTTGGTTTTAAGAGAAATTGGGAGAGAAGACAGTAGTTTATGTTGACCAAGAAGACAGATCATCTTGAAATTTCTAGTTAAGGGGTCAGTGTTTGATTCTACTTGACTTTCTGTTTTTGTTTTTGTTTTTGTTTTTGTTTTTTTGTGGTACATGGGCCTCTCACTGCTGTGGCCTCTCCCGTTGCGGAGCACAGGCTCCGGATGCGCAGGCTCAGCGGCCATGGCTTACGGGCCCAGCCGCTCCGTGGCACGTGGGATCTTCCCGGACCGGGGCACGAACCTGTGTCCCCTGCATCGACAGGCGGACTCTCAACCACTATGCCACAAGGGAAGCCCCTCTACTTGACTTTCTGAACGTTAGCATCAAAATAACAAATATCATATATTGTCCATCTATTCTGTACTGGACTCTTCACTAGGACTATATACACATTGTTGAATGTAGTCCTTAAAATAATCCTATGAAGAAGTTATTATTGCCCCCAAAAGAGGAAACTGAGGCTCAGAAAAGTTAAACAACTTGCCTTGAGTAATGCAGGATTTGGATGTGAGTCTTGACCCTAAGGCTGTCTAACTCCAAGTCTTTTATTCTTATTTACGACACTCCACCCGCTGTTTCCAAGAAATATCCTGTTCTGTGAGACGCTGAAACACAAACCAAGGGCCCAAACCTCAGGTCAGAGCTGAGAAGGGCCCTTCTTACTGAACCCAGTAACAGTGGTCTGTTAAACACTGGTATTCTCATTGCTTTGATCAGAAGTCATCAAGTTGAGTCCTAGTTCTTTGCTTTGCCTCTTTTAGTATGAATAAAATTTGTTGAACTGTATTAGGATTGTTCTTATGCTCCAAATTCATATTTATGAAAAGTTCAAAGGCTATTCTTTACCATTGTTATTTAAAAAAAATAAAAGAACCACCAGTGGGTGCACCTTCTGTAGGGTGTGTTCTGGGAAGTGCACGTGGGCAGGACACGCCCGGCGCTGAGTAGACTGACCCGTCATCCAGGGTATGGATCAGTGGTCAAGAGATTTTCTTTCCAGGTGGCTCTGTTACCTTGAGCAGGTCATTTTTTTCCCCCAGTGGTCCTCAGTTTCCATGCAAATCTGTTGGACTAAAGCCCATAAAGGTCTCTTCTCCATTTAAAATGTCATGATTCTGGAGAAAGTGTCAGCCATGTAGCTGACAAAGAGATGGATGGGGCCTTGACAGGGGTGTCATCGTGACTGTCCTCACTGGTCCAGGATGGGCAGAGGGTGGGTAATGCTGGGGACCAGTCTTTGGACTCTTCTCCTGTCCTCCCGACCTCTTTGGCCTGCTCCTTCCCGGGCCTGAAGCTGCCAGGCTCTTCTCTCCTCTTGAGACAGTCCAAGTGGGTTCCAGTGCCATGTTCTTCAATATTTCCTGTTGGGGTGAATTTTTTTTTTTTTTTTCTGGTACGTGGGCCTCTCACTGTCGTGGCCTCTCCCGTTGCGGAGCACAGGCTCCAGACGCGCAGGCTCAGTGGCCATGGCTCATGGGTCCAGCCTCTCCACGGCATGTGGGATCTTCCCCGACGAGGGCACGAACCCGTGTCCCCTGCATCGGCAGGCGGACTCTCAACCACTGCGCCACCAGGGAAGCCCCCGTTGGGGTGAATTTAAATCCCAGATCTTCCAGCAAAAACTTAAATAGCCCCCTTCATGCGTAATTTCTTGCTCCTGAAAATACTGATCACCCATTCACATCCCGTCCCTCCAATGGGCTTAGAACCACCTTGGGTGCCTGGGTGACAGTGTGCCTATGTTATTCACAGGGATATGAAGCTGATGGGACCCTCTTGAACTTCTAGTCCAACTCTTTTATTTCCTGGATGAGATCAAGGGCCCCAGGAGGGAAAATGACTCCACTCAAGCGCACCTAGCCAGGTAGTGAAGGACTTGAAACCATGTTTTCGAATTTATACTGTGAGTGTCATAATAAAACTGACCCCACAGAGCTTGTGTGAAGGTGTGTAAACGAGATAACACACCCAAAGCAGCTGAGCGTAGTTCTTGGCATAGAGAACCATCTGGTACAAGTTGTTTCCTCCCTTCCTGGGACTCAGATCTCCCGGCGCTCATCATTCTCACGTTCTCATAGATGTCCTGTGTGTCAGACTTTATCATTCCTTTCTTCCCCAGCACACCAAGGCGTGCAGAAGTAAGCTGAGCTGCCCGGTTTAATCGTTGCACTAATGGTGAAATCTGACTTGGCCCATGTTCCATACTCAACGAATGTTTGGGATCACTGCCCGCCAGAGCCCATCCCTCCTGACTCCTAATTCAGTGCTCTCTCCATGATGCCTCCCTGACGTACACGCAGGCGGGGACCAGCTAAGTTGAAATGCTATGAACACCAGCCTGGTGACAGACATGTAAGAATACATGAGACCCCAGTAGATCTGAAGTCTGCCAGGGTCATTTTTTTTTATCAAGCATTTATCAAAGCTACTATGTGCCAGGGGCTCTGCTTACGGCTGAGATGAATATAAAGATGGATAGGATACAGGCCCTGCCCTCAAGGACCATTTGATTCGATCACAGAGACAGACTTAGACATAAAGAATTCAAATATAAGGCAGCTAGTAATCATGAGTACTATGTTCTATATATACTGAAAGGAAGAACAGTGATGGGGGCCTCCCTTGTTGACATGGTGGGAGGGGGGTTGACATGGTGGGAGAGCGCCGGGCTCGGATAGGGTGACCCCAAATGTCTCCATCCAGCTGCGTGCACAGGACACCTGGGCAGAGAGACTCGACCACAGGGCCATGCTGTGTGTCACGAGGAAAGTACATGGGGGTCGCCAAAGACTCCAGCCTCTGAGCTCCTTGACCCTGACTGCCGAGGGACCACAGCTGGGTCACCGTCCTGTCTAAGCCTGACTTGAGCAGTCTTGCAAAATGGGAGAATATCTCTTTTCTTGCTCTGAGCTTGATGGGGACTGGAGTGCTCGTTTGGTCTAGACCTCTGCTTCTGGAAGGGACTGCCCTCAACCGTGCAGACAGGGATCTGCGGTCCACACAGAGAACAAGAAAATGCCCTCTTTTCCTCTCCTCTCTGCTTTGGAGGGGGGAGGCGGGGGAGGGGAGGTGGGGCTAGAGGTGGGGGAGGGACGGTGAGGGGACTGGTAGGTCAGTGCTTGGCGAGGGGAGCTGGGTCACCCAGGGAAAATATGGCCTTGCTTTCCACTGGCAGATTCCCAGGGAAGCTCTAGCTGCTCCCCACCTGTCCTGCGCTCCCCCTCCCCCAGCTGCTGTCCCCATGTGCACGGAGCAGGGAGGCGATGATGAATTTCCCCCAAACGGCATTGCAGACAGTCATAAATAATGCTTTGCTCTTTGGTGACGGTACTTTCCATTAAAGCTGCCTGCGCTGGGCTGTTGTACCCCCAGTCTTCTGCCGGGGACTTGCAGTAAAATTTATCAGCGAGCTTTCTGCACCTAATAAATCTTCCCCTCCGGGAGCCATCTGGCAGATAAGGCCAGAACCCACATGCTCTGCAGAGGTAGAGTTGGAGAGAGAGCCTCTCTCGCTGGGGCCCCAGGCCCTGTGGAGGGGGACTTCCTCCCCACCAAGCCCGGGCCTGTCACTCTTCCTGGCTCTTCTCATCAGACTCAGATTGGCGGCCCTGGTTACTCTGGCTGTTGCAACTCACAGAACTGTCCCCACTCTGGGGACGGGCCCCAGAGTCACCTCCTCTCGGGGCTCTCTACCTGTCCCCCCGACCACGTATTCAGAAGGCCCTGGCATCTGAGTCCAGGCAAGAGCAGGGGTGCCCCAGGGCCAGGCAGGTGCTGGGATGGACGTGACTCTGGCTTAACTGACATCTCGTTGTGATAAGAAACGCAATGTCGCTTGGGCGAAAGACACCTCGAAGCAACTCCTCCTAATTCAGGGTAAACACCCCATGGCTATCCCCAATTTCCCTGAGCAAAACTGCTGTGACATTAGTGCCTTCCTTCAAGTATAGATTCCTTCCATTAATATACAATAAGGGAGTTTCTCAAGCCAGTTGACCTGGAGGTAGAGGCACAGATTAACGATCGCTGTTCTTTCCTTTAGGCGCTTACAGTCCCGTTGCAGAGACTGTTTTATAACCCATCTCAGGCACGGTGGTGGCAGGGCCCGCTCTCACTGGGAGACAGGATGTGATCCTGCAGGTGAGGAATGCGAGAGAGTTTGGCTTTCTGGTGTTGGAGTCCAGTGCCTAGCACGGTGCCTGGCACATGCGTACTGAGTGTACAAGATGGAATGTGGCAGCAGGCAAACTCCCCGACACAGCCACCAACACGAAGTAGACGATGAGAATGAAACAATACACAGCAGCGTGGAAGCGGACCTCTCATGCCCCGCCCCCAGCAGAGGGGACTCTGCTCCTTAGGGACCAAAATCCTGTCCTGGGCCTGATGTAACCTGTGTCCGGTGTCAGCGCGATCAAGGGATGCTCTTCTGAGCCTCAGTGTTCTCATTTATAAATTCGTAGGGAAAGAGGAGGTAATTTGGGGGGGTGTAATTTTTAATATCGTTGCTACGAGAATATTTTCTAATTTTTCCTTTGCCTGATTTTTTGAAAGGCAGGAAGCTGAATGGTAAAACCGGTCAGAACGCCTCTCTCTTCCTGCCCTACTTGACTGCTTCCCAGACAAGTAAGGCCGGTAGATGGGGGCCCCAGGCAGCTAGAGCCCAAATCCCCTGAATCCTTCCCGGGGGCTCCTTCTGCAGGAGGACACCTGTCAGGCTGCCTCTGAACACTGTGGACATACCCCGCGGAAACATTAAGTGGAGTGTCCCAAAGATGCTTAACTTAGCTATGCATTTAATTTGGTGGTAATTGAAGTTTGCCAACAAAGATTTGCGTGTAATCTGTGATTTCATTTTTCAGTTAAAATTGTTTCCTTCCTCTGGATGGGAAGCGCTTGGCTTTTCTCCCCATCACGGCACTTTGCAAACACTAATCCCGCACTTCTCTGTGGGCTGGAGTGAGGGGAGGGGGCGGGTAGGACGAGGCCCAGAGGGGAGGTCAGGCCGGAGGGCAGGACCCTGCAGGAGCGGTGATGCTGGGGGCTGGGCTGATGGGAGACCAGGGGAGGGTGCGCCTCCTGCATTCCCAGTGGGCCTGTCCAAGAAGCTCCAGGCCCGGACTTCCGGATCTCGGTTTCTAGGTGCAGACAAGCGTTAGGGGGTGGAAAGAGGTAGGAAGAGCCAACCAGTTCTCCATGGCCAAGGCGCGTGTTAAGGAGCTGGGAACAAGACTGAAGGTCCAGGTACTGGGGATCAGGGGGCTGGTTGACCTGAAGGAGATCTTCAGGCTATTTTTATGGCCTTTGATAAAGGCAAAAAAGCAACACAGCTCACTGGAGAAGACAGCTGATAGGCACGTGTGCTTATAGGAGACACAGGCTCCCAGAGACCCCCCAAGGGGGTACGGAGCCTGCAGGCTACGGCTTCTGATGAACAGTTCGCAGGTATGGATTTTTCCTGTGCTGGCTCTGTGGCCTTGGGCTTAATTTCCTTGAGTCCCAGTTACCTCAACCTTCCAATGGGCACATGAATACTTCCCTGAGTGGGGCCCAGAGGGGGCAGCCAGCTGGGGTGTGAGGGTCATCCCAAGGGCCCCATCTTCGTATATGCAGCGCCCTGCACCGTGCCTGACATGTGGTAAGAGGCCAGTAAACTCTGTTACAATGGAAAATCGGCCAAATGAGCTGGTGCGAGCACTTTGTACATCCCGACGCCCCATTTTCGGTTCCCTGATGACCTTATTATTTGTGAAGGTGGGGTTAAGTATTTGACTCCAGGCTGGACTAGTCCTGGGCTGGGCCCTGGGTGGGGAAGGTCCAAGTACAAGTGTTCTCCACGGGGTGCTTCTCTGGGAGCTTGGAGCTCTGGTGGCGATTGGCTGCTGGAGACCCAGGTCCTACAGGTGCCCCCTGTGGGCGAGGGGCTGCTTTCCAGGCCCGGGCCCAGCCCCTCCTGTCCGGGCCAAGAATCACCAGTCTGCCTCGGGCTGGCAATTTCGAGATGATGGGACAGGACTCGAGAGGGTTTGCCACAACGGGAGCTGGCCCGATGCTCATGAGAGAGACAGCTGGGCTCTCGTAGCCCAGCTGGAGACAGGATTAAGAACCATTTTAAGAATTAGCAGCAATTTGGGCTGCAGCAGGGCACACCGCTTTGGGCAGAATTCTTCTCTCCATCAGTGCAACTCTTTTTTTTTTTTTTGGTCTGGTTTCTTTCAAGTAGAGATAATCCCTTCTATCTGGTCAGACAGCTGAACTGTTTTCATTTTTTTTTTGAATTCCGTAATAAATCTGCCAGCCCTGCGGGGCTCCAGCCAAGGGCTCTTGCTAGCTGCATCGACACAGAGGTCTGGTAGAAATGGTGTAAAATGAAAGAGAAAAATGCATATTTCACACTTCGTCTGCTTTGGGTTATGGCGATTCTGAACTCATCCCCGTTCCGAACAACTGACCTTCCCACAGAGTTCAAGTACCTTCTGCTGGTCTGGAGAAACCATATCCCTGTCTCTGTCTCCCACTCTCCCCCCACCTGCCCCAAACAGGCACATTTGCCTGAGAGGCGGCAGGGCTGTTTGTAAGTTCACTACGCTGGTCCAGGGCTTTCCAGGAGGGAGGGGGCGTAAAAGACCCCAGCGTACACGGGTTGGAGAGCGAGCACGCACACGGACTGCGTCCCCCTCTTCCCCACACAGCCATGCATCTACTCCTGCATCGCCTCACTCTCCCGCGATGCAAATTGATGTAGAAGGTATGAACACGGGTTTTCCTTCTACTGAAGGCTGCCTTGTGCCATTACAGATCATTTTCAACCATGACCAAATCTTAAACATCAGTGTGGTTGCCACTCAACAGAAACAATCAACCTTTCCAACGTTACCCGCCTCTAGTCTCCCGTACAAATCTGCACACTGATCGGAATGGTCACTTTAGGCTCCCCAGACACGCCAAGTTTATTCCCACCTCCTGGTCTTTACCGCACACAATTGTTCCGCATCGATTCTGCTTCTCTCTGTTCTGCCCAGCTCCGTCCTGACTGCCTTCAAAGCCCGCCTCCTCCTTGAAGCCCTTCCTGGAGCACCCCAGCCTGTAGCGCTCCATCTTCATTTGGGACTTGGTCGGTACCTAAAGCTCTTATTACCCTCTGCCTTGGTCATCAGTCATATGCTGCTCCTTTTAGACATTTTTTTTCTACAAAGCTATTGTCATTTTCCTGTATAACCATCATTTTCTTATTTAACATTTTTATTCTCTAATGAGATGATAACATCTTACCTATATTTCTATCTTTTCCAGAGCCAGACACAGAGTAGGTGCCTGGTAAATGCTTGTCAAAAAAAAAAAAAAAAAAAGAATGAATCAAAGTTCTGACATGGGTTGTGGGTGTGGCTCTGGTGTGATCTTTCTTTTTTTTTTATTGAAGTTTAGTTGATTTACAATGTTGTGTTACTAGGAGTATGGAATTAAGAGATACAAACTACTATGAATAAAATAAACAATAAGGATATATTGTACAGCACAGGGAAATATAGCCATTTTATTGTAATAACTTTCAGTGGAGTGTAATCTATAAAAAGATTGAACCTCTGTGTTGCACAGTGAAACTAATATAATATTGTAAATCAGATATACTAAATACAAAAAAACCCCCAAAAAACCAAAGAAAGAATGAATGAAATTTCCCACGTGGGGTGTGGGTGTGGCTCTGGTGTGATGGCTTTTCCTTTTTTTTTTTAATTGAAATACAGTTGACTTACAGTGTTGTGTTAATATCTGCTGTACAGCAAAGTGACTCGGTTATACATACATATATATTCTTTTTTATATTCTTTTCCATTATGGTTCATCACAGGATATTGAATATAGTTCCCTGTGCTCTACAGCAGGACCTTGTTGTTTATCCCTCTTATATATAATAGTTTGCTGGCTTTCTCTCTCTTGATCGCAAGACCATTCCCACCTCCAAGGGAAGGGAGAGTCTTGACTTGCGGGGATGCTGCCTATAAGATGTTTCCTCTTGTTTGGACGACGCTGGATATTAGGTAACTGTTGAGTGTCGTAACAGCTCCAGAGCTCCCTGTACAGACCCTGAGACTCCCATGTCTATGATCACACAGACTATTGAGATTTTTATGGTAGTGAGAAAAACTAGTGCTTCTGACTGTGTGCTCTCCCTCTGTACCTTCCCCTCTCTTTACATCCCTGTATGCACCCCACATGTATTCTGTATTTAATTTAGAGCAGGGAGTTACCTTGATTTTAATTCCGTTTTCTTCTGAATGCGCTGAGCGCCACCATCTTGCCTCCGCTTTGTGCTTCTCACCTCAAGGCCTCTTTGTGAATTTGTCTGACTTGTGGTTGTGGTTTGTAGCTGTCACGGATTTCTTTGTTGTTGTTGTTACCACTGCTGCTACTGTTTCCTTGCAGCTCGATTTTGAGCCGAGCGTTTGAGTAGTAAATATGGTTTACACCAACTCTGTTGGAAATAATGGCGTTTATGTGCTGAAGTTATTTCCAAAACCTATGATATGTGTGTACAAATAGATCCACAGCAGGGCCCCTAGACTGGGGAGAACAGACTCAATCAAACCTTCGTGATGGAGTATAAACAGGTGTCTGAGACTAGGGCTAGGCCAGGCGGTTCCGAACCAAACTACCTTCCACCCCGCTGTTGGCTCTGAGCGGAATCTGAACCGTAAATACTTTGCTTAACGCTGGGGGATGTAGGAGGTATTTTTGTGATCATGTTTATCCGCTAAATGTTCACTTACATTCTTTCATGCACCTCACATTGAACTTCTTTCTCACTTTTCTCTTCACCCACCCTCAATGGTTTTAAACCTTAACTGCCCTGGATTCTGGAATGGAAAAAGATGTCCAGAAACTATGGGCTTCTATATAGTACAACTACTACTTAGTGCTAGCGGCCATCTAATGGTTATGGTTGGGGGGTGGGGGGGTGCACCTACACTGTTAAACTTTTAAATTCCCTTGTGTTTTGCTGCCCAAATCTAAATACTTTTGCTAATAGATAATTGCTCTTTTACTGAGAGATAAGCTTTACCTATAAAAATGTATTTTGAAAACTTATTTTACACAGCAATGGTGTATCCGTTGAAACTAACCTTTTACCAATAAAGCACTATTGTTTAGACATTAAAAAAAAAAAAAGAAACTATGGGCTTGGCCTTTAAAATTGGCGGCCCTCTCTTCTCTTCCAAATGGCTGCTGGGTTGCAGGATCATATGTGGTGAACCGTTCTGAGCACTGCTGCCAAGCTCCGTCTTGGGGTCGGTCGTAGTAATCCTGGTGCAGAGCAGGAACTAGAGACAGAGTTGGGAACATTCAGAGGGGGACGTTGGATTGCTCTTACCAGATGTGCCTCTGGCCTCTGAATTTGTGTGGTGTGGGTTTCCTTGACTCTGCCCTCAGCTCTGGAGCTCTGAGGGTGCCAAGCCCCGCATCTGACATGTGTCCAGAAGTAGAGGCTGCCCACTGACCCCAGCGGAAGGTCTGGATCGCCCAGAGGTCAGGATCCGTGACAGAGACGCCTGGGCTCTCTGAGCTGAAGGCCGTGTGACAAAGGCACGGGGATGGGTGTTACGGGTTGTTCTCCAACTTGTAAATGCCAAGCAGAAATCGTGTTGCAGTTCCTAAATGCCACATTTTGGCGTGTTTATTGCTTCCCCCCGCAACGGGGAAAGATGGTGAATGAACTAATAATTCAGGAGCTGAGAACATGTTTATTTGATTTTTAGAGCTTTAACAAATACAGTGTGTACAAAACCCGGTGCCAACAGCATGCATAATTCCTCCAGGAACAGGCCTGATAGAAACACAGAGCTTGCAGTGCTTCAAAACGGTAACCAATATTTACACATCTGAGTGACTAATTCTCTCCTCTGAGCCGGAGAACAATAGGCTGTAATAGTCAGGTACATTAACGCAGAGCGCGCCTGTCTGGTGACTTGGATATTTGACACGTAAACAAAGATGGGGGTGGGGAGAATGTAGGGAGGGAGAAGTGGAGGCTTCTTATCTACCTGTGTAACCATATACCAAACAGCAGGTTACAAATGCGCTCAGAAAATGCTGACCCGCCGCGGTTCTAGGGCCTCCCGTGCAGGATTGGTACGTGATTTGCGGCGCCGCGGGAGTTCTGTCGCTGACCTCATTAGCGGCGCGCTTCCTGGCTTGTTACCATCATATTTGTGTAATTTACAGCACCTTCGTTTTTATGGAATGTGTTTCTTGTAGAGTGTAATGGCAGCAATACATTTAACCGATCATCTTTAGGAATGCTTCTGCTGGAGTCGGCCTGCAGATATAAAGGGGCATTTTCTTCTCTCCTAAGTGGGCCTTTTCTTAAATTTTCGTTTTGGCTCGCTTGGCTGCCACGTGTGTGTGTGTGTGTGTGTGTGTGTGTGTGTGTGTTTTCCTGTGTGCGCGTATGTACGCACGTATAAATATAGGTGTGCAAACGCCTGGAAGACATTAAAAGGGGGCCCGCAGGTGTGATTCTTTCTTGAAGGATTAACTTGGCTCCCTGGCTGTCTTCAAGGTCGGTGGACTGAGCAGACATTGAAGGAAGGCCTAGACGCCTTGCAATGAGAAGACGAATTTGCAAAATGGAATAGAGGGCCCAGGCAGATTAGCTACTGGGGAACGATTGTTTTTATTTTTTAAATTTATTTAGTTTTTGGCTGTGCCACATGGCATGTGGGATCTTAGTTCCCCGACCAGGGCTCGAACCCATGCCCCCTGCACTGGAAGTGCAGAGTCTTAACCACTTGGACCACCAGGGAGGTCCCCAGGGAATGATTTTTTTTTCTAGGATGGTATAAAGATGCTAAACTAGGGTGAGTTTTCAAGTCTTCATGACCTCCTGGAGGCTTTTGTATAAATCAACAGGATGGAAAAATGCAAAGTATATGTCATTCAGGGGCAGCTCCTCTCCCAAACGAATTCTTACCTTAGGAAAAATTAAAGCACGTGGGCAGAGATGTGTACCTTCTTTTCTGCCCTGACCTGTGTCAAAAGAGAGAAATGGCTGGGACCAAATGTTTGAACACCAAATGTGTCAACTTGAAGGTTGCTCAGGGGAACCTGGGACCAGGAGCCAGGAGAAGTTACCCCAGTGTCTAACCCGCTGCTAACCATGACCTCAGGCAAACTGCTTTCCCAACTTAGGTCGCAGTCTCCTCTACAAATCAAAGAGATTGGACTGGATCGTCTCTCTCTAGAGTTTGATGTTTCTAGGTTCCCCATCACTTGTCTAGTCTGTTCCTAAAGGCAGATAAAGCCAAGGCTGGGGTTCTCATCAACCAAATCATCCCAGCTATGTTCTCGAGGGTTACCTGCAGTGACCCAGAAAAGGGAAACACAGCCTGCCAGGAACTGTCACTGTGTCCCACTTACGTCTTCTGACAGGGGGCAGACAGGGTGAATAGACTAACAATTCAGAAACCAAGGACATGGTAGGGAGAGTTTGAGAGCTTTAGTGAAAACTGGCGCCAGAGGGTGTCGAGCTGCATATTTCCTTCCCGGAATCACTTCTTGGCCTCAAAGAGAAACTGCCCTCAGGGGCAAGGTAAATAGGTAGGCCCTGGACTTTGTCAACCCATGATAGAACCATAAGAAATTAAGTCTATTGATATGACCTGAGGCCCAGGGACAAAGTATATCCAACTGGTCAGTCAGGTTAGGGTCCTTGGTATTTCCTCCGTCACTCCATGGGCTATACCTCTTCTCACTGATTCGTGAGGATTTGGGTTCTTGATTTTGCTTAATAGATATGTCCCTAAGATACTGCAGTGGCTAGAGTCTGCAGTAATAATAACTCAAAATGTTAAAGGTATTTAGAGGCACCATTTCCATGTAAGTTTCTATTCAAAATTTGAATACACCAGACTTACCGGCTATTTGCAGGTACCTACTGGTGAATCTTTTGGTAAAGAAAAATAATTCTTTTGTAAAGTCTGATTTGAACTTAACTGAATCCTGAAGCAGTCATTGAACACCCATTAAGGACTGAGGATTCAAACAAAAATTGTATAACCTTCCTGCCTTCAAGGGGCTTTTATTCTAACTTTCTAATAGGGATTTGCCTATCTTTTGTATATGCTTACTAATACATACAATAAAATGTAGACACTTTCAACATCCAGCATCCATTCATTAGGGTGGCTTCAAAACTCTGAAAAATTTAGATCATTATAAATGTTTCTTCAAAAACTCTTATTAGTCACATTTGACTGATTTGGTGACTGGCTTGTCTCATGTGATGATGAAAAGGGATTGTGAACCTGGACTCAGATTAGTGGAACACCTGTGTGGTCGCATCAAATCTTTCCCTTCTGTTAAAAGAGAAGCCACATTTTCGTCCTTTTCTCTGCCTTCAGTTCTGCCACATTCTCCAGCTCATCCCAGCATTTTTCACTTTCTTGTGGTGTAGAACCGTGACTTACACTCATGCTTTCCTTTACCTTCAGCATTTACGCATGTCCAAATCTCTTCCATCTTAAAAAATGCTGCCTCTGCCATCATCTCTAGATTGGCTACCTCTTTCTTTCACTTTCTAGCCACAACTTTCTGAACGTCCATGGTATGTACAGTCATCACTTCCGTGGCCTTTCAGTCCACTTGGGTATGGCTTCTGCTCTCCTCCATGCCCTTGAAGCTTCTTCCCAAGGTCACCATTGAGCTCCAAGACACTCAGTCAAACAGATGCTTACCTCGAGTGCTTCCCCCCACCCACCCCAGCATTGCCCACACTCCCTCCGGAACATCACAATCTCCTGGGGGCTGCTCACCTTTCTGGCTGCTTTATCACCTTGGGTTTTGGGTACCTGACTCTCCTGTTGGGGTCCTTACAGTTTTGACCAAGTCTCTGCTTTCTCACCCTGTTTTCTCTCTTTGCCACAGCTTCAATGGACTTTTATGTTCTGAGGACTCTCCAGCTCTTCTGAGACTCTATCCAACTTTCTACCAGACACAGCTCCACTCGGCTACACGGCTGTAACACACAGAATCTACAGTCCAGTGGCTCAAGTAAGATTGAAATTTATTTCTCTTTCACATCATAGTCCAGAGTTGGCGGCCATTCCAGGGAGGGCAGGGGGTTCCATGATGTTGACTTAGTTGTCTTTCTATCCTGGGACTTCACTGTAGAGGGTAACTGTCCTCTTCCACAGGGTGACAATGTCTCCAAAGCACTGTGACCCAGCAGGCAGAAAGGAGAAAGAGGAAGCAGAGGGCAACCAGCTTCCTTTTCAGAAAGTGAGACAGTGGTTGTACACGGCACTGACACACCTAACCCACGTGGCCATGCCTCGTTGCAAGCTAAGCTAAGGAATGTGGTTCTCCATCCACCCACCATAGAATGATAAGAAATGAAGCAAATCAATTCACATGACCCGAGGCACAAGGACCAAGTTTATCCAAGTGACTGGTCAGATCAAGCTTCTTTGCACCTTCACCTCCCTCACCCCCAACCACCCGAGTGACTATTGGGAGGACAGTTAGCAATGTCTGCCACAGGGACCTCAAAGCTAACATCTCCAGAAGTCACCTTGTCACCTTCCCCTCACACCTGCTCCTCCTGCAATTTCCTCTCTCGGAAAGTATCATGGTCCGACCCAGTTGCTCCAACCAGAAACCAGGAATCATTCTTGAGTTCCCTCTTCTCTCGTTGCCACACATCTAATCTTTAACTCTAGTCCTTTCTGTCTCTTAAATATGTTAGATCCGGACATTTCTGTTTATCCCATTGCCACCAGCTTAGTGCAACAGACCATGATCTCTTTCTTGGACCATTGCGATAGGCTCTTAACTGGTCTTCAGATCTATTTCCCATTCCACGTCAACGTTACATATGAAAACGGAAATATGATAATATTACTCCCGCTGAAAATCCTTCAGTAGCTTTTCATGAACCCTAATTTGTAATGTGCTCTAAGAGATCAAGCATGATGGACCTCTGTCAGTGTCACCAGGCTGATCTCTGCTTCTCTGGTCTTGGTTCTCTCCAGTTCTGATATAGGGATTTGTTTCAGCTCCTGAAATCAGCTATGCTATCCCTTGATTCTGGTCTTTCTGACGTACTACTCTCTTTGTTGGAGCACTCCTCCTGCTTCCTTCCATGCTTGGCTGACTATTTCTCCTTGGAGCTCAGTTTGGGGATGATTTCCTCAGTGGGGCCCTTCCTCCTTTCTGCTCGGACCCTCTCCTTGTTCTGGGGTCCCATGGCACCTTGTAATTCTTCTTTCCTAACACTAACCAAACCAATAATTAAGTGGCTAGTATCTGGGTTTGTGATTATGTTGTAAGCTCCAAGAAGGCTGGGCTACCTTTATTGGATGAGTAAAACTAATGAAAGTATTCGTCAAAAACATGCTATCTTCAAATATTTCCTTGACTCCTTCACCCACTACTCCTCTGTGCAAAGCCTTTGTGTAAGGAAGTCCTGCACATTGCCTATTGCAATAATGGCAACAGCAGCTTCTGCCTATGAAAATTATTAGCAATGTAAAGTGAAGGAGACAAATTGCAATAAATATAAAGGATACCAAATATTTAATTATAATAGCATTAGCTTACATTTAGGTACTATTTTATAATTTTAACGCTTTTGTTTATGTAGCTTCATTTGAACCCTGCAAGATCCTGTTAGAGATGTCAGGTAAATTGTCCCCACTTTACAGGTGTGCAAATTGAGATTCTGTGAAGTTAAATGATTTAACTAGGGTCTTCCATTTAGAAAATAAAGGAGGCAGAGCTTGAGTCCAGATCCCTGACTGCAGAGCCGGGGGCCCTGTCTGCTGTATCAGGCTGTGATGGAGATCATGAAACATAACTATGCATATCCCTAATTTCTTTGTCTGCATAAGCAGGCATTTGGAAATTGTTTGTTGAACAGATAGATGCATGAGTAGATATACCAGTAGGTCTGGCAATGTGGCTAAGATTTAACACCAACATATAGGCCAAACATTATGGGGTAATAAATAGGAACAATAGAACACGTTGTGCTGTACAGGAGAAAAGTGGAGTCTGACTGAGAGACTAGATAATTGCTTTTAAGTGAATTCAACGATCACTTTGAATAACTATGTGGGTGTGGGAGGTCTGTATGTACTCCTCACGAATCTTAAACCAACTAATGACAGGCTTGAAAAAGGAAATTTTATTGTAGCTCAGAATTTGATTGAAATGCAAGATATAAAATGTATGAATAATACCCAGCTTGACTCTCTCCTCGGCACAATAGGGACCAGAGGGCTGTTGGCTCTGTCACTGGCTTGAGGGAGCTCTAAATATTCCTCTGTCCAGGTTCCATTCTCTCCCCCACCCCTCTGAGCCATCTAAATGTATTCTTGGATTGATAAATCGTAATGGAAAAGAATATAAAAAAAGAATTGTATATGTATGTATAATTGAGTCACTTTGCTGTACACCAGGAACTCACACAACATTGTAAATCAACTATACTTCAATTAAAAAAAATGTATTCTTGGGGGCTTCCCTGGTGGCGCAGTGGTTGAGAATTCTGCCTGCCGATGCAGGGGACATGGGTTCATGTCCCGGTCCGGGAAGATCCCACATGCCGCGGAGCGGCTGGGCCCGTGAGCCATGGCCGCTGAGCCTGCGCGTCCGGAGCCTGTGCTCCGCAACGGGGAGGCCACAACAGTGAGAGGCCCGCGTACCGCAAAAAAAAAAAGTATTCTTGGACCAAGTGGGTACCAGGTAGCTATTTACAGAACGTGTGCTCTAGGAGAACAGCTGGTGTGTCTTTCTCTGGCATTTTGGGATGGACGGCAGCTCCATTAGGGGGAGGTACTTTTCCTAAGGGAAGACCTTAACTCTTGGCTAGTAAGAACTATCTTCAAGACCTATAATTCTGATGATTCCATAAGGGGAAGCATTTGCCTGATCTGAGGGTCTTGTATTATCTTTTGATTAGTTTTAGGGTTATCTCTAGGTATGTAAAACACCTAGGATAGTTCTTGGACATAATAGGTACTCAATAATTGGTGGTTATTGTGGAGATAAAGCAGCCAACTGCAAAGAAAGTAAAGAGACATGATGTTAAAACCCAGTGATGACACTTATTAGGTGGCAAAATAACTTTCTGATGGTGAGCAAGTTATTGAAACTTTCTGAGCTTAAGTTTCTCCTCTGTAAAAAGAAGAGTAGCTACTATGAGCCAGGTATTCCTTATCATCATGACAAGTTTGAATGCTCAGTTTATGGGTAAGTTAACTGAGGCTCGTAGACATTAGGCAATTTGCACTGGGATGTGGTCATTTAGCCTGTGTCAAAGTGAACATTCAGACCCAGGCGTATCTAACACCTGATTATTTTTCCACTTCGTAACACTGCTCATGTAAAATAGACATGCCAAAACCAGGAATGCTTGTAAAATTAGAGCCAGTGCACGGCATAAATTTGGTACTCAAAATAGTGTCTATTATTATTAATTACACCTCAGGTGATCAGAATAACCCTATAATATGTTCACATTAATCAGAGTTGGAAGAGCTTTGACATGTACTAACCATTAAGAGCCCTGGTTGAAATTCCCTGTTTGGCAGACGGTGGATGCCCAATAAATGCTTGTTGACATATTAAAGATCCAGTAATGTCTGCATTTATAGTTGAATTCTGTTCCTTCCTCATCCCCACCACAAACACTCCTGTTTCACCTTTGAAAGTTTGGGGAAGTTCTGTGAAATGCAGTACGACAAGGAACTACGAGGGTAGCTTTATTGAAACAGCTGGCTTTTTCCTCCTCTCAAAATACATTGGGAGAGTTCTGCCCCTGGTATGGCCAAGTAGGCTTCTATCAGACTAACCTTCTACAAACAGACAATAGCCATAAACCTTGGACAAAAACCAAAACGACAACAACAACAAAACTAGCCTCCTGAAGGTACAATTGACACTTGGAAGTAGCGAATAGTATGGGCTAAGCCTCCCACTTATGGCCGTTGGTTGCAGTCAGCGTCACGTGGGGCAACTAAAGCACCTACAGAAAACCTGAAGTCTTTGTGGCCTAAAGAACTAGATGACAGAGTTTTGGGCAACCACAGCAGCTAAATATAAACTCCACTCAGAACTCTGGGTCAAGCACGCATGGGGTAGAATCCAAGCAGCTCAGCTAAAAATAGTAGAACTGCACTGAGATTTGAGCTGCCACCCAAGAGATAGAATTTGCCATTTGAGTCCAACCAATTTTATTGCCTTAATGGTTATTAGAACAGCAACAATAATAGCAATTTACCACTCTTCAGTAGAATGTAACAAAATTCAGAGTGCCCACAACAAGACATTCACAATATCCAGGATATAATCTGAAACCACTCAGCACAGAAAGAGCTATAAAAATGTGGCCGATTTTCAAGAGAAAAATGCCATCAATGAAGACAGACATCTACTTGACCCAAATGTTGGAATTAGTAGATAAGGATTTTAAAGTAGTTATTATAACTATACTCATTACCTGAGAGAAAATATGCTTGAAATAAAAGAAAAAATATAAAATATCAGTGGAAAAATTTAGAAAATTTAGAAAAAAAATTTAGAAAATTAAAAAAAAAATAAATAAAATTTAAAATTAAAAAAAAAATAGAAGTAAAAAGTAAAATATCTGAAGTCAAATTCACGGAATAGACTTAAAAACAGAATGGAGATAGAGAGAGAGTCAGTGAATTTGAAGACAGATCAATATAAATTATTCAATCTTAAGAACAGAGAGGAAAAAACAAACCAAAAGAGTGGGACTTCAGGTACCTGTGTTTTTTTTTTTTTTTGCAGTACGCGGGCCTCTCACTGTTGTGGCCTCTCCCGTTGCGGAGCACAGGCTCCAGATGTGCAGGCTCAGCGGCCATGGCTCACGGGCCCAGCCGCTCCGCGGCATGTGGGATCTTCGCGGACTGGGGCACGAACCCGTGTCCCCTGCATCGGCAGGCGGACTCTCAACCACTGCGCCACCAGGGAAGCCCACTAACTTATTTTTGATTAGAGTTTCAAAAGAGGAGAGAGAACAGTGCAGAAGAAATATCTGAAGCAATAATGAGCAAATATATTCCAAATTCAATGGAAGACACATTGATACATTCAAAAATCTCAGCAAACCCCAAACAGGATAAACATGAAGAAAACCATGCCTTGGCCCATCATAGTCAAATTATGAAAAATCAAAGGATTAAGAGAAAATCTTGAAAGCAGATAGAGAAAGAGGACTCATCATATACAGGGAGACAGTGACTTGGTGAAGGCAAGAAAATAATGGAAGATCATCTCTAGAGTGGTTAAAAAACCCAGCAAAATCCTGTCCACCCAAATTTATATTCAGTGGCAATACCTTCCAAGAATGAAAGCAAAACAAAGGCATTTTTAGCTAAATGAGAATTAGGTGAGTTCATCACCTGCCGACCCACACGATACCAAATGCTTAAGGAAGTTCTTTAGATTGAAAGGAAATAATACCAGATGGAAAAGTGAATCTTCAGGAAGGAATGAAGGGCATAAAATGGTAAATAGCCGTCCAGCTAGGACCAAGCAGTTGCATGTGGAGTGCATCTCTGATCGGTTCTCATCCATTCGATGTGTGCAGAAGCCCTGCAATGTGCTTCCAGAACTGGCCCATAAGAAAACCTCCCATGGATAAGCCTCCATGTTTTTTCCCTTTCAGACCTGAGGCAGAAGAGTACAGGGAGTTAGAAGCCATGTATTGAAGGTGGTGGAGCCACAAGATGGAAGGATGCTGGGCCCCTCAATCACTGCTTGGAGGAGCAGGACCCCACACAATAGGGAGGCCATCCTAGACTTAGTCTAAGTGAGAAACAGACTTCTATTGTGTTGGGGCTATCATACATTTTGGGGTTTATTTTTACAGCATTACCTTAATTCATTTAGAAAGCTCGAGTTACACAAAGCGTCTCATCTATGTTACCTGTCATATGGTAGTGTTAAATAAATAAATGTGCCCTTCTGCTTGACAAAAATATTTTTATCAGTTTGGATGAGACGAGTCAACATCATTCTTGCTTATGCTGTATTTTTGTCACCTATTCATGTGACTCTGCTTTTCTAAAGAAGCCAAGCTGTTAGTAATACTAACCTCCCCCTCTGCAGTCACTGAGGAATAAGGAAGTTCTAAGCAGTAATGGGAAAGCATCTGGCTAAGGGCAGTGCAGAACTATTAGATGATAACTGGATAGGTAGGTGAAACTAAATTAAACTCAAAGCCAAATCTTCCTTTAAAGCAGCAAATGTTCTTGGGCCGTGATCAGACAAAGTGCCCAGCATGTTTGTGGAGCTGCTCTTTTCCCTGAGAAGTCTTCCAGGTAAGTGTCCTCATCACTGTCTATGAGGGAGGTCTGTCAGTCATTTGACAAGGAAGGATGGTCTTTGGCCTTTGGCCGTGATGTCAGTGCAGGCTTAGAACTGGGGGTGGAGGACCACATGGCACAGTCTCAAAACCCAAACCCAGCAATCCCTTTGGTGTGGGGACTCGGGCCAGGAAGAAACAGCAGCCTCTGCAGCCCATCCAGGCCGAGGCTCAAGTGTGGTGTGTGGATGGGATGTTTCCACACTCACCGCTGTCTTTCTGGATGCTGGCATGACCCTGGCCAGCCCCCCACTGACCCTCTCTCCCCTGGACATACCAGAGTGGGTTCTACGGTCCCTGGAACTAGGCCTGCTCCTACCCCAGCATACAAGGTGCTCAGGGCCAGGCCTTTGAGAACTTGGAATCCAACCTGGCAGAAGCCAGATGACGGCCAGGCTCTGAGTGGATCCTGGAGCGGGCGCAGGTTGAGAAGAGGAACAGAGAAGTGGAGATCTCTCTGGTACAAGAAGACCCAAGTGCTAGGCATGAGAGAAAGAAGGGGAAGGAGGAATGGACTGCTGAGGATGGTGCAGGGGACGAATCTATCTGGGGTGAAGGGTGGGGATGAGGAACATGGGGCCTGTGATGGCCAAGGCGCGGGGAGCCAGTGCAGAGGTCCTGGCAGAGAAGTTCCACATCAGACAAGGGATGGGGATGCTTCCCACGCCCGGCCCGGGAAGAGCACCTCTTAGCTTCTTTCCCAGCTGGACCAACTCCCACCTCCCGAGGGACGCTGGGGGTGGAGCCCCACTGAGTGGTCCCTGGCTCCAGCCCCGCTTCCTGGAGCCTGGTCCAGCAGGTCAACACCTCCCAAGGATGGCCAGCGTAGCCTGGCCTTCTAGTCAGCTCGGCACACTTTCCTCCAGCTTCACTCAGCTCATCTTCCCCTTCAGTTCAGCTCAGCCGGTCTCCCAGTCCCTCCTCTGCTTACAGGCCAGCAGAGACCATCTCCCCAGGCAGGAAGGAGGTTGGGGTTCAGGGGCAGAGAGCCCCTGTTTCCCAGCAGAGCACTGCCTCTCCTGCTTCCAGTCCTCGGAATAGAGCCTGTCCAGCCTCCCCTATCTCTCCCATTATTGGACCAGCCCATCACACACTCGGTAACCGTCTCCCGTTCCAATGGTCCCATTAGTTCAGTCCTGACCAAGAGAACTCAGAGCTTCATCCACGCCTCCTTGTTCCAGCTCACTTCTGCTCCACCACCTTGCTTTTGTTACCCAAAGTCTCTCTCTCTCTCTATTTCCCCTTACAAATGGCTTTGCAGCAGCCCTGGGAGTGCACGGCAGCACCGATAATGTCTCCATGGTTCCTTGTTAGCTGCACTCTAAGCAGGAAAGTGACTTGGCTTGACAATGTAATTTACATCGCTGTATAAAACTATCTGTGGAAGCCAAGCTAATTTGTGCCAGATTAGGCTATTTGTCTCAGCCACTGTCTAGCCGCACAATCTATCAGAGGGCTGTTTTCAAATATCGCTCTTCAAGCGTGCCCTTGAGAGGCAGAAATTGATTGGGATCTTAGAGAGCAAAATTACAGCAATAACTTAAAAGAAACAATAATTACTGAATCATACCAGTGTCAGCACTCTGCAAAACACGAAATAGCCATCAAACCCCAATCCAATATATTCCGAAGCGAATTTATTGAATGGAAAAAGCAGTTGAGTGAGGGTTTTTCGGCGCCCCCTCCCCTTCCCCTGTACATATGGTTATCTCAAAACCGCAAATGAACGAGTCGATAACTCTTGTCATTGACTGCTCCATTTTCTCTGAGTCAGGGGCGATCCATTAGCTGCCTCTGCTGCACCCTCTCCCTCGCCTCCTCTCTCCTTTTCCATCGCCTCTATTCATTTGCTGGTCTCTGCTCTTCAAGCAAACAAACATGTATAACTAATCATTTGTTAAAATGCAGAGGGCCCCTCATAAATCTCTACAGCTGAAATACTTTAATGGGTAATTAATTGATCCTGTTCCAGAGGAGTAATAAGATAATAAATTAGACAATATTTCACTCAGTCGTGTCAGGCTCCTAGCTAATGGCACTGTAGGGCTCAGCTGAAGGATAATATATTAGCCAGAAATTAACTGCTAAGAGCTTTCTGCAGAGAAATCGGCTGACAAGTGAGTCACGCCGGACTGGGGTGGTGGCGAGCTCGGTGAAAGTGAACCTGGGCTTGGGGGGCGGGGAAGGGGCGGGGTTATGTTCCAGACCCAAGAGAGCCTGACGTGTAGTGCTGTGAGCATGCCCACTGACCTATGACCCTTTCTTGGCACTCCTGGTGGGTTCCTAGGAAGTTGTCAACTCATGTCCTTGTGAGCTCTTAAATAGTTTTCACCCATGAGTCACTGGACTCGTTGAGTTTTCATGGGTTTTGCCCACTCTTGACCAGTATGGCCACAGAACACCCATAACCACCGGCTCCATCAGCTGCTGCCTAAGCAAGTGTGCAGGTACAGAATGAACCTCTGTGGGAAAGAGACCCACACTCTGTCGCAAACAAGGGTTCCACAAAAATTAAGAAGGAAAAAGAGTAGGGAGAGAAGGTGTGAATTCCATGTTTTAATGGGTAGGAAATATTTCTTCCAGGGTGCGATGGAGAACAGCTCTTGGTTTTATTAAGGAAGTCAGGGAAGGTGATGACAATTAATAGCTAAGATAAGAACTTAGACTTGGAAGGTTGGGTGGGCCTTTGCTGGAGGACATGGGAAGTCAGTTTCCCCATATAGGAAGGGCATGGAGTAGGAGTGGGTGGTTGGAGGGGAACTCAGTATACAGTGAAGCACTGGGGCTATAAGGTCATTTGAACGACTCGCCTGCTCTTTACTAGCTGTGTGACCTTGTCTAGGTTACTTCACTACTCTGAGCTTTGGTTTGCTCACCAGTAAAGCAGTGGTAGGATGAATAAGTGAAGTATGCATGAGAAGCTTCTAGTTCTGTATCTCAACCCCAGGAGGTGCTGCCTTAATGTTGGTTATGATATGGTGGGCAGCAGGGAAGGTTACTATTGACAAGTGAAGCAGATGGCAGCCAAGGAAATGAGAGGAGTTGGCAGTGGGAGACAGTGGGCTGCTCCTCTGAGTCCAGAATAAGGACCATATTACCCCCACCCTAAGGAGGGTCCAAACTGGTGTGTGCTCACTTTCTGCCAGACCACTCCTGATTGCTATGGGAAATGTGGGTGGGTCCATCTTCTGAGTCATGGTGAATATGGCAGTGTGGGTTGAAGGCATAACAGAGCTTGATTATTTAAATGAGAAAATGCAGGCAAAACACGCAGCCAGTGCTGGTCATCGTGATCAGTGGTGGTGTTATTGAGTCCAAGCTTGTACTGCTCACTGCACGACAGGACAATAAATGGAGAGATGAGTCATTAGGGCAAGGAACAGTGGCTTTATTTCAGGAAGCAAGCTGACCAAGAAGATGGTGGACTAGTGTCCCAAAGAACCATCCTACTTGAGTTAGAATTCAGGCTTCTTTTATGCAAAAAGGGAAGGAGGTGTGGTTGTTTGTTGCAGACTTCTTGGTGTCAGAATCCTTTGTTCTTGCAGCTGTCCCAGTAGGTTGGGTCACTGAAGTTCTTGTAAACCTCCAAAAAGACAAATGTTATTCTCTGTTCTGCAACTTTTTATCTCTCTATGAATGGAAAAGTGTTATATCTTTAAAGGTCAGAGCCTTGAGAATGGGCTATCTTGTATATTTCAGGTTATTAGCAACATTCTTGTAGCAAAAGCAATAGAACACACAGGTTAAAGTAAAAGAAACAGGTCCAGTATGGAGTCAGATTTGTTCTTCCTTATTACAGGAGTGGTATTTGTATCCCTTGCCTGGGTCTCCCTGTACTGCATCTTCCTGGATGGTGACCAGCATGGGGAAGTGCTCAGAAGACAAGGCCTTGCATGGTCCCTGATGGGCTCAGGGCAGCTGGAACCACCTTGGGCAGCCCCTGTGCTGTTCACCTTTGGAGGGAGGCATTGGGCCTCTCCCAGGACCTAGAGCTTGGAGGGACACAGGCAGAACAGGTTTGGCTGGAAACTGCACTCTGTGTAAAAGCAGGCGTTTCCCCAAGTAGAAATGGCAGACTAAGTCAGCTCACATGGCGAGAGTCCATTAACTGACATTTATTTTAAAAATAAACATGTGCTCATTCATCCTCTGTTCCTTTATGTGGAATGGCTTCCTGGCTTCTGGCAGCCTGTGCTCCACCCAGTTCCCTACCAAGGCCTAGTTCTTTGTACCTTTGACCTCAAGAGCTGGAAGAGAAGTTGATGTCACCTGGTCCACCCTCTGTTCCAGATTACTCATGCTCGGTCTGGGATTGCATGGGCCCAGGGAATGGCTGAACTTATTTCTGGGCTCAGTGGGACAGCATTTTAGATCCTTGGTGACCTTTATATGACCCTTAAGCCTTCTCTCTTTTTCAGGCCAAACTTGCCCAGTTCTGTGGACCATTATGTGTGTGCCATTTCCCCTTGTTTTTATTGAGAAATAGAGCAAGTAAAAAAAGAAGTACCCTGCACATACATTCAGCTTGATTAATAGTTATCAAGCGAACACCCACAGGTGGCTGAAACTTGGGTTACTGTCCCTGGTGCCACCACCCTAATCAGAACTTGCTCTCCCTCTGGAGTAACTACCCTGACTTCTGTGAAAACCATCTCCTCCCTTTTCGTCATAGAATTATAATTTATTCATTTATTTATTCCCAAACCCTAGGGTTTAGTTTTGCCAACTTGAAATCTTGACATGGAGGAAATCAGACTGTATGTACTCTTTTTTTTTTTTTTTTTTTTGCGGTATGCGGGCCTCTCACTGTTGTGGCCTCTCCCGTTGCGGAGCACAGGCTCCGGACGCGCAGGCTCAGCGGCCATGGCTCACGGGCCCAGCCGCTCCACGGCATGCGGGATCCTCCCGGACCGGGGCACGAACCCACGTCCCCTGCATCGGCAGGCGGACTCTCAACCACTGCGCCACCAGGGAAGCCCTGTATGTACTCTTTTTCGCCTTCATTATGTCGATGAGATTCACCCATGTGAATCTTGTTGCCATAGCTTGTTCATTTTTCTTGATATGTAGGCTGTATACATTTTATTTGTATCTATGGATATAATTTTATTGATCTACAATCATTTACTGATGATGCCAGTATATGGATATACTGTAATTTACTTGTTTGTTCTGTCAAGGACAGACTTTTGAGTTGTTTCTGGTTTGGGGCCATGACAAACAGGGCAGCAATGGGCATTCATCTCAGGACAGACGGGTGTGTGTGTCACTGACCTAGAAGTGAAATGCTGCATCGCAGGGTGGGCACATCTCCAACATTACCCAACTAGTGTCCACAGTGATCGTCTTAGGTCACAACACAATCAAGAGGTGCGCTTGTTCCTGTGGGGGACTCAAAGGTGGGTTGCAGGCATCCCTCTTCCAGAAATTCTTTCTGCCCAGCTCAGCCATTTTGGGGTCGGCCCCACATAGAACTGTCCTTGCCCTAGAACACACCCTCCCGGGACCACCCGGATCTGACGACCATTGGGTGGGGACCAAAGGTGTGGCCAGGCTGATGGGCTCCACAGCCCTGTGTTAGAGGCTGGTCCCTCATAAACTCCTGCCACACCAGGCTCCAGCTCAGAGCAGCTTCCGGAGCACCCCATCCGTGTGTGCGCCTACAGCTCTTCCTCCTTGCCAGCATTTCTTATCGGCAGACTTAAAATTTTGCCAATCTGGTCGCTTAAGGATCTTTCATTGTGCTTGTGGCGTACGTTTCCTCTGTTAAAATTTCAGAAATCAGATCTATTGAGGTGTAATCTACATACAATAAAGTTCCTCCCTGTGAAGTGTGCAGTTGGATGACTGTTGACAACTGTATACCGTCATGTATTCACAATCAAGACGTAGAGCGTTTCCACCACTCCAAAGGCCCCTCTGTGGTCAGTTCTTTACCCCATCACCCACCCCATCGCTCATCTATTTCTGTCATTATAGGTTTGCCTTTTCCAGATACTCAGTGCATGGAATCATCTGGAAAAGACTCTTTTTGTGTCTGGCTTCGTTTACTTAGCAGAATGCTTTTGAGACACATTGCGCTGTTGGATGTATCAGTAGTTTGTTCCTTTTTACTGCTGCATAGTATTCTGTTGTACGAATATATCCCAATTGATCCATTCTCCTGTGGAAGAGCATTTGGAATGTTTCTGGTTTTGGGCAATTACAAATAAAGCTCTTGAGATGTATTAGTACAAGTCTTTTTGTGGATGTAGGCTTTTATTTCTCTTGGGCAAATATGTAGGAGTGGCACTGCTGGGTCGTAGGGTAGGTGTAATTTTGACTTTAGAAGAAACCACCGAGGAGTTTTGCAAAGCGGTTTTTCCATTATACACTTTACATACCAGGGGTCTGTGAGAGTTCCGGTTGCTTCCCACCCTCGCCAACACTTGGTATATTCTGTCCTTGTAATCTGAGCTATTCTAGTGTGTGTGATGATATTGTATTTTAATTTATATTTCCATGGTCGCCAATGGTGTTGAGCATCTTTTAACATGCTTATTGGTCATTTCTATGTTGACTTTGGTAAATCTTCTGTTTAAATCTTTTACCTATTAAAAAATTTAGTTGTTTTCTTACAATGGAGTTGTTAAGTGTTGTTTGTATATTCTGGACAGATTCTTAACAGATATGTGTTTTGCAAATACTTTCTCCCAGTCCATGGCTAATATTTTATTTTCTTAAGAGTATCTTTTGGAGAGAAGCTTTTCATTTTGATGAAGTCCAGTTTATCAATTTTTTAATAGTTTGAGCTTTCTGTACCCTATCTAAAATATTTTTTTGCCTACCCGAAATCACAAAGATTTTTCTTATGTTTTCTTCTCGAGGTTTTATAGCTTTATCTTCTCATTGTGCATTAGTTTGTATTTTGCTGATTTCTAGTGAGAATAAGCACTTTTTCATAAGTTTGTTTGCCATGTGACTTTCCTATTTCGTGAATAGCCTTTTGCCTATTTTTCTATAAAGTTGTCTTTATCTTATTGATCTGTAGGAATTTTTATATATTCTGAAGAGTGTCTTTTGTTAGGTTTATTCATTATTTATATCTCCCCCCACTCTGTGACCTGCCTTTTCAGTATCTTTATGGTGCCATTTGATGAATAGAAGTCCTTAATATTAAGGCATTTGAATTTATGTTTTATTTCCTTTATGATTAGTGCTTTATGGCTCCCACTTAAGAAATTCTTTTCTACTCTGAGGTCACATTTTATTCTATATCAGAAGTTCTGAACTTTCTCAGTTCATGGTTCATTTTAATGTCTCAGTTATTTTTTCATGGTATGCTTAAGTCAAAAGAACACCCAACACTCCCGTTTATTAGGTAGTTAGGTCCAAACAACTTACCAAGCGTTTATATTCTAGCTACTTTGTAGTCATTTGAAAAGATAGTACACACATAAAGAAAAAATAATGTATTTTTCATTTTTAAATAATTGCAATCACTTACTAAGGGGATATGTGAGCCTGTTGGGCATTGCACAACGTCTCAAACCTCGGATAAGGTTTCCTGTTTCATATTGATTTTTAGGGAGCATTTGCTTTTAATTACGGCAACTGCTGACAACCCAGATTGGCAAAGATATGATGCCACTGAAGGGACTGTAGCTTGATCTAATGTTGAAACCATCCAGAGCTGGTCATTTGTACAGTGTTAAGTATACCTGTGTTTCCCTCAAAAATGTAAATATCCCAAGGCACCACCGTGAGTCTGATGCAGTGTCCTAGGGCGCCTTTTTGAGTAGTTTGGGACCCACGGTTCCATATCCTGTTTGAAAATCTCTATTGTTTTGCTTTTCATAGTTAGGTCTTTAGTCCCTCCTGATTCGGTTTTTGTGTATGGTGTGAGTTAGAGATCCAATTCAACTCTTTCCAAATGGATACACAGTTACCTCACATCATCTGTTGACAAATCCTGCCCAATGCTCTGCAGCGGCACCTCTGTCTTAGGTCAAGCATCCATATACACGGAGGTCTCTTCTGTGGCATTATTGTATTATCTTAATTACTATAGATTTATAATGTCTTTCTGTCTGGTAGAGCTGGTTCTCCTACCTTTTATTCCTCTACTAGAGTATTTTGCTTAATCTTGGCCTTTTGCATCACCATATGAATTTTAGAATCAACTTATCAAGTTCCAAAAATATCCTCTTGGAGGTTTTATTTCAATAGCACCAATCTACAAAAAACAAAAACAAAAACACCCCCCCCACACACACAGAAACAAACAAACAAAAGCCCACAAAAAACTTTGGGGAGTATTTAAAACTTTACAATAGTGAGTCTTATAGTTAATGAACATTGTATAACTCTGTTTATTTAGGTCTTCTTTGATGTCTTTTAACAAAGTTTTATAATTCTCCCCATAAAGACTTATTTTTAGGTATTTTGTTGTAAATTGTATCTTTTAAAATCTGTCTATTTAAATTTTTTCTTAATTTTTAATTAATTTTTTTATTGAGGTATAGTTGATTTACAATATTATGTTAGTTTCAGGTGTAAAACAAAGTGATCTGGTTATGCATATATATGTATATACCTATATTCCTTTTTTCTTTTTTATCTTTTGTTGAAGTATAGTTGATTTACAGTGTTGTATTACTTTCTGCTGTACAGCAGAGTGATTCAGTTATACATGTATATATATTCTTTTTCATATTCTTTTTCTTCTTGATTATGTTTTTCAATTAGTATTTCTTGGAAGCGTATAAACTCTCATTCTTTTTAATGATTGCATTATACCTATCATCAAAGGTATATATTAACTTCTCTTTTCTTGGCTAACATTTAGGTTATTTCTAGTTTTTTTTTAAAATTTTTTGTTTGTTGTATTTACCATTAAGGAGCCATGTTTCAAAACACATTCTTGTTCACAAACATTTGCATCACACGAATGTGTATATTTAGGACAAATCCTTAGAAATGGGATTTCAGCTACTGATGGGTAATGCCAGATTGCCCTCCATTGAGTCCATACCTACATTCACTAACAATGTATGATGCACCTGTATTCACCGCTTGTTATAGTTTGAGCTGTTTTTTTTTTTTTTAAATTGGGGTATAGTTGCTTTACAATGTTGTGTTACTTTCTGCTATATAGCAAAGTGAATCAGCTCTATGTATACACATATCCCCTCTTTTTTGGATTTCCTTCCCATTTAGGTCACCACAGAGCACTGAGTAGAGTTCCCTGTGCTCTACAGCAGGTTCTCACTAGTTATGTATTTTATACATAGTAGTGTATATATGTCAATCCCAATCTCCCAATTCATCCCACCCTCCCTGTTGGTGTCCATATGTTTGTTCTCTATCTCTATTCTTTCTTTCTTTCTTTATTTGCGGTACACTGGCCTTTCACCACCGCGGCCCCTCCCGTTGCAGAGCACAGGCTCCAGATGCGCAGGCTCAGCCGCTCCGAGGCATGTGGGATCCTCCCAGACCGGGGCACGAACCCGTGTCCCCTGCATCGGCAGGCGGACTCTCAACCACTGTGCCACCAGGGAAGCCCCTCTATTCTTTTTTGATTCTTTTCCATTATAGTTATTACAAGATATTGAATATAGTTCCCTGTGCTATACAGTAAATCCTTGTTGCTTATCTATTTTATATATGGTATCAAAAATTTGTTTTTATAATTTCAAACTTACAGACAAGTTGTAAGAACTGCCATATATCTTTAAACCAGATTCCCCATTATTTACATTTTGCCCTGTTTGCTTTATCAAATAAAATGCACACATATTTTAAAATATGTATGTGTGTGTGTATATATATACATATACATATAGTCAAAAATTATTGCATTAAGTTACAATCCAATGATAGTGTATTCACATTCTTGTGGTAGACATGAAAGTATGCTGCATAGATTCCCCCTATCATTTTTTGAAGTGTATTGAGCCTTGATTTTTGGCCCTGTATATAGTCTATTTTGGTGAATGTTTTGTGTGGCCTTTGAAATATTATGCTGTCATTGAGTGGAGTGTTCTATAAATGAAAATTAGGTGAAGATGTTTGATAGTGTCGTTCAGATCTTCCATATTTTTATTATTTTGTTTAGTTGTTCTACAGTTAAGGAATGGTATGAACCTTCAGTTATCATGACTATGTCTACTTCTTTCTTTATTTTGTCAGTCTTCACTTCATGTAGCTTGAAATTCTGTATTAAGTGCATAGGGATTTATGATTGCCATGTCTTCCTGGTGATTTATCTTTTAGTCTTTGTGAAAAATCACTCTATTTCTGGTAATGCTTCTTCTCTTGAAATCCATTCGTTTGTTATTACTATAGCCTTTTCAGCTTCCTTATGATTAGTGTTTGCAATGGTATATCTTTTTCTGTCATCTTACTTTCAACCCATCTGTGTCTTTTGATTTAAAGTACATCTCTTATGCACAGCAGATAGTAGGATCTTGCTTTTAAAATCCAGTCTGACAATCTCTGCTTTTTAATTGGAGTGTTTAGTCAATTAACATGTAATGTAATTATTGATATGGTTTGATTTAGACCTACCATTTTGACACTTGTTTTCTATTTATTCCTTCTGCCTTTTCTTTCCTTTATTTCTCCTTTTTTGCTTTCCTTTGTGAAAATCAGTCAGATCTCCCTTCCTTCCTCCCTTCTTCCCTTCCTTCCTTCCTTCCTTCCTTCCTTCTTCCCTCCCTCTCTCCCTCCCTTATTCCTTTCCTCCTTCCCTTTCTTCCTGACTCCCTCCCCCAGCTTTATTTCTTTTGGATTCTTAAGATATACCATTTGCATTATTTTTTAGAGGTTTCTCTAAGGATTAAAAAATGCCTCCTCAACTTATCAGAGTATCTTTAGAATTAATATTTTATCACTTCACATAAAATTTAAGGATCTTGCAAGAATACAGGTCTACTAACTCTATCTCCTGAATCCTTTGTGCTATTGATGTTTTATATATTACATCTATATATGTTAAGAATTTTACAATACAGTGTCATAATTTTTCTGAAACAATTATATGCCTTCAAAAGAAATTGAAAGAGAGAAACAAAATATAGTCTTTTATATTTGCCCACAGTAAACCACTCAGTGCTTTTTATTCTTTCTTTCCAGTAAATCCAAATTTCCATCTGTTATCATTTCCCTCCAATCTGAAGAACTTCTTTTTGCATTTTTGTAGTTCAGGTTCATTGCTGATTAATTCTTTTTCAGTTTTTTTTTTGTTGTTGTTCTAAAAATGTCTGTATATCACCATCACTTTCAAAAATATATTTTCATTTGTTATAGAACTCTGGGATAATTTTTTTTTCATTTTGAACCTTTAAAGATGTTTTTCCATGGTCTTCTGGCTTTCAGTGTTTTTTATTTGAAACTCAGCCATAAGTCCTATTGTAGTTCTCTGTATGTCATATATATGTGTGTGTGTGTGTGTATATATATATATATACATACACACACATATATATGAAATTTATTTTATTATTTTAGTTTTTGGCTGCATAGGGTCTTAGTTGCAGCACGCAGGATCTTTGCTGAGGCATGAGGGAGCTTGTGGTGCACGGACTCTTTATTGTGGCACATGGGCTTCTCTCTAGTTGTGGTGTGCAGGCTCCAGAGCATGTGGGCTCTGTAGTTTATGGCATGCAGCCTCTCTAGTTGAGGCCTGAGAGCTCAGTAGTTGTGGTGCGCAGGCCTAGTTGCCCTGCGGCATATGGGATCTTAGTTCCCCGACCAAGGATCGAACCTGTGTCCCCTGCATTGTAAGGCAGATTGTTTACCACTGGACCACCAGGGAAGTCCCTCTGTATGTAATATATTATTTTCTTTTGATTATTTTCAAGATTATCTATTTATCACCAGTTTTCAACATTTTTACTGTAATTTACCTCTGTGTAATTTTTCACTCTATTTATCCTTCCTAGGATTTGCTGACCTCTTTAGGTGTACAGGTTTGTTTTTCATGTGAATTTGGAAATTTTTTAACTGTATGTCTCTAAATATTTATTCTTCCCCAGTCTTTCTCTCCTTGCCTTCTGAGACACTAATTACATGTATATTAGATGTCTTGATATTGTCCTGAAGGTTATTGAGGTTCTGTTCCTTTCTCAAAAACATTTTCGTTTTTTCCCTTCAGATTGGATGCTTTCTAACGATTTATCACTAAGCTCACTGACCATATCTTCTCCTGTCTCCAGTATGCTGTTAAGGCTATCTAGTCATCTTTTCATTTCCGATATTGTAATTTTTTTTTTTTTTTTTTTTTGTGGTACGCGGGCCTCTCACTGCTGTGGCCTCTCCTGTTGCGGAGCACAGGCTCTGGACGCGCAGGCTCAGCGGCCATGGCTCACGGGCCCAGCCACTCCGTGGCATGTGGGATCTTCCCGGACTGGGGCACGAACCTGTGTCCCCTGCATCGGCAGGCGGACTCTCAACCACCGCGCCACCAGGGAAGCCCCTATAATGGTTTCTTTAAGTTCTTGTCTGCTAATGCTAACATCTGGGTCATCTAGACATTGGTTTATATAGACAATATTTTTCTTCCTTGACTCTAGGTCACATTTTTTTGTTTGTTTATTCTCACCCCCCCATCTAATAATTAAAAAAAATTGTAAACTAGACTTTGTTGATGATACATTGTAAAGACTTTGGATTCTGTTATCTTCCTTTGAAGAATGTTTATTTTTGTCCTAGCAAGTAGTTTACTTGGGCTGGGCTCAAAATCCAAACTATTTCACCCAGAGCAGGCAAGAGTTGAAATCTTGGCTCATTCTTTCAGCCTGACAGCTATTGTTTCCCATTGGTTTTCTTAGAATCGCTCCCATACATGTGCCATTCAAGGGTTGGTCAAGGATTTGGGTGGAATTATATGTAGATTTGGAGGATCTCCTTATACCTTACATTTTCTTTTTTAAGATTTCTCCTCTTACTATTCAGCTCCTCTGAAAGTCCATTTCCTGACTCCTGAAGCCAGTAAGTCAGAAGCTTTCTGTTTGACATCCAGATGTCTCATGCATTGTGGAAATAGAGTATCCCTGGGCAAAAACAGACCCAAGGGAGTTCCCTTCCTTCAAGATTTGACTCTTTCGGGGCTTCCCTGGTGGCACAGTGGTTAAAAATCCACCTGCCAATGCAGGGGACACGGTTTTGAGCCCTGGTCTGGAAAGATCCCACATGCTGCGGGGTAACTAAGTCCATGTGCCACAACTACTGAGCCTGTGCTCTAGAGCTCGTGAGCCACAACTACTGAAGCCTGTGTGCCACAACTACTGAAGCCTGTGCACCTAGAGCCTGTGCTGCGCAAGAAGAGAAGCCACTGCAATGAGAAGCCCGCACACCACAACAAAGAGTAGCCACCACTCGCCGCAAATAGAGAAAAACCCACACACAGCAACGAAGACCCAACGCAGCCAAAAATAAATGAAGTAAAATAAATTTATTAAAAAAAAAAAGATTTGACTCTTTTAAGCAGACTCACAGATTTAGAGAAAAAACTAGTGGTTACCAGTGGAGGCAGGGAGGGGCAAGATTGGAGTGGGGGAGTGGGAGGTACAAACTATTGGGTATAAGATAGGCTCAACGATGTACTGTACAACATGTGGAATAGAGCCAATATTTTGTAATAACTGTAAATGGAAAGTAACTTAAAAAAATCATATATATATAAAAAATTTGACTATCAGCTTCTAAGTGTTTTGGGTTGCCCTCTAGTACCCTCAAGTAGTTGGTTTAAAAAATATTGTATAAATATTATCTGTGAGAGTGTTAGTCCAATACAAATGGCTGTCTAATCTCAGAGTGGTTTTTACGATTGATTTTTGTATGTTGATCATATAGAGAAAGATTAAAATTTTTTAAAATTAATTCTAAGAATTCACCTGTAGATTCTTCTAGATTTTTTATGTACACAATTATTAGCTGCATATAGTGACACTACAGTTTCTTCTTTTCCATTCAATATCCCTTTTATTTCCATGTTTTGCCTTACTGTATTGGCTGGCACCTCTAGTACAATGTTGAAAAAAAATAGTTATGGAAGAGTCCTTTATTTGGTTCCTATCTCAAAGGGAAAGTTTTCAAAGTCCAACCCTTAAGTACTATATTATATTATTTATATTTCTAAATAGATAAACTCTTTAAATAAATTACTTCTATTCCTTATGAATGGACATTAAATTTTATCAAGTACTTTTTTCTCTGTCTATTGAGATGTCTGAATGTTGTTTTCTTTAATATGTTAATGTGTTGAATTACACTAATTGGTTTTCTAACATTTAATCAACTTTGCATCCTTGGAATAAATCCAGTTTGGTAAGATTTATTATCCTTTTTAATATATTGCTTGATTCATTATACCTTTGTTAGAATGTTTGTATTCTAAACAAAATTCGTTTAGTATTTTGTTTAGAATGTTTGCATCTATGTGCATGAATGCAATAGAAGGATAATTTTTCTTGTGTGCTATCTTGCTGAGTTTGATATAAAGGTTATGCTAGCTTCATATAATGAGTTAGGAAGAGGTTGTGTATGATTGGAATTATTTTTTCCTTGACTAATTGGTTAAACCTGCTGATGAGACCTTCTGGGTTTTTAGGCTACTTTGTAGAAAGATTTTTGACTTCTGCGTAAATTTATTTAATCGTCAGAACATACAGGTTTTCTATTTTTCTTGCATCCATTTTAGTAAGCTCTATTTGTACTGGTTATTAAGCTGCTGCCTTTTCTTTCCAAGACACCCTTGTAGTTTCTGCTCTGTGATGCCAGTGCTAGGACTTGATTCTGCAAACAACCTTCCCCCTTTGTCATCTGGGTTCCTGTTAAGTTCTGCAGTAGGGAATTCTGGAAGGAGATTGAGGTACAGGAGGAAAGAAGGGACTTCCACTTTCTTATTTACTTCTGTACTATAAGCAGAGCTCAGAAAGAGCATCTTACCTTGAAGGCAGCCTCACTGTGACCCTGCAGAGGTACCACCAGCAGCTGAGCAAGGTCAGCAGCCAACCTCTCCTGAGGTCTAAGTCCCAGATGTCTGAGTTCCTCTTACGAATGCAGGAGGAACCAGCAGCATCCAAGTACGCCCTCTGCTCAGTAGCATGAGCCCCAGCTTCTTGCGGGTCCTACTTTAAGCTTCCAGTTCTGAAAACCTCAGCCTCTTTCCTCTTCTCCAGCCTTAGCTGTGTTAGCTGCTTCCTTCAGTTATTATCAATGTTTTCTTTTTTCCTTTATCGCCCTCCAGTACTTGCACGATCAATTAATTTCTTTCTGTTGATATATCTACTGTAGGCTATTTTCCTGACTGGACACTGGCTGGTATGATATTTGGTAATGGAAGTGGTCACAGGACGCTTAAAAATGTCTGGGCCTGGTTTGTTTTTTTTCCTAGCCTTGAATACAATGCTGAAGTCCTTGCCAATGGCAAATGGGTTACTACTCATCCAGAGCACGCAGTGGTAATATGATAAAATTGTCACCTATGGCTAGTTGTGATAAAGCACTTACTGCACCAGTGCCTTGGGGATTAAGTAGCTACTAGGCTTGATTAATATGGTGATAATGGTAACTACAAGAACCCGGATGTGGAATAGCTGCTTCCAAGAGCACTGGAGAACTCACACATAGACAGTGACAAAGTCAGACTCTCAGCTCAAATGTTCAGAAAACCATCCTGCTTTTACAAACACCCTAGAAGAATCTCTTACCGTGTACAGGGTGAATCTTGATGAAAATTAGACTTGGAATTTAGTTGTGTGGGCTGTAGAATTATAATGTAAGATGAAGTCGTGGATCCACCGAGTTTCTACCTGGGTTGACTTGTTTGAAACTGAGATTTGAATTTCCAAGTCTCTTTAAGCCTGCCTTGTTACAGGAAGCAGCCTGCTCTTCTAGGGCCAACAAGATCAGCTTTCCCTTTATTTCTAAGACCGGATCATAACCTCACCTAGAGCGGGTGCCTTGCAAAAGATGCTTATTCTTCTCAAGTCTCCCAGCCCCCATCTCTGTTGTCTCTGTCTGACCTGAAAAAAAATAGTTCGTACTCCAAAATAAATGCAAGGTGTTGCTAATTTATATCAGCATAAATCTGGGTGGAACATGTATGCAATGGACAAGGAGAATGGAATATAAAACTGGATCAAATCAAATTCATTATATAGGTGCACTTACCAGAGATGATGGATCTAATGTTAGAAGTGGCTCTGAAAATCAGTTTACTTGATCGGTGGCTGAAATTTTGAATGGTCTATATTCAGAGATGTTGAAGCATCATGTGGAAGATTGACTCTAAATATTTGATGAGATAGGAATATGGGAATGGATTTATCAGATGGAACTGCAGACCCTTCTCCCCACTCCCACTCTGTCCTGCAAGAGACCCTAGACGTTGCCTTTATTTCTTCCCTTTATTAAGGAGAGAAGTTGGGAAACGTATTAGTGGTTTGAGCACCAACATATCTGAAAAGTATTATGATGGCTTCTTCTATACACATGAGGAGAATCAGCTACTAGATGTGCTGTCTGGTTTCCATGGAGATCCTGGAAAATGAGTGGCCAAGGAGTAGCTTTTAACTGCTAGAGACAAGGTAGACACAACTACTGTAAAGGGCAGGAGGGACAAAGGGGTAAACAGAATGACCTTCTGGGCTCTTTGGCCATGTCTAATTGATTACTGTGTTCTTAGGAATGAAGTAGATGGGAAGCCTACTAAAATACTACTTTCTCAATGTAACAAAAACGCTCTAGATCTGATGTCCAGGAACTTAATTTGACTGGACACAGTGGACAGGCTTAGTGTCTTACCTAGTGTTGAGGCCTAAGCCAGGTCACAGAGCCTGAGCCCCTTGGTTGATGGGGAGGCTGGTCCCCTTGAAGATGTGCAACCTGGCTGTACGCATACTCAGCTATGGGCAACCCTGCTGCAACCACATTCTGTAAATATTCCTCCAAGCCTTCCCCAAAGGGGCCTTTGGCCACTTACTAAGTTTACTGTGCACTGCGGGGAAAGAAAATCTTCCGACATTTCAGGGACTTACTAGAAACTGAATTGGCTCTGAATTGACACTAGTAACTGGGTCCCCAGATGATCCATTTGTCAAAGTGGGAACTCCTGGTGATCAGGTGATAAAGGAAGTTTTGGCATAAATCCATCTTACAGAGGGCTCAGAGGGCCCATGGACCCTCTGTAGTTTTCCTCTCTGTTCCTGAATATATACACGGAAGAGACATACTCAGGAATTTGGCTGAAATCCTGCATCGGCTCCCCGACCCTTGGAATGAGGGTTATTGTTTGCTGACTCTTTCCCAGTGGTTTAGTCTTGTCTCCCCAAATGAATTGTAACTTCTGAATATAGTAAATCTCACTTGGTTGGCTCGGTACCCCCAAATACTTGGGAGAGTGCTTTAGTATCAGGTACTCAATATGAACGCATCGATGGTAGTTTTGTGAAATCCAGTCAACATCTTGAAGTATTTAGGAGGTATATGGTTAACTTGTGGGGTGGACAGAAGAGAATATTCTAGAAAGAGGGGGAAATATTAGCTTTAGGAAAGGAAGGTAAGAGTTTTTGTTCTGATATTTGCTCTTCTAGGGTCTGAGTCAGGTTCAAGAAAACCATTTGTAGACACCTGCTCTAATATGAGACATGCTGTTTGTATTTACAGTTTAAAATCTCATTTAATCTTTATGACATCACTGTGAAGTGGATTCTGCTATCTCCCGTTTTTAGAGTTGAGGAAACTGAGGCGCAGGAAGGTTAAGTAGCTGGTTCTGGGTCACTCCGGCAGTGGCAGGACAGGGGTCCAAACCCAGGTTTTCTGACTTGAAATATTAGGTGTTTTCCATTGTACACCAGTTGTTTCTTTGGCAGGCAATTTTGTCTTATTTTTCTTACACTACAGAATATCACCTTTCTTGGGAAAAGTAAATACTTCTTGTCTCCTCAGCAATAGTAATTTCAACAACTACCTGGACCTGGGGGGATGGGAAGGAGGAAGAAGCAACTACTGTTACTTTACACCCTGGGCCAAGTATTGACCTGAGACCATTCCCTTTATACTGTAAAGCCCACAAAGATAAGTAAGGAACATTTAAGCAGGACTTATGAAAGGAGTGAGTATAATAAAAGGGAGATAAATGTAGAAATGGATAGGAAATTTGGTAATCTGCCTTGCAAGAAGTGGTTTGCCATTTGTTGCTTCAGGCTTTGCTCTTAGAATTTTTCCTTCATGCCTTTTGGCCTTTCTTCATGAGACGCTGGCAGCCTGCTCTCATCACCTGGGAAGCTCATGCAAAGTCAAGAAAACAATCAGGGACTTTTGGGTTCAGAAGGGCCTATGGAAGCCCAGAAGACCTGTGTCCCAGCTGCTGTTACCTGACTGAAGTCTTCCCTATTCCTGGATGATCTCTTGGGGGTGTGACCTTGAAGGCCCCATTCAGAAAAGCTATCTCAATATGACATGAGAAGTCCCACAACTCATGTGAAATCTACATGCACTCTGCAAAGGATGCAGCATTTTTTTTTTTTTTTTTTTTGGTACTTTGCCGCACTCTTCGTCCTGGTATTGTATAAGGGGAACTCTGTCATTTCTTAGGATCAAGAGTATTGAAATGGCATAGTTTGACCAGATTCTTCTAGAGCATAAACTATTTCCTAAGACAGCTTGGGAGCTGTATTGACTTTTCAGGCCCATTAGCAATCCATTTCTGGCTTTGAAGCTTTAATATAATAGATTCAAAGTCAGGCTACTCTTTGACTTTATAGCACATCAGTGGAACTCAGTGATGACCTTCCTTCAATGCCCCCTGCAGCCGCAAGGAACAGGCAAGGGAATGGGAAAAAGAAAAATATGGAAAATGGACTGTGAGAAAGATGAAGGGAAAAAAAGAGAGAAATAATAGGAATAAATAAATGACTAGCACTTAGTATAGCACAGGGATGTGTTCTTATTCTGGTTCTTACTCTGACAAGCTCAGTAAAGACAGAATTACAAGGGATATGAAAAGCACTGCAATAGGAAAAACAGAAAGTGAGGGGTGGGGCAGTGGCTGGTGGGTAAGGAAGATTTTTCTCGAAGTGTCATGTCAGTTGGGTCTCAAAGAAAGGGAGAGTCATGTAAAAAGGGCAGAAGAGCCTCCAGTCAGGTGCAAAGGTGCAAAAATGCAAAGGCATGAGATCCTCATTTAATCTGGGATCCACATGTGGGTGACCTCCCACATCCATGTCCATGTATGGTAGCATTCTGCACTTCAGCAGAGACTATTGGTGGCCCACCCAAGCATCTATTTTCCACTTACTCCTTAATAAGGGGTTCTCATATTGAACCAGGCACATTTTTGTCTCTCCTGCAGTTATGTGTGGGCTTGTGACTAAGTGTTAGTCAGTGGGATGTAAACAGAGGTATTTGTGGGACTTCTGAGAAGGCATCTTGAAAAGAGCTGACTCACTTGGAGGGTCCCCTTTTTGTTCTTCTGCCTTTCCTCCTTCTGGCCTGTAACACAGATGTGTTGGCTAGAACCCCAAAGCCATCTGAGACCCTGGGATGGTCTTGAGGATGGAAGTCATTAGCTAGGATAGTGAAGCAGAAAGACTGAAACTTCTGTTTTGCTGAACATGGTATGCATTGAGCCAGAGCTGAATTTCTTGGGATAACAGGGCTTTAAAAGGCTGTATGAGACAGAGAAACAGAAAGCCCTTAGAAAACAGTTTGGGACCATCCACTGTTACTCCAGAATTCCCCTAGGAGGTCTCATGAAGTGGCTAACAGAATAAAATACTCAAGAAAACCAGATCTTTCCCTGGGAATATGGAATAGGTAGAGAAGATTGTACAGTGAAGAAAAAGAAGTTAAGGAAACTAAGCCAAAAAGCAAGTTCCTATAAAACACAGAGCTGAGATTTGAACACAGGTTTGACTCCAAAACCCATACTTTCCATAGAAGATACTGGAGGAAGCCCACATTGCTTTGGAGGATGGGTAAGAAGTAGGATATCACAGTCACATCAGTGTCTCAAGTCTTCCTAAATGGCATCAGAGGGACCTGGCTAAATTTCAGAAACTGATTAATCTCTGGGAATTACAAGCTCATTGCATAGGTCTATCCTGCATGGCTTTTGTTTGTGTGTTTTAGTGGTAGGATTTCACATTGGTTGTGTTCAAATAGCTCTTCCCTCAACCTCCCAATGAAGTTCTTTGGCCTTGATAGATTGACCCCTAAGTAATCTGGTGGAATCACAGAAGTCCTAAGAGTTTGCCTCAAAGCTTCCAAAAGCAGTAAAAGAGTGTCTTGTTAAAACTGTTAGGAACTGATGTGTGGGCATGTGTTCACACGTGTGAGTGTGTATCAGTGTGTGATATCTATAAGAGAGAGAAAGGAGCAAAGGGATTTAAAGGTCTGCTATGAAAATGGGAAGCCCTGGTCTGTAGTTTACTTCTTTAGAGGCAGGATTTGCTGGCTGCCACCCCAGCTTGCTAATGTCAGGTCCCACCAGCCCTGTGACTTCTCTGCCTTGGAGGAGAGCCTTCCCAGCACTCTGTCCTCATTATCTTCCTGGTTCAAGGAAAAGACCAAGGAATCAGATCTGGAAGGCTATCCAAGAGCTACTGGCAACTCACTTTGCATTCATTCTTTCATTATTCCTGCTTCCATTCTCAGGGTGCTGGTGTTTAAATGTCCCCTTCTCAGGGAAACTTTCTTTGTCCGCCCTGAGATTTCCACCCTGACCTCCTGACACTGCTAACACCCTCTGTCTATATTCTTCTCCGTAGCATGTGTCAACATTTGGCATAAACATATGGGACGTACTTACTTTATTGTCAAGATTCCCTTAACTCAAATGTTCCTACAGCTGAGGAAAATGCCTGTCACATAGTAGGCACTCAATAAACATTTGTGGAATGAATAAATGGATGAATGAATGAACATCCCAATAGATAGTTCTCAGCTATCTATTGGCAGAGGTATTGGTTAATTGCTATTTTATCAGGAACCTCTTTATGAGGCTTCAGAAGAGAAAAGAACTCGTGAATTCTACAAGAACATCAATGAGCATGTTGGAGAGTGAGAAGAGCCTGGAATCAGCGTCAAGAGACTTAGGTTTGTGTTCTGATCATGTAGAGAACTAGTTGAGGACCTTGAGTGCCTAATTTAATTCAGTGTTCCCTTGGCATTCACAGATTTATTGTTCATGGGCAATCTTGAAGGTCGATGGTGTGTGGTCATTTGAAATTTTTGTTGAAGGATGAACCTAAGTTTTCCTGAGTCTTGGACACACATTTCTGAATGAGGGCTGTTAAGCTAAAAGCTAACAGGAACCAAATAGAACAAGTTTAAATATAAAAGTTGTTTAAGGAGAAAAGGGGTGTGTGACAGGTTACAACTGGATCTCAGGAAGACTAGTGAACGAAGGACAGAAAAGTTTTCCAGGTTTTCAAACAAAATCTGTTCCATGAGAATTAAGAATTGATTCCATGCTATCCTTTCTTCAGTGCAGGTTGACTGAGTGCGTTTTATGAGTTCAGTGCTCCCCAAGAGCACTGAACTGCTGTAGTGAGTTATAAAAGGAAACATCAGACTCTGTCTTTGCTCTCAAGGAGTTCTCTGGCTAATTAAGAGACAAGACTTCCCCTCACACTGAACACCAAGAACATGTGGCAGACGGAGTTCATTGGTTCTGGAACTATTTCACATGACTGAGAGATCCCTGTGTCCTGGGATAAACTCAAGAAGGCTTCATATAGGAGAAAATTCTTTATTTCTTTTTTTCTTCCAGGAAGTGTAGAGTTTGCATCATAGATAGAAGGAAAGATGAGGAGGACAGAATGAACAAAGTCTTGGAGACATAAATTATCTGGTAGTGGCAGTAAAGAATAGAAGGAGGGCAATGAGGAATTCTTGCTAGAGGAAAAATCCCACTTTGGGCAGGAGTGAGAGAGAGGTTGTAGCCAGCTGAGGAAGGGCTTAAAAATGCCAGGCTGATCAGTTTACTCTTAATGGAGCAATACAGAGCCACTGTAGATCCTTTAAAATTTTAAAAAACTTTTAATGAAGTATTTCATTTATATAAACACACACACATGGTATAAAGGTGCTATATTATATAAGGTATAAAGAATGACACAAAACCTGTGTACCCTTTATTCCACTTAAGAATTAGAACACAACCAATACCCTTGATCCCTTCTGTGTTCTCTTTCCCTGTAGTTACCTTCGGTATTCCCCAAGAGTGATCATTATTTGGAATTTTATATTAATTATTCTCCTTGCCTTTGGGTTTAATTTTATTGCATATATATTAAGGTTCATCTGATTTTTAACTTATCTATCTATCTAAACTTCTACTTTGTCATTTTGTGCTATTAATCTCACTTTTTCTATGTTCCTCTCCCACTGCCTCTTTATTCCTTGCCTTCTTTTGGATTGTTTGTTCTTAACTTTGTTTTCCCTCTACTAGTTTTGGAAATTACTCACTCTATATTCATTTAAAGGTTAGCCTTTAAATTTTATTTTGTGCACTTAACAATCAAAAATATATTAGCATCTTAACCCCACTTCCTTCAAGAATGAGAATCTTGGAATGTTTTATCTCTCATCAACCCCACCCTCTCCAGGATTGCCCACATATTTTAGTTCTTTTTTTTAAGCACAAAAAATTATTACTTTTATTTTATTTGTATAGCTTTATATACATGCTATCATTTTCATTACTCACAATTCCTTTTTACATTGCAGGCTTTTCCCCTAGGATTATTTTACTTCTTAAAGTAAGTCCTTTAGTGAGGATATCTTGGCAGTAAAAATACTTCTTTTTTTTTTTTATCTGAAAGCAACTTGAGATACAAATTTTCTGGATACTCTGTCCAAGGTTAACAGTTATTTTCTCCCAGCATAGTGAAGATATTATTCCATTATATGCTGACCTCCATTGTCACAAGTGAGGAGTCTGCTGCTGGTCTAATTCTTTCTTTCTCTCTTTCTTTCTTTCTTCTTTCTTTATGTATGTATTTCCAGTTTTTGGTGATTAGTCTTTTCTTTTGGATATTTAAAAAGATGTTTTCATTGTCTTTGCTGTTCTGCAGTTTCACTACAAGATGTATAGGCATGCATTTTATTTTATTTATACAGCTTTGTAAAGTTGTACTTCCTTTATGTATAGATTTATATCTTTCACAAATTCTGGAAAATTCTTAGTCATTATCTCTTTGAATATTGTCTCTCTTCCATTTTCTGTTTCTATAACGTTAATTACACATGCTCTATGCCTTCTAATTTCATCCTTCATGTTTCTTGACCTCTCTTTCATTCATATTTTCCATCTCCTATCTCTCTATGCTAGGTTCTGCATAATTCATCAGCTCTCTTTCATTTCATTAATTTATTCTTCAGAGGTGTCTAATATGATGTTAAAACTTTCCTTTGAGCTTTTAGTTTCAGTGATTGCATTTTTTTTTTTTTTTTTTTTTTTTTGCGGTACGCAGGCCTCCCACCGCTGCGGCCTCACCCGCTGCGGAGCACAGGCTCCGGACGCGCAGGCCCAGCGGCCATGGCCCACGGGCCCAGCCGCTCCGCGGCATGTGGGATCCTCCCAAACCGGGACACGAACCCGCGTCCGCTGCATTGGCAGGCGGACTCTCAACCACTGCGCCACCAGGGAAGCCCCTGCATTTTTAATTTTAATTAAAAAATTCTCCTTGTTAGTTTTGATTCTACTCTTTCACTTTGTTCATTTTCCCAATTGTCTCTCTTTTCTTCAAAAATTGCATCATTAGTTATATTACATTTACTCCCTGATAACTCAATAATCAAACTCGTTGGGGGGCATACATTTGTTATCTGTCATTTCTGCTGATGCTGCCTTATGGCAGCTCGTTTCTCCTTGTGTTTCATAACTTTTTACTTGAGCTCTTGTTTACTTGGACGTAGTCTGTGGGGTCCAGATTGAGGAATTTTATTCCAGACTATGTGTATTTGCTTCTGTTTGGATTGAGGGCACTACCAAACTAGGATCACTTTAACTCAGTTTCTCAGCTTGAAGTTTCCCTTACATGTGGGTAGTATGAATTCAACTCCTGACTTCCAGTGAGAACAGATCTAGGTTATGAATTCTAAAGGAAGGGTAATTTTTATATATGAAATATATATAAAGCCACCACAGTGGTAGATTTCCTTTGCTAAGAAAGCTGTATTTTTCTTCAGTTTTCCCTTTAAATGAGGATGTAGCTTTATATGGAGTTTAGCTACTCAACCTTGCAGGAGGCCAAGGCCTGGCCTCCCATTTCCCATTCACATCAAGGCCACATGAATCTCTAAAAGTCTAGGTTTTGGCATTTGCCCTCAGGACATCACTTACCCCTCTTGTCTCAGCTTATTCTGTGTTTGTTTGTGTAAGTAATGTATGTGGTCCTTGGAGACTTCCCTGTCTTGAAAACACATAAATACATTTAAAAGTGTGTTTGCCGTAATTTGTCCAGTACCTAAGCGTTAGGGTCAGAAGATGTTTTTAGAATGCTTAGTCTGCTGTGTTGCCAGAAGCAAAAGTGCCATTGTAGACTCTTATGAAGGGAATTTAAAAAAAAAAAGTCCTGGACTAGGAGTCAGAAGACATCTTAGTTTAGTTTCCTGAATTCAGACCCTAGGAAGCAATGAGGGAGTGGGGAAAATGTGCCAGCAATGGGAGAAAACCCAACGAAGAGACATGAATCAATGGGTTACTGCTGTGGGCATCAGCTAAGCAAGCTCCCAGGGCACTAGAGAAAGCACTCAGGCAGCGAAGCAGAGAGATGTGGGCTCAGGTGGGAAGCAATCAGTGCTCCTGGAAACTGTCCCCTGAGGTTGCAGGTCAACTCAGAAGAGGGGTGAGGAAATATGGGACGGGTCATCGACAGTGTCTGCTACAGAAGACTAGAATTCAAGACTTATTTCCGGACCTAATTACATGTCTTCTGCAAAACACTGCAAAAATGACAAGAACTATGGTGTTTAAGGAAGATTGATACAAGAACAATACAGAACAGGGGTTGGCAAACTGCAGCCTGTGAGCCAAATCCAGTCTGCCACCTGTCTTGTAAATAAAGCTTTATTAGAACACAGCCATGCCCATCATTTATATTTGTCTGTGACTGATTTTGTACAACAGCATAGTTGAGTAATTGCATCAGAGACTCTATGGCCCACCAAGCCTAAAATATTTGCTATTTTGCCCTTTACAGAAGAGATTTGTTGACCCCTGACTGAGAAGGATTAACTAGGGAGGACTCCATAGTTGGGGGAGGCAATTGAAATGTTTAGTTTCTGAGTCAAAATATAGCACTGAGGTGAAAGTTGGAACTGAGAAGTCATGACTGGGTTGCTCTCGGAACTATGGACAGTTCACTAGAGAGCTGGGGGGTGACACAGGTCAACCTGTGTCAGGGCTTCTACCCTCAAACCCTATCGCTTCCCACTGTCTGTTTTTGGGGGGATCCAGATATGGTGAGTCTCCAGAGAGGAAGCTGTTCAGTTTTAGCTACTTCATGGTGTAATAGCAACAAGATCTGGGACTCTCATGTAAACTTGTTTTTTCCCAAGCTTCTGTGGCTTGAGAACTCGCCATACCACACAAGAATAGACAGGCAAAGGGAGGTACCCCCGATGCTGCCTTCGGTGTCTGAGGCCCGTCCTAACCCAGCCTGCTCCTCCTGTTCTTTAGGAGATGCTGTAGTGATGGATCACTTCCGGGCCAAGGTACCTGGCAGAAAGGCCCAAAGGATGTAGAAAATGTGGCCAGCTCTCAGAGTCTCTGGCCCGTCTTTATCAGTCACCGTCGAGAAGGTGGGTTCATTTTCTGACCCAGGGCTTTGAAAAATCAGGGCATCTTATTAGCATGACTAGTACGTGGTGGGGTGTGGAAGGGACTTGAGAATGTGCCAACATTTCAAAATTTACAAATAGTTGTAAAGTGTAATTAAACAGAACAGTAGGCTTTGGGGGCTTTGCCTGATGTTTTTTAGATAGGAGATATTTTATAAAGAAAGGACAGTAGACTATGGGAGAAGACCTGGATTTGAGTCCCAACTTTGTAATCTGCAACCTTAAGAAAGTGACTGTATCTGTTTGTTGCCAGTTTCCTTCTCTGTTAGGTCATCAATGAAAAGTAAGACGACACAAGTGAGAGGGCTTTGAAAATATAAAGTACCGTTCAAATTGTTGAAAGGATGGCGAGTTGGAATAATCATTAATTGCTCTTCGAGCTTAGAACTGTGTGAGGCATTGGTCTGTTTCTTTCCATCTACATTCTCATCCAATTATTTATTGGACATAAATAATTTTCATATAATGCAGACATGAATAAATGCTAAGCAGAGGTGAATGCAGAGGGAGTGGTGGTCAGCGCTGATGATGGAAATCTGGACTTCAGATTTAGGGGCTGCAGGGGGAGGCCCAGGCTCCTCCTGGGGTGAGCCCGGGAAAGGGACCATCCCATCCAAGCATCCCTCTCTGCTTGCCCTTGGCTTCTCCTCACTCGCCCCTCCCCTTCCCGCGGAAGTGGCCTGGGACTAAACATCAGCCTAGGCAACACCAGAAGAGCTTTGCAGACGAGATTAAAAGCAAATCAAAGAAGAAAAATTGTGGCTCGGTTTATGTCTTCCTAATTAAAACCCCGCCAGTCTCCCTTCTTTTTCTTTCCAGCTAATGTTACACTAACGAGCTGAGTTTAGTGGCATTTATGTAGATAAAAGTCCCAATGATTGATCTCAATGGCTTGTTAAAATTAGTTTCAGTCCACCATATTGATTTAATTCCATTGCTTGAAAGTGCTAATTAATAATGATAATAAAAGTGTCCTGGCCCATTACTATCAGTGAGCAGCCTGTGCGGGAGGTAGAGTGGGAGGGGAAGGGCTGCTGTTTTTAGTGTCACTCACTCTGTCGAAGGGTGGCCTTTGAAAGCTGGCAGAGGGGACAGGAGGCTGGGGATGGGGGCAGAAGGGGGTATTTCTGCCTCTTTCTGGTAGATTCCTCCTGGTGGTGCTAGAGGATGCTCAGAGGGGTGAGAGGTTGGTGGATGCCTGCGTCCTGGGGGAGCCATGCATCCAGCATTTTCTCTAAGGCTCTTGGTTCCCTCTAGAGCTGGGGGGGTGGGCGTGGGGTCATGGTTAGCTGCTTGCCTTGTGGTTCCTGAAGGAGGTCAAGGGTTTAAACTTTAGACTGTTCCAGAGGGTGATGAAGCTGGAGGGGACGGGGTCAGGGGTTTGCCATTTAGATAATGATGAGCAGCTTCCGGGAATCTGAGCTCTGAACCTCAGCCACCCGGACCCCATGCTGTAGGGAGGCCACGACGGGAGGGAGGGATTTGGGGCAAAGAGGTCATTGGATAGCGAGTCTGATGGATGGGGAGGGAAGGAGGAACTCAGAGCGCAAAGAGGGAAAGGGTCCAGGGAAGTTGAGTTAAGAAGGGAGAGTTAGAGGTCTCTCCTAAATTAATGAATTAATTTGGCTTTAAAGAAGTCTTCTTGCCTTTGATAAAGCCCTATGGCCCTGGGAAGGATTCTGCTGGCCCCTCTGGGGAGTAAGGCGTAGGGCTGAGGGAACGGGTGGGTGCCGGCAAAGAAAATAGTGGCTGGAGGGATGAACAGCAGTTCCAGGACAGCAGCCAGGGCTTCCCAGGGCTGGTGGGAAGAACTGGGAGATGGAGGAAGGGCTCCTGCATGTGGCCAGCCTTCCCCACAACCCAAACCTTCTCAGTTCACTGCAGACCGCCTACCACCCCAATCTCTCTGCCCTCTGCCCCCAACAAAGACTGCATCATGTAGAAGTCCAAGTTCCATGAACCGTATGCGGTTTGCATGTGGGAGCAGTTGGAGACCTGTAATTCTTCCTCTGCTGAACTCTATGACCATGAATGGTTCACAGTCCGCACGTTGAGAGCCAAGAAGGGAGTGAAAAGAGCTTTTAGGTCCCTGGGGATGTGGTGGAGAAAGTAGAACGAGAGAGATACAGGTGGAGGATTTGCAGCCTCCAGAAGCGAGGGGTCAGGGACCCGCGGAAACAGCCCATAGAGCCCACGCGAGGGCCCAGCAGCCAGAGGACCAAGAGAGGACTTTAACTAAGTCAGGTTTTGGATCAGCCAGTAGCTGCGCCTTCTCTGGGCTGGACTACTGGGCAGGAATAAATCTGTTTAAAGCAGAAGCCTGTAAGAGATTCAGCCGCGGGCACTAGCGCTTCTGAGCATCATTGTCTCGAATGCGATATCCAAAGATCCATCTGACGTATGTTTGTTCCTGGAGATGCTTTTTATCAAAAAACTTTATGAAGCACGCTCCCCACTCCCAGAAAGATGAATTGAAAACTCACACTAGAGTGCAAACTCTCTCTGATTTGGTCTATGGTTAACTCAATTATAGGCAATGATTACACGGTGTAGTTCTGATATTAATTACAATCCGTCCTCATTAAGGAATTAACCAAACCATGTGTGGCTGGGGCTGCAGAGGAGGGGATAGTTTTTATTATGATTTACCCTCTAGTTTTCTTTTTCCAGGTCACCCTATTGTTTTTCTCCTCCTGTGCTTTGTGCTGTACTCGTCCCCCGGTGGTTTGGGTTGCGCTACCATGTTTCTTATATGAAGGTCCTTATTACTAAGCAGAGAGGGTCCTCTGTGTCTGTTTATGCAATTCCTCCAGGTTCACTTAAGCATCTTTCTCAACGATACCCCTTAGGAAGGGTGCTTCCTCCAATAGGATCGGCCAAATGCCAACTGCTGGCTTCACTTTATATGGGATTTCTATTTGAACGATCCTACTTTCTGTTTCTCACTGCCTATTTCTTGCTTTCCGCTCCCGTATTCAGCAGAGTGCCCTGCACTGTGATAGGGTGAAGGGGTTTGAGCTCGACTCGTTTTGGGGGAAGAGTAACTTCCAGATTGCATCCAAGCTTAGAATAGATTGCCTTTGGAGAAAATATGGGGATCCCTGTGCTTCTTTGTAACACTGTCAGGCACCCTCCCTGTTTCATCTCAGGGTGATTACTGTTAACTATTTCATACGCGTGTTTGGATGGGGTAACAATGCAGTTGGCTGAAATGGGGATCCTGGTAGGGATCTTCAAAGTAATCCATCCATTTCTCTGTTTTTAGGTAGAAGGCACTGTTTATGTTTTCTAGGGTCTGGAAATCCCATGGAATGTTGGAGAACGTAATCGTAATGCATTCTGTCATCCTTTGGTACCTTCTACGGTTCCTTTCCATTTTGCTGTTTCATTTTTTTCCCTTTTCCTTTTCCTCTTATGTTTTTCACTTTTGCCGTCTTCTTCTGCAATCCTAGCTTACTCATTCTAGCTGAGGCTACGTGAGAACGGTCAGGGTTTCCATATGGAGGACCACGGGAGGAAGAGCAAGCAGTAGGGCCAGAGGGGGCTTTCATCGGAAGGATGAAATGCACGCTGCGGTGGGGAAAGCGTTTTCTTGTAGAGCCTTTAGGAATGGTAGCCCCACTTGTCTCTCTTGGCATGGCTTGGGCAGCAGCTGGGGATGAAGCGATTTCCAGTTGTAATTTTGGAATAGACAGTCATGGGTTATCCAGTCAGATGGATGGAGCACACAGCAAGGTGTTGCAGCCCAGCATTCAATTTGGAAGTCTGCTGGCCTCCAGCCTGGAAGTTAAGACTCTCTGATCATACTCAGTTGAGGACATGGTGGACAGTGTCAGGTCCTGGGGGTGGAGGGCTGGGAGGGTACCAGGGAATTCCCATGGGGCTCAGGGACCATTCTATCCTCAGTGGATAAATGCATGTTCATGGCGCAGAGGCCAGTGGGAGGCAGAGGGAGTTTCTGCAACAGCCAGAGACAGAGAGAGGGAATGATTTAAAAATCTCATCCAATTTGGTTCACGAACGTGAAAATTGAATTTGTTATCAGATCCATGGAGTAAATCCTGGGTGGAAAACTGGGAGCAGAGAAGGACGTCAGGAGCTTGATTAGTATGGAAGTGGAGGAGACGTAAGGAGCTGGGGATGGGCACGGCTTGAGGAAAGATAGTCCAAGACTCTGTGTCCAGAGCCCAGAGGGTGGGGTTTGGGGGATGGCTGCACAGTGAGGTCAGCGTGAGTTGATGGCTTAGGGGTAAGTATCAATGGGCTACGTCCCTGACAGTTGAAGCCTATGGACCTCTGAAGGGAATCAGGCTGGAGCCCCAGTGTGGCATGAGCGTAGACGTCACTGCAGCTCAGGGGCTGTGAGCACAGGGCTCAGGAGGTTGCTGGGTATGGCTGGATGTACAGAAGCATCCAGACACGGCTGAGGAGTCACTGCGGGGAGAGAAGAGAGCAACTCAGGGCGCCAGCAACTGCAGCTGGGTAGGGGTGTCTGGAGTCGCCCTCCTGACTCAAGAGCCCATGGTGTCCATCTCTTCCCAACTCCAAGTCCAGTGACATTATGTCAGGAGGTTGTTCACTTGAAATCAACCCTGGTGAGAGTATTTACACCGCAGAAAGCGGCAAATGCTACCAATCAGGGCTTTTTCCCCCCTGGAGAGCTGATTGTTAAACATCTACCTACTGGGAGGAGAACCTCTTTGATGCCTCCTTAGTGTCAGGGCGCAGGGGTGTTCGGGTGGGCTTTATTCTGTGCAGGTAGTTCAGAAATGGCACAACCAGAGGCATGTCTGAATGTGTTTGAGGAGAGAGAGAAGCCAGAGAGAGGAGAGGGGCTGGCATGAGATCTGACAGCTTCAAAGGCTGTCACCAGAGGTGGTGCTAATGAAGGCTGATGAAAGTAACCGTCGGCAGCCCCACTTTTAGCATCTTGGCCAGCCAACTTGCTCTGGGTGTGGTGTGTGGGCACTGTCACACGCTGCTGGGTAGTGAAAATGGATACAGGCCTTGTTGAAAAACAAATTGGCACCTTGCACTGTGAACTTGAAACATGAATATCCTTTGACCCAGTAATTCTCCTCCTGGGAATCTGTCCTAAGAAATGAATCCTAAACACATTTCCATTGTTTTGGAAAACTTACACTGCAAAAAGATGTTAGTTGCAGCTTTATTTAGATTAGCAAAAAGTTGAAATTAACCTAAATGTCTAACTGTAGTGGAATGGTTAAGGAATCTAAGGCATATCTTCTTCATAGATTATTATGCAGTGATTTAAAAGGACGTGAAGAAAGTTTAAGAAAAATGTGGAAATGCTTATGATAAGCAGAATACAAAGTTGTCGGTAGCATTTTTTGCAAAGTGTCTCTTTTGGAATATGACTCCAGTGTCACATGTATTTGGGAAATGTTGGTATCCTGTGCCCCTCTCAGGACTGCGTGCACGTCAGTGCCGAGGGTTCTGGGAAGTTCTATGGTTTAACCTTTTGCTTTTTGAACTTATTTCACCCCAGAGTCCTTTATCCAACCAACATCTATTACCAGCCTCAAGCATTAAGGCTCAGCAGAACAGAGTTTTGGGAAGTAGTGACACACTGAACAGTTATAATTACATTAAAGTGTCCATCAGAATACAGGGAAGAAAAAAAAATGACAAAATGCAAGTAGGGACCAGGGTAGCAATGACTGTGAAAGATTTTTTAAAATTTTTTTTTTGGTGTGTCTTTGCCAGAAATCCTTTAACATGCATATATTTTATTAAAGAACTGTATAAAAGCCTCTCTTCAAGGAAATTTGTGTATTTCTGCAGTTGATGACATGTAAGATTCGGAATTTGTGCTTTCTGCGTAGTGGATAAAATGGCCATATAATCCAGTGGGATATTTGATAAGTAAAGAATCTGATGGCTGCAATTTGTTATAGCACAATGACAGTCAGAGTGTGAATGTGGATCTGGGATCAGTCTAGTTCTTCACCACTAAAAAGAAACAGTCTTAAAAAAATGAGCAAATACCTCCCTAATAGTTAAAGGTGTGCCAGCCACGATTAGAGCCTTTTCCACATATTAACTTATTTAATCTCACAGCAACTCCACAAGGTAGGTACTATGCTTGTCCCCATTTTACAGATAAGTAAACAGAGCCATAAAGAGGTTAGGTGACCTGCCCATGGTTCCAAGCCCTCTGTCTCCAGAAACCAGATTCTTCATCAATACCCAGAGCTGCCTGGTACTGAGGGACCAGTGATGACACTGCATCAACAGACAGGATTTCACGGCTGCTGATTTAAATTAGATACAAAACCACTCCTGCTTTGAGACGGACGGGGGCCCTTTCCTCTTGGGTTGGTAAGCTGGGACCACGTAGGCCCTTCACTTCCTCTGGTCATATCCACAACTATGTGAAGATACAGACAAGAGGAATAAAGGGAGGATGAGTCTCCAGTTCTGGTCCCCAAGGGCCAGGAGCTACCCTGGCTCATGTAACTCTTCCTATAGCCTCTGGGAAGGATCCTGCATCTTCCTTCTCATCCATCTTCCACCCACTGACTTTCGTTTAAGATTTTTCTTTTAAAAGGTGTTAGGACGTGATTGCGTGTCTCTCTGTGCTGATATTTTTGGATTTTTACTTCTTTGCTGAGTGCGGGTTTTCTCTAGCTGCGGCGAGCGGGGGCTACTCTTCGTTGCGGTGCGCGGGCTTCTCATTGCGGTGGCTTCTCTTGTTGCGGAGCACGGGCTCTAGGCACGCGGGCTTCAGTAGTTGTGGCACGTGGGCTCAGTAGCTGTGGCATGTGGGCTCAGTAGTTGTGGCTTGTGGGCTCTAGACTGCAGGCTCAGTAGTTGTGGTGCATGGGCTTAGTTGCACCGTGGCATGTGGGATCTTCCCGAACCAGGGCTCGAACCCGTGTCGCCTGCATTGGCAGGCAGATTCTAAACTAACTACTGCACCACCAGGGAAGCCCAAAATACTCCAAAAATATTTTGGAATCCACCATAGGTGGGTTGCGATGCCCATATCGACTGAGTTTAGAGGCGTTTCAAATGGTCGAGGGCTGAAGGACCGTTCAGGGTCACTTCCGTTCTCTGTGTTCCAGGGCGTTTTGGAGAGCAGGTCTCAGGGAGATACGGCTGACGAGACTCACCATTAAGCATCCAGTGCTCTCCTGGATGGTAGAGACAGAGGTGAGGAAACAGGAGAAAAGAAACCTGTTCTACACGGGTTTTAAAGCCAGCCGTTCCAAGGCGACATATTTGGGGTTAGCGTGTCCTTACCGCAGTGAGTCAAACCAGTTCCTTGCCCTTTTCTCCTCTGAGGACACAGAGAGGACCAGCTGGGCACCATTCTCTGAGAGTAAGAGCCTCTCATTGGCTTGAAGCCCATTGTTAAATCAACTCAGCTCCACTCATCCCCTTCCTTCTAGACTTTTCTGCTCTGGATGAAATAGTTCTGGGGCTCGAAGTCTTTTCACAGGTCTTGCTTTCTAGCCCTTTCTACCACTTTTCCTTCCACATTTCTCTTTAGCTGGTCAGCTCTAAACAAGATGTGATGCCCAGCTGGGGCTGGGTCCAGAGTCTCTTTAGATGGTTCCTTGCTGGACCAATGCTGTTTTACCCATATTTTCTCATCTTACTTTCATACTTACTGTTTTCAATAGATATATAACATGGTGGGCCTAGTCCCAGCACACAGCAAAGCATTAGACCTTTTCTGCAATTCACATCTACCTTGTTATTCACTCTGCACGGGCTGGTCTATTCCTATGAGATTTTATTCTTTCATCCTTTATTCCATTTTTTAAATTCTTCCCCACTTATTTAAGGGTATCATTCCCCCACCCCTTCTCATAGGTTTAAAACTTTACACTGACTACTCCTGAACTTCATTTGATCTGTTTTGCACCAAGTACCCAGTTTGTCAAATCAAACTTTATGTGAATTTAAAATTTGTCCCCTGTCCCCTATTTTTAGCTCCTGGGCCATTGATGAGTTTGATAAAGACCATTCATAGAAAAGACTTACCGAGAACAAGACTTCTCTGTGAGCAATACGATATCCAAATTGTTGGATTGACAAGAAGAATGGGGCCCATATTAGGTGATCCAGTGTCCTTAAAGAACAGTGTTTCAAAGCTCCACTCCCCCCAACCCCCTGAGAAAAGAAAGCATGTTGAGAATTAAGGGCCACCATTTCCTGGCGTGGCGTCTGTGTGTGGCAACACTCTTGGTTTTGTCACCGCTTGGAGGGTCTGGCCTGGGCGCTGATTTTTATTTTCACTGTGATTTTTCAAAAAAATAATACGGATGGGGAAAGAGTCTAAAGCGCAACAGTTGTTGCTTTGGCCACTGGAATAAAAGACAATGTTTTGATAAGTCCTTCATCTCTCAGGGACTTGTAATATATGTAACAGAGCTACCCTGGGCAATTCCACAGGGACTCTGGGATGATCAAATAAGACTAAAATTAGGGCTTCCCTGGTGGCGCAGTGGTTGAGAGTCCGCCTGCCGATGCAGGGGACGCGGGTTCGTGCCCCGGTCCGGGAAGGTCCCACATGCCGCGGAGCGGCTGGGCCCGTGAGCCATGGCCGCTGAGCCTGCGCGTCCGGACGGGAGAGGCCACAACAGTGAGAGGTCCGCGTACCGCAAAAAAAAAAAAAAAAAAAAGACTAAAATTACTAAAATAAGACTAAAATTAGTACTAATACTAATCATGGTTAACAAAAGCCAATAGTCACGAGTGCTTGCCCTGTGCCAGGTACTGTGCGTTATGTTTTGAATGCTCTGTGGCAGACCTAGAGTGATTATTTCTGGTAAATCTTGTGAGTTTCCATGGATTCCATCCGCTATTCTCTCTCTTTTTTTCTCTTACCAAGTCCCTTGGTTCTCTTTTAGGCATTTCTCCCTTCCAGTTCTTTCTGTCCCATCCGAGCAGAGCCCCTCCCCGCTGCTCACCATAGGCATGGTTCTCTGGCCTCCTTGGCCTCAGACCCTCCCTCGTCTGACCCTCCTGCAGGTGCCCCCAGACTGACCATCTGAAGATGCCACTTCCTTCAAACCAACCCCCTCTTCCCATTGAAAACTGATTCTGCGTCTCCCATGACCTGGTCTGGTGTTCAGGAGTCTCCATGTTCTGACTCCGAATGACCTTTCCAGCCTGTCTCTTCCTGCTTCTCCACGGCGACCCTCTGTCGTGGCGAGTTTGATTCCCTTACTGTCCCGGACGATGCTCTGTGCAGTCCTCCCTCCAGGACTGCGCCCACTGCCCTCCACCTGCTTCTGCTCCATGACCGCTGCAAGTCCTGCCCCACGTTCAAAGGCCAGCCCAGGCTCTTGTTCCTACACTACGTCTTCCCTGAACACCTTTGCTGTCTCTCACCCCTTTGCACCATTAGTGATGTTCACATTGGCAGGTGCTCCATTTGCCATCTTTGGTACTGTTGTTTTGTGCTGTTATTTATTTCCTCTCCTTTTTAAAACATTTGGGCATCTATATTCCTCCCTCAACGAGATTGTAAATTCTTTGATGGCAGGGGTCAGTTTGTCTGTGTGCGCGCGTGCACACGAGCGCGCGCGCGCGTGTGTGTACACATTATTTCTCATAGTACCTAGTCCATAATAGATATGCAATGACTCTATGATTAATGACGGGATGACAACGTATAAATGTATTGACTTTCTCCCAAGGTATTAGCTTCCTTCTCAGATTTATAAAAATATGAATCTTCCTTATTGAGTGGGCGAGGGAGACTGAGGCACATGGGGAGGAGAGAGGGAGGAAGATGGCCTTGCACAGAATCTTGAATGGAAACTTGCATGAAACCCAGGACTTTGGTGCTCAGTCTGCAATTTTCTGGGGTTTCACTTAAAGAATTCAGCCCAGGATCCCCAGATCTTTGGGAGAAATAACCAATAGCAGAGTAGCTGGAGCATGCTTGCCAAGAAATTGAGTGGTACTCATTACAGTTAGGAGCAATAATAACAATTATGATAGTAATGATGATGGCGATGGCCACGATGCTGATGTGATGCTCATGGTTACGATGACAATCGAATAATTAGCAGCTTCGACTGAGCCTGTCTCCCAGGTGGCAAATCCTCCACGGGGTCAGTAGGAATCTGTTTCCTTTTACTGTTGGGGGGAGTTATCCTGCTATCCCACTGGCCATATCGCCATGACCCCAGGCTCCCTAAGCCACGGGACAGGTCAGGAAGGCTGACCAGAGGGGAGGGAAATCCTTTCCAGTCCCTTTAGTCTTGACTGAAAACACAGCGAGGGTCCCTGAGTTCTCCTATAAACGGTAATGATAACACAATTATCATGCAAAACAAAAATTAAGTTTAATGGTGCAAAGCCAGGGTGTACTGGAGAGGTAATTCATATTAATTATGTTTGGATTAAAAGCTTATTTCTTTTGTTAGCATCCGCAAGTAGAAACTTAGCTGTTAGAAAAAAAGTCTGCCTATAATTACGGCCTCTTCTGGAGGAGCAGTGTTGGACTTAATGGAGCATTCCCTGCTCTCTTCAAGCTCCTGAAGAATGGTAATATTTCATATTTTATGAAACACAGAAGAAATAAATTACAGGTTTAATGATAAGAACTACTTGGGCTCATAATGAAATCTGATTGGCCAGTTAATCCACCGAGACCCTCAGATGTGAACCGTCCAAAAGGGATAAAGATGATGAAAAATGAAATTAAATAGAAAAACCTTCACCCACAGCCTCTTTTGTGGAAGCTGGGGAAGCAAAGAGCAGGGGAGAAGCCCTGGGGCCTGGGGTAGAGGAGAAACATCACTTTCCCTGGAATTGGGGAGAGCGGAAGGAGTGAAGGAATTTCCTTCCTGCCCCCCCCCCCGCCCCCCTGGTTTCCCATGGAAATAAAGCCGGGACACTTCCTGTGGGAAGAAAGGGACAGGACCAGAGGAAGGAAGGTGATTTCTCCTGGTGAGAAAGCTCCTGGGCCTCCCAGCAGGGCCTTGCCCTAAACAAGAAAGACAAAGACAGATGAAGGCTAATTGGAGTTGGCTGAACTAATAACTGTTTTTGACACCCAGGAAATATTTTGCTCGGGTAGTAAGGTCAAGGTCTCTGTTTCTCAGTTCAGGGGGCTAAGTTCTGGGTTTGAGGCACGTTCCCATGAGGGACTTGACACAAAGTCTTCCTGCGGGGCCAGCTTGGCCTCTGCCTGCCCCTCCTTGCTCTGCAACATCTTGGGAAATAAGCCCACCTCCACGGCTTTGAGCTTGGTGAAAGATTTAATTGTGTTTTGAGAGGCAGCAGGGGCACAGCAGAAAGAATTTGGGCTTTGGATTCAGACAGGCCTGGGTTCCAGTTTTCCCTCCCATATGTACATGCCTGATGACCTTGGACAGAATACTTCCCCATCTCAGGTTCCTCATCTGCAAATGGTTATTGTAGGAAGCTTCAACGAGAACAGTATGTGTGAGAATTAAATATGCATAGGGCTGGAGACCCGTTAGATGCTCAGAAAATGAGAGCCATGTCCATTGCTACTTCTACTGCTGCAAGTATGAGAAAAGCTTCTTGTCCTGGGCAAGGCCTGCCAATCAGCACATGCCCACAAGCCCATGGGGAAATCAAAGAAATCGTTTCATAAGAATTTAAATGATCTCGCAAGGTCTCTGAATCCTCAAGTCATTGACAGTGCCATCTCCCTGCCAAGGCACGGTCTCCCTAGATTCCATACACGTAGGAAGTCCATGAAAGACTCATTTTTGATGTCAGGAGGATGGAACAAGGTGGACACTGGAGCTAAAGGAGGCTTCCTGAACATCAGGTCATCTGCTGTCCTCATCAACAAGCTCCCTACTGGTGTTCACGGTAGCTGCTTCCTCTGGGGTGAAAAAGACATGGCTATGGCATGACGGTGACAGCATGGGGAGGGAAGGGCACTCATAGTGCTAATTCCCCTGGATCTTCGCCATCTGGTCCTAATGCCTTTGTGGAGGGAGATGGAAAAGTAAATTCCTGGAGCCCCATATTATCAGACAAGGCAGATCTCAGCTCAGGACACGGCACCGGGCACCATGACGTAGTGCTGTGCTCCAGGAATCTCTGAAAGGCCCCAGAGGGTCCTGTGGATTTCTGGGGAATGTTTGCAGGGCCCTGTGTCTCAGGCCCTCTGTGGTTCTGCTCTTGTCCTGAGTCTCCTTGGAATGATCTTCGTCTCCCTGCCTCGGTGGTCTCACCACAGACCCTCTTAATGGTCCAAGCTGGAGGGATCTTGGGTATCACCTGGTCCTGCCCCCTCACTGCACAAATGGGGAAGCAGATAAAACCCACAGACAGTGCCCAGCGCAGGGCCTGCCATAGGCTGGTACTCAAAAAATGATAGTTTTCTCTTTTATTTGAGTAATTCGTCCAAGATCCCATAATGACCAGGCTTTTTATTATTTTTTAAGACTTTCTTTAGGGCAGTTTTATTATTTTATTTTATTTTATTTTTGAATTTTTTTAACATCTTTATTGGGGTATAATTGCTTTACAATGGTGTGTTAGTTTCTGCTTTATAACAAAGTGAATCAGTTATACATATACATATGTTCCCATATCTCTTCCCTCTTGCGTCTCCCTCCCTCCCACCCTCCCTATCCCACCCCTCCAGGAGGTCACAAAGCACCGACCTGATATCTTTAGGGCAGTTTTAGGTTCACAGCAAAATTGAGAGGAAGGTACAAAGATTTCCCATTGACTCTCTGCCCCCGCACATGCACAGCTTCCCCATCATCAACATCCCCCACCGGAGTGGTACACGTGTTAGAGCTGGTAATCTACATGGACATGTTATTATCACCCGAAGTCCATAGTTTACACTACAGTTCACTCTTGGTGCTGTGCATTCTATTTCTTTGATTTCCTTGCTTTCCCCATGGGTTTGGACAAATGTATAATGACGTGTATCCGTCATTATAGTATCACACAGAGTAGTTTCTCTGCCCTAAAAATCCTCTGTACTCTGTATGTTCATCCTTCCCTGCCCCAACCCCTGGCAACCACCGATCATTTTACTGTCTCCTAGTTTTTTTCTCTCCCAGAATGTCATATAGGTGGAATCATACGGTGTGCTGCCTTTGCAGATTTTCTCTCACTTAGTAATATGCATCTAAGCCTCCTCCGTGTATTTTCATGGCTTGAGAGCTCATTTCTTTTTAGTGCTGAGTAATATTCCATTGTCTGGATGCACCAGAGTTTATTGGTCATTCACATACCAAAGGACATCTTGGTCGCTTCCAGGTTTTGACATTTATGAATAAAGCTACTGTAAACATCCTGGTTTTTTTGTGGACATAACTTTTCAACTCCTTTGGGTAAATACCAAAGAGCACGATTCCTGGATTGTAGGGTCAGAGTATGTTTAGTTTTGTTAGAAACTACCAAACTCTCTTCCAAAATGGCTGTCCCATTCTGTATTCCCACCAGCAGTGAACAGGAGTTCCTGTTGCTTCACATCCTCACCGTCATTTGGTGGTGTCAGTGTTCTGGATTAGGGCCATTCTCATAGGGGTGTAGTGTGTCTCATTGTGGTAGCTCCCAGTGTTTGAGCACCTAAAGTGCCAAACAACATGCTGGTACTTTTATGTACACTGTCACATTTAATTCTCATCAAAACCCTTAAAGTAGGTATCATTTTTGATTTTACTGAAGTGGAAAGGAAGGCTCAAAGAAATTAACTCATCTGACCAGATAACTTGGGGTCTCCTGACTCCCGGTTTGGAATTCTGTCTACTCTGCTACATATCTTCAGGGTCGGGGACAACTGTTTTCTCTTATTTTTCGGTATAAATAATTTACCAAAAATCCTCTGATGGCTTCTCTAAGTGGACATTTGATTGTGCTGCCTTTGACTTTCCCCCTTGTTCATTAAACTACAGTTACACTAACCATAGTCTCTCCTAGTTCTTCCACATCCAGGGTAACACACCTTGCTCTTCCACCCCAGGGCTTTTGCACTGCATCCCCTCTGCCTGGCACACTCTTCCCTCCAGGTCCCCACATGGCCCCCTCCCTCAGTAAAGAAGCACCCAGCACCTCTCCAGTTACCTCCTGTCCAATGCTCTGCTTTACTCACTTCACATTACTTACCTCTATCTGAAATTTCCTTTGACGTTTAAGAATATAAACTCCAGGAAGGCAAGGAGTGTGTTTTGTTAACTGCCACGTCCATAGCATTGAGATGAGGGCCCGGCATGGAGTAGAGACTCAATACGTCTTTGCAGAAGGAATAAACGAAGCCCAGTTCTGTCTCCATGTCCACCGCCAGTTGGGCTTCCCTGTCCTCCTCTTGAATTAGTTCCTCTTCTTGCAGCTGCACAGCCCCCTGTGTGTGTAGGAGCTCACATCTTTGCACAGAGGGAAGTAACAAACAGAATAACAGCACGTATTGCCACTCTGCCCTCCCTGCTTGCATGCCCAGTGGCTGGGGATGCTGTCTTCGGCAGCAGTAAGAAGTGATGATCTGGGAGCCTCGGACAAATGTCCTGCTTTTTCATTAAGGTCCGGGTGTTGGGAGGCTGCACTCTGGCTGAGGAGGGAAGAGGCAGGGCTGGTGGGCGCACACCCCACACTCTCCTCCAGCCCTCGCTCTCTCCTGCTGCTGCCCAGGCAGCCCATCTTGCTGTGATGTCACACAGCACACCTGAGGGTGGAGGTGCAGGGCTGGGACATAAGGGCGAGTGAGGACAAGGTCTTCCTTGAAGAAGTGACCTTCATCTCCAGACTTCCTATGGGTCCTCAGACCACTGGATCAAGCTGTCACATTTCCGCACAGGGAGACTTTCTGGTGCTGGTGGAGAAGGAGGGAGGGAAGCCTAGGAGCTTTGGCAGCTCTCAGTCCCCAGAGGATAATATCAGCCACATAGTCAAGGGCAGTATTGAGTTTCGGGCTGGAGACAGACTCTGGGAGCCTGGCAGCCTGGGTTTGAATCCCAGCTCTGCGTCTTGCCAACCATGTGACCTTGGGCAAATCACTTGAGCTTTCTGTGCTGGTTTCCCCATTCGTAAAAATGGCCTAAGAATAGAACTTACCTCGGGGTTTTTGGTAGGAATTAAATAAATTAATATTTCTAATGTGCTTAGAACAGTGACTGGCATGTGGTAAGTGCTATCTAACTATTTGTTAGTTAGCAAATAAGTAAACAAGTAAAAATTATCACCATTAGACCTCCCACAGGGATGCTATTACGCAGTTTATACAACATTCTCCCATATAGGATGCCATTTGATGCTGTCCCTGTAATGGTGGGGAGTTTATTCTTTTCTTTCTTTTTTTTCTCTGTCAAATGAGGAAACGGATGGGAAGTGGATTTGTTTGTATTGAATGCCTAAGTTTGATAGGTCCCTTACATATTTCTTTAGTCTTTATAACAGCTGTGTAAAGTAAACATTATTATCCCCATTTTATAGATTTGAAAATTGAGGCTTCACTTCTGAGTTCCATTCTAATAAAAGCAGGATCTGAGAAGGATGGAAATCTGATATTCCCCCTCACCTCAGTCTGGCAGCTCCTCCCCTTGGGGTGTGTTGTGGGTGCATTGTCCATACTTATTTGTGTCTTTGGCAGAGCTGTCAATTTTGTCCACTTAATCTATCAAAAAAACTCAAGCAGTTAAATTCTTTTCTAACTACCAAGCTCTTGGAGAATGAGATGCACAAACAGAAGAAAGGAAACTCTCTTTAAGCACATTTATGATTTGCCTTTCTCAAAACAATGGGGCTTTTGCTGGTACAGCAATGCCTAGGCTGGCTTAATAAAGAGACTCATGCCTGGACCACAATGGGCAATTCCTTGGCCCTGACATCATAGGAAAGGCAAAAGAAGAGATGGCTTCAGTGGGTCAGGGAATGTAAGACTGCAGAGGGGAGCTACCTCTCTGGCTACATGTGAGAAGCCTCTGCCATAGATGACCAACACTCATTGAAAAATTACCAAACACTTGAGGAGAGCCATCAAAATGAGAGAGAGATGATAACATAAGTTCTTACCTAAAAGGAAACATAAATAATAGAGCCATCAGTACAGACCTTTAAAACCATTATATTTGATATCCTTAAGGAGACAAAAGAGGATGTTATATCAATGAAACAAGAACAGGAAATTATGAAACAAACACATTTTTTTAAACAAAAGACCATGATGAGAGCTTAGAAATGAACAAATGATTGCTGTTGAGCAGAATGGATATAGATAAATATTTATTAAGGGATCACCAGGTGCTTGTTGCTGGGGTACAAAGATGAATGAAAGCAGACATGTCTACGGACTCATTAACAAGAGAGATTTAAAACTGAATATGATGTTACCAGAGCCTGTGATGGATGGGGATGGGGTTTTACTTAATCAGGGAGATTAGAAAAAGCTTCCCCAAGGAAGCAACAACTGAGCTGAGATCTCAAGGATCAGTGGGATCTAAACAGGCAAAAAGAGAGGGTGAGAGTTCCCAGTGAAGGAAGCAGCCTTGCAGATGCACCAACAGAAGAGAATGAAGGCAGGCCAGGTGGGTGGGCCTGAGAAAGAGCAGGAGCCTTGGAGGAGCCCCCATTGGGGTCAGGCAGAGGGGGTAGCAGATCATGCCAACAAGGAGCCATGTTAACTTTGGACTTGAAGCAAACTTTAGTCAGGAAGGTAGGAAAAAATATCTTATGGTTAAAAGGGCTTGAAAACTCTTCTCCCATAGCCCAGTGTTCAGAATATTTTTGCTCAGAGAGAAAATGCAGCTTTCAGGTTTGAGAAGGAGAGTTGTACCATCACTAAGTTCACAGTCAGCATTGGGCTGAGCACAGGAGGAAGTGAAACCACCCACAGAAATCAAGTGACAGTAACATCGAGAGACGGGGCAACTGGGGATGGCAGATGGGAATTAGACTACACTGAGGCTGGACAGTCAAGTAGGTCATGTGTACGCTGGGGTCACACAGAGCCGGGCAGTGGGGAGAGGAAAGGAAAGCAACCTCAGAAAGCAGATACAGTATGAGAAGGAGGGAGGGGGCGATCAAGGGAGACAGATGGAGACAAAGAGAGACAGACAGAGAGGGAAAGATATAGATAGATAGATAGATAGATAGATAGATAGATAGATAGATAGATAGATAGGGAGAGAGAGAGAGAGAGAGAAACACTTAGTTCGTGATGTCTTTCTCATACTCTGTTCTTGTGAAGCTTGCCCAGCTCCTTGAGTTTGCATGTACTTCCTTTTAAGGTTCTGCATGTATTCTTACCACTAACCTCTATTTAATCTCCTGAGAAAAGAAAGAAAAATAAAGCTATTTCCTACTTAAAGTGAATAAGTCAAATCTGAGATTTATAATAGTGGTCGTCAAAGAAGGAGCTTGACAGTCTCCCCTGACAGCAAGTGTAGGTGCAGAAGAAAATACTGCCTGGATGATACCCATCCCCTTAGGTGGTTAAGGGTAATCTTTAGGGAAAGAGAGGAACTGAAAGCTGATAATCCCACAACCTTTATAGTCAGTTGCATATCAATATGTCAGCTATTTTGCATAGTGTTCGGTTTTTACTACAAAGTATAAGTTCAGTCATTGTTAACAGGCTTTTAACATCTTCTTTATGAAGACACTAGAAGAACTTTTTGAAGTGTTGCTATAGATAAGCATTTCTACATATCTACATAGAAATGAAATAACAGTGAAGCTTGCAACGTAGGAAGTCCTTGCTAAGATGCAAGTGATATAAGAATTGGTCACCATCTCAGGATTGGCTGGTTAGAATATGGGGGATGTGCTCTTGTTGAGCCCTTTACTATCCCTAAGGAAAGGCTAGCTCTGGGAAGAGCAGGCTCTCTCTGCTTTTTAAGATGTCAAAACATCATGAAATACAGAAAATGAAAACCGTGATTAATGTAGTTATGTAGAGATATTTCAGAAGGGTGTACCCAGATTGACTCCTAAAGCCAATATTTTGGAGACCAAGGTGGCAAAACCAGGTGAGCAGTTCCTCATAAAGAATTCTGTCTTTATTGTATCAATCAGGGTCTTGTCAGGAAAACAGAAACCAACCTAGGTATTTCAAAAGAGGATATTTAATACAGGGCATAGATTACAAAGATCTTAGAAAATCAAAGAGCAAAAAAGGAGAGCTGAAGGTAAGTCAGAGATTAGATTTCCAGAACCTAAGATCATAGGGGGTGAATCACAGCTTCAGAAGCTGGAGTATTAGAAGAAACAGTATCAGAGGAGGGAAGGAAAGAAAGGGGAGTGGGGTGTGGGGGAGAGGGGAGAGAGAGAGAGAGAGAGAGAGAGACAGTAAATGGGAAACAAAGACATTTCCTCTCTCTTCATATCTTGATTTTCCTGTCAGTTTGGCAAAACCTAACAGGAAGCCCACAGCCAAAGGAACCTGGGAAATGTAGTTTGCAGACTTCCAGCCCCATTATCCTAGAGGGCAGCTGTGGGACTGAGAGATAATAAGCAAAAAAACTTCCACACTTACAGCTCAATTTTGTTTGGGTTCAGTTTTGTAAAGAGCTTCACGATTACTAATTATTATTATGAGGCTCTTATTCTAGTCTCAATGGATCTTTCAAATAAATCACTTCAACCCATGCTTTCCTCTAAATTAATCAGTAGTTTGACTAATCAGTGTGATTATTTAAGGCCAAGGTACTCTAAAGGAGGACACGTATAAATAAGTTTTGAATTACTCCAATGAAAGAAAAACGCATGTGTACAAAGAAGTTTTTAGCAGTAAACCTGTAGGCTTACTTCTACTGTAGGAAAAGAAAAAACACCTGAAATCAATCTAAATGTTTAATAATATGTGATGAGCTAAGAGAATTTTAGTATATTATTTTGACTACTATGTAGCTATTACAAATAATAAATGTTGGCGTTATGGAACAAAATCTATTCTTTCAACCAATATATATTGAGTGCCTAGTGGGTGCTGGGCACTGTAATTAATGATCGGCATAAAAAGACAAATGGGGCTTGGTTCCTTGTTCTTATGGTGCCTATGATCCCATGGAAGAGATGGCCTTATAGACATGAAATAGTGCTTACAAATTACATAAGAAATTAGAATGGCAGGGAAAGGGGACCCAGTAAAACCAGGGGCGGGCACCAAAAGAGATACAATCAAGGCTCCAAAGATGTGCTGCTGCCTTCAAAGAGCTCAGAGTCTCTTTGGAGAGACAAGATTAGCCTGGCAGTATAACACACATCATAGAATAAAATTAATTGCCAAATGGGTGGCATAGACTCTAAGGCGAAACTCCAGGGAGCGATCATCTGTGAGGACGGGATTTGTCTTCATGATGGAGGAAGCACCTGAGTTAGGAGCCGGCTAGATTGTGGGAAGGGGGCGGGGTGGTTCTGGTGAAAGAGTCAACTGGAACAATGTGTAGAAATGAGCAGGTGTAGACAAGAGAAGTCAGCCTGTCTGAAAGAGGAGCACTGCAGAAGGGAGTTGTCGAAAATACAGGTGTGCTAAGACTCTTGGTTGCAAGCAACAGAAAACAATCTGATCTACTTTAAGAAAAAAGGGGAATTTATTTTAGGACTACAAGGGAGTCTCCTGGGACCCGAGACAAGAAAAGTCCAGCTCACCACAATATGAACTTGGACATATTAATATAGTTTATGGTGTATTTTTATCTTTATAATTTTACTTCTCCATCTTTCCTAACTTATTTTTATATTTCTTTAAATCTCGAGAAAGAGACCCATTTGGATAACACATTTTGTACCATTATATTTTCTTTCTTTCTCCTTCTGCTGACTAACTGGTATTTCCTACTCTTTTACTATATTAGGAAAATACCGCAAGCATCTTATCTTGTAGTCAACACAAGACTTCCTTTACATGGTATTGAAATTCAGCCTTTGTTTGAACAATTGAGAGCTCATGGCTTTGTAAGGCCTCCCGTTTCATTGTGAGCTGAGCTTGTTAGCAAGTTGACTCTAAAATTATAATGATTTAATTGTAGGATCCCCGCTTGTTTATACTTTACATCAAAAGAGAGCTTTGAGTTTGTCACTCTTCTGCTCAAGCTCCCCAAATGGTGCCCAATCACCTTATAAATTTAGAAAAAAAAGAAAAGAAAGGAAGGGAATTTGTTTTAAGGATATGAGGGAGTCTCATGGGACCGAAGGACTCACAGGTGCAAAGAAAATCATACCAGGACCCAGGAGGCTCTTACTGTGCCTCTGGTCTCCACTTCTCTGAATCTGTTTCTGCATTCTTGGGGCAGATAATCGCTGCCCTCAGCATTTTTTCTAATTCTCTTGCAGCCTACTGCCTGTTATTCTGCCTCAATTCCAAATTCCTGGGAGAGAGAGAACCCAAGTGGTCTAGGTCTGGTCCAATCAATTCTGATGGGATGGGAGGGTTCACATAGCACAAGAGAAAACAGGGCTGCTGGTGCCCCTCCTGGGGGTGGGTGTGTGTGTGGAGCAGCCCTAGAAAAGGAGGAAAGAATGGATCGGGTAAGTGAGTAAAATGGGCTAAGACAGGCCTCCTGCCATTCGATTCTTCCAGTCTGAGGAAAATCGCGTGAAAATATTTCAGTTGGCTGGGGTTCTAGGGGGTTACCTCACTTTCCACGAATATTGAAAAATGCAGATGTCTAAAGCAGAGGAATTGAGTTGTGATCACTCACTTCATAAAGGGGATTATTCACTTTGGGGGAGATGTACCAGGATTCCTTTCCACTTCAAATGATATTTTCCCCATCATGCCTCTGATTATGCTCATCTGCTCTGTAATGCGTCTGCTTCCCTTGATTTGGGGGCCTTCCTCCAGTGGGATCCAGGATCCCTCCCCTGGCACCCTCAGTGCTGGCAGGACCTGGGAGGAAGTGATGCTCATGGCGTTTGGCCAATGGCTGCCCACTGGCTAGAGCATGAGCTTCCCGAGGGCAGGGATAGGCCCTCGGCTCCTTTGTAGCCGTCCAGTGTCTGACTCAGTGCTGGTCACCCGGCCGTGCTGAAGAACACTTACTGAGCTGCATGAATAAAGCCAGTTTCCAGATATAAGCAATTCCTAGCCAAGGAGTAGCTGAAGGAAAATATAGCTTTATTGTAAGCAAGGGAAATAGGCATAAGTCCTTTCCTGCAAAAACATTATATATAGCACTGCTTCTTCTGGTCCTGCCAGCAGTCTCTTAGGGGCTGGATGACCCCAACTCCTGTTTCGCCTCAGGACATACTTGGACTGGATCCACCTCACATAGGGCCCTGAAACCTTATTTACGTCCCCTTGCCAAAGGGGAGCCTTGTGCCAGTCAGACCCAGGTGCCACCACCTCCCTTTGGGAAGGACAGGAAGCTGCCTCTGGTCACCAGAGAGAAAAACCTCACCCCTTTCACGGAGGCCTTGAGGGTGCTGGCTAGCAAGGAGGAGGACCGTCCATCGTCCACCTCCGGCCCCCATACTCAGCGCTCTAAACAGAGCCTGAGGTGAAAGTCTGTCCAGGGGACGGCCCACCCTGGCGAACTCCCTGCCTTGGATGTGAAGAAGGCGACAAATGAGACAAAATGAAAAATATAATGATGCGTATTATATTAATCATCCTCCCTTTCTCTGACACCATAAATCTTCCCTTTAAACTCCTGGTGGTGATTGCATCATCTCCCTCTCTCCTCGAAACAGCACAGATTAAGATAAAGTGATGGTGCCGTGTCAAAGAGAGCTTTACTGCCACACTTGGGATACGAAGAGAGAGGTTAATTTATCATCACTGGGGAGAACTGACAGAAGAGAGATATACTACCGAAAGGGGGTTTAGCACAGGCCCAAGAAACTTCACACTATTTTTACCATCTGTCACATGCTCTAATAAAGCAGGGCAAAATATGAAGAAAGGAAAAATGAACTATCAAACACTGATGTAATGCAGCCCATAAATCTAATTTAATTACTTTGCATGGAGACAGGTCCTCGAGTCTGTGTGAATATACTGGATTTTCTTGGCAACTTAACAACTAAGTGTTTTAATAACATCACACTGTAATTTATTCTGCTTGAAACACAAAACCGCTTTTGTGAGAGTTTCATTTTTGAGAACTGTTAATTTTTTCGGCTAATGTCAAAACTGGCATAAATTCACATGTGAACTTGAAGCCTGACTGTGAAAAAGGCTTAGGTTACTGCCTGCCTTTTTATTGTTGGCACTTTTCCCCTCTTCTGCATGCATTAGAAATAATTGGGCTTTGTTGATGACTTAGGTGAGGAGAGTTGTCTCGCAATTAGATTTTAATATAATGACAAATGGTGTGTGAGAGGGAAAGCTTTGTAAAATATAAAGAGGTAAGAAAATGCAATGGGAAAAAATAAATTCCTCATTTTCCAGAGCAACGGCCAAACCCAAAGGGCAGTATTCTTGGAAGCAGGCTGTCCCTGGGACCATGAGAATTTCACTCCGGAGGATGTAAGATCTCAGGGCTAAAAGGATGCTTGGAATGCAGGTCTGCCCTAGAGGGAGCCACTGGGAGCAGAAAATAAATCAAAAATAAAATTAATATTCATCGGGTGTCTTCCCGAATTTGGATGCAGTTACAGAAATTATTGTTAATAATGAAAGCCATATATCAAAGGTTATAAAATTCATCTGTGCTAGGACACTATTTTTTTAGGCTTTGTTCTGAACCATTAAAGATGACATATTGCATTTGTGTGCCTCTGTGTATAATAAGATACATTTAAGTATGATTCTAACCTAAACTGGCAATTTTGGCATTGAACCTGAGTCCTTAAACGGGGGCTGTGACACTACCATCCAGAGGAGGTTAGGCTGAACTCATCCGTTCTCTCATGACCTCACTGGTAGGGCAGGATGGATGGGTAATTAATTTGTTAGATCATAAGTGCTTCATGTTGGGAAAATAAAACTCTCAGTCTCTTGACAAATTCAATTGAAATATAATTTGGGGGAAAAAAAGTAAAAAAGAAACCAAAACAACCTATTCCCCTCTACTCCTCCCCAAACCCCAAACTCTCACATGAAAAGAAACCCAAAATGTCGAGATACATAATCTGGTGGAGTTCGTTTCTTTACGCCTTTAGCAACACTTAATAAATCCTTACTACATGGAAATCTCTGGAGGACACAGTTTGGAGGCATTTGTAGTCTAGCAGCACAGATACATTAGACAGAAGAAAAACCTGTATTTACTACATTCTAAGAAACTTTAACCTTTATCAGTGGGTCCATGGCGAAGGCAGATATAGAGCTGGTCATGGTATGGACTTTGGATAAAACAGAAGTGATTCATCTGGAAAATTCTAACAAGTATCAAACCCATCAGGAAATGGGCCACATACGCGTATTGTTGAATATTTATTGAGTGTCACTGGTGTTTTGCTAGATTCAAGGGCCTTGAAGCCAGGAAACCGAGGTGCAAAGGTTTTCACAGAAGTGCTTTCAAATAAATTTCCCCTCACGCTTTTTTTTTTTTCTGAAGTTCACATTCCCCTGTTCAGACTTGGAAAACGCTCAATTCTTGTGGTTTCTTGTTCTGTGGAATTTGTGTGGGAGACAAATGTACAACCTTGAACTCTGAATGAAGCTCAGTGTGAAGAGAGGTGGTTTTCAGCTGTGCTGTTTCAAACGCTCTCATTGGTATTTTTAAGGACTTCCCACATATTCGGTTACTGACCTGGGCCCTGGAAGAGTGAACATTAAAAATAAAAAAATAAAAAAATCAAACTACCAGCACTTTTACTTCTGAAATGACTTGGTTATAGGCCAACTATCCCACAGCCTTAAAATTAGTGTGCAAATTGAGAGTTTGAAGGGTTTCTTTTTTGGCATTTTGATTTCCTCATCTGAAAAATGGGGCTATTAATGCCTACCTCCTGGGGTGATTGTGAGGTTTAAATGCGCCTACGCAGGTGAAGCATCCGGCGTGCTAAAATGATGGCTGCAATTATTATTTTATTATTATTATTTTGATTTTGCTCTCCCTCCTTCTCTTCCTCTGGCATTTCTAATCAGCCCCCTCTCCCCTCCCCACCCTGTTAAAGTACTTTTTTTTTGCAGACCTGCTGGAATCCACTTCATTCAGCCTCCCCCTTCTGGCCCAGCTGCAGACTGCAGCTACGTCACTTAAAAAAAAAATACCTTCAAAATAGGGAATGTTAAAAAAAAACCATCAGGTGAACCCAGGGTGTTTTCTGGAAATGAACCTTATGAAGGATGCACTGGGCAGAAACGAAAAGAGCCCAAGCTCTGTGTGTGCTCCGCAGCAAAAGAAGAAACTGCAAAGGAGTCCAGGTCCTCAGAAGTCCAGGAAAGCGTTTCCAATCAAGGCGCGTGGGGATGGGGAATACCCCAGCAGATAAAAGGCCAGCAAAATTTATAGCGCTGCCTCCTTTAATCGGTAACTGTTAGCCTAAGTGCCCTGACACAAGGTGAACTTGACCTTTCCTATAAAACCGTCGAACGTGAACTCTCCGTGCCGCTCCGAGGCTCTTCATATTCTTCTTTTAACAGGTACCTTGCTTTAACCTTGCTGGGCAGACTGGCTCTGCCCTCAAGAAGCACTGAGTGGACGAAAGGACACGGACACAGACTCCCTAAAGCACAATATGATGTAAAAACCACGAGATGCTCAGAATCTGAGCAAAGTTCTGCAGGAACGGAGCACACGCTTACAGAGGAACCGGGGAAGGTTTCTAAGGCTATCTTTGGAGCTGGGGATAGAAAGATGAGCAGTATTTGTCCCAGGTCAGCAGTGGGAGGAACGGCATCTCTGGCAGAGGGCACAGCATAAGCGGAGACTAGGAAGTGCCTAGTCGATAACTGATCGTGATGGCTTAGAGGCCCCCGTGGTCTGTGCTTTGCTGTTATGTAAGCTCACAGGCAGGGAGGAGGTGAGTAAAAGGGCCAGTAACTCTCTAGCTGTCCGGTTGCCTAGACCTTCTTCTTCAAGTCCAAGGGTCCAAGGAACAGAGAGATTGAGAAGCTCTGTTGGGTTCTGCCCATCTGCACAAGCACTGGTTCCAGAAGGTCTTGTGAATGTCATCTGACCTCCAGAAAGGGACCCTGAGGATTGCTGGCCAAGCTTGGCAGTGTCCCTTTGGACAAGGAGGTGTTGGTTTTGATGTACCTGGAGGGCCTGAAAATCCCCACTCCTGGACGACGCGTTCCTGCGAACCAGAGCAAAGCACTTTGTTGAAGCATCATCACCTAGGTAACCCCGGGGAGAGGTCATGGTCACCACGGCCATTTACTGAACACTCCTCCTGGACCCACCGCTGTTCTAAGTGCTCCACTAAGTCCTCATAACACACCAAGAGAGTAGGTTTATTACCACTTAACCATTTTACTAAGGAAGAAACTGGCTCAGACAGGTGGGGTACCTTGCCCAAACTTACACAGCCAAGAAGGACCAGAGCACCATTCTGACCAGCCCAGAGCCTGTACTCTCAACCAACTCCCTATATCCACCCAAGAGAGTGAAACAACCAGGACACACCCACTATGCTAGATGCTTCCTTTATGTGCATCATCTCATGGTGTAATCAGCATGACAGTCCTGCGGGACAGGCGTCATTTTGCAGATGTGGAAACGGAGGCTCCGAAAGGTTAAGTAACTGATCGTCAAATAGCCAGTAACTGATGAAAGTGGCATTTCAGCTGAGATGTGCCGGAACCTGAAAGCTGAGGTCCTTTCCACTCTTGCATGCTGAATTTCCAAGAAAGGATCTCGATAGCTGCTTCATCTTTTCCTGCCATTCAAGGAGGCAGGCGTTTCACTGAACAACCGCTCCCCTCGCGAATGACCATCCAGGAAACTCCTCTCTACTCCCTCTCTGGACTGCAGGGCTGATCTTATGTCTAAGATGGTATATTCTGGACGCTGGTGATCTTTGACCCCCCCCCCCCACCGCCCAAATTTTTCCAAATAGGGTGAAGGCAAACTCCACACAGTTTCTGTGGGTGGGAAGTGAGTCATATATACAGGGGAACCTTATTTTAGTAGAACTCAAGAGCCAAAGTAAAGTAGAGTTGTTCACCTTTAGAGAAGGAATATTCGTAAGCTACTGGTAAGTAGGCAGCTCCTGTAGTGTGTTTAGACAGAGGATCAGCAAACATTTTCTGCAAGTGGCCAGATAGCAAATATTTCAGTTTTTGCCGAACTTATACATGTCTTGCACGTAATGTCATGTGTCTCTGTCACAACTATTCCATCGTGCACGGTAGTGCAAAAGCAGCCATGGATAATACGTACATGAAATCGCATGGCAATGTTCCAATAAACCCTTATTTATGGACGCTTGTATGGGAATTTCACGTAATTTTCATGCGTCACAAAATATTCTTCGTTGATATTGATATTTTCCAACTGCTAAAAAATGTGAGAACTAGCTCACGGGCCAGAACAAAAACTCACGGTGGACCGGGTTTGACCCGCGGGGTGTTGTTGCATGGTTTAGTTTACAAAATTGTATTCTGTACTTGTTAGAAAATCGAGTGTGTAAATCAAAACACAAGCGACATCTCTTATAAACCACTTAAACACTCATCTACATTTTTGGAAAATCAATGCCTCATTAATTGAGTGCTTTGAATACATTTGCACCCTGGAGCCCACAGAAGGAAAAAATCATACCCTGCTGAAGAGAAGTTGACACTTTCCCCACAAGACAGACTGAAGAGGGATTTACGGTGATGTCCGGCATGACGTTGACCAGGTTTTTTTTCTAGGGAAACATTCTGTCTGGAGTATTCATGACTCTAGATAAAGTGTTGCCTGGCCAGTCTTTAGACTGATTTGCAATATCTCCCTTCGTATCAAAGGCTTTGCCTTCTCATTAAGGACTTCACACTCATTTTCAAGGTTTTCCTCCACCTTTTTCAATCAAGATTGGAAGGGTGCCGGGACTTCTCTGGCAGGCCGGTGGGTAAGACTCCGCGCTCCCAATGCAGGGCGCATGGGTTCGATCCCTGGTCGGGGAACTAAGATCCTGCAGGCCGCACCAGGCGGCCAAAAAAAAAAAAAGGTTGGAAAGAAACCATTTCTGAAAGTCATTCACTAGCTTTCGGGAGAGCTGCAGCAGCTCTTGGGACCCTGTCAAAGAAGAAACTCCAACAGCTGAAGGACCCTGGTCTTCAGATAGCTCAAAGAAAGAGCAAAAGTTGGAACGTGGGAGAACTGTCCCTCTGAAGTCCTCTCCAGCAACGCTTTCTCCCCTCCATTCTTTGGCTTGCCCTGATGGCTGGCATTTTCTCTAGAATTCAGTGAACTGGAGCCCCCGTTCCATAGCAGTAGTTTTGCTGTCTCAGCATCGACCCCCGCAACTCCTCTCGCCCCTCTTTTGCCACCAATTTCTTGTTAACTTAAAAGAAGGGAGAGGGGGCTTCCCTGGTGGCGCAGTGGTTGAGAGTCCACCTGCCGATGCAGGGGATGTGGATTCGTGCCCCGGTCCGGGAGGATCCCACATGCCGTGGAGCGCTGGGCCCGTGAGCCATGGCCGCTGAGCCTGCGCGTCCGGAGCCTGTGCTCCGCAACGGGAGAGGCCACAACAGTGAGAGGCCCGCGTACCGCAAAAAAAAAAAAAAAAAAAAGAAGGGAGAGGACAAGCCTTCTTTGTCTCTGCTGTCCCTGGTAAAGACTTGCCCTTGTCCCGCTGATATGTTTAAGTGTTGAGGGAGAGACTTGGGCCCAGATGTGCCCCTCGAAGCACTGATCCTGGAGGACAAGGCTGGCACGGGGGCATGGGGGGCTGGCCATGGTGCCCTGGGATTCCTCCCACCCACCTCTTACCTGAGTGCCTCCTGCCCAAAGAGAAGACCCGCATCTCACTGGCCACAGGTGGAAGGGGTGACACTGGGACCCGCTCTCTCAGGCATCTGTCCTGCTATAGGAAACCCAATCTATGCCTTTCACGCGGATGGCAGCGCGGATTCATTTCTGCAAATCCCTCTCCTCTTCCCTCTGAGGGAGGGCTGGCCAGGGGAGTGATCTCAGGTCAGAATTTGAGTTTGGAACGGGAGCCTCTCTTTCTTCTGGGCCCCCCGGCTCTCTCTGCCCTGAGGTGGACAGTGCTGGGGGACAGGCATGTGGCGTCTGATGCACCAGGACCGAGTGATGAAAGATTCGAGCCCCTGGGACAGACTCAGGGCTGTGGCTGACTCCCCCTGGTTTTGGAAGCCAAGCACATTGATGGGGGTGTGGTGGGGATACATGAAGCTCTAGATCCTGGTTACACGTGGGTTGGGTGAGATAGTTGGAGCAGAAAATAAGGGAGGAAAGATCGCCTTTTGTCAAATCCCCTGCCCCAGTTGCCCCTGCCTCTCGCTGCCCAGGCCCTGCATGTTGCCTCTGTGTCTTCTCACCGCTAGACTCCGCCAAGGAGCGGGGCTCTTTCAGGCCCTCCTGTTTGTAGGAAAGTGAACTCCACCTTTGGGATATGTTTTGAGAGGTGTCAGGAGGCTCCTGGATCAGTCAGTCAATACCCCTGAAACACTGCATAACAACTACCCGAAACTCAGTGACATAAAGTAAACACTCACTGGTTCTCATGACTCTGCAGGTCAGCTGGAGTTGACTGGGACTGGGTGGATCTAAGCTGGGCTTTCGTGGGCCTGCTTGGTTGTGATCCATGCGTCTCTCATCTTCCTCATGGGACCAGTGGAGTAGCCTGGACACCTTCCTCGTATGGCAATGCCCAAAGTGCAAGGGCACAGGTGGAAATACTCAAGGTTCATTGGCCAGAACAAATTATGTGGCCAAACCCAAAGTCAAGAGGCTGGGAAACAGGACCTGCCCCAACGGGGGGCGGGGCAGGGCACTGCATCCTTTCATCACAAAGACCACCCACACGGTGTGGATGCAGGATCAGGGCCCCCAGTATAATCGATCATATTCCCCCCTCGAAATATCTTCCCCCAAGTACCTGTGGCATGGCTTAAAATCCCTGCTATTCAAATTACTGCTTCGCATTAAATTATTGTCTGCATGAGGCCCTAGTGAGGGGTAGAACATTTATGCCTAATGCCTTAACTTTTCAGCAGCCTTAGGCAATTAGTCAGCAGACACGGGGTTCTGAGGGAGTGGGGGTCAGGACGGAGACATTCTGCAGGGCAGTTGGACCACACGAGCCCGGGTGGCTGGAGTCACCCTGCCCTGAACATTACAGTCCTTTGCACCTGCCCACTCTTATTCTCATTCCCCTTGTTAGGAGACAGCTACAGAAATTCTTCATCTTCCAGAGAAACACAGATCATTTCAGGTGACTAGAAAATCCCTAGGTTGGAAACATTCAGAAAACAGGAGAGAACTTTGTATGAAACGCATCCTCGGCTTTTCCGTGATGTCAGAATGTTTGTCTCTTTTTGTTTTCTGTTTGGGCACATGGAACACGTGAGGACGGGTGGGCGGCTGCGTGAGAGTGTGGAGGTCTGTGTTTGTATGCGTGTGCTTGTGTTCATGTTTTTGCCAATATGCCCGTCTCAGTGACGCTCAGAAATCTGTCTTAGGCTGGGAACAGAAAGAGGTTTTCATTATTAGACAATATTATCACCAAATAGTATATATTTTTTTTAATGTGAGTTAAGAGGATTGGACTCCTTCTGAACACAGTTAAAAAGAAGACTGTGTGTGTGTGTGTGTGTGTGTGTGTGTGTGCTGTGTGCTGTGTATTGGGGGTAGGGTGTAAATAGAGAGATGTCTTCACTCCACAACCTCTTAGGTTCTATTTCTGCTACTACCAAAATGAATTTGATAAATTAACTTAGAAATTATACAGTTGTAGGAAAACTGCCCGTCTTAATTACATATGATTTCTAGTAGGTTCTCTCTATCTACATATCCATCCATATGTAATTTTTAGTCTATTTAGTACCTTGTACTGTCGACCTTTTTTTTTTAACAGATGGGGGACGGGGAGGGAGGAGGGGCTGATGTTCTTTTGCTGGCTCTAAGGCAGTGCATCCTCCTGTATTTAAATTCAGTTGTAGTTCATAGCTGGGTAGATTGGTTCCTGGTGAACACACCACGCTCAATGCTATCCCCTAAAAAACCTCAGAGCGTGTATGCATAAAGGAGATTGTAGATTAGGTTACCGGGAAAGGAAGTGTACAAATGTACCTTTGCAAGAAGATGAACTGATGACAGCAGCCAGTTGCTGACGAAGGCCGTTTGTGTAAGAGCAGGGCCCTAGCGCCCGGGGCCCATCTGTCTCTGCTGTCACTCTCTCCCTGGCTGCCTGTGCGGAAGGCAAGCAGCCCTGGGCTCCCTGTGTCTGTCTCCTGCCTTATCTCCTCCTTCCTCCGCGGGAATCCTGTCCCACTGGGCCCCAGAGGCATGAGCTCCAGTGGAGGGAAATTAGGAAGGAGTGGATAAGGTTGATAAGGGTCCCCTTTCCAAATCCCTTTTGCTGTAACCCATCTTGACCGCTGCTAACCTTTGGCCAACATAGCGACCAAAAGCCGCTCCCAGGAAGTCAGTGTCTTGCCCCCGCCTCCAGGAGCCTGGGATGTTAAGACCCACTCACAATTTGGGCCTTTGCAGGTTCCAGTTCCCTGATCTCGACACAGTGCTAAAGATGTGTGAGGTACTCGTAAATATATAGCAACAGGGGTTGGCAGCTAAGAAGCAATTCTTTGCCCCTTCTGAATCCTCTCCTCTGGGTGCTACTCAGTTCTTTGGTTTTTCTCCTTCTTAAATTTCTCTCTCTCTCTCTCCCCACACACACGAAAGTCTCATTCCACACCCCCCATCTCATCTCCCTCCCACTGAAAGCAACAATAACCAACCACTCCAAACCCTCTCCAAGGTAAAGCACACGAGTCCACCACTTATGCCACGTTCCATGTAATTATAAATTCTGTTGGATGGACAAATTACGATACAGTTGTGCCCGTGCTGAGTAGAGTGTGGAATTTGCCTTTACTTTCTCAGCTAGGAAGTGGAAACACTGGAAAATATGTGGGCACTTTACAGACATGAGGTGAAGTCCTATGGCTTTCACGGTTCTCTCTGAGGTGGATGTAACCTTTCCAACGATCAGGGTTACCGGCTAAATAGTGAACTTATTTTTACAGGAGAGTCACTGTCCTTATTCACTCCTCTAAGTTCAGTTGCTTATGAAGAGGCCCCCCTGTTATGCTGTGTGTGTTCAGGGAAGGATCTTCTCAAGGCTGATCTTCGTCTGTTGTTTCTAGTTTTACTGGGTCCCCATCTCTGCAGTAAAGCATCATGGCATGAAAGGGCTCCAGGGCCGTTTGGGAAACTGTTGCTGAGTGAACGCTTCAATTAGCTCAGTGGTCAGGAGGTCTGGGGCGGGACCAAGCTGACTGGGGGAGCAGGGCGTGAATGGGTCCACGTTGCTTGCACTTCAGAGAGTCCCTGCCTTCTGAGAACACTGTCTTCCGGCAACAGCCCTATACTGGAGGCAACGACCTTTCTTTCTTTTCTTTAAATGTTTATTTTATATTGGAGTATAGTTGATTTACAATGTTGTGTTAGTTTTAGGTGTACAGCAAAGTGATTTAGTTATACATATACATATATCTATTCTTTTTCAGATTCTTTTCCCATATAGGTTATTACAGAGTACTGAGTAGAGTTCCCCGTGCTATACAGCAGGTCCTTGTTGATTATCTGTTTTATATATAGTAGTGTGCACCTGTTAATCCCCACCTCCTAATTTATCCCTCCCTCCACATTTCCCCTTTGGTAACCATAAGTTCATTTTCTAAGTCTGTGAGTCTGTTTCTGTTTTGTAAATAAGTTTATTTGTATAATTTTTTTAGATTCCACATACAAGTGATATCATATGATATTTGTCTTTCTCTGTCTGACTTACTTCACTTAATATGACAATCTCTAGGTCCATCCATATTGCTGCAAATGGCATTAGTTCATTCTTTTTTATGGCTGAGTAATATTCCATTGCATACATGTACCACATCTTCTTTATCCATTCATCTGTCAATGCACAATTAGGTTGCTTCCATGTCCCGGCTATTGTAAATAGTGCTGCAATGAACATCGGGGTGTCCAATGACCTCTCTTCAGCTTTGCAGATGGACAGACTGAGGCCTCGTTGTTGGGATGCAGGGGGGTCAGAAGGCCCTGTGCTCAGCCCTGTAGACAATGGAACCAGAAGTTCTGTTTCCAGACTGTGCTCCGCCGCTGGACTCAGCAACCTGGGATCTGCGCTCCTGCGGGTGGGAGCATCACAGGGGCTATGTTTGCTGTCATCTTAGTCCACTTATATATGTCTTTTATTTGAATGTGGGGCCTGCAAATCAACACCGGCTTCTCTTCCACAGCCCGTGCGAGACTTCTTAGTTGTGGAACAGTACCCCAGAAAGCACACGCGAGCATCGGAACTTGCGCGCACGCGCAACACACACACACACGCACACGCGCGCGCAAGTTTTCATATTAGTTTCCTGAGTTCATGGATAAAGTCCAGAGCTGCCAAAGCTCCCACTACTTTGCCATGTCACACTAATAGCTTCCAGATCCCATCACATATTAAATTCATGCGGCTTCAGCGAAGCCATCTATTTAATGCAATTCGCTAGATGCCTGCGCAGCCCCGCTGACAGTGACATATTAGTTTTGCTGCCTTTTGCAATCTGATATCTCTGAATTTGCCACCGTACTAAAGATTTGATTAATGTGGTTCCATTTGGATGCAGTAATTGGCTGCGACTGTTGTAGAAAATAATCAGGCTTTCATTCCTTACAAGTGCACGGACATGCTAATGAGAGAGTGGGTTAATTAAGCCTGCGGCAGAAAGCGACAGTTACTGATGACTGTTATGACAAACCACCGACTCGGCATTTGGGAGCAGGACAGCAAATTTGCACTTTATGAAATTACAGGAAAACTAGGACATAAGGAATAAATAGTTACATCTGTTTGGTGAAAGGGTGGGGAGAAGAAAGAGGGGCTCAAGGGGAAGAGAAAAGAACACGCGAAAGATGTTCTCCCCGAGAACAGGGCCCTGGTTACAGGACTCAGGAACTGGTGGCAGAGACCTCCTGTGCTTCAGTGGGTGTTGTGGAGTGTCCTTGAGTGACAAGGGGCTGGCAGTACGTGACACATCCCGTCCAGCACATGTGTTAGGGACTTTCTGCAAAAGGACCAGCCGGTAGCTCAGTTGACCAGAAACAGAAAGAGATTCAGGGAAAGAGAGGGAGAGGTGAAGGGAAGAAGCAGAGCGCACATGCTCAGAGCCCTCTTACCTGGGGAGCGGGGGTCCCGGGAAGGTCACGTGACTGTTCCCCCTTTCCTGAGAAGCTGTTCTGTACACATCCAGGGTGAATCAAATGACCGGTCTACTTAGTTAGTCTTTCAACTCGCTTTCTCTCCCCAAATGGATTCCTGCTTCTGGGTTTGACTCTCAGAGCCAAACCCCAGCTCCCTTCTTTGCACCGGGCGGGGTGTACTTCAGCTCTGCTAGTTCCCCTCGGTTCTCCGCTGTCCCTTTCTCTGTCTCTCTAAGCCATTTAGGTCTCAAGGGACTGAGCTTCCTGATCACCTTCTGGGGTTCTGCAGGGTCCTTGGACTTACAAATACTTCATCTCTCCCTAGCCAGCTTGGGGGCCCCAGAATTTCTCTGCTCAAGCCTACCATCAACTTCTTTATTTCAGTCTGCATTCATCTTTTTTTTCCCCAACCAATGATATTTATTGAGTACCTAATAGATATAAATCACTGCGCTGGGCATGAGGAGGACACAAACATGAATCTAACTTGGGCCCTGCCTTTTGGGAACTTCTAGACTGTAGGAGAGAAAAGCCACACATCCAAATCACAAACAGTGATGAGTGTGATGAGAACAGAAAACATGATGAACCTGTGGGAATTCAGAAGGAAGGAGATCACTTCTGTCCAGGCACACGGGACGCTTCATAGAAAAGGAGGCTGTGAACCCAGACAGTGTCGGAAAGGGCATGGCAGGCAGGGAAACCAGCAAGAGCACAGTGACTGTGATCCAGTGATGTGGTGTGTTCGGGGAGATGGAGCTGGACAGTCATGTGGGGAAAAATGGCAGACAGTCTCAGTGTCCCGAAACAGTTGGGTTTATTCTGCAAGTGATGGGGCACTATCGGATATTTTTTGAGTCCAGAATGTCATAATCAGAGCTGTGCTTAAGAGAGATGCTTTTGAAAGCAGAGGTGTGGTGTAAGGCACCTGGTGGAGAGGCGTGGGGTTAAACAGGAGAGCAGAGGTCAGGGAGAAGGCCATCCTGGCCTTCAGAGAGTCTGAATGAGAGTGTGCTGGAGCGGGGGCTGTGACCACGAGCCCAAGCGGATCTTCTCAGTGTGGCAGGGCCACACTCTTAGGGCAGCTGCCCTTTTGGGCTTCTTTTGAGCTCAGAGCTGGGGGAAGAGGATTCCTGGGGGAAACTTCTGAGCAGAGCCAACTAATTATTACAGTTGAACTTTCGTCTGATGGCGAGCATCCTCCGATCGACGAGAAGGAGAATTTAAGTCGAAGACACAGCAACTCGTATCTGCTTCTGTGTTTAAGAAATGGGGCAGCAGAGGCTCACTAAGTTGCTGAAACCCGTTCAATCCACAAAAATCCAGTTTATGGATGGCAGTTCCAGGAACTCCACTGTGGCACCCTGGGAGGTCCTCTATTCATTGGTCCGCGATTCTTTTGGCGGTCAGGTCATCAACTCTCCCACCTCCCCAATCCCACCAAAACAAACAGACAAACAAACAATTTATATACATGAACTACATTGTCCAACACAGGTAGCTGCAAGGAAATTCTGTTTATTGAAGGCCTACTATGGCCAGCACCTTACATACTTTATTTCTTATAATTCTTATTTTACGGATGAGGGTACTAGAACTCAGCCATGTACAATGCAAGCCTAAGTCTGCATAGCTAGTAAAGGGGCGGGCAGGGCCAGGTGTAAAAACTGGTTCTGTCTGATGCAAAACTGTGATCTTTCTCTTGACTATTGAGAATTCTTTTTATTACATGGAAACTTAGTAAACCGCAAATTTCTTGAGTAAGACCAGCTTAGACTCAGGTGGAGCGTATTTTATTCTCAGGCCCTGGCAGGAGCCTGCCCTTGCCCTGCCCACCTCTCATACCCTTCAGCACAACAAGTATATGCTGTCCAAAGAGGTGCTTGGAAGCTTAAACCCATGATTTTGCAATGCGCCACGTTCTAGGTGCTTGACGGTGTGTTGAAGGGACTCCACTGCTCCAGCCACGTGCTCTTTAGAAAGAGTTTTCACAGAGGTCTTTGCTCTTGGCTGGAAGGAGATTGGAAAGTACAGACCCAAAGAGGTAGACTTTGGCCTACATGGTCGACATGTCTCTGACGAAGCTTATTGTGGTCATGTTTCCTGTGACTGAGCCCCCCTTCTGGGAAAGAGCCCCAGAGAAAGGGGGGAAAGTACCAGCAAATCAGTCTCCAAGAAGAGCAGGTGCTTAAGGATTGGAGAAGGGTCCGTCTCCAGTCGCTGGGAAGCATCATCCCTCATTTACCAGATTAGCTGAAGCCTCCCAGCCCTGCCAGTCTCCATCTGGGGGAGACTCTGCAGCCTGGGCACCGGGGCCTACCTGGGTATCAGTGATTTAGACTAGAGGATTTCATGGTCTGAAAATGGCTTAAGAATGTGGTTGGGATCACCCAGAGCACATTTTCAACACTTAAATTGCTATCTTCATATTTTTTAGTATTTGCAAGTTACCTTCATACCATTTTTCTCCTGTTTCCCTCAGTGCTTCCCCCACACCTCAGTTTTCCCCCTTGCTCTTTGGAAAGGCTCCGGGCTTCAGCATTTCCCTGAGGCCTGGAGCCACTCCCTCTGTTCTGCTGTTCTATCCTGTTTATTTATTCTGAGTTGAATCGTGGTCCCCTGAAAATTTGTGTCTGCCTGGAACCTCAGAATATGACTTTTTGGAAAACAGAATCTTTGCAGGTGTGATTAGTTAGGATGAGGTCATACTGGGTTTGGGTGGCCCCCAAATCCAATGACTGGTGTCCTTAGAAGAAGAAGAGAGGACACAGAGACACACAGGGGAGGTGGCCATGTGAGGACAGAGGCAGAGATGGGGTGATGCGGCCACAAGCCAAGGTGTGCTGGGAGCCACCAGGAGTCGGAAAAGACAAGGAAGGATGTTTCCCTAGAGCCTTCAGAGGGAGCACTGATGCATGGACACCTTGATTTCAGGCTTCTGGTTTCTAGAGCTGGGAGAGAATACATTTCTGCTGTTTCAAGCCACCCAGTTTGTGGTCTTTGCTACTGCAGCCCTAGGAAGCTGACACACCCTCTCAGGTGAGGCTCGGGCTTCACAGAGGAAACCCAGGCAGGTCTCTGTTACCTCCCTGCCCTGAGGCAGGAGCTTAGGGATTTTTTGGCTTTAAGATCCATCCATTTCCAGCCAGTGGCTCATTTCTTGCTTCATTCTGTTCAGTTCTGCAGTCCAAGTTTACTCCCTTCCACAGGGCTGCAGATCTGATATCCTGGAGATAGCCCACTGGGAGCAGAACTGAACACATTCTAAGTTCCCAGCCTCTGCATGACCTAGATGATCATTTATTCTCAGACAAAAACCATCCCTCTGTGGGACTCGAGGGACATTGTTCCAGCTAATGATTAAGAACTCTCCAGACAATAGGGGCTTCTTAGACAATGGGTGAATTTCCAGGATGTCCGGCCCCCTTCCGAGAAGGAGGGAGATAAACAAAATGTAAAAAAGGTATCTGTCAAAGACCAATCAGGAAGCTGGGGACAAGTTCCCTCTCTGGTCCGAGCCTAAGCCGGGACCAATCAGCAGGAAAACACAACCAAATCTATAATTTACATACGGGGAAGTGGGAACCTATAAAACTGACATATTCGCGCCCAAAAGGGGTTCCTTCTTCGACCTCCTGCGTGAGGACCAAGGAACCCCGGTGCACCGGCCTTCAATAAACCTCTTGCGTTTTGCATCGACTTCCGACTCTTGTTGTTTCCTGGGCGAGTCGAAACTCCTAGGAGACCGCGCAGGTCTAACACCTCCACAAATGTTTGATCCTGACTCGGATTTCAGACCCCACTTCCCGTGTGTTGGGAACGGGTGGAGATGGGGAGATAGGTTGTGCTTTCGACCAATCCCACCTCTTCCTCCTGCCCTCTGAACACCAGTGGGAGATGCTCCAGAAAGTTCTGCATCATCCTCCAAAGGCAAGGGGAGCCCGACTCCTCTTTGCACCATCACACCTGCCTCTTTCACCAGGCATTCCCTCCTCCCGCCCTGTCCCCCTTGTTTAATTGTGATGGTCTCGCTCCTGGGGGCTGTCAGAGGGGCTCTGCTCATTTCATACCTGACAGGACCTCTCCCAGAAACCCCGGAGGGAGACACCGTTAAAGTGTTTTATGCTGGGGGAGAGGTGGGTTTCTGTGCAATAAAACCCAAAGCCATTGAACAAGCCAGCTCCCGGGTAATTACTGGGACGGAGGAGATAGCTTCCATATGCCGGGTGGGGGCTCGCAGGCCAAACCTGCATCTGTTCCCTTTGTTCTGTCGGAGAACAGAGCCAGGAGGGGGTCTGACCTCCCGATAAACCCTCCACCAGAACCCTCTGCCGAGCTTCAGGGAGAAGAGGGGGTTGGGGGAGGTCAGAGGGTAGCAACATCTGGCAGAAGGAGGGGTCGGGGTGGGGGAGTGGGGTGAAGGGACAGGGGAAAGGGATGGGGGCCGGGGCTACCCTCCATAATCAATAAAGCCAGCTACCAGAGGACATCAGAGAACCATTCATTAACGAGCTCGTTAAGTGATCGATAGGCTTAATTTTCCTGTCAAATGTGGACTTCCCTTGTAAACATGTCAATTGGGGAAAGTTCAAGCTTGTCACTTGGATTTATGGCTGGAATAACATGTAGGTGGAAAAGAGAGGGCAGGTCCCTAGTGACCCGCCAGCGCTATGAAATGGTCAGGCCAGTGTATCCAGGTGCCTCCAAGGCCCTCGGCTTTTCTTCCTACAGCTGAGATAACAATCACAGCCTCGGTTCTCACTCTGTCATCCTCCCAGGAATGAAGAAATGGTGAGCTCGCTGCTGCCGTTCCCACCTCCGCAAGCGCTGTCCCCGGGGTTATTCACCGATTCACCTGGTTATCCCGAGGGACATCCCAGTGTTGGACAGACTCTCCCAAGCTGTGCTCTTAGAAAACAAATCCTCTTTTCCTCTCTGGTTCTCCTGGAAGATCAAGACTAAAGGAAAATAGTACTGAAAGCCCCAGTCGTGTGACACAAACAAGCCATCAGCTCCTCAGTGATGTGGAAAATTGCTGGTGACACTCGGGGGACAGGTTGGAGGGGAGGTGGGCACAGGGGGAGTGGCCCACTCAGAGCAAGCGGAGGTCTGGTGGAGGACCGCCTGCAGCCCGCAGCCTAATGGGCGGTCCTGTGGGGAGCCTCCAGTTAACGCGCCACGTTACATCAGCCAAGCACGGCCACGCCCCCCAGGTGTAGAAGAAATACAGACACGAGACAAGTGAGCCTTTTGGATCATTGAAAATACAGTTCAAAATCCGCTAGCATCCGAGAGGGCTATGACCGCGAAGTACTAGATATGGCAGAGAGGCTTTTCAGGACCTGGCCGTGGGCTGCTTTCACCAGCCCGGTGATGGAATTTGGACCTGGAGATGTTCTGTCCTCCTTAGGATTAAAACATACTTGGTCTTGTATGGTGGCCTTTCCTCTCTGGCCTGGCTGTGGACCACCCGAGGGCAGGGGCCTCTGTCTCTCATGCCTGGGTATCTCCTACAACATCTGGGAGAGGGTCTGAGTGCAGAGCCACTGCTGCACCAGCCACAGATGGGCCCAGGAGCGCACACCTTCGAGGCTCCATCTCAGCAGCCCTCAGAGCCTCTGCTCTGGGGCACCAGGAACTTCATCCCTGGGGCTCTCGGTGCAGGGAGAGCTAGGGTGGAGGAGAGCCTGAGGGGACAATTATCTCTAGGTGGAAACTCTGTGACAGGCTTGCTCCAGCAGCCCTTGTCAAACTGGTGTGTGTGTGTGTGTGTGTGTGTGTGTGCGCGCGCGCGCGCGCTCAGCCTGGTTCTTACAAACGACAGGCCCTCTCTAGGCCTTCCTGGCCTTTCATTTCATAATATATCATTATTGGTCTGGAAATGTGCTATGCCTGGAAACATATACCAGACTGCAGCTTTCTGTGGTGACACCAAACTTGCGAGGCTCTCAATCCTCGGGCAAGGAGTCAGGAGGAAGGCCTGTCTCCTCTTTGATGTTCTCCTCATTCTTCTTTTCCCAGAGCTGAACATTTGGTTTAGGTGTATAGGTTTGCTTGCATTTGAATATCCTCGAAGTGGTACATCAACAATAATGATAATAATAACGGCAAAGCTATACCTTTTTTGAGCACTTACCTTATAATAGCGAGTTCTCTGATCAGGCCTCTGATTCTGTGACAAAACCACATTTCCGCCGAAGGCCACACCGGTGGTTGCAGATGGAGACCGGCCGGTCTGCGGCCTCCGAAGACCAGGCTTGTTGATAACTGCTGCATTAGTGCCTCAGAGAGTCCACGGCCATCTTGATTTTATGAAATTGCAACATGTTGGCTGTATTGGTCAGAAATCTGTATGTTTGTTTTTGTGGCAGGATCTCTGAGCACCTAGAGGCAGGGATTTTCTGAAATAGTTTTAGGTTCAGACCGGCAGGTCTATTTTTCTTCCTTACCTAAGTGCTGGTGTATAATAGGAGCTATATAATGGCTCTAATGTTCTCTTGAATTGAGCCTCTCGAAAGGCCCCAGGACCAAGTTTGGACACCAACAAAAGCCCTGTTGGAAAGAGGTGTGAGGGGGGCTGGGAGGTCCGTCAGTCATGGAACCACCTCTTGGCAGGGACCGACCCTCATTTTCCTTTAATGCGGTCAAGGCCGTTGAACCCAGGCCCAGACAACTTCCCTCCAAATCCTATTGCATTCCAGCCTGTGATTATTAATTATTATTATTAAAGCAATCTTTCTTACTTATTGAGCACCTACTAAGTGCCAGGGACAGCCCAAGCTACCTTACAAATGCTATGATTATCACAATAACTCTACCCCGGAGGGACTCTTGTTACCTCTGTTTATAGATAAAGAAACTGAGGCTTAGAGAGTGGAAGGACCTTCCCCAGGGCCAGGAGGGAGAGGTCTGCTCACCTCTAGAGCCTTGTTCTCAGGCAGGCAGCTTCCCAAGTTCTCTCCCCTCTCCCGATCCTCTCGTCCAGAACTCCTCTGCGCAATCCACTTTCAAAAGTGGCGAGGAGCCTGGAGCACAGCCTGCACGGCTACTTTCTGCCTGGTGTCCTCTTGTTTTCTGACCTGGTGTCTGGTGAGCATAGACAATGGGTTCTCTGCACTGTGCTGGGACAGGAAGGACTGAAGTCTGTGCTTTGCCTGTGTGTAGCATCTGCGGCAAGCTCTTCCCAGGAAATGGAGGGAATCCTTCTATTCCAAGTGGTCAAGCCCAGAGGAAGCTGACATGCCTCATGAACGCGTTCCTTCAGCCTGTAAGAAGCAGCGAAAATTTCAGAGGCTTCCAGGCCCCTCAGCCTCTACCCATGACTCAGGTCTGCACCTCCCTGGAGCGGTGGTCCTGCCCTGGGGGCCTGCTGATACCTGGATGCGACACTTTGTTTTGGGTACCAGCTTCCTCTCTCCCGGGACTGTTGGAGAAAGAAGCAAGAAGATGTGCCCTGGATTTTGGAAAACATATCTTTCAGCCCTGCTCAGCCCAAATGTCCTTGAACCCAGGCGTTTTCATGGTAAAGAAGACTGATCAATGGCCCCATTTCCAAGAGACAGGGAGGTTCTTTAACTCGCAGGAAGCGAAAACCCCGTCTGGGCTGGAAAGTCCTGAGCTCCGGGCGCTGGCACTAGCTCCTGGGAACCAGCAAGTGAGATGAATTGGGAGCCTAGAGCAAAATATTTGGCTGCATGCAATTTAGTTTCTTTCTACTACTTGCTTAAAATTCTGCGGAACAATTAAATCTTAAAAGTGTCTCATGAGTGCCTTGGGCTCTCTTTTCCTTCGGTTTTATTGATTGTATCTGATATCACTCACAAGAACAAGAATTTTTTTTTTTTAAAAACATTTAATAAGACCGTTTCGTTGGAATCCAGAAAGAGAAAGTCCGCAAAGTGGGAAAGCATCTAAACCACGGCAGCTGGCTCAGCTCAGCAAGTAGAAAAGCTCACATCATCCTCCGGTTGTCTTTGATCAGGGTCTTGATGGGGACCAGTGAGGAAATAGCTCTGAATGAAGGCTGGGTGTTCCTGCCCACGAGTATGTAGTGTATCCTTGGGGATAAGGCAGAAAATAAACACTCCAGGCAAAAAAAAAAAAAAAAAAAAAAAGGCTTAAGGACCCTTTAAGGAGACAGATGAGCGACAAGGATCTTCTGCTCTCTCCACCCAAGCAGCTTACTGAGGGCTGATTTACAGGTAACATTGTACTTCTAACTTTCTGTACCAGGTAATCAAACTGAGTGACTTAATGCCACATAACTCAGGTGTGAAGCAGTCACTGAAGGTAGAAAACCACCATAAGCAAGTATTTATTTCATTTTTTCTGATCCCCTCTTGGCAAGTGGTTTACTCATTCTCTTTCCAAAGGCTTCTAGACATCTGAGCTGAGGAGGACCTGAGTGAATTAACAGCCTCAGGACGGCTGATGAAGCCAGGACGTGCTGCCTGAGCCTCTTTTTAAAAATCCAGGTGAAAAGGTGTTTGAGAATAATAAAATCTAAGAGCTGCCTCTTGTCTATCCTGGAAGACGGGCTACCTGCCCACAGCACAGAGGTGTCACCAGAAGCTTCGAATGCAAGGCCCCTGCCAAGGTGTGGATGACGATTTCTCAGCAAAAGGGGAAATGGAGGGGCAAGGAGGAGGTGGAGAAGGAATATGATTGCACTGGGCTTTGATGACCTTGTGCTTTCAAGCCCCAAGAAAGAGAGATATGAGCTGCAGCTCAATACAGCAATCTCTGGTGGTAGCGGGGGCGGGGGGGGGGGGCAGGGGGGCGTGGCACAGCTGCCTTTTATAGGTTTGGAATGAAAAATGTTTTTAATTAAGGAGTGGAATTGGGGCTTTTAGTCTCGCTACACGCTATGTACCTGTCAAACTGGCTGGATGGGAATTGTGTTCTGACCTTTCACCTCCCACCTACTTTAACCAAAGGACTCGGGGAGAGTATAGAGGAGTCACGAGCATCTGAGAAGATCTGAGGCTGCTTGCGGGGTGACACATGCAGAACACACCCCGATGCAGGGAGCAACCCCCCATCCCATCGTGAGTGACTTACAGCGTGAATCCAGCTGCCTGGCTCGGGAAGGAAAAGTGGGTCTGCGTCACCACTGGCTGTGGACAAGAAGGAGAGCCGTGAAGGCTAGGGGACCCAACAAAACTAGAGAAACAAACAAGAAAAATAAGGACAATAAAAATTTAGAAATTAAAAAGTGAAACAAAACTAGAAAGATAATGCTCTGTGGCAGGATTCTCACTTGATAAAAGCCATCTCCAAAGTACCCCCCCAACCCCAAGAAAAAAAACCCTTGTAAACGGAAGGGGAATCATTCTGTGGAGGTGACAGTGCTCGTGGGGGATGCCCACAGACAGCAAGCTTTGGTAAAATCTGTGTGAAATTTCAGGAACCCGCAAAGGAAAAGAGTTACAGGAGGAAGCCACCGTTCTCTCCGGTGATAAACTCGATGGTCTCCTGGGCTCAGCTTCTGGAATTTTCCCCAATTTTCCTTTTTTTTTTTGAAAGCCTCTCAGTTATAAGGTGCTTCCATATGAAATGTGAGTCCTTCCCTAAATATTGGAAAGAGCCTCCTGGGAGTAGAGTCATGAGAGGTACGCGGGCCTCTCACTGTCGCGGCCTCTCCCGTTGCGGAGCACAGGCTCCGGATGCGCAGGCTCAGCGGCCATGGCTCACGGGCCCAGCCGCTCCACGGCATGTGAGATCTTCCCGGACCGGGGCACGAACCCGCGTCCCCTGCATCGGCAGGCGGATTCCCAACCACTGCGCCACCAGGGAAGCCCATGGAGACCTATTCTTAATATTCTGCCACAGTTGAAGGCAAGGACGGTGTGATCGATCAGCTACACCCCCTCATATAAATTATTTGTTATATCATATCCTTGACGCATACACATAGATACTACCTTGCTCACCATGCAGAAAGTTACTGAGCAAGTTAAATCATACCGGTTTCGTCTTCTTTGTTAGACTTATTGTTTCTCTTACGATTATGTCCTGAAAATTGTTGAACGATTTTTATCCCATTTAGCATCAGGCATTGCATTACAGCTGACAGAAATAACTGCTAACATTTACTGAGCCCTCGCTAGGTGCCAGGCATTCTTCTAAGCACTTTACATATATTAACGTATTTACTTGATACAGCAAACCTATATGCAGCTCAAACATGACCTGTAATTGATGCTATCACCTTGCTTGGCTGCAAATAAAAATTTCATAATATCCTATAAGCATATGGTTAGCAACACAGTTGGGAATATGGGTAGAGAGATTGGGCTATTGTGATTAAGTGAGAATATTTATCTAATTCACACCAGCACAAATTCAGTTTGATGGCTTAAGAAAAAAGCGTTGACATTTGGATTCATAAACATTTTAACTTGGGAGAAGAGGGGTCCAAGGTGTTGGTCTTGGGAAGAGTCTCAGCAAGAGAGCAGGAAAGGGAAGAAAGTCCCACGCTTTGGTGTCAGCATGTTCTACACGTCTGATGGGAGGGAGCTTTAAGGACCCCATTGGTTCATCAGGCTGCGATGATGATCGTGGGTCTCTGAGCCTAAAGCATGAGAGGAGCTGTGACTTGCTGGGATTCTCTTCACTGCACTCCTGGAGAGATGCTTACTTTGCCCCTTGCCTGTTATTTATTGGTGATAATTCTTGCTATTAAGTCAAAACATGGAGGTTGAAGGATTTATAGACTCAGGAAGGCTATGATACCTCACTCTCTCTCCTTACAATTTGACACACAACGGGACCTTAATTCGCCTTTGTTGAGGGAATCAGCAGATTTCTCTCCAGCCTACACAGGCACCGTGATAGCAATTTGTGATCTTATTATGTTAGGTTCACACCCTATTAGTATTTATTTTAGTTAATATAATGCAATTAGAGTGTAATCATATCAGCAGCTTTCAGATCATGTCAAAAAAATAAAAGTTACTGAAATACCAGTGCTAATGTAAAGTGATGGAAAACAGCTAATGCGTGGAAATATTTGGATTGAGTTAGGCGTGAGGAGAAAGCTGGGCAGTGGGAGGCGTGGGGGAATCAGATCTTTGGCTTCTGAGATCCCTGTTGACATGCTCAGGGCTCAGGGATGCCTCTTGCCTCTGTGTTCTTTCCCGCTTGGGGATGTGATCCTTTTGCTCTTTATTCAGACAAAGTTCTCTTTGGGTGTATCCAAGAAGGTGGTCCTTGGTTGATCATGGGAAGACAGAGATGGAGATCGAATTCCAACTTTTCTCTAAGTGGCTGTGTGACGCAGGCAAGCCTTCCACCTTCTCTGGGCTCTTAGTCCTCACCTGTAAGACAAGGAGGGTGTCCTAGATAATAATAAGGTCCTCTGACTCTGTTATTATATTTAATGATACTATCACTTCTCTGAGCCTAAACTGAGCTATGAGGCACATTAAACTGATGCTATATATATATATTTTTTTGGCTGGAGCAAAGCCCCAAGTGGCCCAGTGGCCACATAAGACCAGCACTTCAGCACTGTGCAAACTGTTAGGTACCATTAAGTGCTTGCAGCCCTATCCTACCAGACCTTCTAGGACCTGGGTGGTGGAGTGTGGACAACTATTTCCTTCAGAGGGTGTTAAAGCTTTATAATGCCTGGCTTGGTCATAGTTTCTCATTCTGCAGCCCTTTCCTCAGCGCCTTGACCGATCCTGATTTCCCCACCTGTTAAGGGGGTAGGTGGGGAATTTGGGCAGGTAGAAGATTCTGGAAAAGATGCCAAGTGAAGAAGAAAAAGTAGTCTAAGAGCCAGATACCAATTTCCAATTTTCTTTTGGCAGCTCTGATTCTGGATTCCCCACAGAAGGGTGCAGTGCCATCTGTGGGCTCTTTTCCAACTTTTGGATTCTTCTTTGGCTCTGACCATGACCACAAAAGCTCATTGTTCGGTGCTTGTTAGCCATGGCACCCGTGGTGCAACTCTGAGGAAATAATTATCACTTATTTCTGAGAAGAAGCCTCCAGCTGGATCCGCGCTTGTAGTGGCGCATACATCTCTCAAAGAATTGTTGTTTAAGCAATAATCCTGAGAAATTGATCGTTACCCACGTTAAACGACTCAGCCCATTGCCAAGGATGGTTAACGCTCTAATAAACTGGTCATTAAATGCAGTAACAATGAATTTCGAGGGGATTATTGCTATTATAAACCTTAATCAATAGTTTATAACAGCAATAATGTGGTCCTTTCTCTTAATGGTAAGTAGGGCGGCTTGCGCCATCACCTTGAAAATGTTTCTGTGGTGGCTGGTGAGTCAGAGGGGAGGCCGTCTCAGTGCCACTCACTCTTCAGGGTCACACCAGGGATGGCAAAGGACACCTTGGGGGCTCTTGACTGCCCTGGTCTGTTCTCTGGGGACCAGGTGTGGAGCAAGAAGAAAGGGATTCACTTCCAGCCCCCATGGTCCTCCCCCATTACAGACACAGTGAGGCGCTGGGCGTGGGAATGCTTGGATGTGCCCGGCATGAGACTCAGGATGAGGATAGATTCAGGATGAGTCTCCTCATGGAAGGGTGGTGATTAGGAAGGAGAAATGACCAACTACTTAGGGGCGTGGATTCTGCTGACTTGTGATGTGCTCCAGATAAAAATCACATCACTTTCATGAGCCTCTGAAAGGTGGAGCTTGGAATCAGTCATGTCCCAAGTCCCTCTCTGGTATAACACTCCGTGGTTCTTTTCATAATATTGGCATCTTATATTAGTTTACCATTATAGAGTAATAAGAAGAATAACTTATGTAATCCTTGGTACTGTTCTTAGTTGTTTGCATTTATGAATCATTGAATCCTTACAACAACCCTGCTTCTATTGTCAAGGACTCTGAGGCCGAAGAGATTAAGAAACTTGTCTGAGTGCAGAGCTAACCCCAGGTGGAGCTGGGATTTCAACACAGAGAGTCAGAGTCTGTGTTCCTCCTTCTTACACTCTGCCTTCTCTCTAGAAGCCCCCCTTCATTATTTACTTCAATCCTCACATCCTTTGAGGTAGGCTGGTTGGAGCTGCCATATTGGTTTTACGGATGAGTCAGCCTTCTGGCTTCTGGCTGTGTATGTGCCAGAGAGCTGTGCTGCGAGCTTCCAGACCAGCAACTTCTCTCTCCAAGGATGTGGGCTGGGCACATCCTGATGCCAGACTCCTCTTCACTGGGATCTCTTCCAACAAAAGGAAGGGAAAAGTTCATCCCCTCCCACATTGCCGGAAGCATGCCCCGGGGGACAGGAGGTCTGATTATTTTATCCAGCCTGACATTGCTTAGAATGCATGGGAAAATGGACCTGCAGTAGACTTTGGGAGCAAGGGTATTTGGGTATTTAAAAATTTTTCTTTATTATAGAGAATTGAAGGCATGTATTGAAGGAGAGTTTAAGGAACCCGCATGTAACCATCGCCAGCTTGAGCCGTTATCAACACATGGTCTATCTTGTTTCATCCAACCAGCCTCTCACCCCTTCTCACTCTGGAGTATTTTGGAGTAAACCACAGATATCATAGCATTTCAACCGTTATCACTTGGGCATGAATCTCTAAACGTTAAGGTTTTGCGGTATGCGGGCCTCTCACTGTTGTGGCCTCTCCCGCTGCGGAGCACAGGCTCCAGACGCGCAGGCTCAGCAGCCACGGCTCACGGGCCCAGCCGCTCCGCGGCATGTGGGATCTTCCCGGACCGGGGCACGAACCCGCGTCCCCTGCATCGGCAGGCAGACTCTCAAGCACTGTGCCACCAGGGAAGCCCTAAAAGTTAAGGATTCTTTACAACAATAATCACAATACTGCGGTTGGACCTTGAAAATGAACAATAATTCCTTACTATCATCAACAATGCAGTCAGGTTTCGAATTTCCCAGATTGTCTCATAAATGTACTGGGGTTTTCTTTTTGCTCCAGCTACTCACATGCTCTGTGACCTGAGACAAATCCCTTCCCTGTTTTGTTTCCATTTACTCATCTGTAGAATGGGATATACAATCCCTTCCCCTTCTCTTCCATCCCTGGTCACTGCGTGGTGGAGACGAGGCTTTCGCTGGGAGGCCTTTCAATGGCAGCATCTCTTAATAAGCTGCATTGTCATGCCTGGGTCTCCTCTGCAGACCCAGGGAGGAGCACTCAAGAGGCTGCCCCCACAGTGCACCCTTTTGAGCTTGACCTTCTTTTCTCTGGCACACGCCAGAGAGCAGACTTATTATAGGGATGGAGGGGAGGGAGAGCAATCCTTCATGCCAGCACTGCCTCCCTGCCAGGTGGCCTGTCTACAGAGGAAGCAGGAGCGTCTTAGTGACCTTTCTCCAGGAGAGGAAAAGGGAAGATGCTGGCTGCGTTTAGACCACCAGTGAAGTGATGCTGCCCCTCCAAAGCCAGCCTTGGGGCAATCAGGCCACACTGAATGGAAAAGCCCCATTCTCCTCCTATCCTTGGTCCTCTGGGTTATAACCCCAGTTCTGCCACTGCCCCACTGCGACTCTACTCCCTCCTGTGCAAAGTGGGAGGGCTGGGCGGGAGATGCCCTGGAAGAGTGTAGAGAAACACCTGCAGGCTTTGTCAATCTTTATATTTTCTTCTGGAATTTATACACGGCTGAGAGGGAAACCTCTTCCCTGGACTTTCTCTCCCCACCTCCCTCCCTCTCTACCCACCTTGAGAATTTTAGGACTAAAGGGTGGCCTGTGTCACTTGGTGTGCTAACATCCTATGAAGCCAAGGTTTTGCCCAACTTACCAAGGTGTTTCCTGTCCTGCAGAGCTAAGAGGGCCGTGTCTGCTGGACAGTGACTCCTGGGGCAGGAGGTTGCCCTAAACGACCTTTGATGGAGCTCCTCCTTCTAGGTTTTGCCTGGGACGTCAGGTTCTTTTCTGTAAGATGTGTTTACCCACAGCGACTGGTGCCTTGGGGATGTTGAACAGGGGTAATTCATAAACACAAGAGATAGATCAGGACATTGAAATGGGGATGATTTAACAATAGGAGGACCCACCAAATATCTGCTTGCCTTTTTCTCTTCTGGACTCTGAGCTGGGCTGTGGGCCAGGACAACTGGCCCAGTTTTCTCACCGTTCTCCCACCCATGGTGCAGCTCGGTCTCCACCCGGAGTCTCCTCATCCATCTGGGCCTTACAGCGGCTGTTCTGCTTGGTGACTCAGCCTCGGCACCCAGCTGCCAGTGGGTGGGCGTCTCTAGAGGGTCTGCAGGTTCTAAAAGTCTCTTTTCTTCCCAGGTGGAAAACTTTATAGGATTTATTCAAGGTGCACTTCTAGAACCGCTACCCTGGGCTGACTGTCCCTCTTCAGCCCCTGGGCCACATCTGGTGGGGTCCGTTTTGCCAGGCTGCCCCTCCAGGCCTCCCCCAGGGTCCCCAGCCTCCTGTTGCTCCTTTGTCCCCAGCCTTTGTAGAGAGGAGCTGAGGCCAGCGGCAGAGGGTGGAGGGCATAAAAAAGACTGATCTGGAATAAACGGAAAAGTTTACTCTGTGCAGCAGCGAAATAAAAAAGCTCATTCAGAAAGTTAATGATTTATTTTATAGTTTCATTATCAGGGTCACATTACTCAATAGCATTTCAAACATGTCATTTGTACAAACTATGGTAATTAAAATTTATAACATACTTCATCAGCGGCATATGAATCTTTTAGCCGGCACTCTGCTGTCATATAAACAGTGTAATTTCAGCTGCAATTCACCCTTTATTGGCTCTCATTTGTGATTTAACAGCCATCAATGACTGTGCTATAAAGAATAAATTAACCATCCGTAAACCTGACGATGACAGGGACAGTCAAATAGACTTAAACGCCTTCCGCCCAGCTCTGGGAGCCGACAGAGAACAGGTGAAGGCCAGGTACACACCAGACCCTCTGCACAAAGGACCTTCCTGCCTCCTGCTGCCTGCTCTCACCAGGATGCCTCCTGGTTGGCCCCGAGGTCCCTCTGACTGCCACTTGTAGGAGTATCAGTTTCTCTGCTCCCAGGATGGGGAGGTAGAAGGAGAAATGGCCCCTTCACAGACGCATCTTGGGATGTCTGTGCCCATGCTGGGAGCTAAGCTATCATCTGCAGGTTAATTGTCAAGAGAACATTTGGAAGTGTGTAGGGGCATTTTCCATTGATCTAATAGCTGGGCGGGGGAACCACTGGCATATGGGAGTTGGGGCCAGAGATGTAAGGCTGCAGAGAGCAGGATTTGTCCCCACTCCAGTGCCTTGTGTCAGAAACACTGTCAGTCCAAACTTCTTCTGCAATGAGGAAACGGGGCAAGGGCCTTGCTGCCAGCTGTCCTGGCCCTCAGGGCAGAGACAGAATGAGAGCCTAGTCTGAAGGTGACGGCGCCTAGGGCAGGTCTGGCCGGCTCGCAGGGAGTGACAGTCCGGATGGATTAGGAACATTCCCCCTCTGAGGGCCACGCTCCTCGGCGCCCCCTTGGCGGGGGTGACAGTCGGGGCGCTCTGGCTGGGCCCCATGACTGACACTGCACACAGCTCATAAATGAAGTGGATTGGATTTGTTACTGAGACGTCTCCAAGGAGCCTGGGTCATGCAGGCCAATAAAATTGGCCTCATAAATTCATCCTGACATGCAGGATTACTCCAGCCTGCTGAGGTCACCTTCCTGCCCTGATTTATCACCCGCCTATGGGTTAATAATACTGTTTACTGAGTGTTCCCTTCTCGTTTCGCCACTTGCCCTCCCTTTCTTGGAGCAGATACTGATCAGAGCATCTCTTTGGAAGGGTGTGATGGGGGGAGAGAGGGGTGGCAGGAGTACGTGGGTGGGGCGTTGTTTCATTCTGGGCTGTTTTAAAGCTATATATATATATATATATATATATATTTTTTTTTTTCCTCTCTCTCTGAGACGTTACGTCCAACGCTTCCCATCCAGGGCCCTATTTGGAGTTTTACCTGAAAAAAGGTGGTTTGGGAAAGAGTGGATCCCCTCCCGCTGCCATATGTGTGCTTGGGACATTAAATAAGAAGTGACCTTTCTGTCCTTCCCCTGGCCGAGTCATAGGCGACTCACCCCCATGAAGGGTGTGCCAATGACCAGTCTCTGCTTCGAAACATTATGGGATTTAATGTTGATATGGAGAAGCTGGTGGAGAGCAGATGCCTGTTCTTTCCCTTCTCATGACCAGAAGATGTCGGTGGTAAGAGCATGGAAAATCCTCACACGGATTTTAAAGTCCCTCCCACACCTGAAGTTCTCTGACCCCACTTCTTCCCGTTGACAAGCTTCCACGTGTTACCTTCTGGGCTTGCTTGCTACAGTTTGAATGATCCAATCCAAACCAACCAAAACCACGGAAAAATTAGGTGGGTGGCTCTTTAAATGTTTCCCTTCCGTACAACAAGTCGTCTGGACGGTGCCCGAGTCCCCTCCTCCTTCTTGCAGCAATGGGCTTGAGACCAAGCGCTTGACCGTGACACCATAAATAAATGAAATCGGGGGCCCTCAAGCATGTGACTGCAGGGTCTCAAGGCTGACTTGAATCAGGAGGCCTGGGCGAACTCAGGGGCAGAGCTCCAGGTGGGACATCACATCTCTAAATAAATTAGCAAACAGTTATGGAGCAATTTCTCTGTGAGTTTCAAACCTCAAGAATTTAGACAGTGTCTGCCCTCAAGGTACCTATAGTCTACTGAGGAATCACGATGAATGACTATTCGGATGATTTGGGGGTGTCAATAGAGGTACTGTGAGTAAGAAGCAGACTTCTTTTTATTGTGCTTTGCAGATACTGCATTTTTTACAAATTGCAGGTTTGTGGCAACCCTGTGTCGAGCAAGTCCATTGGCGCCGTTTTTCCATCGGCATCGGCTCACTTCGTGTCTCTGTGTCACATTTTGGTAATTTTTGCAATATCTCAGATTTTTTTATTATTATCACATTTGTCATGAGGATCTGTGATCAATGATCTTTGATGTTGTTACTGCGCCTTGCCAAAGGCTCAGAGGATGGGTAGCAATTTTTAGCAAGAAAATAGTTTTAAATTAAGGTCTGTACATTGTTTTCTTAGATATAATCCTATTGCACACTTAATAGACTACAGTAGACTACAGTAGAGTGTAAACACTTCTATATGCGCTGGGAAACCAAAAAATGGCTGTCACTTGGTTTACTGCAATTTTAGCTTTATTGCCAGGGGGCGGGGTGTCTGGAACCGAACCCACAGTATCGGTACATAGAGTGAAATTGTCTATATATGTGTGCATAGTGAAATAGGGGAGGGAGAGAATGATTCCAACTGGGGCAAATCCTGGATGTGGTTTGGGGCTGGGCGTTTACTTATTCAATCATCAAACATTTCTGAAATCCTGCTTCTAACCAGGCACTGGGTCCCACTGTTTGAAAACCTTTCTAGGCTGCTGCTTTGGGGCTGATGGCCACCTAAGTCCTAACCCTTCTCCATGCAAGTGACCTTCTCTGCTCCCTCTCCAGTCTCCTCCCCTGGCCACGGCTCTCGCCCAGCCCTGCTAATGTGCCCCGAGAGAGCGTTCAGAAGACAAAATCGCTTTCAGAGAGCCTGAGCCTGCTTCCACCGTGTAAGGGCCGAGGAGGGATGGGTTGGGCATCCACGCAGCGCAGAGGGGATCCTGCCAGAACCAACCCTGGTGAGGCTGCAACCCTTCTGGCCACTGCTCCACAGCCGGCTTCTTTGCTTCCCAGGATCCCTGGTTGCCCGGTGGTTGCAGAGCTTTGAGCAGTTGGCTTTGGACACTCCGTCAGCCCCAGAAGAGGGAGGAAGGGGAAGAAGTGGGGAGACTGGGGCTTTGCCATATGGAGAGTGAGCCAGACAGGAGTGGTTGTGGTGACCCAGAGGACACAAATTCCATAGATTGGCTTCTAGTCGTGATCAACCCTCCCTCCCTCCTTCGGCCAAGGAGGGAAGAGGACTAACCGATTCCCAGGTGATGCCCCAGGTGCTGTCACACCTGCCACCTCATTTCCTGTCACGGCACCCTGACAGGTGGACATTTTTAGCTCTCTCTCTTTTTCTTTATCTCTTTTTCTTTTTAACCAGTGGGGAGATCCACTTAGAGAAGCTAAGCTATGGGGTCAAGGTCACACACCTAGTAAATGATCTGGACCAAAGCCCATGCTTTTCAAAACCATAGCGGTGGCTTCTCAGGCTCTCGGAGGCAGCTGACATGGGGACATGAAGAGGCTTGGGCAGTGCAGAGCCGGCCAGTGGCAGGACAGCTCTTCAGTCTGGCTCTCCTCCTACTTCATTCTGCTGCTTCCCACTTGCCCTGTAGGAAGTCCATTAAATAGAGGTACTTGTCTTCCGCAGAGCATTCACTCACTCTGGAGAATTAAAAACTTTGGGAGTTTGGGGATTTGTGGAGAGGCGCAAATACTATCTCTCTGGAGATATAGGTACATATATACATTCGGACGGGAAGAGAAGCTGGCTGGAGTCCCTGGGATCGGGCGGCCTGAATCCAGGGTCATTTCCAGGCATGATGGTAGGGCAGCTGGAAGTACTTCAGTGCCTCGTCTGTGAGGGCCACTGCTGGCTGTGAATTTTCACAGCCCGGCCTCGGACGCCCGTGATGTCACCAGCCGAGGTCCCCCCTCCTGTGTTTGCTTGAGGCCTCACACGATTCTCTCGTACCTACTGGCCCATTGCACCCCCGCAACAGCTGGGTACAAAGGGCCTTCTGTTAAAACAAAACAAAATGAGAAAATCAAGACCCTCACCACCAAGATGCAGGGAAATGGTGGGTTTGGGCCTCGCATCAGGGCAGGCTTCCTGGGTTAGGACAGATGTCCTCCACAGGCGGGCGGGCGGTCAGCATCACTGTCCCACTGGGCCCGGTGCCGTGCTAGACGTGGTGGGCAGGCAGAGGGAGGTGGCGAGGGGGCAGGCGAGCCACGTGTCACAGGCAGCAGGCTTGTCCCGAAGGTACTTCCACATCTGCCCTCTCTGGCATGTGCTCCTTGAGTTGGTAAAAATCTTCCTAGGGTGACGGTCCAGAGTCACCCACCAAGGAGAGCAGGGGTCGCACACACAGGGTTCCAGACCTAATTCTGCCATTCGCTACCACCTGTGTGACCTTGAGTCAGTCCCTCCGACCTTTTCCCCCCGCTTGGTTTTTCCATTTGTCAATTGAGGGATGGCGTGTGATGAAGGAGACAGGGATCTGAAAATAAAGTGTTATTATGAGACAGAAGGAGGGCGTTGTTTCAGAGATGGGGACCCCCATCGCTCCTGGTCTGACTTTGAGACAACCTTCAAGCTACGCGTCGTGCATTTGTGTCATGGGCTGAACTGTATCCCTCTCAAATTCATATGTTGAATCCTAACCCCCAGTGTCTCAGAATGCGACTGTATTTAGAGATGGACTCTTTCAAGAGGAAATTAAGTTAGAACGAGGCTGTTAGGTTGGACCCTGATCCAATGTGAGTGGTGTCCTTATAAGAAAGAGATTAGGACACAGACACACACAGAGGGAAGACCCTGTGAAGACACAGGCCATTCACAAGCCCAGGGGAGAGACAGCCTGAGGACATCTGGATCTTGGACGTCCAGCCTCCAGAACTGTTGTTTAAGCCACCCAGACGGTGGTACTTTGTTACGGCAGCTCAAGCAAAGTAATATACACAGCAAGATGATTTAATATTCTTAATATTCTTATTAGAGACACCTTTGAGAATTCCAGAGCCACCATGAAAAGAACTGAGAGTGACCAAAGGGATGGGTCAACAGGGTGTGGTCACAGTACAGGCCCAGGGGTGCAGGTGGTTTGGGGACCAGATTGGGAATGATTGTGTGGGTTTTCCTGTGGTTTCTGAGTACCGTGGGAGGAGGAATTCCCATTTATCTCTTTTATCTAATCCTCCTATTAACTCTGTGAAGTTGGCGTGACAATTTCCAATTTACTGTTGGGGAAGCCAAAGCCCAGAGGCTTAAGTGACGTGACCCCAGCCCTACTCCAATTGGAGCAGAGCCAGGACTTCGGGAAGTTGAATCGTTTAAACGCTTTGCTTGGGTCCGGCCCAGCAAACATAACTCAAGGCCTGCGCCCAGCTACAGAGGTGACCTGTTAGAGGAGCCATTTGAAAGAAATAAAGAAGGTGAGGCACCAGGAAGAATTTCAAAGGCTTCGCCTAAACAGGACAAATGGCTGCAGGCCTGAGGTTCGTACAGACAGCCGGCCACATCTCAGGATGCCGCTCCTGCCACGAGCCAATGCCTCGCTGGCTCTGAAATTCATGCTGGAATTTAGACAGAGAACACGAATCATCGTAATCTCAGGATGAAAGATCGCTGTCTCTGCAAATGCATTACCTGCTTAGAAAACGGCATGTTAAAAAATACGGATAATATATGGGCACGGAGAGAGCGATTTCCATACCTGGGCTCCTCCGGCTAAAATACGCGCACCTGCACCAGAGGCGGAAGATGACAAAGGAAGTCACTGAGGCCCCAGAGCATCTTCTGTGTCGGCTGTGGCTCTGACACTCCAAACAAAAGACTGTGCAAGCTCATCGAGCAGCCCCTTCCCCCCTCTTCCCGACATGGGGTGTCTTGGATGCAGGAGACCTGAGGGCGGGCACTGGACCCCGTGCTTTTTCACCCCAGAATCAGATACCCTTGGGGCTGACAGAATGAGGGAAGATGGAGAGGAGGCGTTAGACCAAGTGAGTACCGTGGGAGGAGGAATTCTCGTTTATTTCTTTTATTTAAGTAGGAATTAGAGCAACTTCCCATGATCTCCTTCCCCATCATTCTCCTGGATTTCTGATCCCTCCCTACATGATCCATTAGCAGCCCTTTGTGGGCCTCTCTTGCATGGAGAGGAGATACAAAGACAGAAATAGACTCACAGACTTAGAGAACGAACTTATGGTTTATGGTTACCAGAGGGGGAGAGTGGGCAGGGGAGAGTGGGGTGGGAGGGATAGATTGGGAGTCTGGGACTGACAGGTACACACTGCTATTTTTATAAAGGATAACCAACAAGCACCTGCTGTATAGCCCAGGGAACTCTGCTCAATACTCTGTAACAACCCAAATGGAAAAAGAATTTGAAAGAGAATAGATACATGTTTATGTATAACTGAATCACTTTGCTGTACACCGGAAACGAACACAAACACAGTTAATCAACTAGACTCCAATATAAAATAAAAATTAAAAAAAATTTTAAAAAGATACAAAGACAGATCTTAGCTTGTGGGGAGCACAGACCTCTGACGTAGCTGTCAGTCTTCCTGCTCTCTCCCCACCTCTCTCTGTCTTCAGCGGCTCCAAGATAGAACAAGGTGAGAGAGAGTGTGGGCTTGGAGCCAGAAAGACCAGTTTTCTGTGACTACTTCCAGCTTCATGACCAACTGGCAGTGTGACCCTGGTCGTGTTCCTGTTCTCTCTGAGCCCCAGCCTGTTGCAGGCGCTGCCCGACTCCCTCTCTTTGCCCCAAGCTGCCTCATGTCATGGCTCAAGGCTACGTCTTGGTCTTCTGCATTGCCGCTAGCTCTGTGGCTACAGTGTGATCTCAGTGACGAGGCCACTTTCCTCCATGCTCCGCTCAAGAGAGAAGCCATTCTCAGTCTAATGGGCCTGTAGGACAGGTGCATCCCTCTTGCTGTAACGATCATGGGATAAACAAAGCGAAAGAACCCAAACCCAAGTACATTGTCCTAAAGGGGGAAATAATATTTCAAAATGGCCAGAATGTTTACCAACCCAAGGAAAGGGAAATAGCACCGCAGCACTGAGACTCAGGCTCTCCCTCTGTGGCAAGAGAGTGAACCTCTGCTGGCCAGGCCACCATTCCCAGGGCCAGTTCTTGTCCTCCAGAGGGGTGGCTGGAGGAAAACGAATTCAAGGATAACTTACGTGCCAGTTTTTTCTTCTTTCTTGATGGAAATGGAAAAGAGCCTGAGCATTGCTGTCTGTGGAGGGTCCAGCTTGGAAGCATCTGTGTTTATACAAAGGAGGGATGGATGTCAGGAGATGGCCCTACGGGGTCCCTAACAGGCCTGGTTGGAGGACCTCATGGAACAGGCCTATGGTGGGTGAGGGACTGGAAGGCATGGCCTCTTCATCAGCGTTGGGTGAAAGATCTGGGCTTTTCAAGCACAGTGCTGGAAAGGAGCAATGCTCCCTCATGAAGTTGTGCAACAGGTGCAGGGCTTCTGCCTCCCCCCGCCCCCCCGCCCCCGCTTGCTGGAACTCCTTCCTTATTCACCGTCATTCTCCAAAATGGTTTTTGGCTCCATAAAACCAAAGGCATTTGGAGCATAAAACCAAATGCCTTTTGTGTGATGGCCTTCTTGGCATGAGTTAATAAGGTACAGAATTAACGAGCACGGCCTCTGCACTCCTGGTTCCACTATAAGTTGGTGCCTGGGTGGGAGGGTTGTTTTTACCAACCCTCTGGGTTATTTTTTTGTCTTTCAGGTCTGGTCCCTTTTCTTTTTAAAAAAATTTTTATTTATTTTTAAAATTGAAGTATAGTTAGTTTACAATGAATCACTTTGCTGTATCATTACAATGATACAGCAAAGTGATTCAGTTATACCTACATATGTGTACATATTCTTTTTTGGATTCTTTTCCATTATAGGTTATTACAAGATATTGAATATAGTTCCCTGTGCTGTACAGTATGTCCTTGTTGTTTATCTATTTTATATATAGTATTATGTCTTTTAATCCCAAATTCCCAATTTATCCCTAGCCCCTCTTTCCCCTTTGGAAATCATAAGCTTGTTTTCTATGTCTTTGAGTCTGTTTCTGTTTAGTAAACAAATTCATTTGTATCATATTTTTATTATTTATTTATTTATTATTATTTTAAAATTTTTATTTATTTATTTTTTTTGCGGTACACGGGCCTCTCACTATTGTGGCCTCTCCCGTTGCGGAGCATAGGCCCAGACGTGCAGGCTCAGCGGCCATGGCTCACGGGCCCAGCCGCTCCGCGGCATGTGGGATCTTCCCACATGGGGCACGAACCCATGTTCCCTTCATCGGCAGGCGGACTCTCAACCACTGCGCCACCAGGGAAGCCCTTTAGCCCTTTTTTTTGTGTGTGTGTGTGTGTATCATATTTTTAGATTCCACATGTAAGTGATGTCCTATGATATTTGTCTTTCTCTATCTGACTTAGTTCACTTAGTATGATGATTTCTAGGTCTATCCATAGTTCTGGTCCCTTTTCATCTTACTTTTTCCTCCCGTGGAATGGAAAGTTCTTTAGACAAGCATGTGGATGCTCAATTCCTTCCTTGGGTCTGGTACTGCTTATAGGAAACAGGGAAGAGAGAAGGAAGCAAGAAGACGTGTGAATAAAGTTTCCTATAAGCCTGCTTATAGGAAACAGGGTGAGAGAAGGGTGGAGGGGGAAGGGAAGTGTCAAGTGGCATGACCGGGACTGCCCCTTGAGCAACACTGAGATAACACACAAGGAAATGGAGCATTTATTCATTCAGATAAATAATATTTATTGAGGGCCTATTATGTACATGCAAATGTGGCATCTATTTTTCATCTAAAAATGTCTATGGAGGGCTTATTATGCATCAGGTGTAATAGACAGACTATAAGCAAAAAATAGATGAATCTTTGCCTTTGCCATTTGGAGTTAGCAACGTCCTTCCCCCATGTTAGCCCCAGGTAACCACTGATCTGTTACTAAACACGAGTTTGGCTTATTCTAGAATTCATGCAAATGGAATCATGCAGCATGTACTCTTTTGTGAATGGCTTTTTTCACTTACCAAATGTTTTTTAGTTTCATCCACACTATTGCAAGTATCAGAAGTTCATTCTTTTTATTTAGAATTTCATCGTGTGGATATGCCACAGATTGGGTAAACTATTCATCTGTTGATAAACGTTTGCTATTCATGTACAAGTCTTTGTGTGGACACATGTTTTTATTTATCTTGGATAAATACCTAGGACTGAAATTTCTAGATATTTTAGTAAATGTAAACTTAAAAAGAAACTGCCAAAAATTTGCCAGAGTGGTTGCATCATTTTCCACCCCACTAGCAATAGATGGGATTTCCAGCTGCTTCATATCCTTGCTAATACTACATATTGTCAATCTTCTGAATTTTAGCCCTTCTACTTGGTGTGTGTGGTGGTATATGCATATATTTTTTAATGGTACAGTTACTTTTAAATTTTATTTATTTATTTACTTTTGGCTGTGTTGGGTCTTCGTTTCTGTGTGAGGGTTTTCTCTAGTTGTGGCAAGCGGGGGCCACTTTTCATCACGGTGTGTGGGTCTCTCACTATAGCGGCCTCTCGTTGCAGAGCACAAGCTCCAGATGCACAGGCTCAGTAGTCGTGGCTCATGGGCCTAGTTGCTCCATGGCATGTGGGATCTTCCCAGACCAGGGCTCGAACCCGTGTCCCCTGCATTAGCAGGCAAATTCTCAACCACTGCACCACCAGGGAAGCCCTGTGGTGGTATATTTTGATGGTTTTAATTTGTATTGCTCTGAAGACTAATAATGTTAAGTCTTTTATGAAGTGTCTGCTCAATCATTCAGTCAATTATTTCATTGATGCTTTTGTCTTTTTTATTACTGTGTTGTAGTAGTTTTCTATATATTCTGCATGTCATGTGTATCTAAGGTTTTCTGCCAATCTGTGGCTAGTCATCATTTTTTATTTTTTAATAGTGTTCACCTAAGAACAGAAATTTGTAATTTTGATGAAACCTAATTGATTAAGTTTTTTTTTTTTTTAATTTTGTAGTTTCAGCTTTTACATTTAAGTTTATGACCCATGTTGATGTTTGTGAATGGTGTGAGGTAAGGGTTAAGATTCATTAAAATAAATATGGATGTTTAGTTTTCCAGCACTACTGTTGAAAAACTATCCTCTCTCCATTCAATTATATTTCTATCTGTGTGAAAAACGAATGGACTATATATGGGCAGGTCTATTTCTATATTCTCTATTCTGTACCATTGATGTATACATATATCATTATTATAGACCACACTATTTAGATTAGTGTAGCTTTATAATGAGTCTTAAACTCAGGTAATGTAAATCTTCCAAATATATTCTTTTTCGAAAAATTGTTTTGGCTATTCCTTTGAATAACCTTTAGGCCCTTTGAATTTTCATACACTTTAAAATGTTTGCCAGGGATCTCAGTCCTATGCTACCTATTTTCAAACATCTGAAATTAGTTTTAAATGCAACATTTCCAGTTTTCTAATTGTTTATGGCAGGCAGGCAAGTCCAGCTCCAGTTAATTCAACATGGGTAGAAGAAGAAGTCAAGTGTTCAGAGTTCTGACACTACATAGCAGAATCTAAGCCTGTGAAGGAGGCTGAAAAAAAAAATACCCATTGATAGTTTAATTAATATGTGTCTTGGTGTGTTTTTCCTAGGGTTTATCCTGTATGGGACTCTGTGCTTCCTGGACTTGGGTGACGATTTCCTTTCCCATGTTAGGGAAGTTTTCAACCATAATCTCTTCAAATATTTTCTCAGACCCTTTCTTTTTCTCTTCTTCTTCTGGGACCCCTATAGTTTGAATGTTGGTTCATTTAGTGCTGTCCCAGAGGTCTCTGAGATTGTCTTCAATTCTTTTCATTCTTTTTTCTTTATTCTGCTCCTCGGCAGTTATTTCCACCATTTTGTCTTCCAGCTCACTTATTCATTCTTCTAACTCAGTTATTCAGTTATTGATTCCTTCTAGTGTATTTTTCATTTCAGTTATTGTGTTGTTCATCTCTGTTTGTTTGGTCTTTAGTTTTTCTAGATCTTTGTTAAACATTTCCTGTATTTTCTCAATCCGTGCCTCCATTCTATTTATGAGATTCTGGATCATCTTTACTATCATTACCCTGAATTCTTTTTCAGGTAGATTGCCTATTTCCTCTTCATTTATTTGGTCTTGTAGGTTTTTACCTTGCTCCTTCACAAAATACTAGCAAACAGAATCCCACAGCACATTAAAAGGATCATACACTATGATCAAGTGGGATTTATCCCAGGGATGCAAGGATTCTTCAATATACACAAATCAATCAATGTGATACACCACATTAACAAATTAAGGAGTAAAAACCATATGATTTTCTCAATAGATGCAGAAAAAGCTTTTGACAAAATTCAACACCATTTATGATAAAAACTCTCCAGGAAATGGGCATAGAGGGAATCTACCTCAACATAATAAAGGCCATATATGACAAACCCACAGCAAGCATCATACTCAATGGTGAAAAACTGAAAGCATTTCCACTAAGATCAGGAACAAGACAAGGATGTCCACTTTCACCACTCTTATTCTACATAGTTTTGGAAGTCCTAGCCACAGCAGTCAGAGAAGAAAAAGAAAAAAAAGGAATACAAATTGGAAAAGAAGAAGTAAAGCTGCCACTGTTTGTCGATGACATGATACTATACAAAAAAATCCTAAAGGTGCCACCAGAAAACTATTAGAACTAATCAATGAATTTCGTAAGGTTTCAGCATACAAAATTAATGCACAGAAATCTCTGGCATTCCTATTCACCAACAATGAAAAATCAGAAAGAGAAATTAAGGAAACACTCCCATTTACCATTGCAACAAAAAGAATAAAATACCTAGGAATAAACCTGCCTAAGGAGACGAAAGACTTGTACTCAGAAAACTATAAAACGCTGATGAAAGAAATCAAAGATGACATAAACAGATGGAGAAATATACCATGTTCTTGGATTGGAAGAATCAATGTTGTGAAAATGACTATACTACCCAAAGCAATCTACAGATTCAATGCAATCTCCATCAAACTACCTATGGCATTCTTCACAGAGTTAGAACAAAAAATTTTACAATTCATATGGAAAAACAAAAGACCCCGAATAGTCAAATCAATCTTGAGAAAGAAAAACAGAGCTGGAGGAATCAGGCTCCCTGACTTCAAACTATACCACAAAGTTACAGTAATCAAGACAGTATGGTACTGGCACAAAAACAGAAATATAGATCAATGGTACAGGAGAGAATGCCCAGAGATAAACTCATGCACATATGGGCACCTAATTTATGGCAAAGGAGGCAAGAACATACAATGGAGAAAAGACAGCCTCTTCAATAAGTGGTGCTTGGAAAGCTGGACAGCTACATGTAAAAGAATGAAATTAGAACACTCTCTAACACCATACACAAAAATAAACTCCAAATGGATTAAAGACTTAAATGTAAGACCAAACACTTAGAGGAAAAATCTCTTAGAGGAAAACATAGGAAAAACACCCTTTGAAATAAACCACAGCAAGATCTTTTTTGACCCACCTCCTAGAGTAATGAAATAAAAACAAAAATAAACAAGTGGGACTTAATGAACTTAAATCTTTTGCACAGCAAAGGAAACCATAAATGAGCCAAAAAGACAACTCTCAGAATGGGAGAAAATATTTTCAAATGAAACAACAGGCAGATTAATCTCCAAAATATACCACCAGCTCATGGAGCTCAATATCAAAAAAACAAACAATCCAGTTAAAAAATAGGCAGAAGACATAAACAGACATTTCACCAAGGAAGACATACAGATGGCCAAGAGGCACACGAAAAGATGCTCAACGTCACTAATTATTAGAGAAATGCAAGTCAAAACTACAATGAGTTATCACCTCATGCCAGTCAGAATGGCCATTATCAAAAAATCTAGAAACAATAAGTGCTGGAAAGGGTGTGGTGAAAAGGGAACCCTCCTGCACTGTTGGTGGGAATGTAAATTGATACAGCCACTATGGAAAACAGTATGGAGGTTCCTTAAAAAACTAAAAATAGAACCACCATATGACCCAGCAATCCCACTGCTGGGCATATACCCTGAGAAAACCATAATTCAAAAAGAGTTGCATACCCCAATATTCACTACAACGCTATTTACAATAGCCAGAACATGGAACCAACCTAAATGTCCATCAACAGATGAATGGATAAAAAAGATGTGGCACATATATACAATGGAATATTACTCAGTCATAAAAAAATGAAATTGAGTTATTTGGAGTGAGATAGATGGAACTAGAGTCTGTCATACAGAGTGAAGTAAGTCAGAAAGAGAAAAACAAATACCATATGCTAACGCATATATATGGAATCTAAAAAAAAAAAAAAAGGTACTGATAAACCTAGTTGCAGGGCAGGAATAAAGATGTAGACATAGAGAATGGACTTGAGGACATGGGGTGGGAGGGCAAAGCTGGGGCGAAGTGAGAGTTGCATCAATATATATACACTACCGAATGTAAAATAGTTGGCTGGTGGGAAGGGAGATCGGCTCGGTGCTTTGCGATGACCTAGAGAGGTGGGATAGGGAGGATGGGAGGGAGACTCAAGCGGGAGGGGATATGGGGACATGTATATGCATATGGCTGACTCTCCTTGTTGTGCAATAGAAACTAACACAGTATTGTGAAGCAATTATACTTCAATAAAGATCTATTAAAAAAATACCCACTGAATTTAGTAACCTGGAAACCATTGGTGGCTTTATAGAGATATGTTTGCTAGGAGCAGATTGGAAACTAGATTGCAGTGGACTGAGGGATAGGTGGTAGGTGAGTTTATTGGTTCCAGCAGTACTAGGTTTTGCAACAAATAAAAATCAGTTTCAGTGCCTTCACTGAACAGGAGTTAATGTATTGCTCTTGTAACTGTTGTGTTTCTGGATGTTCCTGGTCATTGGGTAGCTTTCTCTCATGCTATGATGCAGGGAACCAGCCTCCTTCCTTTTTATGGTTGCATCATCCCTAGTGAAACCTCATGATCGCAGTTGTCTGCATCTAACTGGTCAAGCAGAAAGCAGCCTGGAGAAAGCTACTTCTTAAAGCCTTTGCCTAGAAGTTACCCACAACTTTAGCTCCTATTTCATTGGTAGAACTAATAGCATGGCCATACCTAGATGAAAGGGAGGCTGGAGATAGAGTCTCTGTCTGGGCAGTCACTAACTGTCTACAATTGGAAGAGGGGAATGACATTTTGGGGGCAACAAGCCACCTCTGCCACAGTAGAGATAATGCTTTTGAGAAACTTGAATGTCAGGAGATTGGTTTAAAGCTGGATAGAAGTGAGGGGTTGAGGGCATTTCTCCTTTTAATCTGAAAGATTGGCACATGTTTTCAAGCCATTGGGAAAGATCCAATCCAAGAGAGAGGTTAAATATACAAGAAAGGAAGGGATCAGGAAAATGAATATGAAAAAAATTCAAGGTGGGAGAGTATGATATGCAAAGCCCAAGTACAAGGATTGGCCTCAGGGAAAACAGGTAGCTAGTCTGTTTTATTGGAAGGGAAGGAGGATAGCGTCGGGGCATAAATAGGTTTTATGCTTTAGTAATAGGAACAGAGGGAGTTCCTCTCCGCTGGTGTCTATTTTTTTTTCTAGAAAACAGGATGTACATTAAGGGGGAGGTGTGGGGTGTGAGAAGTTTGAGGAGAGTGAAGATTTAAAATTATTGTTGGGACTTCCCTGGCGGTCCAGTGGCTAAGACTCCACGCTTGCAATGCAGGGGGCCAGGGTTTGATCCCTGGTCGGGGAACTAGATCCCACATGCTGCAACTAAAGATTCTGCATGCCGCAACTAAGGATCCCGCATGCCGCAACTAACAGAAGATCCCGCACGTGGCAACAAAGATCCTGCATGCCGCAAGTAAGAGCCAGCACAGCCAAATAAATATTAAAAAAAATAAAATCAATGTTGCCCTGCTCGATACGTGCTATACAGTAGGTACTCTATCAATGTTTTCTGACTGTTGATATGTGCATTGCCTTTCGCAGCATCTGGGGATTGTTATGAATAGCCAAGGGCTCTTTCCTTCTGCATCTGAGCAGCACCAAAATCTCGCTGTGAATCCAGGTGCCATTGGCTGGAATTCATTCTGTAAGGCCAGCCCGTCTTCTGCCACACCTGGAGGGGCTTGGCCACTGGGATTCCTAACGAATCGTGTTTCTATAAATTGTTCCTCTGACCTGGAGCCCATGGAACTATTTCCGCCTGCTGGCCACAGCTGCAGAAGCCCAGGTGCACGATGGCTATGGGAGGGGGTGGGTTGTGAAGAGTGTGAGGTCCATGCATTGACGCCTCAGGCTTCCCCTCTCCTCTCCTTCTGCTGCCTCCAGAGTAGAGAAGACCAGACCTCAGAGTCAACAGGCACCTGCTTCCTGCAGCATGTATTTAGGATTAGGTCATGAACCTGAAATGAACGAAATAAAAGGTGGGCACTCTGCCAGAAAATGATGCATTTACAGAAGCCGGCACGCTGGAGGCGTCTCCATCCCCGCCAGTGGATCCCACCCTGCTCCACTCCCTGTGCCCTGTCACACACTCCTCACATCCGCTCACCTTTCTCCCCCATTCTTTTTCCCCACTCCTCCCCTCCGCGCCCCGCATTGCATTTCTCTTCAGTTCCCCTCTCCCCGGGCCCCCAGGAGGGGTGTGAGCCAGAGACCCTGCAGCCCCGGGGCTCTAGCAGCCTTCCTGGTGCTGCTGTTCCCTGTTATTTTCATTTCCCTGTAATTCGAGGGGACAGGTGGGATGTGCTTCAAAACACTGTAATCATATTTTAAATGGAAATGAAATGTGTGAATTAAATGTAAATTACAGTAGAATGGAAGGACAGTCACTATTAGTTAAGGTCTGACACCTATTTTTGCAGACCTTTCCCAAACGCCACAACTCGTTTCCCCAATGTGTGATGAGAAGTTGTAATTATGTGACAGCTGCTTCTGCAATGGGGTTGATGCTAGTTACTGGGTCGTTTGTGTAAGGGGGCCAGGATCAGGGGCTGTGTAGGTATTTCAAGTAGCTATGGACTGCAGTTGGTACTATAAAATTACCCAGAAGAAATGATATTTTTATAGGAGGGCCGTGAAAAGAAATCTCTTTTTTTCCCCCTTGGAGAGGTGAGGCCGTAATATAAAGGGACACTTTTATATAGTCAATTTATTTACGTATTCTCCATTTGCTTTTATATTGGAAAAGTATGTGCAGTGCCAATGGGTTGCAATTTTGCCCTCAGTCTCAGGCTGCTTCCCTCCCACCTAGTCCCAGGCGCCTGATGGTTCCCAGGGGAGCCTGTGGTACCTCCTGCATAACCGTTCGTGAACAGTTTTCAAGACAGTACCAGCTCTTTGCTTTAATTCCTTGGATGAGGAAGGCAATATTTTTTTAAATCTATCCAATGCCATGACAAAACAGCAAAAAAGATTTAAAAGAAAATCACTGAATTCCCATCAGTCTGGTCTCCTGGTTTGTTTTCTGTGGACAAAATGACCGGTTGATGGAGTGCATTTAAAAATTTTCTGTGTTGCGTTGCAGAACGTTCCTGGTTAAGGGCAAATCTGGATAAAATAGATAAGCGTAGAAGCATGGAAAGATCACTACGTTCATTCAAAAGGGATCTAATTATGTGCCTGTTGTTGATTCTCCTCCTGTTTGCTTCAACGAAACGCCTCTGTCTCCACCCGAGCAGTCAGCAGATGATGTATGTTGACTAATCACGTGCGTCAGTGAATTTTATAAATCTTGCGTTTTTTACGAGCCAACAGAGATGCAAGCTCAGTCAATATTTAGTTCTTGGGGACACTTGCAATTAAGGTGTAACGTCTATCCTGCGATGAACGCAGGTTCTATCCTGAAGATTCTTTGGAATCTGGCCAGTGCCCCCCTTGCGCTTGGCCTCGGAACAGCTCTTCAGCTGCAGTTCTCTGCTACGCCAGGGCCAGCAGCTTCAGAACAGCTGGGAATCACACTCCACATCACTGCCTGAGCTCACGTTCTAAACGCATCTCTGGCCAGGTCACTTGATGCCCTGGTGAGAAGCTTCAGGGACCTCAGTGAGAGAGTCAGGGGTCCCTGCTGTCGATCTCTGAGACAGCTTACGCCTCCCCATACCTCAGACAGTTTCTCTCTGCTCAGGCTAATTCTTCTTTGAATGTCTGTTTCCACCTTCTCTGCCCAGTAATCCCCCTGACCTTCAAAATCTCTCAGACTGCTCGCGGAAGGCCAAGCCTTCCCAGAGCCCCTGCAGGCCAAACCAAGTACTTCGTTGCTGTGTCCCAGGCATGCTGCACTCACTACACTGCATCACCCCTAACTTTTTCCATGCGCACCTCTGGATGGGCACGGAAATGCCCAGCACATCTCCTGCACAGCTCGACAGGGAACCAGAAGAAGCCTTTTCGCTGGTGGCTGTTTCTCTTCGGAAAGTTGAGGTGCTAAAATAAATAAACATAAATATAGGCCAATTTTTGAATTTCCTAACAGTTTTCCTCTCTTGCTGATATCATCCATCTTCATTTTTAAATAAAACAGAAAACTGCTGTATATCACAAAATGTAAACCACATCAAGTGTCTTCCTTTTGATTGCATTATATCTACCATTACCTTGTTTATGGTCATGTGGAAATAAAATTAGTCAGCAGCTTGTGTTCTAAATGCAAATCTGATCATGGCGCTGGCTCCCCTGCCTCCTGGCTTGGCGATAGAAAGGTTGGTTTGGATGGGCAGAAAGGGCAAAAGGAAAACTTCCATGACTTTAATGGGATAGTGATCTTGTGAGTTATAGTAAATATGTGGGAATTCCCTGGTGGTCCGATGGTTAGGACTTGGTGCTCTTACTTCTGGGGCCTGGGTTCGATCCCTGGTTGGGGAACTAAGATCCCACAAGCCGTGTGGTGCAGCCAGAAAAAAAAAAAAAAAAGAAGAAAAAGAAAAGAAAGAAAATAAAACTATCAACTTTTAAAAAAATAAGTAGGGCTTCCCTGGTGGTGCAGTGGTTAAGAATCCGCCTGCCAATGCAGGGGATACGGGTTCGAGCCCTGGTCCGGGAAGATCCCACATGCTGCAGAGCAACTAAGCCCGTGCGCCACAACCACTGAGCCTGCGCTCTAGAGCCTGCAAGCCACAGCTACCGAGCCCACATGCCACAACTACTGAAGCCTGCGCACCTAAAGCCCGTGCTCCACAACAGGAAAAGCCACGGCAATGAGAAGCCCGTGCACCACGACAAAGAGTAGCCCCAGCTCGCCGCAACTAGAGAAAGCCCACATACAGCAACGAAGACCCAATGCAGCCAAAAATAAAAATAAATAAATTTATTTAAAAAAAAATTTGGTCTTTCTGGCACAGAGCTCCTAAAACCTTGAGAATTTTTCTTTTGTTATGTTAATGAGACGACTTTTGGAAAACCCCTAGGGATGGGGGCCCTTTGTCAGGGGAACTAATCATGTAATTGGAGGGTTGGAACTTTCACCCCCCTCTCCCCACCTCTGGGGAGGGAAGAGGGGCCGGAAATTGAGTTCAGTCACCAATGGCCAGTGATTTAATGAATCATGCCTATGAAATGAAGCCTCTATAAAAATTCAAAAGGGTGGATTTGCAGAGCTTCTGGGTTGGTGAACATGTGGAGATTTGGGAGAGTGGTGGCACCCAGAGAGAGCATGGAAGCTCTGTGCCCTTTCCTCATACCTTGCCCTCTGCATCTCTTCCATCACGCTGTTCCTGAATTATATCCTCTTCTAACAAACTGGTGATCTAATAAGTAAACTGCTTCTCTGAGTTCTGTGAGCCACTCTAGCAAATTAATCAAATCCAAGGAGAGGGTTGTTGGAATCTCCAATTTATTGCCAGTCAGTCAGAAGCACAGGTGACAACCTGGACTTGTAATTGGAGTCTGGAGTGGATGTGTGTAGGGGAAACAGCCTTATGGGAACGAGCCCTTACCCAGTGGGATCTATCTCAGATGTCAGAATCGAGCTGAATTATAGGACACCCAGCTGGTGTCTCAGAATTGCTTGGTGGTGCGGGGGAAACCCCCATACTCTGTAACTGGCCATGAGCATCATTACATGGTTCAAAGGAAGGAGAGGGTAAATGTTTCTGGAGACTCCTCAAACCCTTTTATTTCTATTCTATGAAACAGAGAAGGCATTAGTATCCCCAGTGGATAAATGAGGAGACAGGCAGAGGGCTGACACAAATGAGAGAAACCAAGGTAATTAGAAAGTCTGTGGTGTGTTCAGAGCAAGTTACCCAGCAGCCCTGGGGCTCGTGGAGTGTCTGTAAGTTGTGACATGACCAACAGCGATCAAAGAAGCAAAGTTGTTTGGGTCAAACAGATTTGGTGAGTATCCCCCGAGAACCATTATTCCTACCCAACTTAGTATTAGGAAGCCTGGATGTTTCTGCAGAAGATGGTAATGTTGGTTGAGATTTCCGTGGGGTGCAGGTGTGAGGTGTGTAGGGGTTCTGACCGCACCCCCGCCGTAGTGTCCCTGTCAACCTCCACATCACACAGCAGCAAGCGAGTTGCCAAATGTCCTTCTGACCTGAACTAGAAGTCAGGACCCCCAGAAAACTCAGCCAGCAGATCAACTCTTTCTATTAATATGACTAGACAGCCGCTGCAAGCCTGGGATTTATTCTGGTAAATCCCGGTCTCGGGAGGGCCCCGCTCAATTTGTGCAGAAACTCTACCAACAGCGGAGGGTTGATTTAGTGTCAGAAAAGTGTGTTTGAAACACGTGCATTTTCCTTTACGAGTCTTTTAACATCAGGAGAGAAATACAGCTGATTGCAATTGATTTGTATACGTGGCTGTTTGTGTGAAGTGTCACAGTGAGTTTTATAGGAAGATGGAAACAAAGGAGGAGAAGGGAGAAAATAGCTTCTGGAAGATGCAGGACAGAGGGCACAAGAAATCGCATCATACAGAACACGGTTGTCTCTCCGGGTTGACACACTTGGATCCCAGCTCACTTGCGGTGTGACCCTGCCATCTCGAAGCCTCGGTTGCCACATCCGAGAAAGGGGGATAAGGACAGTATCTCCGTCACAGGCTGTGGGCAAGGTTAAATCAGTTTGTGCAACTGAAGGGCTGGTCACAGCGCCTGCCAGATTGTTGGTGCTCAATAAGGGATAACGAAAAGCAAAAGCACATGAGTTGTGAATTCATGAATTCAAGGCCCAGAAAGGTCTTTCCGGAAGTCAGCTGTCAATCTCTTCCACTCCCCTGGGACCGAATCTTTCAAAATTGTGAAAATGGGGCTCCAGGCTTTCTGTCCTCCAACCCTCAGCCCCAGTTGCTTTTGTTTTCCTCCTGTTCATCTCCCTCCCTAAAAGCTACTTCCAGGGAGGAGCCTTCTAAGAGCCCATCATACTAGAACACAGCAGTGCAATCAGCATTTAGCATGTGTCCCACACGGGAGCGCCTTAGAGCTCTTTATAGTTTTAAAAACACTTACACCCACATTGCTTCATTTAATCATCTCAACAACTCCACGCGTCATATAAGGCAGGCGTTATTTATTCCTACAGTGAAACAAAATAGAGGCATAGAAGAGTTAAGTAATTGTTCAAAATTCATATTTTTGTTTCACAAATATAGTTTGAGGTATGCGTAAATGATCCCGTAAAAATCACACAATTAATAAAGTAAGGATCTGGGACTTGATTTTGTGTTTTCTAAGTTTTGGTGTATTTTCAAAGAAAAGACTAATTGGGGAATTTCAGCCTAAGTCAACAAATTGAGGAGTGGGAGTACGTTGGGAGTGAGGGGCTGGTCCACTCCCTCTGCTTTAACATTTCTACAGGAGCCAAGTTGTCTGCGGGGAAGGTCCATCTTTGCCCAAGACATATACCACCAATAGCAAAAGTTTCAACTTTCTCTTGGTATTAAGCTTTCTGAGTGTGTCTGTATATATATTCCTTCGTTGTCTCTTCCACTTGTATGCGTGTATCAGTGATCTTCTGCTGCATAACAAGTAACCCCAAACCATAACAGCTTAAAACGTATTTATCATCTCTCAGTTTCTGTGGGTCAGGAAGCCCAGCATCACCGAGCTGGGCCCTCTGCTTTTTGGTCTCTCATAAGGCTGTGCTCAAAGGTCGGCTGGGACCGCAGGCATCTTAAAGCTCAGCTGGGGGTGCATCTACTCCCAAGCTCACCAAGTGGCTGTTGGCAGGACTCAGCTCCTTGGCGTGAGTGAGACAACTCACAGCCTTCCTGCGGCTAGTCTCTGAAGTAAAATACCATCATGTTTGCTGTGTCCTATTCATTGGAAGCAGGTCAATAGGTCCAGTCCACACTCAAGGGGAAGAGAGCTTGCAAGGATGTGCATCCCAGGAGGTGGGGACTGTTGGGGCCACCCTGGATGTCTGCTGACTACCATACCTTTGTAGGGAAGCCTTCAGCTCCAGATCCAACCCCTACAACTCCATTTGCTCCTTTCTATTTTGAAGTTGGTAGTATCTCTTAAAACTTTGTGGTAGCCGTTGTGAGAGTGTTATGCTGAGTCAGACCCTTAACCAACTGACTCTATAATGGAACGAACAGAATTAAACGGAAGCAGCTCATCACCGATGCCTAAAGATTGGTTGGAGTGAATGAGATTAAGCACACTTCAGCATTGGGCAAGTCCTCGCTTCTTTTTTCTTTTCTTTACTCAAGTGGTTTGCATTATGTACCAAAAAGTACAGGAGACACTCTTCCAAAACCATGCTAGGGAATCTCTTGTCCCCGTGCTACTGCCCCCTGCAAAGGTAGGTCAGGTCAGAATCCAGGAGCACGGATGTTGCTGGCCGCTCTACAGGGCCCAGGTGGTGGTCAAGGTGGACAGAGAAGTTGTCTGCTTGTCCGCCTGGTCCTGCAGATATGCCTGTGGGGACAGCTATGGGCCACCTTGAAACAGTAGCCTACTGTTCCCCAGGAATGTCGGGTTCCACATGCACAGAACCATGTCATCGTTCTGGTGAGTTTGGTTTATTTTCATTCATTGAGTCGCTTCTCCCGGCTGCTTGTTGTACGAGGAGTTAGCTTCATTAGTGCTACCAAGCCCACATGCTGGCTTCATGCACACCAGTCTTGGGTTGACGTTGACTCTTTCCCCAAGGTACTGGGCACTGCAGTGAACATATATGGCCCTGGCATTGGAGGTTGAGTCATGGCATGGATAGCCCAGCAGGGGACCAGGAAGTTCAGTAACCCTTTATCTGGGTCACAGTCACTCCCTTATTTAAAAGCCATGGATGGCTCCCTGTTTGTCGCAGGGAATGCCAAGCTTGTCGGCAGGGACAGAAGCCCTTCACTGGGTAGCCCCCTCTGCCTCCCCAGGGACCTCTCCGGCGGCCTGTCTCAACCTCCCGTCCACAGTCAGCGAGACACCTACACCACGTTCAGTTTCTGTTTCTTTGTCCATGCTTTTCCCTCCCTTTGGAATGAATGCCCTCCCGCCCTGAGATCCTCTGCCCCTCTCTGCCTAGCGGTCCCCTACCCACCTTCCAAGGCCCAGCTCAAATGCCAGCTGTCCTCTGTAAATTTCCCAGGACCTTTGCTTTGGGCTAGAACTCGTGGGTCTATAGCAGCCGCCCTCAGCACCCCACCCACATGCCCTTGTCATTTACCATGTTGGACACACCAGCCTGACTTCCATCTTCCAGCACCCCCAACTCTCTTTCGGAGGCGTTCTCTGTCTGCCACCTCTGCCCACATTCAGTGCGGGCTGGAAATGTCTGGGGTTATGTCCCCAGAGCAACCTCTGCCAATAACTGATGGAGTTGGTAGAGAAGCACACTGGCTCCCTCACCCCTTGGGCAGGACGTTTCTGTGGCTTGTATTTGATAGGCACTCCTGGGGTTCTCTACTTGCCCACAGTACTAACTGGTTGATAACATACCTCTCATTTTCCCACTCCCCATAAGTGTTTTCCCTGTTCAGTCCCCCCAGATCAGGTACTTGTATTTGAATCTTTGCTCAGCGTCTGCTTTTGGGGGGACGCCGCTAAGACAGACCCCCTGATCTGACCTCCCCGAGGACCGAAACTGTGCCTTGTCCCTGACTGCACGCCCCCATGCCTAGCGCAGTGCCTGGTACACATCGGGGGCTCATATTTTTGTTGAGTTGATTATTTTATACTCGTTTTCCTACTTTAAAATTTTTCTGTGTTCGTGGAGCTGGTAGAGCTTAGATTTTCTTGCATCCAAGAATGAAGTGCTCCGCCAGACCATCCCGACCTCACTGCCCACTGCGGGCTCTGCCCCTCTCATGGCCCTTTGCGGCAAGAAGTTTGCCCAGAGTCTTACACGGCCAGGTGACAAGAGCACCCCTGTGATGTCCACCCTGGACGAGACTGTGAGCCTGCATTTTGCATTTTGTGTGGTTGCATTGGTCCCCATCTGGTACAGACAGCATCTGATCTCATCTCCTTTATCCTGACTCTCTTGTTGCAAATGAGACATTGAGAGAAGAGTGAATGAGCTACTGGAAATAAAATCCCACGCTGCAGAGGGCTGAAGTCCCAGGGAAAGAAGCAGGACATATCTGCAGCGCCACTGTGGGGATACCTCAGATGTCTGCCGAGCTATTCCCACACGTGCTCACTGGTCAAATTTGGGACTTGGACCAGAATCTCTCCCCCAACCTGAGAGCAGAGTGTTAAGCAAGGAAGGGTCGGGGACTGACTCACTGGGAGGCTGGGTGAGGTTCTCAGCTGAGAGCCTTTACCGTGACATTACTCTGTGATGACCTTGTTCGGTATTTGTCTATTATGACTTCAATTTATTTTCAGGGTGAGATAGGAAAAGAGACCAGGAAGTGGCTCACCAGGTGGGGTGTCATACTCCTTTGTGTCAAGTGCACCTTTACCAAGGGAAACCCTGACCACAGTGCAAGGTGTGTTCTGGGGCAGTTTGCTGAGCTTCTCAATCAAGAGACAATTGTCCGAGGTTGGCGAGTAGGCTGGGCGCCTTGTCCACTAGAGCATCCCCCTCTGGTCCAGCCTGATTTGGTCGGAGCCCCACTTGTCTCTGGGCTGGGAGTGTTTCTGATATGGCAGTAACGTGACAACCAGACTCCTTTCTTTCCCTCCCCTTGGTCCCAGTGAGGTCAACTTCTGTGGGCTTTTCACTTGGGAGAAGTTCCACTGGGTCATCCACTGAAAGGAGATCCTTGATCCAGAGGAGGGTTTTTCCAACAGCAGGTCCTTAATGAATTGTTAGGGCCTCAGGTACAGCGTGGGGACATTGCGGATATGACGTTGCCCATAGTCTTTTCTGGAGGACTGTGCTTTGTTCTCAGATATGTCTTTTATACTCTGTTTATGAGAATTAAGATAGCTCCCTTTATGGATGGAAATAATGGAAGGTTTTTGTGTAATAGCCTTATTTGGCCAAATACGAAGTTAGCAACCCAGTCATTTCTAAATACCCCCCATAAAAATTGCTTTTAATAGGTCTGTAATATACAAAGACAGGGAACTGGTTCCTAGGACCAGGTTAAGTACCTGAGGAGTCATCATCTAAGCCTGATTTTTGACTTTCTGTGGAGAAGTACACGTTGCCACACATGCCTGACTTTCCTTATCTGCAAGACGGGGGCAGAGATGAGGCCATCTAGCTCTACATAGACCAACTGAGAAAAGGGATTAAAAAAGAAAATCCCGTGGGAATTTGTGTGGGAGGCTGAAAAATGGCCTCCAAAAGGCATCCACTTTCTAATCCCTGAACCTGTGACAGTGACCTTGTTTGGAAAAATGGGGGGGAGGCTTTGCAGATGTGATTAAGTTAATGATCTTGAGACGGGGAGACTGTCCTGCATTATCCAGGTGGCTTCTGAGTGAAATCACGTGCATTCTTACACATGGGGGGGGCAGAATGAGGTTTCACACACAGAGCGGGAGATGTGGGAACAGAGTAGAGGTAGAGATACTGGCCTTGAAGATTAGAGTGATGTGGTCACAAGTCAAGGGATGGCAGGGCCACCAGAAGCTGGAAAAGGCAAAGCATGGATTCTCCTGAGAACCTCTGGAGGGAGCACGGCCCTACTGTCATCTGGATTTCAGCCTGGTGATACCCATTTTGGACGTCTGAGCTCCAGAATTATGAGAGAATCAATTTATGTTTTAAGCTACCATATTTGTGGTGATTTCTTACAGCCACCACAGGAAATGAATCGAGGAATCCAAACTGTAAGTTCCTTTAGGTTACAGACGAATCCTGTATTTCTCTCATCTTCCCGACAGTGTCTCGTTCTTACCTTGGATGTACTGTAGCTGCCCGTGTCTGTAGATGGAGCTGTCCTGGCACCTTTCTGCTATTAAATGGCAAACCCTCTGAGTCTTCTCTTTTTTAGGGCCTGTAGATGTTCCCTGTTAAGCAGCGTCACTGGGTACTCCTACCTATGGCTCTTTTCTCAACTTCATCTCTGGAAGCATGAGACTGTCTTCTTGACATAACACAGAGAGAGATGTTCTTTCCAAGACACCATTTTGGACTTGAAGGAAGCATATTTTGAAGCAAACAGTGGGCTGAGAAATGGGAGTCCAGGCCACGCCCCTCTTCTAAACAGTGCTGTGACAGCATACATTTGCTCGGCTCAGGTCCCTTCGGAGTAAGCATTTGTTTCCTGGTTTGCTTCACATCCTGATAAGTGGCTGTTATGGGTTGAATCGTTTGTCTGCAAATCCACGTGTTGAGGTCCTAATCCCCAGTACCTCAGAATGCAACCTTATTTGGAAAGAGGGTCTTTGAAGTTGTAATTCGTTAAGATGAGTTCACTGGGGTGGGCACTAACCCCAGATGACTGTGTCCTTCTGAAAAGGGGAAATTTGGATGAAGACACACACCCACACCCACACCCACACACACTTCCGCATATGGAGAAAGTCCTATGAACATGAAGGCAGAGATGGGAGAGATCTGTCTACAATTCCAGGAGGACCAGAGAGTGCCAGCAAACGGCTGGAAACTAGGGGAGGGGCACAGCACAAATCTTCCCTGGCAGCCCTCAGAAGGAATCAACCCTGCCGGCACCTTGACCTTGGACTCTGGCCTCCAGGATGGGGACACAATAAATTTTGCTGTTTAAGCCAGCTTGTGGGACTTTGTTACAGCAGCCTGAGCAAATGAATACAGTAACAGTAACCTGTGCATTATGTGTCTGGTCTAAATCTTGTAGCGAGCAGCTAAATGGGGGGAGGGGCGGTGAGGAGAGAGAGAGCGAGCAAGCAACTGCACAAGGCGGGAGTCGCTTTAGAAGTGGGGCCTTGGGCTTCCCTGGTGGCGCAGTGGTTGGCGGTCAGCCTGCCGATGCAGGGGACACGGGTTCGTGCCCCGGTCCGGGAGGATCCCACGTGCCGCGGAGTGGCTGGGCCCGTGAGCCACGGCCGCTGAGCCTGCGCGTCCGGAGCCTGTGCTCCGCAACGGGAGAGGCCACAAGCGTGAGAGGCCCACGTAACGAAAAAAAAAAAAAAAAAAGAAGTGGGGCCTTGATGTCTGAGCAGGAATCCTTTTACACCCAGCAATTTGTCTGGTGCCCGTGATAAGAGGACGGGTGAAGTCTCCAAGCCCCCCTTCCTGTCCTAATCCCTCCCCAGGGATCCAACCTCTCCCTCTACGTGGGGTCAGCGAAAGAAAGTAAAGTTTCAATCGTGCCTTTCAAGTTGCCCTAAGCCCCTCCTTAGCCTCCCGCTCCCCCCTGTTTCCAAGTGCCCAGCCTTGTCAGAAGACAGGGCACCATCTGGTTAGTCCTTGTTTACTGCACACCCTGCCACTTTGAGCTTATTAATCATATTTACCCAAGTATCTTAATTACTCCCTGTCTAGCAACTTGCTTTGCACTCAGCTGCTGACCCCTTTTTTTATTCCTTTCTATCATTAATCATAGGAGCAGCGTGGGTACAGGAATTCCTGCAGCTTGGATTTCACTGGCACCGTTACCACTCCCAGAGAGGGGCGGCTGGAGGTCACGGCTGGTTCCTGACAAACTTCCTAATTAATCTGCTGAAGATCAGAGAAGGGCTAATAGGGGCTGAAGACTGTGCGCAGGGCCCCCCCCCTTTCCCTGCGTGCGTGTGTGTGCGTGTGTGCACACGTGTGGTGCAGAGCTTGGCAAGAGAGGAATGGCCTCGGCCAGCCATTCAGCACAATAGCACTCCTGCTGCTGCCGCCTACCTTCCCTGTTTTGGGAGAAGGAATTTTGTCCTCTTGCTTGGAAGTTTAAAAGACTCACCCACCCTCTTCTTCTCCCGGATGCAACGGTGAACAAAATACCTTCCAGCCAACGTGCTTGTGGAACCAGAATTTTGATACTTGGGTTCGTGCAGGCAGGAGTTGTCACGTAGGTGGATTCAAGTGCTTCCCTGTGGACCCACAGATCCTCGGCATCTCAGGCACTAATGATACTCCAAGCTGCAGGATGCTACAAGACGGCCAGGCGTGGTACAGGGTCTGCAGAAACACCCTGCTCAACCTCGTTTCTTGGCCGACAACTTTGCAGATGGACCTTGCACAGGAAGAATGCAAAACAGAGGACAGCTGAGCAGGAGAAGGACATCATTTCTGGTCCATCTCCCCCATGCCCCTCCCGGGCTCCTGCTCCCCGATGCTCTGGGACCTCCTAGGTCTGCCTCCTGCTACGTGTGCCCTTTCCTTTTTCTCTGGCGGAAGGCAGGGATCAAGAACAAGGGCTGTGCCTGCTTTCTTCCTGCCGACGTGTCTCAGGCCGAGACACTCCATTAAGGAGCATAATTTGTTGGTCCAGGCGCTCCTCGCGTTTCGGCACCGAGTGGCATCACTTTCTTTATGACCTCGTAAAGTCACAGCCGAGAGGCCGATTTGGAAAACAAACTGCCTCAGGTTGACAGATAATTAGATGCGGGGGACACATTATACGCCTTTGCATATAAATGCGCTCCGAGGCGGGTTGGTTCATCCGAAGTTGAGGTTAAAGGCACGCCAGGTACTCCTGACACATCGGGATATATATTTACAGTCTCGGGTGCTGTGCCGGCTTCATAGCCCTTTCATCCCAGTGCTGACGGATGGGGTGTGAGCACAAGTCAACCTGGAAGAAAGGCACAGCTCTCTTACCTGTGAGCCTCCTGGAGTTTTGTCTTCCATCCCCCCAGACCCCCCACCTCTCCTCGTCTCTGGAGAAGGGGCTGCTCTTTGGGCTTTGATTCTGCAGCACATGACAAATGGCCGGAGTAGGAAGGGCCAGGATCCATTTCTCTTCCCCCATTTTTTTGCATTCTAATAGGCTCGATTAATGACAGCTATAACATAGGGGCCTTTCAAGACTGGGACAGATCCTGGTGGAATTCCATCTGGGGGCAAGGAGAGAGATGGAAGTAGATATTGTCCAGAAGGTTCTGTGGACTGCGGGTGTTGTTGGTAGGCAGCTGCAGCTGCCCGGGATGGCGGCCTGGCCGTGTCATGAATGCTAGCCTCGTGGAAACTCCCCCCTTTCCCCGCGATCTACCCTGGGGGAGCAGAGACTGAGTACTGAGAAAACCAGACTGGAGGATGAGTCTTCATTTCCCCCTTCGGCTTCAGAAGGCTCAGGGCTGGGAGTTCCAGCTAAATCCATCCCCACGAAAATGTAAAGAGCTTAGTTTAGTGCCCTTGGGAGTAATTTCTATTTAAAAGTGGCATTAGAGCTGGTGCATAAAAGAACGGCTTAGCGGGTAGTCATCTTCCGTTCGGGTGAGTCGCTTAATCTCTTTGAGTCTGTTTTTGTTCATCTTAAAATGGGAATAAAAAGCGGCACTCACCTTATCACTCTGAGAAGATTAATGCAGATAAAACAGGTAGCCGAGAGCTTCATATATAGTATTTCCTACATGTTACCTATTTTTAGTAATGGTGATTAGCAGAGCTAATCATACTAAAACTGATCATAGAAGATTCAAGAAGGGAACACCTCTACCCAGAGGGAGGGCGTGGTCTTCTGGGGCCGCCTCACTGCAGTGTGGTGGAGGTGGCCGCCAAGTGGTGGGCTGGAAAGAGCCTGAGTCCTGGGAGGTCTGGCCCTGGTTAGCAGTGTAATCTCGGGCATTTCACTCCCTCCCTCCCAGTCTCAGTTTCCTCATCCTTAAAGCGAGGGGCCCTCTCCGTCTGGGTGGCCTGGGCCCGCGGTCTGACCCATGACCCCCACGGGCCTCTCCTCTCCTCTGCCAGGCCTCTGGGCCACCCTGCTGTCAACTTTGCTTCCGGACCAAGCCTGTGTTATTTTCCAGACCAAACTGGAGGGCTGCGGGGGCCTATTAAGAAGACTTTGGGGAGGTGGTTGAACAAGTCTCAGCTTGGAATTAACCTTCTGCCTGAAATCTTGCCATCGAAAAGGAGAAAAGGAGAGAGAGAGAGAGAGAAACAGAGAGAGAAAGAGCAAGGAAGGGAAGGATGATAAACCCCATAGGCCAACCCTAAACCCTGTTGCTGGAGATGATGTAAATAGAGTGGCTGTCACTGTGATGAATTAAATCCTCCATTAATTAGGATGCATTGATTTAAGGGTTGTCCAAGCAGAGCGTCCTTCTCCCCTTCCTGGCAAATTACAGCAGAGGGAGGGCGCAGGAGAGGGCGCGCTTTCTCTGTTTCTTACCGGACTGCTGCTTTCACTTCCGGGCCTCAGGAACCATCCCAGGACCTGGTAGGTCACCCCAGTTTTCTCCACGTGCCTTTCTTTTTTCAGCGGGATCTAGGCAGTGGGCTACACAGCCGCTCTCTGGAGGAAGGACTACATTTGAACCCTACCACCTGCTGGAGTGTTGTCCCACAAGGTGGTCCGTTGACTTGAAAGGGGAAGGGAGAACGTTTGAGGTTGGATGGAAGGATGCGTGTGTTGATCTCTGGGCCTGAGAGGCAGTGATTCCGGAGAGACTACGTCAGCAATGGCTGAGAATCAGCTTGGCGGCCACTCCCGGCTCTGGGTTGACCTGATATCAGATGGACTCTTCCTGTTGCTCTGCGAGGTCATTAAAATCCCAGGAGGAGAACAAGTGAGGGCTCCTGTCTTGCTGTGTGGACAGCCCTCCCTCTGGAGCTGCAGGCTTCTGCAGCCGTGGCGGAGCTGACTGCTTGAAAGACATCCTTGTCCAACCCTCCCTGGACCTCGGGCCAAGTCGCTTTTGGTCCCAGGGCTTTGAGGCTCCAGCTGCCTGCTCTGGATTCCATTTCCAAGAAGATGAAGATATATTGTTCACAAGGACCTGGAAAGCCTGAGTCTGGATTGAGTATTCCCTGAGTAACAGTAGTTCAGCGTTTTATAATACTCGCTTAACAAGTGAAAATGATTCAGAGAGGCAAGACACGATAAAGCCATGATGTGTTTTCTCATCACCACTGCAACCTCTATGTGTGTTGCTGATTGTGTGCAAGCATCCTGGTGCTTCTTGTGAAGTTAAATAAGAAGTGAGCTTGTTAGCCAAGTTAGGACTGGGAAGCAGGATGTGACCCCTTATGGAAACCCCCCTAACCCTGACCTAGGGAACCTTGAACAAAGTGATTCTTCTTCACTTTACCCCTTCACTCCCAAGGGTCCCATTACTCAGGCAAAAGGAGTGTTTCCACTCTCAGAGAGGGTTGCCTTATAAACAGATGGAACGGGGGCTGTAAGAGGTCTCTTAGACTGAGTCTTTCGTCTCAAGGCTCCAGCTAAAACTCCCGGCATGACTAAGAGAGGGAAGCTCTCACAGACACCCCCTCCCTTTAAAAAACATTTTTTTAAATTGAAGTATAGTTGATTTACAATGTTGTGTTAATTTCTGCTGTATAGCAAAGTGACTCAGTTATATACACATATACATTCTTTTTCATATTCTTTTCCATTATGGTTTATTACAGGATATTGAATATATTTCCCTGGATATTAGGACCTTGTTGTTTATCCATTCTATATACAATAGTTTGCATCTGCTAATCCCAAACTCGGAATCCTCCTCACCCCCTCCCCACCTCCCCCTTGGCAACCACAAGTCTGTTCTCTATGTCTGTGAGTCTGTTTCTGTTTCGTAAATAAGTTCATTTAAGTCATATTTTAGATTCCACATATAAGTGATATCATATGGTATTTGTCTTTCTCTTGCTGACTTACTTCGCTTAGTACGATCATCTCTAGGTCCATCCATGTTGCTGCAAATAGCATCATTCTTTTTCATGGCTGAGTAATATTCCATTGTATGTATGTACCACATCTTCTTTATCCATTCATCTGTCGATAGACAGTTAGGTTGTTTCCATGTCTTGGCTATTGTAAATAGTGCTGCAATGAACATGGGGCAGACATCTCCTCCCTTGATTCACCAAAGTCCCGTATGCAAATATATGCACACATCCCAGTACCAACAGGGAAAGCATCCTTCTGGAGTTGCCCCAGGGTCGAGTGTGGCAAGAGTTTCCTCAGTCTGGGGAAGAAGAATCAACTCATAAACATGGGGCTGTGCCCTGAGTGTGTTCAGAATCGCAGACCCCCAACTCTGACCCTGCTGAGGGGCTCAGCTGCATCTCTGCCCTGCCCCTCAGATGTCATGTTGCCCTCGCTGCCAAGGCAGAATCCCTGCCTGGCTCATCCGGTCCCAGCCCAGAACCCCTCTGTCCCTACTCCTGTCCTCTGTAAGTGGATCTAGTGTAGCCATTGTGCTGAGGTTCCCACCCCTGGAGAAATTGTCCTCTTTCTTCTCCCTTTGTTTCCTTGCCAAGGGGATCTGCAGGGTAGAGGTGACATTTTTCTTAGCAGATTGGGTGAGCCGGAGGGATGAAGTGGAGAGAGGGAGGAGAGGGGATGGGATGGGAGGAGGGAGCAAGAAAAAAAAATAGGAAAGGGATAACAGGAAATGAAGCTGAGGAGTACAAGGGAGATTCGCAAGGGACGGAGGCAGGGAGAGAGAAGAGGAAGATTTGGAGAAAACACACAAAGAAGAATCCCCAAAGAGGACGTGAGCATGTGGGCAGGAGGTAGAGAAGAAACAGGAGACAGGAGTGGAGGGAAAGGAGATGGGAAACTGGGAGAAGGAAGAGAAGAGAGAAGCATCAGGGAGGGGCCAGGAAAAGAAAGGGAGAAGGAGGGGAGAGGCTGGGGATGGAGGGAGGGGAGAGGCTGGGGATGGAGGGAGGGGAGAGGCTGGGGACGGAGGGAGGGGAGAGGCTGGGGATGGAGGGAGGGGAGAGGCTGGGGATGGAGCGGGGCAGAGAGCAGGCACTGGGTAGGGGGAGAGAGGGGAGACAGAAAGTGCTGTGCTGGGTGGATTATTGTGTGTTTGTCATCTGGAATGGTATAAGCTGTAGGTACAGCACCTCCTGCCCATGATTTATGGTCCCTGTCAGGCAGGGAGCGTGCTTTGTCTGCTGTAGCGTGGAGGAGGAATGCATTGCTGTCACCCCGGCCTGGCCAGCCTTTCTCTCTCGCTGCTCCGAACGCTCGCTCCCCATTTCACGCCAGTGAACATAAACAATCTTTTGTAAACCTGACAGTCACACTTGCTTCTTTGGAAACATAAAGCAGAAATGTATGACTCGGCTTTCATTACCCAATTTCCTACGCTATATAAAAACACTCAGGAAAGACATGTAAGTGGTCACAAAACCTGGGAAATTGGAAGTGTCCTGGAGGGAAAAAAAATAGCTGGAGGTGGAGGGGGGGAGTCTGGCTGGGAAGGAGCTGGTGAGGAGAGTGATGATGTGTCTCACCCTTCACATCCTTCCCAGAAAACACTGTCTGATAAACTGGGCCATCCAGACACATAATTATATTAAATTTCTGAATAATCGACATTTCCTGCCTGAAGTGTTGCTTCCCCCCCCCCCCCAAGTCCTTTGAACCCAGAGTGCAGTAATGAAACAGTCTTGAGATCAAATGTGGCTGATAATGTTGCTTTGTTTTTTTTCTCCTCTTTCTGCTTTACGTTTTTCTTCCCTACTAGCCATTCGGCAAATTCCGCCAAGTCAGAAGTGTAACTTATTTGGAGAGAGCTATTGGGGGCTGATTGTGGTGATTCCGCAGCTGGAGCATCTCGGCTGGGAAGGGAAATCCATCCCTGACACGCGGAGCCTTACCAGGGCCACAGCAGGTAAAGGGCGCCAGTCAGGCTGGAGGGCCTGGGGGGGCGGGGGAGGCTCCAAGATACACTGAGGTTGAGATCTGGTCTGGAAGCCACTGATGGCCACCTTCCCAGGCCTCTCTGCAGAGACAGAACACTCCTCTTCCTGCCTTCAGTTATGTCCAGTTGTAGCCTCGCAGCCAGAAGAAGGGAGGGAGGCTCAGAGGTGCTCTGGTTACTTCCATTGTGCTAGGGTTTTGACCTGGAAGGTCTGGGCCAACAGTTACTGGTGAGGTCACTCCAGCATCACTGCAGGCCCATGAGGTTCCCGACTTTGTGGATCTGGGAGTTGAGAGCTATTTGTGAATTCTTGTAATCACTTTCCCCTCCAGATTCTTTAAGGTCAAAATCTTTGAGAGGCATTTAGTGAGTTGCTTTAGTTTGGGTGTTTGCTTTTGAATAGAAAAGGGCCTTTGCAGCATCCGCTGGAGAGCTGACCTTGAACTACATTGCAGCTGGACAACTGCAATGCCAATCCAGACTTGTTCATTGCCCCAGAGACCTGGGGCAGTCACTCTGCTTCCTCAAACCTCAGCTTTTCCAGAAAGAGAGACATCCTGTCTACACACCAAACGCACACACAGACATACACACACACGTATACAAACATATACACAAATATTAGAACACAGGTTCAAGGATTGGAAAACTACAAATTCCAAAGAGTTTTTGAATACCTACTACGTGTCCAGCACTATGCTAGGTTCTATGAAGTGAGTGCCCTCAAAATGCTTTTTGTTTAACTGGAAAGTTTCCAATATACTGGTACCTACAGGGAAGGACCCCCTTTCGACACGGGTGTTGCATGCCTTTCTCTATTCTCTCTCCAACCCTATCCATGCCCAAGTTTGATTCATTCTTCTTTCAAGGTCATACTCTCCTTGGACTCCTCCACACAAGAAACTCTTGCCCTCTCTAACCCATGGGGAGTGGTCTGTTCCCCCTGAATGTCCAGAAATTATTGTGTGTTCCTCTTTGGTGGTAATTCATCATATGCTATCTTGTCCCAGTTGTCACATTGCTTTCAAGTCTTCACGTGTAATATCTTGAAGGGTTGAGATTTTAATCATGTCTCATTGCTCTGAGTATCCCCCTAGCAGTCAATGTAGGGATTTGCTATATAACACACCCAAACTTTTGGAAAACACACATCTCGAGACTTTTTCAGATTCTCCAATGTATAAAGGCATGTCTGTGCCAGATTTCTGACTGTTTTCCTAACAACATGTCTATAAGGAGTTGTCTTTCATTTAAGAATATGTTACAATTTAAACATCTTTTGAACTCATTCAATGGTCATTTATTCTTTGCAAGGAAACATAGTTTTGTTATTTCAAAAGAATTATAGTGTGCATGGTGAGTGTTAAGATTAAGAACACAGCATGGAGTTTTTTTTTTTTTTTTGGCATTACGTGGGCCTCTCACCGCTGTTGCCTCTCCCGTTGCGGAGCACAGGCTCCGGACGTGCAGGCTCAGCGACCATGGCTCACGGGCCCAGCCGCTCCACAGCATGTGGGATCTTCCCAGACCGGGGCACGAACCTGTGTCCCCTGCATCGGCAGGCGGACTCTCAACCACTGCACCACCAGGGAAGCCCCAGCATGGAGATTTGGGTGCTGGGGGCAGTGGTTTGGTTTACACACAGGCTGAATCGCTCCCTCCTGCTACTAACCTCTCAACATCGTGATTCTCATTTGTACCTCAATAAATTGTTTTTTCTGTTTATGGGACTTTGGGTTAATCCACAAATCGAGAAATACCACTAAAGAAAAATCTACCAAGCATCTGTATAGTTGGTGCCAAAATCTGTTGATTATTTGGAGACTACGTGCATCTTAATGTCCCATGAACCCTTGCTCACTCCTTTCTCCCACCCAGGGGTCCTCAGGCTTTCTTACCTGTCATTGAAGGAGGCAGCACAGTGTCGTGAAAACACTCAGGCTTTGACTCCAGACCTGGTTTCAATCCTCGTTCCACCACTTCACTAGCTATGTTGTCTAAGGCAAATAACTTCTCCAAAGCTCGGTTTCCTCATCCGTAACATGGGCAAGGTAATAACTCACCCAGTGGAGCTGCTGTGAGGATTAAATCTACAATGACTACCACATAGTAGGTGATTAATAAGCATTAATTCCTTTTCTCTCTCCATCATCCACTACAAATATATCCCCTTCATTTCGTGGCATTCAAAGTACAGAGCTTCCAAAAACCTCACTGCTGTCACTGCTTAGGGAGGAAGTACACAGGCAGCTGGCTGAGCACTCCCAACCGCGATATATAGACTCCGATGCAGACTTGAAATTCTTCAGGCCTCCAGAGGAGCCCTTCCTCTGTTATTGTTAGGCATTTGCATTGGACAAACCAAGCGAGCACAATGAGATGAATTTAATACCTGCCAGGTGGCAGAACAAATGTCGTTGATCTTGGTGATAATATATAAAAAGCAGGGAAGTAGATCTAGTTCGGTCCTACGGCGATTTATAATCCTTTTGCCTCACTAGGTAATTTTCAATAGGAAAGACGTTCTTTTGCCCGCTGGGGGTGTGGGAGGAGGCACGTACTTATACAAGCCGCCCAAGCCACGTGATCAGGGGCGAGCCTCAGAGCCGGGGCTTCTCACATGCCCAGGAATCAGAGGAGTCAAAAGCAAAGTGGTCGCAACACACCAACAGTACAAAACTAAACAGCATTATAAGCTACTCCCCCCTCAGGAAATACTAACAACAACAACGACAAAAAGACTGCACGAGGTTAAAATAATTACAAGTAGGAACTTTTTAAAAAAGAATCGTTAAATTTAGAACCACCTTTCACATTATTCATTCACTGAACCAATGATTTATTGGACTTATAAAATATGCTGTGTACTGGAAACTTTGATTTCAGGTTTGTCTCTAGCTGCACATATTAAAGGGTAAAACAAAAAGAATTAAAAAAAAAAAGCAGAGAGAGGAGGTGGGAACACAGTTGGACTTCACGTTAGGAACAACCAATATACGGAAATCATAGGTCCCCTCTCACCTCTAAACCACCCCCCATAGAAATAAAATAAAGGGATATTAATTATTTATAGAGCAGAAGAAGAACTTCCTCCCTTTAATGATTGTTAGAAGTAGTCCTCTTCCTGAGTGGGTATACGGAATAATTTACACTCAACTGAATAGGTGTTTTCCTCTTATAGGAGAATCTAGGGAGACAGAAAGGTGACATCAGAATGTGATGTTTTATGATGATGGGTCTCATTCTCAACTACCAAAAATAGAGGGCGTTTGTTCTGAGGAAGTTTTAGGTGGCAATAACACCAGCCTGTTTTAACAGCTTGGTGGCCTGGGTCCTCTTTAACATCTGTCCGGGGGATTGGAAAAGAGATTTGTGTAGGTATCTCAGCCGCACTTGTGATTTCCTGAAGTTGACGGGGCTTTGGAAGAGTCCCTTGTGGGTTCAATGCTTGGGATAGGAAGGCCCAGGTCAACAACCCCAGGAGAGTCAAGCTTCTTTTTCTCATGAGAACAGAAGTGGAAGCTACTGGCTGGTGTCAGCAAACCACCACAATGCTTGGTCTTTGGTTCTAATCTTGTTTAGAATGTTGTGGGATCTCATCTTCTATGTTAATTATCTACTGCTGGGTAAGACATCACCCCAAAGCTTAGTGGTTATCATCTCACGGTCTCTGCGGAACAGGAATTTAGAAATAGGTTATGTGGGTGGTTTGGGCTCAGGATTTCTCCTGAGGCTGCAGTCAAGATATTGGCAGAAGCTACAGTCATGTGATGGCTTGACCGGGGCTGGAGGAGTCCTTCCTGAGTTGACTCAGGTGTTCACCTGGCCTCAGGTCCTCTCTGGCTGTTGGCAGGAGGCCTCAGTAGTTTGCCACATGGACCCCTCCACAAGTGTGCTTGAACTTCCTTACCACATGGTGCTGGTTTCCCTAAGAACAAATGACCCAAGATAGCAATGAAGGAGCCACAGTACCTTTTATAACACAGTCCTGGGAGTCACACGCCATCAATTCTGGCACATTCTAGCTGTTAAAAGTGAGCTGCTATGTCCAGCCCACTCTCAAGGGGAGGAAAATTAAGATTGACTTCTTGAAGGGACCTGTACAAAGAATTTGTAGATATATTAAAAAAACCCCAAAATCCCTGTATCTTCCTCCCTCTATTCCTATGTGTTCATTCAAAAATCATTGTGTTGGGCTTCCCTGGTGGCGCAGTGGTTGAGAGTCCGCCTGCCAATGCAGGGGACACGGGTTCGTGCCCTAGTCCGGGAAGATACCACATGCCACGGAGTGGCTGGGCCGGTGAGCCATGGCCACTGAGCCTGCGCGTCCGGAGCCTGTGCTCCACAATGGGAGAGGCCACAGCAGTGAGAGGCCCGCGTACCGCAAAAAAAAAAAAAAAAAAAAAAAAAAAAAAATCATAGTGTTGAACCTTTATTTTCATTCCTGGACATTTCCATTTTCACACTATAAAATTACCAAAATGTGATATTGAAATGGAATGAGACTCTAAAATACAGGTGAATGCTTCTGCAGGTATCTATTAAGTATGTAAAACCAAACAATATAAAAGCTTTGTTTTGAATATTTTCCCTTTGTGATTATTTTTCATGGGTTTCACTGGGTCAGGCTCCTCCCCTATCTTATAGATTTTCTTTATAGACTTTCTTCATTGTCCCAGGGACTTTCACATTGTGTCCAAATTTATGGTCATTTATTTGGGAAACAGTTAAGAAATTTGCCTGCTAGCTCAATGAGTTTGTTCGGTGGAAGTTTTTAAACAGGAAATAATGGGGAGGTAAGTATGGTTTCCACAATTGAAACCGTGTACAAGCCCCAATGTTCTTGTCTTTTGAAGTAAAAGCATGGCTCAAAAGTTAATGATTGGGAAAAAAAAAAAAAAGAAAAAAGTTAATGATTGGGAAATGTTAAGATGTAGAAATGAAGAGCTGCTGGGCTGGGGAACTGGTAACAAGTTAAACTGTAAATCCGCCACATCGAGGAGTCACTGAACTCCCAGTTCCCTGAAAGACACAGCTAAAGGCCTGACCCATATTCCTAAGTTGTTTTTACAGGAAGCCAACCCACCAGATGAAAACTGCTGCCCGCAAGCACACAGACCCTAGACTGCTTGAAACCAGAAGGTTGAACGAAGCTTGAAACTTCACCTCGATGCCAACCCATCCCAGAACTGTCCACGAGCTGATCACACCCTCTGCTCCTTGAACACTGCAAGACGCCTCACTACCCGCTCCGGGCGTGCGGCGGGAATGACACCGTCTTGAGGGCACTAGCCTGCTGTGACCTCCTTCGCCTGGCAAAGCAATAAAAGTTTCTCTTTTTTTTTTTTTGCCTGGCCACGTGGTATGTGGGATCGTTGTTCCCTGACCAGGGATCAAACCCTTGCCTCCTGCAGTGGAAGTGTGGAGTCCTATCCACTGGACTGCCAGGGAAGTCCCCAAAGCTACTTTTTTTCTACGTCACCCAAAACTCTTGTCTCCGAATTTCTGCTTGGCACAGATGAACAGAGTCTTGGTTTTGGTAACCCAGTAAAACCTCCTCTTTCTTTGCTTCAGGGAGCGCTGCTCTCAAGGCAGTGCAGACTGGGTCAGCTGTGATGCTGCCTAACTTGACTTTGGCCAACAGACCAGTGTTTCCATGAGCATCCGCACTGGGATTGGTCACTTCCTGGATGGCTATGGACGGTTTGGGCCCTTTAGCACAGGAGGTTTCACACTAAAACTGGAGACCATTAGCAGGCCAAAGAGTACCCGAGGCTAGTCTAGTCCAAATCTTTCCCAAGTCCCCAGTTATGTTCACTCAACCAATCACCCATTCATTCATCCCATGTTTATTCATCCCCTAGAGGGTGTGAGGCATCACACCAAAGCAAGATGTGGCAATGAGTTTCCAAACAGGTGGGGGGAAATATTGGGATGAGGAAGGTAGGGATGGATTGCCATTTCTCCTGGCTAAGAGCCAGCCACTGGACTGATGTTCGGGGGGCACCAGAGGGCGGTGACTAGTAAAACAAGGGGACGTAGGACGCTTTCTAAGACCTTGGCACAGAAACCCAGATGTAGGAACTGGGGTTCAGGGTGGTTCCAGCTGCCCAAGATAAGAGAGACACCCAATGATCAGACCTGCGGTCAAATTAGCACCAAGGGAGACTCAAAGCTGAGTCCTTGAACTTCTTTAATCTCAGGGATCTCGGGTGGGACAGAGCCTGAAGTGGGGCGGGGCTTCCAGGGAGCATCAGGTCTCCTGAGTACGATGCTTAGGAGGAAGAGCTGCAGAGAAAGGAGCCCAGTGGACCCAGCACATCCCAGTGGCTCCCACATGCAGAGAATTTACCTGAATGTTCGGCACAGTAGACAGGAGAAGGGAGGAAAGCGGTGTGATGAGCTGGGCAAAGCCTGTTGGGTCAGGCAAGGATCTTGGCACATCCCAGATGCCTGCCCTACCAGGCCCTGTTGCTCAGCCACCGAAGGCCAGAGGGAAATCCTCTCTCCTGATGCAGAGGCTGAGGGAGAGCCTTCAGGCGAAGCAGGTGCCTGTCTGGGCAGCTTAGGTCACAGGCACACAGCTTCTTTTTTTTTAAACATTTTTATTGGAGTATAATTGCTTTACAGTGGTGTGTTAGTTTCTGCTTTATAACAAAGTGAATCAGCTATACATTTACATATATCCCCATATCTCCTCCCTCTTGCGTCTCCCTCCCTCCCACCCCTCTAGGTGGTCACAAAGCACCGAGCTGATCTCCCTGTGCTATGCGGCTGCTTCCCACTAGCTATCTATTTTGCATCTGGTAGTGTATATATGTCCATGCCACTCTCTCACTTCGTCCCAGCTTCCCCTTCCCCCTCCCCGTGTCCTCAAGTCCATTCTCTAGTAGGTCTGCGTCTTTATTTCTGTCCTGCCCCTAGCTTCTTCAGAACCTTTTTTTTTTTTTTAGATTCCATATATATGTGTTAGCATATGGTATATGTTTTTCTCTTTCTGACTTACTTTGCTCTGTATGACGGACTCTAGGTCCATCCACCTAACTACGAATAACTCAATTTCGTTTCTTTTTATGGCTGAATAATATTCCATCATATATATCAGGCACGTAGCTTCTTTAAGGCTCAGGAAGCTTCCCCTCCTCTCCTCTCCCTGGGCAGAAGCTGGCTCCTTCTCTCCTTCTCCTCAGGGTGTTCATTTCAATGTTAATGAGACTAAGAAGGTGGGTGACGTTGTTTTCTTCTAACAATTCCATTTCACCCTTCCTCGTCTCTGAGCATCTCTCTCTGATTTAGATGCACTGTGTTGAATTAAAACTGTTTTTTCTTACCCCTTTTCTCTCTCCACTTCATGGGAATCATTTCCTCCTCCTCCTACTGGGACGCGCTCTTTTCCTTTGGGTCTACGCCCCACCCCAGCCCTACCTGCCTTGGGGGGACCTTGGGGGCAGGCCAGGTGGAGTTCTTTCTATGAATTACCATCTGGGGTGGAGGAAAAGTTTGCATTGGGAACCTTACAGGGTAGCACTAGATAGTGAATTAGGTACACGTGTGCCTCACTTTGGGTTAAACTAGAGAACCCAGTTAGGAACAATCTGGATTGTCTGAAAACTAATTTGAGAGAAGAGGAGGGTTTTCCAATGGATGGGAGAATCTGGGACAGGAAATTGGGGGCAGTTCTTTTTTTTTTTTTTTTTTGTTAAGGACGCACTCTTTCCATCAGATAGGGATTCCAAGCAGGTTTCCTTCAAACAGGGAGCTCCTCTAGGGCACTGAAAATAGATGCAATCAACAGAATGAAGAATATAAAACCTCACGGGTCCAGAGCCCAATCATGGCTGCCACTGAGAGGCCAGGTACGGTGAAAGCACTTGAAAACTTCCAACGACATTTTTACTGAAGGTTCATATTATTTTACCTATTTTGCGTATGAAGAAATTATGACTCAGAGAGGTTAAGTTTCTTGTCCAAGTTCATACAGCTTGTAAACAGAAATGAAATTTGAATCTAGATTTGTCCAACCCCGAATCCTACGTTTTCCCACCATCTCCAGAAAGGACCTCAGAGTTCATCTAGTTCTGAGCAACTCAGCCTGTTCTGATAGTGGATGAAAAAATGCCGCCTGCCGTACACATCAGTAAACAAAGGCTGTTGTAGCCATCAAGCCACTGCAGCCGCCCCAAAGGTGAGCTTGAGGGAACTCAGGCTGGAGACAAACTGGCTGCCCAGCCCTCAGCCCCTGCAGCTGCCCCAACGGTGCGCCCTGAAGGGACTCAGGATGGGAAAGAAAAGGATGCTGGCCCTAGATAGTTAAGGTGCATATCAGAGGGATGATTTCAACAAGCCCGGACTCTTCATCTTCCCATACATAGAAAAGGGCTGAATTCATTAACCTGAGATGTCTGGTTTCCCTTAAGGAACAGTAATCTTTTGATGTTCTGACTACCTGAGAGTTATGTTTTATTTGATGGACAAATCTCAGGACTTAAGCCTGGGACACAGCCTCTCAGACAATTCTGAGAAACTGTTCCAAAGAGGAAGGGGTGGGGGGAGCCAGGGTACACAGGAGTTTTTGCAACAAAACCAGGTGGTCGGAACATCAAAAGATGACTGTTAATAAAAGAATCAGATATCTCAAGTTAAGGGATTTAGCGATCTTCTATGTATGGGAAGATGCGAGAGTCTGGGCTCCCTGAAATCATTCCTTTGCTATGCACCTCAGCTCTCTGGGGCCAGCCTCCTGTGTTTTCTCATCCTGAGTCTCCTGCGGGCTCACAGTTGGGGTGGCTGCAGCAGCGGACTGCTAGATGGCGGGCATTCTTTGTTTCCATCCTGAGTTCCCTCAGGGCTCACAGTCCGGGCAGCTGTAATGTGATGGCTTGATGGCCGCAACATCCTTTGTTTACTGATATGCAGGCAACATTTTAGTTCTCAACCCTCACATCTGCTGTATAAACTGAGGCACACGTGGCATCCAGTACTTTGTATACACGGGGTGCTCAGATGGGAAAGAACCGGTATTCCTTGTTCAGTGCCATCAGTGATTACTCACCCTCCAGCTCAGGATGGTCCAATAAAAATAGGATGTAATTCACTCATATGATTTTAAATGTTTCAGTGGCCACACTATAAAAAGTAAAAACAAAGGGGGAAAATTAATTTGAATAATATATTTTGTTTAATCCTATATATCTAAAATGTAAGCCATATAAAAAAAGCAATATAGGGCTTCCCTGGTGGCGCAGTGGTTGAGAGTCCGCCTGCCGATGCAGGGGACGCGGGTTCGTGCCCCGGTCCGGGAAGATCCCACATGCCGCGGAGCAGCTGGGTCCGTGAGCCATGGCCGCTGAGCCTGCGCGTCCGGAGCCTGTGCTCCGCAACGGAAGAGGCCACAACAGTGAGAGGCCCACGTACAGCAGGTAAAAAAAAAAAAAAAAAGCAATATAAAAAGTCATAAGACATTTTACTTTCTTTTTTTACTTTGTACTTAGTAGTCAGAATCCACTGTGTATTTTTCACTTATCATAGGCCTCCATTTGGATGAGCCGCATTGCAAGGGTCATGGTCACGTGTGGCTAGTGGCTGCCGTATCAGAGAGCCCAGCCCTAGTTCATGAGCTCTTCTGAAAGCCCCGTAGTTGATCCAGTTACAGGCTCTTCCCCCTGGGGTGGAGCTTTCTGGTTTGGGAAGAGTTGGGGAGCAGGCAGGTGTGTCCATTTCAGCTCTCCGTGTATTCCCTGTAGAAGGCTTCTCAGGACTGATAGCATCACCTTCTCCAACGAAGATGAGCTGCCAGGGGTGGGGAGAGGATTTGGGTCCACGTCCAGTTGTGGCCCTGAGTGCAGAGTGTGATTCGAAGGGGATTGCAAATGATGGCTCATGAAGACACATCCTGTTTCTTTGGTGTTTCTCTGCTTAGACAAAGATGGACCACGTTTCTGTGATCAGCAAGGGCAAGCTCAGCCCTTGCTGAGTGAAGCAGAACTTTGTCATCAATGTCCCTAATTCCCCATGAGCTCGCTGCCATCCTGCAACCTCAAGGGGCCCATGCGCCAGTCCAGTGGAAGGCTCCCCTCCGCCATGCTGTCACCCGAGGACACTGAGATTTCTTCATTATGGGTGTTGGGGGTGGGTAGAAACACAGAACGTGGGCAGCAGCCTCCTCTGCTATCACATCTACTCTTATGTTGAGTTCTTGGAGGTTCGAGGCTTTTGGGGAAACAGACCTTTGCCTGGTGGAGGAGAATGGGGGTCATGTGTGTGGAATTGACGGTAGCCAGGGAGGGAACAGACTGAAAAGGTGTCATGGCTCTTGTGGAGGTGACAAGCATCTGCTGACTCTCTAGCCCTTTGTTTCCCTCGCCTTGGGCACTAGACCACTTCATGACCACCTGGAAGGGAAGTGCAGCCCGGACTCTGAGACCAGCCCCATCCTTGGCGGGGATGAAGTAGGAGACTCAGGGCCAGCCATCCTCACATGCAGCTGTTGAGTTTGCTTGCGCACAGTTAGAGGGGTGCAGCTTGTTTCGTTTGGTACCCTCATTTCCTCTGGTTCAGGATCCTTCCTTCATACTCCTGGTTCTTTGAAGGACTCCTCTCTTGTCCCTTGGACATATGGTGTCCTAAACTTGTAGCAAGCTCTGCTTCCGACAGGAAGCTGAATTCTGGTCTTGTCTGGTCATTGACAAAGGTAAGAGATTCAGCCAAGTTAAAAGACACGGCAGCTGTGTTTTCCGAGGACTAGTGCCTTTTAGGCAGCACTAGATGGTCTGTGTTTTACACTGGAGGGATGGGGGAAAAGGTAACTCCCTCTGCTAGATTGTTAGGCCGTCTTGCGGAAGATGGCAACAGAAAATCGACTCCTTACTTCAGCTTTCGTGTCTCCTGGTTCCTTCCATCCTTGTGCTACCCCAGTAGGAAGGGGTTCAACCAGCTCCCGGATGGCACGTGCTGGTCAGGGCACAAGTTAAGCCAGCGTGCTTATCAGAATGATAGAAATCAGGACCCGGTCGTGCCCAACACCGTGAGTTCCTCACGTGGTCATGGAATCAGCTTTGGAACAGTGTTCCTTGCAACAGGGTACTGTGGCCTGGATGCCACCAGCTTCCTCTTTACCTCGTGACTCACCTCGCTGCCCACCACGCCTGCCATACACTCTTTGCATCGGCCACGCCAGCCTCCTTAATGCACCAGGCATGAGCCCCGCTCCGAGCTTTGGAAGCCCAGCTGCTGCTTTTCTCTGGAAGCTTCATCACGCCCACATCGACGAGCTCCCTTCCTCACATCCTTCAAGTCTTTCTTCAGATGTCACCTTCCCGGTGAGGCTCTCCTGACCACACCCAGCCCCCCCTTCCAAGTCTACGATTATCCATCCTCTCCCAGGTCTTAGTTTTTACGCGGTGCTCATTCTTACGTGCCATTAGCACATCCTTAACTTGCTTGTTGCCAGTCCTTTTCCACGAGGATGTACGTTCGAATAAAGGGTAAAGTTCAGTGTGTTTATTACTGTGTAGAGCACAGAGCAGCCCATGGCACGTGGAAAACGAAAAAGAAATGTCGATTGAGTGACTGAGGTGAACGAAGCCTCTGGTCCACACCCCACGATCCATGGCAACCTGGGAAAGTTCTGGCTTCTGCTCAAATATCTTCGGGAGCTGTGAAGTCAGCACCATCGATGACTGGCTGGTCCCAACTGTTACCAAGGTCTCTGTGTGGAGGTAAGGCATGGGGGAAAGAGCACCAGGCTCTCTCCTTCCAAGAAGAAAAGCCTGGACACCTGGGGACAAGCCTGGGAAAAGGTATCAGGCTGGGAATCCCAGAGTCCGCCTGAGTCCCGCCATACAGTTCCCATGGGGTGCCGGAGAATTCATTTCATCTCTCTGGCCTCAGCTTTCTCTTCTGAAAAGACAAGGTTGTGTAGACGTGTTAGAAAGAGCATCCCATGACCAGAACAAAAGGTGATAGAATCTGTCAGAAGTAAAACAGTAATGTTGTTTTGCCTAAATATGGAATCTTAACGGTATCTCACCTGGTGTGTGTGTGTGTGTGTGTGTGTGCGCGTGTGTGTAAGCACAGAAGTGTGTAAACACGCCATCTCAAACTTGGCTGAAAGCTCCAAACGGGAGTGATACAGGCAGGAGCGGCATCACCTGTTTCTTTCCTAGGACTCCACAGAACCTGTGCAGAGAACTGGACCAGCTCCAAATGTTGCTGACTGACTTAACAAAATCACAAGAATAACTGCATTTATGTAACGCCTTTCTCCAAGGATCTCTCTGCACTCTGCAGAGAATGGATTTATTTATCCTTGGAGCACCTCTGTGAGGCACTTACAGGACAGGGGTGACCAGACTCATGGAATAAATAATGTCAAGAGCAGCATGAAGCTAAACTAGCCAATAAGCCTGAGCCCCAGGAGGAGACGGGATGGGCCCAAGGTCACCCAGTGAATTGAGACTTGGACACGCGTTTCTGCCCCAGTGAGGTGGCTCGCTCTCCCCAACACTTGTGCTCCCAGGGCCCGACTCCATGTCCCCCGGGCTGGCGCAGGCCTTCCACACGCACATCCCAAGGCATATTCCATGGGATATCAGAGGGCTTCTTCCTAACCCCTGCCCTAGAAAGTTGTGGAAATATTGGTTTTCACAGAGTGAAGCAGGTTTCCTTCCTGCAGGACTTTGTAGACACTTTAACAATCCACTTTGTATTGTTACTTCCCAAGAGGCATGCCCAGTAGGCGCAGTTTCTCAAATTTAACTGTCTTTGGAAACGTCCTTCCCTGGGGTCTCAGTGGATTGGTGAAATGCTCGATTTCTTCATATCTGACGCCAGAACTTCCTGCGGAAGGAGATATCTAAGGTTAGGAGAAATCTTGGCAAGCCAGCTTTGGATGTGGGTGACTTTGGAAGCATGACTGTCATTGGAGGCCGAGACATCGAGAGGAAAGATGAAGGAGACAGTGGGGAGACTGGACTGTTTTTGTTCCCGAAAGGTAGGAGGAAAGAGAAGAGGAGAAGAAAGAGAAGGGCAAAAAGACGGAAGCCAGGAAGAGGAGAAGGCTTGGCTGGAGTGAAGCTTCAGTGGCGCTCCAGAATTAGGAGAACCAAGGAATTTATAAGGATGCTCACTGTTTCGTGTGAAGTTGCTGGAGCTGCAGTATAAACCCCTCCTCCATTCTCTCCCTCTCGCATCTATTGGGAAGTCTATAGGACCATATGTGCTTTGTAGAGTGGGGGGTGTGTGTGTGTGTAGGGATTGAGAAAGAGCTTCGTTCCATCCCTGAAATTTTGTGGACAGGGAATAGGTAGCGTTCACAGAAGCACCCAGAGGCGGAGATGACCCTGAGAGGTAAGCCTTTGTGTGTTCACATAACCCTTTGGGAGGTTCGGGCACTTTGGGCTTGGGTTAAACCCTCTAAGTTCGCAAGTGCACCCCAAGCTGCAACTGGACATTCTATAGGTTAGCTGATTTCTAGCGCTGCCCTCTGACATGTCAGCCTAGGGTCCCAATTACTGTCTCCTCTTGCACCATAGAAACCCCCAGGCATCTGGAGCCCCAGAGAACAGGTCTTCAGAGAGTAATCCTAGTTTTCTTTACAAGTCTGTTCTCCAGATTAAACAGACTTTGTTCCTTCTTCATGTCTCATAGGACTAGTTACCAGACTGGTCACCCTCCTGGTCACCCTGGTCTGGACAAGGGTGAAACACCCTCCAGGGTTTCAACGTGCCTCTTGGGATTCAACACAATCCAGCCAGGGTGGTCTGCCTGTCACCAAATCCAGGAGAGTCTTTACTTTCTGTGATCCAAAATTTCATCCAGCATTGTTTTTGTTTGGCAGTCACATTGTGTTCTTGGCTCCGCGAAACTTACGGTCAGCTAAAATCCTCGTCAGGTAATACAATGGGTTTACCCATTTTGGTTACAGCTGTTCGGATGGGAGAGTATTACTGCCACTTGGGTGAGAACAGCTGCCTCTCCCGTCATGTTACATAATGATTACAGTTTATATCATGCTGTCATAGGGGAGGATACACGTGCACAGAGGCTGTGTACAGGTTTAAGGAGTGCCTGGGTGTAATGAAGTGGTAATTAACAGTGTCAGTCACAAATAACTTTTTTCTTTTCTTCCTGGGCTCCCCAGCTTGTGTGTCAGAAGCTGCTGATGCGCTCGTGATAGACGCTATGTAAACACACAGGTAGACCGAGAAAGCCTGGAAGACGGTGATTGTAGAGTGGAGACAGGGACCCCATCAAACACCCTTAACAGTAATGACAGCCATTGTATACACACAAATCACCTTAAACAGCTTTTATAAAAGTGCTTCTGGGGTAGGAAGTAGGGATGGGGAGGGGAGAGAATGAAGAAGAAATAGGACGTGGAGGTCTTCAAGTATATTAGCCGAGTTTCTGTCTCGTCTGAGCTGTGTAAGTACCTCCTGATGGCAGTGGCTCTGCGGGGGTGGGGTGGAACGCCCTAAAGCTCCCATTGACCTATCTGCCCTTAGCCTGTGGCCTTGCAGGACCATGAAATTCATGTAGGGGAGGGGAGAAGAGAAAATGCATCCTCTTCCACTGCTCACTAGCTGTGTGACCTTGAGCAAGCCAACCTTTCTGAGCCTCAGTTTTTCCATCTATAAAATGGGTTTTCCGAAGTGGACGTAGGGGACTATGGGAAGGCAGAACCAGTGTCCTGACGCCCCAGGGGAGCTATAACTCAGTAACTGGGAGGAGTGATCTCCCCTCTCGGTCAGGGTCCTATTTGGAGAGAGAGACCAGTCACTCACTCGTCTGGCATGTGGGAGCCTCTCGGGTCAGGTCTGTGGGGTGGGGCCGTGGGCTGGCGGAGACAGAGATCCCGCCTGCAGCGGAGATGGGACCGCATGCCGATAACAATGCAGGAGAGAAAGGAGAAGCCCTCTAAGAAGCAAAGAAGATGTGAGAAGGGAATCTACCCTGAGGGAGAGGGTGAGAGGGTGGAGAGTTCTGGAAGGGTCGGCACTTGTGTGATCCTGAAGAGTGAGTAGGAGGGGGACACAGAGGGGGGTTCAGGGGAACACCATTCCTGAAAAAGGGAGAAAGTCTCCCACTGCAACGCGGAGTGTCTTCACATCAACGATTGGATTCAGCCCTCGCTCCAATGATGACAGCAGCTAACACGGCAAAGCATTCTAGGTGCTCGGTACTGTTGGAACTTACTCAGCCAGGGCAGAGGAGCGGAGCTTGTCCTTTTGTACAATGCTGTCCCAGGGGTGGGAAATATAGGAGACAAGGTTGAAAGTCATTTCCAGGAGGTGAGCCTGGGAGCAGGGCATTGACATGATCTAAGTTATACCTTTAGGGGGTGAATCAGGTCACTGTGTCTGATATGAATGGGGAGACTCCTTCAAGGCTCTCTCCCTGCTTTCTATGGTACCCAGAATCTTATTTCAGTCTGAAATCATTCATTCAAAGGTACTGGGCATGGGACATAAGGCTGGAGCTTGAACCCACACAAGGTACAGTTTTCTATAAGAGTGAATGGATTAAAGTGATTTAGATAATCACTTATTCATTCAACAAATAATTAAGAGAGCTCTAAACGTGTCAGGCACTGAACAAGGTCAGTCACTGTCCAACCCAGTCTCTAAACCTCCACTAAAGGGGAAGCCTTTCCTCTTACATCCTCTGATGATGGGCTCTCCCTTCTTTCCATCTAGTTCCTAGATTACTTCTGTTTTCTCAGATAGTTCACTAGCTCACGATGGTGGAGACCCATCAATAGACTTGATTCAATGCAGTAAGTAGTGTTGGAGCTCTACAAGGGTGTTATGATGTGAGCAGAGAGGAGGTGCAATCAGGGAAGACTTCTTGGAGGAAGTGAAATCTGAGCACAGCCTCCAAAGGGAGTTTTGGAGACAAGAAGCAAAGGGCCAGGGGAACTACGGGCAATTGAAGTTGTTACAGCAGAACATGGGAGGTGGGGATTAGGGAGAGGTGTGGCTGGATACTTGTAGATGGTGGTAGGTGGAGATCAGATCACAGAGGGACTATATGCCATGCGTAGCAGTTTGGACTCTAGCTGATAAATGATGAAGAGCCACTGATGCCTCTTAGGAAGAGGAATGACAAGGTCCAATTTGAACTTTCCGTGGATGATAATAGCAAATACTTGTATTGTTCTGGGCTCTGTTTTAAGTGTTTTGCAAATAATCCTCATGATAACCGTACAGATGTAGGTGTTAATATCATCCCCATTTGACAGATGAGGAAACTGAGGCTTCGAGCTTAAATGACTTGCCCAGGTCCATACAGATAATAAGAGGACAGAGCTAGGTGGCCTGGCTCCAGAGTTTGTGCCCTTATCCAGTCTATTCTACTGCACTGTAGGAACAACGATGAGATGCTCCTGGCTGCAATTCTAGAGGTTGGGAGACCCTTCTGGAGGCTGTTGCAGAAGTTCTGGTGAGAGACACCGAAGTCTTTAACTAGCAGTGAGAGAAGGGAGTACATTCCAGAAATGGCTTGCAGAAGTCCATCAGGTGTTGGTGACTGCCAAGTGGGAGGGAGAGGTCAATGTTGGGCTTGCGGGGTGGCAACCACTTCCTGTAAAGGCCCATATAGTAAATATTTCAGACTTTGGGGGTCAGATGGTCTCTGTTGCAACTACTCAACCGCCTTTGCAATGTGCAAGCACCCTAGACAATCTATAAATGAATGAGCATGGCTGTGTCCCAATAAAACTTTATTAATGGACGCGTAAAACTAAGTTCCATCGAATTTCCATATGTTAAAAAATATGATTCTTCTTTTGATTTTTTTTTCCAATCCTTTGAAAATCCAAAAACCATTCTTAGCTCCAGGACCATATAAAAATTGGCAGTGGACGAGATTTGGGCTGAGGCTGTAATTTGCCAACCTCTGGGCTTATTCCTGGGAGGGGGAGGTGAGTGGTGGCCCAGAAGCGACCCAGGATGATCTGAGGACAGGTAAACAGAGGGCGATGAAGGCCACACAGCTGCTCCCTGAGCCAGGGGTACATGCTGTGAAGGGGAGTCATTCAGGACCGGCATGTAATGCTCGACCCGCTTAGACCTGAAATACTGCTCATAAAAGAACATTTGCAAGGACAGCGTTAACAAGCAGTGGATCTCGCTTCTTCCAGTTCCCCTTCCCACCCCAGGCCCAGTGGTAACGAAAACACGTTTACATAAACACAGAGGTCATGGTCACACAGCCGTCCTCATGCTAAGGCATTTCCGAATACTAATGGTTTTCATTTAATGCAAGATCTGCATTATAGGGCTTCCCTGGTGGCGCAGTGGTTGAGAGGCCGCCTGCCGATGCAGGGGACACGGGTTCATGCCCCGGTCCGGGAAGATCCCACATGCCGCGGAGCGGCTGGGCCCGTGAGCCATGGCCGCTGAGCATGCGCGTCCGGAGCCTGTGCTCCGCAACGGGAGAGGCCACAACAGTGAGAGGTCCGCGTACCACAAAAACAAACAAACAAACAAAACGATCTGCATTGTATGGGAGAGCTTAGGGTGACCCAAAATACCCCTCTAAATTGCACAACTTTATAAATAAAAAATCATTCTGCAGGCTAAATTAGTCCAATGTTCTTCCTCCACGTTGGAGACAGGGGAAGCACAAAGTTTGAAATTGTATCTGAACATGAACCTTAGGGCACCAATGTTGTGGCCACTGGTTAAATGCCACCCCCTGGGCCACCAGCCCCATCCCAACCCTGTGCTGGAAAACCCCCATCAGGCACAGAGGCCACACTTTCACGGGTCTTCATCACGAGGGAACTCAGGCAAAAGTTTGTGGCTGCCATTTTTACACACAAACTACACACCAGGCACTTACGGGGGGGTGTGACCACACCCGCTGTAAGCACACAGTGGCAGATGTTTTGTCGCTGCTGATGCCATGTGGACACAGGGGTCTTAGAGAAGGTCTAATTCAAGTGTTTTTAAACATTAAAATCTTTTATCAGTAGACCCTCCTGCACGTCATCACCTTTCACATGGGACCTCAACATACAACACATAAAAGAGTGGGGCAGGAATGCCCCTCTTGCACAGCAGGCCCTGAGGCACCCTAGGGTTTTGCATCATGAGTTCGGTCTTCGCTTTATAAAGTAGAAAGCTGAGGCCCAGAGAAGTTAGATGACTTCCCCGCAAAGCACAGAGCTCTGGCTAGAGACAGCTGCTTTCCGTATCAGTAGCCGCTTTCCTCTTCAAGGCCGTCTCACATCAGCATTTTCTGGAGATGGCCCCTGACGGAGCATAGACCCTCCCAGGCCAGCCAGCAGCCCTTGACCTCCAATAGGGGCAGTTGGTGAAAAGGAATTAACCTTGGAGGACACGATAGCAACTTGGGTTTGAGTCCCATTTGTCATGTACTAGCTACATGACCTCCAACAAGTAACTTGCCACCCTTAGCCCTGGGTTTCTCATGTGCAGAACAGGAATAACGCTCAGATGTGTTAGGAGGATCTTGCGAGAGAAGTAAGTGAAAGCATTTTGTGAGAAGCTGTATTTAAGAATGTGATTATGGCTTTTCCAGGCAAAAAAAATCGAGTGTGTTTCAATCCTTGCTCTGTGCCTGTGTCTCTAGCTCCAACCTTGTCTCCCATCCGCCATCCATCCAGGCAACAGGGAAGGAGAAAAGGACTTTTCTTTACCCTCTGGTTCCTGGGCAGCATTCAGGAGTTATGGGCTTTTGCTCCCCCGAGAAGAAAACATTATTCTCAGCCTTCAAGGGTGAGGATTCCTGCATGTAACAGGACTGAACGATGCCTTTTCTCTCCTTCTCATACCAGAATTTAAGAGGACCCCAGAGCAGCCGGGTTTATTAGGACCCATAAGAACCATACTATAACCAGGACACCCGCAGCCGTAAAACTCTACCTTGAAGTTTGCAACAAATCCTGAAATGGTGAACTTGGATGAGCTCTTGTCTCTGTCAGCAGAAAAAAATAAAATAAAATAAAGGGAGAAATGCAAACTCGAGCAGAAAAAGAGGCCTGAGAAGGAAAGCCAGGAAGAATGGGAGAGAACAACAGTAAGAGCGATGCTGTGAATGATGGTGAAAGTAAAAATCCCAACAAGAAAGCCGGTGGTGTGGCCAAACCTCCCCAGAAATGCCTGGGGACTCACCTGTGTGATAGGATGGGGCCTGGCTCCTGAGGGGAGCAGAGGAGGGGCAATGAGACAGGAAGACATGCACACGTATATGCACTCACACACACAACACGTCTGCACATGGTGTACTCATACACGCACACACAGGCACACACGCACACAGATACACAGATGCACACACACAGGCACACACACGCACATGTATGCATACACACACAGAGGCACACATGCACACAGATACACACACAGGCATACACATGCACATGTATGCATACACACACAGAGGCACACAGGTACACACGTGCACAAAGACACACACGCAAACATGTGCACACAGGTATATACATACGTGAACGCACATGTGCGCACACGCACACAGATATATGCATGCAGACACATGCACACAGATACACGCACAGTCACACAATGCACACAGGTGCACACATGCACACACAGAAACACACATGCACACAAGGTACACACACGTACACACAGATGTACACATGCACACACAGCCAAACAGAGGGGAGGAGAGAAGCTGAGTGGAGGGAAGTAAAACCCAGGTAAACAATAAGAAGTGTCCTGGGGCCTCTGGGCGGCTACCCTGATGAAAGGGCCATTTGGAGCAGGGTCTGTGGTGACGGAGTGGAAGTCTCCTCCACTAGCCTTTGGGGGCTGATCCCACTCTCCCCTGAGTGCCCTGAGTTGCTTTAAGGCTGCACAAAGCCTTGGTAGAAAAGACAGCACAAATTAGCTGTAGCAATGGACTTAGGGCAGAGCCAGGAAGTGGAGCTTGAGGACCAGCACCTTCTCCTCGTGGGACAGGACATAGAGCCTGTCTGTGAACAGCAGGAGGCAAGCACTCCCGCCTCCCCCGAGCACTGGCCCCCCCTCTGTGATGCCTGCCTCAGCCCCAGATTCCCCTTCACTGCATGGCAAACCCTGTTAGTTGCTGACACAAAACCCAGTCCTCTCTCCTTCCTTGTAAACAGAGCCGCACACTATGTCCATTTTACCTCCCAGGCTCTTTGGGCTCTTTAAGACAATTTTGGTCAATGAGATAAATATCTAAATTTGCTGGGTGGGGGGAGTCTGGGAAAACTTTGGTTTTCCTGATAACAGAGATAACAAGGGCCAGGCATCATTCTTTCCACTCCGTTCTTTCTTTGAGCATAGTCTTGATGTCTGGAGCTGCAGTAGCCATCTTGTGACCATGAGTCACAGAGGGCAAAAGCCAACGCCCTAGAGATAATAAGCAGACATTCAGAAAACCAGTCCAGCACCTCCCACCTCTGGACTTCTGTTACTTGAGAAAAATAAACACTTCTTTGTTTAAGTCACTGTGAGTTGGGATATTTTTTTGTACTTGGAGCCAAACTCAATCATAACTGGTACATTCAGGTAGAAAGGACTTGACACTTTTTTGTTTTTTTAACTTCCAACCTTCCTGCTGCCCCTTTGTCACTTGTGAGACCTACTTGCCAAAGTATTAAGTAACCTCAACATTCCTGATGGTGTGAAATGGAGTGTCTTGGGCTGGGCTGGGCGGAGAGAAAGAGAGAAGCACCCAGTGGGCTGACTCCGAGCCCTCCAGCTCTCTCCCCTGCCCACCTTGGTGCGAGGAGCCCTTTCCTCCTCCCCTGGCCCTGCTTCCCACCCCACCAGGATCTCAGCTTTCTCTGGTCTACACTTCCAGCCTGCCTCTTTGACCCCATCTCAGATCTAGAATGGGTTAAACTTTTTATTGATTTATTTTTCTTTTTGGCAGTGTGTAGGGAGGAAGAAGAGGGACAATAAATTATACATCTCCCAAGACACAATCTGGAGTTAATTCTTAATTAGGACTGACAGATGCTTCCCCCATAATCCTCTTCCCAACATGTTCTGTTTGCTTTGTTTGGTGCTGGAAGATATATTGTGACACGCTAATGACCTTTCTAAGCTTGTCCTGGAAGTGTTATTGGCATTCTAATGATTTATTGCGTGTTCCAGTTGATTACAGGGCCATTTGTCAACATTTTATTTCTCTCTCCATAAACCTGTCTCCTGCGTCACAGACGTTCACCAACATGAAATTTAAACAAATACAGTAATATAGCCCTTATTCCACTTCTGCTTTCACTTGGAGCCTCTGGACAAAACCCATTCTGGCCAAGAGAGGGCTTTTTATGACCGGTGCTGCTGTGGCTTTCACGGGACAGGTGTTGGGATTTTTTTTTTTAAGCAGAGTCAGCCAGGCCAGTTTCCCAGTTACTTAGATGGATTTCGTCTCTGGGTTTTCAAGCAGTCATTTTGTGCTTGTTGGCGGGCAAGAAAATGCTTGGCTGGAAAAGGAAGTGCTGGCCAGTCCGAACCAGTCCATCTGGCGGATTTACCTCTTAATTCCTTACAACCACATTCATACCGTACAGGTGACAGGACTTAGCAACCCCAGGGGACATTCGGGGTGAATATGAATCATGCCATCATGGCACAAAGGCTTGAGTAGTTCTCAACTAGCTGGGTGACCTTGGGCCCATCCCATCTCCTCCTGGACCTCAGACTTATTGGCTAGCTTAATTTCATGCTGTTCTTGCCATTATTTATTCCATGAGTCTGGTCACCCCTGTCCTGTAAGTGCCTCACAGAGGTGCTCCAAGGATAAATAAGTCCATTATCTACAGAGTGTGGAGAGCTCCTTGGAGACAGACTTTACATAGATGCACGGTTATTCTTGTGCTTCTGTTAAGTCAGTCATCAACCTTTTGAGCTGGTCCACCAGACACGGTGGGATCGTGTGAAAAAAACAGAAGATGCTGCTCCCTTTCAGTTTTGATTGGAAAAGGTACGAATATTCACAGGGCTGCCTACACGCCTGTTCACACTCACGCACACACCCAACAGAGGGCACTTTTTAGAGTTAAACATTCAGTCTGAACAGTGTTAAGGCTTAGCTTTCCTCAGATTCCTGCATCTCTAGGTGACTTTTATCCTGGTCCATAGCACTGTGTCTCTTAAGTCACGTGGCAAAGCCAGGAAGCTATAGCTGTGCTCCTGTGTATTGTAGATGACTCCATGTGTGTCCCTTGCAGGCATCTCTAAATCGCCAAGTTGATAACTGAACTTGGAATTCGTTTGCATGTTTTAGTTCCCTGAGAGCTGCTTTCTCTTGAATTATATTCCTCACCGAACGGCATGAGCATCTGCCCCATGGCCCAGTTAGAAATGCAAGAAACATCCTTGCCTGCATCCTTTCCCATATCCTCCTCCAGTCCTGTTGGATTTTGTGTCCTGGGCTCCAACCCCTCCCCACCATCACATCTGTTCTCAGACCCTTATCATCCCTCTCCTGGACCATGACAATAGGCTTCTCATCAGTCAGGGGCAGTGATTGCAGCAACAGACACCCAATCTTGCTGTGTCACACAGTCACAATGTCTATTGGAAGGATATCTGGTGACACAGCATTGGTGGGAAGGTAGGAAATTAGGACAAGGAAATAGCCAGGAATTAAGAGATCTCTGGAGATCAGGCAATTCAGTCTCCATTCAAGGTCACTGTTCCATTGTTCCATGTAAAAAACTACCCAAAGTTTAGTGGCTGAAATGACAACATTTATTTTGCTCACGAATCTGCGGCTTGGGCATAGCTTGGAGGGACATCTTGTCTCTAGTTCTACTTGGTGTCAGCTGGGACAGCTTGAAGGCTGGGGCCTGGGATCACCCAGAGGCTCGATCATGCACTTGTCTGCTGGCTGGAGCTCTAGCTGGACTGTTGGCCAGAACGCCTCCCCATGCCTCCTCTGGGTGGTCTGGGCTTCCTTGCAACATTGTGGCTGGGCTCCAAGGGCAAGCTTCTTGCGAGAGAATGAGGCAGATAGAAACCATGTCACTTCTGGTAACACTGCCGCTGAAGTCTTGCAGCCTTACTTCCACTGCTTCTGTCCTGGAGAAAGAATAGACTTCTCCTCCTGGCTCTGGAAGAGAATGTGGGATCAGAAATATGGCCGTGGCCATTTTGGGAAAATAAATATGCCACAGTCTGTGAGAAATCTGCTGTTTTGCTGCCTTCTCAACACGCCAAGTTCCTAGAACGGAGTGTCGGATTGGCTGTGTGTGTCATACACCTTCTCCGGGCAACTCCCGAGTGGTGGTGAGATGGAAAAGCTTACCCCTTTGGTGACAGAAGAGGGAACTGTCTCCTTCCAAAACTACCCAAAGTGACATCAGGGTGCTGGTAGGAGGGTGGTGAGGGGGATATGAAGGGAAGTACTGAATTTTTTTTTTTTTTTTTTGGTGTGTGGGCCTCTCACTCTTGTGGCCTCTCCCGTTGCGGAGCACAGGCTCCGGACGCGCAGGCTCAGCGGCCATGGCTCATGGGCCCAGCCGCTCCGCGGCATGTGGGATTTTCCCGGACCGGGGCACGAACCCGTGTCCCCTGCATCGGCAGGCGGACTCTCAACCACTGCGCCACCAGGGAAGCCCCAAGGACTGAATTTTTGACAGCCAAAAAATGACAAACATCTTTTACAGACTGACTGCAGACTTATCTTTCTACCTCCATCTAGGTTTTCATGACCTTGATGGAATTGTGATCTAAAATTGATTGTGGTCATGTGACCCTCATGCCTCAAATCCTCTGATGGGTCCCTGCAATTGCAGAATTGGCCCCAAACTCTTTTAGCCTGGCGTACTAGACCCTATGGACCTGGCTCTTGCCTCTCTGTCCAGGTGTCCTCTGTGTCCACAGCCACAGTCTTTGGTCCACCAAGCAGCTTTCTGGTTCTTTCTCATGTTTGCCAGACTCTCAGTCTCCTCTTGCAAACCTGTACATCCTTCTGCATCAATGGCCCTTCTTCATCCTTGGGTACCAAACTAGCTTTTATTCATGTATATGGGTCTGTGTCAAGAGACACCACTGAGAAGCCTTCTCTGGAGTTACTCTCTGCGAGCCAGGCTGGGTTGTGGCCCCTTCTCTGTTCCCAGAGGACAGCCCTCCACAGCTCTACTGCAATTTTGGTCCCTTCTGTGATCCCCTATGACCCCACACAGCTCTCTTGCAGCTCTAACCTTTGCTATTCTGGTTAATTTCCTCTGTTAGAAGGTGGGACCCTTGAGGGCAGGGACTGTGTTATCTCTGAATCCCTCAGGGCCTAGGATGCCGCTGGCCAGGAAGCGATTGCCTGGTAAATGCCAACTGAATGGTGATGAGTGATACTGTCCCACGGTCCAGATTCTTTTCCTAGGATGACTGTCTAAGGCTGGGGGTTATGGTGGTGGTACTTGTAGCTGAGTGTTGGAGAGCAGATGAGAACCGGCCCGGCCAGTGTGCCCTCTGGTAGTGCACGGTAGGGCTGGAGGGGAAAGGAGCTTGATCCACAAGACTGGACCACATGAATGCTGATGTTGGGGGGTTTACAGGTCGGTCATAATTCGGGCCTGGTGGGGCAAGGAGGTGTATATACGCACACAATGTAATCCTTGACCCAAATTCTTCTTTGGTTCAACATCATCCCAAGAGAAAGGAACACTTGAAAATCCCCAAGATGGGATTAGGCCTGGGGAGCATCACCCTGGGGGGAGACTCAGAGGGGAGAGATTAGCAGGGCTTTCCCTCTCTTTCTGATGACTAATTTCTCAGCCGCTGCTGGAGCCCTGGTGTGAAAGCACTGTCTCATCAAGGACGCCCGCGACACTAACACCACGGCCACCTGGATACCTGCCCCCAGCTCCGTGGGGGTGACAGTAGGCTCTGGGCAAGGGGCAAGCATGAACTCTAGCCCTTGGCTGAAGAGGACAGATGGGGTGAGGGAGAGGGCCGTCCCTGAGAGATTCGGAGGCTGAAGAGCTCCCAACCCCAGCGCGAGCTGCGGGTAACGTACGGCTTAATTTCCTCTCAAATTAGACACTTGATAAAAAAAGTTATTATATCTGTCAAATTGCCAGGGAATTTTATGGGCCTGATAAGCTGAGAACCACTGCTTTACAAACGTTGATGGGATGCTCCAGTACCTGGAAAACAATTTTATGGCCGCCCAGGCTACTGACAAATTGCAGATACTGATGAAGCCATAAAGTTACAACAACATTAAAATATAATGAGAGGTTATTGCACGCAGGGAGGCTCTTAACCAACAGCCATAGCTGCACTCAGCTGGCGAGTCGGGCTCACGCTTCCTCTGGCAGAGGGAGATGGTCCCTTTAGGGCCAGGTCTGAGCTCCCAGGGGACGCTGGGGGGTGTTTCCTCCAGGGCAGAGCAGAGAACGGGGAGAAGCGCCCCTCACTGTGAGCTGGGAGGCATTAGACATTGCTCTCAGTATCGTATTTTGGGGGAGCCCGGGACGTAAGACTCGGCCGAGAAGGAGGGCTCTGTGTCTGTCCCACACGCCAGGACGTGTATGCGACACTCTTTCCGGAAGTGGGAATTCCCTCCTGGACTCTTTGTTCTTGATGCTGACGGAGCTTCTGTGCCCCATGTGTGGAATTCCCTGCTCCATGGATGGGACAAATCAAACGGCCCTTGTGCAGCATTCACCAAAGGCAGGTGTCATGAGATGCCAAAGGGAAAAAGGACCTGGCTTCCACCTCTACAGAGCTGCCGTCTAGCAGGGAGGTGGGACAGATGCCAGAGGAGATAAAGATACAGAGCAGAATGGACTAAGCATTGGCCAAGTCACACAGGAAGCGCTTCTGCAGGGGAAGAGGAGAAGCTGGTGCTCTCTCACTGCTTCTTTTTGCCTCTCTGTGCCTGGGTCAAGCTGAGATTTTCTTGAGCGCCATCTGTCATCCAGGGAAGCAACAATTCTCATCACTGGCCTCCCTAAAAGAGAATGTCAATCGAAGCCCAGACCTCCCGAGTCCCAGAGTGGCTTTGCTGGCCTCTCTCAGTCCTGGAAGCCTTGCATGGCCCGAAAGGCCTGAATTTCCTTCTCCGGCCTTCCCTCCCGGATGGAGGCCACCTGTTTGGTTCCTTTCGCCATAGTGCCTAGGCTCTGGTCCTCAGCACAGAGGCTGGCAACTTCTCAGAATGGGTAGGTAGATTCTTCACTGAGGGTCTCCTGTACCAAGCACAGACCCAGGCTTTACGTGCCCTGCCATTCATCCGGGGAAGACATGGATGCGGATGTGCAGCCCGTGGCATCCGGGCTGGGAGGTGGAATGAAACACTTTTAGGGAACTCGTGTAATAAGTCAGTAGATAAACATCAGGAATCAGAGAGGGGGGCCTGGAGTCAGGGGGATGGAGAATGAATCCTGACCCAGGACTTACAGCTGAGTGGCCCGGGGCAGGTTATGTAGCATCTTTGTGCTTTAGTTTCTCTTTTTTCTCGATCTATCAATATAGGTATCATATTATATTTATATTACATTTATTGCAGGCAGACCTCAGGGACACTTCGGGTTCAGTTCTAGACTATGGCAATAAAGCTAATATAGCAATAAACCAAGTCACATGAATATTTTTTAGTTTTTTAAGACATAATGCAATAGCATTATGTCTTAAAAAAACAACGCACATACCTTAATTAAAAATTACTTTATTGCTAAAAAGTGCTACCCATCCTGAGCCTTCAGTGAGTCGTAGCGGTAACATCAAAGTTCACTGATCACAGACCGTCATGACACATATAATAATAATGTAAAAGTTTGAAATATTTTGAGAAGTATCCAAATGTGACACAGAGACACAAAGTGAGCAAATGCTGCTTGAAAAATTGTACCAATAGGCTTGCTCGAGGCAGGGTTGCCACAAATCCACAACTTGTAAAAAACAGAATATCTGGGAAGCACAAAAACTCAGGTCTGCCTGTATTTGTATATTTATTATTTTGTATTTATACTCATTTAAATTATCTACCCATAGAGTTGTCAGGAGGGTTAACTGAGCGAATAGATGCAGAGTCCTGAGAACCGGGCCTGGCCCAGAGTAACCCTCAGCTAATGTCGTTATTGCCATTTATTGAGCACCTGCTATTCATTAGACTCCTTACTTCACATGAATTATCCCTTTAATAGTCACAAGATTCCTAACAAGTGTCATATGATATCACTTATATGTGGAATCTAAAAAAAATGATACAAATGAACTTATGTATAAAACAGAAATAGGTACACAGACATAGAAAAACTTATGGTTACCAAAGGGGAAGGGGGGGGAGGGATAATTTAGGAGATTGGGATTGACACATACACACTACTAAATATAAAATAGATAACCAACAAGGACCTACTGTATAGCGCAGGGAACTCTACTCAATATCTTGTAATAACCTAAAAGGAAAAGGAATCTGAAAAAGAATATATATATATACATATATGCATAACTGAATCACTTGGCTGTACCCCTGAAACTAACATGACATTGTAAATCAACTATACTTCAGAACAAATGAACAAAAATCAGTGATGAAATTTTAAAAAGGCAGTGTTATTTTAACGATCCAAAAATTTCTTTTTTTTTAGATGAAAAGGAGGATTTGGTTTTTAAAAATTGAGCCACCAGGGCTTCCCTGGTGGCGCAGTGGTTGAGAGTCCGCCTGCCGATGCAGGGGACATGAGTTCGTGTCCCGGTCCGGGAGGATTCCACATGCTGCGGAGCGTCTGGGCCCGTGACCCATGGCCGCTGAGCCTGCGCGTCCAGAGCCTGTGCTCCGTGACGGGAGAGGCCACAACAGTGAGAGGCCCGCGTACCGCAAAAAAAAAAAAAAAAAAAATTGAGCCATCAATGTGTGACGTATTATGACACACTTTAATTTATAAATTGAATGGTTAATAATCTTAAAAAATATTCATAATATTCCTAATAAACGTCAAAATATCATCAACTCTATTTTATAAACGTAGAAACTGAGTGAGACTCAGGGAGGAAAATTTACTTGGTGGATGGCAGAGCTTGAATTCAGAACTGGGCAGCTCTGATTTCAAAGTCCTTGCTTGAGAGGTGAAGTAAGCCCTGGGGCAGACACCTGGGAGATGGGGAGAAGCCACACATACATCCTGCTCAGCATGACACCGTCCCTGTGACTAAAACTAGGGCTCTGTTGACTTTTGGTTCTAGAAGTTCAGCCTGGAAGATGGTCTGATCAAAGCCATCAGGTGTGCAGGTCATGAGAGACGGTCCACCTGCCCCAGGGTAGCAACATTTTACAATGAGCAATGGAAACATATCAGGAGATGACAGGCCATCCATCTTTTGGATTGTATTTGTAGGAGGAGATGGGCAGGTTTGAGGGACAATGAGAAGCTTGCAGGACAATGTCATCTATGGGCTTCTCTTTTAGGGTACAGTGTAGCGAGTATGCAACACATAGAACAATAGTACTCAGAGACTCCTTATTCATTCACTCCCACTTATTCTTAATTCATTCCTCTAAATTTGATGGTTCATAACTACCTAGGAAATGGCTTCACTATACTAGGCACTGGGGCTCGGTAGTTGGATGAGAAAGGGCGTGGGCACTCCTGACTACCATGATGTCTACACCTGCACAGTGTGTCAAACACGATAACAAAGGGAGATAGTGCGTAGGGACAGTAGGGAAATCATGCCCCCAAGTGAGCTTGGGAAGGCCCCAGTCGGAGGCTGTGCTGAACTTCCTTGGCCAGAGAGAGTCAGGACATTCACATTCCAGTTTCTCTCTTCTTCTCTTAAGAATACCGCTCCTTGGGTCTAGGCTGTGAAAATATTAGTGATGATAACAAACATCTGGGTAGCACTTTACCAAAGGGCACAATGGCCCCATCAGGCAGCTGTCATTGTTAGTCCCATTTGATACATTAAGAAATGCCACCGCCCGAGAGGTGATGTCATTGGCCCAGTGTTGTTGGTTTACCATTGGTTCCCAGTAGAATGTGGTTCCCACATGAGTGGGACTTTGCATCATTTGGGCTGCTATTCACTGGCAGATTGCCGGCACCTGGAAGGGTACCTGGTACGTGGTGGTCACTGGATAAAGGTCTTGTTGGATGAGTGAATAAAACCCAGACTCTACTCGATTCCAACACACATGTGCTGTCTACCGTGTCACCAGCTCCTCGGCCTAGAAATGAGCTTCTGTGAGAGAAAACATTACAAACAGTGATTACTTTCTTCTCTTATCCAGGTACAAGGTTTTAGTTGTTTGTACAAAGCACACTCAGCTGGGACCTCTCCAAGGTACTCGGTGACCATAAGCACCCTGGGCGGGGGGGCAGGTGAGGGTGTGCTTGCGGAGGTGGGAGAGGGTTGGCATAGTGAGGTCTTTGCCTGGTGGCTGACCAAGTTGGGAGCAATCTTCTAGCCATTTCAGCTCATCAGATAGGGTCCCACTGTGGCCCAGCTGGAATGAGACATAAACAAAGTAGCCTTCTGCATGCCAACAAGAGTGGAAATAAGATGTGTCAGCAAGACAAACCCTCTCATTGAGAGTCCTCCGCAGTACCGATTAGAAGCGCAGTCCAGAGTCTGCAGGTGGCAGGGGAGAGCCTGTGGTTAAGAAAAGGGGAATATTAACTGGTACTGGGCCATAATGGAAAATGTCACCTTTTCCAATTCCTTTGAAATAGTCACCTGGGGTATGTTTTATGATACTGCTGCCCTGTTTTCAACAGGGTCACTTCTCCTCCCGGGGACCTTGGGAGAGGACGGAGTTGGGAATAATGGAGGAGAAGCCAGGACAGAGCATCAGTCTCCGTGCCTGCCTCTCTGCATCCCACCACGGAGATGCTGTCTGTCTCAGAGAGTGATGCTCTCCCACTTGTCCTCATTCTCCTGGACACTGCAGATAGGTCTAAACATCTTCACTTCCTCCTGCAGGAGTGGAGCTGGTGAATAGCTGGTCCCCCCAGAGGCACCTGTGGGTCAGCACAGATAGCTAGGTACCCACTGTGAGCCAGCAGCAGTGGATCTGCCTATCAATCATTTTTAAGTCTTTTATCACTTTCTGGAGCATCAGCCACTGTAGGGGTATCTTGGTGTTGCCACATTTTCCAAAGGTGGGGCAGTGGTACCAAATCCCGACACAGTAACGAACATGGTGATATTTCTGAAGTACATCCAGACTTACGAAAGTTCAGGAGGCCTTACCCCTCCAAAAAAATACCGCATACTGGTCAGGACAACAAGGAGATGCAAGGGAAATGAAACCTGGCAGAAAGAATGCTCAGCACAGTATAGTAAGAGGAAGAAAAAAAGGTTTCTTTTCTATCTTATTAAAAAAAATAATGTGACATTTATTAATGTCCCTCATGCTCAAAACCAATTGCTTTTTAATGTGTACCAAAATGCATTTAACCTTGACATGGGTGTGATGCAAATTCACTGCAGTGGGGCTGGTGATGTCGGAAGGTAACATTGACCTGTGTGGGTGCCTGTTGGGTTCACTGCTATTTGTGTGTGCCTTGGGTGGGGCAGTGTCTGGAGCTCTCAGAACAGTGCCTATCAGCACTTCATCAAGGTGGGCTCCAATAGACTCTTTGGGCTGAGGGCATGATCACTTTCTTGAAGAGTTTGGTCATTAATGACAAAACAGAGAATGAAGAGGGTTAGGTGTCTTTGCAGAACGGACAAAGGAAACGTAAAGAATTGTGGAGTTGTTCCTGGGGACTGCAAAACGATGGCATGGTGCAAGGAGCCCGAGGGGGCTTGGATTTGAATCCAACTCCTCTGTTGTCAATTGTCCATGTGACCTTGGGTACGTTATTTCCATCCTGTGGCTGGCCTTGGGTTTCTCATCTATAATATGAGTGGGTTGGGCTAAATGATTTCTAAGCACCTCTTGTGTTTTTACTTTCTGTCTTCACTGCACAGCTCAGGCATTCCTCATGTCCATCTACGTTTCAGAGGGGGGGTTGTCTCCTAAGTGCCCCCTGCTTGTCACTTAACCCACATTCTGTCTTCCTACCCTCGGGGTGGTCTTTCTAAATATGTAATCTTTATCATGTGACTCCCACCTAAAACCCTCATGCATATGGGATAAAGACAGAACTCCTTGCCATGGATATAAATAAAAACATAGAGGATACAGATAACATAATGAAGTGTGATTTCTCAGTTATATATGGAATCATATTCCCCACAAAACTAAGATGCTCATTCTCTCAAAAGGCCAGTGAGACATCTACACAAGCTGAAATTTTATAGTAATAACCTCCCTGAAGCAGAAAGTTTATCAGCCACATTTTCTGACTGCAATGGATCAATGCATTAAAATTCAAACTTACAAATAGAATAATATTTGCCAAATACTTTAAAAATTTGAGATGAAAATAAAAAAACCCTCCAAAAACCTAAAACAACTTAAAAAAACCTGTGATGGGCAGAAAGGGAATCAAAATAGAAATGACAGTTTATTTTAAATTATTATAAGCCTGAAACCCTGCATAGAGGAAGTTATGGAATGTGACAAGATCTCTTTTTAAAGCATGCTTCGTATGCTCAATGGACTTTATTAATTAGAAAAAGTGAAAAGTAATAATTGAATTCAAGAAGCAAAAGAAATAAAAATAAAGAAAACCAAGGGAGGTAAGAACCAGCAAAAATAAAACCAGAAATGAATGAATTAGAAAGAAAAAAAAAAAAAGAGGTGGTTCTTTAAAAATACCTCCCCCCCAATTAAAAAGATTATACGTTGACAAGAAAAAGATTTCATGTATCAGTTTTCTATGGCTAGTGTAACAAATAACCATAAATTTCGTGGCTTAAAAGGACACAAATTTATTCTCTTACAGTCCTGAGTCAGTTTCAGTGAGCTACGGTCACTGTCACGGTGTGGGCAGGGCTGACATCTTTTGGAGGCTCTAAGGGAGAGTGTTTCCCTGCCTTTTTAGATTCTGGAGACATCAGCATTCCTTGTCTCATGACCTCTTCCTCACATCACTCTAACTTCTTGCTTCTGTCATCATATCTCCCACTTCCTTCTTTGACTTTCCTGCCTCTCCCCCCCACCCTTTTTTTTTTTTTTTTTTTTTTTTTTGCGGTACGCGGGCCTCTCACTGATGTGGCCTCTCCAGTCACGGAGCACAGGCTCCGGACGCGCAGGCCCAGCGGCTATGGCTCACGGGCCCAGCCGCTCCGCGGCATGCGGGATCCTCCCGGACCGGGGCACGAACCCATGTCCCCTGCATCGGCAGGTGGACTCTCAACCATTATGCCACCAGGGAAGCCCCTGCCTCTCCCCCTTTTATAAGGACTTTTGTGATTCCATATAGGAGTCACCTGGTTAATCCACACTAATCTCATCATTTCAAGATCCTTACCTTAGTCACATCTATAAGTCCTTTTTGCCTTACAAGTTGAAATTTACAGTTTCTGGGGATTAGGACATGGATATCTTTTGGGGGAGATTTTATTCAGCCTACCACAGTGCATAACCACAAATGTTTTCAAATTAAATATTAAAAACATTAAGGAAATATTATATGCAGCATGTTTCCAATAAATCTGAAAATCTAGATGGAATGGTTTTCCTCATCCTGGGAAACTGAAAATGTTTCCAAAACATTCCAAAATTGACTCAAGAATATGTAAAAAACAGACAACAAATCGCCCCTTCTCTTTGAGGCTCACCAAAAAGGCACCAGGTCTGGATAGTTTTGTGGGCAATTCCATAATAACAAAAACAGAATACTCAGATCACATACATTTCTCCAGAGCATAACAAATATGGAATATCTTCAACCTCAATTTTTGACTCATAATGAAACTTGACAAAGTATCTCAAAGGAAAAATAGAGATCAATTTCACTTGACTAAAGACATAAAAATCCTGAGAAAAATATTAAGTCAAATATAGCAATATAGAGAGACCTTCAAGATGGCGGAGGAGTAAGACATGGAGGTCACCTTCCTCACCACAAATGCATCACAAATACATATACATGTGGAACAACTCCTACAGAACACCTACTGAACGCTGGCAGAAGACCTCAGACTTCCCAAAAGGCAAGAAACTCCCCACGTACCTGGGTAGGGCAAAAGAAAAAAGAAAAAATAGAGACAAAAGCATAGGAAGGGGACCTGCACTTCTGGGAGGGAGCTGTGAAAGAGGAAAGTTTTCCACACACTAGGAAGCCTCTTTGCAGGCGGTGACGGGAGGTGGCAGCAGGGAAGCTTCGGAGCCATGGAGGAGAGCACAGCAACAGGGGTGCGGAGGGCAAAGCGGAAAGATTCCCACACAGGGGATTGGTGCCAACCAGCACTCGTCAGCCCAAGAGGCTTCTCTGCTCACCCGCCGGGGCAGGCGGGGGCTGGGAGCTGAGGCTCCAGCTTCGGAGGTCAGACCCCAGAGAAAGGACAGGGGTTGGCTGTGTGAACACAGTCTGAAGGGAGCTAGTGCACCACAGCTAGCTGGGAGGGAGTCCAGGAAAAAGTCTGGAACTGCCTAAGAGGCAAGAGACCACTGTTTCAGGGTGCACGAGAAAAGAAAAGGGGAATCAGAGCACTGCCTAAACGAGCTCCAGAGATGGGCGTGAGCCGTGGTTATCAGCACAGACACCAGAGATGGGCATGAGACGCTAAGGCTGCTGCGGCCGCCACCAAGAAGCCTGTGCGCAAGCACAGGTCACTATCACATCCCCCCTCCCGGGAGCCTGTGCAGCCCACCAATGCCAGGGTCCCGTGATCCAGGGACAACTTCCCCAGGAGAACACACGGCGCCCCTCAGGCTGGTGCAACGTCATGCTGGCCTCTGCGCTGCAGGCTCACCCCGCATTCCGTACCCCTCCCTCCCCCCGGCCTGAGTGAGCCAGAGCCCCCTAATCAGCCGCTTCTTTAACCCTCTCCTGTCTGGGTGAAGAACAGACGCCCTCCAGCGACCTACACGCAGAGGTGGGGCCAAATCCCAAGCTGAGCCCCTGGGAGCTGTGAGAACAAAGAAGAGAAAGGGAAATTTCTCCCAGAAGCCTCAGGAGCAGCGGATTAAATCTCCACAATCAACTTGATGTACCCTGCATCTGTGGAATACATGAATAGACAACGAATCATCCAAAAATTGAGGCAGTGGACTTTGGGAGCAACTATAGACTTGGGGTTTGCTTTCTGCATCTATTTGTCTCTGGTTTTATGTTTATCTTAGTTTAGTATTTAGAGTTTATTATCATTGGTAGATTTGTTTATTGATTTGGTTGCTCTCTTTCTTTTTATATATATATAGACATGTTTTTCCTTTTTCTCTTTTTGTGAGTGTGTATGTGTATGCTTCTTTGTGTGATTTTGTCTGTATAGCATTGCTTTTACCATTTGTCCTAGGGTCCTGTCTGTCTTTTTTTTTTTTTTAGTGTAGTTTTTAGTTCTTGTTATCGTTGGTGGATTTGTTTTTTGGCTTGGCTGCTCTCTCTTCTTTCTTTCTTTTTTATTTTATTACTTAAAAAATTTTTTTATTTAAAAAATATTTTTTTATTTTTAATTTTAATAAGTATTTGATTTTTTCTTTCTTTCTCTCTCTTTCTTTCTTTCTTTCTTTCTTTTTTTTCTCCCTTTTCTTCTGAGCCACATGGTTGACAGGGTCTTGGTGCTCCGGCCGGGTGTCAGGCCTGTGTCTCTGAGGTGGGAGAGTCGAGTTCAGGACATTGGTCCACCAGAGACCTCCCTGCTCCATGTAATATCAAACAGTGAAAGCTCTCCCAGAGATCTTCATCTCAACACTAAGACCCAGCTCCACTCAACGACCAGCAAGCTACAGGGCTGGACACCCTAAGCCAGACAACTAGCAAGACAGGAACACAATTAGCAGGGAGGCTGCCTAAAATCATAATAAGGTCACAGAGACCCCAAAACATACCACTGGATGCAGTCCTGCCCACCAGAAAGACAACATCCAGCCTCAACCACCAGAACACAGGCACCAGTCCGCTCCACCAGGAAGCCTACACAACCCACTGAACCAACCTTAGCCACTGGGTTCAGACACCAAAAACAATGGGAACTGTAAACCTGCAGCCTGTGAAAAGGAGACCCCAAACACAGTAAGTTAAGCAAAATGAGAAGACAGAGAAACACATAGCAGATGAAGGAGCAAGGCAAAAACCCACCAGACCAAACAAATGGAAATAGGCAGTCTACTGGAAAAAGAATTCAGAGTAATGATAATCAAAAATCTTGGAAATAGAATGGAGAAAACACAAGAAATGTTTAACAAAGACCTAGAAGAACTAAAGAGCAAACAAACAATGATGAACAATACAATAAATGAAATTAAAAATTCTCTAGAAGGAATCAATAACAGAATAACTGAGACATAAGAATGGATACGTGACCTGGAAGATAAAATAGTGGAAATAACTACTGCAGAGCAGAATAAAGAAAAAAGAATGAAAAGAATTGAGGACTGTCTCAGAGACCTCTGGAACAATATGAAATGCACCAACCTGCAAAATATAGGGGTCCTAGAAGAAGAAGAGAAAAAGAAAGGGACTGAAAAAATATTTGAAGAGATTATAGTTGAAAACTTCCCTAATATGGGAAAAGAAATAGTCAATCAAGTCCAGGAAGTGCAGAGAGTCACAAACAGGATAAATCCAAGAAGAAACACGCCAAGACACATATTAATCAAACTATCAAAAATTTGATACAAAGAAAAAATATTAAAAGCAGCAAGGGAAAACAACCAATAACATACAAGGGAATACCCATAAGGTTAACAGCTGATCTTTCAGCAGAAATTCTGCAAGCCAGAAGGGAGTGGCAAGACATATTTAAAGTGATGAAAGGGAAAAACCTACAACCAAGATTACTCTACCCAGCAAGGATCTCATTCAGATTTGATGGAGAAATTAAAACCTTTACAGACAAGCAAAAGCTCAGAGAATTCAACACCACCAAACCAGCTTCACAACAAATGCTAAAGGAACTTCTCTAGGCAGGAAACACAAGAGAAGGAAAAGACCTACAACAACAAACCCAAAACAATTAAGAAAATGGTAATAGGAACATACATATCAATAACTACCTTAAATGTAAATGGATTAAATGCTCAAACCAAAAGACAAAGATTGGCTGAATGGATATAAAAACAAGACCCATATATATGCTGTCTACAAGAGACCCACTTCAGACCTAGGGACACATACAGACTGAGAGTGAGGGGCTGGAAAAAGATATTCCATGCAAATGGAAATCAAAAGAAAGTTGGAGTAGCAATTCTCATGTCAGACAAAATAGACTTTAAGATAAAGACTATTACAAGAGACAAAGAAGGACACTACATAATGATCAAGGAATCAATCCAAGAAGAAGATATAACAATTGTAAATATTTATGCACCCAACATAAGAGCACCTCAATACATAAGGCAAATGCTAATAGCCATAAAAAGGGAAATAGACAGTAATACAATCATAGTAGGGGACTTTAACACCCCACTTTCACCAAGGGACAGATCATCCAAATTGAAAATAAATAAGGAAACACAAGCTTTAAATGATATATTAAACAAGATGGACTTAACTGATACTTATAGGACATTCCATCCAAAAGCAACAGAATACACTTTCTTCTCAAGTGTTCATGGAACATTCTCTGGATAGAGCATACTGTGGGTCACAAATCAAGCCTTGGTAAATTTAAGAAAGCCGAAATCATATCAAGTATCTTTTCCAACCAAAATGTTATGAGACTAGATATCAATTACAGGAAAAAATCTGTACAAAATACAAACACATGGAGGCTAAACAATACACTACTAAATAACCAAGATATCACTGAAGAAATCAAAGAGGAAATCAAAAAATACCAAGAAACAAATGACAATGAAAACACAATGCCCCAAAACCTATGGGATGCAGCAAAAGTAGTTTTAAGAGGGAAGTTTATAGCAATACAATCCTACCTCAAGAAACAAGAAACATCTCAAATAAACAACCTAACCTTACACCTAAAGCAATTAGAGAAAGAAGAACAAAAACCCCCCAAAGTTAGCAGAAGGAAAGAAATCATAAAGATCAGATCAGAAATAAATGAAAAAGAAATGAAGGAAACAATAGCAAAGATCAATAAAACTAAAAGCTGGTTCTTTGAGAAGATAAACAAAATTGATAAACCATTAGCCAGACTCATCAAGAAAAATAGGGAGAAGACTCAAATCAATAGAATTAGAAATGAAAAGGGAAAAGTAACAATGGACACTGCAGAAATACAAAGGATTGTGAGAGGTTGCTACAAGCAACTACATGCCAATAAAATGGACAACCTGGAAGAAATGGACAAATTCTTAGAAAAGCACAACCTTCCGAGATGGAACCAGGAAGAAATAGAAAATATAAACAGACCAATCACAAGCACTGAAATTGAAACTGTGATTAAAATCTTCCAACAAACAAAATCCCAGGACCAGATGGCTTCACAGGCAAATTATATCAAACATTTAGAGAAGAGCTAACATCTATCCTTCTTAAACTCTTCCAAAATATAGCAGAGGGAGGAACACTCCCAAAATCATTCTACGAGGCCACCATCACCCTTATACCAAAACCAGACAAAATGTCACAAAGAAAGAAAACTACAGGCCAATATCACTGATGAACATAAATGCAAAAATCCTCAACAAAATACTAGCTAACGGAATCCAACAGCACATTAAAAGAATCATACACCATGATCAAGTGGGGTTTATCCCAGGAATGCAAGGATTCTTCAATATATGCAAACCAATCAATGTGATAAACCATATTAACAAACTGAAGGAGAAAAACCATATGGTCATCTCAATAGATGCAGTGAAAGCTTTTGACAAAATTCAACACCATTTATGATAAAAACCCTCCAGAAAGTAGGCATAGAGGGAACTTACCTCAACATAATAAAGGCTATATATAACAAACCCACAACCAACATTGTTCTCAATGGTGAAAAACTGAAACCATTGTCACTAAGATCAGGAACAAGACAAGGTTGTCCACTCTCACCACTGTTATTCAACACACCTTTGGAAGCTTTAGCCACAGCAATCAGAGAAGAAAAAGAAATAAAATGAATCCAAATCGGGAAAGAAGAAGTAAAGCTGTCACTGTTTGCAGATGACATGATACTATACATAGGGAATCCTAAAGATGCTAACAGAATACTACTAGAGCTAATCAATGAATTTGGTAAAGTAGCAGGATACAAAATAAATGCACAGAAATCTCCTGCATTCGTATACACTAATGATGAAAAATCTGAAAGAGAAATTAAGGAGGCACTCCCATTTACCACTGCAACAAAAAGAATAAAATACCTAGGAATAAACCTACCTAAGGGGACAAAAGACCTGTATGCAGAAAACTATAAGACACTGATGAAAGAAATTAAAGGTGATACAAACAGATGGAGAGATATACCATGTCCTTGGATTGGAAGAATCAACATTGTGAAAATGACTATACTACCTAAAGCAATCTACAGATTCAATGCAATTCCTATCAAACTACCAACGGCATTTTTCACAGAATTAGAACAAAAAATGTCACAATTTGTATCGAAACACAAAAGACCCCAAATAGCCAAAGCAATCTTGAGAAAGAAAAATGGAGCTGGAGGAATTGGGTTCCCTGACTTCAAACTATACCACAAAGCTACAGTAATCAAGACAGTACAGTACTGGCACAAGAACAGAAATATAGATCAGTGGAACAGGATAGAAAGCCCAGAGATAATCCTATGCACAGATGGTCACCTTATCTTTGATAAAGGAGGCAAGAATATACAATGGAGAAAAGACAGCCTCTTCAATAAGTGGTGCTGTGAAAACTGGACAGCTACATGTAAAAGAATGAAATTAGAACACTCCCTAACACCATACACAAAAATAAACTCAAAATGGATTAAAGACCTAAATGTAAGGTCAGACACTATAAAACTCTTAGAGGAAAACATAGGCAGAACACTCTATGACATAAATCACAGCAAGATCCTTTTTGACCCACTTCCTAGGGAAATGGAAATAAAAACAAAAATAAACAAATGGGATCTAATGAAGCTTAAAAGATTTTGCACAGCAAAGAAAACCCTAAACAAGATGAAAAGACAGTCCTCAGGGCTTCCCTGGTGGCGCAGTGGTTGAGAGTCCGCCTGCCGATGCAGGGGACACGGGTTCGTGCCCCGGTCCGGGAAGATCCCACATGCCGCGGAGCGGCTGGGCCTGTGAGCCACGGCCGCTGAGCATGCGCGTCCGGGGCCTGTGCTCCGCAACGGGAGAGGCCACAACAGTGAGAGGCCTGCGTACCGCAAAAAAAAAAAAAAAAAAAAAAAAGACAGTCCTCAGAATGGGAGAAAATATTTGCAAATGAAGCAACTGACAAAGGATTAATCTCCAAAATATACAAGCAGCTCATGCAGCTCAATATCAAAAAAACAAACAATGCAATCCAAAAATGGGCAGAAGACCTAAATAGACATTTCTCCAAAGAAGATACACATTTTGCCAACAAACACATGAAAGGATGCTCAACATCACTAATCATTAGAGAAATGCAAATCAAAACCACAATGAGCTATCACCTCACACCAGTCAGAATGGTCATCATCAAAAAATCTACAAACAATAAATGCTGGAGAGGGTGTGGAGAAAAGGGAACCCTCTTGCACTGTTGGTGGGAATGTAAATTGATACAGCCACAATGGAGAACAGTATGGAGTTCCTTAGAAAACTAAAATATAACTACCATATGACCCAGCAATCCCACTACTGGGCATATACCCTGAGAAAACCATAATTCAAAAAAAGTCATGTACCACAATGTTCATTGCAGCTCTATTTACAACAGCCAGGACATGGAAGCAACCTAAGTGTCCATCATCAGATGAATGGATAAAATGTGGCACATATATACAATGGAATATTACTCAGCCATAAAAAGAAACGAAATTGAGTTATTTTTAGTGAGGTGGATGGACCTAGAGTCTGTCATACAGAGTGAAGTAAGTCAGAAAGAGAAAAACAAATACCATATGCTAACACATATATATGGAATCTAAAAATAAATAAATAAATGGTTCTCAGGAACCTAGGGGCAGGACAGGAATAAGGACGCAGACATAGAGAATGGACTTGAGGACAAAGGGAGGGGGAAGGGGAAGCTGGGACGAAGTGAAAGAGTAGCATGGACATATATACACTACTAAATGTCATATAGATAGCTAGTGAGAAGCAGCCACATAGCATAGGGAGATGAGCTCGGTGCTTTGTGACCAACTAGAGGGGTGGGATAGGGACTGTGGGAGGGAGATGCAAGAGGGATGAGATATAGGGTATATGTATAGCTGATACACTTTGTTATACAGCAGAAACAAACACACCATTGTAAAGCAATTATACTCCAATAAAGTTGTTAAAAAGAAACAAAAAAAAGCAATACTGTTGCAATTCACAAGAGATATGAAATCATGATTCTCACTGTTAGTCATAGTAAATAAAGACTTCCTCACTTTAAATTTTTTTATAGAAATGAGAAAGAGCTTGGATATTAGTTTTTGTTTACTTATCAAATTCCTAATTATGCACTTACTTTTACCTTCCTTAAATCATTTCTGTAATTTTTACTTAATAAATTCCATTTTACTCTAAAAAAATAGCAATATATTAAAGGAAGAATATGCCATATCCAAGGAGGTTTTATTCTAAGAATAAGTATGGAAGTTTATTTCAACATTAGGAAATTTATTAATTTTTTAATATGATACATATTACTACCTAAATATGTTAAAAGAGGAAAACAGATATGATCCCCTTATCAGGGTCTAAAACTGCATTTTACAAAATTGAACATCCAGAACTGAAAATAGTAATTTAGAAAACTTTAGTATATTAAAGATAGAAGAAAATTTCTTAACACAAAAAAGTATCAGAAACCTATACTAATCATCAGAGTAAACAGTAAGAGAGCTGCACTGGCTAAATCACGCCTCTCCAATACTATTGTCATTCAGTTATTATTGTTGCGGTTTAACTAAAGAAATACTACAAGAAAAGTAAATAAGAGATAAATATTGCAGAGTAAGAGCCAAAAAAGTTCATTATTGATTACAGTATTATTGTAAACCTAGAAAATCTAAGTTAATCAAAAAAGAATGTACTAGATGAGAGCTCAGTAAATTGGCTGTATAAGACAAAAATAAATAGTTTTCTTATGCATTAAGAATAACCAACTGGAGTCAAAGAATGGGGAAAAAATCCTATTTGCAAATGTAACTAGTTGCTGGAAATTAACAAAAGCTTGAAATATGGAAGAACTATATAAAAACATTATGAAATGCTATTGAATGAGCTAAGAAAGTAACTGAAAAAATGGGAAACATACCATATTCTTGCTGGAAATATTCGTTCTCACAAATGTGTCTTTTATCCCAGATTACCTATTAATTTATGGAATGCCATTCAAAATCTCAGTGGGATATTTTTGAAGTTTAAAAATTGATTCTAAAGTTCATCTTGAAGACTGTATACAGAAATAGTTCATAGATTTTGGAAAAGAGGGGAATAATGATGGTAGGGTTGGCTTTGCTGTCTATCAAATATACTACGAAATATTTTATTAGTACAGAAATTGATAAATTAATCAAACTTAATTCTAGAAGGATTTTGATTTAAATACTATTATAAACTATAGGAAACAAGGAAACTCTTCTTTAAACTCAGTAAGGTCGCAGATCTTTCTAAAGATTTTCTCAAAAATTACACTAAGGCTGGAAACCTTTAAAAAACTGACAGATTTGACCACACAATAATTGTATACTTTTCCACATTGAACGACATCATTAACACAGATAATAGACAATCAACAAACTGGAAAAATATATTATGTGAGTTAGGCAAAGATTTAGCAATCACAATATATAAAGAACTCCTACACATCAATAAGAAAAAGGTAAATAGCAGCAAAATGATGCTAATTGATGATTCACAGAAAAATACGAATTTCCCATAAATGTAAGAAAAGTTCTTCCACTTATGAAAAGAAATTCATATTAAATCTGTAAGATCCTACTTTTCACATCTTAGAAACAATGGTAACATTTATGTTTTGAGAATGTACAGAAACATATGCTGTTGGCGAGGGTATAGATTGGTTGGTGTAACCATCTGTAAGGACAGCTTATCCATGTGTATCAAATTTAAAATGGGCATTCCCTTTGACCTAGCAATTACACATCTATATATTTATTCTATGGAAATAATCTCACAAGTTTGCAAAGATCTGTGTGCAATGTTAACTGATATATTATTTATAATAGCAAAGAATTTAAACTGACCCAAAGGTCTACCAGTTAGAGATTTGTTTTAATACATATGACTGATTCAAATCTTGATGAATTAATATCAAGGATGAGCTTGATATTTTCAGGCCCTTGATAAGGGCCTGAACTTAATATTTTCAGGGCTGAGGGTAGGAGTACAAATAGAGGGTGACGTAATTCAATATACAAAAGGTACAAATTAACCAAGTGAACTGTTAAAATAAAAATATTCTATCCTTCCACCTTGATAAACATAACTTCAAACATGGGTAAAACTGCAGTTTTATTTGGCTAAAGTTTGGCAAATAGCAAAGACGACCGAATTTAATTGTTATCATACATCTCTCCCTGCTCTGTTGATGGGCCAGTGGTTTCTAAGTGAGTGATTAAAAAAGAGACATTCTTCATCATAACAGCTATGTGTTTATTCCATAAAATTTATTTTTCTTGTCCTTATTTCACTGAAATCACTAATCATATTGTTATAATTGAGATTTTTCACACAATTTATGCTGTATTGACAATGCCAAAACAGAGAAACTTTCTGGAGTCCTTGTAGTTCTTATGTAGTCTTTTATTAATTTCAATTTGGAGAAATTGCTGGCTGAGGTAGTAGCAACTGGAATTGTTAATATCACAATTTAACATATGGTAAATTATTAACAATGCTACTCAAAACAGTACAAAAGTATACATGTACAATGTAATTAGGATTAATGCCTAATACAAGAGCTAAAAGACAACTTTTTAGCAAAAAATTACACCATTTTTATCATACTACCTTCTTTTTTTCCAACTCTGAAGTATAATCAACAAATAAAATTGTAAGATAATGTGTAGAATAGGATGATTTGATATACATTGTGAAAGGTTCATTCTATTGAATTAATGAACACATCCATCATTTCACATATTCATCTCTTTTTTTTCCTGAAAGAACTTTTAAAACAACTTCGTGTTTAAAAAAATAATACAGAGATTCAGAAATGAACGTGAATTTTACCTGTCCTGTTCAAACATTGAAATGGGTCACATATGATAAATTATCCTCGGTTCAGAAAACCTTACAGAGTCTATCATTTTCATCAGAAACATGGCTATCACTTACATCTTGGTTTTCACCATTTTTAGAGCAATACTAGATTCATTCAGAAATGTGAAGAGTTGGTATCACGCTTTACCCTTTTCAATTTAGATATATAAATGTAAAGTAATATAAATAATAATGTAAAACATGCCTCAACTGCTACAGGCAGCTCTTGTACATACCACAATACCTCATGAATACCTCTGGAACAATGATGGGTTAGAAAATGAAGACAATCAAGAAAATGTACACTTGGGCCTCTACTGGGAAACAGCAGCGCATTATGCAAGAATGTGGAGCCTTCATGTCATTTGAGAGAAAGGATGGGGCTGGTTCATTACTCCCTCCTCACTCCCTTACCCAGCCCTTCTGACTCTCAGATCATCTCTGTGATCTAAGATCTAAGGCTTTGTCAGTCCCTGATGTCAGTGGTGGCACAACCCACAAACCTTAGTGGCATCTGGACACAACTTCCTTGTATTTGGAAGGACAAGAGATGGAGAAAAAATTCCCTGGGGCCTGAACAGCATTAGTCATGGGCATGAATGTTTAGGGTAGTGGGTTATCCACCAGCTCTGAGGACTGGGTCCCGAGCTAATGCAACACAAGGAACATACCTCGGGCCACCTCTTTCTGACCTGAGGCATCTCCGTGGTTTCCTTGGCTGCGCAGAGCCTTCAAGAAACAGGTTAAGGCAGGAGAGTTAATGTCGCGACAAAGACCTGCAGTGGGTCACCCCTTGCTGCTGTCCTGATGACAAGGTGCATCCTTCATGTCGCCTCCTCCAAGCATTTGGCTTGGAACATGACGGAGCGCGGGGAGGGCTTGGAGATCCCCGAGGGTGGCAGGTGCTAGATATTAACATAGCAGCAACTTTTGTCAAGCAGAACATTCCCTCACGCTGCTGGTACCGAGCTCCCCAAGGCTGAGAAATAGGCAAAACTGGCTCACGGGCATCTTTACACTTCGCGGAACCTCTTAATGGCATCTCCCCCGCTGCTCTGCCCAGCAGCAGGCCGCCTCGCAGGCTGGCTTGCTCACTCTTTCTCTCCTCCCTTTGCCTTGCCTCCTGTCAGTTTCCTTCCTCCCAGCCTTCTAGGCAGTGAGTCATTTTTCTGGAGTTGTCATTTACCACTCCGCCTAACTGTTACAGTTCAGCGTGGCCGAACTAATGATGCTGCAATTAAGAGTGATTAGGGTTATTGATAATAAAGAGACTTCATAAACTTGATTAAATGCACTCATTAATGAACATGTTGTGGGTGCCTGTGTGTGAGGGTGGGGTGGAATGAAAGGTGGGAAAAATGGGAAAAAGAATCTTTTTTTTTTTTTTTGCGGTACGCGGGCCTCTCCCTGTTGTGGCCTCTCCCGTTGCGGAGCACAGGCTCCGGACGCGCAGGCTCAGCGGCCATGGCTCACGGGCCCAACCGCTCCACGGCATGTGGGATCTTCCCGGACCAAGGCACGAACCCACGTTCCCTGCATCAGGCAGGCGGACTCCCAACCACTGCGCCACCAGGGAAGCCCGGGAAAAGGAATCTTATGCCGCAGCTATCCTAGTGTGGATCTGAAGGTGGCTGAGCAGGAACATCGGGAGTCCCCGGGGGCTTAGACTTCGAGGAAATTGCAGCAAAATCCAGAGCACATCACTCATTTATCTACGGTGTGAGTGGGGGTGGGACAAAGGCAAGGAGATGCTGAAACAGAGGAGCCCTTAGAGTCACCTGAAATGGTCCAAGCTTGAGATGCGCCTTGTCCTCACCTTTCCCGTGGGTGAACGGCTGAGGTTGTTATTAATTAACACAGCAAATCCCGCCCCCTCCCCCGGCCATTCCCTTGCCAGCTCATGCCTCTGCTCACGGGATTAAGGATGGCTGCAGCATCGCTGTGCTTTTGATCATCTCTCTGCTTGTCGGGGTTAAAAGCACCACTTTAATAGCATCCTTCTCTGCCTCTCTCTTTCGGTAAGCGTCTGGAATGCTGGCGAGACAGAGGACATGGTCCTCGTCCTCCATGCCACATCTAGAAACCGTGGGGAAACCTTACAGCTCATTTCCTTCAAAGGCTTAGAGAAATCTTATTAACTCTGACCTCCACTTAGGGCTATGACAATTCAGAGAGGAGAGCTTCAAAGCTGATCTTCGCTTATAGATTCCAGATGGTGCAAATAAACCTGAGTTTAAATAAACTGAAAGAGATTTTTTTTTTAGAAAAAATAAGAGAACGAGCTTTTTATAAGAGGAACCCCAATACACATCCCAAACTCTCACTTACCTGAGAGTAATATACTGTGTACAATGTACTCCTGCCTCAGATCAGGCTTCCAGGAATTTTGAGACAAGCAGGTCATTAACTAGGCTGTGGTTACTGATACTTCCAAGCAGTTATACTGAACTTCTCTTACATCAGTCAATGGTTTTTTTAGATGAATTGATGATATCCCCTCATTTAGCTTTAATTAGTCTGAGTTCATGAGTTTATGCTGTGTATCCTCAGACCATATTGTGACCCCACCTGGGAGAGGCCCCCGAGCTGGGAAGGGTCTGCTTCCTGCGCTCCATGCAATGCCCTCTGTGGACTGAGGCTTCCCTGGGGTGGGGGGAATTTAACATGTGGGGGGCACACCACTTGCTTCTGCAGCAGAGCCACAACTGAAATGAAATATTGGAGCCATTCTGAAAGATTTACACGGCCATAGGGTAACAGCATCCACCAAGAAAGCCCTTGGTGTTGGGTGACTACACCTCGGGGGTACGAGAATTGACAATAATGAAAGGAATCCCTGGATCTCAGGCTTGGATGGTCCTTAAATTTCATCTCATGTTGAATCCCTTTAGCAGCATCCTGGTCATATGGTTCCGACTAGTCACCATTCAGGGAAGCCTGTTTTATTTGAGGGCAACTCAAGTGGTTAGAAAGCTTTTCTTTAGGCTGGGATGAAATCACCAGGACCTATAAGTTATGGTGCAGGATTGCTTTGTAGGCAAGACCAAGTGATAATGAGATCTTTTTGGTACTTGAGCAACTCAGCTTCCTGGGATGGCTATCAAAGTGAGCCCCGTGGAGTACTCCTCTGGTGGGGAGAAGACTCCCTGGGATTCTGGTGGTCCTAATTTTTTCACTCAGCACTCATCTGTTGACCTTTATGCAAGGTGCACTGGAGGATAATTGGTTCTTGCCTTAGAGGAGCTCGGAAACATTGTAATGATTGGCAATATCATATTAGCTCATCATTAAACTGTAGAGCATTCAGAAAGAGAGAGAGAAATGCAATGTGTATCAACACCCTTAAGTCACATATACACTGTGACCAAGAAATTCCATATCTAGGAATTTAACCTTAGAAAATAATTTTAGGCCAAGATTAACGTGCAGGATGTTCACTGCAGCATTATTTATAATAGCCAAAAATCAGAAATAACCTTAATGTCCAACTATAGGGGAACAGTTCATTTATGGTTAAATTCATTCAATGAAATATTATGCAGTCACCAACAACCATTCTTTCAAATAATTCTCTAATAAGGTCATGGGGAAATTCTCACAATGGCATCTTAAGTGAAAACAAACAAACACGATGTAAAACTGTATATTCAGCTTTGAATATCTATCTAACATCTGTCTATCATTCTATCTCTCTCTCTCTCTATATCTATCATCTGTATTTAACACTGGTGATCATTACCTTCTTTATACTTGTCTATATTTTCCAAAGTTTAGAATGAATGCAAAACAACATGATTTTTTATCATCAGAAAAACTCAATCTACATATTTTTCTTTGTTTGTCTCTATGGTAGAAAGGAGAAGGCAGGACCCAGCTGGATGGGAAGGTTAGGGCATTTGCAATCCAATCGGGGGGTAAGACTGAAGATGGAAGACTGCCCAGTGTTTCTGGCTTCGTGGTGCTCTGCCCTGAAGCCTGGAGGGGAAGCTGGATGTGGGGAGGGACCTTTCAGAAAGACTCTGTAGGGAGGTGATGAAGAAGCAGGAAAGGCGGTCAGCAGTTACAGGCTCTCACTGGCATTGCAGGTGCCGTCCTGGTGAGATGCAAGGCGGCCCATGAGGACACTCAGACCAGGTGGGGGAAGCTTGTCACGTGGTTCTCTTCTCAATATCCGTCCCTCACATCCTAGGGTTTGACCTCCCCTGCCTTGATTTGAATTTAACTGATGTTCCAAGGAACGCACTCAGTCCAGCTTGCATGGCACATTTTATCACACTGCTCAGAAGGATCCCATCTTTCCTCCAAGGCGCGGGCCTGGCCTCACTTCCTCTGACCACCAACCCTCCTTTCTCTTCTGAGTGCCTGTAACACCCCTCATCTACACTCCTCACACGCTGCCTTCAGTTATCCGCTACCTTCATGCAAGCCCATCTGACAATCTCATTAACTAGATGTTCAGGCTTGGGAGAGCTGAAACCCTACCTGAATCCCTTTATGCCCCCACACGAGCCCACTCAACTAACGCAGTGTCAAAACTGGAAGGCTGTCTCAACATGATTCCGCCCAGCTCTGTATTTTATAGGCTGTGAAACTGTGAGAGAGATTCGGTGACTGGTCCAAAGTCACCTAGTGATGGGTGAGAAGCAATTCATTCACTTAACAAGTATTTAGTGAACTGTGTCTTCCGGCTTCAAGATCAGGATGCTCAGTAAATACTTCTTTGTTGTTGATTGAATGGATGACACACTGACTCTATCTTTGAAGTAGAACCTCAGATTTGACTATGAGGGATGTTTTCAGCACCAATTATCTGCCAGGCACCTTAGAGGCAACCAACCTCTCTTTATTCCTCCTATCCATCCTATGGCATCCTTTATTTTTATAGATGATAAGACAAAAACTGAAGAGGATAGACAACTTGAGCATGGCACACAGATAAAAGGTAGGGAACCTAGAATTCAAATCGAGGCTTGTTCCTGGGAGTTCAGGGCTGTTGCCTTGACCCCAACTTCCAGATTGGGGGTTGGATGTTGAGAATCATACAGGGTGACCCTGATTTCACGGTCAATACTATTTGCTCTTCAGCCACCCAGTAAAGTTCTGACCAAAAATATCTGCCCCTTAATGTCCTCTCATGAGCTGACCTTAAGATCATTTTCTTTTCACACAAGGAGACCTGGCATTCGGTTCGAGATAGGAAATAGGTGAGGCCTGTTTTCCTCCGGTGGCTTTGCTCCTTTGCCATTGAGGTCTGCAGTCTAGAAAACAATTGCAGTCAGCCTACACCAGGAGAGAGAAAGAGAAAATTCTATCATGTCAGAATAATGAGATCTGTGATTTCAGCACTTACTGGGTCAACACACAATGTGTTATCTGCAATGCTCTCCTCCTGGCATTTGGGGAAATTGCATTTATGCAGAGGACACGGGGCACAGAAATGTGGGACTCCACTGATGCCACTCAGAGCTGACAGATCGCAGCCCTCCTGCCAGAAATGGCCCCTGGTGGCCTCTAGGAGGACAGAGGTATGGTCTGGCCTGATAACAGTGGGGCCCTCCCAGCTCCTGAGGCCCTGCTACTCCAGTGGTAAGGGGACATCCCAGAATTTCCCAGGCGGTTAGTTGGTTGTTTGATTGGTTGGTTGAGAAGATAGATGTAAAGTGACCTCTTTGGGGTCCTGTGTGTGCAGAATGAGGTTTTCTTTCAACCCAAGGTCTTCCAGAGCCCCTCTCCCCCAAGTCTTTCCCATCACAGCAGATATCTGACAACAGCCCTGGGCTTCTTTGGGTATAAGTTTCAATTTTTGCTGGGTACTTCCCTCCCTCTCCAATTCCTGCACACAGAGGCCCACGAGCACCCTAGGAATGTGGCTTGTTGCTCTGAAGCTGACTCAGAGGCAGGGAGTTTATCGCCCTTTCAGATGTGTTCCTGCATCCTTCCTCCTGTCTCGCCGCTCTCTTTATCTGCAGTGGCAGTGATGAAGTGATTGATTACCCTGTCTGAGACATCTGTGCGGTTTTATATTTAATCCTGCTCACAACAATAGGCAGATTGACGGGGAGGTACTTACACGTGCCCCCCCCCCCCCACACACACACACACAACGGACCAAAGCAGGGAGTGATTCTCCCCTGGACATGACATTTCAAAGATTCCTCTCTGCTCGCAACCTGGGAACCGTTTTCTCATCTGGTTCTGTGGGAGAGAGCTAGCAATTTGTTAAATGGCCCTGACAGCACATCACACATTCCTCGGAAGCTGATCTATCTATGACAGTCACATGAGGCCGTTGGACTGATGAATACCTTGCAAATATTTTTTTTGGAGCAGAACTCTTTTTCGAAATGAAATGAGAATCTTAAGCTGGAATTCCAATGTAAGAAACAGATTAGAGTGAAGAACTAATTCCCTGGCCAAGCTAACAGTTTGCTGTTTGGTCAGGTTCATGTTAAGATTTGCAGTGATTCTCTGTTTGCAGATAATCCTAAAGATGCCACCATAAAACTACTAGAGCTAATCAATGAATTTGGTAAAGTTGCAGGATACAAAATCAATGCACAGCAATCTCTTGCATTCCTGTACACTAATAAGGAAAGATCAGAAAGAGAAATTAAGGAAATAATCCCATTCACCACTGCAACAAAAAGAATAAAAGACCGTGGAATAAACCTACCTAGGGAGACAAAAGACCTGTACTCAGTGAACAGACACTGATGAAAGAAATCAAAGATGACACAAACGGATGGAGAGATATACCATGTTCTTGTATTGGAAGAATCAATATTGTGAAAATGACTATACTACTCAAAGCAATCTACAGATTCAATGCAATCACCATCAAATTACCAATGACATTTTTTATAGAACTAGAACAAAAAAATCTTAAAATTTGTATGGAGACACAAAAGACCCTGAATAGCCAAAGCAATCTTGAGGGAAAAAAATGGAGCTGGAGGAATCAGACTCCCTGACTTCAGGCTACACTACAAAGCTACAGTAATCAAGACAATATGGTACTGGCACAAAACCAGAAACATAGATCAATGGAACAGGATAAAAAGCCCAGAGATAAACCCACGCACCACCTATGGTCAACTAATCTATGATAAAGGAGGCAAGGATATACAATGGAGAAAAGACAGTCTCCACAATAAGTGGTGCTGGGAAAACCGGACAGCTACATGTAAAAGAATGAAATTAGAACACTCCCAACACCATACCCAAAAATAAACTCAAAATGGATTAAAGACCTAACTGTAAGACCAGACACTGTAAGACTCTTAGAGGAAAACACAGGAAGAACACTCTCTGATATAAATCACAACAAAATCTTTTTTGATCCACTTCCTAGAGTAATGGAAATAAAAACAAAGATAAACAAATGGGACCTAATGAAACTTAAAAGCTTTTGCAAAGCAAAGGAAACTATAAACAAGACAAAAGGACAACCCTCAGAATGGGAGAAAATATTTGCAGATGAATCAATGGACAAAGGATTAATCTCCAAAATATATAAACAGCTCATGCAGCTCAGTATTAAAAAAACAAATAACCCAATCAAAAAATGGGCAGAAGACCTAAATAAACATTTCTCCAAAGAAGACATAGAGATGGCCAAGAGGCACATGAAAAGCTGCTCAACATCACTAATTATTAGAGAAGTGCAAATCAAAACATCATCTTACACCAGTTAGAATGAATATCATCAGGAAATCTACAAACAACAATGCTGGAGAGGGTGTGGAGAAAAGGGAACCCTCTTGCACTGTTGGTGGGAATGTAAATTGATGCAGCCACTATGGAGAACAGTATGGAGGTTCCATAAAAAACTAAAAATAGAACTACCATACCACCCAGCAATCCCACTCCTGGGCATATACCCTGAGAAAACCATAATTCAAAAAGAGTCATGTACCACAATGTTCATTGTAGCACTATTTACAATAGCCAGGACATGGAGGCAACCTAATATCCATTGACGGATGGATAAAGAAGATGTGGTACACATATGCAATGGAATATTACTCAGCCATAAAAAGGAACAAAATTGGGTCATTTGTAGAGATGTGGATGAACCTAGAGACTGTCATACAGAGTGAAGTAAGTCAGAAAGAGAGAAACAAATATTGTATATTAATGCATATATGTGGAATCTAGAAGAATGGTACAGATGAACTGGTTTGCAAGGCAGAAATAGAGACACAGATGTAGGGAACAAACTTATGGACACCAAGAGGGGAAAGTGGGGGGTGGTGGTGGTGGGATGAATTGGGAGACTGGGATTGACATATATACACTAATATGTATAAAATAGATAACTAATAAGAACCTGCTGTATAAAAAATAAAATTAAATTAAATTTAAAAAAGATCATAATGGAATGTTGTTTTCTCAAGATAAAAAAAAAAAAAAGATTTTCAGTGATTCTCAAGTACCTCTTGGGAGTCCCAGGAGTCTGTAATATTCATTTGGAAACCTACTGGAACGGTTGGTGAGCCCTTACCAACCAACCCTAAGGACCAGAGAGGTTAAGTGATTGACCAAGGTTACACAGCAAGTTGGTACTTGAGTTGGGTCTAAAAGCCAGGTTTTCTAAGCCCAGTAACATTAGCCATATTTATGCCTCTGTAAAGGGACGTGGAGTATTTTTTCCCATTGCCCTAGAATCAGTGATTAAGGTCCACAGCTGAAGATAGGAGGCAATAAATGCCATATTTTAAAGAGAGCCCCTAACAATAGGCTCTAGAAAGCTAGAACCTTCTCCCAGAGCTTCCTAGGAAGGGGCAGTATTGACCCCCCACACAGTCATCAACCCCCTCCCCACCACTGAACCTCAGTCACAGAAGAAGAGAACTGGGGGCCGGGAAGGGTAGCGTCACCGGGATGTCTGCTTTGTAGGGAGTGCAGTGTTCAGTGAAAGAGGGAGGGAATGGGAGCTTCCATCCCTGCCCCCCTCGTTTTCCCCACCAAACCAAGTGAGGAGGACCCACTTATAAACACTGAAGATTGGCATCTCATTTCCTGGTTGGACGTCTTGCCAAGGGGACTCACGGACCTGCCTCAGAGCGAAGGAGAGAATTGGAGATGGCAGGGCTTGGAGAAGGGGCAGCACGCAGCAGCCTGTCCCCCCATCCCTCGGGCTTTGCAAGCTCTTCTTTGACAAAAGGGGCAGAGGAGAGCCGGCTCTGGCCATCTTGCCCGCGTCTCGCTTGAAAGAGATATTCCTCAAAAAAGGGACCTAGGAGCGAGAAATTTGGAAGTGGACTATGGTGTCTGGCGTGGAGGGGACAGTGTGGAGGAGGGAGAGCCAGATATGGGTCTCACCCATCAGGGAACCATGTGGCAGGGAGGACCTACAGAATCCTCCAAAAATCCCAACAGGTGCCCCCCAGGGAAGAGTAACTCTTAGCAGTGTTGACTAGAGGAGCAATACAAAGCGCGTACAGATAGAATTACAGTCACATCCAGGGAGGCACAGGGATGCTTCCTCCCCCAACATGATAGGTTTTGAGTTCCTAAGCCCTCAAGTTGTGCCAATGATGGGGGAGAGGAGTGAACTGGATGTAAAGTTGAAGCTGTCAAGTGGACTGGATTTCTTCTTTAACATTTTTGTTATGTAAATTTTAAAATATGCATAAATGTTGAACAATTAGCACATCCATCTAATCACCCTTTAGTTTCACTAATTATTAACAAGTAGTTGACCTTCGTATGTATCTATGCCCCCATCAATTTCAAAGTAAATGGCAAATGTCGTGACACTTCACCCCTAAACATCTCTTAAAATTAAGGATATTCTTCTTTATAATCACAAAACCATGATCAACACCTAAAGAAAACAATCCCCTAATGCCATCTGAGAGGCTGAACCAGACTATTTTCTGGTTTCTGGTGGACGTGACTAGAAAGTTGTGGAATCTGCCTGGGATGTCATAAGGGATAAGAGAAAGGGATTCAACTTATCACAGTTTTAGGCAGTGGTTGGAAGAAATAAAACTGTTTCGTGCTTATATCCCAAAGAGCTGGGATTCCCTAAGGAACTTTTTATACTTATCCTTTTCACTCCTTAAGGGAGATTAGAATGCATGGCAGTCAATTTGGTGAATTTCACAAAGGAGAGGTACCTTCCTGCTCTCTCCTTTCCATCTTCCTTCAGAGCTAGTCTGCAAAGTTGGCCCCCAACGAATCATGTCTCTCGGTGTACACTGCCCTCCCATGTTTAATCTGGGCTGGCGTTATGACTCTACTTAGCCAGTAGAATGTGGCAAAGTGATCTTGTGTTAGTCCTGGTAGCTTTCACTTTTGTGCTTTTGTGAGTCCTCAGCCGCCATGTAGGAAGCCCAGGTACCCTGCAGAAGCCACATGGAGGGACCATGTGGAAAGTCCACGTGGAGAGCAAAAGGACGTGTGACTACATCATGGGCAGAGAGAAAGGCCCAGGTGTCCACCTGCCATACAGAGCCCGGTCTTCCCACCTTCCAGTGCAAGGCACCAGACATGTGAGTGAGCCCACTGGTACCTGCAGCCCAGTCCAAGCCCCGGATGACTGCAACCCCAGCTGACATCACATGGAGAAGAACAGCCACCCAGCTGAGCCCAGCCAACCCTCAGAATCGTAAAAAGTAATTAAGCTGCCCATTTTGGGGGTGGTTTTATTAATCAGCAATTGATAACCAAAATCTGAGCTCCAGAAGCAAAGACTGTTAGATTCAAAAGCAGGCTTTCCACAAAATAGATTCCTGTGGGAATAGGAAGGGAAAGCATCCTCTCTAGCTCCAGGGAGTTATATCATCCTGCTTCGCCATTCTCTTGGCCAAAGGGCCAGCTTCCACGAGGGACAGGAACACACTCTCTTCAGCTAGACAAGATAACAAGCAGCACATACAGGGCTGGGCAGCCAGTGACACGATCCAGTGGATGCAGGAGAGTGATAATTGATGGCGGCAGTGATGACAGATCATCTTGTCTACCTAGAGACAACATTCCATCTTACCTGGAGCTGTCCCTGGAGAACAGTGGAGGCACCTTTCCTGCACAGCCAGGAGACCGGTAGAAGCCAGCCACTGAGGGCTGAGCCTGCTCCAGGCTGGAACCAGATCCCAGGGGCTTCTTTGATGATGATGAAATTGCCTCATAGTGATGTAAATTGGGCAGCCCTGTCCAGCAGCTGATCTGTTCGGGCAATTATTTGGAAGTAATGAAAGCGAATGCATGACATTTAAAAGGAACTCCTTTGTCAGCGGGAAAGCTGCCACACTTTCCCACACCTCTGAGAATACACTTAGCTTGAAATAATGTTCATTTTAGCCAAGTTGTAAATTACAAGTGTGCTGGGGTCCGAGGGGATTTATTACCATTTGGAAGGAGGTTATTGGGCCTTGTGTGTGGTTGCTGCATATGGTGGGTGGTACGAAGTGGCCGCACTGCAAAGTCTGCAGCCAGGGAAGGCACCTTTCTCACTTTTTTTTTTTTTGCATCTTTTCTCTTTTGCCTTCACAGCTCCTCTCTAGAGGCTTCTTACTGCTAATGTTCCAACAGAAACACCAGCGATTAAGGACACACTCTTGCAATCTGGTTTTCCCAATTGTTGCTTAGATATGACAAGACAATAAGCCTGTTGATGAGCAGGCTGGCTGGGCCCTGGGTTCGAGGAGGGCAGGAAGGCTGCACGGCACACGCAGGATCAGCTGAGGGTCTTGGAAGCGGGGGCGGGCAGAGGGGCAGCTGCAGACTCAAGCCTGCATCAGCGTCGACCTTGCAGTGCCACGCCCCTGTCCTCCCATTGGGCGAGGACGGTGTCACTCAGTTTCCTCCAGCCACTCTGGTTTTCCTTTCCTAGAGATTTGTAGACACTCAAGCCCCTGGGACTCAAGTTTAAAACAACCTCCTTTTCTTTTTTTTTTTTTTTTTTTGCGGTACGCGGGCCTCTTACTGTTGTGGCCTCTCCCGTTGCAGAGCACAGGCTCCGGACGCACAGGCTCAGTGGCCATGGCTCAGGGGCCCAGCCGCTCCGCAGCATGTGGGATCTTCCCGGACCAGGACACGAACCCACGTCCCCTGCATTGGCAGGCGGACTCTCAACTACTGTGCCACCAGGGAAGCCCAACAACCTCCTTTTCTTGGAGAGGATAGTCCTGGGATGGTAATAGACAACACAGATTGTTGACCTTGGACTCAGAAGGCCTACACTTGAGTCCTGCTTCTGCTACAGACTCTTTATATGACCTCAGAGAGGTTTATTGGAGCGTCAGTATCTCCATTTGTGAAATAGAGATTAAAAAAAAAAATCCAAACTGTTCAATCAGCTCCACAGCATTGCCTTAAGTAGCAACACGAGATGATCCATTCTGTGAACAGTTTCTAGGCACCGTGTGAAGGGCCGTCACTGGGTAAGCAGAGATGGGGAAGAAGTGGCCTTAGAAACACTCTGTAAGCTGTAGAGGGCATGGGTGTCCTACTGTTTTACTTAATTGCATGCTATATTAGTTTTGGATTGCTCCCTAACAAATTTAACAGCCATAAGTTAGTGGCTTAAGACAACACCCCTTCAATATCTCCCAGTGTCTATGCACCAGGGGTCCTGGTGTCGGGTATCTGGGTCCTGTGTACAGGGTCTTCCAGGCTAAATTAAGGTCCATCAGTGGGCTGTGATCTCATCTGAGGCTCTGGTCTGCTTCTAAGCTCAGCCAGGCTGTTGGCAGAATTCATTTCCTTGTGGTTGTAGAACTCATGTCCCTCTTTTCTTGCTGGCTGAGGGTCACTCACAGCAGCTAGGGGCCCCCCTCAGTTTCGAGTCACAGGGACTCAGCATAGATGCTCTCACACATGGCAGCTTGCTTCGTCCAGGCCGGCAGGAGCAAGTCCCTCTGAATTTAACTTCACCTGATTATGTCAGACCCACCCAGGATAATTTCCCTTTGGATTAAGCCAAATTCAACTGACTAGTAACCTAATCGTGGGAGGGACATCCCGTACTATTCACCATTCCTGCCCAAACCCGAGGGGAGGATGTTACACAAGGTGTGTACGTTACGGTCCGGGAATCTTGGAATCCTGCCTCGTATAGATGCTCATTCTGAGATGGCCTGGATATCGCACCTGGGGCCTCTGTCTTTCTTTTGGAGGCAACGGGGACCCGTGTCCTTTTACTGGCTTCAGCCACATGAGGGGAAAATGGCAAGGCTGAGGAGTTGCATTGCATATCAGGCCTGGTTCCTTTCCCTCTGTTTCTCCCACTTGCTCCTTTGGTTACCAGGTCCTACGAGGCAACCCTTCCCTCAACAGGCTTGAGCTGTTGCTTCTCATTGTTAGAATCCTCAGCGAATGTCAGAGCCGGAAAGTTCCCTGGGTCTCATCCAGTGCAGCTGTTCCTATGAGAATGAGAACGTGTCTAAAACACAGACTCACAGGAGATCCTGACCAGTAGGTCCACTTTGGGCCTAAGAAGCTCTATTTTTAACAAATGCCTCAGACGAATCTGACGATCGGCTAGGTTTAGAACAAACAGAACAAAACAAACAGAAAACCTTAAAATCCGAGGTCCAGAGACATGAGCTGACCTGCTTAATCTGAACGGCCTGGGGTGTCTTGCTTTGCCCTCTCCAGAGCTGGATTTGGAGTTTACAGTGCCTTTCACATTTCCCTCTCGGGGGTCCAATACAGCGCTTGTTGCCCTCTTAGAGCAGATGTGTGGGATCTGCTGTGATCAAGAGTGAAAGAGGATCCCTGGCTTGGGGCCACAGCGGGGAACCTCAGGCCCCAGCCGCCATCTCCCGCAGCCCCAGGGCAGGGCGATGGCATCAGGGGACGCTGGGTGCTTCACCTCTGTGTGTTGTCATCGACAGTTTCCCAAATCCCACAGCTAGGTCTCCCCAGCCACATCCTGAGTGGCACGCAGGCCCCAATTGAGTTGTGGGTGTGAATTATTTAGAGGCATGAGTGGAATACGGTTGTACTGGTAACACAGACGATCAGTTTGTGGCCTTGGGGCTCCTCCATCGTGTGCTCCATCACTATTTTCTCCATGAATAATGGAGCAGCTGAATTACTCTGCGTGTACGGGATTCATACCCTGAGAAAACACGGTTGCTCTGAAATTAATTTTCTGTACTAAAAGAGTGACAGAAAATCAATTAATCGCATATTATTCTATACGGAGAGAGTGAAGGAAGCAGTGGAAATGGCTCAGGCCGTATGTCAGCAAATGCTCAGGGTGGTTGAGAGTTTTGCCGGGCTCTCAGCTCAAGTGGGTGGCACCAGAAGCCACGTGTCCCGCCAGGGAGGCGGTAGGTGGGCGCCGGGGGATGGCTCCCCAGGTCTGCCTCTGTGCTGTTTCCTCCTGAACTGGTGGTCACGTTTCTCTCTCCCTAACCCTCGCCCTTCTTCCCTAGAGCCACCTCCGTGGTAAGGAGAAGAATGAGTCTTCTCTGAAGCACTGTGGACCCCTCTGTCCCCAGAGCCCCCCAGCTCACCAGGAGGCCCCATGCCCATGAGGGTGAGGTTGACCTCTGTCTGCCTCCCTCAGGGAAGCTCCTCCCTTTACAGTTTTGCTTTCTCCACTTCCACCAAGATTACCTCTCAAGTAAACAATATCCGGTGTTACTTCTCTCTGAAGTTCAAACGCCCCGGGAGATCGGAAGGATTTTCTGTCCTGGGTAGCTGTAGATGAGCGGAGCCTAAACAAAAGAACGAGTCTTTCATGGTGGGATTTCAAGTGATGAGTCATTTGGTGGAGGGAGATAAGGGGCAGTTCGTGGGGCCTCAGATGGCGAGCTTTCTTGGACCTCTGAGATGACCACCCCCTGTGGGTAGCTATCTATTTTGCCTATCTGTAAAATGGGTGTCTTTTTTTTTTAATAAATAAATTTGTTTATTTATTTATTTATTTTGGCTGTGTTGCTGCACGCGGGCTTTCTCTAGTTGCGCCAAGTGGGGGCTGCTCTTCGCTGCGGTGCGCGGGCTTCTCATTGCAGTGGCTTCTCTTATTGCGGAGCACAGGTTCTAGGCACGCAGTCTTCAGTAGTTGTGCCACGTGGCCTCAGTAGTTGTGGCTCGCGGGCTCTAGAGAGCAGGCTCAGTAGTTGTGGCGCACGGGCTTAGTTGCTCCGCGGCATGTGAGATCTTCCCGGACCAGGGATCAGGCCCGTGTCCCCTGCATTGGCAGGCGGATTCTTAACCACTGCGTCACCAGGGAAGTCCCTGGGTGCCTTTTTTGAGTAAATAAATCTTTTCTGCACATTGGCTGGGAAGAAGGCTGGGACACTCTTTGAAGATAAAATGTAAATGACAAAGGAGACAAAGGTATTTAGGGCTGTCCCCTCCTCTACCCCCCACCCGCGGGAGATCAAGGTGAACTGGCTTCTGTCCCCACCACTCAGCAACTCCGTGGCGGCCCCGCCGAGCTAAATGCCAAACATCCTCACACAGGGCAGCCTGGTGGCCGGGAAATAGAGGCAGGAAAGCCATGAAGCTGTGACAACCATGCCACCCCTGTCTCCTTCCCAGCCTCATCAGCTGGGGTTGACAGAGTCACCTGGACACAAGGGCTAATCACAGAGGGACCCAGGGAGAGCGAGAATGGACCGCGGAAAGGGAGCTACCAGCAGCATCAACTTCCAGGAGGAGGGAGGGTCGTTAGATCTCCAGCTAAAACTGTTTTCCTTCCCTGGACTTTTTCTCTCATTGGATCTGACATCTGCTGAATTGATGGGTTGAAGGCTAAGAAGGTTTTGAAGAAAGCCTTTCTTGCTGGCTCATGTTTTCTGTGGCTGTTACACCTCATTCTCCTCCACTAAAAAGAACAAATGGTCTGCTTATCAGCTGCCTGAGCCCTGCCACGCCGGTGTCTCCCCCCCCCCCCCCCCCCCCCCCGCTACTGACATACATGCAGATGTGTCACATCTTCAGCTTCTGATGGGCGGCCTCAGCAAGGCGGGGCCAGGCAGCTGGCAGGCGAGGGTAGGGCAGGTCCCTGCTTGGCTCCAGTGCTCGAGTGTCCTGCTCTGGGGTGTCTGTGCGGTGGGTGTGCCCTGGAGTCTGTGACAGGAGATAACAAAGGTCCCCACGCAGGCGGTAGTACACAGGCTCAAATCAGGCCCTGGACCCGCATGGAGGGAGGCAGAGAGCGGGTGGTGGAGCAGCTGGGACTTCTAAGCCCGCCACCCGAGCCCCTGCTTTGGATCACAGATTGCTTAGAAATCCATTTCCCCCCCAAAAGTCATATTAATTCACCATGGGAGTTCTCCTTTTAAAGGAACTAGACGTGGGATGGGGGCAGAGCACATTGGTTCACGCTTTGGTGAGGGAAAAATACCTTCAGTGATATGGACTTTTGTTTCTCCCAACTCTTGCGTAAGTAATAAGACTCTTGTTTTAAACCAGTGCTTTTCAGAAAGAGCATAGCCGCAGTATGAAGGGTCTTTGAAGAATGGTCTTTCTAAAGGGGCACACCTCCTGAAACTTGGGTATCAGATGCCCACTCCAGTGTCTGAGAAGGACCAGAAGCTGTAGCTCTGGCAGCCCTGGAGCAGGTTCTGGAGGGTGGGGTCTGGGCACCCGCATCCGCTTCCCTTCCAGGAGAGGGCACAGGAGGCTTCGCTCTTCTGCCCTGTTCTGCAGCACCGCTGGGTTCCCTGCCTCAGTTGCCCCTTCGGGCCAAATGGAGGTGGGGGGCAGGCACTCACTCCATCAGGGATGGAGATTCAACTCAGAGAGTCCTTTGCACGCACGTGGGGGTACCCGCCCCGCCCTGCCCCAAGGGTCCCGCCTCCCCGCTCAGTGAATCACCAGAGGTGGGTCCAACCCAGGTCCCTCCAGCGGGGCAGTCCGACTCCATGCCTTCCATCTGCCCATGTTTATGGACTATAAGTGGATCTGTGTAGCGGCTCATTAGAAAGGTGCAGCTCTTGGGCTCTTCCTCCCCTGGCAGGCTGCAGAGCCCCTTGCCAGACAGAGCTCCAGGGCATTCCAAACCAGCCAGAAGTCATGCAGGGGGTGGAGCCAGTGAAGGGGGGATGGGGACTCGTGAGTGACCGCGGGCTCCTTGTGGGAAATTGAAAACAAACACAGCCTTCTTAGTAATGTTAGTGTCTCACCCACCTGCTGCATTTCACATCCTACTTCCAGAAACGCTGTCTCTGCTCTGGTGGAAGAGATGATTATTCCATTTTTACATATGAGAAAACTGGGGCACAACATGTTCAAGGGGGTACATGGAGGGAACCCGGGACCCTTGGTTCCAGTCTATGGCTCTTTTATTTTGCCAGGCTGTAAACGTGATGGAGACAGGTAGCTTGCCTGTTGATTGATTTCTACTACCTGCCCTAAGTAAAGACCAGCTGAAGTCTCCTTCCCTTCGGCTCCTTGCGGATTGTCGAGATGGCCTCAGAGGGACAGCTATACAGATAGATGGACAGTCTTTCTACCAATTTGATTCAATAGACGCAGACAGAACCCACATTGTGGGCCAGCCACTGGGCTGCAGGGACAAGAACTGGGTGTTCCAATAAACAAGTTGGGAAGTAAGTATCCAAGGTTCTGTTGGCTCCCATCTCCTGGTGTCTATTGGCCATAAGAAATGCATGGTCACTTCTTGAGCACTGTCTGTGGTCTGAAACTAAAGCCTGATGCTTCACATCTATCACTTTACTTAAGCATCACAAATATACTTTTGAGAGAAGTAAAACAGTGACCCATTTTATAGCTGAGCAAACTGAGGCTCAGAGGAATCAGGCAGCTTGTCTGAGGTCCCACAATTAACAAGTGATAAGGATGGTATTCATCACAGGCCAGCCTGACACGGGGGACAGAGTGTGGACCGTCTGTCCTGCCCCAACTTGTTCTTCTATGGGTTTAACTGAACCTTTTGATAATGTTGATTTTGCAGTGGTGCTGACTGGTGCTCACGCCTCTTTTTACAACCACCAAGTCCCCTTCTACAGGATAGAGAGACCGACTCTCTAAAGGAAAGGAGACAGTGCCTTGTGACCAGCCTGGTCTGCTGAGCGTCCGTCTGGCAAGCTGGCTTGACACTAACATGTAGTTTGCATCTACATTCTGCTGGCTTCCAGCTCATGCCCTGTCTACATCGCGTAGTTCAAGACCATTTTCTAATATATTTAAATGGAATACAATGCCTTAAAGTTGAGCTGAATAGAGGCACAGCTATGAATGGTGGAAAGAATTATGCACTGAACATCTCAGCCTCTTAACATCTAGGTTTGAGTCTTGAATCTGCACTCTAACCAACTGTATGAATGTATCCAAATTAGCTATTCTCTGAGCCTCCATTTCTTTATTTATAAGATGGGTATGATTATATCTTCCTACCTTTCTTAGCTTGTATGTATATTAAATGAAATAATGCACAAAAGGTACCTCATGATTGGTAAAGTGTTGCAACAATATGATGGATAATTAGTATATATACTTTTTTTTCTTTCTTTGTCATCTTTGTTTCCTTCTTAGAAAACTGGAGAGAAATCTACACACCCTTCTTTAGGTTCCCCTTTTCCCCACCAAATTGCCTGTGGAATAAAAAATTACCTGAAGGAAGAATTCTTTGCAAATGCGAAAAGGCATCTTAGACAACAATGGCTACTTTTTTAAACTTTTTAAAAAGCTACAAGTTGCCATGAAAATATATGGAACTTGCAAACAAGGAGCCCTTGGAAGGATGCATTACTGTTGAGTGGCATGAACTCACTAAGCTGAAACTGTCACTGGGCTTGACTACAGTGGGATGACATACTGGAATTCCAGTAAGCACAGTCCACGCTAGCAGCAGCGGACTTTTGTGTGGACAAAAAGGTCTGCTTTGGGGAGTTCCCTGGTGGTCTAGTGGTTAGGACTTGGTGTTTTCACTGCCAGGGCCCGGGTTCAACCCCTGGTTGGGGGACTAAGATCCCACAAGCTCGAAGTGCGGCCAAAAAGAAAAAAGGTCTGCTTCTGGTGTCTTCCTCAGTCATCAATCCATCCCCATTTTTTATAAAACTGCTTTAAAATGGGGCTGTACCAGGTAACTGAGTGTGTTCACCGCCAGGTCTGTGAGACAATGATGACTCCAATGACAGCAGGTAGCACATGCTATAGAAAAACCCTCTCTCCGTTCTCAGATCTGACAAACAGGGGCCTGGCTTTGATGGGACAGGTGAAGTGACTTGCCTAATGTCACAACCAGGCTTTGGCAGGGCTGCGATATGGATTCAAATTTCCTGCCTCTCTGGCCCCCTGGTATTACTTTGTAATCCACTAATTAGCTCATCACCCATCATATTTGATATCTCCATTTGTATATAATATCTTCATTTACATAGAGTAAATACAAGGAAACTCTTGTTTACACTGAGTAGGGGATCCACCTATAAGGTGCACACAGTGTGTCTTGGGTTGGATAAAGGGCTGAATAAAGGTAGATTTTGACAGGAGGCAGGCTGGCCTGGGTCCACCCTGCTATCAAAGACAACCCCTTATGTGTACACCACGGAGCGCTGGGCCCCTCTCTGACACTTGATAATTACAGTGACTAATTAATATGTCATTGGCCTCTAATCATGAACCCAGACAAGATTAGCAATGACGAAACCGTGGAAATTAATTTACAAACATCTACATATTTCTCCTTGACCCGATGGGGCTCACACATCTCCTTTGCAAAGTGGAAACAGGAAGTCTGTACGCAGGAAACAGAGGGCCTAGGAAAAAGGAGAGGTTCACGGAGCCACAGCTGAACTGGGACGAAGCCCGTTCACGCCGCAAGTGGCCTCATGGAATGGGGTGGCCTGAAAGGGTTAGAAACTCAAAAGTAAAGTCAGTCAGAAAACTTAAGGACCCCTCCAACTCCAAACAGATTCAACTGGATGCAGAGTTTTCAAACAAAATGAAAAGCTGAATTATATGACTCAAGGGTAGGGACTTCCCTGGCAGTCCAGTGGTTAAGACTCCAGGCTTCCACTGCAGGGGGTGTGGGTTCGATCCTTGGTCAGGAACTAAGATCCCACATGCCATGTGGTGTGGCCCAAAAAAAAAAAAAAGTGATAGGTCAGAGTTAAAGATACAGGAAGTCAGAAGAAACCTGCATTGATGTCTCAGTTCTGCCTCTAACTAGCTGTTTCCAGTCAGCCTCAGGCCAGCTCAGGTGGGAAAAAGGAGGCAGGAGGGGCTTCCCTGGTGGCGCAGTGGTTGAGAGTCTGCCTGCCGATGCAGGGGACACGGTTTCGTGCCCCGGTCCAGGAAGATCCCACATGCCGCAGAGCGGCTGGGCCTGTGAGCCATGGCCGCTGAGCCTGCACGTCCGGAGCCTGTGCTCCACAACGGGAGAGGCCACGACAGTAAGAGGCCCGCGTACCGCAAAAAAAAAAAAAAAAAAAAAAGAGGCAGGAGACAGATGTTTGAAGAATCATCCTCAGCCCCTCGCTCTTCCTCACCCTCGTCCTCTATTCAGTCCCGAATCACACAGATGCACTCTCTGCCCCCTCCCTGCCGCCCCTCTGCCACTGCCCTGCGTCACACCTGTTGGCTTCTTATTTGTATTCTTGCAGCAGCTGCCCAATGGGCTCTATTTCTGTCATTTCTCTCTAGGACAGTCTGTTCTCCACACTAAAGTAAAGCAAGGACAATAATCATAACAGCAACTAAATGCACCACACTCTCTAGCCGTCCAGGCTCCAGCATGGCTCTCGGGTTCCCTCACAATGTGATTTCAGCACCACTGGGCCATCAGTTCCTTCCTTATCCCAGCATCTCAGAGCATCTTAGCTCTTCCAGCTGACACACTTGCCTGGCTTCTGCTCCCAAACCAAATGCACTTTTTTTTTCTTATTAATTATTAAATTTATGGTGACATCTATGAAACATTCCATTTGCCGTTTTAACCATTTTTAAAATTCAGTGGTATTAATTGCATTTGCAATGCTGTACAATCATTACCACTATCTATTTCTAAAACTTTTTCATCACCACAAGCAGAACCTCTGTACCCATGAAGCAATAACTCCCTGTTGCACCCTCCCGTCAGCCAGTGGCAACCTCTAATCTACCCTCTGTGCCTGTGATTTTGCCTATTCTAGATATTGCATGTAAGTGGAATCCTACAATATTTGTTCTTGTGTATTTGGCTTTATTTCACTTAGCATAACATATTCAACTTTCATTCATGAAGTAGCATGTATCGCAATTTCATTTTTTATGGCTTAATCATATTCCATTGTATGTATAGACCACATTTTGTTCATCCATTTATCTGTTGATGGACACATAAGATGTTTCCACCTTTTGGCCATTGAGAATAATGCTGCAGTGAACATGGGTATTCATGTATTTGTTTGAGTCCTTGTTTTCAGTGCTTTTGGATATACACCCAGGAGTGTAATTCCTGGGTCACATGGTAATTTCATATTTAACTTTTTGAGGAATCAGCCAGCCTGTTTTCCACAGCAGCTGCATCATTTTACATTTCCACCAGCAATGTACAAGGGTTCTGATTACTCCCATCCTCGTCAACACTTGTTATGTTCCATTTAAAAAATTATAGCCATCCTAGTAGGTGTGAAATGGTATCTTGTCCAAATTTTGATTTTATTGATAATTTCCCTAATGACTAATGATGTTAAGCATCTTTTCTTATACTTATTGGCCATTTTTATATCTTCTTTGGAGAAATGTCTATTCAAGTCCTTTGCCCATTTTTTAATTGGGCTGTCTTTGTTGCTAAGTGTGGGAGCTCTTTAAATATTCTGGGTATTAAGCCCTTATTAGATATATAATTGGTAAATACTCTCTTCCCATTATGTAAGTTGCCTTTTCACTTTCTTGGTAGTGTTCTTTGATGCACAAAAGGTTTTAATTTTAAATATCCAATTTATCTATTTTTTTCTTTCTCATTCTCATGTCTAAGACTTTATTGCCATATCTCAGGTCATGACGATGTATTCCTATGTTTTTTTCTAACAGTTTTATAGCTTTAGCTCTTATTTTTAGCTTACTGTCCATTTTAAGTTAATGTTTTGTTTTCTTTTTGGCTATGTCGTGCAGCATGTGGGATCTTAGTTCCCCAACCAAGGATCAGACCTGTGCCCCTGCACTGGGAGCTCGGAGTCTTAACCACTGGACCACCAGGGGAGTCCCTTAAGTTAATTTTTATATAGGTGTGGGTTGTGGTCCAACTTCATTCTCTTGCAAGTAGAAATCCAGTTACCCTAGAACCATATGTTGAGACCATATTATTTTCCTTTTGAAGGTTCTTTGCATCCTTGTCAAATTTCAATTGACTATAAATGTATGGGTTTATTTCTGGACTCTCAGTTTTATTCCATTAGTCTATATGTCTATCTCTATACCAGTATCATGCTGTTTTGATTACTGTAGCTTTGTAATAAGTTTCAGAATTGGGAAATGAGTCTTCCAACTTTGTTCTTCTTTTTCAAGATTGTTTCAGAATTCAGAGACTTTTGCAATTCCATATGAATTTGAGGACTGGCTTTTTCATTTCTGCAGAAAAAGGGAGTTGGAATTTTGATAGGGATTGCACTGAATCTGTAGGTCACTTTGAAAAGTAGTGACATTTTAATATTTTATTTTCCAATTTATGAACATGGGATAACTTTCCATTTACTTAGGTCTACTTTAATTTCTCTTAACAATGTTTTGTAGTTTTTAGCATACAAGACTTTTCCCTCCTTGGCTAAATTTAGTCCTAGGCATTTTATTCTTTTAGATGCACCTATGAATGGAATTGCTTTCTTAATTTCCTTTGCATATAGTTTATTGTTGATGTATAGAAAGACAACTGGTTTTTCGTGTGTTGATCTTATAACCTGCAACTTTGCTGAATTCATTTTTTAGTTCTAGTAGCTTTCTTTTGAATTATTTGGAATTTTCTACATATAGGATTACATCATCTGCAAATAGAGATAGTTTTACTTCTTTCTTTACAGTTTTAATGCACTTAATTTCTTTCCCTTGTCTAATTGCTCTGCTTAGAATTTCCAGTACAGTGTTGAATAGCAGTGGTAGAAATGGGCATTCCTATCTTGTTTCTGATCTCAGAGAGGAAAGCGTTCACTCTTTCACCATTAAGTCTGACATTACTTGTGGGTTTTCAAGAATGCCTTTTATTATATAGGGGTAGTTTCTTTATATTCATAGTTTTTCTGAGTGTCCTAATGCAATTTTATAGCATTGATAATTTACTTAAAATATCCCTTCTGTTTAGAAATGTATTCACTCTCATCTTCTAGGTAAAGAAATCCTTTCTCAAGCGTAGCCCAAATATCACTTCCTATGGGCACTTGTAAGATCTTTGTATTTAAAATCTTGTTTCATATTTATTTGCTCTTATGGCTGTGTGCTCTGCTAGTCTGTGATCTCGTTGAGCATGGAGACTGTCATATTCATTTTGCTGGCCCCAGAATCTAGGGCTGTGCTCAGAAAATGTTTGCTGGAAGAATGTTGGGTGGATAACATTCTATGATTCCTCAACATCTGAGTGTTCCTAAAATCTCTGGCTTAACATCCCCTGCTGGGCTACGGCAGGGAGAGTTACCCCCGCCATCTAACATGAGACACTGCTGGGATGTCCTTTGAGAGCCAAGGTCAGAAGAGCAGAGGTGGCCCTGGATGCTTCCTGGATGTTATGACACGTCAATGCCAAGGTGGAAAATAGCCTCCCGCTGCTTCACAGTCAACACATTAAACGAGTAGAAGTTCACTACCAGGTGACCGCTCGTCCTAGATTCCCTCTCCTATTTGCTCAAAAGCTTTGGCGACGCCAGGCTACCACACCGTTTTCTTCCCTCATCATCAAATCAAATCAAGCCAACAAGTACTGATTGAATGACTCTTCTGTGCCAAACACATTGCTGGGAGCTCTGGAGGGACCCAGAGAGCTCCACTTGATTTTGCCCCTTCCTTCCCATGTAGCATTTATGATAGTCCAGGAGAGGAAGGCTTGCAGGCCAGGTGGTGTTGGAGAGGACTCTATTAGTTTCTTACTGCTGCTATAACAACCACAACTCAGTAGCTTAAAGCAACACAACTGTATCATCTCACAGTTCTAGAGATTAGAAATCCAAAATGCATTTCACTGGACTAAAATCAAGGTGTTGGTGGAGCTGGTGACTTCTGGAGACTCTTGGGGGAGGGGTCTGTTTCCCTGTGTTTCCCAGTGTCTGGTGGCTGTCTGAATTCCTTGACCCCTGATGCCAGCAATCACATTAGCCCAACCTCTGCTTCCATCATCACATCTTCTCTAACTCTGGCCTTCCTGCCTTGTTTCTTCACTTTCAAGGACCCTCGTGATTACACCAGGCCCACCTGTATAATTCAGGAGATTATCCTGAATTATTATCTCCCCATCTGAAGATCCTTAAGTTAATTACATCTGCAAAGCCCCTTTGTCAGGCACAGTAATAGAGTCACAGGTTCTGGGCATTAGGACACGAACATCTTTGGTCACAGGACTATGGACGGACTGATCTTTCTCTGACCAAAGATGGTCCCTTGCCACCAGTCCCATGGTCAAGTTCATGTAGCAAGTTCCCCTTCCATCTCGGGGTCTCTTCACTTTATAGAGGAGGGAACTGGAACCCTGGGAGAGAAAGTGACTGATGTCAGATCACATTGCTATTAGTCTGCAGGGCTCGGCCTAGGAACAGGCTGTCTGATCTAGGATCCAAAGATTCAGTGACTTAGCGATTGACCGGAGAATGCAGGACAGGAGAAGACATTGTGAAGGGGCGATGGCCCCCACCCCTCTTTCTCTGGATGCAGGAAATCTCAGCCATTCATATGCAGATGAGCCTCTTTTCAGAGTCTGGATAAATTTAGCTGCCTTAGTCAAAGAGGGGCATATGTATTTTGTGAGTCTGTGTCTTCTTACTATCCTGGGAGCACCCTGTATTTTTCCCTTTGTTCTCCATTCTACTCCAGTAGCCATAAGAACTTCACGTCTCTTCCTCCATAGCTCTTCACAAAGTCTGAACCAGCAGGGGTTTTCTCCTGAACTCAGAGGACCCTTAGGTTTCCTGGAATGGGACAGTGCTCAGGAAACCCCTGCTCCCAGCTTGCTCAAGCCGACAGATTGCATTTCCCGTTTGCTCAGCCATCAGCTCCTGCCTTCTGTCACTCTGTGCCCACACACGGTCTCCCCACAGACATCCAGAAACCTGCCTCCTGCCCACCCTCGCCACTCCAGCGCTGCTCTCTGCTAGGAGTGACACCCTCTCTGCCTGCCGCTCCCCCCATCGTCTGACACTAACTCAGAGACTTGCGTCTGGGGCTGGAATTTTGTTGTTGCTATGGAAGTGGGAACCAGCTTAGCCTTCCAAACTCACAGAGTGTCCAAAAACACACACGGCATCTCGCGCTGACACGCCACTGACAACCCGCGATGACGGGGATGTACTTTTGAGTGTCATCTTGACAAGGAGCAGAAGCCTCTATCTGCCGGCCCATCCGCCTGGCCATCTGTCTCCCAAGATTGTCTGCACTCCACTGGCTCGGATCCTCAGCTTCCCTTGCTGGGGTGCTTGTCCTTGCTCGGCCTGGCTCCTTGCAGGGGCGAGAAGGTGCGAGCCCCTCACCAGCAGGGCTCTTAGGCCGGGAGGAGGTGGAATGGGGAGGGCTCTGGGGGAGCTCAGGGTCACTCTGGCTTGGCAGCCCCGAGGCCACGGGTGGGCATCTCAGCCGGGTGGCAAAAGGAGGGGCGCCAGATCCCCTGCTCTGTTTGCGGCCTGCAGCCACAGCTTCTGGGATTTCCTCCGCTCATGGGAAGGCAGCCCTTTGGGGAGACGCCAGCATATCCAGGTGGTTCGGGGAGGGCCACCACAGACACGTGGATTCCTTTGCTTCCTGTCTCCAGCTCCCTCTCTGAGGGAGGGATGGAGGAATTCCTGGCTTCGCTGGACTTCCCAGCCAGCTAATGTCACAGGCTACTCATCCCTCACGGTGAAAACGAAGGATCTGCAGAGCGGAGGAAGGGAATGTGAGCGTCCGGTGGAAGGAGAGATGGGGAGGGAAGGGGCAGAGGAGACAAAGATCTCTTCACACTTCCTGTCCGCGGACTTACCAGATTCTGCCTTGCACCCTAGGTCCTGTCCACTCTCCCCTTAGGACACGGAGCAGGGCTTTCTGCCTCCCACGATGCCTTCCATACCGCGTTAGCTGGGAAGGGACAGGCAAGCACGTTACCACAGGGCTCAGCCCCTCCCCGGCCAGGGCTTCCTAGTACCCTATTTTGTATTCTTTCTGCAGTCTACAAAGAACTTTCTAGGCCTGCTTCCTCTGTGAAGGGTCTTGGGGGACCCCGTAGTTTTCTGTGTTCCCTGAGCCGATTGGTCCAGGATGATCCCTTCTCTCCTATTCTCCTCCCTCACTCTTCTACCTCGGGAATATGGGTGCTGGGTTCCTGCCTCTGACTCCTGCACGGGTTGGCTGACACTTCCCTGTGGCAGCTGCCTGACTCCTAGCTGGGAGCTCTGGCTTCTGTCTGCCTTGAGCTCAGAGCCTGGAAGTAGAGCCATCAGCACTGCATCTCCAAAATGACAGCTCCGCTCCTGATGCGGGGAGGCTACCAGCCCCGGCAATTATTAGCTGATAAATACTTGGCTTGTGTCTCCTCCTAAAAGAAGCCTCACGCACGATGATGGCTGTCAGCTCTGGCTCTGGGAGCTAATTCCAGCCTCCTTGTCTGCATCTGGTACCAAGGCTCTCGTGTGACTGGTGGTCTCTCGCACAGAGGAAACCAAAGGTGTGTTGATAAGCTGATGGCATTTCGATGCTGCAGGAAGTGGCAGAAGGAGGCAAACGTGACCCGAGCAGAGCATCGCTGGGGCTCAAGCTATCGCTCTGTGGTTAGGGCTTTGGCGGTCACAGCTGATCTCTTGCCATCTAGCACTTGGACAATTCATCGTTCATTCTCAACAGGAACCAGACCAACCGAAGCCCTAGCTCAGTGGTTCTCAAAGCCAGCTGCCAACACCCACTCTGGAAACTTTTTTCAGGACCTCCAGCCATAGCAAAACAGTCCCCCTATAACCCACATTTACTGGGGAATAAAGTTACATAGCAGAACCTTAGCAAGACAACTAAAGTCAAAGGCACATCGACCACAGGAATCAGGAAGAAAAGAGAGTCAGGAGCAAGTCTTCCAGACGCTGCTCGCCTAACAGGTTTTGTGCTTAAAAATTTCCCATCCTGATTTCAAGGAGAAAGAAAACAAAACTTTGCTAGTTTAAGTTAAAATACTGGATCTATTGGAAATCAATATTGTGTCTTATAATTGAGAGAAGATTTGAACAATCGGTTTTGGGCACTTGCAAAACGACTTCAAGGGACTTCTATCTAAATTGTTACTATTAAAGGGGACTCAATTCCAACTATTTTCAGTTTTTATTTCTCTCCCCCAGATTGAAAATTCTTGGAAGAGAGAATTGTATGAAGCCCGCCCGAGTTTGATGTCGGCCCCTCATCCATCAGCAATGCCTCGGAGTCTATAATATTCCCCAGAGAAGGGAGGTCATTGTGGGCCAAGCAGCTACCTTGAGAAGTAGCCAGAAGAAGGTCTGTATACCTCCGCGTCCTGGGGGCTTTTCCCCAGGCCCCCGGAGCTTCACAAAAATTCTGAGGCAGGCAATCGTGCAGAAAGTGTTTTCAGATTGAAGCCACCTCTGAGGAAGCTCCTTCCACTGCGGGGATCTGTGTAGAACAGAGAAGAATAGAAATAGCTAGGATTCTGAAATATTTATTGAGCACCTACTATGACCCCGGTGCTCTTTTGGATATTTGGATATTTCCATTAACGGAAAAAATAATAGAGACCCCAGCCCTCATGGGACTTACATTCAGAGCAGTAGAATTACATTGTTTGAAGAATTTACTGAAGGACTTGACAGCTTCCCAGTGCCTACTTGAGGAAGAACCTCACTGAATAACAATTGAGACACCCCTCTGCCTCACCCCATGTACCCAGCTCATCGCCAAGTCCCATCGACTTCACCTACTAACAAACCCTGGAATGCATCTACCACTCTCCCCCTCTTCCACCAGGACCAGAGTCCGAGACACCATCGTTCTCAACTCAGGTGCTCCACAATCCCAACTGGCCTTTGCAAGTCCCCTCTGTCTTCCCTTTGTTCATTTTCCACATGGCAGCCCGGATGACTTTCTTTTATTCAAAATGAAAATCCGATTACGACCACACTGCATACTTGCTTTAACTCTTCAGAGGTTTCCCATTGGTCTGAGGATAAAGGCCGAACGACTGAACCACCTAGAAGGCCCTTTGCAGTCCAGCCCCTGCTTAACTGGCTAATCTCATCTTATAGCCCTGTCCCCAGTTCCCTGGGCCATGTTTGTCACCTCAGGACCCTTGCACATGCCCCTTCTTCTACCTGGGATCCTTCTCCCTCTTTTCATATATGAAACACTACTCAGTTCTTCATACAGTTCATTGCTTCTCAGCGAAAATAGGAAACATGTCCTGACACTGTCCTTCTCCATCCACCCCCTCAGGCACGTGCTTCCACAGAACAGGAGTGGTTTGTAATTATCCAGCCACCAGTGTGGCTCCGGGTTCATGCTGGTCTCTCCTTCTAGGCTGTGGGCTCCCCGAATGTGAGGACCTTGGCCGATTTTCCCCACCATTGACTCTCCAACACCAGCACAGGACCTGGGCACCACATGCAGGAAAAGAAATGGATGAATGAATGAACTGAAAGGAAATAAGATGACCTCAAGAGAGACCCTACCATGATCCATTTCAAAACTTGCCACTGTTCCTTTCTAAAAAGAAATTCAGAGAAATCTAGAGGCCTGCATCTGGGGCATATTCCCCAATATTGTCATGTACTTTCTAATAACCAGGATAAAATGGGGCAGTTTAGAAAACACGATCCTGGATCCCTCATGGGGAATCAGCAAATCCTTGTGAAAGAAATTTTATACAGAATTGCATTCAGACATCTTAAACAAGGGCTTCCCTGCTGGCGCAGTGGTTGAGAGTCTGCCTGCCGATGCAGGGGACACGGGTTCGTGCCCCAGTCCGGGAGGATCCCACATGCCGCGGAGCGGCTGGGCCCGTGAGCCATGGCCGCTGAGCCTGCGCGTCCGGAGCCTGTGCTCCGCAACGGGAGAGGCCACGACAGTGAGAGGCCCGCGTACCGCACAAAAAAAAAACCATCTTACGTCATTGCTGAGGTCGAGGGTCTACTGAGGGATAGAGCTGCCTAGGTGTTGGGGTCTCCAAAGGACAGGGAATTCTGGAATGAAAAATGGGAAGGGGGGAGGGGGAAGAGGCACAACCCTAGACAAACACCCAACAACTTTCAAATGACAGGGCTCCGATCTCTCTGTGAATTCGCCAAATTAGCTGGTTGGTGAATCAGTGTGGGTGAGAAAACTTCATGGGAGGAAATGCATTTGGAGCTGGGTTTGGAGCTGTGCTGGCAACATCGCCTGCAGAGAGGCTCTGCTTCCCAGGTGGGTGATGAGAGAAAGGGGGTCGAGGCAGTGAGGTCCAGGGGCGGCAGGGTCCTGGGCTCTGGGGCCTCAGGCACATCAGAGGACCTCTGAACCTCAGGATTCTGGTCTATAAAATGGGGACAAAAATCAGAGACTGTTATGAGGATTAAATAGATGATGTGAAGTTGTATGATCAGCTCACCGCTATTCAGATATTAGCTAATTTAGGTTCTCCGAGGTTTCAAACCACCTTTAGATTCAGGGTTCACTCTGCCAGAAAAATTTTCCTCCCACTCTCGTGAGGCCCACAGTAATGTCAGACCCAGGGATCCTCCATCCTCAGAGCAGAGGGACCTGGTCTTTCCATGCGCCTGCCTCTGGTTGCCCTGGGCTGTCTGCTCACCTCAATTTAGCATTTTGATTTGTGCAGCATTGCTGAAAATCTCTTACTGCAGCATGTTGACTTATCACTCATCCCAATAAGTTCCCATCCTCTCTCCTGACAGCCTTGCCTAATGTACTTATTCATTCAATTTAAATAAATCGAACATGGGCCTATGACAGCCAATAAGTGAGTCACACAAGAACAAACAGAAGAGAAAGCTCTGCAAATAGTCAAATGTCAAGTAAGAATGGAAAACTGTCCCCACATCTTCAACGAACCTTGGATGTCTAATATTTATGGCCAATTGATGTCATTAGAAAGTAAATAAGCCCTCTTATGCTGCATTACATAAGATTAACTGCCGGCAATGGAGTTTGAATAGCAGAGATAAGTGCAGATGGAAATAAACCTGTTTAAAGCTAGAAATATTTGATGGGCCTCCTTGCTGCTTTTAAGATAATTGATCTGTATATCTGTAATGAATCTCACCATAAAAGCTTCGAAGAGACGTGTAGCAAAGCCTGTTTAGACCCAAATCACATTTCTCTGGGTCCACCCGGCCAGGGTTAAAGCCTCTCCAAAGAGGAACTCCAGGCCTGGGAGCTGCAAAAAGCTGGAAGAAACAGGAATCTTCTGGCTGCAGGCTCCCGTCCCAATTTCCTGAATGACCAGGACGGTAGGCGTTCTTACCTGTCATGCGCAAGGTAACTGGGGGGAGGGGGGGAGTATGGTGGTTTAGCATCCAAGGGTGGGGTGGTCTGGGTTGAGAGGGGAGCGAAGTCCCTCTCTTCAGGGCCCGTTTTTTAAATTGACGTAAAGTTGATTTACAATGTTATGCTAGTTTCAGCTGTACGGCAAAGTGATTCTGTTATACATACATATACACATTCTTTTTCATATTCTTTTCCATTATGGTTTTTTACAGAATATTGAATATAGTTCCCTGTGCTATACAGTAGGTCCTTGTTGTTTATCCATCCTATACATAATAGTTTGTATCTGCTAATCCCAAACTCCCACTCCACCCCTCCCCCACCCCCCAACTCCCAGCAACCACAAGTCTGTTCTCTATGTCTGTGAGACTATTTCTGTGAGTCCGTCTCTGTTTCGTAAATTAGTTCATTTGTGTCATATTTTAGATTCCACATATAAGTGATATCACATGGTATTTGTCTTTCTTTGTCTGACTGTCTGACTTACTTCACTTAGTATGATAATCTCTACGTCCATCCATGTTGCTGCAAATGTCACTATTTCATTCTTTTTTATGGCTGAGTAATGTTCTACTATCTATCTATCTATCTATATGTGATACACACACACACACACACACACACACACCACATCTTCTTTATCCATTTACCTGTCGATAGACATTCAGGTTGCTTCCATGTCTTGGCTGTTGTAAATAGTCCTGCTGTGAACATAGGGTGCATGTATCTTTCAAATTATAGTTTTGTCCAGATATATGCCCAGGAGTGGGATTGCTGGATCACATGGCAACTCTATTGTTAGTTTTTTGAGGAACCTCATAGCGGCCACACCCATTTTCAGGGCCTTTCAACACTGCTCTGTAAAACAGTGCTTCTCAATTCCCACGTTTATTCATGGTAAAGGACACGTTTTTCCTTTTCTTTTTTAAACTTCTAATCCTTGGATACATAGCCCTCTTGTTTATGACTAGCATGGAGCTCCCATCACAACTAACTCATCACCCAGGTTTGAGGACATCTCCTTGGTCTACGCTGTGCTCAGCAAGACATAGCCACTGGTCACATGCCTTACATCGTGTCAACGTCCAATCCCCATAAGGTTTCATAAACTCTAGCTTTCAGTTTTGTACTTACTGAGGCCAGATAACAAAACAGTTTATGGACCAGTATCAATCCCTACACCACTCACTGAGCTGCGCTGCTGAAGAAGACTGTTCTATCTGGCCTCTGAGGTTGGGAGGGAATTAGGAGCAACGCACGAAAGCAAAGGAGACCTATTTTATCCCAAAAGGACAAAAGATTTCCCAACAGTTGTAGCAGATCCAAATCTCGATCCGGAAACTTAGATGTGCAAGACATTGATTTTTTAAAACTTTTCTATAAAAAAACTGAGTTCTACTACGATACCGCATTGCTGGAGAAATTTCATCTCAGTCCATTTAAAGCCTTGCATACCCACTTTCCCGTGGGCAGTGTCTAAATTGTGGTGAGCTTACAGAGAGCAGAGGCTAGAGGGGCGCTGGAGGGGGCTTTGCCGGGATCGTCCGTCCGTGCTGGCATCTCCTGAGATGTCCTCATCCCCATCTGGCCTCTGGTCTTAGGTCCGAGCTGCTCTCTACCATGTCTTCCTGGCTTCCACCATGAGGCATCATCATGTTTCCTGGTTCTCTGCACCATATTCCTGTCACTGTGGCTGGATGGAGAACACCCCACCACTTTCTGGACTGGGAGGTTCACTTTGTGAGGTTATCTGCCTGCGCCCATCACCTCCACATTTCCTCCTCTATTGGCGGGAGTTGGTGACATTTTAGGGGTCTTGCTGGGCCCTTTGGCTCTATCATAGGGATGGAGTGAGCTGGGGTGGGGATGGGAACAGATGACTTTCTGCTCTCACTCTGTTCTGGAAGGTCTCTCATCACTCCCCAGAATTAGCCCAGGTGGGATTTCCCACTCAGGACTCTCCTAGCATCTACATTTTCTTTTGGACTCATGGTTTCCTCTGTTTAAGAAAATGTAGGTACGTAGGCATTTTTGATGGGATAACTTGGCTTGGACTAATCTCACATTCTTTCAAATCTTTGTCTCATAGCTTAGACGTTGGCTTTTGAAACTTTAAAGGTATAATTTGACGCTTCTGTTCTGTCATCCCTTCCCTGAGGCCTAGGGTGTACAAAAGCCTTGGCTGCTGTCTACATGGGGGGATAGGTCCCCGGGGTGATGGGAATTCCTGGGAATGTAAATCACATCAGATAATACATCCAAAAGTCATGACACACCGTAGTCAAAAGTTAAGAACAGGGGCTTCCCTGGTGGCGCAGTGGTTGAGAGTCCGCCCGCCGATGCAGGGGACACAGGTTCGTGCCCCGGTCTGGGAAGATCCCACATGCCGCGGAGCAGCTGGGCCCGTGAGCCATGGCCGCTGAGCCTGCGCGTCCGGAGCCTGTGCTCCGCAGCGGGAGAGGCCACAACAGTGAGAGGCCCGCGTACCACCAAAAAAAAAAAAAAAAAACAAAGTTAAGAACAGACAGAGTGAGCTGCCTTGTTCAAGTAACAGGCTCTGAAGACTTCTGAGCAGTAGATGGACAGCTCTTGTTATGAGGATATTCAGGTACCAGGCGATAGGTTAGAGGTCCCATAATTCCATGACTCTGAGGTGCGTGAATCCAAGGGAAGAAACCACACGAGATTCCATCTATTGCACTTGGGATCATGAGAAACCAGAGCTGGTGTTTGACCTCCTCCTCCATGAGGCCATTTCTCCCATGCATCCAATTACCCATGTTTTGTTTGGCTTCAAAATAGGGACTCCCAGCATGGGTGGATTTAGGGGGTGTCAGTTTAATTGTCCCATGGTACCAGATCTGTAACCGGTAGTCAGTGTTCGTTGGGGATGAAAATGGCATCCGCAGCTCCCTTTGTAGGAATGCCAGTGACGGCGACTCATCCTGACGGTACCCTCCACGTAACTCACGTGTCACTTACAAAGATCAACGGCAGAGCTGAGTAGCATCTGCCTTGTATACGTTCTGTAAATAGTGGATTTACCTCTCTTCCACCAGCACGTGGCACAATTACTGCTTACAGTAACTGTACAGGATGGGGCTACACTTTTGAGATGGGATTTGTGGTAATGGAAATAATTTCTTTTGTGACTTGTAACAAGTTCCCTGGCTTGAATTGGTATCATGTATTTAAGGCAGACACTGTTTTCTCTATTGGTTACAAACCGACTTCCCTGTTGCAGTTTAGTTATTGGCTGGTTATATTTGAAGATTAAATTAGATTTGCTCCTTTCCTTTTCATCTTCTCTCTGTCCCGATGCAAAGAGGCAGGGGGTAACTGTGTTCCTTGTATATTCTATCTGCAGAATGTACTGGCAAGCAGGTATGTTCTTCTGCAAAGAATCAACTAGGAAGCTTATGAAAAATACAGATTTCCAGACTCTATATATGGACACTTTGATTCACTAGCCCTTACCGTGGGCCCTAGTATGTGAATTTTTAAACCATTCCCCAGAGGGATGCAGTGGGAGGCAGGGATTAGCAGATGTAAGCTTTTATATATAGAATGGATAAACAACAAGGTCCTACTGTGTAGCACAGAGAAATATTTTCAATATCCTCTGATAAACCATAATGGAAAAGAATATAAAAAAGGATTTATATATGTATAACTGAATCTCTTTGCTGTACAGCAGAAATTAACACCACATTGTAAATCAACTATACTTCAGTTAAAACAAATAAAACGTCCTGCAGATGATTGTAATATGGAACTAAGATAGGGGACCACTGCTCTGTGGGACACAGAGGATTTTCACTGAAACCTTTATTCAGGAGTCTTTTCCTTTATCCAGAAGTGCTGTTTCCAGGATGGAAAATGCTGGCATATTTAGAGAATGTGAAATTTGTAAATTTTAGTATCCTGGATTAGCTACCCTGACCAGATCCAGGTGAGGCTGTTCACCTTACCAGTGGGCCACTGTTACTCCCTGCTGAACTGAAGGTCAGCCCAGTACATGAAGGGAAGCCCATTCACCCACACTGGGAATCCCTGTGTAGATTTGGAGGGAGGTGGGAAGAGGTGAAATGGGGCCAGGCTCTGGGGAGAATGGGAGCTCTGGTTTGGTGTTTTAAATCCAGAGACACCAGCATTCTCCTGACGAATTCTTCCTACGGGTGGTATAACCTGACTACGCTTGTGACAATTTCAGGCTATCTAGATTTTAAATATATAAGAAATACGTTGAGGTGTTTCTCTTTTGAAACTTCCTCCCAGGCAATGAAAACCCTTTGAAACGCTGTGGTAAAGCCCAGGTACGTTCAGATGTCCTAGGTGTCCCCAGAATTTTTCTGGTGGGAAGAGTTGCCTCCAGGCTGCAGGGGTCCCTCCCCGAGTTTGAGATGTTCAAGCTTTCAAATCCCTTGCTGGGTAGGGGCACCTACCCACTGACGTAAGTTGTTCATAAGCATTCCACGCACGCGTTGGCACGATCGTGGTGTGGTTGCGTGCGTGTGATCGACCTGGGGAGGCACAGCCGTGTGCAGGGAGGTGGCGCGGTGGGGCTCTGTGAATGGAGGGTACCGCCTGCAAGTGCCCATCGTGGCGACTGGGGCTCAGCGGTGCAGGCGGTAACCACAGACAACTGTTGGAGCCCCACCTCGTCCCCTGCGCCATTCTTGGCATGCCCAGTGGGCACCATCTGCAGACCCAGAACATGCCAAGGTAGTGTCGCTCCCTCTCTCTGCATCATGGAAACATTTCTTTGATCTTCCAATGTTGCTTTCAAGATGATTAATCTCAGCGTGGCTGTGTGTTTAGGCCCTCGATAAAGGCAGGTGCATGTGTCGGTGCGTGGCTCCGTCAGGACTGCTAATGTAAGCGTCTGTTTTACAGCCCAAGTGACAGCTGTATTGTTCTGGCAGGGTTACAGCTCTGACATGTGGAATCAATCTTTTTAACCTGTCAATTAATCAGTGGGCAGCTGTCAGCCCCGCTGAAAGGCCTGAAGGACGGTGCCCTTTCAGTGGATTATACTGGGGGCATGGCAAAGTAAAATTGAACACTTCAAGCTTCAAGGAACTCTTGTTGCATTCAAAGCCAGGCTTCACTCTCAGTTAAAGGAAACAGGCTACGGCTCCAGCGTGGGCCCCTCCCAAGGAGGCTCTAGCGAGGCATATGCGTAAAGAGTGGCGAGCCCATTCGTTTGTACAGTTACCTTATCAGGTTCAAGGGCTCCTTAAAGGAGAGCTGCCAGATTCTGCTAGGTGAACCTCATCTATACCTGTGTCAGGTTTCAGCTGATTTGTTTCTAGCGTCCAGAGCAAGCAGCGGCTAGTGGACACTCAGTCTTCAGGACGGTTTACAGAGTGTCCATAGGAAGAAGCTTGTTTGTTAAGCCAGCGTTGATTAAGCCCTTCTTATGGAGGGGGCATTGCCCTGAGGGCGCAGAGGGAATTTGGGGCAGAATAAAACCAGCCTCCCTTCCCTCATCACCATATATATGAACTGGGGTGATGCAGGCAGAGCTGCATCAGAGGATAACTCATAATTACATTCTCTGCGGACAATTAATTACTACTTATTAAACACTTGAATAAACATACGTTAGCATATACCAACAATGAGGCGTCGCTGAAGTTCTAAGGTTAGTACAGGAGAACGTGCTGACAACCAGAACTGCTGGTAGAAATTTCTCAAAGAAAGGGTGATAAACCACTTTTCGGGCCTACACTGTTTTTTTTTTTTTTCCTGCCGTTTTTGCTTGCCATTCCGTAAATAACTAACTTTCTCTATTCCCCCATGCCTTTCTTCCTACTACGAATATTTATTTCACACCTGATTTTTGCAAAGCCTGGTGCAAGATACTGTGAGGAATATAAAAAGGATGCAGAGAAAGTTGGCTTTCACAGAATGACCTCAAAGTTCCTGTTGCTCTCAGTCCTGGGGAGAGGAAGGCCTCTCTTTTTGCTCACCCCAGCGAGTTTAGGCATCAGCAAGGCTGTGAGTTCTTCAATTTCTTGTTGGTCCAGGACCAGCTGACTGGCCATGTACGTATTTTCCTTCATGGAACCTGAAGTGAGAACTGGGTTCCTTTTGCCTATATGACAGGAGAGTACTTGGTTCTATAAGTCCATCAAATGGACTCTGCTATCATGTCTCCATCAAATAGTACATATTACTTCTGTCTAACCCAGTGTGCTTTTGAGCCAGACAGGTCTGGATTGAATCTGAGCTCTGCACTTACCAGTTGTGTTAACTTGGGCCAATTTCTTTGTCCATCTGAACCTTGGATTTTTCATCTCTGAAATGTTGGTAAGGAAATTCAGCTTTAAAGTGTTGCTGGGGGAATTGCCTGAGATGATACATGCAAAATACCAGTAGACTGTTGACATAATAGACCCTCCATGAATGATGGATTCCATAGTTTTTATACCTATTTGAAGGGAGAAAAATGGCCGGCTTTGTCAGTCCCTCCTCATTGCCTCTCTTGGTGATTGCCTCCTAGCAGGTGCTCAGAAATGCTTTAAAATTGTATAATTGCATGGCCAGTGACTCTGCAATCTCTATTTGGTGTTTTCACAACCTCACTCAAAGAACGGGCCCTTTTGCTCCACACCCTGGTTCCTTAAAAAGCTAAAAATAGAGTTACCATATGATGCAGCAATCCCACTCCTGGGCATGTATCTGAAGAAAATTCTAATTCAAAAAGATACATGCATGCCTACGTTCATAGCAGCACTACTTACAGTAGCCAAGACATGGAAGCAACCTAAATGTCCATCAACAGATGAATGGATAAAGAAGATGTGGCACATATATACAATGGAATATTACTCAGCCATAAAAACAAACGAAATTGAGTTATTTGCAGTGAGGTGGATGGACTTAGAGTCTGTCATACAGAGTGAAGTAAGTCAGAAAGAGAAAAACAAAACCATATGCTAACACATATATATGGAATCTAGAAAAAAAAATTTGGTTCTGAAGAACCTAGGGGCAGGACAGGAATAAAGACGCAGATGTAAAGAATGGACTTGAGGACACGGGGAGGGGGAAGGGTAAGCTGGGATGAAGTGAGAGAGTGGCATAGACTTATATATACTACCAAGTGTAAAATAGATAGCTAGTGGGAAGCAGCTGCACAGCACAGGGAGATCAGCTGGGTGCTTTGTGAACACCTAGAAGGGTGGGATAGGGAGGGTGGGAGGGAGGGAAGAGATATGGAGACATATGTATATGTATAACTGACTCCCTTTGTTATCAAGCAGAAACTAACACAGCATTGTAAAGCAATTATACTCCAATAAAGATGTTAAAAAAAAAGATGAATGGATAAAAAGATGTGGTACAAATATACAATGGAATATTACTCAGCCATAAAAATGAATGAAATAATGCCATTTGCAGCAACATGGATGGACCTAGAGATGATCATACTAAGTGAAGTTAGCCAGACAGAGAAAGACAAATATCATATGATATCGCTTATCTGAGGAGTCTAAAAAATAGTTACAAATGAACTTATTTACCAAATAGACCCACAGACATAGAAAACAAACTTATGGTTGCCAAAGGGGGAAGGGGTGGGGGAGGGATAAACTAGGAGTTTGAGATTAACATATACACACTGTTATATATAAAATTGATTTACTAACCAGGACCTACTGTATAGCACAGGACACTATACTCAACATACTCAATATACTCTATATTGTGTAATAACCTATAAGGGAAAATAATCTGAAAAAGAATATATATATATATATATATATACACACACATATATACACACACACACATACATAAAACTGAATCACTTCGCTATACACCTGAAACTAACACAACATTGTAAATCAACTGTACTTCAATACAAAATAATTAAAATGAAAAAAATTTTAAAAGCACACATTAAAAAAAAATTACGAGCCCCCAACTGCAGGCCCTGTCCGGGCTGTAAGCCAGGGTGCTGTGAATCGACTTAAATCTTCTGCTGGGGCCATTGTAGATTCCTCTAGTGGGGGTGAAGAGCAAAGCAGCCCCGAGATTGCTCAGGCCAGCTTGGGACAATTTGAGAAGTGAGTTTAGATTCCAGTAAATACCACTCCCCAAGCTCAATCAACTCAGTCTTTCTTCCCTCTGCCACATGGTGTTCAGCATCTGCTCAGAGAAAACACACCCACGCCTGTTGAGGCTGGCATCTGAAAGCTGTATTTTTGGTAGGATGTGTGTCTGCACAGTCCAGGGGGAGAGGAGCTGGACAAACCTTGTGCCTCACGGGGAAGCTTGTTTGCCATCCTGATTTGTAAGGATGGAGACCACCTCCAGAGGAGCCTATCAGGACATTTCTTTGACATGAGGATCACTCAGGAGTACGATGGAGTTTCTCACCACAAGGGCAAACAGTCCATGGTGCTTCTGTTTCCTCCTCTTGCAGAGTAGGGTGCAAGGGAGAACTCCCTCTGGTTCAGAATATTTGATTCGTGTCCCTGGGTGTGTTGTTGGATCCAACCCCTGGGGGCCAGATTTTTGCCCTTCTCAGCGATACTGTGGAGTTTATGTAGTAAACGAGACCCACTGGTTGTGGCTAGGTACCCATGAATATGATGTGAATGAATGAGGGCTGTTATCAGAAGCATGGTTACAATAGGTACGTTAGCAGAGGACTTGGGTTTAAGTCTTAACCACCATTGATTAGCTCATGATCTTGAATAGACATTAAGGCTTCTTCTCAGTCTCCATACACTCATTTGTAAACACAGACTTATTTTACAGAGTTGACATGAGGGTCAAATGAGATAGTATATGAAAGCTCTTTGCAAATCTTGAACTGCTAAGATCGTTAGTAAAATGAATAGTGCTTTATGGTGCCAGGTAGCTCTGCTGCCATGAACTTGGATAGGGGAAGGCAGAGCAAAGGATTTGATATTTGGACCAAGGTTGTGGAAAGCCATTGGCTGAGTGACAAGGGATATAACGAGAGTAAAATTCTCAGCAACATCATGTCTTTTGCTCAAAAAATTTTGGAAATTAAAAATGAATAAGAAAACGTTGAAGAAGTGTTTGTTTGGAGGTAAAGAGGAGACAGCAGAAGAGATGGAATAGAGAACGAGAGAGATCTGCTGAGGTTTTACTGAGGCAGCTTGCAGAACAATTGCCTTGGTGGATGGGTCCGTGGTCTCTGCTTTCCTAACTTTGGTGTAATATACCTTCACACTGTTTTAACCTTTCGCCTGAACTCCATTCTTAAAATTTGAATTAGACCATATGAAAGAATTGTTACTTCCACAATCCATTACACAAATAGTGAGGATGTAGCAAGTAATCTTGAGTTCTCAGCAAATGCCAGGTATGGGGTTAAGGGCTAGATTTCACGAAAGTGAATACAGTGGAATTGAATTGCACCTTCATAGTCCAGTGGGTGAGACAGCCAGGCGCACATGTTATTTTAATGTAGTATAATGTGTGTACAAGAGAGATGTTGGCAGAAAACGTAGTGCAGGAGTGCAGGGTATTGACCTGGAAGTAGACAGGAGGGGGTGGCTGAGAAGGGTTGTGAATAAAAGAGAGGAAATTCATCAGTTGAGCAATTACTTTCCAGGAAAATGGTTGAAAATATCTGAAGGAAACATGATTTGATAAATGTGGACACTTTAAAGACCTTCCTATAAAAAAGAAACAGGAAGAATTATGATCCACTTTAGACATAGTGCAGGGCACATTTATGGTTTCCAAACCTTGAGTTTTCCATCCTCCCTCTTGAGCGAGCCTTTCAGGGCAGGGTTTCTTTGTGCTTGTGACTCCACTGAAGCCGTCCGGAAAGGCTGAGCTTGAATGAAAAGAGATGATGGAAGGGGAAACAGGGAAACTAGAATGGAAAGAGCAAAAGCCTGTGCGGATGAGTACATCTCCCACTTCTAAAAGCACACACTCAGAACAACACCCTCAAAATGCAGCCTCTCTGGCAAGAGGCATTTAGATTTCAATTAAGTCTTCCAGGTCAAAAGAATAAAGCAAAACCATGAGCAAAACACTGGACATCCAAAACGAAGTGTATTTTCTGAGAATTGATGTCTTTCTAGCCCACAGCAGGTCATTTCATGCCAAACGAGACTCTGTTTCCCACTATAGACGAAGAAAGGGATCTGAAGTTTGTGATGAAGAATAATATGCCTGCACCCAAGGACAAGTCCGCAGGCCCACGTTGCTGTGCTAATTGTAGAAAAACTGAGCGGTATTTCCCACCCAATCTTCCCCCATCCCCTGCTTTTTTTTTTTTTTTTTTTTTTTTTTTTTTTTTTTTGCAGTACGCGGGCCTCTCACTGTTGTGGCCTCTCCCGTTGCGGAGCACAGGCTCCGGACGCGCAGGCTCAGCGGCCATGGCTCACGGGCCCAGCCGCTCCGCGGCATGTGGGATCCTCCTGGACCGGAGCACGAACCCGTGTCCGCTGCATCGGCAGGCGGACTCTCAACCACTGCGCCACCAGGGAAGCCCCCACCGCATCCCCTGCTTTTTAAAAGTGTGGTTAAATAACACTGGGCCAGTAGGCTCCCCAGACTAAAACGGTCATGGGAAGTCAAGCGGACCAAGGTCCTTTTTCTCCCTTGCTGCTCCCCTCCCTTCCTTCCTTCCTCCCTTGCTTCCTTTTTCTTTCTTTTTCTCTTTCTATATCTCTTTTTTAAACCACTCATACAGTAATAATTATGCTCCTACTTTCACTGTGAAACCAAATTTGGTGGTGAAAGAGATTAATGAGAGTGGCGGCATAGGGCCTCCTGCTTGAAGAGCTTTCTCTTCTGTAAATATTGTTTTATACCACAATCGCCTTGGTGCTCCATCTTTAAACTACTGATTTGACAAACGGGCTCCCCTCTCTTTGCCTTTTTTCTTTTTCCCCTTTCCTTTAGAGTTTTTATTTGTTTCCCTTTGTTTTTATTTCAGTTTTCTTCTTTATTGTATTATATTTTGTTTTATTTTTCTTCTTTTTATAACCTCAGGTACCTAGGGTTGAATTAATTTTGTTTCTTATTGTGCCATTCAACATTCTGATGTTATTATGTATATTTTTATTGAAATACAACGTACACATAGAAAATTGCACAAATTGTAAGGGTACATCTTAATGAATTTTCACAAAGCTAACGAAGTGGACCAGCACCCAGATAAAAAAACAGAACATGATCTGAACCCAGGAAACCCCCCTCATGCCCGTTCCAGTCATAGCCTTTGTCTGCCAAGGGGAACCACTCTTCTGCATTTCAACACCACAGATTGATTTTGCCTGTTTTTGAATTGTACATATGTGGAATTTTACAGTGTGTTATCTTTTTTGTTTGACTTCTTTCCTGAACTTTATATTTGTGAGGTTAATCTATGCTGTTTCTTTATTCTCATTGCAATATTCAGTTGTGTGAATATACCAGAATGTATTTATCCATTCTTCTCTTGGTAGGTATTTGGGTTGTTTCTAGGTGTTGAGGGGTGTTACAAATAGTGCTGCTGTGAACATTCTTATAGATTCTTGTGAGAAACTTACATATGCATGTCTGTTGGGTGCATACCTAGGAGCGGAATTGTTGGGTCTTCGTACATTTAGTTTTAGTCAATATTGCCAAAATGTTTTCAAAAAGGTCGTACCACCAATGATGTAGGAGAGCATAGGTTCCCTGCTAGTATTTAGTGCTGTCGGTCTTCATCCTTTTCGCTTTCCTAGTTGTTCTCTGTGGGAGTGCACTCGGTCCCTCTCTACTTGTTCCACTGGAAATGGGATCAGCACTTTGTTTACAAAGTCTTTCCATATTGCTGTCTGAATCTGTAGTTGATGCTCATAAAAGGTGCACAGGACTCTACAGTATGCATGTATTCATGACATTTATTTATTTCCCAAAGGGTAGGAAAATAGACTTAAACTCTCTCCAATTCCCTGCTACTTCAGTCAATTATGAGATTTAAATGCTTAAAACTGACTAAATTTTAGAGCATACACACTGGATACATGCCTACCAAAAATGCATGAGCATTCATGTTTCTCCATATCTTTCCAAAATTTATTACCTGATTTAAAAACTTTGGACATTTGGATGGGCAAGAAGCAGTATCTTACTGATATTTAAATTTACAGTTATTTAATTGCTAATACAGTTAAATATCTCTTTATGTATATTAGCCATTCCGATTTCTTTTTCTTTGAGTTGCTTACTTAATCCCTTTTCCATTTTCTTGGGTTTATATGTAAAAATTGCTTATATATTCTAGACAGTAATCCATTTGTTGGTTTTAAACATTGAAAACAACTTTATCCTATTTTCTACCCATTTGTTATTCTGTCTATACTGTTGTTGATGGTATAGAAATATTGTGCTTGAATACACAAAGAATTTTTATACTAGGATTTGTGTGTTTGGGGTCTTATTTAAGAAGTTCTTCAACCTCTATTGAAAAATTATTCTTTTACATTTAAAAATTATATTTGTAGTTTCATCTTCCATATTTGGGTCTTTAAGGCATTCAGAGATTTCACTGCATATAATTGAAGTCAGAAATCTAATAGATTTTCCCCCATATAGTGATGCAATTACCAAATAACATCTATTCTATTTAAAAATCTACTATTTTCTCACTGGTTTTTGGTGATATTCTATCATGTATCATGTCTCCATAGGCACATAAACATATTTTTGAGCTCCTTATTGTTTCCCAGAGTTCTATCTGCCTGTTTCTTCTATCATATCACCTATTGTAATTGTTCTTTTTGTCATCAAAATGAACTTAGCTACCTATGAACCCTTATTTTTCTATAAAGTAGTAAAATGTTTACCCATTTCCTTAAAAATATTCTATAAATATATTATTTGAAATAGCTTTGAATTTTACATTAATATGGTTAGAATTAACAACTTTCTAATATTGTTTCATTTTATCTATTAAAAATGGTACACCTCTCCACTTTTCTTTTTTTTTCAATAATCCTTTATCTCCTTTAATAGAGTTTTAAGTTCTTCCCTATAAGATCTTGGCTGGTCTTTGTTGGTATAAACCCCAGATATTTTGCTATTTCCATTGTTGTCATAATTCTCTTTCTATTTGAAATTTAACAATTCTGTGGCCAGCCTAAGCAAATAAAAGAGAATATTATAGGACTGAAAGGCAAGAATGAGTCTTTTCTTCAGAGAATGTACTTCATTAATTGCTAAATAAAGATCAAATTAGGTGAAGTGGAAACTTCCAGAGCAAGAGGAAGTGAGGGTTTCCCCCTGCCCTGCAACTTTGGATTCGTCTGGTAAACAACCTTAACTTAAATTCAAGCTTTCAGATTCCCTTATCTGTCCAACAAAAAAATATTAAGAGAAAAAGTGGAATTCACATTCCCTCGAAAACAAGTTACGTTGGTCTCAATTTTCCTCTCAGCTTATCTCACTTGCAAGTAATTTGAGAACATGTTATAACCTGTCCAGAGTTATTATGACTCTGGGGTGATGTTTATGTTGTTACCATTCTCTTCTTTGCCTAGAGACAAGAGGAGTGTAGGAATTACTGCAGCATTCTCTTTCCCATCCTGCCGTATTTTCCCAGGTTTTGGAAACTCACCCCTCCTCCAGCCCCACCCCATTACTCATCCCTTGGGCTTCTCTCCCTGCGCATCCTTACGTCTTTTCCCAGGACCCATCCCACTTGGTACCGAAAGTCTTGGTTATCCGCTCACAACATCTCTCACCTGCTTTCAGAATCCCAGCCTGGGACCCTTGAACATACTTGCTGGCAATGGTCAGCTTGGGTCACTCTGCAATTCTGATCCCTCCGTTCTTGGGTCCATCTTGCTGTCATCCTCCCACTGACCCCACTAGGCTCAGTCCCCTCCACCAGCCTGTTTTCCTTATTGCTTTCTTGCTAATGGCCACCCATTAATTCATTTCACTCAGACCACATTTACTGAGTACCTATTAAGGGTCAGGCTCGCACCCACTACGCAAACAGCGAACTCAAGTCCTGCCCTACCTTTACTTACTGGTTTCACGAGAGAAGGGAAATTTCAGGAAGCTGCAGGGTGAAGAGCCCCCCAGCCCTCCAGTCGATGTCCCTGAGTCTGACTGCATCCTGGTTTCGCTGGCTTTTATTCCAGCAGGAACAGCACAGGGAGGGTGGGGATGTGTGTGGTAGGCGGGGCTGAGGCGCTGAGGGAAAGGAAGGGAGCACAGTAAACCAGCGACTTGAGTTCTCTGCTTAGACTCTACCCGGTGCCGGAGTCCTGGGGATAGGGTGTGGCCCCTGACCTGACTTTGCTGCTATTCCCTTTCATGCCCATCCTTCCCTTGTGTGGGGAATCAGCAGGTTGTGTGGATGAGTTTGGACCCTCTTTGCTACATGGAGTCAGTCCCCCGTTCACCCTGGGAGGAAGTGGGGTCGGGCAGGGAGTGTGCCTTACACCCTTCCAGTCAGTTCTGAGGGTGTTCCCCTATTCTGCCTTAGATATGGGCTCGGGCTGCAGGCAAATCCCAGCTACTCGGGGTTGTGGGCTTGGGAACTGGTGAAACTGGAGTCCTTTTACTTCAGAGAGAGAAGGAGAGGAGGGACAGAAATGACCAGTATAAGCCAGCTGGGCTCCGAGTCTGCCCCGTGTGACCTGTGGCTCTGAACCTCAGGAAGAGCAGAGGCTGCTCTGGAAAGTACTTCTGGTGCTTCACGTGGCTTGAGTAGCTACTGACAAAAGAACACATGTGAGGTTTCAGTTCAGAACAAGCCGCTCTTCCTTGATGAGAGAAGTAGTGGCCGGCATTTATTATAACATCAGAGCAAACCTGTGTGTCCTCAGACAAGTTACTTAACTTCTCCTTGCCTCAGTGTTCTCATCTGTAATCTGGAAAGAATACTCACACTTGCCCTATAGGTTTCTTCTGAAGATACGATAATTCAGTTACATCCGTAACTACTTATGGAAGCGCCTATCATTTGTTAGTTGTTTAAAACACCAGGTCTGAACCTCACAATGTCGTGCTGAAGTATCTCTGAGATTGAGGTTCAGAGAGACTATGTGATTCTTACAGCCAATCAGTGGTCCAGGTAGGATGTGGATTTGTGTTCTAAGACTCAGCTTTTTCAACTTCACTGCACATCTAGATTGTGTGGGGTCTGGTGGTTTCTGGAGGAAGCCGAACTTGCATGTCCTCTTCTAGGCATTTCTCATCCTCTGGGCATCCCCCCCGGTTCCCTGTGCCTGAGACCACATCTCTGAACGTCGTGGTCAGGCCGGCAGCAGGGAAGGGTGAGCGGAGACCTAGCCTGCTGGTCCTTCTTTCTCAGCCTGTCGGTGCCCCTCTTTCCGCCACCTTTCCTCTGCAGAGGAAGGGGGAGTATCAGGGGAGAGGAGGGGTGGGTTTTCAGAAAGCCCAGGACTCTGGGGAGGACCTACTGCTACACAACAGCAGCTGAAAAAGCAGCCCCTAAACTCTGAGTACAAGGAGGGTGAAGGAGACGGTTACCAGCTGGAGACGCATAACCTTGAAAATAGTGGTTCCCTTGCCTCCGCAGCCTGATGTCCCATGATGCTAGGTGACCGGCCACTAATTTGATTCCTATGAACGATTTGACAATACTCCTCGAAGCTTCCTCCAGCCAGAATCTCTCTTATTTATAGAGAGTGGATGGAGCCTTTTACATTTTTTTCCAGCTGTTTAGGAACTCAGAATTCTCTTTTCCACTTTGTCTCCAGTGATCAAGGTCCCCGTGGCAAAGATGTACACCACGCCACACCCCCACCTTGCTGCCTAATCTGTTAGCCGCTAGGGCTGGCGGGGGACTGGAGGCAGGGGGTGGTTTATTTGACTGTCGTATCATTTATGTGGCTGTGACTTCCAATGCTATTATCTTTGTTTAGCACAAACGGAGAGCAGTTAGTGCTAATCTATCTCGGAATCAAAAAGCTATGGAGACAGAGAAGCCTCCTCTGCAAGCCTTTATCTCTTCCCACCATCATTTTCCCAGCTGGGAGCAGGCGACGACCCTGCTTCCAATATGCTGCTCAATGATTTTAGATGATTGATCTTTCTAAAGTGCTTTTCCGTTTCTTGCCACACAGCCGCGGATAGATTAAACAACTATGGATTATTTCAACATCAGATGGCCCGAGACAATTAGTCAGAAGAGAGGCAAGGGAGTGGATATCCCTGCTGGGTTTTGGTGAGGGGGAGATTGGGGGGAGGAGTGGAAGATGGAAGGATGGAAGGAGGATGCAGGACTCAGCCGACCTGAAGGGAATAGAAAAACTATATATATTTATACAGTGGCAGTGGTTAGGCTTTTTTTTTTTTTTTATGGCATAAAGAATCCTCACTATCTTCGAATCAAACCTGCACTTCTGAGTAGCATTTCTTTAAGAGAGATTATGTTTCTTGGAGGAAAAAAGAAGTTGCGAGAGAGGAAGAGAGACAGTAGTGGCTGTAATAAAAGACAATAGATTAGATAGTCTCTGAATGGATCCGGAGCCCTAAATCACTCCCCCAGCCTGGCTGCCAGGGCGCAGACATCCCAAGCAGGGCTGTTGTGTTTTATGGTGTCGGCGGCACTCGGGGAGTGAGTTACAACCTTGCAGTCTGTGGGTGGCTATCTGTTATTCTGTATGTAAACAGGTACTCGAAGCCGGACTCCGGAACCTCCGCCTTGGCATTTCATTTTTCTGGTAATCTCACCCCGTCCCCCGCCAAGGTCGCTGTTTGGACTACATGACTTTCAGACTCTTCCCTGGCACTGGAGACAGAAGCAGCAGGGCTGACAGCCGCCCAACTCATCAACCGGGCTGACAGGCCCAAAAATTAACTTTGATATTTTGTGGGGAATAATTCAGTGGCAATTGGGCCAGATGATGTTCTGTAACCTAAATTCAATTTCCATCACGGGGAAGCATCAGAGAGCTCGTCATCCACTTGCCAAGAGCACCTAGCAGTCTAGGAAGCATACGTGTGTGTGTATATATATATATACACTCTATGCATCTGCCATTTCTATTAATATACAATAGATTAATACGTACACAGTGGACTTGTTGAGGCAGTCATTGATTATCTGGGGCCGCATCCTTTCTTTCCTCCTTTACTGCCTGTGTCTAATTCTCTCCTTTCACGTAGGGATGGGCAGACGGTCAGGGGAGAGGCGTCGGAGAGAGAGGGGAGGTGTAAAACTTGCCATTGTGCTCCTTAGCCCTTCTCCAAAAAGCCTGGGGAGGAAGGGAGACGTTTGGGACTCACTGATGACTTCCGTGTGATCCCCCGTCTTGGGCGGGGCAGCGCAGTGGGTGGTACGCAGCCAGCAGAGCCAGACTGGACGAGGGTGGAATCCTGGCTGCCTCTCTTCCCAGCTGTGTGGCTTCAGTGGCTCCCTCCAGCTCTTGAAGCCTCAGTTTTTTTCTTTGTATTTTACAAATAAAACATCCTCCTGGTGCCTGGCCCAGTGCAGGCATTCAGGAATGAAAGCTATTGCTAGGCAAGGGAAGGAGAACGCTTGTGGGTACCGATCCTCTCTATGCCCTCGGGCCTTTGGAAAAGGTACCCCTGCTGATTTACCCCCAAAGAGGCAGGTGCCACGAGCACATCACTGGAGACAGTGCTTCTTTTAAAGGAAGAAGTGGTGGGACTGGAAAGGAAACTCTTCCAAGTCAGACCCTGAGGACTGGAGGGAACTTGGAGATGAAGCGGACCCCAGACAGGTCTTTTCCAGAAGGAGACCCTGAGACCCAGGCTGCTCAAGGGACCTGCTCAGCATCCCAGCTACAGACCCTCGACCTCTCCAGTGCATCCTGCTGGTCCATTTCCAGTGCAGGGCATTGTCCCTGCTACTCCCCGTGAGCATGTTGGAGCCTTGACCTTGGCCACGGGACTGACAATGGGATTGTGTAATCACAGGGTCCTTTTGGAGGTGGGCTAAGGGGGAGCCTTTGTGCCAAATCCTGCTTATTTGAATGTGGCGGTCCTGTGAGTTTGGGGACGATACTTCCATCACCTCTGACTCAGGTGCTGACGGTAGGAGATTTTATCACTTGCTTTGGAGTCTAGTGAGGTTGCAGGGAGAGGACTGGTTGGAGGAGAAGACAAGGAGAGAACAAGAAACCACCTCCAGGTATCAGCACACACAGGGCGTCTTTCCGACTTCACGCCGGCCTCAGATAGCACCACGATCCTATTTGCTGTCTGACTCAACTCTGGTGCTCTTGTCTGCGATATCTTGTGGCAACCAAAGATCGATTTTGACTAGATTTACGTTGCTCATCTTGAGTCTAGGTCACCGCTGAATGCCTCTTCCCGGTGAGGCCTAACATCTAAATGTTGTGAATCCGACAGGCCTTGGCTGTGCGTGGGAGGCCGTTTGCCAAACGTCTGGATCGTGTTCATTTCCTCCAGTCTCCCCAGGAAATGCTCCTGTTCATTGAAATGCAGACATGACTACCTTTGTTGGGGACCATGCATTTTTTCCTTTAAGTAGAAATGCCCTGTGTGTGATGTTTGCTTTGAAAAGGAAAGCCCAGGGATCGACTACAACAGGTTATAACATGATCCCAGGGTCCGTTGCTGGCTCTAAGCAAGTTGAGTACACATCACCTCGCTTAATTCAGCAATATCATCAATGTCAGTGCGTATCCACCAGCTGCTGGCTATTGGTCATCTGAACCTGACACAAACTCAATAAATACTCCATAACCCCTGACAGCCGCCAGCAGATTAGCCTGAAATGAGCGATGGCCCAGCCAACACCTGCTGAACCAAATCAGCCCCATGACGGATGGGCCTGTACTGAGCTCTGACCACGAGTGAGATCAGTGGAAGAATGATTTTATACTTTAAGAAAAGAATTAGAGATGGTGGTGGCTGGAGTGATTGGAAAGCTTTCAGAGGGGGCCATTTTTCTTCTCTTTCTTCCTCTTCCTCCCACAGACCCCGGACCTGCTGGTCCCCTCCCACACCCGAGCCTGTTACACGCTTTCCGCTCCGGGATCCCCAGGAGGAGCAAAGGTGGGAGAGCTAGAGGCGGCTGAGTCCGGAGCTGGGGCTGCTCTGGGGCACGGGCAGAAGGTGGGATGTGGCAACTCCAAGCCTTCAAGGCAGGGGCTGTCCATCTGACTCCATGGGCAGCGGGATGCCTGTTCAGGGCTGGCTGGAGTGGGGAGGCAGGGGAAGGACCACAGCCCAGGAGGGAAAGCTGGGGCTGAGGATCCAGCGGGGAGTGCCCAGCCTGAGAATAAACGTGAGGCTTCCTTTCGTCTTGTAGCAACCATCAATAGCGTCTTCCAATCTTAACATGCCACCCCCTGCAATTGTATTGTTTAGATTAGAACACATGCTAGACCAAAGCACAAACAAAACCAGAGGCTTTGTCTGAGTCCTTGCTCTTTCGCCTCGCAGATGGGAGCCTCTGACACATGACTCATCTGGACAGTCTTTTGAGCCTTACTTTTCTTACGTGGGAAATGACGATGGTCCTGTCTACCCATTTTTCTAGTTTCTGGAGTATCTACTTTTGAATTAAGCCAAACTTTGGTCCCCAGAACATTTGTCCTGATCTCCTGTAGAATTTTTTTTAATTGGAGGGCAATTTGGTATTATGACATCAGCCTTCACTGAGAGATGTTTTCAAAAAGAGACCTGAGAAACTCATTGCCATGTTTACAGAAAGGCCACCTTGAGGACCTTATTTGCTAAGTCACAGGGCCCTTTCCACGCGGATTTAAGGGAGGCATTTCCGTCTGGTTTCAGTTCCAGGAACCGTTATGTTTATCTTGAGCGACTGTTTAGATTTGGTGTTATGAACTTTGAATTGTGTAGAGATCTTGCTTTCTTTTGTGTCGGGAACTAGAAAACTCAAAGTCACATCAGCGGCCTCACTTCGCCAGGGTGTTGAATTCCAAGACGTGTCTTGTGTTTTGGTACAAATCTCATTCTCTTCTCCTATTTTCTTTTGGCCTCAAGTCTCTTATTTTATTTTATTATTATTATTTTTTTTAAAGCTGGATTTCTTTTAAAAAATATTTATTTATTTACCTGGCTGCATCTGGTCTTAGTTGCAGCATGTGGAATCTAGTTCCCTGACCAGGGATCAAACCCAGGCCCCCTGCATTGGGAGCACGGAGCCTTAACCAGTGGACCACCAGGGAAGTCCCCAGGTCTCTTATTTTAAATGTATTTTATTTTGCGGAGTGATGTGGGGTCTTTCTAAGCTACCTTAAATTATTCGTTGGTACCAGCTGAGGGCGTAAGTAAATCAAGGCACTGACCAGGGCTCCTGGACTCTTTACTCACCTGCTGGGATGGATAGATTGAGCACAAGGGTCTTCAGCGGTGGCCAGAGTGTAAGCACGTCTTTCTGATGTATGAGCAGAAAAGGTAGCTTTTTGCCCTCAAAGTCTCTGTCAAGTAAGAGGCAAATGTTTCTGGTAGAGCCAGGCCTGGAGAGCAGTCCCCTCCCGTAAGTCAGTGCCAGGAGAGGGAGCTGCTGAGAGTCTCCGGGCCCATCTCACTCACACCAGAGCGCTGGCCAGGTGAACCCGCACAGGTAACATGGAAGGGAAAGCCTCACAGGAGTGGTTCACACTCTCTCCTTCCCTCGCGCGGGAGATGCCCCAGGCCCACAAAGGCTCGCAGGCTGTTTCTGGCCACATCAGCAGCGAATGTGCACTTTTAACAATCACGCTCCGCGTCTCTAAAGGTGCTTCAGGGTGCCTGTGAAGTCTTACCTATCTGCTTGGGCAGCTCTTAGCCAACCCTTCCAAAGCCTTCAAAGGCTTCTTTTTCCCCCTCGCACTTTGGTTCCTGCCCCGCCAATGCCCTCATTCCCTTCCCGACGTGGTCACTGTGGCCCTGAGACCAAGTTCCCCTCCCTCTCTATTCTCTTTTCTCAGTATCTGAGCCTTAAGGCAGCCTTTGGGCTTTATTTACGTCCATAAAGTCAAGGCTTAATCGCAGCGTCGGGCTCATCACGGCAGATCCATCAGGTCCTGCTTGGAGCTCCGGGTGGCAGCTATTCTGATTTTACTCCAGAGTAAGTCAGTTGTTCTCAGCCCTGTCTGCGCACTTGAGTCATGCAGGGAGCTGTTGAAAACTGCTGATACCAGGCCAGGGCCACCCCAGATCAACCGGAACTGATTCTCAGGTGACAAGAAGGTGGGGGGGGGGGGACCCTGAGCGCCTGGAGGTTTTATTGGAGGCCTTGAGTGCATAGGGGCGTGGTGCAAGGAGGTGCAAGGTTAAGCCTCCAAAACTCTGGAAAGATGCTTATCTCCAAAACTGAAGGCCTGCTGAGCGTCAAAAGCTGTCGGCTGCATTCGGTGCCCTGTGAAGAGGGAGGTGGGAAACAGAAGAGACAGCAGAAGAGATGAGAAGACAAGAAGAGGCAGGAGCTAAGCATCTGGCAAGATCTCTCCCAGACACTCATTCCTAAGGGGCAGGCACACCTCCGTGCCCCGGGCAGGCATTACAGGAGCGGGGCTTGAGTCCCAAGCTGCAAGGTGCGCACAGCAATTCCCACCGTGAGGCAGGGACTGGGTTGCTGTTGGGAGGATGGTGGGGTGGGGGGAGGAATTTCAGAACATTATGAGCTGCCGGAAAGGTGACAAGGGGTGCTTTTCTTTCCCCAACCCAGTCTCAGTGGCCTTTGCAGGTGCAGCACCGCCTCATTTATCTTGCACTGTCAGGGGAGGACAGCGTTCCACTTAAGTGAATTTCCCTGAATTCCCAAGCTTGCTCTTTCTAAGCCCCAAATTTCATTTCCTTTAGGCATTCTGGATGGAAGCCTTCTCAAATGTATTCTACATCTCCTTACCTTTTCAGAAGCACAAGAGTTTAACCCTTTCTCGACGACCTTGCCTTATTTCTATGACCGTTCAGCACACACACTCTCTTGCACTTCCTTTCAGCTTTCTGCCACCAGGCTGCCAGCCGTCAATCCTCACTGCTGTTATTGAGCTGCCTCTAATGCCTCCCTCTTCCTTCCCCACAACATCTTATATATGCTACATCCAGTTTGCAGGGACTGGAAAACCAAATATCTGGGATTGCTAGACTTTTATGTTAAGCAAGAGGAAAGAGGCTTTGAACAAGTGCTTTGGTCCATCTTCTAAGCAGTACAGTTCATGGATTTGGTGTAAGACCATGGAATAGTCATTTCAGGTGTCCGGGCTTTCTCTGCTTGCACAATTTGGAAGTTACTAGAAGTCAGATTTCAAGATAAGTGGGGGTGATGCTGTAGTGGGTTTGAAGAACAGTGTAAGTATTTTCCCTTGACTATTCATTTCCAGGAATGTCATGTGTCTTATCCAACTAGCTGGGTCCCTGCATTCAACGTGCTGTTGGCTTCACCTGCCAGACTACCTGTCACTAGGTTTTTTGTCTGCAAGTTTCATGAGTCTGGACTTTGCCTGACAAAGGACCCTCCCACCTGGAAAGAAATGAAGATCAAAAGCCCCTTCAGGAATATGTCTAGGTCTTCAGGCTCAGAGAAAGGGCCCCAGTTTGAAGAGCTGTCAGACTCAGACCGATGCAGTGACGTTTGGAAAGTAATCCGAATTACCAGAGGACCAGGGATATTGGATGGTTGGCAAAAATGTCTCCCCCGCACCTGCTGTCCGCACCCGTCAACCACGGGTCCAGCTTCCCCCAGAGGGAAGCACTGCCCTCACCTACGTTTTGGTGTCTTAGAGAGTTCCATCATTTGGGCTGGCAGCCTGGGTGTGTTGCCGGCAGGGAATAATAACCTGCAACTGGGATCAATTGCAGGGAAGACTCTGGGGTTTAGAAAGTCCAGCTCTGGAGTTTTTATTTTCCCAGGAGGTGTGATGCTGTATCTTTCATGACCATCACCACCACTGGGAATTACCGTCATCACCACTGGTGGGCACTATGCCCCCAACCTTCCTCCGAGGTGGGTGTTATAAGTCCTGTATTACAGAGCAGGAGCTGAACTTAAATAAGGTATCTTTCCTGAGGTCAGGCAACTGGAGATGTTGTCGCTGAGATTAGGGCTCTCTTGTCTCTGGGCCGAAGGCTGCTCTTTGTATCATCGGTCTACTTAGATATCCTGACCTCATACTCTGTTTGTCTGGAAGCACAAGGAGAGGGGGTCTGGAGCTTGCTAGGACGATGGCAGGCCCTGGAAGGCAGAGATCAGGGCCAGCTTTTCACCTAGATGGACCAGGCAGCCATTCCCGTGATGTTCGGGGGCTCTGCTGTGACACTATTGCTCTGGAATTACAATTGCTCATACCCTCTGGGCTGCCTGCAGTCCCCAAAGTGGAGTTGGAATCCCTTAGCTTTAAGTTTTTTTCCCAAGATGCCAAGATGTAAGTAACTCTGGAAAGGCACTACTTTAAGGTGTTACCACTTATTTGCATCTTAGGGAAAAAGAGTTTCAGATATTTTTTTTTGGAGAGTGAATTTCTCTTGGAAAGGGAGGTATGTGGAAAGTGTGAGCAATTTGGTTCAGGTTATCCACTGAGAGGTGAGAAAGGGCACAGAGGAGCAAGCTGGGGGCACCAAGTCCAAGTTTATTCCCCTCACAGCTTCACTGGGGACTTGTCTGGGGACAATGTTGAGGTCAGAGATCAAAAGATACCTCAGGAAGTCCTCTTCGATTTCTTCAGTGATCAGGTTGTTTAGTAACATACTGTTTTCCACATGTTTGTGTTGTTTGCAGTTTTTTTCTTGTAGTTGATTTCTATTCTCATAGCATTGTGGTTGGAAAAGATGCTTGATATGATTTCAATTTTCTTAAATTTACTGAGGCTTATTTTGTGGCCTAGCATGTGGTCTACCCTGGAGAATGTTCCATGTGCACTTGAAAACATGTGTACTCTGCTGCTTTCAGATGGAATCTGTACACACTATCAGTGTTGTTTTGGAATCATCTTGTATGTGCTTGCAAGAACCAATTGTTAAATTATCAGGAATTCTATAAACTGGTAGATGTCATGTTGGTACCTTGAAATTGGCCCATGATGGGAGTGCACAGAAATTGCTAAATGCTACAAATCAGTGTTCTTTTCCCAAGAGAGCTAGTCATTCATGAGCACTCTACTGACATTAAAGTTCTGGATTAAAAAGACTAAGAAGAGAAGATGGTGAAAGTGGGACAGAAAAAGGAAGAGAAAGGAATAATTTATCTGGCAGCCAAAAGGTCATGGGATCCCTCTGAGAGCTTTCCAAGAGGTGAGATGTACAGCATCACTGGTGGGCCACAGAGGTGATCATCAAGACGATCAGATCTAACAAATGTGTGCTTTGCAGTCCAACTTAATTTATTCCTTACTGCCTTATAGAGCTTGCCACCAATTAAACAATTAGTAGCTAATTTAGTTTCCTCATCAGGGTTGCAGCAGAAGGTTTTCTGATTTCAGTGTGAGGCATTCCAGGGCAAGTACAAGCATACTTATTTGTCTCAGTGACAGCCTGGCCTGTCTGGGGGCCATGCATCTTCAGGGAGAGAGAAGCCAGGCTGTTTGTTCCAAATCTGCACGGTCTGGCTGAGCAACCTTGGACAAGTCACTTGTCCTCTCTGGGCTGAGTTCCCCACCTGCAAGGTGAGGGGTTGAACCTGGCAACCCTGCAGGTCCATTTCCATTTCCAGGCTCTTTGAGTCATGGTCTTCTACTTTCTCTGTTATGCTTTACTGCTGGTGTCTCAAGGGAGACAGGCCAGTCCCCTGTCTGATTTTCTGAGCTATCAGCTCCCACAGGGCGCACACACAGCTCAGATACAATAGATGGCTTTGGGAACCAGAGTCTCCCCTGCAGGCAGGTCCCCTCTCTGAGCACCATTTGCTTGTCCCGTGGCAACAGAGGGACTCCAACACACAGTGCTTTGAATTGCTCCTTCAGAAATGGAGAGAATACTGCATTCTTTTGGCTGCAAGTAAGACCTTCCTTAAGCAACTCTGACAGATTAAAAACAAATCAGATTGGGAATTGATGACCTACTTTACAAATTGATCATTTGTTCTGGAAAATGATGCTTGAAAAAGACATTTTCCTTCGTGAAATTAAAATAAGAGGCAATCTGGAATTCATCGTTGAGTCTTCCTCCTCTCTCATCACCTACCTAATAGTTTCTGATGGGGGGCTACCATCTTTCTCTTCTGACTACACCCTCCAGGCTGGTCCTTCCTTACCCCTCTCCTGTGCCTGGTCCATCTCTTGACAGGTCTCTCTCCAGCCATTCCTCGCATCCATTCATCTTACCCATTACCTTGCCTTGTGTGTACATTTCCATTTGACCAAATCCCAGCCTCCTCCCTGCCACCCATGCCTTTATTACTCTGCCTACCCCTGCACCCTTTCTAGTGCCCAATTTGAGTGTTGGGAAAAGTTCTAGATCAGGAGGTTGGACTATTCAACATAGGGCTCTGTTAGAGCAGAAAGAGTTCCAGAGTCATCAGCACAGTCATCTCTGAATTAAGGGTTCGGGCTAGTGAGGAGCATGCTAACTGGTGTGCAATGGCATATGGGTATGCAAAGCCAGAGAACACTACTTTACTATGAATAATTTTGTAAAGCAGAAATTCTTTTCTTTCTTAGAAAAAAAAATCACACCCTAGGAAACCCATTTGGGACTCAGATTCTCTTAAAGCGTAGGCACCACGAGGATCCTTTTTTCTGTTTCAATTCATAAACCCTCTTTTTTTAAATTTTTTTAAATTTTTTTTTATTTTGCGGTACTCGGGCCTCTCACTGTTGTGGCCTCTCCCGTTGCGGAGCACAGGCTCCGGACGCGCAGGCTCAGCGGCCATGGCTCACGGGCCCAGCTGCTCCGCGGCACATGGGATCTTCCTGGACCGGGGCATGAACCCGTGTCCCCTGCATCGGCAGGCGGACTCTCAACCACTGCGCCACCAGGGAAGCCCCATAAACCCTCTTGATGTGTTGTCTTGGTAGGCATTTATTTTATAACAACTTTATTGAGATGTAATTCACGTATCTTAAAACTCACCCATTTGGAGTATGCAATGGTTTTTGAAATATTCGAAAGTTGTAAGACCATCACAACAATCAATTTGAGAGCATTTGCATCACTCCCCAAAGAAATCCCAACCCATTAGCAATCACTCCCCCTTCCCTCCTCATTATTCCACCAGCCTAGGCAACCAACTAGTCTACTTTCTGTCTCTATAGACTTGCCTAGTCTGATACTGCATATAAATGGAATCACACATGATCCTTTGTGACTGATTTCTTTTGCTTAGCCTAATATTTCCAAGCTTCATTCATGTTATAGAATGGATCAGTACTTCACTTCTTTTTACTTCTGGATAATTCTGCACTGTATGGATATGCCACTTTTCTTTCAATCCATTCATCAGTTGATGGACATTTGGGCTGTTTCTATTTTTGGCTATTATAAATAATATTACTAAGAACTTCATGTACAAGTCTTTGTGTAGACATATGTTCTTTTTTCTCTCGGGTATATATCTAAGAGTAGAATCGGTCATATGTAAGTATTTTTAATGTTTCTAGGAAGCACCAAATTATTTTACACAGTGCTGCCTCAGTTTACATTCCCACCAGCAAATTCTGAGGGTTTCAATTTCTTCACAGCCACACCAACACTTGTTACTGTCTCTCTTTCTGATAATAGCCATCCTACTGGGTGTGAGGGGGTACCTCATTGTTTTTGATCTACATCTCCTTAATGAATAGTGATGTTTAGTATCTTTTTGTGTGCTTATTGGCCATTTGTTTACCTTCTCTTGAGGAATGTGGTAGGACTTATGATTGCCATTTTGCTAGTGTTTACTATAGGTCTTTTGCCTTTGCTCCTCTGTCACTCTTTTACTCCCTTATTTGTGTTAAATAGATATTTTATAGCATACTATTTTAGTTCCTTTGCTATTTTATTTACTATATTTTTTGGACTATTCTTTAGTGGTTGTTCTGGGCATTACAATTAGCACTGAAACTTAAAGTTTGGGTTAATACAAATTTAATTTCAATATTACACAGAAGCTTTGCTCCAGTACATTTCCACTTCTCTCCTCCTTTGTGTTATGAATGTCACACAAATTACATCTTTATACCTTATCAGCCCATCAACTCAGTTTTCTAATTACTGTTTTATGCAGTTGTCTTTTAAAGTAATAGTAAAGGTAAAGTATTACAAAAGATACATTTATACTGTCTTTCCTTTTTGCCTATGTAGTTACCTTTGCTGATGCTGTTTATTTCTACATGTGGACTAAAGTTATGGCCTTCATTTTAACCTGAAGGATTCCCTAACGTTTTCCTTACAGGGCAGATGTGCCAGTAACCAAGTTTCTCAGTTTTTATCTATGAATGTCTTAATTTCTCCTTTGTTTTTGAATGATAGTTTTGTTGGATAAAGAATTCTTTGAAGACAGCTCTTTTTTGCAGAACTTTAAATATGTCCTCCAATTGCCTTTTTGCTTTCTTGGATTTATAAAGAGAAGTCAACTGTTAATATTATTGAGGATGCTTTTCACTTGAGGAGTCATTTTCTCTTGGTGCCTTCCTGATTCTGCCAGTTCACATCTGCCGTTGAGCTCCTCTAGTGAATTTTTCATTTCAGGTATTATGCTTTTCGACTACAGAATTCCTATTTGGTTCTTTTTTATTTTTACTTTTTTGTTCATTTTAATCCTTCAATTTATATTCCCTATTTAGTGAGGCATTATTGTCAAAGTTTAATTCTAAAGATGGTTTTATTTAGTCTTTTGAGTATATGCAAAAAACTGATTTAAAAATATTTGTCTGGTAAGTCTAGTATCTGAGTTCCCCCTCAGGGTAGTTTCTAATGACTGCTTTTTTTTTTTTTTTTTTTAATCTATCTCTGGGTCATGGTTTCCTGTTTTTTGCATGTCTTATAATTATATAGATATATATTTTTTTCTCACAAAATGAACATTTTAGATAATATAATGTGCCAATTCTGGAAATCAGATCTCCCTCCATCAGACTTCGCTTTTGTTTCTGGTTTTGTTGTTGTTGTTACTGCCATTTGTTGGTTTAATAAATGTTCTAGACGAATTCTGGGAAACACGTGTTCCCTGTAGTGTGTAGCCACTGAAGTCTTTGCTAGGTTATCTGAGTGGTCGGCTAATAGTTGGTCACCTATTTCCTAAAATACTTGGAACTAATGTTTTTAATTCTTTGATGAGTGGCTCTGTGTGCTTTGGTGTATGCCTTAAATCCTCAGAAAGCTTACAGCTCTGTCTAAGCCTTAATCTCCTCCTTGCCCAGGGCCACAGGGTTACCCAGAGGTGAGAGATTACAGACTTCTCTTGTCTTTCCTGGGTACATGCACAGCCCTGCACATCCTCACAACTTTCTAGATTCCCAGGAATATGCCAGAGCTTTTCAAATCACTCTATGGACATCTCATTCCCTAGATCATCCTTTTAAGTTTTGGACTAGGCTCTTGTTTTCCCCAGTTGCTATCACATCCTCAAACAGCTGCATTGTTAAACAAAATTGTTGCTTCTGCAGCTGATTATTATTATTACTTTGAGAACACTCTGGGGACAGGGCTTTTCTGCAGAGTGAGTTCTGGATCAGGGCGAATAACTAGGCCTTGTTAATGGGGCTTTCTCAGGGAGCCGACAGGTAAAATAATGACAGTGCTCTGGGGACGGGACTTTTTGAGGGGCTCCAAACCACTTCTGGCAGGTGTGAGGCGGCTGATTTTCAAGGCAAGTCAAGTTACAATGCCAAAATCCCTGCTGTTCGGATGGTCTTTCCATCTCTGCTGTCCCATTTCACCCTTGATCATGCCATTCAAAATGGATTAAATACACTCAGTGAGCAGAGTATTTATCATAAATATAAGCAAAGAAGTGTCATTGAGAGTAAGTGGTAAATAAGTCCTGCAAACACTTGCATGAAAACTTACTATGTTCAGGACTATGGGCACCAGTCTTGTCCTTTTCATCCATATCTGTCCATTCTCTAAGAATTACAGTTTAAATAGTCATGTTACGTATGTAGTACTTGACATGTGCTTTATATCCATTACCTTATCAAAACTCAGAGCAACCTGTGATTTTAGATGAGGAAGTCTTGACCCCTAGTTATTAGGACACCTCCTCAAGGTCACACAGCTGGGCTCTGACACATAGTCACGGGGGGATTCAGCCTTGAGGTTTCTGACCCAGGTTCATGGCTCTTTCCACCACACAGCTGTCTTTGTTGAAAAAGGAGTGAAATTCAAATCGATCATTTTCTACCGTAAGAAAGCTGCTAAAAATGTTCGTCGGGGAAGGAGTTGAAACGAACGGCTTATGTGAAGTTTTTCGGCACCATCTGTGGTTTTCTTGGCTTTGTGATGGGAAACTCTCCTGGATCACCCCGCTTCTCTTGGACTCCTCATCTGGCTCCTCCTCCAGTGACTGCTTACGTCTGATGCTTCTCAGCCCTTGGCTTGATCCTTTTTCGCTATTAATCTTCTTTCTCAGAAAGTGGACCTCCTTCTCGACCAAATCCACTTCTAGCCTCAGGGTCCCTCTTGAATTCAGTCCTCAAGGACCACCTTCTTCCTGGGCAATTTCCTTTGGAAGCTCACTCTTAGGTAGCGATACTCAGCTCTGTCCTTGAACCCAATAATTCCAAGTCACTAAATATGTATGATGCGTGGTCAGAATTCAGTCCTTGCAGAAGCACTCACTTGGATTCTGCCTTTGGGGAAGGGGTTATTCATATTCTGTCAACTCCAGTGAACTTCAACAAGTGACAGCTTTATAGATTCGTGGTCTTCCTGAGCGCTGAAGTAGTTTCGTATAAATATATATATATATATATGTACGTATGCATAAAATGATGGCATGGGCCTTTACCTAGAGGATTAGCAAGCAAAAGTGGGTCTTTGGGTTTCATCTATCTGCTAGGGAGAGAGATGATTCCTCCCATCTCTGCCATGTCCACCTAGAGGTCTATTTTCTTCTTCATTCCCTACCTAATAAAATGAACCCTCAATGTGAATGTTTGTCCCCTTTACTTCTGTGATGGTATTTACAGTTAAACCTCCAACGATTTTGCCCAGTTAGGGGATCTTAGTCTGTGAGGTCCCAGAGGTCAGGAACGATGGCCAGTCAACAAATGTTTGCTGAGTGGATGAATCTTTTAAACTCATTTCGCACAGAAAAGCACACAGTCACAGAGAATTCGCCAATATCGTTTAAGAGATGTTTCTGGTTGCACTCAAGAGAAATGTAAGCCTTGGGCGTGGGACCTATCTAGAGAAGGCAGAGTGGCATGGGTTTTTGAAAGACAGAATTTTGACAAAGAAGACGTGTCTGTGTTCTGCTCCGGTGGGTGAGCTTAGATATCCCCTTTCCTTTTCTGGCATCTAGTTTCTCTACTGTAAAAAGGTGGGATTAAGTGAGAGGACCCCCCAAACTCTGTGGTTCTCACGTTTTATGTAAAGGGGGGAGTAACTGTCCTGTGTGTGGCCGGGAAAAGGTAACCTTGTGTAACCAAAATGCTGATTGTAGCACAGGGGCACAGCGTTTATACACTGTAATTTAGGGCACTGAGACGTCAGAACAGCTATTTCTGGTCTGGTTGCATGTTTTCCTTCAGTATCTTTTCCTTCCCCTGCAATGAGGGCCTTCTCCCTACAAAGAAGGCCTGGAGGCTTCAATTAAAAGGTATTTTTTACTTTAGTCTTGATAGATGTAACGCTTAACACATTTATCTTTCCCATGAGGTATTTTCGTGTGAGAGGAGACGCCTGAAAGGGAAGGGTCCAGGAATCGAAGAAACAGTTCTCCAGAAGTTACGGTGACTGAGCGTGATGATGTGGAAAAAAGAGCCTTCGTGACTCTCCTCCAATCAAATCACCTAAGGGACCGATGACCGGGCCAGCCCATTCCTGACGCCTCCTCTGGGCGAGCAAAAGAAGCGTGCCCGGGAAGGGGTGACGTCACCCTGGCTGGATCCTCCGCCCCCTTGGAGTTAGTAAAGCCGCTCCTCCGGCCGCTCAGCATCCCGGGCCTCCCTTGCCTTCTTTCTCTTCTTGCTTCTGCCCACACTCCCCCCGCAAACCAGTCTGACACTCATTCTAGGAGGAGAGGGCACTCGGTGCTGCTGTCACTACTCCTGTCACTCGTCAACTGCAATCACCCTCATTTTGTTTCCTCTCCACAGTCCATTAACAGCAGCTCTCAGAAGCCTGGCTGCTTACCTGTAGCCCCTGACCCTTGGACTCAGGTATCACCTGTAGCCAGAGAGCGATTCTTTTTTTTTTTAATTAATTAATTTTATTTATTTATTTTTGGCTGCATTCGGTCTTCCTTGCTGCGTGCAGGCTTTCTCTAGTTGCGGCGAGCGGGGCTACTCTTCGTTGCGGTGTGCGGGCTTCTCATTGCCGTGGCTTCTCTTGTTGCGGAGCACGGGCTCCAGGCGTGCGGGCTACAGTAGTTGTGGTGCACGGCCTCAGTAGTTGTGGCTCGCAGGTTCTAGAGCGCAGGCTCAGTAGTTGTGACGCATGGGCTTCGTTGCTCCGCGGCTTGTGGGATCTTCCCGGACCAGGGCTCGAACCCTGTCCCCTGCATTGGCAAGCGGATTCTTAACCACTGCACCACCAGGGAAGCCCAGAGAGCGATTCTTGATGAAAAAGAATGAGCCAACATTAGCCTCCCTCAGCCCCCTGTCACCTTCTGAGGAGACAATTTTCAAAAGGGTAGAAAATCCTGAGACGTTTATATATATATATATATATATATATATATATATATATATATATATATATATATATATATATATATATATATAATATGTATATATTTCTTTTAAGTTAATTCTGCAGACTGCTGTGTTGGTGACATTTCCTTCAAACTGCAATAACTAACCTGTCACAGCCCTACAAACGCTGACAATACAGCAGCATGTGGGGTTGACTTAATAAACCTCATTTACATTCATTTTGATTCACTCAGGCGTTGAAAAACATTTCACAGGAGAAACTAGGAACCTCTCCAAGACGACATGATGTTTGCTGATACGATATGAACAGACTTAATAGGCAGCATATATGAAAACATGCATTTCTTAGGTTATTAGAAAACTCAGTAGTTTTTTTTTTAAGGCATTTAAAAATTACTCCTTGGAGTGCTGGGCCTCTAAGCTGTGAGATGTGTCTACATGTGCAGAGTCTTTCTTGAGTAGGTAGATAAGGGCATAGTTAACCCTCTCCCTTGAGCTGTAAACTTGGACAAATTCTTTACCTCTCTGTATATCAGGTGTTTTATCTCTGGGCACCTTACTAATACCTGTTTACCTAACTGTATTATCTGAATAATTTATAGTTTTTAAAATAGTTTTTTTTGCAACAGTGCTAACAACATTCCTAAAATGCAGTGGCTTAAACAACAAGAGTTTATTTCTCACTTACAGGTTTGTAGGTACTTGTGGTTCTGCTTGGATTGGATAGGATCAGCTGCACATAGTTGTAGGCTGTGGGTTGGATTCGGGTCTGCTCTACGCGTCTTCTCATTTTCTTTGTATTAGTAATTACCTGGGGCATGTTCTCTGAAGGTGGATAGCAAAAACATCCGAGCCGCATCGAATCACAGGAGCACACACAAAGCTTCTGCTCATGTCATGTTTCTCTATATTACTTGGACCAAACTAAGTCACCTGGTCAAGTCCAAAGTCCATGGGCATGAGGGTGTATTCTTCCCGTTCTCTCCTGGGAAGTACTTCAAGGTCACAAGAAAGAAGGAAAGAGTAAAGAAGAGAGAATACCTACCACCCTATTTCACGGAGACCTTTGGGGAAAAAGAGATGAGGTATTTGAGAGCTCTGTAAACTGCAGAGTGTCATGCAGCTGTTAAGTCTTGGGTGATCGTACTACATGGGGATGCTTTCTCCCAGTATGATTATTCTCTGGTTACCTGATGTTTGTATGTGGTGCTGCCATCCTCCTAGTCACCAGATCGGAGATACTGTCATCCTATTTCACGTTTTCCATTCTCTCATCTGCCATGTGGCATCAGACATAACCTCTTATCTTCCTCCTCCTATTTTCTCTCTCTCTCTCTCTCTGCTCTAATCCATCCTGAACACCACTATAGATTCATTTCCCTGTGATATAACTTTCAGCGCATCACCCCTCTGCCTTAGGGTGGATTCCCTGGATGCAGAGGCAGAGACAGGGATTCTTGTGCAACTGATTCACTGAGGGAAGTGCCCGCAGGAGCAACCTCTTAGGGGATGAGGGAAGCAAGAAATCACAGGGATAGAAGAGAGGCCGAAGTGTGGTTTCAGGAAAGGTCTAGCCTCTGCCTAATTGCACAGGGAGCTCTGGAGCAAAACTTGTACCAAAGAAGCTGCTCCGTACAGAGGCTGGAAGACTGAGCTGTTGACTCCCCTTGGAGTTCACGACTGACCACAGGTCATCCCTGCCAAAAAGCACAGGAAACGCTCTGGAGAAGCATCCTGTTGTGAGCATCCTGTTGTGGGTACCACACTGCGCATGTGTGGAACGAAACTACTTAGCGCAGGATGAAAAGCACCAGAAAAGAGAGAGCAGAACATTCCTGGAGCCCACAGAGGGCTGGGGTTTAATTTATATCCCCTCCAGCCATTTTCCATATCTTTGTTTTCTGTTCTATTATCTAGGGAATTTCCTTGAGCTTAGGGTCAACACTTAAGTTAATTAAAACAATCTCTGCTATTATATTTCAAACATATAAGATATCTTTGTTGGTCTCAGAATATTCTTTTTAATTTATCCTCGCTCTCTTTTTGTCTTAATCTTGCCTAAGAGTTCTATACCTATTCATCTTTTCAAATAACAACATTTCGGTTTGTTCGTGATTTCTGTTTTGTTTCGTAATTACATTCCTTATGTGGCAGTGCAACTTTTCTTGCCTTTCAGTTCCAAACCTACCTTGGATCGCCCGGCTTGTGATGCTGGAACACTTCTTCCTTGTCAGCTGACACAATACTAAGCGTTGTCAGCAGAGGGCGCTGGAGGGACACTGCAGGGGGAATTGGGCTTCTCTTCCTGGTTCCAGTATACATACCTATTCCTTCCTGCGGGCTCCTGTGCTGTACAGGACACCCAGTGGGATTCACCGCCAGCAAGTCTTGGTGGCACCTTCGCAGGCACTTTCCCTGCGAGTTCTCTGGGTGCTCCAGGTGGCCTCTAGGTGATGGGTTCAACAGCTTCCAGAAGCCTGGCCAGCATTCCAACAGGAGGATTCTTACGCACAAAGCCTGGCACACTGGCACTCGGGTGGAGGTTTTCCTCCTTGCCAGTCCTGCCCTTTATTTCCCTGACCAATAGCTCAGCCCAGTAACTGTGGATCAGCTCTGGCTCAGGGCAACTTAGCAAACTTCTTCACAACCTATTGGATTACAATCACAACCTCTTCAGCAAGGCCTGAATCTCATCGCTGAGCTCTTTGGTGATAGTAACTGATCACAAGGTGCCTCAGAACAAAATAGATGGCAGCCTGCTAAAGTATTTCTTGATCTGTATCACAGAAAAAGCTGTTAAGTCTGGCTGAAACCCTGACTTGAGTCACCAGTTTCGAGACATAATGCATAGACTCAGAGCCTCTGGATTGTAGGTGACACCAGGTCCTTTGGAGGAAGTTCCCTGCTGCATTTTCACAAGTAGGCACTGGAAATGTTTTCCAAACTTAATCCAGCAGGACCCAGGGCCGCTTACTGGTGTGACTGTGCAATACCCAAACCTCTGGGGGATTATTAGACACTGGCTATGAATTAACACTAACTCCTGGGCATCCAAAATGCACCTCTGGGGCTTCCCTGGTGGTGCAGTGGTTAAGAATCTGCCTGCCAGTGCAGAGGACGTGGGTTCGAGCCCTGGTCCAGGAAGATCCCACGTGCCACGTGGCAACAAAGCCCGTGCGCCACAGCTACTGAGCCTGCGCTCTACAGCCTGCGAGACACAACTACTGAAGCCCACATGCCACAACTCCTGAAGCCCACGTGCCTAGAGCCTGTTCTCTGCAACAAGAGAAGCCACTGCAATGAGAAGCCCACGCACCACAACAAAGAGTAGCCCCTGCTCGCCGCAACTAGAGAAAGCCCACACGCAGCAACGAAGACCCAACACAGCCAAAAATAAATTAATCAATTAAATTAAAAAACCCAAAAAACGAAATGCACCTCTGACCCATCAAAGTGGAGGCTATAGTAATCAAATAAGAGATGGAACCTCAGCTGAGGTTTGACTCACAGTGGGCTTGATTCATTCAAAGACCCACCCCGTGAGTTATTTCCTCAGATCTTGAATGTATAACTGCTATGCATGTACTTGGGAACTGGAAATACCCCAACATTGGCTCTCAGATCCATGGGATGAGAGTCATTATGATTGGAAGGCTACATAAAACCAGTGGAACTTCTCCTCCATACCAGGGTAATAAATCAGAAACAATACTGCCTCTCTGGGGAAATTTCAGAGATGTATGCCATCATCAAAGCGTTGAAAGAAGTGGGAGCGGTGATACCTGTCGTATTCCCATTTTACTCACCAGCTTGGCCTGTGCAGATGTAGGATGGATATTGGATTACCTGTGGACTGTCATAAGCTGAATCAGGTGGTGATTCTAGATGCAGCTGTTGCTGTTTTGTACCTTTACTGGAGCAAATCAGCGCAATCCCTGGCATTTGGTATGTAGTTCATGACGTGGCTAATGCGTTTTTCTCCGTGCCAATTTGAAAGGACCACCGATAGCAGTTTGCTTTTACCCGGCAGCGCCAGCAGTCTATCTTCACAGGGCTGCCTCAGGGCTCTGTCAAGTCTCCTGCTCTCTGCCATAAGAGGGTCTGCAGAGATCTCGATGATCTTGACATTCCTCAAAACACCACACTGTTCCCACTGCACTGATGGCATTACGCGGACTGGGTGATGCGCAGGAAAGTAGCCAGCATGAGATGTTTTGTTGTTATCCCATTGGCCAGTTTCCTGCCTGCCCATCTCAGCTCTTTGGCCCCCTTTGCCGGGGGTTTCCCGTTGGCCAAATGGGGACTCACTCTGGTCCCAGGAAACCCAGAGAACTTCTCTGGCATCCAGTGGACTGCCACCACCCCTTGTCTATTTAGGTCTGAATTCCAGCCTTGAGGAGGGACTCTCTTCCATGTTTTTGCCTCAGTGGGCACCCGCCCCCCCAAAAAAAAAACCCGGAGCATTCTTTAGCTTTTGCTTTTTATCCCCACCATAGTAGATCATTCCTTGCAAATACTTAATACTTTCTTTAAGCGTTTCTTGTTCAAATTACTGTCTTTGTTCTTCTGACTGGATTGCTGTTAATATACTTATCTTTAATATTTTCTCTCTTGTTTCTTTGGATTTAATCTGTTCCTTGTTTCTAATGTCATATGTTGAATCCTTAGCTTATTTATTTTTGATCTTTCTTAATTTCTAATAAATTTATTTAAACTTATAAATGTCCTTGTAATTACTATTAGTTTCATGCCATACATTTTGACGTGTTTTCATTATTATTTAGCTATAAATATTTCTTATATTATTCATGATATCTATTTTTAACTCAGTGATTATTTAGTAATATACTAAAATTCCAAACATATGGAATTTAAAAAAATATTGCTTTGTTATTGATATCAACTTTTATTGCATTATGGTCTAAGAACTTAATTGGTATTATCTGACTTTTTGGAATTTACTGGGTTTTGCTTATGGTCCAAAATCAATTTAGATTTATAAATGCTTGGTGTGTGTTCAAAATAGCACAGGTTTGGGCTTCCCTGGTGGCGCAGTGGTTGAGAGTCCGCCTGCCGATGCAGCGGACACGGATTTGTGCCCCGGTACGGGAAGATCCCACATGCCGCGGAGCGGCTGGGCCCGTGAGCCATGGCCGCTGAGCCTGCGCGTCCGGAGCCTGTGCTCCGCAACGGGAGAGGCCACAACAGTGAGAGGCCCGCGTACCACAAAAAAAAAAACAAAAAAACAGCACAGGTTGTCTATTCATTTGGGGTAGAGTTCTATATATGCTGAAATTTATTATTTCTGTTGTTCAGATCTTCTATATCTTCATTTCTTTTATCTGCTTGATCTGTTTCTGGGAAGGGCTTTTGAAATTTTCAACTACAATTGTTGATTTCTCTCTTTTCCCCACTTAACGTCAGTTGTTGCTTTTAACATTTTGAGACTGAATTTTCAGTGTGTTTATGTTCAAATGGTTGTATCTTGCTGCTCAATTATTCCTTCACCAGGCTACAATATCTTTTTATCCCTTAGGAATTTTTACTTTAGCTTTAAATTCTACTTTGTCCAGTATTGAAAGTGCTAACTCAGATTTATCTATTTTTGTTCATGTTCTTGAGGTTTTCTGTTTTTTTTAATTTCTACATTTCCAACCTTTCTGGTTTTTGTTGTTTATATTGTTCTAAGCATGTTTCTATAGACATATTTTGGATCACTTTTAAAATCTAGTTGGAAAATTGTTCTCTTTTGACTGGTGAATGTATCAGTTTGCTCAGGCTGCTCTAACAAAATGCCACATTCCGGGTGGCTTAAACAACAGAAATGTATTTTCTCACAGTCTGGAGGCTGGAAGTCCAAGACCAAGGTGTCAGCATGTCTGGTTTCTCCTGAGTCCTCTCTGCTTGGCTCGTAGATGGCCACCTTCTTGCTGTGTCCTCACATGGCCCTTCCTTTGTGCTGGGGCATCCCCGGTGTCTCTCCTGTGTCCCAATCTCTTCTTTTTATAAGGACACCAATCAGATTGAATCAGGGCTAACCCTAGCAAGCCTCAGTTTAACCTAATTACCTCTTTAAAGGCCCTGTCTCCCAGCAGAGTTACTTTCTGAGGTTGGAGCTTCAATGTACGCATTTTAGGGGAACACAATTCAGTCTGTAACAGTGGGTTTAAGCCATTTCTATTTATGGTGGTGACAATTATATCAGGATTCATCACATATTACTTCATATTTTCCATTTCCTCTGCTCCAGTCCTCCATCCCCTTTCCTGCTTTCAGTTCAATATCTTTTATCTTTCTCTAATTCTGGAAAATGTAACTGTTTTTTTTTTTTTAATGGTATGCGGGCCTCTCACTGTCGTGGCCTCTCCCGTTGCCGAGCACAGGCTCCGGACGCGCAGGCTCAGCGGCCATGGCTCACGGGCCCAGCCGCTCCGCGGCATGTGGGATCCTCCCGGACCAGGACACGAACCCGTGTCCGCTGCATCGGCAGGCGGACTCTCAACCACTGCGCCACCAGGGAAGTCCCCGTTTTGTTTTTTTATCATAAGACACAGCCTACCTGGATAGGAGTTTATGAAAAACAAATATGTACAGTTTGAATACGATTTTAGAATAAAACCTCAGACACTCACTTCCAAGACCAAAAAATAGAACATCCCCAGCCACCCAGAAGCACCCTGACTGCATTTCCTCTCACAGCCTGCCCCTCACCTACCTCCTGGAAATGACCACAATTCTCAATTTTGCTTTAATCAGTCTCTTTTATATATTTTTTAAATGACCTAAATATGTATCTCTCAACAACATATTATTTAATCTTGCCTGATTTTTACCTTGATATAAATGGAATAGCACTGTATTATTTTCCTTAAATATATATACTCATTTTGGTAAGCAATGTGTTTTTGTGATCCATACATGTTAGTAATTAAAGCAGTAATTCCCTCTTTTCCACTGTTCTATATTCCATTGTATGAACCTACCACAGTTTATTCATTCTACTGTTGATGGACATTTGGTTTTTCCCCCAGGTTTATCCTATGAAGGATAATGCTGCCACCAACATTCTTTTACATATCTCCTGGTACAAGTGTTTGAGAATTTTTCTAAGATATATGCCTAGAGGTGGAATTGCTAGGATGTCAATTACATGCATGTTTAACTTTACTTTGGCATGTTTAATGCCAAAGGATTTTCTTTTCTTTCTTTCATTTTTTTTTTTTTTTTTTTTGGCTCCGTTGAGTCTTCGTTGCTGTGCGCGGGCTTCTCATTGTGGTGGCTTCTCTTGTTGTGGAGCACAGGTTCTAGACACGCAGGCTTCAGTAGTTGCAGCAGGCAGGCTCAGTAGTTGCGGTACGTGGGCCCTAGAGCACGTGGGCTTCAGTAGTTGCGGTACAGAGGCTCGGTAGTTGTGGCGCAGGGACTTAGTTGCTCCACAGCATGTGGGATCTTCCCAGACCAGGGATCAAATCCATGTCCCCTGCATTGGCAGGTGGATTCTTAACCACTGTGCCACCAGGGAAGTCCAGGATTTTCTGACTCAGTTGTACGTGTTTGCATCCGATGAGCAGTAGATGTGGGAGCCTTTTGCTCTGCATCCTTGGCAACACTTGGCATTTTCACAATTTCCAACTTGGTTCATATCTTCGTTATTGCTTCAAATATATTTTTTCTTCCTATTCTATCCCCTTATTCCTATTTGCAGTTACTGATACTTCCTTAAGACACAGTTCTTGGCTTTAAACAAAATAATGTTTTCCATCTCTTGCTTCTTTCTGGAAAATTTCCTCACTTCCTCTTTCCAAATCTTTAAATCATTTTTTGGATGTATCCATCATTGAAATTATTCCATGTGTTTGATCTTTTATTTTTATTCTCATGTTTTCATAGGTAATATTTCCACCTGGTTCTTTCTTTATGATTTCTTGTTCTCATTTCACAATGCTCAGAATTTCCATTACATCCTTAAGTATATCTATTGTGCCTATTCAGACCTCTTGGTCTGTCAATCATTTTGTTTCAGATGGAGTATGTTCCTCACTTTGTTGTCTTTTGTGAAAGTGGCTGTGCTCCTCAGGTGTCCTTGTCTGCAGGCTCGAGCTCCTTTGGGGAAGAGTCGAGGCTGCCCCAGACTGTGTCTTACTCATTGAGCTTGAGGACAAGGTAGGGGATGGGCCCCAAGGGGAAGAGACTCAAGCCCCACAGAGTTATTGCTCATCATTCCCAATTGCCCCCATGTTGACCAGGTAACTTCCCTGGTCAGTATTTTGCCTTTAAATTCTTAGAATGAAGAACTCCTGGGTGGAGAATGAGCCCTCAGGCTGTATTTATTTGTCTTACGTCTCACCCCAACAGTATTTGGTGTTATCCCGACATCATTCTGCTTGCAGACCTACAGGGGCTGGAGTCCAGCAATCTTTGTTTTAAAAATCTTTCCAGATAGTTCTCCCGGTTGATTTTGGGGGAGGGAGACAATAGTCTGAGTTAGTTTTCTGCTTTGGTGGGAACTGGAAGATTATTTCAATGTTCCCATTTTGACTAGTTTCCTGTTCCTGTTTCATGAATGTAATATCTTTTCTTTCTCTTTTGAAATGATTCATTATAGTCTTTATTCTCTTTTTAAACTTTTCTCGTCTTTCTGACATTGTTTTCATGTATTCCAAATTTCTTATTTCTGTTTCGTTCGCTTGTTTTAGTTTTGGTCTTGCTCTTTCCTGTTTGAGGATCTCCTCACATCTGGTAATTGTTGAATGTCGGTTCGTCGTTAAGGGTGAGGCAAATGGGAAGTTTGTCTGCCAACAGAGGGCTCATGGGCTGGTGGGTTTTCCTGCAGGCTGATGGGGCTACAACCCAATCATTTCATTTGGAGATTCCTCCCACCCTTAATGGCACTAACCACAGATACTTTCTCTCAGACCCATCAGTTTCCCAGGGAAGAATCCTTAGAAATCCCGCCTAGGATATAGCAGCTTGGCTGCCAACCTTTAGGGAGATGAGGTGTGTGTTGGGGGTTCAGTGTTCTGCACGTCAACTTCACCCAAGTCTTCAGTAGTTGGCTACTGTTTTCAGCTACTGCTGTTGTCTTTGATGTCAGATTCAGCCTGTCTGGCTCGGTCTCTACAAAGGACAATAGTTCTCAGGTTTAGGCTGCATCAGAATCAGATAGAGGGCTCGTGGAAACACAGATTGCTGGGCCTCATCCCAGACTTGCTGATTCAGTAGGTCTGAGAATTTGCATTTCTAACAAGTTCCCCAGTGATACTGATGCTGCTGGACCCATGGCCACACTTTGAGAACCACTGCTGTCAGGGAACCCTTCAGACTCCTGCTGTAGCAAAGAAGGGGCCATCTGGCCACCTGGGTAGAAGAGGGCATCGAAGAGCCTGACTGCTTCTTTTAAAGACTTTTAACCAACCCTTATGTGTTCAGCCCTGCTCTACACACGTGGTTCAGAGCTATTTGGTGTCTCCAATTCCTGAGACTTTTGGGGCTATGTTGTGAAGCGGCCTTGTTCTTGAGGCTTCACTCTTGCTGCCAGTGTCCATTTTAGCTTTCTCTTGTCTGCTATTTCATTGACCGTTTACCAATTTATTTTCCTGCTTCCAACATTTTGTTGACATCTCTTGCTAGCTGTGACCTCCTCTCCTGTTTTCTTTGTGGGTTGGCTGAACTTTGGGCTTTTTTCCTTCTTTTTTCAATCAGCCCTCCTGCTACCTCACTCTTAAGTCACCATCATCTCTCACCTGGCAATAAATATCCTTTGCAATGATAACTGAATGAACTTTGACACGCGGTGAAGAGTACACAGTCAGGAAGGATGACACGTGATCCTGTTCAAACTCATTGAAATGCATCAGCCTCTTGCTCATATAACATCTCTGAAAGTTTCAGATGGAGATGCTGAATTATTGCTTTAAGCAACTTTCAGGGTTTAATTAAAGTGCAAGGTCTGACTGGCAGGACTTGAGATGAATTTCACAGTCTCAGAGGCAAGCTGAGATGTGGCTTTGAGTTAAGGGAATGAAACCATTCCCAAAGAAGTAGAATATAAGGTCACAAAAGATCTCAATTCAGAAGGGAAAGGATGAAAAAAATGGTTGCCAATCTGTGGCATGTCCATTATCCTTGTGTGTGGGTGTATTCCATTTAAAAAGTTGGAAGACTATAACAGGGCTTTGACCATATAATTGACCTTTAAGTTGATTTTTTATCATCTCGTTGGCTATTTACTTGAAAGAAATATTTCTGTGTCCAGAATTATCTGTGAAACCTAGGACTCAGTAAACCAAAAAGTTAAAAAAATTTTTGTGCTCCTGAACCTTGAATATTTCCATGCAATCAATTATCTGTAAATTGAATAATTTCACTTGCATTTAAAGGCTGAAACTGTTGAAACTGACAAAATGGACAAATCCTTTTGTAATGTGAAAGTATCAGTTACAATTCTGAGGCACAGAATGGGCAAAAATAATATTTAGCTTCTCTGCCATCTCTCTCCACCCCCAAATAAAACGTTACTTTAACACTTTTTATTTCCATGATGAACTATTCCAAGTCGGGTTGCTCTAAAGGGGACCTGCCTTTCCCCACCGCTCAGGGCAGCAGATGAATGGGTGTAGAATTGGACCACTCCAGCTCAACACATAAGAGGTGGGCCCAGCAAAGAGCTACTGAACTGATTTTTGTGAGTCCCTCAAAACCTGATTCTGAAGAATCCTTGTCATCTTGACCTTCATCCTCTGAACCCACCTCTTTCAGAAACACTGCCTCTTCTGGTCTTTCTCTTTGTTCTTCTGAGGCAGACAGTGGCCAGAGGGGTGCTGTCTGGGTTCGTGGCAGCTGTTGGTTTTTCATTCTCTGAGATGTTTGCAGTGTTGCCTACTTGCTTTTCCCCCTTCTCTCCCTGCTTGCTCCTCCCTGACCCCACCTCAAGAAAACCAAGGGAAATTGACAAGCAGCAGGACAGGGGAAATTGAGCTATATGATTTCTCCTTGGGGAACTTCACTTTGCTGCCTTTATCTGAAAGCTATCATTTTCTACATCTCTTGGCAAGAGTTCTCATCGACCGGTGACCCCTAAATGCCTGTGCTGATCAATAGTCCTGGTATCTTATTGACACGCTCATTGACAGCTGAAACTGAGCACGGGAATCAAGAATGGCGCCAACAGCAATCCGCTCAGGCTGCTTGAGAGGCAGGGAAGGCCCGGCACTGCTATTGACACTGTAAGTGGAGACGGTTTACTTAGCGCTCAGGGAAGATGCATTTGTTAAGGAGACCGATAGATCTCATTACTATTTAAGGGCAGAGGCTCTTCTGGCAGCCCACGGGGCAGGCTTACATCAAGGCGTCCCACTCTCAGAGCTGGAGAAACACACCCTGAGCGATTAACCCTCCCCCTCCCCCCATGAACAGAACCATTGGGTGGAAGTGAATGTAAGCAAAGGGTGGGTTTGACAATGGGGGGCCATGACCATGGTGTTTCATCTTTTGGTTAGTCAGAGTCTCAGTGCCAATCCCCATGAGTGGCTGTTTCTCTGTCCGGGCTCCTGTGCGCCCCCTGAGTGGAAGCAAAAATCGGGAAATCACAGGCTCTCAGGGCAGGGAGGAGGGATTTAGCCCCAATTTTGCTATTCATTGCAGGCGTTCCTACACCAACATCCCCTGAATGTGGCTACCCTGGGATTCGACGGTCACCTTCAGTGACACGGAACTCACTAACTCAAGAAATATTCCATCGCGTTGTTTGGTAGCTGCAGTAGTCGGAAAGGTCTTCCTTCTCTAGGGCTGAAATCTGTCTGCCTGTGGGTCCTGGATGGACTTTCTGTAGCCCCACACATGTACCAGAGATACCAGCTTGGCTTTTAGCTTTCTTCATCACTTATCCTGCCAATAACTCCTCACAAAGCCATCTTCCTTACCTCCACCCCCTTCCCCAGTTTGCAGAGAAGTTAAGCAATTTGTTCCAGGACACAGAGCTGGGCTGTGGGTGATGCTTGAATTCCTTGGTTTTTTGTTTGTCTGTTTGTTTTTCTGTGGAACTGTCTTTCTTTCTCCCACACAGAGGGTCTGGCCTGATTTTTTTCCTCTTATTATCTCCCTAAACAATATAATTCATTTCTAAAGGGTCACCTACCACTTCTGTATTGTGCCTCCTCTGGTTCTTAAAAGGTAGCTATTTATTCCTTTCCCTTGAATGGTCTCTGGATCACTATTTTCTAACTCTCTCAACAAAATTCTTCAGCTCTCTCACCTGCCGTGTCTGGCACCAGGCTCATTCAAACTGTGGCCAAGCTGCCATCTCTCTCCCCTTCTACTCCTCGACCATAGGAGAAGGCTGGTCCAACCTGCTCACCCGTCTTGCTGTAGGGCCAATAGTCTAAAACAAACGCAGAGCAGAGCCATAGCTGGGTCACTGAAGTTCCCTGCCAAGCCCTGGGGATTGAGGGGAGATTCATATGTCAGGGGTGGGATAGGAATGCAGTTTGGGACGTGTGCAGGGAGACTAAAGTAAGTGTTGTGTGTCCTACTGCACCACTGTCCGGGCTCCCCCGTGAAGGATGGAGGCTGGAGGGAGCAGGGCAGAGAGTGGAGTCCGGATGCTTGGCTGGAAATTTAACGTGACCCTCCTTTCTGGGTACCCGTGCCTTTGAGGTCTGGGGAAGGTAGAGAAGCCCTAGGTGGTCTCTAGGTGCAAGAGGTTCATGGAGAATCTTGGCTACCCAAGGGATTTTAAAAAGAGCTGCCAGCACTTCTACCCTTGGACACAGAATAGAAGGGGCTTTTATGAACCCCACTGGGACCACTGAGAGACAACGAGTGGGACCGGAAATAATGAGTAGATGTGGCAGGTAAGCAGATTTTGAGGGGAAATTATTCCCAGGTGAGGGTCTCATGGAATGTGCCTATGCATGGGCAATGGTGGTACCATTTTCAAAGTTAGTAAACCATGGGTTTAATGCCGTTTCTGAAGATGTGGGTATATTGACATAGTGTCTTCCAAACCAACTGTAAGTGAAAGTTGCCACTGACTGTAGTTGATTTGATTACATGTTGGAAATCTGCACAAGGGCTGCACAAGGGCACACGCTGATGTGCAGTGCCTTGGGCTAGACCATCCCCAGCAGTCGTGAGAACCGTTCCAATACCTACCTCATCTTCCTACCCTTCAGCCTTTCCACTTGCCATCTGATCACCACCCGCCTCAGAATTGCATGATGTCACCCTCCTTCATTCTCCATTGCAGGCAGAATAAGGTCAAAGTTCTCCACCGTGGCATTCGCGATTCAGCAAGGTCTGGCCCAAATTTATGTCCCCACCATGTGACTCGGACACCCTGCTGTGAAGTCACGTTAAGCCAGTTGGTTGGCCCTGAACACGCAAGCACTCCCATGCTTTTGTGCGTTTCTTCCTGCTGTTCTCTCCTTGACAAGCTCTCCCCCGTGCTTTATTTGCCTGTTAAATTCCCATTCATTAGCTGAGTCTCTGCCCTGAAACCTTTTCAGATTCCTCTCACCAGAAGGAACTCTGCCTTTCGCGCTCCTACTCTATGTAGACACCTCTTAGAACATTTAATGCACCCCGCTGCAGACTGTGGTTAACTGTTTTTGCGTGTCTTCACTAGATCACTGAAAGGGAAGAGTGTAACTCATTGGTCTTTATCTCTCAACAGAGAGCCTTGCACGGAGAAGGTAGCCATTATTAGGAACTGATGGGTAGATATTGGTGCTGGTTGATGGCCCATTTGTTGGAACCGATCAGTATCCTGGCTCTGATGGTAGGAGAGAAGGTTTGTACTCAGCAACATCTATACCCTCCCCTTCCTCGGGGACACGCTTAGCCTGTTCATTGCTCCAGCCTCCCTAGTGGTTATGGACAGCCCAGCAGGATGTGGACACAAGTGACTGGAGTTGCTTCCCAGCCCGCCCCTAACAACCTCCCCTATATATATATATATATATATATATATATATATATATATATATATAACCGAATCACCTTGCTGTACACCTGAAACTAACACAATATTGTAAATCAACTCTACTTCAAAAAAAAAATCTGCATGCCAGCTACATGACCTTCCTTCTTTAACGATCCTCAGCTATGAAATGGGGACAACAAGAGTGCCCACTTCAGAGTATAAAGTTAAAACATTCAAAATTAAAACAAATGATAAAAGTGAAATGTGCCACTACACTTGAGTAAATACTTAGCCATCTTTAACAATTTTATTATCATTATTGTTCCAGGAATAGCTATTTCTGGCGCAACCTGAGTACACAGGCACTATTTGGTCCAATCATCTCCACAGTTATGAATCCATCTAAATGTAGGATCTGTCCCTTCATTCATTCACTTACTCATCCATCCATCTATCAGCGAGCATTTTCTGTAAAGGGCAAGAGAGCAAATAGCTTAGGCTTTTCGGGCCATAGGATCTCTGTTGCAGCTACTAAATTCTGTCCTTATAGCGTGAAAGAGCCGGGGACCACACATAAACTGATGGGTGTGACTGTGTCCCATTATAACTTAATTTTTAAAAACTGGCTCTGAGCTGGATTTGGCCTGCAGGCCATAGTTTGCTGGTCCCAGATGGACTGTATTACTCTTCGTGCTTTAGCAGTAGTTAAGTGTTCAATAAGCATCATTGCTGGTTGAGAGAGGGCTGGAGAAGAGGCATGTGTGTGTGAGAGCTGAGATGACACATTACAGTTACAAATGGGAACTTCCTTCTCTATCCATCCAACTGGTTCCCCTCTTCATCTGGAAAGAAGTTTAATGCTGATGTCCATCCTGGTAGAAAGAAAGACCCCGGCCACCCTGAGTCACGATTCTCCTTCTATAGCAGCCAAACTCCTGGCATGGAGGCAGGAACTCCATCTGGCCATGGTGGCTTCCTGGACACAGAGGCTCGGCCGAGATCTCCTGGACCACACCAAGAAGAAAGCCACGGCTGGTGAGGGCTGTGGGGGTGGAGGCAACTCTCTTGGGGCTGGAAGATGTCCAATTACAATGACTTGGTTTCCAGTGCCTGGCTCTAGAGGAAACTTTCTCATCTTTCTATGGTGGAAGATCCTAATTATTTCATCATTTTGTTCTTGGACTTCATTAACCCACCCCCAGAAGCACTTATATACATGACTCAGTTTCTGGCCATTCTGACTTTCACTTATTTTTGGGTTAAGCTCATCTCTCCCTTTCACGGATCCATTTTCTCTCTCTCGTATCTCGTCTAAAGAGCTCCTGGCTGCCGTGCCCCTCATGTCCCCATGTCATTCTCCTCTGTCTTTCCAGCTTCCCCTAACTCAGGTTAGTTAAGAGAAGGGTGCAAGTGTGAACAGAGGAAATAAAATAATTGCATGAGGGGGAATATTGAACTTCTAATGCACTGTAATTACCAAGTGATCTTATCTCACCTGTGATGGGTCCCAGTGGGATTTATGGCCATATTAACAGTGGTTTTCCCATTACATTACTTAATGAATAATATCTAAGCTAATAACCCGCCAAAACACCCCAGTAACAACAACATAACTCCCTTCACTGTAATTATTATTTTTTCCTAATGTGGTGGTTTTTATAAAAATACTGATGTTTCTTTACTAGGTCCTTGTCTAACTACTTGCTTAAATAATGGGCCCTATTAAATTGCATTCAGTGGTAGCGGGCCATATGTTAGTTTTCTACTGATATCTTTCTACTGACGGACTTGGGTTTTCAGGCTCTCCTAGGGCCCTGGAGGTGGTACCGCCTCCCCTCCTTCCCCCTGCCCACCCCCTCATGGCCTCCTTCCCACCCCCTACCTGGCATTGGTGGCATTTAGAGAAGCAGAACGAGGGCCTCAGCTGTGCAAACACAGTACTTCTGTTTATTTTGGTAGCCTCCGAAATATTTGTTGAAAGTTATTCGAGCAGAAAGGCTGAATGGAGATCATTGCAATGTGTCAAATTAAGGAGTGCTTAATGCCTGCCTAATCTCTTGGTAATTACTGTTGGGGCAGCGGAAGCCTTCAGAGCCTGGGAAGAAAGCTAATGATAGTGAGAGACACCAGGCTGCCCGGGCAGCGTGGCATTGCTCCTTGGCACAATTAGAGGCCCTACTTGGATTTGAGAGACAGAGGTTCTGGCACTTAAGAGGGAGAGGATCGGCCTTCGGAGGGGAGGGGTCAGACAGGAGTGTCAGCCGGGGTCACTGGACAGGGGACTCCTTCAGCTGGGTGTCACTTTCCTAATGGTGTTCTAAACTGTGACAGCCTGTGCGTGTGTGCGTGTGTGTGCGCGCGTGTGTGTGTGTGGCTGCACGCACACAGATGTCTGACCTCAGGGTGTTTGGTGGAAGACAGACAGAGAGTTTTTTTCCTAATTTTCCCATCTTTGTCTATCTTTGTGTCATCCAGTCTCTCGTCTTTCTGATTCTTTCTCTTTGGCTTACTTTTCTTTCTTTCTGAATATCTCCTCTCCTCTCTCTCTCTCTCTCTCTCTCTCTCTCTCTCATGATCTTTGCCTGTGTTTTCCAGCTTCTCCGCCTACCCGCCCCCATCTCCATTGCTCTCTCTGGCTGATCTCTTTCACCAGCATTTACCTCAATCCATCAAGAATTTTTATAGAAGCAGAAAATAGTCAAGAAGCAGGTAAGGAAGAAGAAAATAAAATCCTTAACCATACCCCCAAACTCCACCTAAAGAGGATGGAGAAAAATGGGAATTGAAAGAGCCCAGCAAGCAAATTCACAGAGAAACAAACTGGAAAACGTGAAGTCTCCGACAGAGAGATCTGTGGTGGAAAAATCGTGTGAAAGGAAAATTGCACTTCAGAGATCAGAGGAAATACTTTAATACTATAAATTCCTAATACAGCATTTGGAACCCAGCCCCAGAGGTCACTGGGAGCCTCAGTGATCTGACAGTGGCCCTCAGCAGGGGTTCAGCCGTGTGGGCTTCAGTCCCAGCTGAATCACCCACTCGTCTGGTGACTTTGAAGAAGACATTTAACTCATTTGTAAATGGGATAGTACTTAGCTACCAGGGGCGGTGTAAGAATCAAAGGAAATGCTCTGAAAAGAATAAAATGCTATATCAGTCAATCAAACAAGCAAGCCATCCACAGGGATTAATGTGCAATGCACAGATAATTGGAAGGCCCACAACTTGGTATAATTACATAGATCATCACTGCTGCTGGCTTAGTCAGGAGTTGTTGCTTGGAAGGGTTGCTACCTTTTTGCACAGAGTGGACTGGAAGGGATGGAACTCTGTGCCTTCCTGGATATTTCTCCAGCCACGCTTGGGATCTCAGGAGACCCAGGGATGCAGCGAGTGCCTGCAGGGCACCAGGCAGGGAAGCCCTGGGCTTGAGGACAGAGGACGTCAGAAGGTAGACGCGAGTTTTAATTGCAATGCGGAGGGACCAAGGATAAGGGAACCTGAGTTACTTCTGAGGGGATATTGAGTGTCATGTCAGGAGATGGCAGGGAGATACGGCATCTTGTTTATCCACACGTTGTGTCTTGCTGATTTCTACTTGGTCATTAAGGTCTAGGGCAGCAGAAAGAAGGAAATCTGAGGTCAACCAGTGGTTCTTTGGAATCTCCATCCTGTGTTGAAAGGATGCTATAAACTGACTGCCCTCTGGGATGAGAAATCATCTCAAATATGGAAGCCTCCTAATCAAGAAAGAAAGGACAGCCTCCTTTTGGGACAAAATTCTGGACCATCAGGTGCAGAAGAGCCCTTCAAGGCAACTTCAAGACCCCTCGTTTTGGAGGTGAAGCTGCAGCAGAGGATGGAATTTCTTTGTCTCCCAGCTTCTCGCTCTGAGGAGTCTGGTACCTGGCCTCTCCCTGGTGAGCATAACTGTGTATAAATAGTGAGCATCTTCAGATTTCCTAATAATCAGCTGAATGGATGTTGTTTTCCCAGAGGACAGTTCTATTTGTAGACCTTTCTGAACAGCAGCCGTGGTACCTGATGGGAGAGAACATAGTAAATTCAGCAGGCTTGTAACTTAAGAGTTTCTTTGATTTCCCTGCTGGGTAGAGTCGAGCCTCTCTCCCAGCTGGGGTTGGAAATTCAGTCTTCCAGAGGAGATGCAGAAAGGCTGGTCAGGGCCTCTACCCTCTGCTCCTGCTGTAGACAATTTGCTGGGTCGGTGATGCTTCCTGGGGACCAAAGAACTTGGTGTCAGCTTGATCCTTCCTGCCAAGGATGCCCATCCTCTCCTTAGCAGCTCGGGAGCTGTGAGAGTTGAGGGTGCAGAGGGAACCCAGGTTCTGCGAGAGACCGGCTGGGAAATGCATAGGAATTGTGCCGGCGTCAGATGGAGGGAGACAGAGGGGACGGCAGGTCCGTGATGGAGGAAGGCGAGGGGGACAGACAGTCTGAACTGTCCGGTTCCCATCACAGAGCTTGGCAAGCAAGAGGTTCATCATTAACTGTCAAACGGTGGTTTTAATCAGCTCTGCTCCTCAGGGGAAGATAGATTTAATATCAAGGCACGTTTTCAGAGCCATTAGTTTAATTATGACAGGTGTCTGCAAACTGGACGACTCTGCTTTCAGACCTGAGTGACACTGTTTAATGCTCCAGGCCCAGGGGACGCTGGGCTACTTTACCAAGATGGGCCTCCATTAAAAGTCGAAGTGATTCTCGTCTCCCCTCCTCCCCTGTGTCTCCCTTGCCCTCTGTCTTTATCTGCCACCGTCCACGTCAAAAGAAGGAAACAGATAGAAAATTATGCTCCCGTAGAAGAGAAAATAATTTGCTTGCCCATTAGAATTCGGCTCACTGGGGCTCCCAGCAGCCGAGTTCCTGGTCAGGAGAAAGCCGTTATCATTTCCTTCTCTTTCCAGAAACATTTAGCACCGCATCTAGGGTAACTGCCTGCTGGTGTTGTGTGTTTGGCGGAGAGCGCTAGCAGGGCTGCTCCCTGACTCAAGGAATGGTGAACTTGACTGTGCTCCCTGTGTGGGCAGAGGCAGTGTGGGAGGCGCTGACAGAGTGGAGGCTGGGAGGGGGCAAGCCCAGGGGTCCAGGTCACCCACGTCTCAGCCTGGAGCCTGGCTCTCCGCTACTCTGTGCGTTTCCTGGGCTCCCATCCTTTACGAGAGTTTCCTCTCCCAAGATGGCCCCATCTGTCCCCAGACCTCACCCTCGGATTGACCAGCTGGTCCACACTGGCTGGGTGATCAGGGGCCGAGCACAAGGGTTCCTAAAACTCGTATCTACAGGTGCAAATGGTTGGGCTAGAGGAATAGTGCTTTTCAAAGTTTTTCTGTTTTCTTGTTTGTTTTGTAAATATTTTGTAACTCAGTTTTACTTTTTTTTTTTTTCCCGGCTGCACCGCGCTGCATGTGGCATGTCAGTTCCCGGACTAGGGATGGAACCTGCACCTTCTGCCTTGGAAGTGCGGAGTCTTAACCACTGGACCCCCATGGAAGTCCAGACTTTTTCTGTTTTGTTGAAACATAAAAAACGGCATCATAGTTGTCCCCACATTAAGATGAATAAAGAGAGCCGTCTGGCGGCCACGTGGCCCGCTCACTGGGCTGCCCTCTCCTGCCTCAGGGAGGCGCTCACGAGCCCAGGGCCCAGACCACCTGCAGACAACAGCCTCTGAGGACCCACCTGGCTTTGCTGCGTGTGACTCCTGAGGCTGGGACCCTCATCCTAGGGAATCATCCTTGCAGAGGCAGCTGATTGGGTCAGAACACAGCAGGGATGAGGGGCCTCCAGGTTGGAGCTGAGGATACATTTATTTCTCTGGTTAGTTTATATCCAAGGTCGGGATGCCTTGGTAGACCACCAGGCTGGGGAGCACTGTTTCTTACCTCGTCCTCTCAAGATCCCTTCCGGGCTCTTTCTGCTGCCCTTTTTCTGCAAAGGATGGGCAGGCCAGACAGAAGTGTGGCCCGGCCTCATGCCTGCCTGCAGAGCCAGGGACAGGGGAGGCCAGCCTGACGCCTGTCCTGTCCTGTCCTGACGCCTGATGGGGTAGCTGAGCTGGGCTCCTTCCCTGGTGTACAGGGACCTCTGCTGCACGGCCAGGCGGAGAGAGAGAGGGGGAAACCTAGGCCGATCATTGGCATGGCCTTCCCAAGGAGCTGCATTCACCGTGGCCCTGACCACTGCAACGAGGCAGCTCCCACCAGAAAGCTGCCCAGCTTCTGCTCTCCCTACACGGGGAAGGTCAGACCAGGCCTGACCTTCCTCGGTTCTTTTGTAACTACTGCTTTCAAAGTAGAAACCAATCATCACTCTCTGCAGACCAAAGGAAGCAAACGGACTTCAGGAAGGACCTGCTCTGTGTTTCTCAGGACCCGCCCTTTGCTGTGTGGCTGTACTGGGACCATACTTGGAGGCCTCAGAATGTGTGGGGTTCTTTGCTTTTGCTCCTTCAAAAGGGGTTTGTGTGAGGGAAGGTTGAGAGGAAGAATCTTTGGGGCAAGTTTTCGGTGAAATCATTGATGATGAAAGCTCACCTCTCTGAGCAACTTCAAGCCCACCTGTTCTGTCGGGGCTGCCCCAGGTCACCTTCTGCAAAGTCCCTCACTCTCAAGGAAGGACGCGGCCATTCTGTGCTCATTTGTTTATTCCCTTGGTTCACTCATTCAGGCACAAACTCAATCATCAATGCGGGGAGGAGACAGCCCCTGTACCTGTGATATGGTATCCGATGGGAAGGACGTTCCTGGGATCGTCTGCGTCCATTAATCCAGGAAGCCCTGCCTTTCCACCCGAGAAGGGGGTCCTGGCTGTTAGCTGGGAATCCCTTCTCTTAGGGACAACGATGGAGGGCGAATGGTGATACCCATAGGAATCAGGAAAAGCTGAGCCCCTTGGACTGCCTGACGTCTCATTGCACCCGGATGTTACACAAGGCCATGGGCATTTTTCCTTGGGAGCCTGGAGAATACAGTCCTGCATTTCAGCCTTTGCAAATACAGCAGGAGCTGCACGCTGGAGGGTTGATGCATGTTTTGGGGAGTTTGTGCATCTAGTGGGTGTTAGGGATGCCCTTCCAGGAGCAATCAGTGGTGGAGGAGGATGACCTCATGCTCTTCCTTGCCTGCTGGCTCTCACTGGGGAATGCCCTCGCCCCTCATTTCTGCAGGCTCTGCCCTCCACGGACCCCCCTCACACCTACGAGCATGATTCCTCGTCTTCTCCACCGAGCACTGGTCTGCTCCACACTCTTGACCATTTGCTTCCACTGTACTGCACTTCACAGATTTGGGGTTTGTTACAAATTGAAGGTTTGTGGCAACCCTGCTTCGAACAAATCCATCCCCCCGTTTTCCCAACAGCATCTGCTCGCTTCGTATCTGTGTGTCACATTTTGGTAATCCTCGCAGTGTTTCAAACTTGTTCATTATTATTATAAGTATCATGGTGGTCTGTGATCAGTGACCTTTGATGTTGCCACTGCTACTCGCTGAAGCCTCAGAGGATGGGTAGCATGTTTCAGCAATAGAGTATTCTTTAATTAAAGTGTGTACATTCTGTGTTTTAGACATAATGCTGTTGCACACTAAATAGACTACAGGGTAGTGTAAACATTAATTTTTTTTTTTTTTGCTGTACGTGGGCCTCTCACTGCTGTGCCCTCTCCCGTTGCGGAGCACAGCCTCCGGACGCGCAGGCTCAGCGGCCATGGCTCACGGGCCCAGCCACTCCGCAGCATGTGGGATCTTCCCGGACCAGGGCACGAACCCGTGTCCCCTGCATCGGCAGGCGGACTCTCAACCACTGCGCCACCAGGGAAGCCCAAACATAACTTTTATATGCATTGGGAAACCAAAACATGTTTGTGGGACTTGCTTTATTGCGATATTCACTCTACACTCACTTTATTGTGGGGTTGTCTGGAGCTGAACCTGCAGTATCTCCGAGGTCTGCCTGCACGTAGTCTGAGTTGAGCCCTGGCTCTTCCTTTTGCTGAGTCCTGTTTCCTCAAGGAGACTGGAAGTGCTGCCAGACCAGGGCCATCTCTCTCTCCCCTTGCCTCCCCAAGTCTCTAGGGTCCCTAGTATATCAGCAGGGAGAAATTTGAGCACATAGATACACCTGTAAGATTTAATTGACTCTCTTTAGAAACTCTTTCGACACCAAGGGGGAAAGCGGGGACAGGGTCGGGGTGGGATGAACTGGGAGATTGGGGTTGACATATATACACTAATATGTATAAAATAGATAACTAATAAGAACCTGCTGTATAAAAATAAATAAATTAAATTAAATTAAAAAAGAAACTCTTTCAGTGGAGTATTGTTTACAAACCGTGTTCAAATATTCTCTTGATGGCTCCTGGCCTGGAAATTCAGTTTAAAATTTTCAAGCTTCCATCAGTCTTAAAAGAAGTAAGTGCTAGTAGGATGCAATGTTACCAGACAGTGCTGCCTGGTACATACTGAAGAGGTGAAAGGGCCTAGCTGTTTGGGAGATGCAGAATTGACATTTCCTTCTCTCCTGATTGCCCAGAACAGAGGCTTCCAGGAAACTTGAGCAGAGAAGAACTTCCAGGTCCATAAATCTTCTAGACATGGTGGAATGAAACTCATGGTTCCAAGGCCTTTGATGAATATTAAAAAACCATCTCTGCATACCTCTCACATCCTGTGTAAAGAAACCCCAGAAAACAACAACATTTCTCCATTTCCTTGTGGGCCTTCCTTCTTAGGTAGAAGCAGTTACATCTGTTTGTTTTATCTATAGACCCTGTCGAGAGGATGTGGTAATGAGTTTTGTATATTAGACAACCAGACAAAATGCAGAGTCCATATAACAAATTATACATATAAGATTCAACCCCAGGATATGAAAATCGAGCATTTGTAGAAGGTATAAGTTGCCACAGGAGAGGAACTGTAACTCGAGGGCTGACAAACTGTGCAGGTTCAAAAGGGCTACTTATTTTTTTATTTGATAGCAGAAGTTCACAGCTTCGAAATTGCAATATCATATTATATCACTTCCAAGTGACTTTACTTTCTAATTATAACAGATGCAACAGTGCTTTGTAACTGGACTCTATTTTTTTCCCTTTCTAAAAAAGGCGAGAAAAATAAACAGATTTTTAAAAAATGCACAGAGTAATTAGTTTAGTGACTAATTAGTTGAAATCACTGTGACTAGTTTACGTTACTGACGTCGCAGCAAGTTGCTTGGAAACAATGCAGGGTAGGGTAGAGACTGCTCAGGACATTCCAGGTTATGAATTTGTACAGACCTGATCAGCCTGGGGATTGTACGTATTATGATTCATCTGAAAATGGTTAAGTATGGACAGTTTTTTAAGGTTTTCTTGGCTTGTCTTTTCCAGGGATTAAACCTGAGTTCTTATTTATTTTTTTTTTTACAATGTTGTGTTAGTTTCTGGTGTACAAGAAAGTGAATCAGTTATGCATATATTTATATATTTTCAGATTCTTTTCTATTATAGGTTATTACAAGATATTGAATATAGTTTCCTGTGCTGTACAGTAGATCCTTGTTGTTTATCTATTTTGTATAAAGTAGTGTGTATCTGTTAATCCTAAGCCCCTAATTTATCCCTTCCAAACTTGAGTTCTCCATCATTTCTGGGTTGGTGGTACAATCAGGACAAAATCTGTGAGTTTTTCTCATTCATCTGCAGAAGTTGAGAGCACAGTACTTCCTGGGCACCATGGGCATGTGCGGGGTCTATGAGCTCCAAGATATGACCTATAGATAAAATGTCCTGTGGCCAAATCGGTTTGGAAAACACTGTGTCATTTACCTCTTGAATATTATCAGTATATACGATTTATGAAAGATCTACAGTGTCAGAAATCTGTTTTATTTTGTTTAACACAGTGTTTCCTAGTCCTCATTGACCAAGAGTTTTTTTTTTTCTTTTTGACATAATGCTCACTCACAGACACATAGCTAAGTAACATCTTGAGAGTCACACCATTTTGTAGTGTATGGACACACGTTTGATGCTTTCAGCGCTCTCCAAAACTAGCTAATTGGCTTTCTTCTAACCTGTTATATCGTCCTCTGCCGCTCATCAACCCCTAGAAAGCCCCAGCTTTCTAGAAATTCCTTCTTCAAACTGCCGGCAACATGAGTCTCTCCTACCCCATGGATGTATTGACTATACCAATAAGAAGTGCTTTACAGGGTCTCAGGCCCGAGAGTCAGGGATCACGCTTGAAGACTGGGGGTCAAAACTGTGTGGAACTTTCTTCTTACAGTCTAATTAATATACCAAATGATAAGAGTAATTATTTTTTGAAAGCCAAATGGGGGCCATTTATCAGTAACCTGAGTTTTTTTTAAGTTTTGCTTTCAATAATGGAGAGTAATATGGAACAATGGAGCAGACATGGGCAGTGGACAGTCTGACCTGGTCCCACTCAACACCACCTGTGTGATTTTTTCCTAAACTTCTGATACCCAGTATCCTCAGGGGTCTAAAAATATATAACCTCCCAGGCTTGTTTTGAGAATTCAGTGAGAAAATGGAGCACATAGGGCTGAAGAGTACACGCTGTGATTTAGATGTGCAAGAAAGGTAAATCTTTATTTTTAATAATGGAATTATAGTTGGTTTATGGGCTCTCAATCTGCCTAAAGCAGATAAAGTGTTCTAATTCTTTCTTCTACCATGTGCAGTTATTATTCTCAGCCAGATTTAGGTATTATTATCTCGTGGAATGTCCAGTTCCTTTGCAAGGATGGGCGGACGCCAGATCATCTTTCTCCTCCTTCTTCCCATGTGGTCCAGGGAAGGAGGTCCTGTTCCATGTGGCCCAGGCCTCTGCTGTGAGCGATCTTATCTGCTTCCTGGAAGCAGTTGCTCTCGGACCTTGCTACTGTCTCTGGTTTCAAAGCCCCTGTCCTCTTCTACCTCCTGGTCCCAACCCCATGCCTCTTGCAAACCATCAGTCCTCTCAGTACTTCTGGGTCCAGGGGAATGTCTGAGTTTCTGTTGTACTTCACACAGTGGCAGGAAGCCCTGAAAGCCCCTCCACCTGGACCACTCCTTCTGCCCAGGCTGGTTGATTGCAGGACAAGAAGCACTGACTCTGATGTCCCTGAGTAGTTCCAGGCTTTTTAGCGGAAGACCACACAGTCTTCTCTGCCTGGTTCAGGTAGAAAGCTGTTTATGAAATGATATCAAGTAGCTTATAGAGTCCCCTGAGCCATTCAGAGACCTGAGTTTGGATGCAAGTGGCCAGGAACAGAGAAGTCAGAAAATAGCTGCATGACAGAATGTTCTAGCAAAACAGTCTCATGCATTGGCACCCTTCTTGCTGCAAACTAGACATAAGAGACTCCTGCACAGCTGCCTTAGAAGGCCTGGTGGCCTTGGGTGCTGGCCTCACCACACTATCTAGAGTCCAAGCATCTGACCCTGAAATCACATTGGACTCTCTTGCCCTTGTTCTCTTTCCCGGTCATTTGAGAGTGTGCTTGCTTTGACACAACCTAAACAATGTCTAAAACCCTAAATGTCAGGGACTAAAACGCATAGGTTCTCTTTAAGATTTTCAGCCTTGGAAAATTGATCAGGACCCAAGAAAGAGGTTGAATGAGAAATGAGTTAGAGAAGCCACAGCGTATGCAAAACTCAAGCCTTAATGGGGTTGGTTCCCTTGGCGCATTTGTGTCATCTTGTCTCTCCCTTCCCCAGCCTGTCCCCAAGGCGCTCACCCTGGGTCTTGTCCTCCCCAATTCTTTCTACTTCTGTTTAGAATTATATCTATTCTTCCATGCAGGAACATTGCCCTGGCATCATTTCCTCTAGTCTCTCTGCACTGTGTTTTACAATAAAACTTTATACCTATTACACCTAAAGAAAAACTTCTCTGATGGAACACACAAAAGGAAATTATTCTATTGCTCAACAAAGCAAGGATTTCAAGAAAAAAACATCTCACTGTGGGATTTAGAAAACACACAACTACTTTGAAACTGAAGCTGGTCCATGGTATCTGGAGCAGAGAAAGCTGTTTAGTGGCTAGAGGGCGTGGCAGAGACTGGCCGGATGGCACTAAAGCTCTCCTTCTTCCTGGGCTCACAGGAGGTCCACACAGTTCCCAGCCTCCCCCGAAGGCAGGGAGGGTCCACGTGACTGGGTTCTGGCCAGGAGCACGTGCATGACCATATACACACCATCCCTGGACCTCTGTTTTGTCCTCAGTTGTTGGCTGGCTGAATGCAGAGGTCCCAGCGGGGAGGCCCTACAAGATGGCAGAACCACAAAATGGAAGGCCCCAGGTCTCCAAATAACCACACAAAAGACTTTCCACTGAACTCCTAATCAAAGGGTAACGTGAATAAAAAATAAAGTATGTATTTGTTAAGCCACTGAGATTTCTGAGTCGCTATGATATCAGCAATGGCAATTACTGTGAGCGTACAGCAAGTATAGTGTCGTACGGTCTATCTGTGCCACGGCCATGGGGTCTAGCATAGGGCATGGTCAAAAGCAGGCACTTGAAGGCAAGTAATTTGTCCTGATGTAAGATTCTTCATCTGCAAAATGGATGCAATGGTATCAGTTTTATCCTCTCAGCATTGCTAGGAAGGAAGAACAAATAAACACACATAATGTCCACTGCAAAAAAAAAAAAAAAGCAAGCACTCAATAAACCTTAATTCCTCTGTACAAGACCTAAATCAATGACAAGAGCTGAGCACCAAAAGGACGATGCGTTTCAGGTACCTAGTCAAACACACTGATTTGAAATTAGGGACATCAGATTGGATCAAGAAGATAAAATGAACACCTGTGCACGCCTTCCTCAAGTACCTTATCTTACTTAGCTGTACTCACGGCCCTATTGGTATTGGTACTGGTAGTACCTCCTATAACCTATGGGGGAACTGGGGTTTAGGGAATTTCAGCAAACTGTCCAGGTTAAACAGCTGGCAGTGATCACACTTGGATTCAAATCCTGACATTTTCATTCCAAAGCCTGTGTTTTGTCACCATGTTTTGTGTCACCGAGGATTCTAGCCTGGTTTGATGTCCCACGATATTTTAATCTCTGGAGGCCACTTTCTCGTTTCCCAAGTGACTAGTCCTGTGCCTGGTAGAGATTCAAAATATGTTGACTTAATGATTGCTGGGTGTGAACTCTCGCAGATGTGAATCCAAGAAACTCTAGATAGAACCGTCTTTTCCCCACAAATAGGCAAATTACAAAAGGGCAAACAAACAGATGAGGTCTACATGAGGCTGTCTCAGAGTGAATAGCAGCCATGCTTGTCCCCAGATGTAAGAAGACCATCACTCTTAGGTGACCAGCATGGCAAGGGCGTCTCAACCCTGAGAGCTGAACATCACTTGTGAAATGGCCTCTGGTCCTGGAGGACTGGTTCGCTTCCTCTGGAGCCTGCTAAAGCCATGGTTCTGTACTTCAGGTTTCTGGTTCTGTATTTTATGATTGAAGCCAAGTTTACACAGTCATTCCTGTTTTGGTATTAAAAAACAATTTTTATAATTATAATAATAATTATTATTAGTGTTATTATTATTATTTGTTTTGAAAGTAAGGTATTTCAGCATGGAAAAGAGTAAGGAAAAAACACTCATAGTTTCTTCACACAGAAATAATAATTATTAGCATTTTGGTTTCTTTCCTTGTAGCCTTCCCCATGTGTGCATATATAATGCAGTTATTTTTATACTGAATACACAGCATTCTCCTTTTTCACATTATATCCTTTGTGTTTTCCCATGTCATTACATATTCTTATGAATAGTCTTGAAAAACATTGTAATGGAATAATAAACCATCTCAAACATATAACATAATTTATTTAAACAGTTCCTTCTTTGGGGAATTTAAGTAGCTAAATTAATGTAGTTAATGCTATGTGAAAATAAATAATGGTGTGATGAACATCATTGCATACATGCCATTATGTCTTATTTCCTTAAGAGAGTTTCTTAAGAATATTTATACAAGGAATAAAGTATAAATATCTATGAGGTCTTTAATACATATTATCAAATGCTTTTAAAAAATGTATGAACATATGCTTCCACCAGCAATATACTATCTATCCATCTCACTATTCACTCTTTAGCATGAAGTTGTAGGATTTCTGAAGCTAGGGTCCCATGGATTTTTACATGATCCAGAGGTCTGAAGAGAGCCCAACAAGTTTATGCCAAATTTTGTGTGAATGTACATTTTTCTGAGGAGAAGAGTCTTGATGACAGAATGTTTAAGAATTAAATGATTCTTGTGAGTCTATTTTTTTCATGTCTTAGAGAATAAATGAGGTTGAACATGTCTTCATATATGTGCGGGCCGTTTGTCTTTCTCTTCCTGAGAATTGTCTCCTCCTATTCTGTTTATGTTCCATTGAAGTATTTGTCTCTGTCTTTTTGATTTCTAAGAGACTTTTATATATGAGGGATGCTAATCCTTTGTATGACATATTTGTGTACTAATTATTTCCCTAGTTTGGTGGCTTTTTTCATAAAGAGAGATTTAAAATCACTAAGGAGTCAGTGCTATTGAATATTCCCTTTGTTACCTCATCCATCATTTCTACGTTTAGAAAGGCCTTTTCCAATTAGAGATCAGTACAATATATGTCCATAATCTCTTGTAGTGTTTTATGGTTTGCCAAGTATTTAATCCATCTTGAAGTTAACATCTTATTCATTCATTTATCCATTTCTTCTTGTAACAAATATTTACTGTGCCCTAATTATGTTTCAGGCACTTAATGTGGAGTGGGAATTTAATTTGATATTTTCCTTGACTGACTTGATCATTTTTCTCCATTACCATTTGTTGTATTCCCTAGTGCTTCCTTTATTACCTTTTATTAAATTTATTAAATGCTAAATTTTACTATTAGTATTTTATATTATTAACATGTCTACTTACATATTATACATTTTTATTAAATATTAAATGTGTTAATTGCTACACTAAATGGAAATATTTATTACTTTTAATAGTAAATAAATTTAATAATTATCAAGAATATATGGTATTTTTGGTGCCATTTCTTTTATTTCATTCATCTTTCTTTGACTCTTCCACTAATTCCACACTCTATAGGCAACTGTAGCTCTAGGATTTATTTTAATATTTGATAGACCTTGCTTCTCCTCAGTGCTCTTCTACAAAATTCTTTGCTATTTTAAACTATTTTTTCAGACGAGTATCAGAATCATTTTTCCAAGAAAATTGGTGTGATATTTAGCAATTTCACTATGAACACACTTTTGGTCCTTATTTATATTTTATCCTCTTTATCTCTCATAAGATGATGATATAATGTGCTCATATCTTGACAGCTCACATAAGCTTTGGATTTCTAATCATTTCTACTGGTATTCCTGACAGATTTTCATTGTTGCTGCTTTCATATGCATAGTTGGATGCTTTTGCATTTGAGATACGCCATTTCCTGTCTATTAATTCATTCTGTATTGTAAATTGTGTCTTTCGATCTCAGATTTCTGTCCCAGATGATACACAGCTACTGGGATCTGGACTAACTGTGCTGCAGCCCAGGCAACTTCCAATCCCACCCTCATGCTCCTGTGTATCCTTGAAACAGACTCTCTATAATGGAAGGCAATGCTCTGCTGCAAGAATCTTCTTTGTGATCTCAAAGAAGTCATGAGGGACGCACAACTAAGTAGATTTTGTCACTCACATCAATTTCAGGGTCTTTTCCCTTGAACCAGATAACTCTTCTTTTCATTTTTATAGTTGTAGCTTTTTCTCATTGTTTCATCCAGTATTATGCTCTAGGGGTTGGTACTGCTTTTCTTTTCATTTTTATATGATAGTTTTTCCTTTCTCTATTACCTAGTTTTGTGTCTTTGGGTTTGTGTTGCTAATTCCTTTGTTCTTTTTTGCTATATACGTTGTGTTTTATTTATTTATTTATTTTTAATTGAAGTATAATTGATTTACAATGTTGTGTTAATTTCTGCTGTATAGCAAAGTGATTCAGATATATATATATGTGTGTATATATATATATATATATATATAGTCTTTTTTATTAATATATTCTTTTCCATTATGGTTTATTACAGGATATTCAGATTCAGATTAATGGAGACTCAGATGCCATTTATGGTTCTTCTTTCTTCTTTAGCGAAGCTCCTAAAACAAACGTGTGCAGTAGCCTTCGTACCAGAACTCTTTCATTTCTGCTCCTTTTAGACTCCCACTTAAGCAAGCAAAGCACCTTTAAGCTTCCTGTTGTGTTGTGAACTGGAAACTGTGGTCTGTGAAGGATGAGAGAAAGAAGAGTCCATGGGAAGAAACAGGGTGTGGGGCTGCAGATAGAGTCTGTGCCGTTGGTGGGGGGTCCCTGCTAGCATCACTGGTTCAGGGCCTACATTCTGACATCTGGCAGAAGGAGATCCAGGCTACTTAAGCCCTTTTCTACTCTCTTAGAGAATGTGTTTCTAACTCTGGTTTAGAGTGTAGGACATAAAATTATGTGACCAACAGTCTATGTCTCCATCATTCCATGTTTACAATGCAGCTAGTAGCAATTTTTCATGACCTTTGACAGAGGGTCTTCTGTTACATTGAATTCACTGTACTGATTTCAATGTTTACGTGTGTGTATCTTTACTTGGGAAAAGGTGTTGTAGGGATATATTTCTTTCATTTATTCATTACACATTTATTTTTTATACTCGCCATGGTGTTAGTCCTAAAACTCCTCTTATAACAACATGTGATGTGGCATCTTCATGCTCACCCTTTATACCAGACTAAATCCATGCTGTGGGAAAGAAAGGCAGGGCTGTCAAGTACTATTTTAAAAATATCAGCCTAAATTTGTGTCGGTACTCCCCAAACGGGGTACACCTTCATCTGGGACAACTTGTACACTCTCCTCTGCCTTTAGGGCATCTTAGTGCGAAAGTTTGGGAATCACTGTTTTCACAATTGATATGATGCTACTAAAGGCCCTGGGAGCAGAGACATATGGGAAGGAAAGAGGAACACACCTGGAACCAGGGGGATCAGTAGACAATCACCTGCAATACCTCGGATGGGAGTTGATTAACACCGGAAATAGGCAGGTGGTGCTGGGAAAAAGAGAAAGGCTGGCATTTAAGATAGATTTAGGAACAAGAACTGATGGTTTGGTGGAAGAAATGAAGGAAACAGAGAGACATAAAGTGACTCCGAGTCTTATGGCATGAGTGGCTGGGAGAATGCTGGTACCATTATTTGCAATAGAGGGTTTGGGACAAAGATGCTGTGTGTTACAGAAGAGGAGCTACGAGGACCCAGGTCTCTAACGAGGGGGCTGATTTGGATGACTTATTCAGTGTTCCTTATATTAGTGTTTAATAAAGAAGATATAGGGAAACATATTGCTCTCATTACAGTGATTACCATGAGGGTTACTGATTACACGAAAAACTTGTCTCTGAGTAAGCCGCTTCCAGCAACATCCAGTTGTTCTGAAAGCACAGAGTCCTTGTCATATTCAAAAAAAACTGTCTCTTCTGTCATCAAGTTACCTTCCCCTCCCTACACAGGAACGAACTCTTTTAGATATGATACCTTGTCATGTTTATCTGTCCCCGTGACCTTTACATAACCCATGGAGACAGCAATGGGACAAAACGGGAACAACACAGCAGAAGCATTTTTGAGATAAGGGAGTCAGGCCCCTGGGCAGTGCGGGAGAGTCGGAAGCGGAGGACCCCTCGCTCCACAGAGGGGAGGTGCCCTTCACTGTCTACAGCCTCTGGGCAGGGAAGTGAGAGGAAACAGGGTTCAGGATATTCCTGCTTCATGGACTTGTTTCTAGTGAGACTGTTCAGTCCAGTTCCCTAATGGACAAGGAATCAAAGACATGGGCTCCATGCCACCCACAGGGTCTCCAGTCACTCCTCTGTCTTGGGTTTCAGTTTCCTTATCTGTCGTGTAAGTGGGTTCTCACTGTTCTAAAGCGCAGGGGGTCTCCGATTCTTCCGCATGTCCTACGGCGAGCCAAAAGCAAATAACAAAGAAGAGTACTGGTGACAGATAAAGCATCACTGTGATTCAGATGAGCCACAGAGAAATGATTTCTTTGGAGCCAGAACCAGCAAGAGAAGTTACTAGACCTTGCCTCAGCATAAAGGCGTTCTGGTGTTCGTTTGTCCAGAATCTGATCAGCTCCCCCGAACCAGCGTCACCTGAGAACAATGAGGTCCCCGTGTATATTGTCACTAAGAGGCTTCCCCTGCCTGCTCCCCCAGATAGAGACTTGGGCAGGCAGTGTCACTCCTTGTGGGCATGGTACTACCTCGATTCAAAGCATCACCTCCAGGATGAAATGAGTTGAGCATTCTCAGTCCAGTCTCCAGAGAAGGGCATCACCCACATCAGCAAAAGATGGGTCCTGGAGAAATAACTGAGATGGGATTTTCCCTCCCAGGGTTTCAGCTGCAGGCCAACAGGACAGTGGTGAACGTAGCCCAGGAAACCATATTCTTCAGCCTGGTAATGGCATGACTGCTTCTGTTACTAAAACCGGACACAGGACTGTGCTGGGATCCTCATGCAGAGGACACTGTGATAGAACATCCTCAGCAACAACCCTACAATGGATGTGGTGATGACAGTCACAGAGAGTTTCCCTCTAATACCCGTCAAAGTTAAGCTGATGGTGTCATCCCAACGGACAATTCAGTACAAGAGTTTTATAGACACCTTCATGAAATGGTCCAGAAAGGACTAGCTCTGCTGATTTGTTTTGATCCAAGGGTAGTGAGTGGTCTGCTTCAATTTTAGCCACCCACTGGCACCAGATTAATCACAAAAAGAGCCAATCCCGAGAGAGTTTTTTTCACTGAGGTTAACTCTCACTGGTAACAGTACCAATCCTGTGGTCTAGTGTATTAGTTAGGAGTGCTTTTGGCTTCAAGTAACCCGAATCCCATTTAACGGTGGTTTTATGACACAAACACATTTATTATTTACTCAATGGGGAGTTCCAAAGTTAATTTATCGTTAATTTAACGTTAATAAATTGTTAATTCAGCAGTTTAAGTTTGTCATCAAAAACATCCAGGCTCTTTCTTTCTACTCGGCTACCCTGAGAATGTGGCTTTTTGTTGTTGTGTTTGGTGCCTCGTGATTGCAATATAGCTGCTGTGGTGCCAAGCATCCCAACCATATTCAAAAGCACTTAGTATGAATCAGGCAATAGGCTTTCTTCTCACAGGTTCTATTTATTAAGAAAGTTCTGCCTTTCCTAGAGCAGACAGCCCCCAGCAGACAGCCCCTTCTATCACACTGGGCAGAACTGGGGCACTGGGCCACCCCACCCTGCAAGGGATTCTGGGAGAGGGCAAAGGAGCAGATTGTTGAGAATAACTTCTGAGCAGCCAAACAATAATATCTTCCACACCCAGTGAAGTGTCTGAGACAGAAGAAGCCTTCACCTTCCTTTAAGGAGTCTTCTTTTGTTTTCCTGGGCTACAAAGACCTTTAGAGGAGGAACAACAAACTATAGCTGCCTTGGACAAAAATCTATTCGAGCTTAAAATGCAAGAGCATTAGCTGCTCAGAGCCGTCACCAAGGAGAGATAAAATACGTCTGCTCTCTCAAGACCTGGGAGATGCTTGCAGTGTGATTATTTTTTTGGCTGGGAAAGCTGCTTAGCCAACAGAAAAAGGAACGTACCTGAACATTTATGAGTTGGCTTTTCAAAGACAGCATCTTCCTTTTCACCCCTCCCTCCTTCCCCTTCCCTGGAAGGGAACACTTAGCAAAACGAAATAAATTATCCGTGGGACCATGAAGAAATGCTCTCACTGGGTAATGCAGGCGAGCCTTGAAGCCATAAAGGCCAGCTTCAGAGCTTAGGTCATCCACAGAGGAGCCAGCTGAACGAGGAGTGGGCACTGAACTGCCCTTGTCACCTTGCTGCTCTGGGGACTGGAACAGAAGAGACCTGGGGCTGCTTTGCACTGACCCAAAGGACAGGGTGGGAAAGCTGTTATCACCTGAGGCCGCTCAGGATCATGAAATTGTGGAGCTAGAACAAAGCACTGCGGTGTCGTGAGCTGAGCCGGGGTGTGGAGCCAGGGGCCCTGGTTGCCAGGCCCTGCTTTCCCACCTTCTTGCTGGCTGGTGTCCTGTGACTCAGTTAACCCCTCTGCACTTTGCCTTACCTGGAAAATTGGGCTAATAAGAGCAACGTTGATCTCTGCATTAGACTGAATTGTGCCCTCCTCCCCAAGTTCACACATAGAAGCTCTAACCCCCAGTGTTTTGGGGGATAAAGCTTTCAGGAGGTACATAAGGTTAAGTGAGGTCATAAGGGTGGGGTCCTAATCCAACAGAGCTGGTGGTCTTATAAGAAGAAGAGAGAGATCTTTTGTTCTTTCTCTGCGAGCTCAGAGGCAAGGCTATGTGAGGACATGGAGAGAAGGTGGTCGTCTGCAAGCCAGGAAGAGAGGTCTCACCAGGAACCAAATCAGCCAGCACCTTGATCTTGGGCTTCTAGCCTCCAGAACTGGGAGAAAATACATTTCTGTTAAGTCACCTCGTCTATGGTATTTTGTTATGGCAGCTGAGCTGAGCTAATACAATCTTCTGGTGCTTGAAAGAAGCAGAGGAAGCAGGTGAGAGCGCTTTGCAGAGCACTTGTGCTCTGTACAGACCTTAAACGTCCTTATGCCTCGTGACCCAAACTTCTCATGCAGCAGATGAGGAATCTGAGGCCAGAAGGTGTTAAGGGGCTCTCCCAAGGTCGGCGAACTCTGGCTTCTGTTTTGGACGATGCACTCTTTCCCCAGAGAGGTGGCCTGTGGCCCCCCCGAGAAACGCAGACAGGCCTCTCCTGCCTCGACACCCTGCTGTTCTAGAAGTGAAGCTCAGCCCCTTCCTTCTCTGCAAAAAGCACCAGGATGGGACTCTTTCTGTTCTACTTAGCCACTCTCTCCTCCTGAGATGTGCACGTCCATGAGTTTTAGGGGATAAACAATCAAACCAGGACTTCTACTCATCCCAAACCTGCTGACCCCTGAGACTGTCTATCGATGTGCTGAAGATAAAAACATTTCTGTAAGGCTGGAATCTTTCAGAAATGTTACTTCTATCGAGTTAATACAATGATGTTTATACTCTAGAATATGCATATTCCGTCCCCTTTTTTTTTCTTTTTTTTTTTTTTTTTTTTTGCGGTACGTGGGCCTCTCACTGTTGTGGCCTCTCCCATTGCGGAGCACAGGCTCCGGACGCGCAGGCTCAGCGGCCATGGCTCACGGGCCCAGCCGCTCCACGGCATGTGGGATCTTCCCGGACCGGAGCACGAACCCGTGTCCCCTGCATCGGCAGGCGGACTCTCAACCACTGTGCCACCAGGGAAGCCCATTCTGTCCCCTTTTTGATTGGGGAAAAGATAATTTGGAATATTTTCTAACTCTACAGGGCCTGCTCCCCCAAAGAACAGGACCAGGTGCTGACCCGTCAAGTTGCTCTTGGCCTTGGGGGCTGAGGTGTGAAGGGGTGGCGCCTCACGGGACCCTCGGGCTTCCTGCAGGAGCTTGGGTGACTTCACTCGGATCAGTGGGAAACTGAGGCCTCTGGAAGTGGTACTTTCTAATTGATTCGAGGTTAAGCAAGGTTGCCTGCTTGCTGGCAAACAGTAGTTGCCTGGAAGGCAAGGCTCCTCAGCTTGGAGCCCGCACTGGGCAAGGGCATGGTTTAGGACGGGGTTAGGGGAAGCTGTCTGTGCATATCTCACACCTGGTCCTCCTTGTTGCTTTGTATGTGGTTTTTATTTTATTTTATTTTATTTACTTATTTATTTTATTTTATTTTATTTTAAATTTTTATTGGAGTATAGTTGATTTACAATGTTGTGTTAGTTTCAGGTGTACAGCAAAGTGAGTCAGTTATACATATATCCACTCTGTTTTTTTAGATTCTTTTGCCATATAGGTCATTACAGAGCATTGAAAAGAGTTCCCTGTGTTATACAGCAGGTCCTTACCAGTTATCAATTTTATATACAGTGGTGTGTATATGTCAATCCCAGTCTCCCAGTTTATCCCTCCCACCCCCCTCCTTACCCCCTGGTAACCATAAGTTTGTTTTCTACATCCATGACTCTACTTCTGTTTTGTAAATAAGTTCATTTGTACCCTTTTTTTTTCATGGTGTTTATTTTAACATCAGATTTTCATTCGTCTTTGACTGTCCGGGAAACACACACACACACACACACACATACACACCCCCCAAATCTCCCTCTAAGGAAGAAACTAGGTAGCTTATAGTTTCCTTCTGGGAAAAAAAAAGCGAAAAGCCCCACAAACCCCCTCTCAGTATGATGTCATAGGCTGTGCTAATTATTTTTTAGGGCGAGCATAATAAAACCCAGGTGATTTGCCCTTAGCATTTTCTCCTTCTCTTTATATAGCTCTGGATCATTTCCCCGCATGGCAAGCGATTACCACGAGTCCTGCAGTTTTTACCAGAAATTCTTTGTGGGAACCCGGCTAGAGCACGCAGAGGTTAATATGCTTTCTCACTACAAAATCTGGGCATTGTCTCGCGGATTGTAAGACATTCCTGTGACACGTTGAATTCAGACCATTTACAAGATCAGCAAAACAGAAGAGGTTCTTGTGGGGAGCTCTTTCCGCTAACGATCTCCTCCTCAGAACGGGGTTTATCCGAGTGTGATGTTCTGCCTGGCCTCCCTGCCTCCAGGACAGGGCTGGGTTCTCCAGCCCCGCTTCTCCGTGGGAGCTGAGGAATCTGGGGGTGCTCACGGTGGCCAGCAAGTACAGATGCTCAGAGATGTGCCTCCCCAGGGAACAGTGGGTTTTGTCTCATAATTATTGAATAATTTAAGATGCAATAATTGCAAGTGTTATACGTGTTAGCCACCTACCAGACGACAGCACTGACCACTGGAACAGAAACACGTGTTTGGAAGGACTCTCTAGGAAGGGGGACGTGGGCCATATACTGACTGGGATTGTTAGGTACTCTATCTGCTTCCCATCGGGATCTCAGCCCAGGTGTGACCTCCTCCAAGTACTGCTCCCTGACTGCCCATCCTATCTTGTCCTGCCACCCTGTCACCTCCCTCCCCTCCACCACTGGGCTTTGTCCTCCTCACGCCAAGCATCATTTTCTGAAATCCTTGCATTTGTGTGTTAAACTGATTCAGTGGCCATCACTCCCGCTAGAATGTAACCCCATCCTGTTACATTCACCCTTCTGTCCTCAGAGCCAACTCAGTTCCTGGCCCAGAGTAATTCCCAGTATCTGTGGAATTTTCACATATTTTGTCTCCTTTCCTATGTTGTAAGCACAGATGCTGGGTGTGAGACAGTGTTGGGTATCTTAGCATCCCCTCTGTTTAAGGATCTATCATTGATTTGCCCTTATTCATTCATTTATTTATTTGTTCATTGAAATGTTGACGCATACATCCACACTCTCTGCTAAAGTCTCTGTGACGGTTACCTTGTAGCTCACAATTATGCTATTTTGAAAGTACCGTCTGGGTTAGTCAGAGAGACTTGGGATTCTGCTTTCTGGCTCCTGAGATTAAGTTACAGGCTAACTGCCGTCTGTGACCCTAACTCCTCGCTGCCCTTGGAGATGAATAAACAGACGTACTGAATAGGGGCGCTTCCCCTGCACATCCCTGCCCCTTATGGTTTCTGGTATTCTGTTCATTATCTGCTTCACCATTTTACAGATGTGGAAATCGAGGCTCCGGGAGATTTAAGCAGCTTAAATGCTCAGCTGGTCAGCATTGGAGAGACCTCAGTCAAGAAGCATTTCGGGCTTCCCGGGTGGCGCAGCGGTTAAGAATCCGCCTGTAAATGCAGGGAACACGGGTTCGAGCCCTGGACCGGTAAGATCCCACATGCCGCGGAGCAACTAAGCCCGTGCGCCACGACTACTGAGCCTGCGCTCTAGAGCCCTCAAGCCACAACTACTGAGCCCGTGTGTCACAACTATGGAAGCCCGTGCACCTAGAGCCCATGCTCCGCAACAAGAGAAGCCACCGCAATGAGAAGCCCGCACCGCAACGAAGACCCAGCGCAGCCCTAAATAAAATAAATAAATTTTTTTAAAAAAGCATTTTCTCTGATTCTACATGGATGGGTTTTGTGCGTAGATCTCCTTCTGGCCTTTGTTAGCACAGCCAAAGAGGGCTCTGCCCACCTCTCTCTGGTCTATTATTGAGGGACCAAGCAAGGCAGGGTGACCACAGCCGTCAGGGAGGATTGAGAGTTGGAAATGCTTTCCAGATTGTCCGGCCCCTGGGTAAGGGCCCAAGGTCAGGAGACATGAAGTAATTTGCTCAATGTCATAGAATCAATCAGCGTCAAGGTCAAGCTTCAGACCCAGGTCTTGGGGTTCCCAGGCCAGTGCGTCCAGGCTCGTGCATCTCCGTGACCTAACCGGATGGCACTACCCGGCCTCCTGGGGGAAGGGCTACAGGGCTTGCTCTGCAGGGAGCAGGGCACTGGTGGTCCCCCTTCTGCTCCTCTCCGTTGCTCCGCTGCCCTCAGCACGGCTGCCCTCTCACAGCTTTCCTCCTCCACGGCCTTTCCATTCACCTTCAGCCTCTACTAGGTCCAGAGGCAACTCTCGGCTGAAGCTGGTATAACCGACGCCATGGCCAGTGGCAGGACTGTCCTCGGTTGTTTATGTGGCAGGAAACCCTATTCCCTTGGCCCTGTAGGATCCGCTCAAGGTGCCCCCTTCCCCACTCCACTGACCCCATTATTTCCCGTCAGACTCTCCCCTCTCTGCATCTGACAGCATCTGTGGTTAGCCCCTGCCCACTGCTGTCCTTTCCCCCAGGAAACTTCCCCATAAGCTGCAGGACAGTCCATCCTTTAAGCACAGACTTGGGCGTCCCCTATTCCACAAACACTTTTCAGCTCCCCTTGATGTCCTTTTCCAAATTCCTACAGCAATTATGATTTATGCCTCCTAACCCTCACTAAGGGATACAGCTTCTCCGGCTGTTTTCTGTCATTTAACATGGGGCTGTCTTGTTTCCCCAGCCAGATTATGAGCCCAGATCACGTGAATAACATTCTGGTCCCCAATCAGTACATATCCATGGACCGGCTGAAACAGAGCTTTTCACCTATTAACTTTTCAAATAGCAGATGACGAGATACGAACATGATCTTTAGTAGGTCAGGTGAGAGAGACGAGTTGCAGGTTAGTTTCACGTTCTGCTGTCCTTTGACTTCGAATGCCACTCACCGTTGGATTTGGGAATATCATTGCAGCCCCATCTCCATGCCCTCCCTGCCCCAACCTTTCCATGAATTTCTAGGAATTATTCATCAGCCGTACCCATTTCCAGCCTGGAGGTAGATGTCTTCCTTTAGCCTCTGCTCTCCCTGAAAGGAAGTCTCTCCCTTCCCGGCATCACGTGGATTACTCCGGTCATAGTGTTTGATGTCACAAGCCCCGATCATAATTTTTGTGGCTGGAACTGGTCATTGAGAGAAGTCACTCGGGCCCGTTGGAGAGCAGCCTTAACATTTTTTTCCAAGCGAAACCAAACCTGCTTTGACATCCAAGGCGGGTGCTGGGGAATATCAGTCTGAGAGGTTTCCGTTTTGATCAACAAGTTCTCCAAACTTCCTCCACTTTCTGCGATCTGACAGGTCCCTGCAAAACACAGCTCTGACCCTATAGAGGCCTCAGGAAGACGACTGAACAAGAATGCCATAAAAGCTGGGTTTTAACTTCATAAGAATAACAGCTGGTGAGACTTGGATGAAAAACATCCTGGGAGTCCAGAGAAAGAACTCGTTCACGAACACGCACACACACCCTGCAAGGCTCTGGACCACGTGCATCTCCATCTAATTAGAAGTGTACAAACCTCAAACATTTTTTTAAAAAGAGAGAAAAGTTGAAGCCGGTAGTGACTAAGGCTGAAAGGGAGAGGAGACCCAGGGCTCTCCCTGCGTTGCTCGTGGCCAGGCATCTTCTGCCATCTACCCTCACCCCAACTTTTCCCCCTCCTCTTCCAGACCCCTGAAGAAGGCATGACTGTTGTGGAGCATAAAGAAATAATTTCAAAAATCTTCAAAAGGCTGGCAGCATAAAAACCCCTGGCTCTGTCGTTGCTCTGTTTCTGCAAGCAGCAAAAGCTCCATAATTCTCACACTTAATGTAATTCCAAGGCATCTAAAGTGATTTACAGTCGGTTTACTGAATACGTTCAGCTTTATTTAATGTAACAGTTATGGCACATAAAAAGTTTATTGAAAATCCTTTGGGAGTGCGATTGAGTAAAAAAGAGTCGTTGCTAATACCATTACAGGAACAGGAGCAAAGGATTTCAGCCTGTTTTCTCTCTGACCTTTATGGTCCCAGGAACAAGGGTTATGGAGGGAAGGACGTCTCTCTGCCATCACGCGGACTTGCACCGGGCCAGCTCCCGAGCTGTCATCTTGGCTGTTTCTGGATGGCTCTTTCTCAAGCTTGGCTGGCAAGGCGACTTGGATGGTAGCCCTCGGTTTAGATTACCCTGGAGCCTCTATTTTTATGCAAAATCCAGGTTCAGAAAGACCCGCTAAAGGAAAAAAGACAACATAATCATTTTTTCCCCTCGAATGCTGCCCTGTTCTCTATTTTTTAATCAGCTCCACTCTCCGGTTGCCCCACCTTCCCTGGAATTAGGTTCAGCCTCCCTGAGTACCCCGCAGCCGTGGAGGGGAGGTGGAGGGACTTGAGCATATAGTTTAAGACCCTTTGCAACCGTCAGGTTTGGTTGCCACTCTGGAGATGAAAACACTGCTGTTTCCTGTGGTCCCCACGCTGTCTCCATCAGAAAGGAAATAATCTATTAAAAGAGTTCCTTTCACTCTTAAAATACTTGACATGTGCCCATATAACTTCCCATTGGCTGTAAAAGAAAATTAAGATTCAGAAGATGGCTAGGAAGGCAAACCCCCAAAGCCTGACTGCACGACGTCTGTGAATTCAGGGAATATTGCTTCTTGTCTCTGGTTGAATCGTGTCATTTCCTGTGTCTGCTCCTGCCTGTGACTGCTTATATTTGGGAATTTGAGAAACCTCAGTGGCAATAGAGCAGATCTTATAGGTGAAGGTCAGCATTGAGTCCTTCATTCATCTCTCTACTAAATGTGCACCTAACTTCTAGCCATGAGGCATTTCTTCATCTCTTTGGTAAAAGTAGTATTCTTGGGTCTCTCTCTCTCTCTCCTCTCTCTCTCACATACACACACACTTTGTAGCTTTTTGTATTTTATCTCATTGTAGATTTCATGACAACTGAAGTTTTTCTCTTTCATACACACATTTACATAACAAAACAAAACTTTTTCAATGAGTACCATTTCAAATTGAATTACCCACTTCCCTTTCTGCTTAAACAAAGTACTCTGCACTAAGAATATTTAAAGTTTTCCATGTTGTCTCAAAATCATTCAAGGGCAGTGGTGTTACCGAGTGATGATGCAATGATGCTTTCAGGATCTCTAGAAGCATCTTGTCCTGACTCCAAATGGCTTCTTTTGCCTTTGAGCTTCCATCGTGGTTTCACACACACACACACACACACACACACACACACACACACACACAGAGTATTTTTCAGTTTCTTACTTTTCTTGCTGCTTTTAGTTTTATTTTCCCTCTCACTTTCTAACCTCTATACTGAGTCAGATACCAGGTAATCACATTTAAAGCTTGGTTTTAAGGTATGTATTTTAGTTTTTCGGAAGCATTTTTCTACTAGCCCCCTGATTCTCACCTGCGCTTCTAGTATTTATTGCCGCCAGTTAAGTATTCAGCCTATATGTGATATATAAGAGGTATATATTGTGTACGTGTGTGCATCTGTTTACACATACGTGCATATACCTGAGAGTTAGTTTAAAAGTTAATTTACACAATTCCTTACAAAGATTGCATATGGGGTGTGGAGGAATACAACATTTCCCTCTTCTCTCGTCTCTGTTGGACAGGAATAACGCCAGAGTGACTTTTGCTCATTCTGTGAACTCTGAATATGGACTCTCTCCAGACACCCAGGCCCTAGAACCTAACTTCCCAACTGCCTCCACCTGTTCGGAATCCATTAGCGATTGAAAACATTCTCTCAATACGTTTCGACAGTCTCGAGATTCAGTTCTGTCGTGGAGCTCTCTCCTTCATGAATCACACGATCACAGTTTGCCTTCCTTTTAGAAAGCACGTGCCCAGGAGAACTGTGAGACCCCTGGTGCCAGTCCCGTGGACACACTTCTGGGCCTTGCTGTGAGGCTGGTAGGACACCCACCCTTCCTCAGATCACCTCCTTCTGCCTCCGCCTCAGGAGATAACTTTGTGAATACACAAGCGTAGAGGCAAGTTCGTGGTAAGGTTTGTATCTTTCTACTGTATTATCTTCATACCAGTCTGTTCTTCAGGTATTGTAGTCACTGCTGTAAAAAAACTCCCAAACATAAAACAACTCATTTTCCTCGCTGGAGGACCTTCCAGGATTTGAGGACACTTGGAGTGACAGGCTGTGATGTGGGGTTCTCAGCGGGTGCAGAACCCTGTGGGGTTCATCAGAAAATGCTTTACAACTGGTCTCTGATTGTAACTGGCTCCTGAAGGCCACAGCGTTTTGCAAAGAGCTCTGACGTGTGTACCTAATTGAATCTCTAGCAAACAGCATGTAGGGTGGGTATGATCACATGTCACAGCTGCAGAAACGGATCTTTAGATAAGTGATTCAATCAATACTGCATAAGAAGTGGTGGGATTGGAGAGCCAGTGACTCCAAACTTTGTGCTGTTTCACTCCCTCTGGTTTGCAAAGCAAGGAAAGCCATCCAATGTACTTTGGGCAGCTCTTGGTGATACTGAAGTGGTGAATGTCTGTAACTGATCCCTCTCTGCTGTCATGTCTCTCATTCTACTCCCCGAAAGACCTTGCTCTCAATGAATACTACTAAAGAGTTATTTAATAATGGGTGTTGCCAACAGTCCCCAGTGTATTCTACTTTAATCAGAAACCTCTTAAAAACCCCGAAGACTTCAAGATTGAAGCAAGTAAAGTCCTGGTGGCAGACAGGGTAGAAGAAAAAAAAGGAGAGAGAAGGCGTTGGTCAGTGCCAGTGACACTTCAGCGTCTTGCTAGTGGCAACATCCTTGTAAGCGTAGCTTGATGTCACCGACGGGCCTGACACGTTTGTCTAAGGCCTTTCTGGTCAGGGTAGTTGGATCAGTAGCCACGAGAGGGCAGCAGAGGGCTGGAACCACTGGCTAGCATACAAAGTACCTAAATTTCTCAGGAGAAGGCGAAAGCGCAGTCCAGAGAGACCCAGCAGGATTGCCTATGTAGTGAATACTGTGAAGCTTCTTCAGGCCCAAAGCGTCCATGCCGCAAGGGCTGGGAACACTGGCTGCTGACAGCCTCACAGCTGCGGAGTCACTGAGAACTGCCCTGGGCAGCAGGGAATTGCTTCGCTCAGGTTATGCCTTCTCCACGGGGACGGGTAGTGATTGTCTAGTGCAGGGATGGAAAGGTCTGGCCACCTTGCCTCCGTGTGGGACACCTGTCCAAGATCCTGGCTCCAGGACTGGGTGAGGCCTCCACTACAGGTCAGTTTTCCCCTCTGTCCCGGCTTCCTTACAGGGGCGTCTCCAGAGACCACCTCTTCATAAATACATAGTCCTCAGAGGTGGTTTCCAGGGAGCCCCATCTATGGTATTCAACATCCTGGTATCAAGAAGACCAACAGTTGGGCTTCCCTGGTGGCACAGTGGTTAAGAATCCGCCTGCCAATGCAGGGGACATGGGTTCGAGCCCTGGTCTGGGAAGATCCCACATGCCACGGAGCAACTAAGCCCGTGTGCCACAACTACTGAGCCTGCGCGCTAGAGCCCGCGAGCCACACGACTGAGCCCGCATGCCTAGAGCCCATGCTCCGCAACAAGAGAAGCCACCGCAACAAGAAGCCCGTGCACCGCAAGGAAGAGTAGCCCCTGCTCACCACAACTAGAGAAAGTCTGCGCGCAGCAACAAGGACCCAACGCAGCCAAAAATAAATAAATTAAATAAATAAATTTTAAAAACCCCAAAACAACAGAAGGCCAACGGTTAACCCAGCAGAGAAGGGAGTGGATTAGCATTCAGTCTGGAGCACTCATGAAACACAGCAGGGAGTCCAAGGTCAGGGCAGATGCATGAAGGAAGAGATAGGGCTCGGATCAAGCAGGAGGAACTGGGATGCAACTAGAACCCAGTCCAACATCCAGTGGAACTGGGACCACAAACGCCAGAGCCCAGAGGAGCAGAGTGGACCAAGGATGGACGTCACACTCCTTCGATAACACCTAAGCGGACCTTGTTATTTTCCACCAGAGCAGACGCAAGCGTGGTCGGCTGGCAAGGTCTTCTCGTGTGCACTCCTGCCCACGCTCAGCTCCCAGCACCAAGCAGCCAGCAGCACCCACGCCTCCAGGCCCCACCCAAGCACTGTGTGTGCTTGCACTGACCGTGGTTGCACTGATTACTCTGGGGCGATCCCGGGACCCCTAAGCTAGGATCACACAGCACATTCAGACGTGCCCAGAAACACCGTTTCCTATGAAGATGTGGCCAAGGAGACGGGCGAAAAATAGAGTTTCTTAGCTTTTAAGATCCCTCTTCAATTTCCCTGAAATTCTTTTAAACCCTGGGGCGTGGAGGCCATTGCCCGTTTTCAAGTTCATGGTAGGATTACTCCACCTAAATAATAGAGGGGCCAGGCCTTTCTAGCTTCGGCAGAGCCCCCTTCATGAAGCCTCCTATTGTTAGAGAAACAGACTCCGGGGATTGAATGCAGCGAATTCAGCTTTGAGGAGCGTGTGCCAGAGTCCGGGGCTTCCGCAGGGAGGTGACTGAACGGCCCAAGGATTAATGTACTATTATTATATTACTCTTTAAGCTTCAAAGGTCTGCCAGGAGTGCTAAGCTCACTATCTAGTCCATGACATTTTAAGAACAAATAATACATTAATATATTTAATTTGAGAATAAACACATCCATTACAGGCAGGGGATTTGGTCTATGCTGATAAGACTCCCAATGACCTTTCCGGAGCGATCCCGGCGCGCAGAGCCGAAAAGGGACGTGTTCCAAAAACCCCTTCATATCTAGTCGGCTGCAACGTGTGGGCTTCAGTGCAGGTCTGGCCCGTGTGGTGCCGCAGCTACCACGGTCTTCAGAGATGGGAGCTTTTGCTATAATTACCCCCTTTGACACTAATCTGCAGGAACACTCAGTCTTGTTGCCTCAAATTAATCAATTAAGTGTCAAACCACAAAACGTTGGCGATTTCGGTTTGGATCTATTATCTTGGCAGACACTTCCTCCTTCAGCCCCTTGGCTTCTTTTCTCCTTCTCCCTTGCAGGGGAGCTGGCTTTGCAAAATGACCAGTCACGCATTGCTTATTTCTGGACTATTAGCAAAACAGTTGAAGTTGCATAAGCCTGGTGCCCAGGACTGGAGCAGCCCTGCCTGAGGTTGACGGCTTGGAGAGCGTTCGGGCGAAGTTGTGTATCTGTGGGGTTTTTAAATTTATTTTGATTAGTTACTTTTTCTTATTGGGGTATAGTTGCTTTACAATGTTGTGTTTGTTAGTTTCTGCTGTACAACAAAGTGAATCAGCTATACGTATACATATATCCCCACCCTCTTGGACCTCCCTCTCACCCTCCCCCCATCCCACCCCTCTAGGTCACCACAGAGCACCGAGCTGAGCTCCCTGCGCTATACAGCAGGTTTCATGCCTTTCCTGGGTTTCACTTAGCACAGCACAGAGCTGATGAGCTAGCATCTTCCTCTGTGCTTGCTAAGCTCAGCCATTTTAGAGCCCACGTTAATTGATGGAAAGCCTTGTTTACCGTGACGTCACTCTCCCAAGGTGAGCCAGGGACAGGCAGGTGTTTCCAGAGCGCCCTGCTCAGAACGTCTGTTTTCTCCAGGGTCCCTGGCTCTCCTCTAGCTGCGTCTGGACTTGCTGCCACTGTGGGCTCCAGGGGGACCTGGCGATGGCTGAGCAAACTGCCGAGGCGCCTGGACCAGGGCCCTGGGTCTGGCTGCCTGTGTATCCAGTGGGTTCCACTGACATCACCCCGAGAACAGATCACTTCCACTCCAGCCCACTCTCACCATCTGTCTCAGCTCAACCACATAAATGAGCTCACCCTCCAATCTCAGATAGGCACCACCAAAATCATGAGAATAATTCTACTTGGTGATGAAAAATCCAAGGTAAGTAAGACATGGTCCCAGTATTTCAGGAATGTATCGTCTCATTGAAGAAGCAGAGATTTATGTATGTAACAATCAAAAAAAGTAACACAGGGCAAGGCACATATATTCAATGGCTGAGCTGTGTGCTCTGCCTATGTAGGGCTCATGGATCAGTGACCAGCGTGGTCAGAACTACCTTGCTGCTTTCCTGGAGATTATAGGTCCTTTTTAGATTGATAGGTGGGCAGGCCATTCCCGTGGTTCCAAAGTCTGGGGATTAGAGCCTATCCACAGTGAGTTACATCCTTTTTAAACTTTGGGGAGTTAAAATGTCCTTTCTTTGTGATATAGTGGTGACAGTCGATGGTCATCTTTTTGAAGTCTAAATTTTGCGAAATAGCAAAGTTGACTGTACTATGTTAGGTGCAAAAGATTTTATTGGTTTCGTGTTTTATGTTAACGTTTTACTTCTCCATGAAATCCCAAACTCTGAATCCCCAAATCTACAGCCCCCAAATCTGTCTTAACCTCATTTTACTGCTTCCGTGTTATAGTGGAGTAGATGACACAGAGAAGGCAGAACACTTGTCTGGTGCCCACCACAAACTCTTTCATCCTAGGCCCCTGGGGTCCTCACAAAGTTGAGGACAGTTGGCGCCTCATTTCTAATCGTGCCACACTTTGGTCAGTCTGTGTATTCCAGGCTACCAGGCTGCACTGATATTCCAGTGAAAACACTAGAAGGATTGTAGAAATTTTCCACCTGGGAGAGACCTTAGGTAATGAGTCTAACGCCTTCATTTCAGAGCAGAGGAAATTGAGGCTCAGAAAGGGGAAAGGCTTCCCCGAGAGCAATGGTCACCCCCCTCTACTTGGGGCTCAATGTCCATCATCCAGTGCATTGCTCTTGCCAGCAGCCCTCCTGGGTCCTAGATGCCAGGCCCTTGGGACTGCTTTCCTTCCCCTTGGACCGTGAGCGTCCTCTCTCACTAACTAATCCCGTGATCAGATGTGGGTGATTCCCAAAAAGCCCCTTTGGGGTCCCGCCAGTCCAAGTCAGAAGACTCGGATTACGGTTGGGTATTGCCAAGGCCTGGGTTTGGAGTCAGAGAGATCTGTATGCAAATTTCACAGCTTGGGCAAGCAGCTGAATCTCCATATGGCCATTGACCCATCCTTGAAATACGGACACGAAACTTACCTGGCAAGCAGTTTTCAGCATCCACGTGATCATGTATGAGAAACAAGTAGAGCAGGGATGAGAGGTCGAAATTCTCCTCCCCAGCTTCCCTGAGCCTGTGGTGTTCTTCCTTAGGCTGACAAACTGGTGGCAGAGGAAGGGCAAAAGTCACACCGTACAGGTCTCAGTGTTGACCTTGCAAGTTTCCCCGCAAGATGAACCAGCCGCGGTACCTGGAAGCCCTCAAATACCCTCCTCGTTTAAAGAGGAATGGAAAAACCAAAGCAAGGCGGACCGTATCCTTTAATCTTCACCCAGTGTTGGGTTGCCTAATTCTCATTATCTTACCTGTGTTTTAATGAAGACCTTGAGGAAGTCTTTATTTATTTATTTATTATTTAATTGAAGTATAATTGATTTACAAGGTTGTGTTAGTTTCAGGTGTACAGCGCAGTGATTCAGTTATACATATACATGTATATATAGATATTCTTTTTCAGATGCTTTTCCATTATAGGTTATTATAAAATATAGAGTATAGTCCCCTGTGCTATACAGTAGGTCCTTGTTGTTTGTCTATTTTATATACAGTAGTGTGTATATGTTAATTCCAAGCTCCTAATTTATCCCTCCCCCCACAACCCTTTCCCCTTTGGTAACCATAAGTTTGTTTTCTATGTGGGTCTATTTCTGTATAAGTATATAGAAGTGCATTTGTAGCATGGTGTTTTAGATTCCACATATAAGCAATATCATATGATGCACGCCTTTCTCTGTCTGGCTTACTTCACTTAGTAGGAAGCCTTTTCTTAGAGCGGGATAAGAAATTCCCTCTGACTTCCTAAGCAGCTCACTGGCCTCCTGTGGCTTTGCAATCCAGGCCTCGCAGGAGCCCTGTGCGCTTGGAGTATCCACAAGCCTAGAGGAGAAGGAATGGGCCAATGGAGTCAAGGTCCTTTGGCCAGTCTGGTCTTATATGTCTGCCCATTGAAAACTCAACCTTCTGTTCTTTTCTCAGCCCTTTAGATTCCTTCATTTCAAATTTCCCTTAACACATAGAAAACATGCCAAAAAAAAAAAAACATCCCTGGACACCAGTGTGCCTCTCCTCCAAGGAGGCTTGGGTGGGTGAGTCACTCTGCCTATTACCTTGCCCATCTGCCTGCCTGCAAGTCTCATCGTCAGGGCTTTTGTTTCCTCAAGCGATGATTTATGCCGGTGGACCCCGGGCAGGGAAAAGTCGAGTATCAATTCCGCTGGGTTACCGTGTTAAATGACCAAATGCACGGATGGTTATTGCTGCCTCGGGAGCAGTGAAAGCCCTTCGACTCCTGACACCGCTGTCCCCCCACTCTGTTGACGCTCAGTTAAAAATGTAAATAACAAGACTGCACTTTGGAGAGAGTCAGCTCAGGAGGGCGGGGGGAAAATTGCAAAAGCGAAGTTTATTGATCCCCTGGTCAAGATGGATGGCACAATAAGAGCGGCGGGCGAAGAGTGATTTTGCTTTTGAAAACGTTGATGAATAAGCACTCAGGGGCAGCAAACAGCCGGTCCCACGGAGTGATGGACGGTGGTGGGGGAGCAAGATGCATTTTTATAAATGGGTGAAAGGAGAGGAAGACTTATTAAAAAAATGAATGACCACATGTGGCAGGGATATGCCAGTAGGGAGAAGAAAGCCATTGATTTATGTGTACTACTGGCATTTGAAAATTCAATAAAAACATTGACAAATGAGACACAAACCTGGCCATAGGACAGCGCTGGGCCTGGGGTGGAGAAACAAAATGCCAAGGTCAAGGAGAAGGAACAGAAAAATATGCTTATGTTGGAAAGCCTTTATGCTAACTCGTCCACCTAAAGACATTAAGAAAAATCCTTCTGTGATCAGTGCCCGGCCCTCTGAGTCTGCAGGGCGGGGCGGGCAAGGGGAGGGGGAGGGGAGGCGGATGGTGGGGCTAGGGTGCCCCCTCTCCTCCTGCGGCCTGAACAGACACTCTTTCTCACTGGCCACTGGGTGGCTGGCTTCCTTGGGCCTCCCTGCCCTGCTGCCAGAGTCCGGAATAAAAGCACCCTCACAGCTAGGGAAATTTTCCTATTCTGTCAGGGGCTATTCCTTCCTGGGGTCCCGTTGCCAGCACTTTACCTGCACTGCCTTTGTTTTTTATTCACCACCATTTGTGTAATGTTGTCAATCCCCATGTGGTGGATCCTCTGGTCCCTAAGGACAGGCCTGTTTTAGGGCTCAGCAGTGCTCCCGGGATCTTGCAAATGAGTAAATGAGTGTGACGGGCCACCTCTTTGACTTAGGCACTCAGTGGTCTTTCTCTTCCTTTCTCCACTCCCTACTCAGTCCTAAGGTTTTTTCCTGAAATATCTTCCCTTTGATCCCATCCAATCACCCATCCATTCATCCATCCGTCATCCACCCATCCATCTATCCATCCACCCATCCATTCACCCAACCATCCATCCATCCATCCATCCATCCATCCATCCATCCATCCATCCATCCACCCATCCACTCCCCCATCTATCCATCCACCCACCCATCCATCCATCCATCCACCCATCCATCCATCCATCCATCCATCCACCCATCCACTCCCCCATCTATCCATCCACCCATCCATCCATCCATCCATCCACCCATCCACTCCCCCGTCTATCCATCCACCCACCCACCCACCCATCCATCCATCCATCCAACTACCCACCCACCCATCCATCCATCCATCCATCCACCCACCCACCCATCCATCCAATCACCCATCCATTCATCCATCCGTCATCCACCCATCCATCCATCCATCCACCCATCCATCCATCCATCCACCCATCCATCCATACACCCATCCACTCCCCCGTCTATCCATCCACCCACCCATCCACCCACCCATCCATCCACCCATCCACTCCCCCGTCTATCCATCCACCCATCCATCCATCCATCCATCTACCCACCCACTCCCCCGTCTATACATCCACCCACCCACCCACCCATCCATCCATCCATCCACCTACCCACCCACCCATCCATCCATCCATCCATCCACCCACCCACCCATCCATCCAATCACCCATCCATTCATCGATCTGTCATCCACCCATCCATCCATCCATCCACCCATCCATCCATCCATCCACCCATCCATCCATACACCCATCCACTCCCCCGTCTATCCATCCACCCACCCATCCACCCACCCATCCACCCATCCATCCATCCATCCATCCATCCATCCATCCATCCATCCACCCACCCATCCATCCATCCACCCACCCATCCATCCATCCATCCATCCACCCATCCACTCCCCTGTCTATCCATCCACCCACCCATCCATCCATCCATCCACTCACCCACCCACCCACCCACCCATCCACCCATCCATCCAGTCTCTGTGAAGGAGGGGCTCTGCATTGGGCAGTGTGCCAGGTGGAAAGTATAGACATAATCTTTGACTTAACAGTTTGGGCAGAATCTTCTGTTGAGCATCGCTTCTCTCGGGAAACAATGGATACAGAGCTCTTAGCACCCATTACTCTTCCCAATCCCAGAGGTTCTCAGATGTCACACTGATGGCTGCCTTTCCAAGAAGTCTCTCTGCGGGCCAAGCTGAGCTGCCCTGGGGCTTCTGGGTTTGCTTTGCTGCAAGCCACCCTTGGCCATATTGTATCCACGCCTTTTCTTGCCTCTCTCAACTTACCGCCCACAGTTACTCAGCTAAAGAAGACACTGGAAACAGAGCAAACCTGAAACCATGCTCCCTGACTGCCTGGATATGTGGGAGCACACACACATATACACACAGACACACACAGACACACAGACACACAAACACACATACAAATACACACAAACACGTACACACAAACACAGACACATATACAAATAGACAGACACACACACGTGCACACAGGCCCTCCCCCTTGACTGCCGTGCCCTGAAAGAGCTGGCCTTTGACCTGGGGCCTACGTGGCCTCGTGGTTCCCATGGACACTGCTCCCACCCCTCTGCCTTTCACCTCAGCTTCCTGAGGATCCACACGCTGACAGTGTGACTCTGTGATTTTAACCTTTCAGCCACTTAACACGTTCCCTTCTCGAGGGCTGGTGGCCTGTCAGTGAGGCTCTTTGCTCTGTTGCCACTTCTGCCACGGTCCCCCACGGGCCTCCTGTGACATCTTCTCCAAATGCTACAAGGAGGGGAGGCTCAAGCATAAATCCTTTCTAACATCCTCTTGGAAACATCTGGAGCAGCAGGTGCTTCCAGGGGCTTGTCCAGGGGCCTGAGCCAAGTGGACGGAAGGACCATGGGCCCTGCTGTGGGTCCCTGATGTCTTCTTTGGGTTTCCACAGGTCTCCACAGGCCTCCAGGAGTTCACTGAAGTTTCAAGTTTGAACATTTTATTAACTTATACAATGCAACTATGTCTTCTTTTCTCTGCTCTGCTTTTCCCATTGGCCTTAGTTCCTAGTGGCACATACAGGTAATAAAGAGCTGTGGGCTGGGGTGATGCCGTGGACAGATCGTGAGAGCCAGCCCCAGGTTTCACCAGCCTCCTTGTGGATTCCCAGCCCACGGTTTGAAGAAGGCTTTCGTAAATCTGTTCTTGTCCATTTAATGACCACAGGCATAGCTATCAGAATCATCTCTTACCAATTCTTTGAGAAAACTCACATTAATCACCTTGGGGGGGCCACTTAGCTATGCCAGTGAATGCCACAGGGATCCTGCCTTCCCAGATTCACGGGGTGGGGCTGGGGGATTAGAGAATCTTACACATACAAGCAACTGACTGCACTTCACTGATACATCTCACGGGGCATACAACAGGGTCGGCATCTGGCAGTCACTCAACAAACATGTGTTGAATCAGTGAATGAACACAATGCATTAAGTGCAACGATAGAGAAATGTAAGTGTGCCCTGGAGATATGGAAGCTTCATTTTGTGTCTGAGAATTAAGAAAGGCTTAACAGGGGAGATGGCATTTGAATTTCGCCTGGAAGCATGAATAAGAATTCAGAGAATGGGGCTTCCCTGGTGGCGCAGTGGTTGAGAGTCTGCCTGCCGATGCAGGGGACACGGGTTCGTGCCCCGGTCCGGGAAGATCCCACATGCCGCGGAGCGGCTGGGCCCGTGAGCCATGGCTGCTGAGCCTGTGCGTCCAGAGCCTGTGCTCTGCAACGGGAGAGGCCACAACAGTGAGAGGCCCGCGTAATGCAAAAAAAAAAAAGAATTCAGAGAATGAAGCAAAATCCCTCGGGTTAAAGTGAAGGATGGAGTGAACGGGTCACATTGGAGTCAGTCAGACCAGTTCATAGGGAGCCGAGCTAGTTCAGGTGAGTGACAGGGAGTGATTTAACCTAAAAGTAATCATCACTGACGTTTCTTGGAGCACTTACCCTGTGTTAAGTGTTTTCACACTGGCCATGCGGTGTACTTTCAGCGATGTTCTCATTTGATCTTTATGACCTTATTTTTACCGACGAGGACACTGAGATTCAGAAAGACTCGTGAGAGTGGTATGGACATATATACACTACCAAACGTAAAATAGATAGCTAGTAGGAAGCTGCCGCATAGCACAGGGAGATCAGCTCAGTGCTTTGTGACCACCTAGAGGGGTGGGATAGGGAGGGTGGAAGGGAGATCCAAGAGGGAGGGTATATGGGAACATATGTATATGTATAACTGATTCACTTTGTTATAAAGCGGAAATTAACACATCATTGTAAAGCAATTATACTCCAATAAAGATGTTAAAAAAAAAACAAAAAGACTTGGCCACCTCCTGTGGGTCCTCAGATGGTGAGCTAGTGCTGAAACCCAGGTCAGTCTGACCCAAAGTCCGTGATGTTAAGCGCCAGGCCGTAGGGAGTTTCCAGAAATCCTGATTCTTGAGAAGACGCTGACTCAAAGCTGGCAGGCTGCCTGGTCCCTAGCAGTTAGTCAACATTGCGTGGACGAGTCAGTAGTGACCTGGGCCTGGGAGACCAAGGGGCTTGGCTCTTTTCCTGAACTATACTCCCAGGAAGGAGGTAAGGGGAGTGTGCCGGGAATCTCGCCGGGCATTAAAGTGAGTGTAAACCCTTCACGAATTGACTTTTAGTCACAGAAAATAATCCTTTGTCACAAAACATCGGAGCTCGCGACTGACTCAGATAACCTCCTCAGAGGTTCTCAAAAGTGGTTTCTGTTTCCCCAGGGAAATTCCTTTCTCCAGACACCATCCACAGCTCTCCCGGGAGGACGGACGGAGAAAAAAATGAGGCTGCTCTGTCTGGATGGAGTTGGGAGTGGGGATGCTGGAAGGTTCAAGCCCCAACATTCAGCGTCCTCACGTCCCCGTGGTAGGGGCTGATGTGCCCTGACGGACTCTTAGGGCAACTGGAACATCATCTGAAACCCCTGAAGGAGGTCAAGAGGTGAGGAGAAACCGCTGGGGAGGGAAGGGGGCAGGGGCCAGCACACAGCTGGGGCCACGCGCCGCGCCGTCACCTACAGCTCTCGAGCCTCGTGGCCCACGATCATTTTAGGCAAATTAAATAAGGACATAGGAGAAGGTACTCTTGAGCAGTTTCCAGGGATTCGCTGCCCGGCTGGCTTGGGGGACATAAGTGATAAGGGTCTCCTAGTAACTGAATCCATTATTTTCCTGCATCCTCTCCAATTCCAGCCACCGCCCAGTTAGGCACAGGTGGGGGGCTGCTGAGGGCTGCAGTGCAGGAATTCTCTCCTGGCAGGTGTCCAGGGACCCTGGGGAGCCTCTTTAAGAGCAATAGAAGCGGCTTTGTGTCTTTATGTTTCCTCCAGTCTAGATACAATGCTAAGAGTGAAAGCTTGCATTTGCTGATTGAATAATAAAAGTTTGTCCTCCTTGAACGTACTGCTTGCCATGATTCTCCCATCTGTTTTGCTAAGACAGCGACTCCAATTTTAGGTATCTTCTTCCCTAAACCTCTTTTTTTCTTTTTCAGTGAGGCCACACCCTTTGTTCACATAGACACAGATGGGACCAGGGCGGGGAACGGGAAGGGGACGAGGCCGGGACACGCCACGCCCCACCACTTTGAGCATCTCTGCTCCAGGAGCCTTGAGGCAGTGACCCAATCCCCATCTGCTTCCTGCAGGGCCAATGAAGAGTAAGGGTCAATAACACGTCTTTCGTGAGGATGTTAATAATGACCGTTTCTTACCAATCTTACTTCTCCTAAGAGGCAATACAGGCAACTGGCCCACAGCTGTCCTGGCCATGAGCTTGACTAGCCCGGGGCTGCCTTGGCATCCGGCCCCAAGTGGGCACTTCCAGCCTGGACAGAGGGAAGGAAGGCCAGGTCCCAGTGTCCTGAGAACATTAAAGGAGGGCGTGGGGCAGGGGTGGGAGGTGGAGGCCCCTGCTTACTACCTTGGCCATTTCCGGGGAGACAGTTCCTGGTGGCCCGAGCAGCTGGTGTGCCAGGAGGTGCTATGCAAACTGCTTTTAGGCAAACTTGCCTCTTCTCCCAGGCAGGGGTGGAAATTCTCTTCCTGTGGAAGCAGATCGTCCATCTGTCCAGGCCAACTCTGTGGCCTAAGTGCCGTGTGGCCTCCAGAGCATCTCTGAGCCTGGGTTTCCTCGTCTGGAAAGAGGGGATAATAACACTCACCTCACAAAACTTTGTAGGGATTGTAGGTCATTCGTGACTGTGAAGTTCTGTGAGGGCTATAATGCACCATATAAATGAAAACTTTTTTCCTGGAGCCCTTGAGGCAAAGAAGAGTTTTCCCTCTCATGAACTCGTGGTGTGGAAAACCACCATCAGGCCATTTGTAGGAGAGCTCAGGGCCGGGGTTCTGGAGGGGCAGGCAAGGGCAAAGAGGAGTAATACGACAGGCGCATGCTCGCTCTGGGTTTGTCTTTTCTCTGCTGCTTCTGGATAGGTGGCCGGGGCATCTCCTTCCACACTCCATGACTCACCAAGTGGAAAATGGGCAGAGTCCTTGTCTTCATCTTATCCAGAGCTTTTGACTCTTTCCCAGGATGTGGGCTCACAGTTAGATGTGGTAGGTGGAGCCAGTCTGGTTTAACTTAGTCCCTTTCTGGTCTGATCACTTTGTTGGCAGAGGGTCGGCTGTTGTCGTTTACAACCTTCTCACTCAGGGCAGCTGCAGTCCTTGGATTCCCTCAGAGCCGGGAAAGTGGTGGGACAAAGACAGAGGGACAGACAGACAGACAGATTGAGGTTGCAAAATTCTGGTAAGTGAGTCTGGAAAAAAGAGATCTCCCTTCACTGCTTGGGGAGGTGGCTATGACAGTGAGGTCATGTGTATATTAGTGAATATGAAAATGAGGTCATGTTGATATCTGTGTTTCACGGCTGTGATTTCTGAAGACAACGGCCAGAGAATCAGACTCACGTTGTCTGCTCCCCACTGTTAGGCTGAAAATACAGAGGAAGAGCCAGTAACACCAGGGAGATCACAGCCACGGCCAAAGCTGTTTCCCGATGCCCTGTTTGCCTGTGTTTTTTTTCACGACTACTTGCCATCATCTTGGCCAATAGTAGGTCAGGATATAAAGTTTGAGGGATGGATAGATAAGCATTGCCCATTTTCTTATATATACCATGAAGTACCAACTTCAGACATCAAGTGAAATAAAGAGAAAATATAGGATCTTACGTCCTGTGATATAAAATGTTTATTAACTGGGATATAAATGGTATTTATTTGTTGGCAAACCTAACCTACAGGAAAACGAAGACCTAGCATTGAATTCCATTTGCTAAAAACATACTCTTTCTTCTTGGAGGTGGGATAAAATGTATCAGCAGCTTGATGGGGGTGAGGAGAAGATAGAGAAAGCACGGAGACTATTAATGAAACATTTTCCTTCGGGTTTAGCTCCTGGCTTCAGCTCACGGCAGCTGAAATCCCGGTTCCACTACTTATTTCCCACGTGTCTCAGGACAAGGTACTTAGTCTCCATTTCCCCCTCTTTCCTCCTTTATAAACTGGAGATAATAGTAAAAATCATTCTCTCTTGTTATGAATATTAAATGAGTTAATACAAGTAAATTACTAGAACAATGCTTGGTTTGTGGTAAACATTCAACCCACGGGAGCTACTGATATGATTTCAGTGGAAAGTTGCACTTGACTGGGAGCCCCGTGAAGGCAGGGGCATGACTGCCTGTCTCACCACCTCGATGTTTAGCAGAGTGCTTGGGGCCTAACAGAACCCTAATAACTATTTGTTGACGGAACAATGGGAAGAGTCTGGCTCCATGGAAGTTGTCTAAACTGTAGAGTTCAGAAAGTGTTGAAAGGCGTAATTTGGGATTGTGAGGATACAGTGAGCAGCTTCCACACCTCAGCAACGACTGAGATGACACAGAGAGACCCTGGCCTTGTGAGTCTGAGGCTTGGACCAAGCAGGCCAACACCTGATTTTCAGCATGGCGGCGTCTAAAAGCTCGTGAAGGGTAGAATCGTCTATAACCAGTTGGAGAGTCGAGTCGTTCACAAAAATGCTAACGGTGGCATCGAGGGTCCACAGTGCATATCCATGGGAACCAATACTCCCCCTCCAATTCCAGCTTGCAGTATTTCTAGTCGTGTTGTTTGGGTGAGGACCAGCGGTCAGGGGTACAGGGACTGCCATGGGGTCGTGGGGTGATGGGAGATGAAGGGTCTCTTTCTCCAAGGCAGCTGGGCTTCTTTTAATGGGCAAGGTCAGCAATGAAATGACCAGGAAGAGAAATTGCTGTCATTATGCATCAGTGGCAATCTTCTATCAATGATTCCCCCTGTACTGTTCCCTTTGCCACGGGCTGAAGCAAACATGGCCCTAATCAGTTTTACATCTCCGTTTAATTTTATTGGAAAGAAGAGCTGGCAATGCATCACAGAGGCCGGGTGTGACACGAAAGGTGACCCCTCGCCAACTTAATGGCACAATACATAACCCTTAATGAAGTTGCTATCTTGTCCCTCTTTGGCTGTCTCAGCCCCGTGATTTACGATGGCATCATTTTGCTTTGCCCTCTTTTCATTTCAGCTTTGACAAAGTGGATGGAACAATTATCTTCGTTATCGGCCAGAGCAGTAGAAATGTGATAGTTGGGTGATTTCTGCGGGTGGAAGGCCTTGGCTGGGGGTCAAAACCAATGGTGCAATGTGCTTGGGAACTTTTTTTTCTCCTCTTCCCTTCTTCCTGTGACTGTGGGCTCTTGAAGATGGATGGTGTATCCCAGAGAGCGGTGTGAGTCCTGTGTCACTGTGGCAAGAAGTAAGATCAGGAGACAGGGAGGCTGCAGATAGAACAGAGCTTGGAATTTTGCAGTTTGTTTTCTTTGAGCTCCTTATATATTTTTTTAATTTTTTTGTTTTTCGGTGCGCGGGCCTCTCACTGTTGTGGCCTCTCCCGTTGCGGAGCACAGGCTCCGGACGCGCAGGCTCAGCAGCCACGGCTCACGGGCCCAGCCGCTCCGCGGCATGTGGGATCCTCCCAGACCGGGGCACGAACCCGTGTCCCCTGCAACGGCAGGCGGACTCTCAACCACTGCGCCACCAGGGAAGCCTGAGCTTTTTGTTTTTCCATGCACACCCAGGCCAAGTTCTCGCTATCACAGCTTTATCTCCCACCCATTTGCAGGAATGGGACATAGATTTTTCTATTTTATAAATGATACCCTGCATTTATTTTGTCTAATTAAATATTGTTTATTCATTCACTACTCAATCAACATTTATTGGGTGCCTCCTAGATATTAAACAAAATTAGGTGCTGTGGAAAGACAGAGAAGGAATAGTGATGGATTTAATCCTCGAGAAATGGTATATTCGACCAATAGAAATAAGACGTGAATATAAGTGAAGGTAACATAAGATGGGAAGGGATTTGCATATCAAGAGCTGAAGGCGGAGGGTCCTGGGGTTGTTCACAGGAAGGAGAATTTATTTCCAAAATGAGAGCTGGACCTTAAAGGGGAACAGGATGTGGACAGATAAAAATGAGATGCATTTGTATCTATCATCTTTTTTTTTTTAAACATCTTTACTGGAGAATAATTGCTTTACAATGGTGTGTTAGTTTCTGCTGTATAACAAAGTGAATCAGCTTTATGCATACATATATCCCCATATCCCCTCCCTCTTGAGCCTCCCTCCCACCCTCCCCATTTCACCCCTCTAGACGGTCACAAAGCACCGAGCTGATGTCCCTGTGCCATGGAGCTGCTTCCCACTAGCTATCTATTCTACATTTGGTAGTGTATATATGTCCATGCCACTCTCTCACTTTGTCACAGCTTACCCTTCCCCCTCCCTGTGTCCTCAAGTCCATTCTCTACGTCTGCGTCTTTATTCCTGTCCTGCCCCTAGGTTTGTCAGAACAATTTGTTTTTTAGATTCCATATATATGTGTTAGCATATGGTATTTGTTTTTCTCTTTCTGACTTACTTCACTCTGTATGACAGACTCTAGGTCCCTCCACCTAACTACAAATAACTCAATCTCGTTTCTTTTTATGGCTGAGTAATATTCCATTGTATATATGTGCCACATCTTCTTTATCCATTCATCTGTTGATGGACACTTAGGTTGCTTCCATGTCCTGGCTATTGTAAATAGTGCTGCAATGAACATTGTGGAATATTCTTTTTGAATTATGGTTTTCTCATGGTATATGCCCAGTAGGGACATTGCTGGGTCATATGGTAGTTTTATTGTTAGCTTTTTAAGGAACCTCCATACTGTTCTCCATAGTGGCTGTATCAATTTATATTCCACCAACAGTGCAAGAGGGCTCCCTTTTCTCCACACTCTCTCCAGCACTTATTGTTTGTAGATTTTTTGATGATGGCCATTCTGACTGGTGTGAGGTGATAGCTCATTGTAGTATCGATTTCCATTTCTCTAATGATTAATGATGTTGACCATCCTTTCATGTGTTTGTTGGCAATCTGTATGTCTTCTTTGGAGAAGTGTCTATTTAGGTCTTCTGCCCACTTTTGGATTGGGTTGTTTGTTGTTTTGATATTGAGCTGCATGAGCTGCTTTTATATTTTGGAGATTAACCCTTTGTCAGTTGCTTCATTTGCAAATATTTTCTCCCATTCTGAGGGTTGTCTTTTCGTCTTGTTTATGGTTTCCTTTGCTGTACAAAAGCCTTTAAGTTTCATTAGGTCCCATTTGTTTATTTTTGTTTTTATTTCCCTTTCTCTAGGAAGTGGGTCAAAAAGGATCTTGCTGTGATTTATGTCATAGAGTGTTCTGCCTATGTTTTCCTCTAAGAGTTTTATAGTGTCTGGCCTTACATTTAGGTCTTTAATCCATTTTGAGTTTATTTTTGTGTTTGGTATTAGGAAGTGTTCTAATTTCATTCTTTTACATGTAGCTGTCCAGTTTCCCCAGCACCACTTATTGAAGAGGCTGTCTTTTCTCCATTGTATATCCTTGCCTCCTTTATCAAAGATAAGGTGACCATACATGTGTGAGTTTATCTCTGGGCTTTCTATCCTGTTCCATTGATCTATATTTCTGTTTTTGTGCCAATACCATACTGCCTTGATTACTGTAGCTTTGTAGTATAGTCTGAAGTCAGGGAGCCTGATTCCTCCTCTATCATCTTATAGACAATGCAGATATAAAAATAGGGAGCAGGGTAGATAAACAGACCAGATTTTGGTAGCAGTTTCATGTTATTCTGCCAAAAAAGATAGGAGATGCTTTGGGTCAGGGCAGTAATCAGTCAGTGTTTCAGTTTGTGCCTCCAGATATCCAAGGAGATGAGAATATAGTGTTTTGTTGAAGAACGAAGAAATTTACTTATAATGCTAACTTCTGATGGTCTGTGAGAAGGAAGTTAGTCAAGGCTGGGGTGAAAATAGAGGCTGTGTCTCAGTTGTCTTGATGTCCTCCTTGTCCTCCATCCCAGTTCATGGGCTGAACGTCCATGTTGGGAACTTAGGCCCTGGTGTCCTTTGCTGGTGGAGGCTTATGGACTGTACACTCTTACATTGACTAGATAACTTTGTCTCTGGGCACCATATTTTTCAGATAGATAAGCTTGCAAAATCCACTACGAAAGCCTTTCTTTCCATTGTATCTGACTCAGAGAGAATTGCAATTAGTTTTCACTCACTTATGGGTTCTATGAAGTCCAAAGATAATTGGTTGGAGGTTCTTTAAGAGAGTCAATGAGACTCTCTTGGAAAATACCACCTAAATGAGGCCTGTGCTATTAATGGGATTGTTGAAATAGTGACAGTTTTTCCCCAGCATTCTTCTCAGGTAGATGGAGAACTGTAATGCTGACATGGTTAACTGGGGTCTAAAGTAGATCCTTCATATCAATCTGCATGTAAGTAAATTTAAAAATAAATATGTCATAGAAACTGACATATGTGTATACAGGGAGCCCATCTCCGGAAAATTCAATATACAATCCATTTCATCTCTGCCTCTCATTCTGTTCAGTGTTTAGAGAGTGAGGGGAGCAGGGGGAGAGGCGGTTCCACATCCTGAGTCTATTTTCTAAAAGTAGCACATATTCGATACTTAACTTTCAGCTAGTTCGTTGACATGATGGTTGGTTAAGTCTGTAGTTAAAAATACACGAGGATGCAGCATGAAAACATGGCTAACACCATTCCAAATGCAATGCAAATCTCAACGGTCAGACTGCAAAGCACACAGAAGGGAGTACAAGAGTGGCATTTTGTTCTTCTCTTATTCCCACGTCCAACCACGGAGGCAGGCTTCCTTCCCACCCACCTGCCCTGCCCAACGAGGTGTATCCATCGCATCATGCCGTCATTTGCCTGTGATGTCAAAACCGGCCTCACTTTTGTCCCTCATGGGTGCTGTGCAGGATGGAGAGATTTGAAAACCAGGAGGAATATCAACCCAACAACCAGGGCTGTTTGTTTTTGTATTCCCTTGGTGCAGTCTCCACGGGGAGGCGGAGGTCCCTTTCCCCCTGCCCTTCTCTTTACTGCTGTCAGGTGGGGGAGGGGAAGGGCCCTGGTGACCCAGAATACAAGCTTGTCTGTCATGGGCAGCGCCACATGCCCAAAGACCACCCAGGGGCTCCCCCTGAGCGCGCGGTAGAGGGTGATGGGATAATCTATGGGAAAGAAAACCAGACATTTTTTGGCTGGAGTTGGGGAAAAAGGGAGGTGGGGCTGGGACCCCGCTGTTACTTCCTTTGATCTCAGTACATTGGAAACGTCTTTCCCCTGATTCCTGCTGATATTTCCTGATGGAAATTTCTTCCATTGACAGAGATGCAGATGGAGTTTAGCGACGTGGGACTGCAGACACACTCTGGGATAATGAAAAACTGCCCAAGGTAGCCATATGCTCCATGGCCATTTGTTAGAAGGCGCTCCAGTTGGGTGAATACATAAGAGCATTTCTGACAGCATTGACTAAGGGATCTCCTCAGTATTTCTATGTCTTTTCGCATTTGTTGGTCTAACATGTGTAAATTTTGAAATGTTAGTCCTGTTTGTTAACATTCGTTATGCAGCGTTCTTTCCTCCAATCCCCAGATTTCTTTCCAAGCTATCAGAACACCCTGGGGCAAGTCCAAACTCAGAGACCAGCTTCTATCTTCAGTGCCATTTCCTTAAGATCTCAATTGTGACCTTCCTTTTCTCTTATTTGAAAGAATGTCTTCCAATTAACAATGATGAGTGAATGAAGGTAATGATAATTAAAATTATCAACGTAACAGCAATCATTTAGTTAGCACTTACAGCTTAACTGTAGACAGTATGATTCTGGTTTCATAATTGTGGAAACTGAAGATCTTCAAGGATTTAGCCCAAGACAACACAATTAGTAAATACCAGATTCAGGATTAGGATCCAGGTCAGCTTCGTCCAAAGCTTCCAGAATTCCATGCTTTCCAGAATACCACGTATCTGTCTATCTTGGGGACTGGATGGATGACAAGAGTGTTTGGTTGTAAAACATACCCCTCGGAGGCAACTGCCCTTCAAGATTCGATCCCTGGCTCGTTGTATAACCTCAGGCTGCCAGGTTGCCAAGATATTTTTCTTGGAATACCTGTCTTTTCTATCCTGTTCCTTTGTGGAACAGGTTTTTTTATTTATTTGTTTGCTTGAGTAGTCTAGGCTTAGGATTTATCCAAATATTACTTAATTCTATGTATTTCTCTAGTCCTAGGTTGTTGAGGGTAACTTTGCAAAACCAGACACCAAGTTTTGGGGAGATTAAAAACCCAAGCCATCATTTATCCATGTGGTGACCTGACTCCTTTCCTTTGGCAGAAAGGGCAGAAATACCAACGTGGAAACATCTTCCGGTGCGGCAATTTGTAGGAGAGAAAGGTATTCAGTTAAAGGGAGAAGGTTCTGACCCAGAACGAAGCCAGGACCATTTGCAACCCGGGTTCTGAACAGGCACGCACAGTGACGAGTTCCCCTCAGTCTTTCTGATGTCGATGGAAACTGAAGCTGTGCGCGGGCCCAAAAAACGTGCTCTGCGTGGAGGTCGGAGGAGCAGACCTGGGACATTTTTCTCCCCTTTCCAGCACTGCAGTCCGTATCTCTTATGTATCATTCGGGCCACACTCTGAGCCAAGGTGAGTCGGGTGGACCCCATGGTCAAGGTAGGAAGCGCAACCTGCCAGGTTGAAAGTAAAAGGCTCATTTCGGAGATGCGTTTGCTTCCTTTCTTTGGACACATGAAAAAAAACACACATACCTTCTGGTAGGACTTTATCGTCTCATTTCCCTCTCCCGGTGTTCCAGCTCATTTCTCTCCAGGTCTAGCTCTTTTCTGGTGCAACGTGGCATGCTCCTAATTCAGTCAGCCTAGCTCATTCCTGAGTAGTATAAGACATACTTCTAAACTCACCGTCTCTGGTCAGGCCCTTGGTTTCCTAAAGCTTCGTGTGTCTTTTTCCGAGGTCAGTTTGGTTCTTTCCCCTGGTCACTGATGCACCTGAGCAGTGGTGCTGGGGGATGGGCGGTAAAGAGGGAAGACACAGGTTCTTGGTAGGACACTAAGGACCATTAAACTGTGTCTTGCAAAGAGCCTGCCATCTGCTCAGGGGCATCTGAGGTGGGCCGAGGCTGTGTCTTGGAGGAGGGGGCACAGCTCACAGCTGATCACCTGGCTCCTGGCCGGCACAGGCTGGCTGGCTAGCTGCTGGAGACCTCAGAGGCTGTGGACTCCCCAGGCTGCCTTATGAGACCTCCGGCAGCCAGAGACCTTTTCTCCTTGTCATCGTCCCCACGTTCTGAGAGGGTAAATGACAGCTCTGGACGCCTAAATAGTGGGATGAGTGTGTGAAAGGGAGCCCCTCTCTCTTTTGTCCTGGCTCTTCCCAAACCTTTATCAGCAAACCTTTTCCATGTCCAGATGCCCACACCCAGCGACACTTTATCACCGATTCCTCCTCGGCTTCTAGTTTTACTAGAACATGATTTCATTCATTTGTGTCCTTCAGGGACAGAGATTAAGGAGATTATTGAGTTTTCACATTGGCTCATCTCTCCCAAACCCGGAACCTGTTTGTTTCTGTTTCCATTGTCCCCACTCTGTTTCTCAGGCTCTGATTTTGAGCCACCTCCATGCACCCTGCCCCACTTTTTAAAAAAATCTGAGAACCCGTGCCAAGGCTTACCTCTGGCAAAGGATTTGTCCTCAGAGCAGGCAGCAAATCTGTTCCCTTGGCAGAAGGTGGAAGCCATACCTTATGACATTCCCCTGATCACCCAGCCAGGCCACAGGGCAGCCAGCATGTCCGCAGGGGGTGGGCATCACATATGTAAACAGAAATTGCTCCCCTGTAGGAAGCGGTTTCCACTGACATTGCTTGTCACCTCTGAGAAGGGCAAGCAGAATGATGCATTTGGTTTTGGAGGGAGGGTGGGAGGAGGTTTAGGTGGGGCTGCTTTCTTGTCTTTTAGAGGAAGGGAAACTGAGGCACAGAAGGGCCAGCGGGCCATGATCAGACTTCTGGAAGGTGTGAGTGGAGCTGCTGGAATGCGGGGCCTCAGAGCCTTCCCCATACACTGAGCCACTTTCACAGGGGGGCATACCTGTGATTCATCAGGAAATCCTAACTCCCAGCTACAAGTTGGGGAACTCTGGCATCTCCTAATTAGGTAAACACATTACTGTCATGTTCAAACAAACAACAGGTTAGTGCCAGGCTCGGAGAGGCAGCAGGAGCTGGCAGAGAAAACTCTTCCATGGGGAGTTGGCATCCTGACCAGTCCAGCAGGTTGGCTTCTCCTCCAGAAGCCCTCCAGGGGTATTTCCAGACTCTTCCTTCCCCACCTGAAGAGGATGCCCGAATGATGGGAAGAAATGCTCACTGCTGATTCTTCTTCGGGCAATGGGATATTTTTACATCTGTGACTTTAGAGCTGATGGGGGGTAGGCCTGTGTCCTGTGCCTCAACGGCTGGGCCATATGGACAGGCATGGACTCCCACCCGAGCACTGGCTTTTCTTGGGAGGAGAAGCTCGGGGCAAAGCCATGCTCTTTCCTGGTTTACCCTTTCGTGCCAACACAGAGCCTTTCAGACCAGGCACTAGAGGCCAGTCGCTCAGAGAAGACAGCAATTGCTCTGCCGGATTGCTTGTAGCTTGCACAGTTCTGGCTGCAAGACTGTTTGCCTCCCCTTCATTTATCCCTCATAGGAATCTGTTCGGTCCTGCGTGCCCCACCCTCCAGGCTCTGTACCAGACATCTGCCACCTTCTCATTGGTACCTCTGGTTCACTGAGGAAGGCGTGAGGAAGGTAGCAAGGCTAGGGGTGGTGTTCCTTGATTGGTCTCCTGCTACCAGAGAAGCACATGTTACGGTGGGAGTTTGATGGACCAAGACCGAGGCAAATGTGAGTCTGCAGCCTAACTTCAGTGCTTACACACTCCATAATTACCTAAGCTACTCAATGTGCACTTCAGATTCTTTATTAATAACATGGGGGTTGCAGTGTTTACCTAGCAGGATGCTTGTGACTCTAAAATAGGAAATTGTAAGCAAAAGGCATAAAATATGTCTTGCGCATTTTAGGCATGCCATGCATTTTACGTGCCCTCTGTCTCCCCCATCCCTATCCCCACTCACGCCAACATTCTCTCTTAGGAAGGATGGACACCTTTGCCCAGGCAGTTTCATTTGCTTGCTTTCTGGGGACGTTGGGAGACTTGGAGCGTGGTTAGAAGAGGCAGTAACACAGACAGGGACAATAAAAAGACAAACAACAATGGCAAATAAGCATATGAAAAGATGCTCAACGTCATATATCTCTAGGGAATTGCAAATTGAAATGACAATGTGGTCTCACTATACACATTTTAGAGTGGCTAAAATCGGAAACACTGACAACATCAAATGCTGACGAAAAAGTGGGGCAAGAGGAACTCTCATTCACTGCTGGTGGAAATGCAAGATGTACAGCCACTTTGGAAGAGAGTTTGGAAGTTTCTTACAAAATTAAACACACTCTTACCGTATGATCCAGCAATCACACTCCTTGGTGTTTATCCAAAGAGATAAAATTTTACATTCAGATAAAAACCTGCACATGGATGTTTATAGCAACTTTATTCATAAGTGCGAAAACTTGGAACAACCAAGATGACCTTCCATAAGATTGTGAATGGATCAGTAAACTGCGGTCCATCCATGCAATGGAATACTATTCAATGAGGAGAAGAAATAAGTTATTGAGCTATGGGAAGACACGGAGGAACCATAAATGCCTATGGCTAAGTGAAAACGCCAGTCTGGAAAGGCTACACACTGCATGATTCCATCTCTAAGACTTTCTGGAAAAGGCAAAACTCTAGAGACAATAAAAAGATCAGTGGTTGCCAGGGGTTTGGGGAAAAGGAGGGAGGGGTGAATAGGTGAAGCACACAGGATTTTTAGGGCAGGGAAACTATCATGTACGATACTGTCATGGTAGATATATTTGTCAAATCCCATAGAGTGTACAACACAGAGTGAACCTTAACATGAACTGCTCACTTTACTTAATAATAATGTATCACTATTTGCTCATCAGTTGTAACAAATGTGTCAAAGTAATGTAAGGTGTTAAAAATAGGAGAGGCCTTCCCTGGTGGCGCAGTGGTTGAGAGTCCGCCTGCCGATGCAGGGGACACGGGTTCGTGCCCCGGTCCGGGAAGATCCCACATGCCGCAGAGCGGCTGGGCCCGTGAGCCATGGCCGCTGAGCCTGCGCGTCCGGAGCCTGTGCTCCGCAACGGGAGAGGCTACAACAGTGAGAGGCCCGCGTACCGCAAAAAAAAAAAAAAAAAAAAGGAGATACTGTGTTAAGGGAGGGGAAAAGGATATATGGGGATTCTCTGTAATTTCTGCTAAAATTTTCTGTAAATCTAAAAGTGCTTAACAAAAGAAGCCTATTAATTAAAAAAGAAAAAAGATCAACATATAAATAAGACTCGTCCAGACTCTCAGGCCCTGAAGTGGTGCAGGGCTCTAGCTGGCCCCCGGGCAGGGCTCCTCAGACTGCTGCGCCTGAGAACTGAGGGGACTGGAAAAAGTGTGAGGTCAGTAAAAGAATTTTGCAAGTAGATTTAGGCTTTGGGCGAGTTTGGGAAATGGCTAGGTGGTTCGGGTTTTGAGGATTAGTTGAAGATCTTTTCTCAGCAACAGGCTCCTTCTGCTTCTTCTCTTTCCAGAGCCACACAAGTTCTAACTCTGCCCTGGTGTTCATGTTCATAAGCACAAATAAGCAAAACAATAAAAAAGAATGAGCACCAGAACAAGTATTTACCACATGGGCTCTGCTGGAGCCCAGATATGAAGTAACACGTGGAAAAAAGGCATTCACAGCCTCCGTGGTCAACCTCATCTCCCCCCCCCCAAATTATTATTACTTAAAACTATTTCTTTTTTTAAATGTCTCAAAATAGTGCTATTTGCCATCTATATCATAAGATCACAGAACCTGAAGAGTGGACGAGATGTGAAATGTCACTTTGGCTATAACATTTCCTCAGACGTTTGAGTGTCCTGCTTATGCTACGCTTTCCAGATGGTCGCCTTCGCCTGAATTCTGGTGAACAAGAGGTTCTTTCTTTTCCAGGGAAGCCTAGCCTATTTTTGGACTCCTCTCAAATACAAACCTTACTTCTCTGTAAAATATTACCATTTTTAGGATAAAGCCTTGGGTAGTTGGAAACCACCTCTTTTCCCAGAGTTAATGTGGCTCAACATGGAAACTTACACCTTCAGAGTTCTTCGCTATCATTGATTTTTTCCTCCTTTTGTGTCCACTTGGGGTCCAACTCTCTCACCCATTTTCCAGAGAGGAAAACTAAGAGTCAGTGTTACCTTAGTAATTATCAGCAGCTGGCAGCATTGAAGTAATCAGAGGGGTAGAAGGACCCGTGCAGACGGGGACTCTGTAACACTGAGGCTCATGGGACACTAGGATCTCCGGGTGCCCAGGTCGAAGTTGGTTCTCTAACACTGCCCTTCAGCTAAAAAAAGCACCTTAACAGAAACCTCAGGAAACAGAAGCCAAAAGGAATGCCACTGGACTAGGTGCATTAGGTAATAGGCGACCGCAGAGAATTCTTTCTGATTGGGCTTCTTTGAGAGCGTCGTCCTTTTTAGGGGTTTGATTCAGGAGTATGTTGACAGAAGTCTAAAGCAGCCATCACTCAACCCGGAGCTAAATCAAATAAAAATAGAGAGGAATAAATAAATAAAAGTGAGATTTAGCCAAAAATGGGGGAAAAAAGAAAGGGAGCTCACATTATCAACCAATAATCCATTAGCGCCCAAGGTTGCTGAATAATATAGTACTTTCTCAGCGCCATAATTTATACTGCAGACTAGAGAATAGACACGGTTATTAGAGTGAGGGCTACTGGATGACACATGATGCATGACCGAGCGGCATTGATCTTCACACAACAGGAAGGTGTCTAGACCGGGAGATGTATGGCTGTGCGATTCAGAGCAGGGCATATTTCATGGGAGGCTTAATGGACTAGTGGAGCCATTGATGGATGGGTTTGCCCAGTTTCAGTAGCAGTGCAGTTATAGCAGTGCTAATGTCTGACCTCTTCTGGGCCTCCTGTCCTTCATTCAGTCAGGGTGACCTCATTTAAAGGGACAGAAAATGAGATAGGGAGGCGGGAGAGGGAGGGGGGAGGGATCGGGGCGAAGGGGACTAGCCAGCACTAGGTGGCCAGGGTGGCCCTGTGGGAGGGATTTAAACAGAGGAGACGAAAGGGAAGAGGCAGGGCAAGCATTACGTGGAAGCCAACCCAAACATCCAGGTCCCACATAATGAGTTGGTCCAATAAATGAATGGAAAAGCTCTTCAGTGCCTCTCTGCTTCTCTTCCCTCCGCAGTTCAGGAGTCCGATGCGGTTGCCCTGGAAAGCCCGAGGCTCCCTGCGCTGCAAGAATAGGTCTCCATCCCCAGAGGAGAGAATCAAGGAATGAAGTGAAAGTCTGAAAGTGAGAGACAGGGCTGGTGGGGTGAGGATATTCTGAGAAGAGCAAGTTTGAGTAATCTACATCAATTATGCAATAGCGAGAGAGCCTTTGTGCACGCCCCCAGCCCTGTTAGATGATGCTTAATGCATCCTAATGACACTCCTGATCATTCCTCGGGAAAACTAATGATTCATGCAACGGCCAATCCAAGCCTAAGGAGCTTGTCGCCGGTGGGTTTCCCCCCTCTCTCTCTCTTTCTCTTTTTTTTGTAAATTCCTTTCTCCGTATAATTATTGCAGAGATGGGCAGGATTGCAAGCTAGCGTCTTAGCTGCTATTTAACCAAGAAAGAAACATTTATCATTCTTTGGTCTTTTTTTCCCGTGTTCTCCATCATTTCCAAGTTACACCTTATTGGGGGTTGACTGGTTTAGATGTGGTAGTGAGGGCCCAGACAGCCCCATAACACTGTCCACTGTGGGATGAAGGGAAATGGTTGAGCCACTCACATTTCTTTCATACTTTCCCACTGCCACACCCTCCCCAGCCACAATGAACACACAACTCTCTCCTAAAAAGTCGTGTTTTTACTCTCAATCCACAGCAAGACATTAGCCAAGGTAATCTGACTGCTTCTTCTTCTTCTTTTTTTTTTTTTTCACAACAGACATTTATTTCTCACCTTTCTGGAGGCTGGGAAGTCCAAGATTAAGGTGCCAGGAAATTTGGTTCCTGGTGAGGGCTCTTTTCCTGAGTTGTAGAAAGACACCTTCTCTCTGTGTCCTTGTATGGCTGGGAGAGAGGGAGCTGTGGTCTTTTCCTTTCCTTTCCTTTTTTTTTTGAAGTATAGTTGATTTACAATATCGTGTAAATTTCACTGTGTATAGCACAGCGATTCAGTTATATATATATATTCAGTTATATATATGTTCTTTTCCAGTTATATATAAATATATATATATATACATGTATTCTTTTTCAGATTCCTTTCTCTTATAGTTTCTGAGTTACTATTCTTTCTTTAGCATTCTTTATTTCTTATTTTATATTGGAGTATAGTTGGTATATAATGTGTTAATTTCAGGTGTACAGCAAAGTGATTCAGCTATATATATACATATATCCACTCTTTTTCAGATTCTTTTCCAATATAGGTTATTACAGAATATTGAATAGAGTTGCCTATGCTACATAGTACGTTCTTGTTGGTTATCTATTTATATATACTAGTGCGTATTGACTTACTACTCTATTGAGTACTAGAATATGAAAGGGATCCTGTGGGCAGGATGGGCATTTGGTGAGTTCCAATACCACGGATAGTGAACATGAGAAAGTAGTTCTAGGGCTTGGGGCGTTTCCAGTGTCAGGGACTTTGAAAGTTTCTTCATAACTTTGGCCTTTGCTTATTCCTCCAAAAATTGTGTAGAAAATTATATCAATCTCTAAGACTGTTCTTAGTAATCATTAATTAACAAGGCATACGTTAGCTGGCAGAGGTGAGTGCCAGGGCATGGGAAGAGGAGGTACTCGTCCAGGAACTCAAAAAATATTTATCGAGAGCCTGCAGTGGGCTGGGCTCTTTCTTTGTCCTGGAGATAGATCAGAAAACAAAAGAAGTGGATCTCACAGTGCATTAAGAAGACAAACATTAAACAGATTATCACGTAAGACATAAATAAGTCACAGAAAATAACTCATGCTGTTACGAAAAGAGCAAAAAGGAACCAGCATTTTTGAGCACCTACCTGATAGCAGGCACTGTGCCCAGGGAGTGCTAGATATCATTTTACTTAAATGAGAATATCCTGAGGTGAGGGTGACTGTGCCCTTTTGACAAATGAGAAAACTGAGGCTCAAGGAAAAGAAACACGTGGCAAAACCAGAATGTCATCCAGTGCTATTTGACCCCCAAACTGCTCACAACATTAGAAATCTACTTTGCTTCCTACATAGAATTAAGTTCCTGGTGGATTAAGTATGAAAAATGGAATCTCTTAGATGAAAATATATTTTTAGTGCAAAGGCATGCATTGAAAGCAAACCATGAGTACATTCGCTTACATCAAAAGTCGATTTTGGGTGACATTGTTTCTGCCCAACATGGAGTAACAAGGTTTAATCTTTCACCCGAAACAACTAAGAAACCAGACAAAATACATGCAGAAACGGGTCTCAAGACACTGAGCATCAGGCGAGGAAAGACAGGGATCCCCGCGAGACGGGAAATGAATGAAGTGAGGACTATCGTGTCCCAGGTTGCTGCCTGGGAGCAAGCAGGGGGGACCCAGGCAGAGACGGTGGTCTCCCCGATTGAAAACACAGAGCTCGGGGTCCTGAGATACCAAGGCTGCACAGAGAGCTCAGAACTGCAGAGACCTTTGCAGAGACCTCCTTAAATCAGCGCAGTGTCATGAAAGAACCCAAAAAAGACCAGAGCCAGAAACAGAGCCACCTGAAAATATTAGGAGAGATCCAGGGAACTCTCTGATTTAATGTATTTTTTAAATGGCTATTTTTTTAAGAACATTAAAATAATCGAAAAACATCAGTTATAATTGTTACTTATACAAAGTGTTCAACCTGAAAGCTCAGTTCTGCAAAGCGCCTGGTCATCAGCACAGACCGACAAACAGTGAGACCGGAAGTACTCTAGCAGCCCTCACCCTGGTCACATTCTGTGGAGTATTGATTTTGTGAGGGGCACTGACCTAAGCACAGAACAGGTCACCCGATCTCTGGGCACAGGAGCTCACCCCTAATTAGAACAGAAGGCAATTATGGCACAAGGAGGTAAATACTAAATACAGCAGCAAGGGGTGGGTTGGAATTCAAAGGGAGTTATAGAAACCTGAGCTCACAGCCCTAGGGTGGGAAGTGATATCTAAGCTGAGTCCTAAAGGATAAGCAGAATCTAAGTGAAAGCAGAGGGTGCGGAATAAGTTCTGGGCTTTACGCATAGCGGGTGCAAACCCCCTGCAACAAGGAAGAGAGAAAAGTGGAACAGCAACCATTTCTCAATGACTGATGGATTGAGTTACGTGTGAGGAGTGGCAAGAAAGGAGAAGAGCAAGTAGGATCGATACCCTGAAGGACTCTACTAGCCATTTTTAGGGGTCTGTGCTCTAACCCAAGGACAAAAAAGGAAGGGATAGCGAGCGGGGAGTTGAAATGGAGTATTTTAAAAGCGTTAGACAAAAAGTGTTCCAATGAGATTTGCATTTTAGAAAGATTTCTCTGGGGATTTCTGGGTAAAATGAAGTTGTGATTATGAAGGTTTAATTTCTGCCTTAGAGAATCCTATGAAAATGACCTATAAGATTAAAAGTAAGATAGGAAAAACATATAGCAGTGCCAGGGACCAGGAAGGGTGTTGCCTATAATCCAGCATGGAAGTTCAACAAAGTTTAAGTAAATAATGACATCGGATCTAATGAAACATACATCAGATCTCTTAATATATACAGAATCATGTACTCTCTAAATAGCAATACATCTTCTTTTGAAACAGTCATGCTATGTTTATGAAAATTAATCTACTCTTGGCTACAAAGAAATCTTCAATAAATTTCAAAGACTAGAAATTTCACAGGCCCCAATGTTTGATCAAGAGGCAAAAATAAGAAATTCTAATAAAAGTGCATACATAAACAATCAATCACTTGGACATTAGAAAGAAAAAAAACAACTTTTGCGTAGAACGAAATAAAAAGAAAATAGAATCTGTAATTACAGACTATTTAGAAAGTAACCAATAAGTATAGATGCATTTGAAAAATGAATAAAATAATTATCTTCCCCAAATATTTTATGGGAAAATATTCAAGAAGCAAATACTTCTTATCCTATTTAAGCCATTTCAGAGCATAGGAAAAGGTGGAAAACTTCCCAGTTAACTTCCCAGCTGTCACAATATTAAACCCAAAACATGACAATACTTTAAATATAAAAACTATAGGTCAATCCCATTTTTGAGTATAAGTGTAAAAATCCTTGAAATATTAGCAAATTGTATCCAATCGAATTCTGAAGGATGACTATGGGTGGCCAGAAAAGGATTATTCCAGAGATGCAAAGATGCTTTAGCATTAATCTATTTTAAATAATATTCACCACACCAATGGCCAAGCAAAATTATGACAGTATCTTGATAGATGCCCCAAAAGATTTTATAAAATTTAATTTCCATTCATAATTAATTATAAACACAATTCTTATGAAAATTGAAGTATAAAAATACTTTAACATGATGAATGACAGGTATACGAAATAAAAAGCCATAAATATGTTTAAATAATAGAACACTAGACAGTCCCATTTAAGTCTACGAAACATACTGGTTACCAGCACCATCACTTAGAATTCTGAGAGTCCCAGAAATAAGACAGGAAAATATGAAGCTTAAATACTGCAAAGGAGAAGAAAAATTTTGATGTGATTTACAGATTATACTCTTGATAACCTGGAAAATCTATAAGATGGATTTGGAAAACTATTAGCATTAAAAAGTATTTAATAAGATGGCTAGTTACAAAATAAATACACAAGACTTCATAGGTTTACTCTACAGTGTAAACAGACTATTGGATAATATATGAATAAAATTCCCACTCATACAGCAACAAAAGATCATTCAATTTCTGGAAAATAAGCAACACTAAAAGTTGCACTAACTACATGAAGAAAATTTCATACTTGTACTGAAACACGTAAAAGATGGCTTTAATTAATAAGCATGCATGTGTTTCTCAGTTGATAGAAAGAACAGTAATTTATAACTTTAATGTAATTACAATCAAAATTTGAATAGAAATTGGAAAACATTAACGAATGATACTAAAGTTTGTACAGACAATACAGAAACCAAAGAAATTTCGAAAGAGAAGACATGAGGGGTTGCTTATTCTTGCACATGAAAAATTGTGCTAAAATAGTAAAAACTGAGAGAGACAGACAGACAGACATAGATCAGTGAAACTAAATTGAAAGTCCAAAACTGACTGAAGTGTTTTTCTGGGATTTTGTATATGTGGAAAATGTGGCATTTCAAATCAAGGGAGAATTTATTAACCAAATATATTGGTTAATAGATTGTATTCAGATAACTAATTAAATAATTGGAAATATATACATACAGTCCAACTTACACCTTAGTCCAAAATTGATTCCAGATGTATTAAACCATTTAATGCCAAAATTTAAAAACATATAAGTAAGAGTAGAAAAATACAGTTGACTTCCTACCTGCTGTGAGGGAGAAGGCCTTTTTAAGCATTAAAGCAAGGGGAAAACTATAAGGGAAAAAGTTGACAGATATCATTACATTAAATTTAGTTCTTAAACCATAATATGTAAAAATAAAAACAAGATTATAATTTTTGGAAAGTAACTGGGATATATATAATATCTATAGCAACTTTCATACAAAAAGAAATTAATAAAAATTATCAAAAGCAAAATGTGTGAGTGCCATGAATCAATCATTAGGGAAAACATATTCAAATAACTCAGAAACATATAAAATTATGTTTAAATGACCTCATCAAAGAAATGTAAATTAACATAATGATACTTTATTTTGCCTATGAAATTGGCACAATTAAAAAATAGTTAACATGGAAAAGTTCTGTGGTATATTATTTAGTGGTAAAGAGTGGTATCAAAACAATATGTATAGGATACGATCTCGGTTGTATTTTAAAAGTATGCAGCTTACAATATACGCACATATACAAAATGGACCATTTTAGTTTTTATCTTGGTTTTCTTCTGTGGTTTTAACATTTAATAGATATATGCATGACTTTTGTAATCAGAAGACATTCCAAAATGTAGAGAATGAGTTTTAAAAGTATACACCAAAAGCAGAAAGTAGACAAGGGCCGCTGTATTCATGTAAAGTAGAAAGTCAAAACAGAGGCAAACACGTTGGAGACCGAAAGGAAACAGTCTATTTCAGAATCACTAAGGTCACTAGTGGTAGATGGCAGGGGAAAGGGAAGAAAGAGAAACAGAGCCAAACAGGGCTCCCACCCTTTCTTTGGGCCACTGGGTGGAATGGTGGTGGTGGTCTCGCTCACTGAGATAGGATCAGTGGACCAGACGTGGATGGTCGATGGAATGCAGGTGCTGATATATTGAGTTTGAAGTACCTATTGGCTCTCTACCAGGAAAGGTTGCAATTCAGAAGGAAAGTCTGAATGAGATATATGTCTATCTCCAACTATCTATCTATCTATCTACCTATCATCTATCAATCTATCATCTATCTATCATCTATCAATCTATCCACCTACCTATCTATCATCTATCTATCTATCTGGAAGACGTTAACATATAGATGACTACTGGAGCTGGGATGGGATCACATGGGAGATTTTGCAGAGAAGAGGGCTGAGCCCACAGCTTTGAAGAGCACCTACATTTAAGGGACATCATTGAAGATATGGGCTGAGGAAGAAGAAATTATGAACAAGTCTGAGAGTTAAGAAAAAAGCCGAGAGAATGGACTCATGGAGTCCGAAGGTGGAGAAGCAATCCGAGATCTAACAGGCGTGAGAGCCGTAAAAACACTGAAAGATGCACCCTTGACTGCTGAAGATGCGGGCCAGGTTAGGGTGGTGCATTTCAGGCAAGAGAGAGGAATCAGTAGCATCCAGTGTTGCCAGAGGGTCGGGAAAGTGAAGGCGTAAGAAGTACAGACTAAGGAGGCAGTGGGATTTGGGCAAGAGCTGGTTAGATGGAGCAGTAGCGTGGGGCCTGACCAGGTACACTGAGGAGAGAGACGGAGGAGAGGAAGTGGAGACGGGGAGTGAGAGAGCTTTCTTGGACCATCTTGGCTGTGAATGGGGTAGAGGCAGAGGGTGGAAGCTACGGGGGCCATGGAGGCATTTTTACGTCTAAGCTGCCTTCAACTTGACCTTGTTTTCATGCTGATGAAGAGGACGGGTCTGTGGGGCGGGGAGTTGGGGTGACAGCGGGGAGCACAGAGGAGATAACTGGTTAGATGCGCTCTCCTAGGGAAAGAGCAGAAGTGGAGCTCTGGGCCCAGGTGGGTCATGCTTCATCTCGGCCGTGATGGAAGGATGATGGGTGTGTGTGTACGTGTGTGTGTACATATGTGTGTATGTGTGTGTGTAGGGGGTGGCTGGCTAGTGGACCTAGCTGGGGAAGGAATGGGTCAGGGAGAGGAGTCGCTTCCAAGAGCACATTCTCCATACGTGATTGGCGCCCTTTAAAAGGTTAAAGTGATCTTGCAATTGAGAGAAGCATCGTGAAAGCCAGGGTCAGCCACTGACACGGCTGTTGGACCATGAGACTCTTACAGAAGACAGAGAATGGCGACGTTGTTTTGTGTCCTCACCGCCCTACCCACCACAGTGCCCATCCCGAGTAGGTTTCTGCATCTCCCCACAACCTGGCCACCTGTCTTTAGCAACCAAGCTTGGCCCCTTTTAGGGTTTCTCCCCTTCGACTCCATGTTAGATCTTGGATATCTTTTGGCTTCTATTTTCATCGTGAAGTAGGAGCTGAATTAGTTTACTGAGGGAGACGGAAGAGGGAGTGCGATGTGGAACTTAAGATTTAAAATACCAGTTTTACTCTGTGGGGAAGAGCATTTCAGGTAGACAGAGCAGCAGTGGGGAAGACCCTGAGAGGGACATTCTCTGGCTCATTGGAGGAAGAGCAAGGAGATCAGGGTGGACAGGGAGTGATGAGAGAAGTGCAAGGTGAGGTCACAGAGGGAGCTAGGTGTCAGATCCTGCAGAAGGGCATTACGATGGTCCAGGGTAGGGATACCTAGGCTGTTAAAGCGGGGTGGGGTGGTGAGAGAAGTGAGATGCAGACTATATCTGGTCCCAAAGCGTTTGCAGATGGATCACACTTGAGGCCAGGACGGTGCTGAGGATTTTACCCCGAGTAGCTGATTGAATGGTGTTGCCATCGCTGAGAAAGGAAGATGTTAATGAAGATGAATATCCGGCAAGGCTGATCAAGTAAAAGAGAGAAGATGCAGACACGTACGATATTAAGCTAAATGAGAGATATCACAGGAGAATAGATTTTGAAAATGGTGGAAGAAAACTTCTAACAATGATAAATCCATGTTAGTATACTAAGGTAAAATGGGGAATGCTTGCAAAAAAAGTATCACAATTGGCAAAAAGTAAATTAAAATATGACAAAATCAATAGCTATTTTAAAAATTGAAATAATTTTCATGATTGTCTCACCCTCTAAGTATATGTGTATGTGTATACATATATATGTATATATGTGTGTATATATATATACACTAGATATATAAGTAAATATATTCTTAAGCCAAGATTATTATATATGTGAATTATACGACTTTTGTTAGTTAGTTATTTTAATGTACACATACATATGTGTGTGTGTGTGTGTGTATATACAAGGAAATATATTTCTAAGCCTAGATTATTATATATATATGAATTTTACTACTTTTATTTATTTACTTTTTTTAATTATAGTTGATTTACTTTATTAGTTTCAGGTGTACAACCTAGTGTACAATCTACAACCTAGATTATACCCCATTTAAAGTTATTATAAAGTGTTGGCTATATCCCAACAATATAACCTTACATCTTATTTATTTTATACATAGTAGTTTATACCTCTTAATCCTCTATCCCTACCTTGCCCTTCCCCCATCCCTCTTCCCGCTTTCAAGAGACAAATAATTGTATTTAATTTTTCAAATAGAAAATGAGAGAAAACCGCCCAATTTATTTTTAAGGGGGGGGGCGTGTATTTGATATTCTCTTCTCTCCTCGCCACCTTACGTACCAAATCATTTCACCAGTAAAACGCTTACGTGCCTTCTCACAGGCTGGCCACCTATACGGTGGTGTTACAGATTTCAGGGTGATGGACTTCCTCCAGTGATGAGCTGGATTTTGTGAGAATTAAAGAAAGAAGGAAGACGGGTGGGGGACTCAGGGCAGGTATTGGGAGGTGTGTGGACAGAGGGTGGGATGGGCATCCCCTAAGCACATTCTTGGCGCTAAGGACAACAAAACAGGTTTGTTCTATATCCAGGAAGTCTGTATATGGCATCTTTTCACTGCGGCCTTCTTGTTGAAGATTCCTGGTGAAAAGACCTCTCACAGTTCTTTCTTCTTTCACCTTTCTTCCCTTTCTTTGGCCAGAAATCTTGTTCTTGTCTTGTGGAAGGACATGGCCTGGAGCCTGTCCATCGGGTGACCGCAGGGCCTTCCCTAGCCTTTCTGCCTGGATTAACTGCTTCCCCTACATCCGCCCCATGACTGTTGTTGAGTGCCTTTACCTTGGGGCCCTCCTGTCACCTCTGGGCTCCATCCCTGAGACACCAGCTCCTCTGATTCTGAAAAAAAACAGTGGACATGGGCTTTGGACCCCTTCCTACCATCTGGGTTTATTAAATAGAGCTGAGTGGCAAACGATTCATTTGGAAGGTCTGGGGAGTGACCTGAGGGGCAAAGAAAAGTCTCCCTGCACTTTTAAAAGGTGGCTGGCCATCTGGCCTGGCAAAGATGCTCATTTTACATTTCCACTGGTACATGACTGAAATCATTTACCATTAAGTTCTATTTGAATAAAATAGTAGTAGACATTTAGGTAATATTACAGGGCAATAAACGTTTAAGAGTCTTAGGCGTATGAGCTTCCCAAAGGCAGTTCAGACCCAGATGCTAAAAGTGCTTCGTACGTATATATTATACATACATATAACCTTTTCAGACTTTTGGCTTCTGCTCACATAATGAAAGAATTTTTCCCCTTTCCCTTTTCTTTCACATTTTGAATTGTTTAAGACTTTCCTGGCTACAGTCCCCTCCCCTATCTTTCCCTTTTTTTTTTTAAATACACTGGGTAGAAGAAGCATGAGGGAAATGTACTTAAAATTCAAAATGCTTCCCCTTTATCATTACCATGAATCAACACAATAAATGAGCCCCTTCAGAGCACGGTAATAAGAATTTGATAAATCATCAGCCAAAAATTAACTAGATGTCAAAACAATCTTTGGGAAGTGTGATGGATTAGGGGTGATAGCAGCAATTAATCTCCCAGCATGAGTTCACCAGAGAGACACAATGTAGGGAGATGGATGGGGGCAGTGGTTCAGGATCTACAAGGTCAGGACTCTACTGAAAGGAGTGGGCGGAGGCTGCAGAGAGAGAGAGAAGAGAGTCATCTCTGAGTCTGCAATACCCCGGCCTCCAGCCGCTGAGCTGGAGGTCAGTTCTCTGCCTTTGAAAAGCTTTCTGTCTCCAGCTGCTCTCCTCCTAATGAGGAGAGCGCTTCTCCTCTCGTGCTAATAACTGCCACAAGTCAGCTCATGGGGCTCAACACACGGCCTCCGAGAGCGGGAGGCTTGGAGGGCTTAATCTACCGAGAGGGGTAGCTCCTTGTAAACAGTGATGGGAAGGGGAGGGGTCTGGGAGCGGTGACAGGAGCGCCTTACCTCTGGGGTGCAGAGTTCGGCTGTGGCTGTCCCAGGGCCCAGCCCAGGGAAGAGTGATACCTCCACAGAAAGAGGAGAGGCCCCTCCGCAGGCGCCAATCTCATAAATCTCCCTGTTTTGGAAGAGCTGCCTCTTTTATTTGCCTTTTTTTTTTCCAGTAGAGTTCACCATATCTGAGGAAATGGCAGTTTGAGAAGAGGATGCAAAAGAGGCCCCTGTTTTTAACTTCCTGGCGAAGGCTGGTGAGGCCGGAATCCTCAAGTAGAGACACATCTCCACGTGGTGTGATCACAGGCTCCTGAGTCTAAACTGGCAGATGTAGGGCTGTGCTGATAAGGATGGTGGTGGTGAGTGGCAGTGAGCTGGGCAGGAAGGAGGAGAAAGAGAGACACACAGTTCCATTTAGCCAGTGGGAGGATCACATCTTCCACTGTCCTGGGAAACACTGCACACTCTTGGGGGTGGTGGAGAAGAGAGCTCCTAGCCATATTCGGGATGTACTGGGCCAGGCCATGGGAGCTGGGATTCTCGAGTTGCTCCTTTACTCCCCAAGGGAAATAGAATTCTTTACTATCAAAGATTCCTAGGAGGTTTACGTGGCCAGGGCTTTGATGCTGCTCCTGCTAAATTTGTAAGTGCTTCCTGGCTAGCTTTATAATAATCATAAAAACATTATAATGCCTGGCAACTGTCTAATGTTTTTTGGTTTACAAAGCTCTGTGACAACCCTGGGTCTTTCCCAAGGGACTCTCGATATTTTTCATGACACACCTTACTAGTATACCCCAGAATCCTAGCATTTAGCCACTATATCATCTATTGGATACTCTTCAGTCTTCACACAAGGAAAGTGAGGTGAGAAAGGTTAAAAGATATGTCATGTATCACTAAACTGATGAGAAGGAAAAGAATACTTGATCCTCTCGGCTTTGCCTTCCAGGGCATTTCTCATCTTTAAAATCTCTAGCTCTGATATTGGAGAGGATTTGGCGGTGGGGTGACGCTCTGTAGTTTCCAACTCAACCCAACCCGAATGCACAGAAAATAGGCAGAGCTGAACATCTTTTAAAGCAAAGACTTAGCGCTCTCTAGCTGCCAGGAATGAAGGATGGTAACCTGGTCTCGTCTTCAAGAGAAGGAAGAAAACTTGCAATAAAACCACGTCAGCAGAATGGAAGGTTTCCTACTGCCTCACTGTTGACCTTGAGCCAGTGACTCTGTCTCTCTGTGTGGCGATTTCCTCATCTGTAAAGGGGAACGCTAATCCTTCTGCCTCGTATGTGGTGAGAGTCAAATGAGTTTTGGGAACAATCGTTCTCCATAACTGTTGGTTAATGTTCTCCCGGAGTTGACGGCATTGCCCTCTCTCCATCACGCCCATGAACTCTCTACTGGTTCCACAGGTCTTAAAGCAAGATCTGACTCTTGTTCTATGACTTCAAGCTCCACAATACCAAGGAAGAGGCTAAGGGTGCTGGTCCAGGCCACCCAGGCCATCCGGCCTCTGGCACTCTGGCCAATGTCAGAATAAAAGGCTTGGGAATGTCAGGGCCCCACCCTGTTTTCTCCCGTTCATAGGCTACTTCACCAAGGATTTAATGTCCAGCATTCAACCAATATCCTGCTCTTGGACGGTACTTTACCTTTTCTCAAGTACCTTCTCATAAATTATCTTTCTTTTTCATGAGAGCTTGGATTAACATAGGCCAGTCCATCTTCCTTTTTCCTCTTCTGTAAGCAGCCTCGTTGGGGAAGTTCCCAGATTCTTTGATAAGCTGCAAACACCTGCTCAGGCTATTTAATTTTTCTGCAACCATATTGTTTTGAAAGATCAATAGGACTGTGAGTTTAGAGCTGGCCTTTCACAGAGGTCCTGCTGCTCCCTCTCCAGATTCCGGGCAGGGGGCAAGGGAAGTAGGTTGTTCTCTCCTCGATGAGAAAGGGATGTGAACATCAATGGGTTCTGGAAAGTTGAAGTGGCTCCTTAGGGCTGACGGGCCCAGACAGTTCATAACTGGCCTTGTTTCACTTTGCTCAATACAGAGTCAAGGATTTCCACAGAGGTTTCGTGCCTTTACTGTAAATACACTTATAAAGACTGACAGACATACACACGCAGGCACAAACCTCCACCCACAGTCATACGTTCAGTACCTATATGTGGTCGAATACACTCACTGATGTAAATACAAACTGATATCACACAGGCACACGGTAGCACCCATGGAGCCACACACAGAGACACCCATATATCCTCACACAGCCGCATATGCAGACATAAATGTACACTGAGACACACACACACCGACAAGGCAACAACCCAGAAAAGAAACACAACAAGGACTTCTGCAGCATTACTCCTGCCTTGGTCTTGAGAATGAGAGGGAAGCTTCTGAGGTCAGGGGCTGTGTACCATCCCTTATCCTTCACTGCGATTCCTAATGCTAGTTCTACACCCTGGATGATAACTAACTACGCTTCACTGACCAGATCAGGGACCGATCCTCAGTAAGCAGGTGTGCAGCCTGGAGGTCAGCCTCCGCATTACTGGGAGACATAGTGTTATGGGTTGAATCATGTCTCCCCCCAAAAAGGCAAGCTGAAGTCCTAACCCCCAATACCTCAAAATGTGACCTTATGTTGCAGCCACTACGGAAAACAATATGGAGGTTGCTTTAAAAATTAAAAAAGAGTTGCCATGTGATCCAGCAATCCCACTCCTGGGCATATATCTGGAGAAAAGTCTAATTTGAAAAGATACCTGCACCCCCATATTCATAGCAGCACTATTTACAATAGTCAAGACATGGAAACAACCTAAATGTCCACCGACAGATGACTGGATAAAGAAGATGTGGAACATATATACAATGGAATACTACTCAGCCATAAAAAAGAATGAAATAATGCCATTTGCAGCAACATGGATGGACCTAGAGATGACCATGCTAAGTGAAGTAAGTCAGACAGAGAAAGACAAAATACCATATGATATCTCTTATATGTGGAACCTAAAATATGACTTAAATGAACTTATTTATGAAACAGAAATAGACTCACAGACATAGAGAACAGACTTATGGTTACCAAAGGGGAGAGGGGGTGGGGGAGGGATAAATTAGGAGTTTGAGATTAGCAGATACAAACTACTATATATAAAATAGGTAAACAACAAGGTCCTATCATATAGCACAGGGAACTATATTCAATATCCTGTAGTAAACCATAATGGAAAAGAATATGAAAAAGAATATATAAATATACACGTATATATGCGTATATATATATATGTGTGTGTGTGTGTATATATATATATATATATATATATATATATAACCTTATGTGGAAAGAGGGCCATTGCAGATGTAATTAGTTACATTAAGAAGAGATCACAGGAGTGGGGTGGGCCCTACATCCAGTAGGACCAGTGTCCTTATAAGAAGAGGAGAGAAATACACAGAACGAGAGTGCCGTGTGATGACAGAGGCAGAGCCTGGAATGATACAGCTGCCAGTCAAGGAGCACCCAAGATGACGAGCAAACCACCAGAAGCTAGCGAGAGGCAAAGAAGCATGGTTTGGAAGGACCACGGGCCTGCTGACACCTTGCTTTTGGACTTCTAGCCTCCGGACTCGTGAGACAATACTTTCCATTGTTGTAAGCCCTGCAGTGTGTGCCGCTTTGTTAAGTCCCTGGGGAACTAGTCCACACACAGAATTTGAAACGAAAAAGATGTATTCAATATTTTATGTAACTTTTATATTTCGAACATCAAAACAAAACCGTCTGTTTTAAAAGAACAAGCATCAAAAATAAAGCACCACACGTTCTTCTAGCTGGCGTGTGTAAGTAGGAGACGATAAGCCTTCTGGTCAAATCCTCCTATGCGTCCCCATTTTCCTGGCTCAGAAACTAAGTCCTCATGGTGTCCTCTGAGGTCTGCTCGACCTCCCCCTGGTGCCTCTCTGACCTCGCGCCCCATCCCCCTCTACTTATCTCCTCCAACTGCCTCTGCAGGAGTCCTCTGCCCGCCTGGAATGTTCTGTCCCGCAAAGCCTCCTAGCTCACTCCCTTAAATCTATGCTCAGATGTCACCCTCTCAGTGAGGCCCGCAACCCCTAAAAACCACCCTCCTCTCAATTCTCCTTACTTTGTTCTATTTTTTCCCCTGGCTTATCACCTCCTGGCATATGATACAATTAACTCACTTTCTATGTATATTGTCTATCTCCCCTGCAACACATTAGCTCCAAAAGAGCAAGGATTTTTTGTTTGTTTGTTTCTGTTTTGTTCCCTGCCCAGTGCCTAGAATCCTGTCCGGCATTTACCAAGTGCTCAATATATCTTTCTGAATGAGTGGAAACTTACTCTTCTGTGTCTCTGGTGTGCATGGCTGTCCCTCTCTGGGAAGTGTCAGAATCCCTGGGGATTTAATACATATAGATTTATCTGGGGGAATCTTAGGTTTGAAAACGAAGAAGTACAAAGCTGGGTCCACTTTGTACTTGGCTGCGGAGGCCAGTGGATGGAGCCCTGAGCTGGGGCCTCGGGTGGATCATCTGTAAAAGACAGATGAGCCCACCTACAGCCTGCTACACACTTTATGGTGGGTGTAGAGAGGATGGAGGAGATGATGCATTTAAAAGTGCTCGGAGGTCCTTAAACAAAATGCCTGCTATGCAAATGGAGTGTTATTACATAAACTAAAACCCGAAGTGTATCAGGAAGTAGCTGAACTGAATCACAGCCCATCTCTGAGCAATTTTTTTCCCCTGAGAAATTTAATAGAACTGCCTACAAAACTATGATGCAATTTTCTTTCACATTTTCTCTCTTATCAAGTGTTCCTACCTTCTAAATTTCAGCGCAGGTGTTGTCTTCTTTTTTTTCCTGGATGGTAAAACAGACCCACGAGAGAATTTCTGGATTGGACTGGATGGGGGTAGGTTGTGCAAATCACTGGGCCGTGAAAATGCTTTTAGAATTTCTCTTCTTTTACAGTGGTTCTTACTACAGGGAATACAATGTATGACTCAGAACAAATGGCTGCATATTTAATTATGTCAAACTCTAAAGCATTTTCTGTTTCATTTCAAGTGTGTCTTGTTGTGCAGGGGATGTTGAGAATTAAACTATGTGATGTTGCTTCTTTTTAAGAGCAGAACTACAGAGTACAGACCCTGAATACTATTTCCTTCTTCCTTTGGCTCGGGGTTGTGTTATTTAGCGCCCTCTGCTGTTTGGAGGAAGGATGACAAAGCTTTGGTTAACTGCCTAGCCTACTTCAATCACACAAAGACAGTTTTTTTCTTCTTCAGCAGATTTTAGTGCAAATATTAACCGACATCCATTATGATTCTGAATCCTATTAAGTTGCTGTTGAATGGCTCTCCTTGGCCACCCCACTTGTTTAGACAGAGCTGTTCAGGATGTTATGCAATGACTTTCCTAATCTAGCCTATGTTCACCTCCCCAGAACTGTCTCTCATCATGATACCACCACTTCTACCCTGTGTTCCCACCATAAGGGGCTACCTACAGCTTTGTGACTATGTCAGGCCTTGTGGTCCCTGCAATTGCTCGTGTCATCTTCAGTTTGTTTGATTCCTGCCTACCTTCCTTCCCACACCACCTTGCTAACTTCTACTGGTCCTTCAAGGATACAGTCCAAACATCATCCTCCAGGAAACCTTCCCCGACCACCCCTGCCTCCAATTCGAGCTCAGTGGCCTTTAGCCCGTACAGCTTCTTCTGTATTTTTCTGCTTGTTCTGTGCTTCCTATGAAAACACATGGTTAGTTATACATTTTATTTATTTATGTACCACCAAACACACACACACACACACACACACACACACACACACACTCCTACCACAGGACATAACACAGAGCAAATATTTAGTAAGTGCTGGATGAATATATGATGTTCACAGTCAGACTGTAAGCTGTGAACCAGTAGTTCAAACCCAAATAATTTCAAACCTACGATTTTTTTATTACAATAGGTGGCTACCTGGTAGACAGTGCCGAACCATCTCTAGTCCCACTCCTGCTTTCACTCACAGTTTGTGGGTTTGGTATTAGCCCACAAGAGATCCTTGGAAATTGTTGTTTTTCACCTCTGTTGCAGAAATTCGACCTCCTCTTCCTGAATCCACATATGTTGAAGGGGTTGTATTCAACCTTCCCATTATACGCAACGAGAGAGCATCCTTACCAAGAGGAAAAACATCTAGTTATTTATTTACTCAGTTCAAAAAAATAGAAGAAAGACACACTGTGATCACAATTTCTCTAAGCAACGCCATAAATACTATTATCCTCTGTGATTATTTTGACTTGATTTGAAATGATTATTCAAATAGTTACATGAATGACTAATCGACAGGATTGTTAAGACTGCCTTACATGTGTGAAATACTTTCGCAATAATAACAAGGTGTGTAGGGAACTTATATTATGTTTTTAATTGCTTTTGTCAGTCAAAAACCTCCACCGAGCACCCACTTGAAGCTGAGTGCTGCACTGTAGCAGGTGATGGCCACACAAAGAGAGCCCAGGAGACCCACAATTAGCTTGAACGCTTGGAGCATGTGTGTTCTGCTTAGTTAGGTTTTCAGGTGAGCTCCTGGGGAATCCCTTATGAACTGTCATGATTTTGTTTCAACTCTCTTAAAAATCTTGGTCAAACTTTCTGAAAAGATGACGCCCCTTGCACAGGTGTCTAGCTCCCTCTCCCTCTGATTCTCATTGAAACGACCAACACAGTCTAAAAACAGGAAAAAGTCTGTTTCAGTGCAGGAAGCAGAGGAGGGAAGTCAGCCACATGGGAAACACGTGAAAAAGTTGCATCTAGATATGGCCCAGAAAGACTGGAGTTGAAGTTGAAAGGCACTAGCTTTGGAAGCAGATGACTGGGTTTCCATTTCCAGTTTTGCCAACAACTGAGACACTGAATCCCACCATTGCCACCTCGGTGACTCAGTGTTCTCATGAATAAACAAAGAAGGTGCTGGCGCAAACCAGCTTTCTACGAGACCATGTTGGTTAAGGCACCGCAACCATAGAGTGAAGAATAGCATTATTTCTACAACCAGCGATAAGGATTCTGATCTCAGATCTTTCACATACTCCTTGTGTCATGTTGGACGAGTTATTTGAACTCTCTGAGCCTCAGTTTATTCATCTGTAGAAGGGGCATAGTGATTCTTGCCTGTCCAGATCGTTGCAAAGACTAAACTATCTAATGCATGAAAAGTCTATAGCAAAGTGTCTGGCACATTTTCAGCACTGACTAAAGGTTATTCTTATCATCAGTACTATCCTTTATAAAACTAAAGGAACATACCACAAATTTGTCATTATACTTGCACCGTCCTATATTCATAAATACAATCACCACAAATCCTATCTGGAATGAAGTTGAAGATACATACATATACATATATGTGTGTGTGTTTATCTATAAATATATATGCAATACATGTATATGTGCATGCATGGTAAATCATATACAGTACACACATATATGTGGGAAAATATTTACATATGTGATAAGGAGATGCTGAAATGACTAGAGACCAAGGTAGATAAGAGGAACTTGGGATTGTTTTCCACAGCATGTGAATTAAAAAAACAAATCTCATTTTGATAAGATAAAAAATTTCAGGATTGGTTAGGCAGAAGTCTGATCAGCTTGCATAAAAAGACAAACAAATTAATGGTTGGCTGGCTAATTAGTCTAATTGATATGGTTGGTGAAAGTAAACGAGCAAGCCCAGGAAGGGGCCCCAGGAGCCACCTGGGCCAGTGGAGAACCTGCTCTTGACCCTTCACTTCAGACTCCAGAAACATTTTGGCCATGGGTCCGTCTTCAAAGGCTGTCAAATGCAGGTATCACAACCCCTACTGCAGTGACTCTGCCAGGCTCATCGACAGGTCTATTACTCTCCTTCTGGCTACATTCCCAAACTCCCAAGACAGAATCTAATTGGGTCGATTAGTTACCCATCAGTAACCCTTATTAGGTGGAGTTGTTGAATCAGACCACCTGTTGGCTGTGCAGTTTCCTGGTTTGCCCTTGGCTACTGTAATCTTATGGACTGAGTTGTGTTTTCCCAAAAAAGACAGGTTAAAGTCCTAAGCCCCGGTACTTCAGTATGTGATCTTACTTGGAAATAGGGTCTTTACAGAGGTAATCAAGTGAAAGTGAGGTTGTTAGGTTGGCCCTTCTTTCAATCTCGATAAATTTGGATACAGAGACACGCACAGAGGGAGAACAGTGGGAAGAGACACAGGGAGAATGTAGAATGCCATTTGAGGACAGAGGCAGACATTAGCGTTCTGCTTCCACAGCCAAGGGGCTTCTGGGGCTACCAGCAGTTGGAAGAGCCAAGGGAAGATCCTTCTACAGTTTTCTGAGGGAACATGGCCCTGCCACACCTGGACTTTGGACTTCGCCTCCTTAACTGTGAGACAGTTTTTCTTGTTCTAAGCCACACAGCGAGTGGTACTTTGTTATGGCAGCCCTGGAAAACAAATACACGTGTCCTTTCTAGTCTTGTTGTTTGTGTCCATTCACGTAATCCAACCTACAGCAACTCCTAAGCTGGGAACCGCCGGTGGCAGCTTTGGAGGCTGTGAGTGTGGCACACAGACAAGATCTCATTGAGATGAGCCTTCACCAAGTGTCTGATGAGGTTTTATGCCTTAGTATTTTATAGCACAATTCATTTATGTTTAGATGTCCATTCAACCGTATAACTCGATAGCATCCAACCAACAGGCTGTGGTTTTCTTGAGGGCAGGGGCTGTGTCTTGCTGCAGGCGGGCAGGGTAGTGTTATGACCGAGAGCAGGGACTCTGGAGCCACACTGCCTGGGCATGAATCCTCCCCTCGCTTACTAGCTGTGTGACCTCCAGCAAGTCTCTTAACCTCTCTGTGCCTCAATTTCCTCCTCCATTAAATGGAGATGATCACAGTAGTACTTACCTCTTGATCTACAGATCAAGTGAATTACTTCATGTAAGGCACTTACAACAATGCTGGGGACAATGAAACACTCCATCAATGTTACTTGTCACACAAGTTTCGCATTCCCCAGAGTTTAACATGGGTCATGACGTGGATTAAGAGCTCAATGGATGTTTCTGAGTTAGACAACAAAAAAGATAGTGCTGTTTCGAGTGAAATTAGTATGCTTTGTCCAAGTGATGGAGGAAACAACAGAGAAGTATTGGGGAAAAACAGCATAAAATCATAATCTTGGTCTGTAGCATTCATAGCAGAGAACCTAAATTGTGTACCCTCATGGTCATGGGAGGCCTGTGTTTTCTTTAAAGGGAAAACTGGGAAGAGAGGGTCAGGATAGAGATCCTCTGAGTTCTCATATATCTCCGACTTCTTTCATTGGGATTATAGAGGCGCAGGAGGGAAGGCCATTTAGAGAAAGACTGTTACACACCTGCTGGGTTGATAAAAGAGCAGTTTAGTCACCAGGGCTTATGATTCATTGCCTCCAAATTGATTTGGGAAAGAGGTTTTCAGTCCAACTCAGTCTGAGACAGAGAGGAAAACAATTAGCATTAACACACTGAGAAAAGAAAAAAAAAAATGACCCATTGCTTTTCAATGGAATGGAGGGGACTTTTTCTCGCAAAAAAAAAAATTAATATTCTAAAGACATGACTATTTTCATAGTAAGTAATGTACAACGACCCTTCACTGTTGTTTCCAAACCATTTCACTGAAGTTTCTTCATGGCTTCAAAACTCAGATAACATCTGTTGAAATGTTAACCCTGTCAGACCACAGTGAGTCCACCTCGTATCACAAAAAATGCCTGTTGGGAATTCCCTGGCAGTGCAGTGGTTAGGACCTTGCCGTCTCACTGATGAGGGCCCAGGGTTCAATTCCTGGTCCAGAAACTAAGATCCCGCAAGCCTCATGTTGCTGTCAAAAAAAAAAAAAAAAAAAAAAGCATGTGGGCCATTGGCCAAAATGGCTAGGTGGACAGGCCCATTTCAGAGCTAGAGGTTCCCATCCATTGAAATCCCTGAAGATTCTTCCTTCTTGTGAGGCTTCCACTCACTGCCCTGTATAGACACGAGTCTTTACAGCAAACGTTGTAGTGCAGCAATGTAAGCCCTCACAATTCTTCCTCTTAAAAGGGAGGGAGAATAAAAGGTATCCATTTGTAAAGGCACTCTTGAGACTGTGTGTATTTTTAGATCTGAGCCCCACGTAGGACAGATAGTTAATTTGCCTGAAAGTGGGGTACCATGTCATCAGGGCCAGGTATGCCCCTTATTGCTATACCGCCTCTCTCCTGGGCTGAGAGAGCAAACAATCTCTTCCACGTAAAGTGACAGGCCAGTGGCAGTTCCTGATGTCAGTACTTGGGGTCTGGGCTGCAGATTCCCCTCTCCTCTCCACACCCCTCCCCGGGAAGTGGCCCCTTTGGAACTGGGCAAGGAAGACCCATGTTCAGCCCAACCAGCTAATGTTCAATTTCCTAGCAGAAGTTCCTTTTCCTTCTCCTCATTTTTTCCCCCTGAGAAACTTTCCATCTTAAGTCAAATGTGCCTCTAACACTTTCAAAAGATTATCACTTTCCTCTGTGTCATCTTTAAAATTGTATTATTGCCTTCAACTCCCCCTCAGTTTTCAGGACCTGATCCCATTCTTTACATTTTGAAAATAGCCTGGGGCCAAGATGGGAAAAGAAACAACCTGCAAACCAATTTTTAAGCGGTTTTTAACTTACCCAAAACTTCAAGTTATTGCACCTTTTAAATCGCGATAGATCTATTTGTAGAAATTATACCAAAATCAGCAATTTCCCTGTTCTCATCTTCCCTCAATCACTCCTCTGATGAAGCCTTTGCAGAAATCCTCCTGTGTCCAGGTGGCTGTAGCAGGCACTGTATTGGGTGTAATCAGATCCCAGAGGGGCTTTTTCAAGGAGGCTGAGATTCTTTTGACAGAAACTTTGGAGAAGTGGAGTGGGTATAATGAAGTCCAGAATTTTCCAGACTCCTCTTAATATATCCATCATTGTTCAGCCCCATCACTGCCATGTCAACTCTCTTGTTTCTGATTTAAGCTGTCAGACTCAGTAAAATTCCCCCGACTGTTTTAGCATATGTGGCAGGACACTGACAAGATGTTACTTACACCTAATGAAGGCTGAGAGCATAATAAACTATCCCAGCATCCTAGCAACCCAATTACCCCGGGTTTCCAGTTTTCCGGATCTTGACCTCAGCACTTTGAAATTCACGAGAATTTGATACAGGGATGCTTAGAACTCTTGCAGTGGCCACCTTTTGGCTTTAACATCAACATGGAAGATAAATGGAGCAAAGAGAATTTAAGGAAAGAGGTAGGAACGTCACATCAAGGGCCAGAATGGATATCTCTGACCTGATAAGAATGTGTGTTTAGACTGGATGATCTTTAGTTCCGCTTTGTCACTTTCATTGTCCCCGTGGACAGGGATAAATCCAGTAGGTCGTAGATGGGCCATAAAAAAATCATTTGCAGGAAAGATAAAGAGGAGGAAATGAATACTGTGCTTAGCACAACGACTGAATATAGAATGTGCTCAGCTCAATAACAGTGAAATTGATCCCCAAAATCATTATTAAGAAGGCCATGGGATATGATCGGGGGTGAGGAAAAAAGTCCCCGATGCTCTGGTGGTTTAAATCCAGTTTCATTGCAGCCCTCTGGTGCCGTGGATGGAGTCGTGCCATCTTGGCCTGGGCGTGGGACTGTGGTTGTCCCGTTGTGACTCATCCCTCTCTCCACCTTTGTCTCCTGCTCGCTCAAGGCCTCTTTGGAGTGCTGGCCGTCCCCTCCCATGGCAGAGCGAGGTCACCGCCTGTTCCAGTTCACAGGGCATTCTGACATTTCCCACCACTCACCCTCCCCACAGTCCCCAGTAAGAATTCACAAATCCAGTTAAGGGTGAAACTTGGCCATTTCCTCTGTGGAACACAGAGGTTTCATGTGATGACAAGTGAGTGCGTTTCTCCTCTGCTCAAGTCTCTCCAAGTCTTATACAGTTGCCAGAGGTAGGGGGTAAAAACCAGCACTTTGGCAGCCATAAACAGCCTTTTACCTTCAAAAATGCTTCCATTGTTTTTTTTTGCCTCAAAAAACATTTCTTTTTTCCTTTTGTGTGTGCATAGGTAAGAGGGAGAGTGATATTTAATTTTCTTTTGCTTGGTAGGAGACGAGGAAACATTTGAGGTGAAATCACAACTTGTCCAGCTCCTTGTCTGATGGGTCTGTGAGGCTCCTCCCTACCTCCCTTGCCAGCTCTAGGGTCTTGTGAATTCCTTGGCAGGTCCCTGGTCTTCTCCTGTAGGGGATTAGTCACAAAGCACATTCATCCTTCAATATCGCAATGACCCAGCCAGGCGTCGAGAAGAACTCAATTTCCTGGCCTGACTCTTTTAGACTCTGATCTCTCCAGTGGGGGAGACCACTCAGGAAATAAGTAGCAGAACACATGTGCGTGTTTTTAAACAGAGCGCAGAGCTCTTGCTGGTGGATGACCCAGACACTTCGCCAGGCCGTTAGCCTGCAGCGGAGGAGCCCTGGGAAAAAAGAAAAAAGAAAAAAAACAAAGAAAAGGAAAGGTTAATAATCCTGGACAAAACACAGTGAAAAGCATCAGGGATTTGTGTGATTTGAATGGAGAGGGTCTTGTTCAGCTTCATATAAAGCCAAGTGACATCTCTCCCTCGGGTGCATTTACAGGTTGTCTCGGCATCGAGAAGCAGGGGAGAAAGGAGGGGGGTGAATAAGAGAAGGTTTGTTGACTCCATCATGAAAAGCAATACGTTTCCAAAAACAAATTCATTTTAATAAATAGGAGACTTATTTAGTAAATGTAGTTCAGTGAGAGACTGTCTTTACCTCGGCAATGTCAGGGCTCTAAATAGTGCCTCTGAGGCCGTTGGCATTTTCATTTACTGGAGAATCCTGTGTTCTATGGTCTCCCTTCCCTCACTCAAGCTGGGACAGGGAGTATCAGGTACAAGCTCTCCTGCTGAAGGTGGCTGGCTTTTCTGATTGGCACTATCCCCCCACCTTGCTGAGAAGACTGACCAACTTCAGGTAATCATGGACTTTTGGAACTGGAAGGACTTGAGGATTTATCTTACCCAGCATCACACTCCTTCCCGCCAGCATTTCAGGGATTAGGAAACCGACGCCCCGAGGGATCACGTGAGGTGCCCAAGGTTTACAAATGACGGGAAGTGTGATTAAAATCTGTGCCCCAGAATGACATCCACTTTATTTCTCTCTCTTCTTTACCAGCATGTTTCAAAGTATTATTCTGTGGAATAATGCAAGGGCTATAGTATGTTAATAAATTTAAAGCAAAAGGAAAGAAAGAACTAGAGAGAGCGAGAGAGAAAAAGGGAAGGAGCGCCTTGATTAAAGAAGTTTAGACAATATTGGCTTTAGCTAAATTAAGCAGATTTCTCTTTTGCAAAATGCCACCTCTTTTTCGTGCAGCATCTCAAAGTTGACTACTTCTCTAGGACACGTTTTGGGAAATATTTCCCAGCATTCAGCTCAGCCCTTCTGTGACTCGTTAAGTTAGCAAACTGCCTTTCACTCCTCTTGGCCAACAGCTCTTCAATGGTCAACAACCAGGACAAATGTTCTATTTTGCAAAGAACACCAGAAGAGGGCTGTGAGCCCTGGGTCCTTCGCTTCTGCCACATCTATTTGTACCTCCCTAAATCAACTGCTAATCTCTCTAGACCTCAGTTGCTTCACTTAGCTGCAAACTGTAAAATGATGATGTGGACTCAGCCATTCAAAGGATCTCCTGGGCTCCTCCACTATTTCTGAGTTTGGATTGCGGCAATTTTCTGCCTGGGAAAACATTAGGAGAGAGATTTGCACAGTTTCCCATCAGGAGGTTAATTGCAAACTCTCAAGTCCTTAGAAATGTTAAAAAATTGTCTAAGCAGAAAATATTTCAGAGATGAGGCTGCTTCATCATTGATAACTCAGAACCCCCAAATTCAGAGTTTCAAGTGAAAAAAAAAACATAATTAGAATAAAAGTAATCCCCTAAGTGCTTACATTTCAGGGAAAACAAAGGCACTTTGAATTCTGGACCAAAATCCAAGTCAGAGTTTCATGTCATTGCTCTAGTTGACTCCATTCTGAATTTCTGATCTACACGCTTGGTCCTGATGTGGTACTTGGGCTGGAATTCTTGAGGGTGATTGACAAATAGAAAATAGAATGTCGGTGCATTTCAGGAGACTGTATGATTGACATTGGCAAGTGGGGTTGAAAGGGGTGTTACAGATAACAAAACAACGGAATGCCCCTGGCTCTGGAAACTCCCCTTGAGACTCACAGGCATCGCTCTGAGCTGCTAAGTTTCCTTAGATCCTTGACCGACGTCTTGGGGCTTCTAGACCATCATGGAGCATCATTTCTCCTCACCAAGGGCCAATGGTGGTCGAGCAACCAAGCAGGGAGAATTTAGGGCAGTTTCTTTCCCAATCTGCAGGTTTGATACAGGTGCTCTTCTCCCACTTTGTCTAGAAACGTGTAGAAAGTTCTGGATGAAAACTTTTCCCCTTCTGCTTCCACATCTGCCTGCTTATTCTCTGAGAGGAAGAGGAGGAAAGCTGGCTGCTGCCCTTCCTGTCAGGGGTGAGTGTGGTTCTCAGGCTAGGCTGGCTTTGATCCTCCGGATTTGCCCTTGGCCCCTGTGTTCATCCAAGGCTCTCCGGTGTCCCTTTATCACTCCCGCCCCCCCCCCCCCCCCCACCGATGTGCTGTGTGTGGACTTTTTGGAGTCAGCAGGAGGGGTGGTAGTTGCTGACCGCCAGCCACCAATCAAGTGCCGAAGCCACTTCACAGCCAGGGCTGCAAGCTCATTGGCTCTCGGGAAAGGCCTCATAAGATGGTCAGAGGGAGGAGTGCATCTCCTGTCCCTGACTTCCGACAGGGATGAGATGCTGGGGTGGAAGAAGGCTGGGGCAGACACAGAGAGTAGAAATAGGGGGAAAGAAAACAGCCTTTGGGGACGCTGAACTGGGGAGATGGGCGATCTTTTGAATGGTGTTTGCGGGTATCTAGAAGCCGTTCATGCTGATGGGTCAAACTGAAATCCATTGCCTTCCATTAAGAAATTAAGCGATGTGCTCAGTGAAAGGCATTTCTTTGTCCATGACAGTCTGAGGGCACAGGGAGCCGGCTCCCTCTTCCTTAGCCCTGGGTTTGACTTGCCACTGGCTTTTTTTCTGAAGGGACCGTGGAATCCCAGGGGTGGGGAGTGTAGCCTTTGAGCTGTTGCTCTCCAGTTGCTGGAAAATAGCTGTCCTGCTTCCAGGAGCAATCTGAATCCAGCAGTGTTGAGAAACCCCAAGACCAACAAGTAGGTATTTACCATCGGGGATCCCGACTTCTAGCCCATTATTCATCGGGTTGGATGAAGCCGGGTCCCTCCATTCCCCATGTTCCCATCCTTGGGGAACACTTTTTTTTTTTTTTTTTCCGGTACGCGGGCCTCTCACTGCTGTGGCCTCTCCTGTTGCGGAGCACAGGCTCCGGACGCGCAGGCCCAGCAGCCATGGCTCACGGGCCCAGCCGCTCCGCGGCATGCGGGATCCTCCCGGACTGGGGCACGAACTCGCGCCCCCAGCATGGGCAGGCGGACTCCCAACCACTGCGCCACCAGGGAAGCCTGGGGGGGAACACGTTTAACGTCCCGCAACTGGCAACAATTTTCTAAAGTTAGACTTTTTCTGTTTCTTTCTGTCTCCTTCCAAGCCCCCCGTTTTGCCTTCCTGCCCACCAGCCCTGGTTAGTGGGTCTTTTGTTCTGCCTGCTGCTTTGCTGCCTGGATTTTCTGGATATATCCTAGAGGAGCTCTCAAGAGAGCAACAGCCCACTTTAGGAAGGAGAGGGCAAGCAAAGTTTGAGGATGCTTTCGTGGCTCTGTGACAGAATGGCATCCAGGAGAGGGTGGACAGAGCCTGTGGAAGAGAGATCCTGAGAACGGAAACTTGTTAGCTCAAGGACTTGTGATGGTCAGATTCACCATAACTCCCCACCCCTCAAATGCAGAAAGGCTTGTGGGTTTCGCGAGATTCCCAGATCCCTTCCTGCTTTGAAGTGGGCCATATTTTTCTGTGTTGCTGTTGCCCGGGAAACTGTGGTCCAGCTTTGGCCTCAGAAGGCATCTCAGTGGGCTTAAAAGGCTTCCCAGTCGTTGCTAAAGAAGCCACCGCTAGCCAAACAGCCATCATTCTGCAGGAAATGTAGATGAAGCAGGAAGCTGCATGTATGTCCTTCAATATTTTTTATTGAACTATATTTGATTTACAGTGTTGTGTTAATTTCTGCTGTACAGCAGAGTGATTCAGTTATACATATGTATACATTCTGTTTTTAATATTCTTTTCCATTATGGTTTATCATAGGATATTGAATATAGTTCCCTGTGCTATAGAGTAGGACCTTGCTGCTTATCCATTCTATATATAAAAGGAGAAGCTGTGTTTATGGATTTGTGGGAAGGTAGCACCAAATATCTTTTTCTAAAAACACCTTCAAGATCAGTGCTAAGAAAGAAAAGGTACCCTTCATTCATTCATTCAATACATACTTATTCGCCTTGTTCTAGGTGCTGGGAACATACGCACAACAAGCATCAGACCCTCAAAGCTCCTTTTCACTTCAGTCGGCACCCTCCCGAGGAGAGTCAGACCGTAACGACACACAGATCGGTCAACGAGATGATGTTTGGGTGGTGAGAAGTGTTGTCTGAGTGCAGAAAGCAATACCGTGGTCTCCAAGTTTTCTGTTCTCCCAGCTAATCATAAAAATGAGACTTTAACATCATGTTGTACAACTAATAAAGACTTTTCATGTGTATGTCACACTGTCCTCCCGACAAGCTCATTGTGGGCACACCAAGTGCTGTGATCATTTTACAGATGAAGCGACGAAGCTGGGAGAGTGGGGGACTTGGACGCAGTCACGTGTCAGATACGCTGCGTGCCAGATCGTCTCATTCCACATTTACTGACACTTCCTCCCAACCTCGTCACCTCCCTACGCCTCCAAGATCGTGGGGTCCTTGAGATCTACGCTCGCTATAGTCAGGGCCTGAGAGTTAAGGATAAAGGGGAACATATGTCGGTGGAGGAGTGTCTGCCGCCTTTCAGAGGAGAAGAGTTTTTCCCGAGAGCAGGAAAGTTCCTGAAGTGGCCTTTGGCTTAGCTGAGGCTCTGCCTCATCTCTTCCTGACATGGTTCCTGGGAAGAGAGGAGCTGGGCTGGCTGCAGTGGGAGATGTAGGGAAGGTTGTCATTTCAATGTTGTCTGTTATCCATCCACACGGCCCCTGGGGCCCTATTTTCAGACTTGTCTGCTTGCCCAGAAAGGGGCAGGCCTAAGTTTCACAGAAATTAGAAGCACATACACTTGGCCTAAACCACAGAAATGATGAAGAAATGCATGCTGGTTCAAACCAGGGCCTTCAACACTCAGGAGCAGAGGGGGGACTTCTTTCCTCCCTGCTTAAAAGTGAAGTCCTCTAATTAGAATCAGAGCTTCATAGAATATTAGAATTGCAATGAATTTCAGAGATGACAGTCCAAGCGCTTCAGTTCACAGATGAAGCACGGAGACAAAGGCACTTGGGGAGAGTCGAACGGTGATTTGGTTAGTACCAGGGCTGGGGCAGGGCTGCAGCCCTCCTGACTGAGTCCAGGGCTCTTTCCTCCCCTTCAGGATGGCTTCTGCATTAGCTCCAAAAATAACGAGCTTGGGGACCGCTCAGGCAGAAAAGGGGCTCCAGGGCTAGAGGCTGATCCCATCCTCACCTGACTTTTGTATTCAGCTTCGTGAAGGCCCCTTTTGAAGCCTCTGGCAGCCCGGTCCCGTGACTGCTGCTGGGAGAGGGTGATAAATGACGATCTGTGCAGGGAACAGCATCCTGCGTTCTGCATGTGCATCTAAGCAAGAAGAGCCTCTTAGGAAGGAACTCACTCCCTGTTGCAACTATATCATACCTTTTACAAAAAGTCACTTCGAGGTCACTGTTTTTTGTCCACTATTTCAATACATTAAATGCAATTACTTCATTGTTGATTTACCTGTCATTACAGGCATGTGTTTGAACATGATTTATTGAGTGAGTTTTGTGCCAGTTGACTTGCAGTAGATTGCACAATATTCAAAGGGGCTCATTTGCTTGGCATTACATTAGAGGCATGATGATTGCAACACAAAGCAACGTAAATGAATTCTGAGAGCCTCCATCATTCATGTTGTCATGTACTGAATCCTATTATTATTTATTACCATAATTGTACTGTGTTTCCTGGGGCGATAAATTAGGACTGATGGGCCCCACTGACAGTCAAGGGCTGGACTCGCTCTATATAATTTAATAGGGATACTGTAGGGTCTGTGTGTTTGGAGGAGATTTTGGTAATGGTAAAAAAAAAATGAAAGGGAATTTTTTTTTTTTTTTTTGCAAAAGGTACAAAAACCTTCCAAGGTTTTTTTTTTTTTCTTCTTTAATGCTTTGGCTGCATTTGAAGGCCTTGACACAAGCTGAACTATAAGAAAGAAAAGTTCTGCCTTTCAGCACAAGATGGTTAAAGCTCATTGCCTCATGCCAGTCTTTTCCATATCAGATGCTGACAGGTGGTGTTCACACCCTCTCACACCAACAGGGCATCCTCCTGCGTAGGGAATGTAGACTTGGCTGAGAATCCAATGGTCAGTGTGATGGGGGCAGCGTATTAACACATTCACCTACTTAAGGCTGATGGACCCTGGGTATCTGATCTAACACGGCAATGCTTCTGGAGAAACTGAAGGGTATGTTTTTCCCAGAACAACAGAGAAGGAGCAACACAGATGATAGATACAAATTTGCTTTACAAGATGTTAATGTGCTGTGCAAATGCCAGCAGAAGGTATTATTAAAATCAAACAAGGCAAATGCCGGAAGAGAGCTTAGAGGTGATCAGATTCAACCATCTCACTTACAGATGAGAAAACTGAGGCTCAGGAAGAAGAACAGTCACTAGAAATACCCTGCTAACCCCAAGTCATATGAGAACACGATCAACTAGCCTTGTGTTGTAGTGAAGTCCAAGGAGTTCTGATGAGGTGTAGAATCAGACATTACCAAAGGGCGTGGTCAAGGGAGGAGCCCAAAGAATCTTAACCCTCCTGCTTTGTCTAAGTAGAAAGGAGTATGACTGAAGATAAGGCCAGGAAGTAGTTGTGAGTCAGTGTTAGCCACGGATATCTTAGAATCCCCATTTAGCATAAATCCTGTTGGCTCAATTTTACTTCAGAAAATAATCAGTCTGTCTTTGACCCCTGAACCAGAGGTCAGGGATTTCATCAGCTCCTGGAAAGAAACTTTTTGATAGTCTATGTTAGTCTTTGGTCCCCAGTCTTTATCTATTTCGATCATAAATATCCTGTTTGGGAGCTCAGTGTTATGTAAAAAAGGGGATCCTGAGGAATGAAACTAGGAAAGACGCTGAATTCCGCTCAGGGAGTTAGGATAGAATTGCAACCAGCCTGCTATACCTAATCTCCCCAGTAGAGACCCCACGGAAGGAGTTGTATTTTCAATTACCCAGGAGCTTAAAGGAAAGATTTCATCCCACTTGTCTGAATTCAGCTGTGTTTATACGTGGCCCTGAGCGGTTTTATTCAGATTGATCCAGACAGTGCCGTAGAATCGATGCACGGCCACCTGGTCGATCTGATTCAGTTGTTAAAACGAGGGAACTCATCGGACCACTTCCTAAAGATCAGATCCGATCCTCTGTGTGTATTTTGTGCCTATCCCCCGGGCAACTGGCATGAGAATCAGAAATCAACCCAAATAACCCCACCCCTACGGATTAGGCGCCAAAAAACACCTCTACGCTCGGTCAGTTGTACACATGATCCAGACAGCGCCCTGCGCACCCCTTGGGCTGGAAATGACAGGGGGCCCTGGCATTCTTGCATCTCAAAGCAGGTGTCAGTCTTCTGTTTCACAGGCTTAAGGAGCAGTTTACAGCAGCAGCAGTCAAGAAAAAGGAGGCAGGAAATAGTAGCAGAGGGAAAGGACTTATTACCGCCCTCCCAACGGATGCTGGATTTCTGGAGGGATCCCCAACATAGAGTGCGCCCCGTCATTTCTTTCTGGATGACCTCAGGGATTCTGAGTCATCTCCGTCAAAGGAAAAGCTGTGTCTACCGTCACCACGTGCTGACCTCATGATCCAAGTCTTTCATCAGCAAGGGGCGGGGGGCGGTACTCACATCATTACCAAAAGGAGTCTCAAACTTGATATTTAGTCTCTGATTCATGCTTTTCCAGAGACCTTGGCTGGGGGCCTAAGCGGATACCATGTCTCCATCAAAAATTCGCTCTTGGGCTTCCCTGGTGGCGCAGTGGTTGGGAGTCCGACTTCCAATGCAGGGGACACGGGTTCGTGCCCCAGTCCGGGAAGATCCCACAGGCCGTGGAGCGGCTGGGCCCGTGAGCCATGGCCACTGAGCCTGCGCGTCCAAAGCCTGTGCTCCGCAGCGGGAGAGGCCGCGACAGTGAGAGGCCTGCAAAAAAAAAAAAAAAAAAATCGCTCTTGCTGGTGTCCTGTCTTTTGCAGGACTGTGGAATAACTAAGTGCATTTATCTATTTATATCATGGTTGTGGCCATATCAGTCCATTAGAATAAAATCACCACCACCAAAACAGGGACTGGGTAACAGCACTGTTAGGATAAAAGGCCTCAAATGATAAAACAGTAATATGGATTATAATGTGGACATTAAAACCGAAAATAGCATACACTCATGAGATTCTGTATACGGAGTAGATTTTTGTGTGACCAAAGGCAGAAGCTCTGGCCCCCCCAGGGTCCAGGTCCATGATGTGCAGGAGCCATTCACCCTGTCTTCTGGCAGATTTACTGGCCTAGTGTGAGTAAATCCCCAGGCCAGGAAGGGTAACAAAGTAAGAGGAGAATCGTGATTTGGGGTAGATATACTTACGTTTAAGTTAAGAAGGTAAATATGGCAACGTGGAAGATATTGGGCCAAATGCACACCTAATAGTCGGTGGCCTGAGCCCATTGCCATGTGAGCTATTCATGTGCTAGACCAGGACCAATTTACACCAAACTTACCTCTTAAATACCTTCTTTCTTTGGTGGTTTGCAAGGACAAAATTGAAGATAATTAAAATAAATTTACATTAAAACCAAGTAACATTTGTTGTGTTTAGAAATATTCTTAGCTCTCATTTCTTCCTTCCTCAATCCTTTTTTACACACACACACAGAGAGAGAGAGAGAAAGCCAAAGAGAGAGAGAGAGAGAGAGAGAAAGCCCTACTCGTGCTTGCACACATTTTTGTTTAAATCAAGCCAATGGAGCCCAGTGGATCTCAGGTGTGTTTTCCCCCAGGTACTAAAGATGCAAAGTAAACTGATATGCTTCAGGCAGTAGGACACAGTGGGAACCTGAATGTGTGGACTTTCTCCTGGAAATTCCTACCTCAAAGCTGAGGAGCTCCTCTCGCACCACCTAAGCTGGGTCCTTTCTTCTTATTCCTCTAAGAGATATTCTTCTAAGTTTCGTGCAGTGTTTTTCATCTGTAAGACCCTGCCCACAAGCCTTGCCAGCCACTCAGAAACACCTCTTAACAAGAGAGGATGACATGTCTCCTTGCTCCTGGGTCCTTGCAAAGCAAGTTAACTGCAATGAATCCAGGCATATTTTTTGAGGTCAGAATGTGCTGAGTCCAGAGACTGGCTGATGAGGAAACCCTGGTCGGCAGAAAGCATTTTAGGGCCTTTCCTTTCCTAGGAGAAAGCTCTGATGCCCTTGTCCCCGGGGTGGAGCTCTTGGGCTAAGAAGGAGAGCTTGCGCTGTGCTAAAAACCAGCTTGGGGCTTCCCTGGTGGCGCAGTGGTTGAGAGTCCGCCTGCCGATGCAGGGGACACGGGTTCGTGCCCTAGTCCGGGAAGATCCCACATGCCGTGGAGCGGCTGGGCCCGTGAGCCATGGCCGCTGAGCCTGCGCGTCCGGAGCCTGTGCTCCGCAACGGGAGAGGCCACAACGGTGAGAAGCCCGCGTACCGCAAAAAAAAAAAAAAAACAAACAGCTTGGTTTAAAATCCTGATCCTGCCATCTGCCAGCCGGGTGACTGTGCAGGTCACGAGACCTCTGCATGCCCCTTTAACAGCGTGGTGATGAATGCAAACTCCTGTCTTGTAGGTCCGTGATGTCATCCCTAGCAGGAGCGGAGGAAGCCTGGACAACAGAACTTTGCAAACCTTGAGGTCTGCAGCTCAGTGAGACGGTGAGAGCACTGGACTCCCAAAGAGCCTTCACTGTGGGTCAGTAGAAGAACTGAAGAGTTTTGACCGAGGACATTTTAATGCTCCAGGACAACTCCACCTGTGATGATGGAAATGTCCCATATCTGTCCTCTCTTACGTAGAAGCCACGGGCCCCTAGCACCCAAATGTGGCTAGTGCAATTTGGGAACTGATTTTTAATTTGATTCGATGTTCACTTCTTGAAATTTAAATACTCACAGATGGCTACTGTCTGGGACAACACAGTTCTAGCACAGTGGTTCTCAACTCGGGCTGCACATCCGAATCCTCCAGAAGCTTTAAAAAGTCTTGAAGCCCTGACCTCATACCATTTAAATCCTAGCACGAGAAGTAAGAATTCCCCAGGTGATTGTAATGTGTAGCCAAGGCTGGGGGCCGCTGCTCAGGAATGGATAGGGATTTTGTTGCGTAGGTGCTTGTGTCAATCATGGCTCTTGCCTTGCTAAACAGGAGAGTGATGGAGACCGGCTTGCTCTGGGATGTAGCCACTTGGATTTTTCTCTGTTGAGGACTTTGGTAAGTTTGCTCTTGGAACAAATTCTAGATGCCTCCAATCAGGACAGGCTAATTGGTCTTGTTTTTTCATGGTCCTGGGCATGTGTCTCCCTCGGCTGATAGGATTGGAGAGCGTCCCTGGGTGGGAGAGGGATGGTTTGGGGGAGGGGTGGGAGGAAGGGACGTGGACCAAGCATGCTACAAGGATAATGAGAGGCTTCCTCTCCAAGTTCTGAATAACCCTCCCTCTTCCACTTCCCATTACACTTTCCCAAAGGGAAGTTTCATTTCATACCAGTGGTAGGAGGTCTTTAGTAGAAGGACACAGGGGGTTCCTACCTCCTTGTACAGAAAAGTATCATTGATCACTTGAAACCCAATTAGACCAGGAGGGAAACACTTTGTTGGGACTTAAGGAACCAGAATCAGGTTTTAATGAAAAACACATTTTATTTCTAAAGTAACTGGTCTTATGTTCATTCCAGAGAAAGTTCTCAGGGCTCAGAGAAGAGGAATGTAATAAAATGATAACAAGGGCATCCTGGCCCCTCACAAAAGCACCGTCCCTGTAAGTGGTTACTTCAAGGGCTTCTCCTGCTGCTTCCCCAGTCCTTGCTGGGGGTGACTGGTGGACCTTATTCTTATTTGAAGTCAATGCAGGTGAAGGCAGCCCCCTCAAAAGCTGGGAGGGGGTCTGCTGAGACAGACAGGCTCTAGAAATGGAAAGAGAGAGCAGAAGAGGTGTAATCAGATGGTCTTCACAGCCCACTAGACTGTACCTGAGCCGGGAGACCTCCCTCCCCGCTGCCGCCCCTCAGCCCAGTTCCAACATCTCACCACCCAACTGTGGAGAGGAGGCAAGGAAGGGTGACACAAGCCTTCAAGGAAGGAGAAGCTCTCATCTGAAGACCTAGAAAGGCTCAGAACTTCCAGTTCTGGATTTCTTGCTAATGGACTCTTCCTAGACTTGACACGGCTTCACGCTGTTTTCGCCACATGAGCCACTTGGCTCTACTGGAGGGAAAGAATCCCTAAAGAACACACAAGTGTCAATAGCTGTTGATGGTTTCCCTTTCCATCTTGACCCCGAGGCCCTTGGTACCATTGCCCAGTACTGCTCACGGCCTCCTTTCTGATGGAAGGGAATTCCCTCCACCCAGGACTCTGACCACTGCCTGTCTTCAGCACATACTAAGTAAAAAACCTGTTATAGGTAGTATCTCATTTAATTCTCAAAATTATCTCCATTTTGTTATCTATGTTTAACAGAAAGGATAAGTGGCTTATCCAAATCCCACATCTGTTTTCTGTTTTTTAACGTCTTTATTGGAGTATAATTGATTTACAGTGGTGTGTTAGTTTCTGCTTTATAAAAAAGTGAATCAGCTATACATATACATATATCCCCATATCTCCTCCCTCTTGTGTCTCCCTCCCACCCTCCCTATCCCACCCCTCTAGGTGGTCACAAAGCACCAAGCTGATCTCCCTGTTCTATGCGGCTGCTTCCCACTAGCTATCTATTTGACATTTGGTAGTGTATATATGTCAATGCTACTCTCTCACTTTGTCCCAGCTTACCCTTCCCCCTCCCCATGTCCTCAAGTCCATTCTCTAGTAAGTCTGCGTCTTTATTCCCGTCCTGCCCCTAGGTTCTTCTTCTTTTTTTTTTTTTTTTTTTTAGATTCCATATATATGTGTTAGCATATGGTATTTGTTTTTTTCTCTTTCTGACTTACTTCACTCTGTATGACAGACTCTAGGTCCATCCACCTCACTACAAATGACTCAATTTCATTTTTTGTTATGGCTGAGTAATATTCCATTGTATATATGTGCCACATCTTCTTTATCCATTCATCTGATGATGGACACTTAGGTTGCTTCCATGTCCTGGCTATTGTAAATAGAGCTGCAATGAACATTGTGGTACATGAGTCTTTTTGAATTATGGTTTTCTCAGGGTATATGCCCAGTAGTGGGATTACTGAGTCATATGGTAGTTCTATTTGTAGTTTTTTAAGGAACCTCCATACTGTTCTCCATAGTGGCTGTATCAATTTACATTCCCATCAACAGTGCAAGAGGGTTCCCTTTTCTGCACACCCTCTCCAGCATTTATCATTTGTAGATTTTTTGATGATGGCCATTCTGACCGGTGTGAGATGATATCTCATTGTAGTTTTGATTTGCATTTCTCTAATGATTAGTGATGTTGAGCATCCTTTCACGTGTTTGTTGGCAATCTGTATATCTTCTTTGGAGAAATGTCTGTTTAGGTCTTCTGCCCATTTTTAGATTGGGTTGTTTGTTTTTTTTGATATTGAGCTGCATGAGCTGCTTAGAATTTGAACCTGTGCTCCTAACCTCGGCACTATTAGGTGAGGAATAGGCTGGAGCTCCCCCTCGTGGTCATCGCGCAAAACCAACAGTTCCTGCCTTAATTGGTTTCCTGCCTAATTGTCATTCCTCTTCCATTATTATGGATCTCTTCTTTCCAAACCCTGGCCATTAAAGTGATAGTCTTAAATCCCAAATTTCATCCTTCTTCCACCCTAGCCCATACTTCTATCTCTTTCCAGAGAGCCCTAAACTCTCGTCTGATATCTGACTTGAAACTATGCACCCTATCCCTTGGGACTCTGTATATTAAAAACAAACAACAAAAAAACCTCACAGATCTCCCCCCAAAATTTTTTGTTCATCATTCCATTTCCTAGCATTAAGCAACCTCTGGCTTTTGTCTGAAGACTCCATTTATCTTGTAACCATCTCTAGCGTATCCTTCTCTCCTTCCTTTTCCTGAACTGAACAGAAGGTGGGTTGGCAAGCCTGTGCTTCCCGCCACTGCCCCCAACCATCCTTTCGTGACCTTTATCCAACGACCTTGCCAAGTTGAGATTCACACACCAGAATCTGTAACACTTTCTTTCCTTAACCTGGCTCACAGGCTTCCTTTTCTTGCTCAAATCCGAGGGATTCCAACATGAAAACCCATCATCCTCCCAACTCTACTCAGGCACAATTCAAGTTCCACATCCTCGGGAGCTCGCTCTCACCTCCGCGGAGCTGCTCAGCTGGGTGACAGTAAAGATCGCCGTGGGCAGCTTGGCATTAAGTTCTCTGAAGCTAATGGGACTAGGTTTGAATTCTGGGCCTGTCACTTGTGTGCCTGGGAGCAAATCTACAGCCATCTGCAGCTTTAATGTATTCATCTGTGAAATGGGATAATAATAATACCTTACTGACCGGGCTGTTACAGAGGTTTAATGAGATCGTACACAGAAATTGCCTAGCATATTATCTGACACTTTAACACCACAATCAACGTTAGCTGGAATTATTATTATTATTATCATCATCACTGAGAATTCCTCCACTACTTAGATCTTGAACTCGTAACATTTGCCAAGACCATAAGCTCCTCCCTGCTTTTACCTTTCTGACCCCTTCATTTCATTAAAGCGACTCTTAATTCTCATTGGGCTCTTGCCCATCATTCATTACTCATTGGGTTCCTATTGCATTCTGGGTAGTACTTCTCACAAACACCCTCCCCTCTCAGGCCCCCAGCCCCTTCTCAGCCTCTTTCCCTCTCAGTGGATTGCCTTTCCTTTCACTCTCCTGAAGATAAGTCTCCCCTACCTGAGTTCCTTCAAGGTCTCGCCTCTATGCTCAGCACCTCTGCTTCTTCTGTGTTGTTTTATTCACCACCTCTTCATTCTTCTCACAGGCAGGGAGGTCTGCCCTTTTTCCTCATTCCAGTGAGTCTCTCTACCTGTGCTCTTAACTCCATCCTTTCCTACCATCTCTAAGCCTGTGATCCCACAAGTCTTCCCAGCGCAGTCGTCATGCTACTCAGCCAGGCTTGATGAGAATTTCTCCTCTGTAGCTTCCAGAGATCTGCCCAATTCTGTCTCCTCCCTTAATTCCTCTCCTCCTCCTCCTTTAAAAGATTCATTTGGTATCTCCTCCTTTTCTTTTCACCCCATCCTTGTGAGCTATTCGTTAGGCTCTGGCTGTTGACTTTTACTTTCTGTGCTCTCCTCTCCCTCTAGGTGGTCTAATTCTCCTTGCATATCCATGTCGTTCACGCCATGTCTAGCTCCAGGCTGAAGATCAGGTGCACATCTCCAGTTATCTGTTGGGCACAAACTTCATGTGTCCAGTTACCATCTGACCTGAGCATCATCTGTGTTGAGTCCTCATATCCCAAGCACCAGCCCACCTTCCTCCAACTCCCTTCTTTCTTCCACATTTCTACTCATGGTACCACTCTTCTCCGTTTTTCATAGACTCAAAACTTCAGAGTCAATGTCGAAATTTCTTTTTCCTATAATCACTGCATCTAATCAGTTATCATTTTCCTTAGAGTCTCTAACCAGGATGTCTTTCATCTCTTTCTCCTTCTTTACACTTCCACTGCCTCTAATTTGATTCAGGGTCTCATCTTCTTGGACTGTCATAATACCTGCCTATGTCATCACTTCCAGATTCTTTTCCTTCCAACACATCCTATCTTTATACTATTGTTTGTACGTTACTTTCTAAAGTCAACTGTGTTCATGACTCAATTCATTAATTCAATCATTCACTCAATCATTTGTTCAATTCTAAAATTGATTGAGTTCTTTCTTTGCACAAAGCCTTACAGATAGATAAAATAAGACACAGTGTTTGTATATAGAGTTATTAGATAATAGCTAAAATGTACACATTTAAAATGTCAGTGGTCCAACATGGTGGAGTCACAGTTTCATGCAGATATGAGACAGGAGGAAGGGTGGACTGTTTCACACATACCTTTGATGTCCAGCTCTTCCATCCAGTGCCTCCATCATCTTTTAGAGAGAGCTCTGGAGACCTCTCCCGGATCCTCTGTACTTGGTCAGCAGAAAAGGGAGCACATGAAACGGTGCAGGAGACGGCTCAGAGGCCAGGCTTGGAAGTGGTACACATCGCTTCTATCCACATTTCTATCTGCATTTCACAGACAGAGCTGCGTGGGGCTGGGTAACGTAGTCTATTGATACTTGCTAAAAGAAAAAAAGAAGCAGAGATATAGGTGAGGCCGAGCAGCTCTGACACTGAGAGCATATACAGTTTTGTAAGGACAGTCAAATAAACTGACAATCGAAATATAATGCACCCATTACCCACTGACTTAAGAGCAGGTTTGAGCTTGAGTTTCAAGAAATTCCCAACTTTAGCCCCAAGAGAACTTGCCCAGTTTAACTTCCTTAGAAATCCCTTGTGTTCTAAATGCAACTGTTTGCTCTAAAGTTTGCTCCTAAAGTTCTAAATGCAACTGTTTGCTCCTAAAGGGGGCTTCTTTTCCCCTCTGGGTCTATGAATTTCCCTAAGATTTTTCTTCTGTGCCATCACACTTTCACCTGACAAAGTCCCACCATTCCTTCAAGACCCATTTCAAATGCAACCGTGAAGTCTTCCCTGACTTCCTTCCCCCTTCTAAAGCATTTGCACCTCTTTGTAAGGCACATTTTTCACTTTATCTTGTATTATAATAAGGTCTTAGCTCATTACCAGACCACGTGCTTGAGAGGAAGTGTAGGCTAAAGCCACGGCTGCTTTCTGTACGTCCTGAAATATGGAGCACGATGTCTTGAACAAAACTGGAATACAAGACATAAGCTTCGTTAAACTGAATCCTTGTTTTTCATTGACATTTCTTGTCTCTCCAATCCTACCTTGAACTCGGGAAGTCTCAGACGTTCCTAACAGGGTGTCTTGTATGTGACCTATGGAGGAGGGTATAGGGATAGCGAGAGAGACTCAGGTTCTCGTCCTGACTCTACCACGCATTGGTTGTGGGACCACTGCACATATGTAAGCTTCAGCTTGAGCGTATATAGAGTTGATCTAAATGACTTCCATGTTACTTTCTGGTTCTAAGAACCAGTTCCATGGCTTTCCCGCTACTCCAAGAACATCCCTAGGGCTCTAGGTTGGAAGCAAATAATTCACAGAGAGCCCGGTTAACAATTTAATTCAACAGAGAAAGGTATGCTTAGTTAAGTTGAAGCATCAGATTATAAGAGATAGAGAAAGAACAAAGGAGAGAGATCTTGGATAATCTGGGGAGAGAGTTGCCCTCTGGCATGGTTAGCCCCTGTAGGGTGAGGAAGCTTGCAAAGCACAGGTTCCCAGTACTGGTGGGGAAGTGGAGGCACTGCCGCCCCTGGTGTAGCCAGGAATTCATCAGTGTGTGTTTTTCATCATCATAATAATTGGGATTTGATGGATGGGGCCAAGGACAACAAGGCCTCCTGCAATGCACTGGACAACCCCACACATCAAAGAATTATCATGTTTCACACATAATTTTCAGATGCCCCACTGGACGTATAGTTGGGTGAAAACCCTGTTTAGAATTATCTGAGCCTAAATCAGTAAACTTGGGAGTCTGTAGTCTATAAAACACTAGAACACATTTTTACCCTGTTTTAAAACTCACTGAAGTTTTCAGTAAAGCATCAGTTCTGTAAATCGACAGAAAGCAGTACTTTATGGTATTTGGAACTTCACCAAAAGTTGTTCATAGTTTTAGAAAATACATCACTAACAGCAATGCCATTGCATTGTTTGAATCACAGTAAAATGTTCCCATATCAGTCCACATTCATGGTCAGTACCTTCTGGTGATTACCTGTAGAAGAGCAGGTATCTGAGTATTACCTGCTGTGTTCTAGTCATGCTTGAGTATTACATATTGAGACCCTCTCCTTGGATTTCCCCTTTCCATTATTACAAGCAGGATGTCATATGATTTTTAAAGTTATGTCTATAGGTAGGTTATATTATTTATGAATTTCACTTTAGAATAACAAATGGAGTTGTTTAAAATACTTAATATAAAAAGGACATTAGATGTAATTGGGTTGAGATCCACTGAGGTAAAGAATCAAGGGGTTCATGAGAAGCTGACCATAGAAGATTACATTTGTATTCATGTCAGGACAAAATTAGCCTTTGATTCTACTACATGGACTTGAAAAGTAGAGCTTATATGTAGTTCATCCATTTCTAATATCCTCATATCTGTTGGAATAAAACCAAAAAACTCTTCTCCTAATAATTAAAATTTGCTTAATGTTCTATGTTTTACTGAACATTTGCATTTAGAATATTTCATTTGGTTCTCAAGACCACCCCATGAGGTAGATCCAGGTCATTGTTATTATTCTTATTATTTGCTCAGGAAATTGACATAAAGAGAGATTACATGACTTGCTTTAGGTCACCTCTCTAGGTACGTGGCTAATGCTGGATCCACTGACTCAATCACACTTTCTCGTCATGTCACTCACTCTGGAAGGATGGCATTTTATTGGTGAATGCACAGACAAGCACACTAATTCAAGCATGGATTCTGAACATCAATGGAGTTCGCGTCTTCTAGACTTTCTGTGAGAATAAATGAGGTAATACATGTGAACATGTTTAGAACAGAGCTTGGCATAAGAAAGGTACTCAGTACTGATATGTTTCTCTCCAAACTCTGCGGCCACAAGAAGGTACCCTGGTTATTCTCCTAGAGGCAGAAAAGACTGGGTCTGTGCTCATGGAGACCTGGAAGCATCTTGCGCAACTTAAGAGCAGCCTCACGTAGAGATCTTCCTGCTTTGTCAGTGGTCAGGACGTCTCAATGAGGCATCCTTCCCAGGCTAGGTTTTAAAATGTTTCCCCTTGCACCACCTTTGTTAAAGCCACTCACTCATCAAAATGAACAGGTACAAGAGCTTGAGGAGAGCACAGTTAAGCACACGTTTGGATCTAGCCGCTCCCTACTTTACAGCATCCGTGGAAAGCTTGGCAAACAGGAAGACGTCCCACTCAGCCCTGGAAGTCTCAGGGGAGGCACCGAGGCCCCAGCACATGGCTCTGGATTTCCTCCCACCCTCATCTCCCAAGCATCGGCCTAACCTGAATAAATAGAGGGGGAGGAAAACAGGAAGCAGTAAAACAGTTCAGTGGAAAGTAAACACGCAGCAAAGGCACGGGCCTTCTCTCTGCCTGTTAGACTCTGTGGGAGGCTGAGAAAAGCAGAATCTATGAGGAAAGGCCCCTCTTGTGGTTTTGGTCTGTCTCCCATTCTGCCCACTCTTTCCCCAGCCTGTGCATGAACATACACTCACATAACCCTGCTTCCCCACTCCCTGTCCTTCCCCTGGAACAGGCCGATCCCGTGGAGGGTGTGCAAGACCTCAATACATTTACTCTAAATTAAACTGTGGGTAGAATGCTATTTATCAACACTTTTCTACATTGTTCATCTCCCTCTTTGTTAAGCTTTTTACCAATGCTGTTGAAAACGGAGTCAGTCAGTGATCCAATCATGCCCCTAAATGAATCACTGTCATACATGAAAAACTTTGGACCAGGGGTCTGGAGGTCTGGAGTGTTTTTCTAGCTCGGTCTCTGCCGCCTGTGAAGTTAGATCATTCCTCTTAGCTTCAGTTTCCTTGTTTGTAAAATGACAGAGCAGGAATAGATGATATCTAAGGAGAGAAAGCAAGACACCCTGTGTCCTAGTCTAAGGCCACGAGCATGCAGAAGTCCTGCAGCTACTGTCAGATGTGTGGACTTTAATGAAGTAGGCATGATTTTTACTTGTGGGAACATTCCTCTGTCCAAGAGATGGTCTGTGTCTGGGACAGCCAATCGAGGGTCTCAGAGCTCCTAAAAGGCATCCATGTGAAACGAGCAACGTTAACCTTTAATTATTTTGAAAGTGTAGTTGTAGGGTCTTCTAACACTAATTGGAAAAGGGCAATGAACCACTTTGGGGTGCTAGTGTGTGGTCCTACACATAACAAAACATATATTCTGTAACATACATCTTCTTTTGCTTCTCCAGATCTTAATCATTTGAGGAAAGATTGCTTTTAATGGAGGAGAGAACTAGATAACTTCATTCTCACACTGACTTCTTACTCTGATCATGACAGTTATCCCAACATTCCTTTGCACATGAGATTTGTTGAACATGACCTATGGGCTAAAGTGATCTACAACCTCAAGAAACATCTTGAAAACTTAGACCATCTCTTCTCTGGCACAGGGGCGAGGAGCTAGGACTCTATGGCTGAATGCCTCCTAGAAGTTGACCAGATGGTCACCATCAAGGTCCCTGTGTCCTCACAGTGGGATAGTGACTCCTTATGCTTTGCCATGACTCTGGACCAGTGCATTTCCATTGTTCCACTCCTGACAGATGAAACTTGACTTTACATCAAAAAAGCTCTTTCCTATAACCCCTCTTGGGTACTAATAGGTTTTTGGCCTGAGGTTTACTGCATTATGGTTTCATGATGAAACTGGGGAAGGAGAGCTATGTTTTCAGAGGCTCTGTCAGTGCACAGCAGGTCCCCTCCAGACAAGGAGGCTACTGTGGAGTAGAAGAGAGCCTGCTGGGGCAGATCCCAGGCGGTTTGATTTAGGAGGTGCACAGAGCTGCCAGGCACTGCAGAACTCTCGTGATGTGCCGGAGGGATCCAGGTTTCAGGAGAGAGACTGAAGCACCGGATTCGCGGACTGGCTCCATAGGAGCATGGCTGGGGTTCTCATTTCCCTCCCGGTTTTAGGATATGAGTTCCTCAGTAACTTGATGGTGATTTCAGTGTAGTCCTACCCTGCCTGGTGTTTCCAAAGTTGATTTTGACCTCCTATCCTCTCATTCCATCTTTACCAACCTGCAGAGTTTCCGGGCTCAGGACCCCGGGGACCATGTTTCCTTTGAACTTTTTGCTCTTGGACTGAGGTCAAATGGACACCTTCGTGACCTTGGAAATGCAACTATTGCCAAGTCCCTGTATCACTTTGAAGTGAGTCACGATGCCATCAACATACTATCAGGATGGTCTTTGGAGCGTGGTATTATATTTGAAACAGAAGTGTATACTTACAAATTACTAACACTAGCACCCCAAAGAGGTTTGGGATGAGAGTAAGTCATCATCCTGTCCCACTCCTTATGCATCCCCTGGTCAATTAAATTACTGGAATTCATATTATTAAAAATTGCATTTCTGAAAGTGTAATTCTTTGCATATTGGTCTCCTCTCTAGAAAGAAACATGAGCCAGGGATTATATCTTTTCATTTTTCTAAAAAAAAAAAAATCAATGTTCAGAAAGAGCCTGGCACATGGAATTTCTTTAACAAATATTTATCAGTGAATGAATGAAATTTATGTATGCTGATTTGAGACATGACACCAAAGAAATATATAACCTTAGCCAAATTTCTTCATATCTATAAGCATCTAATTCTGTGTCTCAAAAACAAAAGGACTTTTACTAAATGATTTTGGAAGTTGCTTTTCACTCCAATATTCTAAGATACTTTTTCTTATTTCAAGATATCTGGGGTTCGGTTTTGTACAAATTACTATACAAGGGAAACAATAAAGTTGAAGTTATGGGCTTGTCTCAAGAAATACAATAAGTTAAGTCAATGGCGTTCCTAAGGCCCATTAAGAATTTTAACATCTTTCTCTGTGGTGGGTGATGCAAACTGCATTGTTCATTTATGCATTAATAATTCAGTGCCTAGGGCTAAAATTAGAGAGAGGGAAATATGAATACTGGCAGTGATTTTCCCCTCTGTCAAATATTAAAAATGAGTGAATGTGGTTAGGATAGGTATAAATAGTCATTAAAGGGAAATACTAGATTCACATATTACCATTTTTTTTTTACTTGCCTTTAAGAAAGATCAGAAAAGAAGAGATTTTGAGTCAATTATGAAGAAAGAAGAGGTGACAAATGAAACACCTCAGAAAGAGAAGAAACACAGGAAATACAGAGGCTAGTTCTCTCAGCTATATTTCTAACCCACTGCAGTCACCACGTGAAAAGAATTTTGAGTAGAAGAAGTAAAAATACTTTTATTGTACAAATCCTTTGTCTGAAGATAATAGAAGCCTACCTGTGGGAATTCCAATACCCTTCCAAATATTTTTTTGAAGAATCCAGAAGTTTCCAGGATTAAAAAGAAGTGCAGGGTAAGGCTTGATTTGTCCAGTCACTTTTTGCACCAAGTTCCTGCTCTGGAATGAATCACGGGCCTCTACTTCCTCTCTGTCTCTCTCTTTTTATTTTTTCTTAATTGCAGTATAATTGGCATACCCTGTTGTGTGAGTTTCAGGTGTACAGCAAAGCGATTCAGTTATACATCTATATATGTTTTCTTTCAGATTATATTCCATATTCTTTTTCAGTCCCCACCTCTGCTGTCCCTTCCCTACAGGACCTTTCCTCATGTATGGACACACCTTCCTTCTTGATTCATCAAACATCACTAAGCCCATGCGATTGTGTGCAATAGACTTGGTGATATTTGGGGTGTAATGGAGAGCCCTGCTGGATAGTACAGATGCACATGTAACGTGAAGCCATGTTTTCAGCTTTCTTGCCATAGAAAAGTTTTCAGAAATACCTTGGTCCTGCCAGTGGTTGGGACGGCTTTTACCATTGCTCTAGAACTGTCTCATTTCCTCTCCTGCTCTCCATCTCAGGATCTCCATTCTCTTCTGAGGCATCAAAGAGAATATCGTGGAAGTTTTCTGGGTGGGATTTCCCTTAATCATTAGGCTTCTGTTACTTTTGCATAATCAGAAGAGTCCAGAGAGGCTGAGTGACCAGCATCTCCTCAATACTTTCTTTTCTAAATGGCATTTTCCTCTTGCTTAACGTATGTATATATAACCCCTTATACTTGTCTTCATAATGATGTCATTTTTTTGTCATCCGAAGTGGCCTGAGTCATATTTTGTGACTACCCAAGCATACAAATATTCCCTTTGCCTCTCCAAATTTGACCGTATAGCAGTGTCACCTGAGGAGCATTTTCTTTTCTTTTCTTTTCTTTTTGTCATAAAATATGGATATTTTATTCCAACTCTGGGAAATGAAAAACAAAGAGGAGGAGGGAACACATCCTTCCACACACTATTCTAATTTAGCTGACGTTAATTCAGAAAAGCTAAAGCAAATATATATGTGCAAATGTATACATATTTATAGATACACATACATATTTTTTCAGATTTTAGTCTCATCTGTGTTCATATATTTATTTTTATTTTTTTTATAAATACCCTTAAAAGTCACCAAATGCATCCTAATACTTCTACCTCTGTGTCTTCATCTGTCATTTAATATTGTTTGGATTGTATTCAATTTGTGTTTTAATCACTTATGTGAATTGTCTAACTGTACATTCAAAGATATAAGGGAAAAACTTGGTTTAAATTATACTCTATGCATCACAGTTACCCATTACATGCTTTTTTTCATCATTATTTGCAACTTCACACATCTTGTAGTTCTCTGTGCAGGCTACTTCAGCTTCTAGTGCCGTACATACCTACATCTCCGGATGGAACGGCCTGTGATCCATGAGCTTGGGGTCAGGCATAAACTGTGTAGCACCTGAGGTGGATTCTGGTTTGGTCTTTGTTTCAGAGCCGAGTTCTGTTGGCAAGGCACAAAGGTTGTGAGTTGTTTTTGCAGGTATTTCTATTTCATCAGAGCTTCCTAGCTTAGTTTTTTCTTTTGGTTCAGGAAATGACTCCTTTTTGTTGTTTTTTGTCCACAATGATTGAACTGCTTCATAAATTTGCTGGCTTATAGCACATGCCTTTTTCCCAGTTACCTTTGCAATCATTACTGATTGAACAGGGTAGAGAACAGTTGCTCCTAAAGTGGCCAGTCCCAATGGATAAGCAATTCTCTTAAACCTAGAACCTTTTCTCGCTGAAATGAAGGCTGCCAATCCTGAAACTGTAATCACTCCAATTTTCGGAAGAAAGTCTCGAGGTGGATTCTTCAAATAGACATATGCATCTTTTCCAAATTGTACTGTATCCATTATCCCATTTTTCACAAAGACATAAACACCCTTGCACCAGCCAATATAATGACCAGTTGTAGTGCGAATGGATGCAAAGCCCATTTGTAAGTCACCGGGCTGTTCTTCAACATATTTAGACTGGAGAGGTGGCGCAGTATATATGGGGAGCTGCTTTGGTTTCACTAGCTGCTCCTTGGACTCCTCTTTTTTGGCCACATGCACTCTTACAGATGCACATATCAGACCTGCTGGCATTGTTGTCTCCTTTCCCAACCTAACAGCCACCATAGCTTTGGCCCTCTCTGGCCAGGTATTCGCACGGAGAGTGTCTTGAGGAGCATTTTAAAAATGCATTATTTTGGGTACCATTTTGAGCCTAATAAGAAGGATTTGGGGAGGGGGGTTGATTGAGTTCAGAGCCCATGAGTCTGAAATTTTCAAACTCTTCACACATTATGCTTGGGTAGCTGGTCTCAGGACCGGCCATTCAGAGCTGCTCCCAGAAAGCACGATGGTCTGCTGTGGTCAGTCCACTTTCCTCTGTTCTTTCACTCTTTCCCTTCCCCCATATGTATCCTGCCTCCTCTCTCCCTTCTGCTTTTTTTCTCTCTTTCCCTTTTCATCCATCAGATATGAAGTTCCCAATATGTGCCTGGTACGTGGCCTCATACCCTCGCTGCTCTGCCCTGTCGTGTTAGAGTCACCCCACTTTTCATTCTTCCTTTGCCTCTACCCAGTCCCAAACACCCCAAGTTCTGAGAAAGCAGCCTCACCTTCAGAAGCATCTGTCATGTAAGTCATCATCCCCCATCTCATATCCAGATATTCCAGGAGCATTTGAGCCATCTTTCCATAGTGGCTATGATATTGCTTTGGAAATAATAAGACGTGAGTCCTGTGTCTCATTTGATGGTGACCATTATCATTTGCACTGGATCTGCTCTTCAGTTCTATCTTCTTTAAAATCATTTATAGCTGAAAATGTCTTACTGGCCCAATGAGGCTGACGGCACCATTTATAATAATTTCTAGATAAGAGACAATGAGGAAGTTCCATCTCATAGGAAACCAGCTTAGCACCTCCCTGGACAGTCCCAGGCCCAGGAGGAGAACACTCTGCTCAATTTCTCTCTCACTTCCTTTTTTTTAATTTTAATGCAATGAAAGCCAGACCATTTAGGAATTATTCTAATCCCAGTTTCAAGTCCCATCCTTTTCTCCAGTCATGCACGTATTTAGATTTTTATTCCTTCATTAACACGGGGAAAATGCAGACCATTATGACAGTTAGCAGACATAATTTTAGACAAATACAACTTATTATCAAATCAGCCTGCAATAAGTATTTGATGAACAGGGCTCTTCAATATAACTTCCAACACTAATTTAATGAGAAGTAGCAAATGAATTTTTTTTATTCTGATATCTCCCATGAGACAAATGATACTTTGCAGGCCTATTTTTAACAAATGAATTATTGACTTAAACTGGCACAATTAATCACAATATAATGGGATCAGGGGATATTAGGGGCTCATTTGTCACAGCTGATGATGAGTACTGACTCTTCTGAGAAATGAAACTCTTTCATCACTCCTAGATTAACAGTTACGTGCTTTCAAATTTCAATCATAAGGAACTGGCAGCATAGAATGAAAAGGAGCCAGACCGGAGGAGAAAATGGAAAAGGAGAATACAGAGTTTGTTGTTTGCAGTCAGAAATCCTACTTCTGCCAGGACTCTTCAGTGAAGATAGGAAAATGATTCATTGGAAAGGCGGTGCTAGTGATGGGCAGAGAATCAGGATGGCAATTAACATTCTTGTGATCTGGGCTTAACTCTCCTATTAAAAATCTGTGTGACTCCTGACAAACTGCTTGACTTCTCTGAACTTCCTCTTCTTCATCTGCAAGATAAATACAGTACAGTCTCTCCAAGGAACGTTCTCATGAAGATCAAACAAAATAACCTGTGTCCTCATGTTTTGGACAGTTAGAAAGCAGAGTTCCTTTCATGTGATGCTTATCATCCCTTTAGGAATTGTTTGTTTTCCATCTCCAGGACTCGTACCTACTAGATATTTTTGACTAATTGAAAAAAATATGCAGTAAAATGTGAAAGCCATATAAGGAACTCAGAAGGAGTAGGTTAGTCTGCTAACTCAACGGGCATGACAACTAGTCTCTCTGCTGTTATCAAAAGATGAGTCAGACGTGACTGTTGTTTTCTAGGAGTTCAAAAACATATTAGGCAGACAGACAAGGAGTCACATCATTTGGACATATGAAAAAGTAAAAAGGCAAGACAATGAAGGATTTTTTTATATATATAAAGGCATACACATAGTTAGAAAAAAAATAGTACAGAAAGGTTAAGCAACTGGTCCCTTCCCTATATGGTGACTGTACTTCCCAGTTTGTCCAATTCATTCCAGGTTTATGCTCATTTCCCCAGCATAATTGTTAATGGCATCTACTTTTACTCTCAAAATTGTCTTGATTTGACGATTTCAGTCAAACTAATCTTAACCATTTCTTTCTTCTATTTTGTTACTGCCAATATCTAAATAATATGATTATATCTTTATCTTCTTTATTTATCATTGTTATATAGAGTCCACTGACTTCCTACCTTTCTAGAGATTGGTGTAGCTCACACCCTTCCTGATTTCCCACCCTTTCTCCCAATATAGTTAAGTAAGAATCCTAAGTTTCTTCTTCTGTCCAGTCTGCAACTTTAAATATCCAAAAGATATTCTGTAAAGAATAGTTCTCTGGGGCTTCCCTGGTGGTGCAGTGGTTGAGAGTCCGCCTGCTGATGCAGGGGACACGGGTTCGTGCCCCGGTCCGGGAAGATCCCACATGCCACGGAGCGGCTGGGCCCGTGAGCCATGGCCGCTGAGCCTGCATGTCCGGAGCCTGTGCTCCGCAACGGGAGAGGCCACAACTGTGAGAGGCCCGCGTACCGCAAAAAAAAAAAAAAAAAAAGGAATAGTTTTCTGGGCTTCCCATTTTTGCAATGGTATTAATATCCCATCATTCCCTTCATTTCTACATCCTCTTCTACCTCTTAACTGGCATTTGGTATGCTTTTATTTTTATATCATCAAGGTTGATTTTTCAACCTGCTATTTACTTCTTCTTATCTGTGAATTTGCTACTCTTTTCCCTTGATTACCTTTCCCCAGTACGTCTTTCTGGGAAACTCCTTCTCACTTTTCCAAGATGCAGCTAAAATACCCATTGCTCGGTGATGTTTTCATTCAGCATTTCAGTCAAGCCAATTATTTCAGCTTTGTGCTTCCACAGATTGTAATAGATTTCACTCCACTACAATCACTGCTTTACATTGCAATGCCTCCTACTGAGTCTGAGCTCTCTAGAGAACATTTCAGTGTTCCCCAAGACAAGTGGTGTTCTTGGAAGACAGTGACCATTAGATAAAACATTTTTGTTTTTTTAAAAAAACCATGTTTGTCTATATCAGTAAATCTCAGTTCTGATTCAAAATGGTGTTTGGCTTAAGCTCCTTTTGTAGCCTCTTACTTAAATACTTCTTCCTGAAATACCAATTAACGTATACAATAAGATTTTTAAAAACCTCATGCCACCACCAAAATTTGACACTGACAGATAACCAGTGGCAAATACTTAATAAAGGCAGGGCTGATACTGTATAGATGCTTCAGAAATAAAGATTTGAGTCCAGGCAAGGAAGTAGGACTAGCTGAGGGAAAGAGAATATGGAATGAATAGAGGAAGAAAGAGTTTATAAACATTAGCTATGATAACAACCAGTTACATAAAAGAGCATCGTTTCCTCCTTACTTGGATATATATATATATATATAATCTCCAAGTGAAATGACATGGAACATTTGTGTCCTCTTCTGGGGAGAGGGATTTCCTTAGGTTGTAGGAGGGATATGTTTGCATCTTGGGTGGAGTATTATTTTTCTATTACCTTTATTTAAAATTTAATATGGTTAAAAGATGTATACAGGGAGTCCGCATTGACAAGGGTTGGACTGTACTGGATTGTTTTATTGTCAACTTTGTTAACGTTTCCTAGAATCCCCTTCCCAGTTAGAGACAGCCACAAGAGGTACTAGTATGAGACTGGGGAAGTACAAGGTTATGGCGACTTGGCTGTGGTGACAGACTTAGAGGAGCCAGAGGGTTCCAGCTTGTCTTTGGATCCTTCAACTCCATGTCCAGCTTTTCTCTTCAGCTGGTGTATCGTCAGACTCCAGCTTTTCTCTTCAGCTCGTCCATGGTCAGACTCCAGCTTTTCTCGTCAGCTGGTGCATCGTCAGACACTTCGCTGGGACTTACGGATATCTTCCAAGATTTCTCTCCTCCGACGGCCTCACTTTAGTGGCTGGAAGTACTTCGCTTCTCAAAGTAGCCTGTTACCGACTCCTCTGATCCTCGACATCCCCTTTCAGACATACACTCCCCGCTCCTCCCATAACTGTGTCATATCCAAGTGCACCATCCCACAACTCATAGTTTTTCTGCTTATGTGACTGAACGTCGATTGACACGGTTATCATTGGAAGAGACAAAGAAAAGAGTTTTAGGAAGAAAGGGAGAAATTCACAGAGTTACTGCAGAAGACTGTAACACATATCTGTATTTTTTTTTTGACCAAATAGAAAAAAAAAACCAAGTTATGTAAATCCTGAATAATATAATGAATAAGGTAGTACGTGTAAATGTGTATATATTGATCTTTGTATCCTGCAGAGAATACTCTTTGCTTTCATCATTAATAAAACATTTATGAAATATTGATCTACATTATGTCTCAAAGAAAAACTTAAAAAATAATTATAAAAAGCAGACACTTGGATCCATGGATAAGCCTGAGTATTTGTAACAGATGTCACTGATGATGGTATGGTGCTGGATTAGAAAAGATGTGAAAGGTAGCAATCAGTACAATTCAATACATATTTGTTTAATATTGTGACCTTGTGAAGGTAAATGGACTTGACCCTCACTTCCAGGTACTTATAGTCTCACAGGGGGGTGGGTAGGGCATTTGAGGCAGGTTTGGTGTTGATATTGAGCATTGTGTGTCTTGGGGCTCATGTTGGAAGGTGAGGATGTTTTGTGTCAGGGAGTGATTGAAATAAGATTGTTTCTACATGAAGAAATCAGATAGTGAGAAACCTAAGAGCATTTTAATTTTATCCAATTGAAAGTGGGAGTTGCTGGTAGTTTGAGATGTTTTAGGAGGATTCACTTCATGGGCATGTAGGACAGATTGTGGTCAGGGACCAGGACTGGGGACACATTGCAATGTGGGATTCCACTAGAGAGAAGGGCTTTGTCACTTGAAAAGAAAAACTGACCTGCAAGTAGTGTTTTAAAAACTTGGGGGCTGTGTTGAGATGGGGAGGAAAAAGAAGAAGGAGTCAAAAGTGACTCTACCAATTTAAAACCTGGATGACTGCTAGACTGGGGTCAACACTGACTGGAATAGGTTATTAGTGTTTTCCATTTTCTAAAATGCATTTTCAAACTTTCAAGAAAGATAATCACTTACATACATCTAACCTCTTGCCTCTAGAATCCTGTAGAAATTACCAAGAGATAATAATGCGGCTTATTCTGCGTTGGAAACTAGGAAAGGATGCAAGACAAGCTCCAGAAACTTGGAGGAAATTTTACTGGCTCAAGTGAGGGTAAAACTCTACTGTGTCTAGCCAAGAAGACATGCATTTTTCTGCATATTAAAGAACAGTTTGCCTGGGAAGTAAGCTGAAGAGACCCAATCAAATCCCTTCAATTCCCCACCCACCAAAGGTTCTGGGCAAGTGGAAGTTTGAGAATAGACAGGCTGTGGGGTGGCCAGGAAGGACATCTGCACCCTATCAGCTGTTCTTGGTACCAGTTGTGTTCCAGAGGCTGCACCAAGCAGGTGGCCAATGGCGATTCTTAATCCTGGCACAGGCAACAGAGAATGGAGAATGGTCTCTACAATTTCTGACTGTCTCACCACTCCTAAGACAAATTCACCTGCAAAAAGACCAAGTCACCTCCAAGCCGGTACCTCCATATTTCTCTAATGCTGGTGAATTCCAGTGCTAGTGAATTCCCTCTTTTCTGGGGGGACTAAAAGTATTCAAAAGATTGTTTTTGGTACAACATTGATGACAGAAACCATGTCAGCTCATAATACCTTAATATCTTCAACTCTTAACTAACACAACTCTTTTTTTTTTTGCAACGATTTTTAAGAAATGAAGTATAGTTGATTTACAATACTATATTAGTTTTAGGTGTTCAACATAGTGATTCAGTATTTTTACAGATTATACTCCATATAAAGTTATTATAAAATATTAGCTGCACTCCCTGTACTGTGCATTACATCCTTGTATCTTATTTGTTTTGTATATAGTAGTTTGTACCTCTTAATCCCCTTTCCCAACTTTGCCACTCTCCCACCCCTCTCCCTACTGGTAACGGCTAGTTTGTTCTCATATATAACTCTTTTTAAAATGCACAAATGGAGAAAAACCACTAGCACAAACATATTCTACAGTTTAAAACGATACCATTCTGCAGCATACGAGCAAGATTCTTCCTATAAAACTCAAACTGCTGCAATAAATGGAGAAATCACTGAACATTTCTAATGTATGTTCTCTATAACACTCAAGTAGATATTACATTTTTGAAATTTGAGCAATGTCATAGAAGTAACAATACGAAATCAGGAAAGACTGGATGAAATTTTTAAAAATGCAACTGTAGAATTTAAAACCTCCATGTGGCAGTGAACAGCTCAGTGGATACTGCCAACAAGCTGAATGTGAAAATAAAGGCATATTCTAGACATTCTGCCAGAATTCAAAGGAGCAAATAATAAATGAAAGAGGTTAGGGAACCGTGAAATGATCTGGGAAATCCAAAATATTCGTAGCAGGGCATGCCTCAGAAAGTAAAGCAAGCAGCAAAACCATAGAAGAAAAATTTCATGAGACAGTTCACAGAGCACTACCAGCAGTGAATAAAAATAATACCTTAGACACGCTTGACGGAATCTGGGATTTAAGAAGAATTTTCCCTTATTCAGACCTAGATCTATCTTCCTGCCAGAACCTAGACACTCATGTTCCTGTTTAAAAATGCCAACATTCACTAGATGTCTGTAATGGACAATTGATCATACTATTAGAAAGAAAACAATACATGTCATCAAAAATGAAAAAAAAGAATTTAAAAAATTACCAACATTTAAAATGTGTAAATGGAACTCATTTGCTTGGGTTTTGAAATGAGTTGATAAGGTTAATGCAATTCTAATACAAAATTCTAAGAGGATGTATAATTAATCAAATGAAAGTTAATATTTTAAATCAGTGAATGGAGATGATTATTAAATAAATGGTGTTGGAATAATTGGCTAACTGTTGGAGAAAACATCTAGATACCTGCTTCATATCGTTTGCCAAAGAAATTTCTAGATGGATTAAAAAGATAAACATAAAAAAAATGAAATCATGAACGGCTTAGAAGAAAATGTAGGTGGGCATCTATCTGATATCACATAAAAGCAAAATATAGAGGAACATATTAATAGATTTTAAAACAGAAAAGAATGAAAACTCATATTAACCAGAAGAGCTATAAACAAAGTTAAAAGTTTTAGGATAAATTGGAGAAGTATTTGCACTACCTATATAGACAAAGGTATAAATGTATAAATACAAGTGTATAAATATGAAGCTATGAATATATTTGAAAAATCCAGAAGAAAATATTAAATTCCATAGTAGAAAATGGGCAAGAAGCATAATAAATAAGCATTTTCAACACAGGAAGAATATGGTGGTTACTCACCAGTGAAACTGGAAGAATATAACCCATAGTGTTAGGAGCAGGTGTATCTGAGTTTGAAGATTATAGGTGATTTTTATTTTTGGTTGTGTTTTGTTTTGTTTTTGCTGTGAACATGTTTTACTTTCTTATTAATTCTATTATCCTTGTTATACTGAGCTCTTAATCACTTAACTTCTTATTCCTGTGACCAAAGTGGGATGATCAGAGCTAGGCAGTCTCGAGAAAGGAGAGGCAGAGTGTGATTTCAATTTTTCATGGTAAAGTGATAATGGGACATCCAGGTATCACTTGAACATGGACTATAGGATCTTGGTGATAGGGTGGGGCTAAAGATACAGAAACTACCATCTCTGGAGCCTACATGGTGAAGCCCTAGAGGAGCCAGTGCTTTCTGGCACTGCGGAATATGATTCTAGTATTTGTTCTATGCAACCCCAGTATTATGAACCCAGATTCTTTCTACTTTCCTCTCTTGGTGTATGTTGGTGTGTACTGGCTGCCTGACCTGCAGTAACTCATTTCTCCAATAAAATATTAATGAATGAAGATCTATATTTCATACTGAATGAAATATTTAAAATGATCATTATGGTTATATTTCCATTTAGTTATTTTTCTTGTTTTGTGGAATGGCCATTGAGTGCAATCTTTCAGGGCTGCCTGTCCCTAAACAATGGACACGGAAGCCCTGCACTCACAGCATCAGGCGTTATCTCAGTTCTTGCTGCTCAAAGACACATATAACTGAATTTGTTTCAGACCGTGTTGCAGAAGAGAATGTGACCTGAGATATGTTGGTTCCTGGGGCTAGTGTACCATAGAAACACAGACTACCAGCTCTGAGAGCGATCTACATTCGGCCTCCAGGAGTGTCATTTTTCCTTCTTTCTTGAGCAAAACTTGTACTGAACTACAGAGTGCCATTTTGCAATAACTACAGAGCCGAACACGTGGCTCTGAGGGAAAAGCCATGAGAGTATAGAAGCTAGCAGGTCGTGGAGTGCCTGGCCTCTGCTTCCTGGGCAGAGGCCTGAGGAAAGCAACACAGGTCTATAAAGGCAATTTTTACAGCAACTGAGAACCCAGCAGGACGTGGAGATGGCAGAAGAAATCATAAATATAGTAGCACAAATGAAGCTAAGAGGGTTGGGGCTGGTGCACAAGGGGCCACATGGCTATAGAGATGTCTTAGTATCACCTTGCACAGACCGATAGCCAAGGACCAGGAGGGAGATGTGCATTTCAGTTGATGCCCCTCTAGGCAGAAGACATGAAGGTCCAGATGTTTGTCTCAAAGGCCTTAGCCTTAATAGACTTGAACTTGGGTGCAACCCCAGGGAGGTAGGGGAAGAAGAGTTGAAATGACTCATTTGGTGATGAGTTTATAGCTCTCAGGCTGACTGGGGGTGCATATTGTTATTAAACTGATGTCGTAGACTCCTTCCAGCTAAATCAGTCTGCCCATCAGCTGGGTCTCCTTACACTGGAATGAGGGCAGAGCTGGAGGGGAGAAGACGGTGGCAGCAGGCTTTTGAGAAATGGCAATGCAGCCTTTTGCACTTTGTTGTGGGTCGCGGTCAGGATGGAGGGAGCTCCAGGCCTGGCTCTTTGCATTCTTGAGCAGAGCTTGAACCTTAACTGGAATTAAGGCTGTACCTAAATACCTCAAGGGGATCTGGTAGCCAAAACTGCTTTTATTTATGGGCATGTCAGAAAGTTAGGATTGAGGGGAGAGGCCTTGGTTTACAGAGGAGAGGAAATCCAGGGGCCCAAGCATGGAGCTGGCCCTGTTTTCATTCACTGGTTCCAGTTAACAGCTTCTCACAACATATGCAGTTTACATTATGGTATCCGGCACATGTAGGCTTTGGCTGCGATTACCCTCCTGGGTTTAGAATTTATGACGGTGCAAATAGACACTGAAGCAAAGAGCAGGCGAGTGGGCACGCCAGAAGAATGACGTTGGCGGGGTCGGGGTAGCCTTTCTTCTGTTTCTTCTGGGTCATGTTTGCTCTGTCCTCAACAACAGAAGAACAAAGGGATCTGCTTTTCCCCGAAGGGAGGCTGGGCAGGAAATGAATACTCTGAGACTCTGCTCCAAAATTAGGGAGATGTAGTTTCTCACCCTTTCTCTTTAGGTTCCCTGGAGCAGCAGGATGCTTAAGAAAGGAAGGGAGGCTACTGAGCCTTTTTTTTTTTTTTTCCTCTGAGAAAATGAGGTCATTTAAGCAAGAAAATAAGCAGACTTGTCATTTAATAGCAGGACCCAGAAACCTTATAAATACTTCCTCGTAGGGCAACACAGAAATTTACAGCCAAACTCAAAACAGGGTCCTTTGAAGTAAAGGGCGTTAAATTTGAGTAATGGCTCTGAGCAGGCTAGCTGGTGTCACTGATGAATAATGCTAGGAAAGTACATTTGGAGAGTTGATCCAGTCCCTGTGTGATTACATTTGGTTAAGCTGAGAGTAATGTTTTTTTAAATTTTACCACAAGTATTTATTTGTATTATTCATACATATTATTCATACGTTGTTAAATAGAGATCTTGACTTTCAAAAGGTGTATGTGTGGAGATCATTGGGCTTCCGGTTTTAGTTGCAAGAATTTCTGGTTTGCTATAGGCATTGCTACTAGAATGGCAATACCAGGAGTTTTATGTAAAGGTACCCGATTTTGTGAAGCAATGAGAAGAAAAAAAGACAAATATGAATTTTATAAGAAAATTAACCATTTTTACGTACAAAAATAAAAATATTAGCAGAATTTCATAGATACAAAAATACCTAGAACTCACATCTGCCTCTTATTTGTGGTATATCGTGTACCAGTCAATCCCATGATAAAAACAAAAAGCTGAAGTTTATAACAACGTTGTGTTATACTGGACTCCTGTAATATAAATTGTCTTGAAATGAGTAGGCAGAAAAAATGGTTCACATAAAAGCTCTGTCTAAATATTTTCTTTAAAAGGAATTTACATGTCAGGGGTACGCGTGTGTGTAATAAAAGGAAGGGAATGTAGCCATTTTAAAAGTCTATCTAGGAATCATTATGCTTAGTGCTTTACAAATACTTATATCTGGAAGTAAATGTTGAGTGAGGAAATCTCGTATAAGGAAAGAGAAAAACATGGGATAGGGTGATTGAAGTGGTTACCTGAATACCATATGCAAATTATAATTACATTATTTAATGTGCTCTTCCAGTGTCCTTACTTCTTATACTATCAGTGCATCTTTGTGCTGGAGAGTTTGCGGCAGCATCTAACACAATTCTGGTCCTTTTTGTATTTGCACCATCAGAGGAAAGAGAAGAGGCAGTGAAAGAGAGCTAACATTTAGTTAATCACCTGCCATTGGCCAGATACTGTCAATACACTTTATCGTTTTTGTTTCCATTTTATAGATAAGGGCATTGAGGCACAGTGAGGTTAAGTGATTTCACCAAGACCGCACATCTAGAGAGAGGTTGAGCCTGATGTAAAACCAGGTCTATCTTCCTTCCTCTGTCCTCATCCCACTCGACTCCCTCTGGCCTTAATACTCACCTGTCTGTCTACACTGCTTTTGGTGGAGTCACCAAAAATCTTAGTTGCCCCATTGGACTAGCATTTTTGAACATTTTCCTTCTTTTGTCGGTAGTATTTCATGTTGCTGACCATTCACTCCTTTCCTGAAACTCTTTCCTTCCTGAAGTTTGGTGGCTGTATTCTTCCAAAGTGTCGACCTCTTTGGCTTCGTTTTATCTGATATAATTATAACAAATGGTAATATTCATAGCAATATTTATTAATATGTTTTAAATACTGTACCTTGTCTCTCATTTAAATTTCAGAGCTACTCTATGAAGTAATTATTTTATTTTTTTAATATATTTTTTATGTTTATTTTTTTGTAAAGCACGGGCTTTCTCTAGTTGCGGCAAGCAGGGGCTACTCTTGGTTGTGGTGCATGGGCTTCTCATTGTGGTGGCTTCTCTTGTTGTGGTGCATGGGCTTCAGTAGTTGTGGCGTGTGGGCTCAGTAGTTGTGGCTCGCGGGCTCTAGAGTGCAGGCTCAGTAGTTGTGGCACACGGGCTCAGTTGCTCCGCGGCATGTGGGATCTTCCCGGACCAGGGCTCGAACCCGTGTCCCCTGCATCAGCGGGTGGATTCTTAACCACTGCACCACCAGGGAAGTCCATCTATGAAGTAATTATTATTAGCACCAGTTAGCAGAGGAGAAAGCTGAGGCTCTGAAAAGTTTCATAAATGGAATAAAGTGATGCAGCCGCTAAACCGTGGAGCCAGGATAACAGCTGAGGTCGTCAGGCTCTAATCACAAGTTGGCTGGGATCCCTGTGCCTGTTGACATACTGTACGCTCCTCTCTTCTCACTCTACACACTTGAGTAATTTCACTCAAGGCCATGCCTTCCTCTACCTCCTAACCGTCAATGACTCTGCATCTCTCTTGAGCTCTAGACCCTGAGTCCAGCTGCCGAGATGGACCTTGTCACCTGGACACCCCCCAGGGCCTTCACACTCAACAGGTTCCAGACGGCTCCCTCTGTCTTCTCGCTGTCACAGCTGAGGCTGTCACCTTTCAGGCAATTATTTAAGCTGGAACCTGGGAGGCGTCCTTAACGTCCTCCCTCTCTTGACTTTTTCACATCCAAGGCAGGGTATTTAGAAGAATCCTTCTGAATCTCTCTCACGCTTCTCTACTCTCTGCTCTCGTGGCTTGGACTTGAATACAGACTCCCAGATTCTCCCATTGAGCCCGTTCAGGACTCTCCGTACCTGCATTCCCGCCTTTTAGCTTGAGGACCTCTCTCTAATCTGCACGTTGTGACCTTTTCAATATCAAGTGTAGCATCATATTGAATTCTTCAGGGGTAACACGGTAGCTTCCTTCCTTCCTTCCTCCTTCCCTCCCTCTCTCCCTTCCTTCCTTCCTTCCTTCTTTTCTTTTACAGCAGTAGACTCCTATTTGCATTTAAAACTTATGAGAAACCCTGAAAAATACAACCGATAGAAGCAGGGAAGGAGGCACTGAAGCTCACCTGTGAGGCCCCCTCCCGCTTCCCTGTTTGGCCCCCTCCCGCTTCCCTTAGTGTCTTCCTCCACACACTCATGGGTGTGTACTGACTGAATGCCAGCTCTGCATGAACCCTGTCCTCAGCACTGGGACTAAACCAGTGAGCAAAGATAGGACTGTGCCCCTGCCTTCATAGGGCTTACATACTAGCTATGGTAGACATATAAGGAGTTGGGTGAGAAAACAAAAAATAAGTGAATGTATACAACATCAGACGGTGATAAGAAAAATTATTCACAGTAAGAGACTAGGAAAAGCTGGAATGGGGGTTGGTTTGTCACTTAAGATAAGGTGGCCAAGAACAGCTTCCCCAATAGCTTGATCTTTGGTCGCAGACCTGAAGGATGTGACACAGAGGGTCGTGGACGTGTTGCTCGAAAGCCCTCCAGGCCTAGGGGATGGAGCGCCAACACCCTGAGGTCTCAAAGCCAGGAGGCCAGTGTGGCTGAGTGGATGAGGGGGTGGGACAGGGCGTGAGGTCAGAGAGGTGCAGGGACAGCGGGGCAGCCACACCGTGCGTGGAAAGTCCTTGTGCGGACTCGGATACTCCCGTCCTCTGAGTGAAGCAGGGAGCCAGTGTAGAGTTTTGAGAAGATCAACACAATGTGATTTAGGTTCTAAAAATAAAACGGCTGTGTTGGTGGTAGGCAATGGGGAAGCAAAGGTGGAAGCAGAGAGACCATTTAGAAGACAGACCTGAACACCTGCGAGAGATGCTGGTAGCCTGAGCAGGAGAGAAAAGGGTGAGAGGTGGCGTTTCGGTGCAGATCAGGGGCACTGTTGGAAAACTACACATCTGGGAAAGAAACACATCCACACCTTTACAAAAACCCAGAGAGTCTCCCCTGACCAGGTCCTCATCCATGCCAGCCTCGTGGGCTCCCACCGCCCCTGCACTGCCTGCGCCACAGTGATGCGTGTCACCTCCAGAGCTCCCCGGCCTCTCCCCAGCCTCCTTGTACCTTTGCCTGCCCTGTTTCTTCTTCCTCCATCTTGACCACTTTCCAAACTCAACCTTTAAATCCCAGTTTAAATATCACTCCCTCTTTGAAACCTCCCCTTATTCCCCACATCTACTTGGATGTTTCTTCCTCCATGCAATTTAGCTTGTTCACAATCCCATTCAAACAATCTCTTGGTGTCTTGTAATTAATTGCTGCTTTCTCCCCTAAGTCCTTAAGCTTCCTGAACGTCTAGATTGAATCTTTTCGTCTGGTCTTCTCAGAACCTACCATGATGCAGGCATGTCATGGGCATTTTATAAGCACTTATTGAATAATAAAGAAATGTTTTCACTCCAAAACTCATTCCGGAGTGTGAGTCCAACTTTAGTAATAAGACCGTCAAGGCCAAATGTTTCTCTAGATTTTTTTTCCATGGCATGAGTGTAATTTTGGCATGTGATTCCAATGGAACAATTGCAGGTTTGCTTTTATGAGGAATTTGCACGTAAAGTATCCACCAGCAGGATCCCTGAATTGGACAAATGGGAGCTGGAGGAGATGTGGCATTGACATGGAAGATGGGCCACCCGCTGTTTGGGACTCCTTGGCCATTTGGAGAGCTTTTCTGAAGTTAAGTGAACTAATATAAATTGAATGTTTGTGATAAAACCTTTACTTTCTGCATCTTATGAAACGTATTTGGAATACTACACCAAAATGCCATCATCCCACGTGAAGAGGTGCACGATGAGATTCACGATCCATCCATGATTTGCACATCAGACACTTACCCTGAATTGAGAGGTTTCTTTAGAAATGGACATCTTTGCTTCCGGTCTAGGCCTTGGTTTGACACCATGGCTTGAGGTGTTATTTGTATCATCGCATGTTTCTTTCAAAAGTAAAAGCAAAGGGCTTCCCTGGTGGCGCAGTGGTTGAGAGTCCGCCTGCCGATGCAGGGGACACGGGTTCGTGCCCCAGTCTGGGAAGATCCCACGTGCCGTGGAGCGGCTGGGCCCGTGAGCCATGGCCTCTGAGCCTGCGCGTGCGGAGCCTGTGCCCCGCAACGGGAGAGGCCACAATAGTGAGAGGCCCGCGTACCGCAAAAAAAAGAAAGTAAAAGCAAAAATATTTGGATCAAAGACTTCTATTTCACAACGGGACTCGCAGAAATATACGTGGAGCCACGCTGCAGTCTGCCAGCTGTCGGTTGTTAGAAAAAGCTTTGCTGGAAACTAATTTTCAAGTGCATTTTTAATAGTTGTTGATTTAAAACCAGGGAATAATGAAATGAAACAGATTCGAAGTAGGAGCTGCAGATTCCTAAGGATGAGAAATAAAAAGTATTATGCACTATTTCTATCCAGGCAATGTGTTAGACAGTTCACATATTCTGTCTCTTTTAATTCCGCCAACAGCTTTTCAAGGTATCTTATTCTCTCTTTCCAAATAAGAAATTAGAGGCTTTGAGGTCACATAGCTAGTTAGGAAGGAGAGCCAGTTCCAGAACAAAGTGCTGTCAGAGTACTAAGTTCTTTCCACTACATCCTGCTGTCTTTCTGCCTTGCTTATTTCTTATAATGAACACTTTTATTCCTCAGATACATGCACTGTTTAAATAAGCTTTATTGTGGTGTTTACAAATCATCTTTAAATAAGGTGATCTTATGTCTTGGTTTGCCCTGGATGGATACCCCTGGATTATGCCTGTTGCCTTGGTGAAATTATTAATAACACTGCCTTTCACTCTCAGAACTGTCCCAGTCTGGAAGGTGAATTATGTGGTCACCCTCTCTTTGGACTTGTAGATCACAGTGCTTATTCAGTTACTTCCTGGTGAATCCTTTGTCCAAGCCCTAAGGGTAGTTTTTTTTTTTTTAATCTTAATGGCTTAGTCCCTAAGACCATCTAGATCTTCATAAATGCAAGAGAAAGATCCGTACAGAATCATTACACCACAAAGCCAACAAGGCAACACGAGCTGATTTTAGTTCACTGAACAGATTGAGTGAAATTTTTTCCAGTTGTTCATCTGGAGAACCAGATTTAAATCGTGTTGTGTTAGAAACACTGATATGTTAAAAATGTATATGTATAAAAATGTATATGTAAGAATCTATATACATATATAGAGATATAGATTTATATATATATAAATTTTGTGTATACACACACGCACACATACACACACACGCGCATCATGAGGGAGAACAGGTCTCTGAAGATTTGGCAGTTGGTAGGCAGAGACCCTGTGACTTTCAAATAAGAAAGAAGTTGATCCTCTAAGCCCTGTACGAAAATAACTTATTCTGTATTTCTTACAATCTAGAATCTTCCCTTGGATGGTAAAGCATGCCCCTGCTCTGGTTTATCCAGGAGTAAAGCTAGAAAACCCAACCGTTCTTTTGCCTTAGTAAGCCTCGTCACAAGGATGAAGATCTGGTGATAAAACTTTAAAATGTGGGCTAAGCAGTTTCCCCGAGCCATTGCACTCTTCCCAGCCACTGGTTTACCTTTGTAGGGGAGCCATTCTTCATCTGTGCCAGTTATCCTTGTGGGACTCCACTTCCTGTTTTTCTCTGGCTAATTGAATTCCCCAGCGAGATGAAAGCATTTTGAGCTGGCTTGAGAACGGAAGAGCCCAAATGCATAACTGTAAATACTGATGACAACAGAATCTCATCCCTCCTCTTGTTATTTATTTTGAGATTTTTGCTGGAGCAATAGTTTTACGTTTGACATTTATATAGGTCATGGTGAGTTAATAGCCATCTGCCATCTGGGGACGCTTGTGTAATGAACATTATAGAAGACCATGGAAGAATGCTCTGGCATTTCTGATTTGCACACAAGCTGAGATGGGGCTGATCTTTACGATATACTCTTCCTGTTCACACTAGTCATGTGATCCACGAAGGTGCTCACTCACGCTCATGCAGGCATGCATGGTGCCCCGGGAGCCTGGGCTGGGCTGAGCCGCAGCTAATTTCTCAGTCATTCTCAGGTACACCTTTTGGCAGGTAGATGAGCTCTGACTTTCAAGCTATGGACTTCAAGAAATCTCACATGGATCTAACGGTACCTGGGCTAGACAATGGGCTTCCACTGAATCCTGCTAAGTTTGTGTTAGATTTTCAAAAGAATCATGATGTAGGAGAGTGGTCTCCAACCTTTTTGGCACCAGGGACCAGCTTTGTGGAAGACAATTTTTCCATGAACGTGTTGGGGGGGGCGCTGGTTCAGGCGGTAATGTGAGCGACGGGGAGCGGCGGGGAGCGGCAGATGAAGCTTCTCTCACTTGCCCACTGCTCACTTCCTGCTGTGTGGCCTGGTTCCTAACAGGCCATGGACTGGTACCGGTCTACAGCCCAGGAGGTTGGGGACCCCTAATATACGAGACAACCTCAAGTGTGTTGCCTGCAGACAGTCTGGAGCCGTTAAAAGAACACATAGTGTCCAATTAGAAGACCCGCACTCATTCAAATCAGACCCTCACTTGAGTCCTTTAAGCCTCCATCGCTTCATCTATAAAATGGAAATACAACATCAACCTTATTTATCTTGGAAATTATATGAAACACCTAACACACCACTTGGCAAATAGAATTTCCACTTTCAGTTGTTCATTTTATTTTATTTTTTATTCTTCTTTATCTCCCCTACCTTCCTAGCAAGGATAGGGAGCCCTAGGGAGGTAGACATAGGTAAGGAAGGATGGAAGGAGAAAAGCTTCCTTTTAAGCCATGCTGCTTCTTCAGTTCTACCATTAACATCCTGGTCAGTGAGGGCCCGAGAGATTCTGATTGACGTTACAACGGCTGGTTTGTGGGTATTGGTAAGCTCAGTTTAGCTCTTCCCAGAGGTGTGGGTTCAGCAACCGATGGAGCAGAAAAGTGCTTCACTTTATTGCAGATATTGCATTTTTTACAAATTAGAGGTTTGTGTCAACCCTGCCTTGAGCAAGTCTATAGGCATCATTTCTTCCAACAGCATTTGTTCACTTCGTGTCTCTGTGTCACATTCTGGTAATTCTCAGAATATTTCCAACTTTTTCATTATTATTATATTTGCCACGATGGTCTGTGATCAGTGATCTTTGATGTTACTACTCCTACTCACTGAAGGCTCAGGTGATGGTTAGCGTTTTTTAGCAATAAAGTATTTTTCAATTAAAGTATGTACTTTTTTAAGACATAGTGATGTTGCACACTTAATAGGCTACAGTATAGTGTGAACATAACTTTTATGTGCACTAGGAGACCAAAAAGTTCTTTTGACTGAATTTATTGTATTTTTTACTGATTGCAGGGGTCTGGAACCGCACCTGCAATATCTCCGAGATACGTTCCAGCCTTTCTTTGTGGGCTGTTGCCTGAGAGACCATGCAAATATTGGATTATTTTGTCCCCTGTGTGAACTATTATTTAATATTATTTTATCAAGTATTTACTGCCCACTTTGTGCCAGGAACCGTGCCAAGCTTCAGACGTTGATCTGCCCTCTTCCTTCGTTCTTTCTTTCATCCAGTAAAGATAAGATGACATAGAAAAATTTACACTCCCTTTTGGGAGTCTAGGTCTCTCTGGGCCCCACACTCCTTATTTGTACACTGTAGACAATGAAATAGATGTTTTCTGGTCCTAACATTAATGATTCTAAGTCTCTCTATCCAGTTCCTCTCATTCTTATTATTTCTTTCTTCTCTGGACTTGCCTCCCTCTTTTCTGGGCTTTTCTACAGACTGTACCTGAATGGCCATATTGCCAGTGTTTCCATGATTAGGTAAAGGAGGCCAGCGACAAATGGTCTTTCATAAATAGGAAAGGCACCTTGCGTCCATTCCAAGAGGTATAAGTTGACAGAATCCTATTCTTGCCTCCTGAACCATTGTCTCTTTGGCTCTGGAAATGCCCCAAGACTTTTGCACATAGGGCTCCACAGCAGTCTCCCAACCACACACCAGCGATGCAAGTTTTTTTGGGGTTTTTTTTGCGGTACGCGGGCCTCTCACTGTTGCGATCTCTCCAGTTGTGGAGCACAGGCTCCGGACTCGCGGGCTCAGCGGCCATGGCTCACGGGCCCAGCCGCTCCGCGGCATGTGGGATCTTCCCGGACCAGGGCACGAACCCGTGTCCCCTGCATCGGCAGGCGGACTCTCAACCACTGCGCCACCAGGGAAGCCCCAGGAATGCGAGTTTTAAAGGTCGGCACTTTACGTTTCTATTCATCAATGTTTGCATATCGTTTAAAGAAACTGTAATTCACAGGTCACATCGGGCATTACACCTCTCTCCCTCCGCAGCAGAGTGGGGAGCTGGGCTTCGGGGAGTTCCTGCATAAGCCCAAGCCTTGTAAAGATAATAATAAAATGAAACCAAAGCCCAAACCAGCAAAAAGCAACAGCGACATTTCATTTCATTTCCTTTATTTGGAGTTTAACGGTAAGTCACTCTTTCTGATTAAGAAACTTCAGAGTGGGAACAAGGACCTTTAAAGAGAAACACATTGTGTTTTGGCAGGAAACCTTAATGACTTAGAATATAAACCTTTGTCAAAGGAGCGTAAGGCCCTGAAGTTAGAAAGGACCAGGCTAAGTGCAGGAACTCACGTTGGGACGTGAGTTTGCTCTCTGCTCAGGCCAGGAAGCGGGGCGCCTGGAATCTCCTTCTCATATAAATGAGCCGGCTCTATAGTGTTTAATGGGGAGCCTATTATTTTTCCTCGACTGACGCCAACCCTGAACTTGATGAGAGCCCTGTGCAGACGTGCAGGGGGGAAGATGGCAGTCATGTCCAACGATCAGGTGAATTTCTCCTCTGGGTTTGGGAAATGTCACCAGATGCAGGACATCTGGCCAGCTTGTGGGGACCATGGGGGTAAGCTATAGAGCTGGGAGTACATTATTCTCATTCATGTATCTTTCATTGTTTCAACGTTTATTGAAAACCTTCCACGTTTCAGACCTGACCCCAGGCCTTGGGACACTGTGGTCCAACAGGTGCTCATGGAACAGACAGTCTCTTGAAGCAAAATATTCCACAGCCAGAGAAGCACAACACAGTGTGGTAGGCACTGTTTTTGAAGTTCTACGGGAAGGCAGTTGAGGGAAGAATTCCTTCTGCCACAGCTGGGGTAGCGGGGGAGGCAATGGAAGTCTCTACAAAGGAGGGGAAGTTTGTGCTGAATCTACAAGCACGCATAGAAGTTTATCGGGTGAAGATGAGGAAGCACCTTTCAAGCAGGAGGAAAAGGCAGACCCTTATGTAAAACAAAGGCCTGTAATTGAACCGGGCTGGAGTTCAGGATGCTACGCAGTGAGGGGTCCAAGATAATACAGTTCCGCCTATAACTGTGACCTGATTTTCAGCTCATGGTATACAAGCACTTTGACCCCTCATGATTTCTTTGGAGGTGATGCATACATATATATGAGCTCAAGACATACATGTGTATCTGAGAGCCCTCGTGATGCCCCCTGCTTTAGCAAGTATTTCCCATGCCTCTCAGATACTAGGACTCTATCTGCTCGTCTTGTTTACTTTCGAAGTTTAAGAAAATTCACGAAAAAGTCACAAACAAGGATAGAAAATATAGGGCCTTTTGTTCGTTTTTGTGGTGGTGAAATCCAACTTTTACCCTAACCTGGAATCATCCTATGGTCTCTGCCTTATGGTCAGGAAAAAAGTCTGTTGTTTTTTTTTTTTTAAAGCAGCTGAGTGTACCATCCATTGCAGTTAATATGAGTTACCATTATGAAACAACTCAGAGCAGGGTGGGTTCAATGCTACCTAGGTCATAAAGCCAGAGCCAGGATTTTGCAAGAAATATGATCAAAGTTAGGTCAAAATGGCAGGAGGTACATATTTAAAAAATAGAATTAGAAGTATGTGTGCCGGACTGGGTATTGTGGAAGTGTGTTTAAATTCAGATGATTTAGACCCAAACCCAACTGTAGCCTGTAGTGGAGCACGATGGGCTCCTGGACCATTCATGGCAGACCTCATCCTTTCCCTGAGCCCTGGTGGAGTCAGCAGACCCTGAGGTCAGAACACATGGCTCCTTTCCACGGGACCACCGCAAGTCCAGAGAAGGGAACTACTTCTGACGTTCAAAGGATGCAAGAGGTTTTAAAACTTGTGATTCGCGTGGAGAGATGGGCCAAGGTGACTTGAACTCTTTCATCCGACAAATGTACGGAGCACCTATGTGTGGCAGTTACTGTAATAGGGAAGAACAAGCCTGTCTCCAGGTTAGATCTCTTCCTTTTTCTTTAACGTTTGCACCCCGTTGTTGCCTGTGCTTAGTCATGCTGACTCTGCACCTTTTGTAAAAGAATGTTGCCTACAGCCTGAAATATACAGGATAGCCTATTCTCAAAGCTCTGACCTTTAAGAGTCCATTCATAGAGAGAGAAAAAGTTGCAGAACAGGGAATAACATTTGTCTTTTTGGATGTTTACAGGAACATCGTGACCTTGAACTACATGGACAGCTGCCAGAACAAAGGATTCCGACACCAAGAAGTCTGTAACTACCAGCCGCACCCCTCCCTCACCTCGCCTTTAAAAATGCTTTGCTGAAACCCTCTGGGAAGTTCAGGGTTTGGGGGGCATGAGCCACCTGTCTTCTTGCATGGCCCTGCAATAAACCTTTCTCTGCTCCAAACTCCGATGTTTTGGTGTGTTTGGCTTTACTGTGAGTTGGGCATATGAACCTGTGTTCTGTAACATTATTATCCCCGGCGCAGTGGCTACCAGTACACAGGACAGGAGAAGTGTTCAGGGCGCCTCCTGTGGTTGTGAGGCTTTGGCCTTGGGCAGGAACAGTCCACTGAGGGATGAAGTGGGTGGTTACCTGCAAGGTGAGCTCCTCTGGCTGAGTCTGTGCCTGAGGAGCTGGGACCACCTGAGTGGGGGTGGGGCAGAGCCATTTTCTAACTCCCACAAGGGTTTATTATGCATCCTTACAGGTCACGAAGGTGGTCTTTGCTCTCATGGAGGGGTCTTGCTCTCAAGTGGGGTGAGAGAGGCATTCAATAGGTGGACATTTTGTAAATGAGAGAACGTCATAAGTGCCGTAGGTGATACCTCTGATGCCCCACCCTATCCTTTTGGCCCACCTCTGATTACAGCCTGTCCCCATGGTGGACAGACTTTCCTAGAGCTGCCAGGGTTCCCCTTCCAGCCTACATCCTGTGTCTCCCTCTGTCTGCCACAGGGTTTTCTCAGATGCCCCCTAGGAGCTCCTTGACCAGAAGCGGGCCAGCAGTGAGGGGTGGTCCATGCTTCCAGGTGTAGGCCTCAACTCACAGGGGACACCAGGGATGGATGCGTGAGTGCCCTAGTCTCCCAAACTTCTAGGGGCATGGCCCCGGGCTGTGTTCTAAACTTTCCTCATCTTCTCAGGAGTCTGAGTGGAATCAAGCTCCCTCTTGCCTACTTCAGGGACCATGATAATACATGTTTATGTTGGCTTTTCCTCTTTTTCCCCTTCCTCACTTCTGCTTCCTGGGATCACCTGCCAACTAAACGACCTACCTTGCCTCAGGTTCTGCTTTTAAGGAAACCCAGACTTAAGACACTCTTGATGAAGGAAATAAAAAATATGGTGACTAGGAGTTGGGAGGGAACTATTCTAACTAGAGAGGCTTCCCTGAGGAGATGGTAAGTACATTGGGATGATCACTAACTTCTTCAAGGCAGACTGTGTAAACTGTCATCAGGGCCCCATGTGCTTTTTTCATCTGGAAAGATAACTGTGACGGTAACTTCCAGATTTGGGTTAATGACCACCTGCCACCCCCCAATGAATACCAGCGTCATCCCGTGGACAGCAGCCTCGCCAGGCACCATGGCACCTGCCAAAGATGACCTGTGCTTCCCTGACTGGAGAAAGAGCAAAGCCAGTCCCTCCGACCTCCCCCTGCAGAGTGACTCCCGAGGGACAGCCCAGGAAGGCTTCTGACACAGCTTTGATGTCACATCCGGGAGTCTGCTTCCAAAAGGAACTCAGGACCTTGCACCAAGAAAGGCAGAGGAGGTGGGATCTGAACTGGTCATAAAGGCAACATGGGTGAAGTAATTCACTAAGAAGGAAAGGAAAAGTGAGGACACTGCACCCTCCCGCTGGGAAGTGGAAAAACTCGGGTGTTGGCATTGAGGCAGGAAATACCATGTGTGTGGCCTTAGATGAACCAGCCTTCAGCTCCGGCTCTTTCCCCCCAGTTAGGACGTCTCAGGGAACGCCTGGAGGAAGACAGCTTCGTAAGGGAAATGCCCTTCATCTCTGCAGCTCTTAGTCCTTCTCAGCCAACGACATCACTGTTCCCTACGGTTGTCTTTACAGAGGACTGCGGGGCTGACCTCTGGTCCCAGCACACTTTAGTAAAGCCATAGACCGGGACATAAAATCAGCCGGGGCCAGTAGACACACCACACCTCCCCTCACCTGGAACAGACGGGCCTTTGGAGGCAGTTCAATAACTGGGATTTAAAAGTAATTTTCCATTCCACTCTTCTTCTCAGTTTTTGTTCCAAGGTGCTCACCCTGGCATGTTTCTGGTGACCTTGCTTCGTGCCTCAGCTCTGGGATTTTGTAGTCTGTGATGAATGACCGCCACTCAGATCAATCAAAATAGGTGTGTTTGAAGGTCAAGCCGGTGCAAATGTAGCTCATTTTACACAATCAGTTGTTTCCCACAAGTGTAAATGGCTTCTCTGGGCTTATTTTTTAGAGGAGGCAGGTGCTATCTGCTAACCTAGCCAACTGATTGTCCATCATCCAGTGATACGGCCCCGAAGCCTTGCAAATGTTAATTGCCCTGCCCCGCTCCAGCCCCTGAGTGACATATGCAATCGTACAAACATACTGTAGGAGCTCGCCATTGAAAGAATCATTTGTAACATGCAAACCCTCCAATAATCATTAAACGCCCCCACACACACCTCTCTGTTCTGTGACCTTGGTGTAGCCCTGTTGCCCGTGGCTGCCCTTGTCCACTGTCAACTTCATTTCCCACCATCCGACGTTCCCTCCTCGCCACATCAGAGGCAGGTTCTTTGCGGTAGTTTCTTCTTGCTGGAGCATTGCCTGGTGTTTGGATTTTTAAACACTGAATTTTCATAAAGTGGGACTCATTTATAACAGGATATTTGTTTTGGCCTGACGGTTCTCTAGTAAATTCTAGACCATCAGAGAGAGGTCAGTGTTCTATGTTGGGGGGATTTCAGCAAGGAGGTTTGCTTAATTTGGCCTTCCCACTACTTTTTTTTATTTTAAAATTGGGTTTTAATATAAAAGTAACAGAGAGTCATGACAAAAAATTTGACCTCCCAGTCTGGGGGAGAATGCATACATGTATATGTATGGCTGAGTCGCTATGCTGTGCACCTGAAACAATCACAACATTGTTAATCTGCTATACTCCAATATAAAATAAAAAGTTAAAAAAAAAATTGACCTCCCACCTACCCCCCAGAGGTAACTACTGTTAAATTTCTTAGGTATGCTTCCAGAACATCAATAAAGTAAATTTAAATAAACGCACACATGTTCAATAGAAATTGGATTTTATTATGCATACCCTTCCGCAACCTGCTTTTTTCCCATTTAAACAGGATATCTTTTCACCTTAGTGGAGGGAAACTACTTCAGAACCTTCTGCTTGCCTTCCTTTCCCATTGTATCTCTTGTGAAAATTTCAGGTGGTGAAACGTATGTGGATGGAATCAGGAGAAACCCAGCTAGGACTCAGGATCAGGAAGGAACAGGGTTCAATGTGTAGGTTAAGAGGCAGAAGTTGGGAAGTGTGGTTAGAACACGGATGGGCTTTGGAGGGTGTGAGTAAAGATGAGACTGGTACCATTATACTCAAGATTGGTGGATCTGAACTCAGATGAAGGGCATGATGACCGCAGGGGTCCATTTTAATTTCTTTTCTTCCTACTAAATAGTGGGAAAGGTATCAGACCTGCATATGCAGTAGCTTTTGCCTGGTACAAAGTTAGGCACGGGGACAAGATCGATCACAATAATTGCTACCATTTCTTGGCCACCTGGTTTTCAGAAAATGCTCATACAAGACCTAACACATATTCTGCATTGTGTATGCATGAACCCGGATGCCTACAGGTAGCTGTCATTAGCTGCATTTTGCAGTTAACAGGAGTGAGGCTCAGAGAGCTTAACTGATTCGCCCACAGCCTTCAAACCTCGCGTGAACTGCTACCTGGTCAGCCCGCAGCCTGCCCACCGCTGGAATCCACACTCTTTCTGCCGCGTCCCTTCAGCTCCCATGATGGCGACATCCTTTTAAAATCAAACAAGTCTTTGTGAAGGAGAAAGCCACATTCATAAAATAGGAAAAACACCATTACTAAGAACGAAACAGCTGAGCTTATAACATTTTGAATAGGCTTTGAAGTTCATGCTGCCTGCTGCCTTTTAAGACAGTTTTTTTTTGTTGTTGTTTTTGGGGTTTTTTTTCGCAGTACGTGGGCCTCTCACTGTTGTGGCCTCTCCCGCTGCGGAGCACAGGCTCCGGACGCGCAGGCTCAGCGGCCATGGCTCACGGGCCCAGCCGCTCCGCGGCATGTGGGATCTTCCCGGACCGGGGCACGAACCCGTGTCCCCTGCATCGGCAGGCGGACTCTCAACCACTGCGCCACCAGGGAAGCCCTTGCCTGCTGCCTTTGAACCAGCCGATACTCAACCTAGTACCAGATGCCAGAGGCCCTATCAGCTGAGTCCACCGTCAGACCCTATCGGGCCCACAGAAATGAAGTCTAGAAGCCATGCAATAACAATACCCGCTTAATACACAGAGTTTTGCCATCTTTTTGAATTTTTCTTTTTAAATGGAAGATATTTGTGACCTGGTTTAAGATTAAAATGGAGATTAGTAAACATGACTTTTACCTTCCCAGTCTTGGTGACGTGACAGTCCCCCTGCCTGATTTTGATTTGTCTAATTCCAGTGTGTCCTTAACATTTAACTACTTGAGTTGTTTGTCAAAGGAATGTGGTTATATTTTAATTTCTAAGGGAAATATACATTGATTTAATGTTACAACTCAAGGAACACTCCTAGAGATTTTTCTCAACAAAGAAATGTGTGCATATGTACAAAATCGATGTGGACAGGGTGATTAGATGCAAGCGTGTCCACCTTTGGGCTGAGACCAAGCATCTACATTTTAGCCAAGGGGCAGCTCTGGTTCCTGGAGCCCCGCTGGAACGTCGGGAGCTCTGATGTTCTCTGTGGGTGCACAAACTTCTGAGATCAGATTAGTCCCATCGAAGCAAAGAGGGTGATTGGCTGGGGCAGCTGGGCCAGTTGACACTTCTCAGCCCCTCCAGCAGCTCCTGGAAAATAACACCCAAGCCCAGCGGTGAATCACCTAATCAAGCCATTCAGGGAAAGAGAAGCCCTCTGCCCTGTTTGATTTCTTCCCATAATGACATAAAGTGCCGTTTAATGAAGTCAAAGGGGTCCCGGGCCTCTCGGTGTGCTCAGACATTGGAAGGCAGGGCTATGGAGTCCGCGGCTGGTGTCCATTACCAGCCCACCTCCAGCCGGCCCAGCCGACAGGCAGCCCGGGCGCTCGAGCCGCATTGGAGCTGGGGCTTTGGGGGCAGGTTTCCGGTTGCTGCGGCCCCGCCTGCATTTTGTCTACATAAATTAGACCTTGTGCAGCATATTGGCCTGTCAGGGGACTAGGAAGAAACTGTATATTGTTTCTGGCATCCTGGAGCCCTTCTGCCCCTGACATCTGCTGCGTCTGTGACAGGGAATACATTCTTGACTCATTATCCGGGCAAGTGGAATCCCACCCTGACAGGACCATTAATCAGAATCAAGCAGTCCAGCAAACAGAAAGGAGAGCGAGCATGTGAGTGAGAGAGCGACTCCGGGAAAGAAAGGAGACACTTTCTAACTTTGGCTTTGGTGTCATTCCGGGGTCTGGACAACTAGCAATCTATCTTTCTGAGTGACAGGACTGATGGATGGCATTATTTATGCTTTTGTGTATTAAAAGACAGCTCTGGCACTGGCTTGTCGTTTTCACAGAGGTTTACAAAAAGTTGAAATTTAATTTGGAGGCAAAGGAGGGCAGGGATCAGAGGAGGCTGGCGATGTGACAGTCTGCAAGACAAGAGCGGGTGCCGAGTCCCGGGATCCGCCGGACAGAGGTGGGCGGCGGATGCTGCCACGTGGGTGGGTGTGCGTAGGTGTGGCTCTCGTGTGTCTGGATGGACTGGATCTCTGGGGGCTTTGAAACTGCACTCGGCATGCGTTAATCATTTTATTGAGGTGAATGGGGTTTTGCTGAGAAAATAGGCAAATGGTAAATACACTGGAGGCTTGGGAATATGTTTTCACACATGCAGGTGGATAAACGTTCAATGGTTATTTCCAAAACTAGAGCATTGCCTGAAACTGGACCTTCACAAATGTAACTGGTGACGCTGTCATCCAGTACCCACTGAGTTCTGGATAGCAAGTATTGGTAATTTACCTAATTCCATTCATTAAACCACCATGCTGGACCTGTGAATGTGTCTGAGTATGTGAAAGTCATAGAGATGGGTAGGGGATAAACAATTCTGTGGCATGAATTTCTCACAGTCTGTGTCATTCCTATGACCTAGAGTACGACACGTGGGAGAGAGGAATAAAGGATATAACAAAGAGATTACAGGAATACATACTAATTAATTAATTAATTATTTTCCCAGCGTTATTGAGATATAATTGACATATAACATTGTGTCAGTTTAAGGTGTACAATGTGTTGATTTGGTACGTTTATATTTTGCAAAATGATGACCGCCATAGCTTTAGTGAACATCTCCATCATGTCACATAATTACCATTGCTCTTTTGTGGTGAGAACATTTAAGACCTACCGTCTCAGCAACCTTCAAGTATATACTATAGTACTGTCGATCACAGCAAGGCCTATTCATAACCTTCAGTTATAACTCTTTGCTCTTAAATCCCTTACACTTGGCTACTTCCACAGACCACCAGCCAAAATGCATCCTTTGCTTTAAATTAAAACACAAAAAACCTCCAGTCCTTGACTTGTTCTCTCTTTTCTTTTTTTTATCCTGGCCATGCTGGCACCCCAAACGTTCTCCCTGAGGGGTCCCCTTGGGCAGCTGCAGCACTGATGGCATTCACTGGCAAGGCAGGAAAGCCCAGCTCCTGGTTCATGAGGCACAGAGGGGGCAAAGCCTGCAGCTCAAGTGGGCCCAGCATCAGCCTCCAGCCCAACCATCAGCTGTTCTTCCTGCCCCTGAGTCTCCCTTTTTTTCCTGGAGGGAGATCCATGGTGTTCCTGCTCACCAGCTCTGCTTTTGCTAGAATCCTTCAGGGTGTTGTCAGCTCTAGGCCATGTCCCTGGAGGATCTTGGGGAGGTTAGAGGATCACTGATATACCTTATGTTGAGAATATACAGATGGCATGGAATCAGAGAGCAAAGATGCTGCAAGGTAGACTATTTCAAGTTGGAGTTAAATTTAGTCTTAAAGGGAGGGCTTAGTTCAGGATGAAGGTCTAACACAAATGACTGTATGGTAACAGCAGCCTTCAGCATTTAGGATGGGATCTCGTGCTCCTCATTCCAATGAAAACGCTGGTTAGAGACAAAGTAACAGGCATGAGACCAACAGTTGGCTAGTCAAGAAGTTGATGTCAACTGCCGAGCTAAGTGGGACAACTATGACAGTCAAAGAATTCTCTGGGGAAGAAGAGTTATGCTTTGTGACAAGGATTTAGAATTCCCAAGCCACCCCACTTGCTGGTTCTGTTGTCAGACAGTCTTGGGTTCTAATATCAGCTCCTTCACTTTTTAGTTTTTTAATTCTCAATGTCCTTAGGGATAAAATGAGGATAATTATAATTACTTCTTTGAGACACAAAGATTAAAGGTGACAGCGTACATATATTGCAACATAAAGATGCTGACACGTAGCAGATGCTTAAGGAACATCTCAAACTGAAGGATCTGTGGGTCTCAAAGAACAGAGTTCCCTCCTAAAGTTTTCACTGATATCTTTAGTTCCTTATGCCCATCTGGGAAACCTTTCCTTTGAAAGACTACCTTGATCTTTCATTTATCATTGTAAAGTGTCATACAGGCTTATGAACTATGTCTCAATTTGAAACTAGAAAATTAAGGATTGAAAGGGCTGAGAAAATGGAATGACCTGTGGGTAAGTAAAAAAAACCAGGTCCAAAAAAACAAAAAAGAACAAAAAAACAACCAGGTACAAAGTGGAGCTTTCTAAACATGGCATTTTATCTGTTAGGAAACACCTCATCGCGTTATACTTCAGATCACGGAGAGCAGCACACTGACACGGGAGCGCACAGACGGACAGACTGTGGGGTGTGTCTCTCGGTGGCCCCGTGGGGCTCTGAAGTTTCACCTCTCCAGGACAGAGGCTGCCCTCAGGGGTTCCCTGCAGAAATCTGGAGCTTGCTATTCTAGGCACACCAGCATGCTTCCCCCTCTCTGCCATGAACAGGTGCTCCATAAACAAAGGGAAGAGAGGTGAACTCATCTCCAGCGACGTACCTGTAAGACAAATCAGTTAACATGGATGGGCTTTAGTTTCCTCATTGGCAGCGTGGTGAGGACCACATTTTCTTTAGAGGGTCATTAAATTACAGATACTGTCTGGAAAGTGCCCAGCCCAGCACAGTGCTTGGAGCACAGGGTTGGGTGTTCAATAAGTGGGTCTATTATTATCGTCATAGCCTGGCTCTCAGAAAACAGATTTGCACAAATGGACTGGGCATTGACCCAGGGAAAGAATCTATAGGCAGTAACGGTCCCCAACCACCAGTGTCTTTTAAGAAAAGCCTGCTATAAATAGATGTGCTTTTATATACGTGTCCTCCAACTGATATATTTAAGTTTGAGTGTTCTGAAACTTTTAGTCACTCTTGACAAAGATAATTAGAAAGAGAGGAACCTTTAGGTTGGGCAGAAAGAAAGGGCTCAAGGTAGAAGAGATAATAGAAAGAATAGGCACAGAGATTCCTACAATGCCTCTTTAAGAGAGGAAAAGGCAATGGAGACAAACTAAACCTGGCCTTTGGGACACATTCTTGTCCTCACAGCAAGGCAGGAGCTGAGACTTTAGTGAGAAGATGGGCAGAGCTGGTCAGGGTTAGGGTCAGGTCAGGGTTCTACTGTATTACATTATCAAGGGTGGAGCAGGGCTTCAGTATAAGGGGGTGATGGATGGATTAAGCTCCCCCTTTACCAGTGCAGGAGTCCAAGTTCTTCTTCATCTCTGGTCCATGGTGGGATCCCAGAGGAGGGAGTCAACAGCTGAGTCATTGTAGATAAGACTGTAAACATTTGGATGGAGAAGCAGCCACAGAGGGAAGAATCCTCTTGGTATCCATATTATCTACCACTTCAGAAAAGACCTTTATATACATCTCACTGAAACTGAAAGCCTGAAAAACTTCTGGCCTGGGGACAGTGGTAGAGTGAACGGGAGTCAACTGTAGAGTAGCCAATAGTATATAATTAAACATCCGCACATAGTTTTTTGACAGTCTTATTAGTGTATTGTCTTCATTATTTTAGCAAACCCAAAAATATTCTCAAAAGCTTCTATTTATCCCCTGGCCGCTTCAATTTTTCCCATAATATTTTAAGTCTCTCATTTACAAATTCTTCTACTATGGGGATTTGACGGCACGCGGAGGAAATACTACAGACACCTGCCCCATTTTTTCTGGGTGAGGTAGGTAGAAAACTTCCTGCTGATCAGGTCACCCAACTATTAGTGGAATGGACAGAGGTGTCACCAGCCACTCTGGATCTGCCCTGGACTAGTCCTATGACCTTAAACAAATCAGCACATCATTTAAGCAAGCTCTCAGCCCACCCTACCTAGTCCCCAAGCATTGGTCATATATTTTAATATCTTGATATACTGCTTTCATGGTTTGTTAAAAAGTGCATACAGATTTCTTAGCACAGTGCCTCGCCCTTCCAATAAATGGTTTCTTTTTTTAAATTAATTTTTATTGGAGTTTAGTTGCCTTACAATGTTGTATTAGTTTCTGCTGTACAGCAAAGTGTGTCAGTTAAACATATACATACATCCACTCTTTTTTAGATTCCCTTCCCATCTAGGTCACCACAGAGCACTGAGTAGAGTTCCCTGTGCTCTACAGTAGGTCCTTATTAGTTATCTATTTTATATATAGTAGTGTGTATATGTCAATCCCAATCTCCCAGCTCATCCCTCCCTTCCCCCCTTGGTAACCATAAGTTTGTTTTCTACGTCTGTGACTCTATTTCTGCTTTGCAATAAGCTCATCTGTACCATTTTTTCTAGATTCTACATATAAGCAGAGCTACCATATGACCCAGCAATTCCACTCCTGGGCATGTATTGGGAGAAAACCATAATTCGAAAGGATGCATGTATCCTGATGTTCATGGCAGCACTATTTACAATACAGCTAGGGCATGGAAGCAATAAAAGGTTTATATTCTTATTGGTGTATCACATTCCTATGATCAAGCAGTGATCAAGTATAAAGGGAAAGTCTAGGGCTGATGTATGTTATTGGTGGAAAGGGAGAGGAAATCCACGTGGAATTGGACCATAAGGCAAACCACCGCAGGAAGACCTTCTACCATCATTTATTTCCACACAATAGTTAGCCAATCTCTCTACTTGGTGCAGAGACGCAGAGGTGGAAAGACACAGTGTTTGCACCCACGGTGGAGGGAATAAATGCGCCAACACGTGACCCTATGGAGCCTGGCACAGAAGAAGAGAGGGCTGCAAAGAAGCACTCCCTAAGCGGCCTCTGGGGCCAGCTAGTTGCCTCCACGTGGCCGTCTCTTTGCTCTCTGGACAGCTGAAAGTGCTGTGGTCATTTTCTCTGCAGAAAAGGGAACTCTTTCTTGCTTTCAGCTTGGAAATTCTAAGCCCTCGGTACCTCTGAGGACCAATTTCTATTAGGCAGGCGGTTCTTCTGAGACCCTGAAGTTCAGTTGGTGAACTCAGCTGTTTGTGAAACGCAAGGGAGCTATCATTAACATCAGTAAGAAGTGCCTGACAAACATCTGTCTTGTGGGGGGCTGGGCTTTGTTAATTCTACTTGGAACAACACCAATATTAGTTCTGCTTGGATTAACACCAGCACTAATGATGACATAAGACTCTTACTTCATTAGCCTGATGAAGGGAAAATCTTGCAGGTTCAGCCCCAGCCAAAGAACGGAGCCCACGTCCAAGACCCAGGGGCTGAGCCTAATGAGAAAATCAGGCTAACTGGACAGAGGAAACGATCCCAGCATGGAGGGAGGGCTGCAGTGGTGTGTTAGAAAGGGTAGCCTGAGCCCAGGGAGACGTGTTGGGAACATCTAAGTATTTTACAGGTTATGAGGATTGGAGGCATACTGACCTGTCTCTCTTTTTTTCTTTTTTTTTTTTTTGCGGTACGCGGGCCTCTCACTGCTGTGGCCTCTCCCGTTGCTGAGCACAGGCTCCGGACGCGCAGGCTCAGCGGCCATGGCTCACGGGCCCAGCCGCTCCACGACATGCGGGATCTTCCCGGACCGGGGCACGAACCCGTGTCCCCTGCATCGGCAGGCGGACTCTCAACCACTGCGCCACCAGGGAAGCCTGACCTGTCTCATTTTTAAAGGATGGTTAAAACAACCAGAGCGCCTCTTTGGTTTTTATATCTCTAATGTTCAAATGCCTATTGGTAAAGGCAGCAATGGTCTGTTCTCAGGAAATAAAACCATCAGCAGTTTGATTTGGAGTCCTTTGCTTCTTCCCTACCTCCACCCTTGGGCTCAAACACATATATACCTATAGACACACAGCTTCTCTGTTATCCACTCAGACTGCAAATATTTCACGCATGTGCCGTAAGCCTTGCCTGGTACCAGGGCTACAGCAGTAGATGAGGTAGACATGCCTCCCCCGCCCACCCCGCGCCTCATGAAACTCAGATTGGAGTTGGACACACAAGGACAAGGAAGCAGAAAACTGAAACCGAGGGCACCGTTGCACTAGCACTTCACTCGGACACAGGCAAAGAGAGTGGATGAGGGAACCCCTGAAGCCGGAGTGAACAGGAGGTGTTCAGGAGAAGGGTGACACTCTGGCAGAGAGGATAGTTCTTCAAGACCCTTCAGAAGAGGGAGGCTGGCGGGTAGAGGGGCTGAGAGACTGCCAGTGAATTTTGAAATAGAACTGGAAACAGAGCACTAGTGGAGAAACAGACAGGAATGTAACCACAGCTTTGCCCTTTGTATTAAGGAGTTTGTCAGCATCTCTGTTTCCGATGACGCCATTGAAACTCTCTAACCCAGAAGCTCGGTCAGAAATTCACTACAGAGAAGAACTGTCAAGTCCTACTGGCCAATGTGTTCCTATTCTTTTCTCAGGTTTAAGCTATTTAGTAGGCCTGTGGCTTTGTGGTTTGCCTTCAGATTCCTCTGTAACTTCCTTGTTTCTCCCATGTCATTCTGACCCAGACGTGAGCAGGACACCCACCCATGGCTGCCAGTGAAAGAAGACACTCGGATCAGGAGGTCCTGGGAAGAAACCAGGGGACCCCTTGGAGACAAGATACTCCCTCCTTGGGGTTTGGTTTGGCTGCCTCAGCTGTCCAGGGTCACCCCACACTCAGCCCCAACTTAATAAAGTTTTATTCATCTCAACTGTTGACCTAACACGTAAGTCTCAATTGCATGTTTTTGCAAAGATAACTGGGCCCCTGTTTAAGTAATGCCATAAGTGCTTCCCATGCCTCAAAAGGTAGGTCCCTTCGTGTTTACATATTGTATTAAGTGAATCACATGTGGTAAATGGATCAAATAGCCCCACAAGCTCTGCATCGGCTCCAGATCTTCAGCGTCCAGCAGATTTCATCAGTGTAGTGAGAGGCTCTCATCTTATTCCAAAACCACGTACCTCATTAGGGCAGGATTTGAAGACTACAGCTTAATTCCCATGAACAAACAGAAAACAGTTTGCTAGTGAAACTTAGTTGAGTTTATTATAGTTGACAATATTAAAATTAAGAGAAAAAATGGTTTTCTGCTGGTTCTACTTTTCACTGGCCTAAAGAAATGGAAAGAGACAGGAGGCAAAAGCTGGTGATTTCATTATGTTTTTCTCTCTGCAGCAGAGAGCTGAGGTCTGAGGGCTTTGCTTGTTCCCCTGGCAGCAAGAAAGCTTGGAGAGAGGGGCCAGGAGCACCCACAGAGTGAATTCTGGGCTCTGAGTTCTCTCATGTTTTCTGCCCCTGATTTGCTGAGAGTCCTGTTCAGGAGGTTTTCACTGCCCTGTGGCCACCCCTGGTAATAAAAGAAAATGGCTATAACTGGTAGGTAGGTCTTTGCAAATGTAAAACTTAATGAAGGCATCAGATGAAAGGACAGAAAGTCCCGTTTTAACTCTTGAGATATTTTGGCGCGAAGAAATACGTTCCATGAGATCTGATTTAGGAGGGGAATAGATCAGATTTAGATTTAGATTTCCATGGAGAACAAGAAGTCTGAAGTAAGTCATTGCTGCTGATTAAGAAAAGCAGGGTCAGTTCTGAATTCCCCCTTTAAAGAAGGCCATTTCAGATACCAGGTTCCACGAATATTGAAGCCAATATTGCTTTCAAGGGGCTCTAACGTGGACTGAGTGTATATATTAAATGAATTACATATATCACTTATTTTGTTCTGCAACTGTGTGAAGTAGACACTGGCCCTACTTACAGAGAGGAAAGTGGGGCTCAGAGAGATAAAGTAACTTGCTTAAAAACACACAGCTAAGTATTAGAGCTGGGACTTAATATGTCTGACTACAATGCTCTTCCCTTTCTGTTATCCCTCCCAAAGGGCAAGGGAAAATGTGATGGGGTTTAACAAATACTGTGGTTTTTAGGTAAGATATGTAACCACCTTTTCTATGGTGTTTTCTGGGTAGAGGAGTTGGAAGGATCAACCTTACGGTCTCTCTCACTGGACTGTCCATTGTAGGTAGATACCCTCCTCCCACCTCCAGCCCATAGGGCAGTGAGGGGTTGATACTCTCCCTATTCTAGATATGTCCTTGGCCAACCCCTTCTGCAAAGGGAATGCACATACATGCGCGCGCGCGCGCACACACACACACACACACACACACACACACACAAATGACTAACTATGAATGAAATTTCAAAATCCTTTTCCATGAATCTGACTCCTCCCAAATTCCTGGATTTCTCCCCTGGCTGCAGAAGAGGATATCAAAGGCGGGGAGGTGTCTTTGCAGGGGTGAAGGGTGTGTAGAGATAATAATCAGCTTATTTTTATAACCATTTACTCACTTGTCTGCTGTCTCAGCTTCCAAAGGAACCTCGAATTTCAGTTTTCATACTCCACTTTTCATTGAAGTTTCAAAGTAGAACTCAATTTGGAATTATTTTCTGAGCTAAATAGTTCGAGGCTGATGTCTTCTGGGTCTTGCATAGTGGATTCTCTTGCTATCTACACATTCTGGAAAAAGGCAAGGGTTCGATCCTCCAGGCTCTGCCTCTCTGCTTGACTGACACGCTAATATAACCCATCTATGAATTTCCTAGAGCTGCCCTACAAATTACCACAACTTTGGTGGCTTAAAACCACAGAAATTTTATTTTCTCACAGTTCTGGAGGCCAGAAGCCTGGAATCAAGGTGTCAGAAGGACCACATATCCTCAGGAGGCTTTGGGGAAGAATCCATCCCTTGGCTCTTCCAACCTTTGATGGCTGGCGGCATTCCTTGGCTTGTACCCATCTCTCTCTTCTCCATCTTCACATCATCTTCTCTGTGCATCTGTCTCAAACTTTTTCTGCCTCTCACCTATCACGATACATGTGATTACATTTAGGGTCCACCCCCAAAAACCCAGGAAAACTTCTCGCAAAGTCCTTAACGTAATTACACCTTTTGCTGTATAATGTATTATTTTCAGGTTCCAAGGACTGGGAGGTGGTGGGAGCCACCATTCCGCCCGCTACACCATCTCCACATCTTGCCTTTCCCCATCTCCTGCCATCAATCCTTGCAGCATGGAATGTCTGTTCCTTCTTGAGCTGCACCACTGAAATGATGGATGATCTTGTGTCCCAAGAACGATCTTCCATCTTCTCAGATCCTAAGGGCAACGGTGCACACGTGCACCTGACAGTGGTGGCCACTCTCTCTCTCTCAGTTTTTTTTCTTTCTTGTCAATCAGCTGCTGGATTCCAAGATGGAAAATAAGCCCATGGTCTCTTGCTTAAGAGCCTATGATGCACTGTATCTCCCCTTCCCTGACCCATCCCATGCTTTGTCCCACCAGAACGATGGCAACTTCCCACAGCAACGCCACTCAAGCAGCATCGAACACTGCAGTACTATGCTGAAAGTGTCCTTAGTCCTGGATGAGGAACATCGAGAAAGATTAAGAAAAGAAGCAACTAGTTTAGTAAGGGACATTTCCATCTTCCTTTAAACCACTGATTTCCCCTGAATGAAAATGCTTTAGAAGAAACGTGAGAAAAATGTCCAGTTCATGCAGAGCTGTTGAGTCCTAGAAAAGAAAACCCTGGCTGGTGATGAATTATTATTCTAGGCAAGGAATTCTCTAAGGTCAGGGATTGAGAAGAAGCACAATCCAGCTTCCCAGACCTGGGAATCGGGAGACCTGGATTCTAATCTTAACTCTCTCACTAAAAAGTTACATACCTGGGAAAGTTACCGTATCTTTGTGGACCTCAGGTGACTCATCTGTAAAATGGGGTTAATAGTGTCAACTTTGCTTGCCTCACAGGGTTATTGTGAGGCTCAAAGGAGATGATAGTTGTGAGAATACTTGGGGTAGCGTGAAACACCACAGATACTGTGGACCTTGCTTCTAGGAGGCGGACAGGAGCCCGAGCTTGCTTTATGTAGACCAACTTCAACCTTGGCTTTGGGAGACCTACTGCCTCTCACTCCACCTTCTCCTCAGCAAGTCACTGGATTTAGAGTCTGCAGACATAGGTATGAATCATAGCCCTGCTCTTAATGTGCGTGAGATTGCAGGTAAACATTACTCTGTTCGAACCTAAGCTTTTGCATCAGGAGCATGGGGATTCTCATCCCTATTCAATGTAATCATGTGAAATCATGCACTGAGAAAGCCTTTTTTGAAATGACAAAGCACTATACAAATTGAAGGTCATGTTATTAAGATCACTGAATACCCATTGTCCCTCTCTTTGGATACCCAAAAAACCAAGACACGCTATCAGATGTGGACCTCTCACCCAACCTGACCCCAGGTCTGTTCTGTGCTCTGCCATGGTGCGTTCTGCACTCTGCCTTTACTCAGCGTGACAGTGGACCTGGGCTGGGAGCAGAAGGACACGTCTCAGATTTGTCCTCTTCTGTGCATCGCGCCCACTGGAGTGGTGCATTAGCCAGGATGGGAGAGCTGCTGTAACAAACAACAAATCTCAGTTGGCTTCATACAACAAGGGACTATTTCTCACTCATGCCTCAGCCCAAAGCAGGGTGAAGGGAGAGGGCTGGGGGCTGAGCTCCCCTCAGTCATTCAAGGTCAAGGCTCCTCCCATCCTGTGGCTCTGCCATCACCCTGAGCCTCAGAACTTTCCACTTCATTCTATGCATCCAGCCTGTTGATGAGCAAAAAGAGACAGTCTAGACGACTATGTGGGAGATTTTAGAGGCCAATCCTGGAAATGGTGTCCATCACCTCTACCTACACCCCACGGGCCAGAAGTCAAGCACATGGCCTCACCTAGTTCTAAGGCAAAAGGGAAATGTAGCCCAGGGCTACACCTAGTACACAAGGGAGAAAGACACGTATCGGTGAGCTCTAGCAAGCTCTGCTAAAGTGGAATCGTACAGGTTCGTTTAGAGACGTTTAAATGAGGGTCAGTTTTGCTTGGTCCATAGCCATCGGCAATAGACTATATCTGAAAGATAGTAGGCATGACTCAAAGCAAGTGGATGTGAGTACGTGTGCACACGCACACACATGTACATTCCATACCTAGCGGATGGATGAGGTTCTTAGGATTTATGTGTAAGTCAATCGTTTAAAGTTTAAACACATTTCGTACAAAACCAGAGGAAGCTATAGAGTATACCAGTTAAGGCATAAGACTCGGAGTCAGGCAATCTGGGTGCAAATCCCAACTCACCATGAGCGAGCTGAGGAGCCTCGACAGAGTTACTGCATCTAGTGGCTTTCAAACACTTTTGAACGTGCATAGGCACACACATCGTGTGTGTGTATATATTACATATACATATATATGTGCATATATACATACATGTATGCATATGTATTTTATGTTGTACACATTTAAGCGGGTGGAATCAAATTGACTGATTTTATACCAAGTAACGGGTCATGACCTTCAGTTTGAAAATCCCTGACTTAACCTCTCATTAGTTTCAGCTTCCTGAACTGAAAAAGGGGCTTGTGGAAAGCATCAAACAAACTAACGCTCGTAAGAGATTTCACACACTGAGCACCTGACACGTTAGCAATGAGTGTTAATATTATTATTGTGTCATTTGTAAACTATAGCTTGCCACAGTAAGAGGTAGAGACAAAATTCAAGCAAAGAACTGTGGCCTCCTTTCCATGTTAGTCCAGTAGGATCGGTTAATTATTTCTTCTTTCCTCTCTTCACTTGGTCCACTAAGAAATATTTAGTGTGAAATATGTCCCAGGCACTGTGATAGCCCTGGGGATAGAGGATGAATAAATCATGACTGCTGTTCTTCCACAGCTGGAATATCTAGAACTGTACTGTGCAATAGTGGCTATTCACCATACGTGGCTATTTGCATCCACACTTAAATCAATTAAAATGTAATAAAATTAAAAATTCATTTCCTTAGTCACACTAGTCACATTTCAAGTATTTGACAGCCACAGGTGGCTAGTGGCTACTATATCTATCAGCACGAGTATGGAAACTTTCCATCATCACAGAAAGTCCTAAGCATAAACAAAGAGCCTTGACAGGGTGGGTATCTGTTCCTCAAATTTAGAAGGTGAAGAGAAAAAGAACTCACATGAAATGGCCTTCATCTTCCGCAAAGACTTGAGAATTTCTCAAACGTTTCAGAATGCCACCCACTAATCCAGCTGAACAGTTTGCCCTGGTCTCACATACCTGGGCAGGTGCCCCTTGCTGCTGCATCTCTTCTGCTCTTTGCTGAGGGAACTACCTGGATTGGAAAATAGAATCCTATTCAGGAGGAAGCAAAAGGAGCACAGCTGATTTCCAAAAACAGACGTTGGTCCCAGCTGGAGTCATTGCCTTTTAGCATGCCCAGCTTCTGAATATAATAAATCCCTTTCTCTGGAGCCACTGAAGGGCAGACCTTTCCAGGAGCATCTTGTTTACTGGAGTAAAAGTCTGGGGAATGTCTGTAGGTGAACGTAGCCCCAAGGGCCGACTGAGAATGGGGCTATGGTCCCCTGTGCGTTGACAGTCTGACTGGATCCTGGTTCTTGCTAGAAATGGAGCCTGCCTGCTCAGCTGGTGACCTTGACCTTCTGCCTGATAACTTCCAGCCCTACTTTTTTTTTTGGTACGCGGGCCTCTCACTGTTGTGGCCTCTCCCGTTGCAGAGCACAGGCTCCGGACACGCAGGCTCAGCAGCCATGGCTCACGGGCTCAGCCACTCCGCGGCATGTGGGATCTTCCTGGACCGGGGCACGAACCCGTGTCCCCTGCATCGGCAGGCAGACTCCCAACCACTGCGCCACCAGGGAAGCCCTCAGCCCTACTTTTGAGGTTAGATTCACTCTGGATATTCACTGGCCAGACTCCACCTTAACTCGAACAATTCTCCCTAGAATGTGGTGCTGACAGATCCCTGAAGCATGAATCTACTGTAGCCTAGAAGCATCTATCCTGACATACTGCCCCGCCTTAAGAGAGAAGCAGCGCTTATGAGAACTTCCAGGGAGCAGAAACGAGTCTGATCGGGACTTGACAACTTGCTGTGGGTGGGATCCACCGTATTCAATGTAATGGAAAGAGCGAGACCTTTGGAAACAGTCCTGGGTTCAAAATCACAGTCATCTACTAACTGAGAGCTTGAAAAGTTACCCATTCACTCCCACCCCCAGGACCTCTGCTCTGTAAAACAAGGGTTGAAGCAGACATGCCCGTTGTCTAGGACTTAATGAAGTGAGTGGTGTAAAGGGACTTACACATGGTAGGTACAGCTTCCTTTTTCCCTTCTCCTCCACCTCGTCTCCTCCAGGCTTTCCTATCCTACCGTCGAACCAGCTCTCCCAATGTGCTCTGTGCCCAGGGCCTTGCAGTATTTGCCCCCAAGTCCCTAAACTTCAAAGCGTAGAGGGGAATGTCCAGAGGCAGAATGATACAAGGTCCTGTCCAAGTGAGGGTTGGCATTGCCCTCCCTGGGGCAGTGGGGTGAAGCCTTGACCTGGACTAGGGCTGTTGGCACTGAAGGGTAAGAGCCTTCCGCCTCTGAAGGCAACTTCCCTGGGACCATGGAGCTCATGACCTGGGGACCAGCCGGTTATGAGACATATGTTTATATGGTCGGTTGGTTTATCTGCAACTCTGCAGTGAGCAGCTCTTTCACGTGGGAATGAGGAACATAAATAAGAGATCGTCATGCTGAGTGAAGTAAGTCAGACAGAGAAAGAGAAATATTGTTATCGCTTACATGCGGAATCTAGAAAGAGATGATACAAATGAACTTATTTACAAAACAGAAACAGACTTAGAGAAGGAACTCATGGTTACCTGGGGAAGGGTTGGGGGGAAGGATAGTTAGGGAGTTTGGGATTGACATGTACACACTGCTGTATTTAAAAATAGGTAACCAACAAGGACCTACTGTACAGCACAGGGAACTCTGTTCAATATTCTGTAACAACCTAAATGGGAAAAGAATTTGAAAAAGAATAAATACAAGTATATGTCTAACTGAATCACTTTGCCGTACACCTAAAACTAACACAACATTGTTAATCAACTATACTCCAATATAAAATAAAAAGTTATAAATAAAAAATAAATAAATGAACTTCTACTGGGTGGAAATATGAGAGGGTTGACAGATACATTTCTGAGGTCACACTGGTTTCTGTTCAGATCTTCAAACAACTCAGCTCTTTCCTGCTGTATGACCCTCACATACACACTCCTTCTGCCAGGAATGCTTCTCTCCCTCCCAGGTGGCTTTTGACTGAGCCTCTCCTGTTTAATAGTCATTTCTCAGGTATCTGTATAACCATGCTTGACACCACCCCCCTCAAAAAAAACCTTGCCAACTGCCCATTCTCCTCCCTAAGAGCACATGCTCTATTCATAACACTTAAGAAAATATGGAATCACTGTATGTGTTCATTTGCATGATTATTTGTTTATCTCTTGAGCTGGACTAGGATGCCTATGAGACCATGGATGCATGGTTCAAGCATGGGACCACGCTTGACTTTTTCTGTCCTGCATATTCAGTGTCTAGCCCTGTAGCATCATCCCTGTTCTCGTGGCGTGCTAGTCGATGATAGCAAGAGGGCTGTGGTCCGGGTGTACACTGTTCACTCATGCTGAACTCTGAGAATAGATACAAAAAACTGAGAAGGGCTGAGCTGCGACTGAAGAGTGAATGGATGTAGGCATTGGTAGGTAAATCTGGAGAAAGACGGCATGGAACGTAAAATTAATGTGTCAGATAATGAACTAGGAGGGGATTGACAATCTCAATGAGAAATTAGGAGGATGAGTGTAATTGCATATCAGTGAGATGGTATTGGGGCCAGCTTGCTAAGGGATCTGTTTGATTTACCTACATTTATTAGTAGAGGAAACACATTCCTCCAGCCATGTTCTCTTAGACTTGTGAATAAGTGTGTGTCTGGCTCAATAAATATTTGTTCAATAAATGGTAGAGTTAAGATGGCTTTGAATAAAACTAAAAATGACTATAAAAAAAAGCAGGATGGGGGTGGAGTCAAGATGGCATACTAGAAGGACACGGAATTCGCGTCTCCTCACAACTAGGGCACCTACCACGCACCAGTGGGGGACCATGGACACCTAAGGGGATGGGAGGAACCCTCAGCAAGCAGCTTGTGGGATCTTGGTTCCCAAGCCAGAGGTTGGGCTCAATCTCCTGTGGTGGGAGTGCTGAGTCTGAACCGCTGGACTAACAGAGAACCTCAGACCCCAGGGAATATCAATCAGAGTGAGGCCTCGCACAGGTCCTCATCTCAGCACCAAGACCCAGCTCTATCCAACTGCCTGCAAACTCCAGTGCTGGATGTCTCAGGCCAAACAACCATTAAGACAGGAATACAGCCCCACCCATAAAAAAAAAAAAAAAAGAAAAAAAAAAAAGAAACAACAAAAAAACTTGTTACAGACAAAGGAGCAAGGTTAAAACTTAGAAGACCAAATAATTGAAGATGAACTAGGCAACCTACCTGAAAAAGAATTTAGAGTAATGATAGTAAAGATGATTCCATATCTCAGAAACAGAATGGAGAAAATGCAAGAAACATTTAACAAGGATCAAGAAGAACTAAAGAGCAAACAAACAGTGATGAACAACACAATTACTGAAATTAAAAATACTCTAGAAGGAACCAATAACAGAATAACTGAGGCAGAAGAACAGATAACTGAGCTGGAAGATAAAATGGTGGAAATAACTGCAAGGGAGCAGAATAAAGAAAAAAGAATGAAAAGAATAGAGGACAGTCTCAGAGACCTCTGGGACAACACACCAACATTTAAATTATAGGGGTCCCAGAAGAAGAAGAGAAAAAGAAAGGGTCTCAGAAAATATTTGAAGAGATTATAGTTGAAAACTTCCCTAACATGGGAAAGGAAATAGTCAATCAAGTCCAGGAAACACAGAGGGTACCATACAGGAAAAACCCAAACAGAAACACGCTAAGACACATATTAATCAAACTATCAAAAATTAAATACAAAGAAAAAATACTGAAAGCAGCAAGGGAAAAGCAACAAATAACATACAACGGAATCCCCATAAGGTTAACAGCTGATCTTTCAGCAGAAACTGTGCAAGCCAGAAGGGAGTGGCAGGACATATTTAAAGTGATGAAAGGGAAAAACCTACAACCAAGATTACTCTACCCAGCAAGGATCTCATTCAGATTCGACAGAGAAATTAAAACCTTTACAGACAAGCAAAAGCAAAGAGAATTCAGAACCACCAAACCAGCTTTATAACAAATTCTAAAGGAACTTCTCTAGGCAGGAAACACAAGAAAAGGAAAAGACCCACAATAACAAACCCAAAACAATTAAGAAAATGGTAATAGGAACCTACATATCGATAATTACCTTAAATGTAAATGGATTAAATGCTCCAACCAAAAGACATAGACTGGCTGAATGGATAAAAAAACGAGACCCGTACATATGCTGTCTACAAGAGACCCACTTCAGACGTAGGGAAACATACAGACTGAAAGTGAGGGGATGGAAAAAGATATTCCATGCAAATGGAAATCAAAAGAAAGCTGGAGTAGCAATTCTCATATCAGACAAAATAGACTTTAAAATAAAGACTATTACAAGAGACAAAGAAGGACACTACATAATGATCAAGGGATCAATCCAAGAAGATGATATAACAATTGTAAATATTTATGCCCCTAACGTAGGAGCACCTCAATACATAAGGTAAATGCTAACAGCCATAAAAGGGGAAGTCAACAGTAACACAATCACAGTAGGGGACTTTAACACCCCACTTTCACCAATGGACATATCAACCAAAATGAAAATAAATAAGGATTCACAAGCTTTAAATGATACATTAAACAAGATGGACTTAATTGATATTTATAGGACATTCCATCCAAAACCAACAGAATACACTTCTTTCTTCTCAAGTGCTCATGGAACATTCTCCAGGATAGACCATATCTTGGGTCACTAATCAAGCCTTGGTAACTTTAAGAAAATTGAAATCGTATCAAGTATCTTTTCCGACAACAATGCTATGAGACTAGATATCAATTACAGGAAAAAAACTGTAAAAAATACAAACACATGGAGGCTAAACAATACGCTACTAAATAACCAAGAGATCACTGAAGAAATCAAAGAGGAAATCAAAAACTACCTAGAAACAAATGACAATGAAAACACAATGACCCAAAACCTATGGGATGCAGCAAAAGCAGTTCTAAGAAGGAAGTTTATAGCAATAAAATCCTACCTCAAGAAATAAGAAACATCTCAAATAAACAACCTAACCTTACACATAAAGCAATTAGAGAAAGAAGAACAAAAAAACCCCAAAGTTAGCAGATGGAAAGAAATCATAAAGATCAGATCAGAAATAAATGAAAAAGAAATGAAAGAAACAATAGCAAAGATCAATAAAGCTAAAAGCTGGTTCTTTGAGAAGATAAACAAAATTGACAAACCATGAGCCTAACTCATCAAGAAAAAAAGGGAGAAGACTCAAATCAACAGAATTAGAAACGGAAAAAGAGAAGTAACAACTGACACTGCAGAAATACAAAGGATGATGAGACATTACTACAAGCAACTATATGCCAATAAAATGGAGAGCCTTGGAGAAATGGACAAATTCTTAGAAAAGCACAACCTACCAAGATTGAACGAGGAAGAAATAGAAAATATAAATAGACTAATCACAAGCACTGAAATTGAAACTGTGATTAAAAATCTTCCAACAAACAAAAGCCCAGGATCAGATGGCTTCACAGGTGAATTCTATCAAACATTTAGGGAAGAGCTAACACCTATGCTTCTCAAACTTTTCCAAAATATAGCAGAGGGAGGAACACTCCCAAACTAATTCTACAAGGCCACCATCACCCTTATACCAAAACCAGACAAAGATGTCACAAAAAAGGAAACTACAGGCCAATATCTCTGATGAACATAGGTGCAAAAATCCTCAACAAACTACTAGCAAACAGAATCCAACAGCACCTTGAAAGGATCATACACCATGATCAAGTGGGGTTTATCCCAGGAATGCAAGGATTCTTCAATATATGCAAATCAATCAATGTGATACACCATATTAACAAATTAAAGGATAAAAACCATATGATAATCTCAATAGATGCAGAAAAAGCTTTTGATAAAATTCAACACCCATTTATGATAAAAACTCTCAAGAAAGTGGGCATAGAGGGAACCTACCTCAACATAATAAAGGCCATATATGACAAACCCACAGCCAACATCATTCTCAATGGTGAAAAACTGAAACCATTTCCTCTAAGATCAGGAACAAAAACAAGGTTGCCCACTCTCACCACTATTATTCAACATAGTTTTGGAAGCATTAGCCACAGCAATCAGAGAAAAAAAAAGAAATAAAAGGAATACAAAATGGAAAAGAAGAAGTAAAGCCGTCACTGTTTGCAGATGACATGATACTATACATAGAGAATCCTAAGGATGCTACCAGAAGACTACTAGAGGTAATCAATGAATTCGGTAGAGTAGCACTATAAAAAATTAATGCACAGAAATCTCTTGCATTCCTATACACTAATGATGAAACATCTGAAAGAGAAATTAAGGAAACACTCCCATTTACTATGGCAACGAAAAGAATAAAATACCTAGGAATAAACCTGTCTAAGGAGACAAAAGACCTGTATGCAGAAAACTCTAAGACACTGATGGAAGAAATTAAAGATGATACAAATAGATGGAGAGATATACCATGTTCTTGGATTGGAAGAATGAACATTGTGAAAATGACTATACTACCGAAAGCAATCTACAGATTCAATGCAATCCCTATCAAACTACCAATGGCATTTTTTCACAGAACTAGAACAAAAAATTTCACAATTTGTCTGGAAACACAAAAGACCCTGAATAGCCAAAGCAATCTTGAGAAAGAAAAACGGAGCTGGAGGAATCAGGCTCCCTGACTTCAGACTATACTACAAAGCTACAGTAATCAAGACAGTATGGTACTGGCACAAAAACAGAAATCTAGATCAATGGAACAGGATAGAAAGCCCAGAGATAAACCCACACACATATGGTCACATATTTTTGATAAAGGAGGCAAGAATATACAATGGAGAAAAGACAGCCTCTTCAATAAGTGATGCTAGGAAAACTGGACAGCTACATGTAAAAGAATGAAACTAGAACACTTCCTAGCACCACACACAAAAATAAACTCAAAATGGATTAAAGACGTAAATGTAAGGCCAGACACTATGAAACTCTTAGAGGAAAACATAGGCAGAACACTCTATGACATAAATCACAGCAAGATCCTTTTTGATCCACCTCCTAGAGAAATGGAAATAAAAACAAACAAATGGGACCTAATGAAACTGAAAAGCTTTTGCACAGCAAAGGAAACCATAAACAAGACGAAAAGACAACGCTCAGAATGGGAGAAAATATTTGCAAACAAAACAACTGACAAAGGATTAATCTCCAAAATATACAAACAGGTTATGCAGCTCAATATCAAAAAAACAAAGAACCCAGTCCAAAAGTGGGTAGAAGACCTAAACAGTCATTGTCCAAAGAAGATACACATTTTGCCAACAAACACATGAAAGGTTGCTCAACATCACTAATCATTAGAGAAATGCAAATCAAAACTACAATGAGGTATTACCTCACACCAGTCAGGATGGCCATCATCAGAAAAATCTACAAACAATAAATGCTGGAGAGGGTGTGGAGAAAAAGGAACCCACTTGCACTGTTGGTGGAAATGTAAATTGGTACAGCCACTATGGAGAACAATATGGAGGTTCCTTAAAAATCCAAAAATAGAACTACCCTATGACCCAGCAATCTCACTACTGGGCATATACCCTGAGAAAACCATAATTCAAAAAGAGTCATGTACCAAAATGTTCACTGCAGCACTATTTACAATAGCCAGGACATGGAAGCAACCTAAATATCCATCAACAGATGAATGATTAAAGAAGACGTGGCACATATATACAATGGAATATTACTCAGCCATAAAAAGAAATGAAATTGAGTTACTTCTAGTGAGGTGGATGGACCTAGAGTTTGTCATACAGAGTGAAGTAAGACAGAAAGAGAAAAACAAATACTGTATGCTTACATATATATGGAATCTAAAAAAAAATGGTTTTGATGAACATAGGGGCAGGACAGGAATAAAGACACAGACTTCGAGAATGGACTTGAGGATATGGGGAGCGGGAAGGGTAAGCTGGGACGAAGTAAGAGTGTAGCATTGAGATATATACACTATGAAATGTAAAACAGATAGCTAGTGGGAAGCAGCTGCATGACACAGGGAGATCAGCTCAGTGCTTTGCGACCACCTAGAGGGGTGGGATAAGGAGGATGGGAGGGAGATGCAAGATGGTGGGGATATGGGGATATACATCTGCATATAACTAATTCACTTTGTTATACAGCAGAAACTAACACAACTCTGTAAAGTAATTATACTCCAATAAAGTTAAAAAAAATAGGATAGTAAGGGCAGAACAGAAATTCTACACACTTCGGTGTAGCTGGGAAAATTAAACCTTGTGCCACCAGCTGGCTGTCTGAGGAAGCTTGGACTAGAGGCTCTCGAAGTCGTTTCCCACCAAGAACCTGTGACTCATCTGACAGCATCTTACATTCATTATAAACACTGCTTCAGCAAGAAAGGGATTCTGTGTTCCAGCTGAGGAAATCAGGACACATCCCCTTCCTGTTGGATAGAGGAATTGATGAGCCTTCTTCCAAGAGGAAGGTTATGCTCCATTCGTGCATAACTCCTTCGCAATGACTCCCGGTGTATTCTGAGGGATAAAGACCGATTTCCCTGGAAGCCGAGGACGGGTGTAGATGGGAGTGATAAGGGTGGCTCCCAAGATAAACTCTGACTTCTTTCTCTCTCAAGAGCAATTTATTTGGTGTTTGTGTGTCTGAAAATGCCTCTACAAGGAGTGTGATGAAAGTGTTGGCATTTCATATTCGTAACTGTCTGCTGTACATCATGGTTTCCTCCGGGACCCAGGGAAGCAAAGTTTCCCCTCATCCTTCACAATCCAGTTCAATTCCCTGGCCTTCCCTCCATGAGGGCTTATCTGACAACTCCCAAATGAGATGTCCACTCTCTCCTTTGAAATCTTAGCATTTGTTACACTTCTCGTTGTTTTACCGGATCTTAATCACATAGAACCTTGTGGCAGCTCTTAGCTGTTTGAATTATACTGGCCAGGATGGACCATCCATTAAGGACGTTGCAACAGACAGAAAACTGGCCCCAGAAGACATCTACATCCTATTCCCTGGAACGTGTGGAGGTGTCAATTTACACGGCAAAAAGGATTTTGCAGACGTGTTCAGGATTTTGAGATGGTGAGATTACCCTGGATTATGTGCGTGGGCCCAGTGTAATCACAGGGTCTTTCTAAGAGGTAGGCAAGAGGGTATATTCAGGAGAGAAGATGTGACAAAGGAAGCAGAGGTTGACATGATGGGCATTAAAGATGGAGGAAAGGCTGTGAACCAAGGAATACAGGTGGCCTCTAGAGACTGGAAAAGGTAAGAAAACAGATATTCTAGAAACTTCGGAAGGAATGCAGCTCTGCTGGCACCTTAATTTTAGCTCATAAGGCCTATTTTGGACTTGTAACCTCCCGAAGCGTGAGACAAAACTGTGTTTTGTTTTAAGCCATGACGCTGGTGGCCATCTGCTCCGGCAGCAGTAGGAAACAAATACAGTCTCATCTCAGGCCTGGATTAAGGCCTCGTGGGACATTCTGCAGGCTGATAGAATTTTGAACCTATCTGGAAAACAGTGAAATGGCCATGAAACTTTTATGTAATCTATAAAGAAAGTGTGGTTGTATATGGCGAGCCCTGGAGGCTGGCTAAGAAGGCAGCGCCAGCCTGCTCTGAAACTAACAGTTGTTGGGCCTTAGCTGTGCTCTTAGCCTGAGGGGCACTTCACTGGGTGGTTTGGAGCCATTAACAAAGAGAGTCTACATAGCCAACAGGAATCTAGGAAGAGGATATAGTTCATAATTTAGCTTAAAATGGGCAAAACCTCTGCCACTGACATCGTGGGGCTTGTCCCAGGCAAATGGAGCAGCCTTTTCTTTTCTGCTGGACCTTCTCCAGGATTCCGGTGGAGGCGACACGGTGATCCCTGTGGATGTCAAAAGGCAAACTATTTACAAAAATGGTGAAGGAATCCAGCTGTCTGGCTCCCAGTTGAGATGGTGGTAGTTAAGCAGATTTCCTCCAAGCCAAGGAAGCACAAGTCTGCCAGGGAAATCAAATTAAAACAGGAAGGTGGAGAAATGGTCTTCATTAAAAGCATACCTACCACACTATTTCTTCAAGCCAATTTGGCACGGAACCTTGCCTCGACTGCTTTTAATAGTTGTGAACTGATGTTTTATTTAACTGTCCACCTTTTCCTGGCTCCTGATGCTGCCTAGAAAAATAAAGGTTTTAAAATTTATTTCTGATTTAGCTGGCCATGAGTCCAGGCTATTCCCAGGGCTACAGCCTCAGGCAAACATTAGAAAGAATACTCAGTTTTTCAGAATTAAGTATTTCATTCAAAAACTACTAAGCTCCTATGAATCACACTTGGAAACATCTGAACTCTGTCTTTTTTTTTTAGAGGGAGTGTTATTTTTGTTTTTGTAGTATTCTTGATTTTTTTCCTCAGTGGTCATTCATCGTTTAAATGTTCTTACTTTTTGAAGTAATTTGTAAGATTTATATTTTTCTATAAAATCCTTAGTTTCATCCATTTTTCTTTTTCTTTTAAAAAATTTTATTGAGGTAGAATTGTCATAACATTATGTTCATTTTAGGTGTATCACATAGTGATTCAATGTTTTTATACATTACGTGATCACCACGACAAGTCTAATTACCATCTGTCACCATACAAAGTTATTATGACTTTACTGACTATATTTCTCTATGCTGTACATTATATCCTGTGACTTATTTATTTTATAACTGTATTTATATCCATTCTTCAATTTTACTAGTGTAGTAGCAAATGAAGGGTTTTTTTTTTAAGTCATCCAATTTCTGTTAAATGTCCAGTATTGTATACTTGTGTTTTCTTTTTTATTTCTTGATAGACAAGTTAGTGGATTCATCTGTTTTGCTGTTAAATTTTACAACACCCTAATTGGTTGACTTTTGGTTTAATCCATGAGAATTTATTTCATATGTTTACTTATACTTCCAACATTTTGAATTAAATATTAATTATGTATAGCAGTTTTGGTTAGTAAGGATGTTGTTTAAGGCTATGAATGTTCCTCTGAGTACAATTTTGTTCACATTCAGTAAAGTTTGATTGTGAAGTTTCCTTTATTGTTATTTACTGTTTAAGATTTTGACATTCTCTTTGACCCGAGGTTTTTATTAAATTTTAAAATATTTCTGTTTGTGAATTATTTGTACTTCTGTTATTTATTTCTTGTTTTGTTGCATTGTGGTTAAAAAAGGTGTCAAATTATCCTTGGAATTTATTGAAATTTTCTTCACATTTTATATAATCAAATTTTAAAACTAATGTAGCACTTACATGTAAAAAGTAGGTATATTTTTATCAGATATGAAGCTTGATATACAGAGTTTAAAATTATATAATATACATCATTTGTTTTTATTCTGGATAATTTCCCTATTGCCTTGTGATCTGTCCTTGCTTGTGTATCCTTTGCTATATGCTTTGTTCCTTGTGGATCAGTTTTTTGAGACTTGCACTCTGTTTCTTCTGATTGTGAATATTTGATGCGTTTAAGTATTGTGCCAAAATTTATAATTATTAATGAAAGTGAGAAAGTAAATAATAGATTGGTTTTCTTTCTACTAAAGAGGCAGAAATTAGGTCATCTATACTTTGCTGTCTGGGTTTTGTTCTATCCTTGTATGGCTCTCTTAGTGAAATTATTACTACTACATTAAATTATTAAATTATATTTCAGTTATTTTCTATATTACATACCTTGACCTTGAAGCATTAGATATCTACAATCTTTTCCTTCAATATAACTTTTTGCTAATTATATTGAAGGAAAAGATTGTAGATATCTAATTACTTGGGTCCAACTCTGTGTTTACATACATTAAATGTCTGACATTTGCTTTTTCCAAATATTCTTTATTCATGGCCTTTTTATTTTGATTAGTTACTTAGTTGTTTAGACTCCATCCTCAAGTAGGTTTTTCAGGGGGCACAATGCTTCAATCTTTGAGTCTTTTTATTATCAATACACATGAATAGAAATTTGGCTGGATATAAAAATTCTTGGTTCACATTCCCCCACCCCTTTAAAATTCTATAAATATTGTGCCATTTCTTTCTGGAATATTTTGGTTTTGAGGTTTTGCTTTGAGGCCAGTCTCATTGTTTTCCTTTGTAAGTTATTTTTTGCCTGGCAGCCTGTACCATTTGTTTCTTTATTTTTGAAATTCAGAAGATTCTTTAGGATATATCTTGAAGTTTATTGGTAATTTTGATGAATTAAGGTAATTTTTTTTCATTCTGTAGATTGAAATCTTCATTAACTGTAGATACATTTTCTTCTATTATGTCTTTGAATACTGTTTCTCTCTCATGTGTTCTGTTTTCTTCTTCAAGCCCACTTATCACCTATACACTTGTTTTCTGCCTATTCTACACATACATCACTGTTTTCAGTGTTTTGTGATTTGTCTCTATAGTTTAGGTGCTTTCTTTTTGCAAGCACTAGTCCATAGCCCTGATTCTATTGTTGTATTATTAACTCTGATCTTTGCTGGATCTTATGACATTTAAATGCAATGGCATTATCGTATCAAATGGTTTTATTATTTCTAGCAATGCCCTTTAAAAAACTCAGTCAACTAATTATCCCTCTCTTTCAATTTGTTTCATAGTCTATTTTCTTTAATTTCCTTGAAAGTGTGAGGGAGTTCACATTTTCTTGTGTTTCATTATTAAATCTTATTCTAGAGGATGAATGCTATCTAAAATGTGTGATGTATACTCATTTTCATTTTGGGGTGTACAATTATAATTGCAGGATTTTTACACAGGTTTGCATTTGTTTGCTTGTGTTGTTTTCCTATTCATCATCTTTTAATGAGAGAAACTCTTTCTGGGCTTGCCATTTGCCCAACTGAAGTGAGTTCTTGTTTCTATTTTCAGTTTACTTGTATACCATTTTAATCTCCCCTTTAAATTTGATCTGGAGGCCTGGATGATGGATTGAAATGATTAGTTCAGTTGTTCAGTAGTCAAAGGTCGAGGAGCTGCAGCCATGGGCAGCTAAAAGCACTTGGTGTAAATTCAGTCTCTCTGCAGTAGTGGAAACAACTCTACCAGGGATGTTTCTGCTTCAAACCATGTTCTCCATATTAGGAAGAGTTTGTCTTTGCTGCAGAGTCAGCCTGTGCCACGATTAGGAAGTCATGCTAGAGAGAAAAAAATGTGGCACGACTAATGTAAACTTCTATCCCAATTGTTGGGCTTACAGGGTACGTCTGACTTCAGCTAGGAAAGAAAATCAGAGTAGGTTGTTTGCTATTTTGCTTATGGCTGATTCATATACTCAATCTTCATTTTCATAAATTGAGGATCACAGTCTTAAAAACATAATTATACAGAATTTCTTAATCTTCCCACGACACTGCATAGATCTCTTAGGAAGTGGAGATGGGTTGCCAGCCTTTGATGACTCATTTCAATTTGGACCAGATTGTATCTGACAGATATTTCTCAGGGCTTAATGATATAAAGTAAGGATCATCCCCTCTGTTCAGAAATAATAAAGTAGTTTTCTCTATTTTGCTTCTTTTCAGTAGTATATAAGATGATGGGAGTTTTGTAAACCTTCACTTACATTACCATCCTTCCCCAAAATTCTCCATGGAATTCTGTTTGTTAATTTGCTAATCAGCTATTAACACAATAATCTGTAGTGCCTTCTCGCTTTCCTTATCTAATCTTATGTCTTTTCCTTTTCCTAGAAACCACCTCCATTATGTCTGAGTTTTACATATCAAGCAAAAACCTAAGAGTCTCTCCCACTATGTGCAATCTTTCTTGAACATCACACCCTGTGGTAATGTTTCCCTCTTCAACGTTCTGCATTATTGCTGTAAAACATTTGGTACCTGGAACATACAAAGATATACTATTTTTCTGTGTGCCCTAAACTCTATCTTCTATATTTTAGTTCCCCAATGCAATGCATTACACATAATAGGTTGCCATACATTTTTGATGGTTTGTAACAAATAGCTTTTAAGCACAAAGAAGAAAAACTGTCTTTTTAGATCCCTCCCCAGAAATGACCCCTACCCAACCTCTTCCTAGTCTGGCCACCTGGATTAGTTTAGAGTCCACAAAATAGTTTTCATTACTCTAAAGTTTATTTGGTTTTAAAAATCTCTCTGAAATCTCAATTTGAAGGGTTATGAGTAGGTCAACTGTTTAAATATTTCTACCAGCAATGTAAACAGTGAATCAAATTACCTATTCACACAGGAGGCTTTAATTCCTCCTACCCCTTCATCACTCCTTCCCTTTTTATTGTTCTCACTCATTTTATCTCTGTGGCAAGAAAAGTTAAATGAGACTGAAAAAAAAAAAAATGCAGCTGATTAGGGCAGATGAACAGAGCTCAGGGAGCTATCTTCCTAAGCCCAATCAAGTCTTTAAAACAGATCAATTTTGTTTTCCACAGACAGCCTGGCACCTGAGATATGGGTGATTTAAAAAACTCATTTGTGCTTTCTGGCTGAGCTTTAGCTGTCTAACGCCAAATAGAGTAACAGGGAAGAAGGAGGAAGAAGCAAGTTGTTAGAGGATTAATACTTTCCTGATTTCCTGTACCTCCTTCAAAGATCTCTCAGTAAGTCATTTCCAAGAGGTCTTGGACATGGCAGCCTTGTAAGGGAGGTGAGGATTTAGAGCAGAATTAGCCAGAGAGGGAATGAAGCTGGTAAATCTAATTCTATATTTTATCTGCAACACACACACGTGCACACTCACACAACAGTGTTATCCGGCTTCTCACTAACCATGCACTGACCCAACAGGTCAGGATCAGTCCATGAGATTGCTGCTGCCTTTGGGGTCCCCTTGGTGGCATCCAGGCACTTGCCATTCCTCCTGCACAGAAACTCTTTAGGAATTTGTATTCTGCCCCTTTTATCTCTATCCCTACCAAAGGCCTGCATTAGGGCCCACCACTCTTCCAAAAGCAGTCCGCTGTTTCGCACGCTGCCTTTTTTTTTCAGATGAGGGAGGGGGAAGGAGAATGAGATCGCAATCTGGTGGCGGTCATAGGTGCCGGTAATGCCTGGTGCTTTCGGCAGGGAAGTCAGCAGAACCTCAAAGCCTTGTTGACAAACTGTGTGTGTAAAAACCCCAGGCTCAGTGTCAACCCTTCAAAACTTCCATATTGCCTCGATGTCAGGAACTGTGCTGGATGCTTCAGGCGCTCACATTGGCTGGAGAGAGTATACACACAAACACCTAGAGTATGCGGATAGCAGGTACAGAATAAGGGCTCATCAAATGTGTGCATACGTGGCCATGAGTAAAATTATGTTCAGGGTGAGGAAACATGCAAAACAAATAGAAAGACAAACCGTCAATGATAAAGTAAGATGCCCCATCCAACTGGAGAATGTTGTTGTCCTTCTCGACCAAGGGCTAAGTTCCTGACTTAGCATCCTGGCAGCCCCACAAATGGAAGAGATCATGATTAGGGGACTCTGGCGAGATGACAAGTGGGATCTTCCAGGTCACGGACTTCATGAGACTATAGGAGAGGGGACGCTGATTATGGCTATTTCAGTGTCAGCATTCTACGCTCCGAGGGGAAACTTGAATCAAATATCCCAGCAGGTCATAGGTCAGCAATTCCAGTGGGCCTGTTGATGATGTGTCAGAAGTAAGGAAGACATCAGATTTCAGCAATTTGGAGCAATAAAGTGTGGCCTCTGCTAATTCCAAACAGGCAGGTTGATCAGATCAGGGCACAGTCACACCCAGGATCTCTTGAACCACAGTATCTGGGCTACTTTATGTGCCCAAATGTCCTAGAATGCTGGAACTCTTCCAAGGCTTGGTAGGTGGGTTAGAGGTGCTGACGTATAGTGTTCCATCTTCATGGCTTGATGTTACTCTTATCATCAGTTCTACTCTCTGTTGACCACCCCATCATTAATACTCACGATCTCTTGCTTTCCCTCTTTTTCCTTTCGCTCCTGCTCTGCACATTTGCTTAGAGCAGTAATTCTCAAGTATGGTTCCCAGACCAGCAGCATCAGCATCACTTGGGAACTTACTGAAATGCAAATTATCTGGTCCCACTTCAGACCTCCTGAACAAGAAACTCCGGGGATGGGTCTCAGCAATCTGTGTTTCAACACGTTCTCCAGGTGACTCTGATGTCTGCTAAAATTTGACAACCACCGCTTGGGCATTGGTGTTCTTCTAGGCAGTAGCAGATGGTAGCACTCAGGAAAGGAGATGACAATGAATATTCATCCATAGTCTTTCTGATGCTCCCTTTGGGAAAGGCTGCTATTGCCTTACAAATACTTGTCCTAATTTTGCCTCTCAAAGGAAATTTGATTTTTAGCTAGGCACATTGTCCCTTGACTAAAGAATACATTTCCTGGCCTCCTTTGCAGCTAAGCATGGCCATCTATCTCAGTTTTGACCAATGGACTGCAAGTGGAGAGGTCATGTGGAAGAGGGCATGTTTTCCCAATTATCTTTGTCTGTCCTGCTACTTGGATATGAATGTGATGTCTGGAACAATGGCAACTCCCTTGGGCCAAGTGAACAAAGTCTATATCCTGGGTTTTGGTGGAAGGAGCTTGATTTAATCCAGACAGCTTTGGAACTACTGTTTGAGTCTTGGACTTATCTACCTTCCACTTCTCTTATGTGAGAGAGAAATAAGCCTTATTTAAATTACTCTTTTCTGGGTCCCTGTTACTAATAGACAAACCCAATCCTAAATAATGTCATCCTTACTGAATCTGCGAAATGAGACCCTTTCTTGTACTTTCACTTCCCTGATCCTTAAGAAGAGGAGGTGATTTCATATTACACTGCTAGTTGTCTCATAGGAATTCAGAGCATTTGACAGAAAATTACTAATTTATCCACATAGCTTAGGTTTAGCTTATTGACTGTTAAATGAAGCAGTGTATAAAAGGTAAACATAATTTTCTCATAGGTTACTTTTCATTTTGCAATGCAGTACAGGCTGCTTTGACACCTAAGGGAATATTTAGCCTCCCACAAAAGGATGAGGACTATTCTATCTGTTTTGCAGATGAACTGAGTCTAAGGAAGGGAAGTCATTTTTTTCAGATCATGTAATTGTATTATGAGCTCCTTGAGGGTAAGGATTACGTCTTATGACCTGCATGCCTATAAAAAATGCTTGGGGGGCTTCCCTGGTGGCGCAGTGGTTGAGAGTCCGCCTGCCGATGCAGGGGACACGGGTTCGTGCCCCGGTCCGGGAAGATCCCACAGGCCGCGGAGCGGCTGGGCCCGTGAGCCATGGCCGCTGAGCCAGTGCGTCCGGAGCCTGTGCTCCGCAATGGGAGAGGCCACGACAGTGAGAGGCCCGCATACCGCAAAAACAAAACAAAAGAAAACAAAACAAAACAAAATGCTTGGGGCATAGTAAGTCTTCAATAAATTCTGCTGAATGAGTTAATTAAATGAGAAAGAACTAGGACCAAATTCAGCTGCCCTCAGTGGGTCTATTCTATGGAGATAAATCTAGTGATGATGAATTCTGGGTCTTCGGTGCTCTGAACTGTGTTTTAGCCTGAACTTAGTTTTAATTTGGAATAACTGGGGAAGGGGAGAAAGTAATAATAGGAAATGTTGAATTTCCAAGAGGGAGGACATAGTAATTTTCTCATTATGACAGCTGAAGATCTCTTTACAGTCTTCGTTTTGCCTGTAGTAAATAAGCTCTAATAACTGAGATGATTCAAGAAAATTTGGTCTACATTTTATCTGGTCAGCCAGACTCTACTCTTTGACTGTTTATTGTGGATTGTGTCAAGAAGAGGAAGCGTTTTGATGTTATTAGTCTCATCATTAACCCCCAGTCTGCCCCATTGTGCACTCCATCACTAGACTGTTCCTCCCAGCATCCCTCTCTAGGGGGCATTTCCCTTCGTTTCTAGACTCTGTCATTGACATGACACCTCGCCAAACCCATAAGCCCAAGCCTTTAGTTCTAACTAATGATCTAGTTGAGAGGTCTCTGGCTTTAAATGCTAGCTTTGTTACCTTCTAGCTGTGTGTGTTGGGTGAGGTATTTAACCTCTCAGGATCTCATTCTCCCCATCTTTAATAGGTGAATGATGATACCACATTCACACAGTTGGAGTAAATTTAAAATAAAGAATATTTTGAATTACCCATTGGGGAATTTTTCAGCTTCCTTAATGCAAGCAAACCCGGAGACTCCATGTTTGACAAAATTTGTGACCCTGGGGATTTACCTTCTCCTTGAGGATTTCACACTAATTTCTACACCCAGCACCACTGCTCACTGTGAATTAATATTTAAGCCTAAACTCATAGGCTGAGTTATTTTTAACAAGACAAAAAAAAAAAAAAAACAGAGAGAAAGAGAAAGAAAAAAAAATGAGAAGTGGGGAAAATAAGCATAAAGAGTAAGATGCAATGAACTTGTATGGTCTAGCTCATTCATCTTCAACATATGCCCATACTTGTTCCGTGTCCACTAGTTGCCAGATGCTGTATGCCCTGTGGTGAACCACATGGATGTGCGTATCTTTGGTCTTATGGAACTTACAATCCGACTATCTCCTTACCTCGTTTCCAGCTTGTCCTTTGTGGAAGGGATCATCCTTCTCCAATCTTCTAGAAATACAGTAAAAGTGGAGACTTGAGAGGGTGAGAGTCAGGAAAAGGTAAGTTTCCTTTCTGGGTAGTTCAAGACTAGTTCCAGTTTCCTTTCTAAAATCCACTTCTTTTACACATACTTGACCTTCCGGAAGTCTACCCACTTCAGGAAGAGACCTCACCCTCAACCCAAGGGTTATGGGCTACTTCCTATATTTTACAGTTGTCATGTCAGAACACAGCCAAAAGTAGAAACACAGGTCACTCTTACTAAATCCTGTCCTGAGTTTACCACGTAACCTGTATCATGGATTTCAGTTCCACTGCTCATTAGAGCATGGAGTCCAAAGAACTTTCCTTTGGAGTCCTGGATTTTACCCTCTGATGTTATATATCATTATTTCTATACTTGAACTGTTTTAGCCTAACTGGTCTACTTATTTTCCCTAAATCAAACTGTGATTTTATTTATTTTCCTCCAGATAATTTATTTCATTATGTATTCATTTATTCAAGTCTTTCTTCCTCTTTCAAGGCTAGCTCAATTTTTCCTCCCTCCGGGAAGACTTCCTGAATTATCTCAGCCCATTAAGGCCTCCTCCTGTTCAGTATTTATTATCACATCACCTGGTCAGTATCTATTTATGCTGTGGTATGCTGCTGCTTATCTGTTATGGCTAAGCCTTATTTTTCTGATTTGACCGTATCTCTCTGAAGGCAGATGGAGATTAGAGGGTCATAAGTGTAAGGTGTGCCCAGTAAGATCCATAGATGTTGAAAACAAGTTCTTGATGAAATCTCATGCTCTATTAAATGTGTACAGTATGGAATTTTGTTTTTACGGTTTTACAATTATTTTCTAGACAACTCAAAATGTGGCAATAGTAGGGTCAGTGGACATTTTTTTCCCTACTATTAAAAAGTAGTAGTTGTAAATCAACTATACTCCAATATAAAATTAAAAAATAAAATCTTTAGCTCATTAAAAAAAGCAGTAGCAAGGTTCTATTTCTAGGAATGGTGAGTAGCTCCTATTGGGCCTACTATTCCACAAGTAACAACTATTAATTCTGGACAGAATACAAAAAACAACTACCCAAAGACATTTATGAATGACCCAAACCAGAAACTAGAATGGAGGTCCACACTTGGCAGAAGGGAAGAGCATTGGGTGAATTTTCTGATTTCTAAGGCTCTTTGGCTGGGAGCAGGCCTTAGTTTGGCCCCATGTAGGGTAGCTAAAATTCTGATAGACCCTTGCAGTTTTGCAGACTGAAGAACCATAAAAGTGACCACAGAAGCCAGAAAGTGAGGGGGCATATTTTTGAACAGAGATATAGAGAGCAAGAATCACAACTTCTGTACATAAACATCCCAAATATCTGGTTTGTACCTGCACTACACATGTGCAGGACAGACTCCAAGTGTCCAGGTAAGTCTAAAAGAACTAAATGCAGATATTAGCTGCTATCCATTACAGAGAAACAGAGTTTGGAGACCAAGTCCTGAAAATTAACTGATTAAACGAACACACATGCAAAAAAAAAAAAAAAAATCAAGACTCTTTGCAGGAACAGGAGGAGTAGAAAAGCACCTACAATCTCTACAGTTATTATTTACAATGTCCAGGATGCAATCCAAAATTACTAAACATGTAACATGAGCCATACTTAAAAGAAAAGGCAACCAAATAGAGGCCATGTAATGACCAATCTTAAATGAGGAGGCTGAGAAGACTCTAAGGGGTGGGATGGGGTCCAGTGGTTGGGATGACCATGGCAGGTTATATCAGAGCTGGAGATAGAAACCAAGTGGTGAGCAGGGTCATGGGAGGAAGGAAGCAGAAACCAACCACCTCACAAAGATGCTGCGCTGTAATGCAGGGAGGAAAACACTTAAGCTTTCTTATCATCGTTGGGCATTAGGTCCAAAGCTCCACGTCTTTGAATATGTATATTATGAATTCTATCTGCCATTCCTGCAATGACAGATGTCAGCTTCTGTGGATGTTGGCAGGCGGGTATAAGGAGAGAAGATCTTTCATCGGGAGGGTACACCCCTGGGAGGCGTATGCTCACTTCCCTACACACAACACACTTTTCCCATCAACACACTTTCTTCCCTTCCCCACCTTGTCTATCACTCCCTTCTCTGGCCCAGCGGCTCACTTCCACCACCCTGAATGAACGCTTCTTTCAGCAACGGGATTTTTCCACCTGGTTGACTTGATGAAAGCTTTATGAATTGACATTATGTGAAGAAAGGACAAAGTGAGGTCAGTGCGTGTGTGTGAGAATGTTTGTAGGGGCAGAGGTTGCAGCAGCTAAAAAGAGCTGCTGAAAACTTTATTACAAACGAAGAGACGTTAGAAGCAATAAATCACTCATGTGTCTGCCATGAGGCAACAGAAAACAGGGCTGGCTTTCAGGAAGAGCTGGACACATACATGTCTCCTCCGCTAAAAGTCAGGCGTCTGTTGCCCCTGGAAGTAGACCTGGGTATGGTTATGGACCTTTTCCTTTTTCTATTTCTCTCTCTTTTCTTATCCCAAAGAGTAAATCAAATCAGTCGAAAAGTGTAGAATAAAAGAAAAAGCCATTAGCTGCCTGGGAGGTGGGGCTTTTGGTTTTCCCCTGCCTGCTGGGGAAAAGGTAAGAAATTAGGCATTTGAAGCCAGGTTCATGGATCAGATGTGCATTTTTCAATTTGTCTGCCTATTTCTTGTTCTGAGGTCTTCTTAATTTTTTTCTTAATGGGGAAGATAAAAATGCTTTGCCCTTACATCATTGCAGGTCCTTTCCAAGAACACCAGGCTTTCTCATGACCTTCACCCAGACTTTGAAATTGTCGATAGCAGTGAGAGTACCACAGGCTTTTTTTTTTTCCTACTCACCCTCTCACCCGTTGACAAGGTTCCATCTCTTTACTTCAGTGTTCTGGAGAGATCAACCCCAAGAAAGACTTTTCTAGCTCACCACAAGGGACCATCGGTTATGTTCAATGTTCCTCTCTGTACCTCATTCTCCAAGAAACTTTGAAGTCTCCCTGGCATTTCCTGACACCCACACTCTCATCCCACAGGGCTCTGGATATTAACCCACCTGTTTAATTAAACAAAGAGGCCATTAAACCGAGGTGGCTTCATGGCTTAGTAGTCCAGTAAGCTAACCAAAACTTAGCCTGAAACGCCTCAAGGTTAAGAAATCACAGCCTAAGGACAACCGATCACAAAAGCCAACGAGCCTTTTCCAAGTAAGGCAAATGCGTCAGCTATAGCCAATCCAATCATTTCCTTACTCTGCTTCTGCATCTTTCTTATAAAATCTTTCCCCCGGCTCCTGTCCCTGGGGCACTCCTAACCACTTCCCGTTTGGTGCTGCCGGATTCAAATCGACTTTTGCTCAAAGAAACTCAGCATTTTAAATACACCCCGGTTTCTTTTTTAACACACCACAGGCTTTCACGCTCCTCCATCCCTTCAAATCCTTTCCTACTGCTGTTTGCCATCAGCAAACCTACCTGGAGTTGTTCAGATTTTTCTCTGATTTCTTCATTCTCCTGTTCTCCCTGAGATCTGGGTGCCTACGGGACACTGACCTCCGCTGTGCTCTCAAGAGGCGGCTGTTTTTTTCTCCCCGCAGAGCCTTGGAGTGGAGAACTGCCCACCTTCCCCAGCTTTGCAGCTTCCAGGCTTTCACCTGCTCTTTCACTTGCTTTTACCTCCATTCAGTTACAGACTGCGCTGCTGATTCCATTTGCATTCACTGAAGGTTTAGCACCGTTTCCTCCCTGCCCCTCCCCTACTATGGCGGTCCTACCCCTTCCCCCCACCCACTATTCTTGTTTTCATTCTTGATAACTTCAACATTAAGATCAGAAAATCATCTAATACCTGGCCTCTCAGTTCCTTAACGGCCTTCTCAGCAAGAATCCATCTTCTACTGCATTTTCGCCACACATTCCCTTAGTCATAGCTCAGATCTTGTCATTCTTAATAATAGTACTAATCTCCCCACCTCCAATCTTGATTTCTAGCAACCCACCCTTTGATCACCACTTCCTGACATTTCTGCTCATTTCTTCCAAGAAACTTAACTCCAACAAATCTTTGGGTTAACAAGGATCACCAATTTATGGACCCTAGTACTTTTTTCGCTGTTATTACAGATCCCCACCTGCGGTAACTTCATCTTATTCTTCCCCCAGCAGCTTAGATCCCCTGGCCCATCACTCAGTTCCTTTCTTGCATACACCCTCATCGCCCTTGCCTTCTCTCCCTTCATGATATTAACTTGGCAAAACCCTAACTCTGAGTCAATCTCACTCTTTATACCAATGCTAAGCACTTCTGATTTTGTAGGTGCTGGGTTTGTCTTTTGTTTGTTTGTTTGTTTGCTTTTTGACATGAAATAGGCCTCATATTTTTTGGTGAAGAGTCTGTAAAGGAAGGGGAAATACGTTTGGGAAGAAGCGAGTGGCCTTTTCAATTGGCCTCTCCCAGGTATCTTTAAGGCAATGGGAACCTCAGTGAAAAACCCTTCTTTGGATTAAAGGACCATGGGAGCCTTTCAGTGAGAAAGAGCTGTAATTGTTATTGAGAGAGGAAATTATGCTTGAACAAAATGCTGGGCTAACTCAATGACTGTTAGGGACAATTTTATTCTTTATATCGTCCTCCAAAGAGAAATACATGCTCATTGAAGAAAACTTAGAAAATAAAGAGAACAGAAGAGATGCCAAAAATCATTCACAATTCCATCACCCAGAGATATCCATCGTGTCTCTACAACATGTACTTATATATGACCGTAACACATAAATATAATATTTACACCTGTGCTACACCTGGAATTGTTTTTGTGGCAGCCTCATAAAAGACTGACCAGTTTTTTGATGCCTTCTGGAGACAAGAAGTCAAATCACTCCTTGGTGGCCCAGGGTGAATGATTCTTCACTGGATGACTTAAAAGGCTGCCATAGGGTTTGGTTCAGAACTTTGAAATTTGAAAATATTATCTGTAGCTATTGTGACCAGAACTTTGCTGACCCAGCAAACTCCGTGGGAGAGAACTTCAAGGAGAAAAGCTTCCAGAATCAAGAATAAAACTGAAGTTTTTGGAGAATGTGGTTCCTTTTCCTTTTGAAAGGAAATTATTACTATTATTATTATTATTACCACCCCAACTCACATGGTTATTGTTATTATAATTGCAATTCGACACTAGTTTAAAGTTAGGGGAAGTGTGAGTTAAAGAGGGCCTTGGTTACAAGGTCTCATTCAGTGCCAAGTGCAAAGCTAGATCTTAAAACTGTTCTTTTGTCTACAAGAGCTAGTGGTTCCTCTGTACCTTATTTCATTGGGTTAGCATATGACAACCTCCATTTTATCTCATGTAATTCTTACAGAAGTTCTTTAAATTATGCATTACTTATCCTGGGTTCTGTCTGATAGGACTGTCCGAGAAGACATACTACAATGAGTGGAAGGGTAAGTCAATGACCTTTCATCTCATGTCAAGGGAAACTCCCTACCAGGGTTGTAAAAAAAAAAAGCGGTGTGCACAGGACATGTGGATTATCTCCCAAAATTAGGTAGGTAAGGAAGCTGACGTGCTCCCTTCAAGCTTTATCCTTTGCTCTCTGCCAGCTCTCCCAATTCTCCAACAGAACCAACAGAAAGAGAAACCCCTGGAACAGCTCTCTTAACTGCATCTCCACCGTCACCTCACGCCCAACTTACCCTGTAATTATCAGCACAGCCAAACTGCCAAGCAAAGCATTTTGCAATCCGCACACAAGACCCGTTTGTCCTCCTCCGCCCGGTCAGGCTGCTGTGCTCTGCACTAGCTGTGCCCGCATTCACCCTGCTCTGGTCTCCGGGGTGCTGCTCTCTGCGATGCATGTTGCAACATAAGCTATTCTCTTGCTCTGTGAAGCAAAGCAAAGAATTCAAGACAAGCCTGAAATTAGAGCTACCACAGCACTGGGATTCAGAGAATCATAAAATCCTAGCATTTTTTTTTTAGTTGGAAGGGACCATTGAGATCTTTTCAATCTGCTGATTTTGCCTGACGTGATGGGGAAGTAGAGGTGGAGACAGAAGGAGAGCGTGGAGGGGAGCTTAGAACCAGAAACACTGGTGGTGACTCTAAGTGCTAGACCAAGGGGTGGGCCAGCCAGCTGGGAAGAATAAGGGTAAACGTGCTAAATCTTAGAGTTTTCTAGCTAACATCGGAGTCTTCAGCTGCTTATGAACGTTCTGTGACTTTTCTAGCTAACATCGGAGTCTTCAGCTGTTTATGAATGTTCTGTGACTTGAAAAGGCTAAATATTTTAGAACTAGAACCCAGGTCACTCCCTCCCTTTGCCCTTCACATCCTGTTTTCCTTCCAATAAGTGACCTGGCCAAATGCTCTCATCCTTTAGATCTGGGCAGAGAAGGGACATTTCCCTGGAAGTCACAGCACATTAAGTTCAGCTCATTTATTCGTGTTTTCAAGCAAAGCCGGAAAAGTGGGCAAAATGCTCTGAGGGGGTCTTCTGATGTGCAAAGATATTTTTTTTTTAAATCCAAGGATCAATTTGTTTTCTCCCTAAAAGAAGGGGTGAAGTCACTTTCAGGGAATGTGAGTTACAGTGAGAATGGCATCCTTTCATTCCAGATATTAACTCTTTCTAAGAGCCTACTTCTACAGAAATATCTCATTCCCTCCTGAGGGTTTCATTCTGTTTCTCTTCCTGCCTCTTGAAAGATCGGGTCATCAGTGAAGCTTCCAGAGACCTTAGGACATTAAGAACCCATCAGTGGGTCATTGAGGCCATGAACAGTTTGCAAACTTCTGTGTGTACGCACATTTTCCCAGAGTCCATAGCTTCCAGCACCTTGTCAGAAGGGTGTGTGATCCTCAAAGTTATAAACCACGAGCCTAGATTGTTAGGACGGAAAGAGCTCTGGCTCAGACGTCCCTGTATTAGTTTGCCAGGGCTGTCTGCACCCAATTCCAATGTGTGGAGGGGAGGTTCCCCCCACATACCACCAAGCAATGCTGGAGATACCAGCTGGGTGTCCTATAATTCAACTCAATTCCGACCCTGTCTACCTAGACATTCCATAGGTAAAGGGTTCAGTCCCACAAGACCACCCTCCATTTCTTCAGATGCTAATTGCAAACCCAGATTGTTACCGGTGCTTCTGACCAACTGGCTGTAAATCACAGGTTCCCACCACCCCTTCCTTGGGTTCCATTCATTTGTTAGAACAGCTCACAGAACTCAGGAAACCTGTTCACTCACTGGATTGCCAACTTATTACAAAGGTGCGTGGGGACGAGGATGACAGAGGGACCGCCTCTGCCTGAGGCCACGTGTCCAAGGTGCTTCTACAAGTCACAGCCCCCGGTACTCCCTTGCAGTCTGCAGTGACGGGAAGAAAACTGGATGAGAAAGCGAAACATCCATGTTCTGGATGCCAAACACCGCTGTGATTGCACTTCCTGGAGATGGGCTGTTCGAGATGGGCAGGAGTGGGGGCTTGGGGAGGGATACCCAGGCCCCAGCAGAGGTGGCACATTCAGACCCCAGCCTTGCTGACAGGTCCCTGATTTCAGGAACCCGGTCTCGCCTTTCTTTTCTCCGGGTAATGAGCTTCTGCTTCCTACTTGCGAACGCTAACAAACGAGGCCAGTTGCAGCCGGCTGTGGATCACCTTTCAATAGCGGGCTGACAGGGAGAACAATGCGCGTGTTTGCGGCTGGCCAGGCTTCGGGGAGGATCTGTCATCGTTGCGGTGAGTGTCAGAGCGGTTTCGGGCTCCCTGTGACTGGCAGCAGAGAGCAGAGGAGAGAGGCAAGTTCAAACCTGCTGACACTCCTCGGGTGAAACTCTCAGCTTCCTTTTCCTCCTCTGAGTTTCAACAGGAACAAACTTTGTTCGAGTTCAAGAGGATTTCAATTATAACAGTCGCACACTGCCAATTAGTGGGGTTCTTTTCCTGGAGGGTAGTCACCCTACGCGGCACATATACGTTCCCGGCCACGTGGTGGAGGAAGGGTACTTGCCTTCTATAGACAGAAGTATCCACTGACGCCTAAACAGCGCGATAGTTCTTGCCTTCATTTCTCTGTTGATGTTTTCTCTGCTAGAGGTGGTCTCGAGCCTCTTGGAAGATTCATTTCGGCTATTCGGGAGGGAATGAGCAGGGCAATATGCTCACTGCTGAGCCTCTGGTGAAGCTGCCCTGCTATTAGCTGGATGACCAGGTGGGAGGGCCAGCAGGGGTCTCAATTATTGGGAGATTTACCCTGAAGCACTGGACAGAACCCGCTGACATGCACAGTCTTCTGCATTCTTCAAAGGACGGGAAACTTGACGGCATATGCAGAGCTGCACAGAGATCCTGAGGCAGGGGCCCATCCCCGTGAAATTTCCACCTCCAACTGTCTACCTGCCGGTAGCCCCCAAAGGGAGACACAGGGGGTCCTGCTTAAAGTGGAGCCCCTTGCTCATAGGGCCTGTTTCCCTGTGATGCTCGGCTGTGATGATGATATTATTTGAGAGTATGTACTAGGTCACAGTCCCTGCTTTCAGGCACCATTTCTGCCAGTTTCCTCTATGACCTGCTTTTTTGCGAGACCATTAACTTGAGTGTCTCACAATTCCCATCCCGTTGGATGTGACAGTACCTGTTTATTACTCAGGGATGCATTTTTAAAAGAATGAAATTTACAGAAAAGCAAAAAAGACTCCTTGATGTCATTTAAATGAACCCCACACTCTCCCTCCCATCTACATTTATGAGGTCACCATTCAAAATATTTTTTTTCCAACTGGGGTGGAAAGAAACATGGTGCAGAGTCATCAACAAGAGATTCTGTACCATGGAAAGGAGGAAAAAAATACTGTGAAGACTGATGAGAAAGAGCTTCTGGAAACCAAAGGGGAAGAAAAGTCATTTCCAGCATCCACTTCTACCTTTGGCTCAGGACTCCCTTGGGTGGCACTTGACCTGCACCCCACAGTTCAATCCAGGGACTATTTATCCCGCAGAGGAGCCCTGAGCACTGAAGCCACTGTGATTCCATTAGTCCAGGAGTGAGATGGTGCATATTTTATCTCTTCCGATAAAAGGGCAGGATTCAATATCCTTCTCACGGTCCTCCCTCCACCTCACCAAAGACAGGGCTCCTGTCCAAGAAGCATTTTATGTTCTAAAAACCATAATGACAAAACCTCCCAACTCAAGCACTTGAGACACTGGCTAAAGGTTCATTGTCTACTCCTCACTTTTCTGAAAGAGCATTCAATTAGGAAGTCAAGAGACTGGCTCTGCCACCGATTCACTATCAGGAAGGTATTAAATAACTCAGTTTTGAAGGGTTTTTCTCATTGTAAAAGGTCCGTGAAGTCCCCTCTCTGACTAGTGTCATCCAACTCCACTTTTCCACTCAATTCCATCTTCCCCTCTTCCATTTAGTTGTCGAGGGGCTGTGCCCCTACCAAAGCCCTTTTATTTTGTTTGTCCCTCCTCTTCGACGTGTCCTGTGGTGTTTATGAACGTGTGTGTGCATCTGTCCTACTGGATGATAAGCCCATTGGTCATTGGTACCTAACAGCTCTTCTGAACACGTCTTTGAGTGAAGGATTTCATGACTCATCCTTGGAGGACGTGGCATCTGAGGCTCCCAGGCTAGCATTTCTGCAGCCATTCGTGGCCAGTCTTCCTTCATCCCGTCCTATAAACAACAGCCACACTGTTCTCCATCTCAAGATCACTGCATCTGCTCTCACTTATAATAACTGATTGGGAAAGGACTTTGTAAGCAATCTGAGAACTTAGGATAACAAGTCTCTTGGACACAACTACTAGTGCCAGCTGAGAACCACAACCATTTTTGAGGAGGGAGGTAAATCATGGAGAAACCTTGGCAAAACATGTAGATCTAGGAATGAGACGGGAATGCAAGATGGCGCAGAGGCAGATACAAAACATAATGAGGATTTAGGTGTTTCCTGGGCTCTCACTTATCTTTCATGGACGAAGGTAAAATGTGAGGGCACCAACTGCAAAGCATTTCTGATCAACAGCCTGTGAGGATTTCTGAAGAAATAGGATGTTGACATTGTTTTTTGGAATCGCTGCCTCCCCATGTGTCTGGATGGCCACAGGGGGCCTGCTGGACCTCAACTCCAGTGATCTTTTACAAAACCTGCAACGTGCTTCTCTTGGGGTTGGGTGGCTGTCCCTGGGAATGGTGGATATATTGATCTTCATGCCATGACCCTAAAATGAGGCTATATTCTTCTACAGAAAGCCCTCAGAGTATTTTGCTAAGTTGTGACTACTTTTCTTTTTGCAAAGGAAAACAGTTTGGCTGAGAAATCCTGGAGAACAAGGGTTGGCAAACTTTTTCTGTAAAGGTCTAGATAGTAAATAAATTAGGCGTTTGGGCCACCCAGTCTCTGTTGCAGCACAAAAGCAACCACAGATTATATGGAAACAAATGAGTGTGACCATAAAACTTTATTTATGGGCACTGGTAGTTGAACGTCATAAATTTCCCATACGCCAAAACATGTTCTTCTTTTGATTTTTTTAAACCATTTTCAAGTATAAGAACCATTCTTTGCTGAACCAGGAAGAAATAGAAAATATAAACAGACCAATCACAAGCACTGAAATTGAGACTGTGAGTAAAAATCTTCCAACAAACAAAAGCCCAGGACCAGATGGCTTCACAGGTGAATTCCATCAAACATTTAGAGAAGAGCTAACACCTTCTCAACTCTCAAACTCTTCTCAAACTCTTCCAAAATTTAGCAGAGGGAGGAACACTCCCAAACTCATTCTACGAGGCCACAATACCCTGATACCAAAACCAGACAAAGATGACACAAAAAAAGAAAACTACAGGCCAATATCACTGATGAACATAGATGCAAAGATCCTCAACAATATACTATCAAACAGAATCCAACAGCACATTAAAATGATCATACACCATGATCAAGTGGGGTTTATTCCAGGGATGCAAGGATTCTTCAATATACGCAAATCAATCAATGTGATACACCATATTAACAGATTGAAGGAGAAAAACCAAATGACCATCTCAATAGATGCAGCTTTCAACAAAATCCAACACCCATTTATAATAAAAACTCTCCAGAAAGTAGGCATAGAGGGAACCTACCTCAACATAATAAAGGCCATATATGACAAACCCACAGCAAACATCATTCTCAATGGTGAAAAACTGAAACCATTTCCTCTAAAATCAGGAACAAGACAAGGTTGCCCACTCTCACCACTATTATTCAACATAGTTTTGGAAGTTTTAGCCACAGCAATCAGAGAAGAAAAGGAAATAAAAGGAATCCAAATTGGAAAAGAAGAAGTAAAGCTGTCACTGTTTGCAGATGACATGATACTATACATAGAGAATCCTAAAGATGCCACCAGAAAACTACTAGAGCTAATCAATGAATTTGGTAAAGAAGCAGGATACAAAATTAATGTACAGAAATCTCTTGCATTCCTATATACTAATGATGAAAAATCTGAAAGAGAAATTAAGGAAACAGTCCCATTTACCATGGCAACAAAAAGAATAAAATATCCAGGAATAAACCTACCTAAGGAGACAAAAGACCTATATGCAGAAAACTATAAGACACTGATGAAAGAATTTAAAGATGATACAGATGGAGAGATATACCATGTTCTTGGATTGGAAGAATGAACATTGTGAAAATGACTCTACTACCCAAAGCAATCTACAGATTCAATGCAATCCCTATCCAACTACCAATGACATTTTTCACAGAACTAAAACAAAAAATTTCACAACTTGTATGGAAACACGAAAGACCCTGAATAGCCAAAGCAATGTTGAGAAAGAAAAACGGAGCTGGAAGAATCAGGCTCCCTGACTTCAAACTATACTACAAAGCTACAGTAATCAAGACAGTATGGTACTGGCACAAAAACAGAAATCTAGATCAATGGAACAGGACAAAAAGCCCAGAGATAAACCCATGCACATATGGTCACATATTTTTGATAAAGGAGACAAGAATACACAATGGAGAAAAGACAGCCTCTTCAATAAGTGGTGCTGGGAAAACTGGACAGCTACATGCAAAATAATGAAATTAGAACACTCCCTAACACCATACACAAAAATAAACTCAAAATGGATTAAAGACGTAAATGTAAGGCCAGACACTATGAAACTCTTAGAGGAAAACATAGGCAGAACACTCTATGACATAGATCACAGCAAGATCCTTTTTGACCCACCTCCTAGAGAAAGGGAAATAAAAACAAAGTAAACAAATGGGATCTAATGAAACTTAAAGGCTTTTGCACAGCAAAGGAAACCATAAACAAGACGAAAAGACAACCCTCAGAATGGGAGAAAATATTTGCAAATGAAGCAACTGACAAAGAATTAATCTCCAAAATATACAAGCAGCTCAATATCAAAAACACAAACAACCCAATCTAAAAATGGGCAGAAGACCTAAATAGATATTTCTCCAAAGAAGATATACAGATTGCCAACAAACACATGAAAGGATGCTCAACATCACTAATCATTAGAGAAATGCAAATCAAAACTACAAAGAGGTATCACCTCACACCAGTCAGAATGGGCATCATCAAAAAATCTACAAACAATAAATGCTGGAGAGGGTGTGGAGAAAAGGGAACCCTCTTGCACTGTTGGTAGGAATGTAAATTGATGCAGCCACTATGGAGAACAGTATGGAGGTTCCTCAAAAAACTAAAAATAGAACTACCATATTACCTCGCAATCCCATTACTGGGTATATACACTGAGAAAACCATAATTCAAAAAGAGTCATGTACCACAATGTTCACTGCAGCTCTATTTCCAATAGCCAGGACATGGAAGCAACCTAAGTGTCCATTAACAGATGAATGGATAAAGAAGATGTGGCACATATATACAATGGAATATTACTCAGCCATAAAAGGAAATGAAATTGGGTTATTTGTAGTGAGGTGGATGGACCTAGAGACTGTCATACAGAGTGAAGTAAGTCAGAAAGAGAAGAAGAAATATCGTATGCTAACACATATATATGGAATCTAAAGAAAAAAAAAATGGTTCTGAAGAACCAAGGGGCAGGACAGGAATAAAGACTCAGACATAGAGAATGGACTTGAGAACACGGGGAGGGGGCAGGGTAAGCTGGGACGAAGTGAGAGAGTGGCATGAACATATATACACTACCAAATGCGAAATAGATGGCTAGTGGGAAGCAGCCGCATAGCACAGGGAGATCAGCTCGGTGCTTTGTGACCACCTAGAGGGGTGGGATAGGGAGGGTGGGAGGGAGATCCAAGAGGGAGGGGATATGGGGATATATGTATATGTGTAGCTGATTCACTTTTTTATACAGCAGAAGCTAACACACCATTGTAAAGCAATTATACTCCAATAAAGATGTTAAAAAAAAAATTCTTTGCTCATTGGCCGTACAAAAATTAGGCAGCAGACCAGGCTTAGCCCGAGGGCCATAGCTTGCCAAGCAACCCCTGCTATAGAAGAAAACTGTTTACTGTGAGAATCTGTTCTTCTGAGCACTGGGTAGGTACTTACACCAGCTCTCACCGTGACAGCCAAATTAGGGTGTCTCTTCAAATCTGTGAAGCTAAATAAATGAGGGCAGACCCCTCTTAGCATCTAGAATGCAGTGCGTGTACACTGGTGTTATTTCACATATCAGATTCCCGCACGGAAAACACTGTCATGCCATTAATAATCTTCGGAGGAACACCTTGAAACTTGACTAGCTGAGGGCACATTGCAAATGGGCTCTAATGGCTTTTATTTCTCATTCTTGCCACCTCAGATCTAATCAGCTGTTGTGTCATTTTTAATTCCTACTTGGCAGGATTCTCCAACTCCCCTGGCTTTCTAGATAAAGGCTCAGAGGAGTACTAGGCCTTGAGGCATTTAGGAGTGGGGAGTAGATCAGAGAGACGGAGGGCTGAGTAGATGATGACCTTCAACCATGGCTGATTGGAGAGGACCGGGAAGGAACCTAAATCCCGGGATGACCCCCAATCCACCCTCCACCTCTCTTCTGGGGTTCACTCAAGTCCTGACATTGCTTTCTCTGGGGAAAAAGATATTTCACTCCTCAGTTAGGAATGAGCTTCAAATCTCACATCACTCTGTGTTGGCTAGGAAGAAGATGAAGGTCTGAATTAGACACCTCTTAAATGGGTAACTTTTCGTCATACAGAGTGATTGAGCTCTGGTTCAGCTCCTTCAAACAGGTACACCCACCACCACCCAGCCTGAGCAACCAGAGGGCCACCTTTGATGGCGACCCTACCTCCCTTGGAAAGCAGTGAGGAATTGCAAATAATGAAAAAGAATCCATTCCATAAAAATAAAATTACAATGAAATACATGATAATTAAAAATCAGTAAATAAAACTCATAAGAGCTATTTTTTTAGCGTTTGCATGATCTTACCTATATTAGCTCATTTAATCTTTACTACAACTCAAAAATATCATTGTGTTCATGATGTAAGTCAGAAAAAGAAGGTCAGAAGGCAAGCAGTTTCTCAAGGGCCACAGCTGGTAAGTAGCAGAGCTGTTTACAAATGCAGATATATCTTGCTTCGGAGTCTATAATCTTAACTACCTACTAGGTGGCTGTGCATCTTTGCTAAATCATTTTCCCTCTCTGAGCCTCCGTTCCCTCAGCTCTGAAATGAAGCCGAAGATGATAAAATCTCTAACCTCACTTCTAAATCAAAATTCTGATTCTGTTATTTTCACCCCTTCCCTTTCAGGAGGGGAAAAAGTAAACACATAACTTCATATGGTAACTTAGTGAAAAAACAAAAACTAAGTTTCCAGGGTATATCTTTGAGTCAGTATTTATGTAGTACACTCTACTATACACACCTTCTTAAAATAAACCTATGATGCAAGAAGCAAGCAACAGTCGGTAATTAGTACTCATACCCTACTGGACTTGGTAAAGAGATGAAATGGAGACCTGTTCTGATCTGATCTGCAAAAAACTTAAAAGCAATCTTGAAGGTAGATAGAAATCAGAGCAAAGAGCTTTCCAACCAAAAATTCAAGACTTTGGATTATTTTTAAAAAGCATTATGCTTATTACACTACACTTATTAAGACCAAAATATACTTGCTAGCAAGATCTTTCAGCAAGGACTGAAGTTCTAGGCACTTTGGAGGTTAGCAGAAACTTGCCTGATTCATGTCTTTACTCATTCTGAGTATTGCTGTTTAATTCTGAAACCTAAAGCAGCCAGTTAACTAAAGCTCTCATTCCCGGAATGTTCCGATATTGAGTGTCAGAGACAGAGGGAAGGATCGGGGCTGGGATGATAAAATCCAAGGCCCTCCCCTGAACACTTCCTGACCAAGAGATGGGAGCAATTTCCTTCCAGCCAATTAAACTCAGAAATCTAGGCTCTATCCCAGCAGGCACATGGGGGGATTGGCTAACATTAAACCCCATGATGCAAGCCAATCAGCTCACAGGGAGAAATCCACCAACCTCCCCTTAGGACACAAGCTGTGGCATTTTTAAAAAATCCAAGAGCAAGTCTGTGGCGGAAGGCAGATTTCCTTCCCTGTCCTACAGATCCTAGCAGAGTGACTTGCTCCCAGCCCCATTTATAAACTTTGTTTTGGCATTTCAAATATTGATTTTTAAAATATTCTTCAAGAGAAAGCCACTTGGGGACCTTTAAGTTGGCGTTCACAAACGATGCATGCCCAGATGTGTTTATTTCAGGATGGACATATACTTTTTCCCTGTCCTCCTTCCCCTCCACCTAAGTGTCTCTTTATTCACTATTTTAATTACCTAATCGTAAATTTCTTTAGGGGGTTACTTAGAAAATTAGCATCAAAGCTTGGCAGTAAATTCAGGGGCTTTTGGAGACAGTCCAAGCTGTTTCACCTGTGATTAATTAGATGATTTTTTTTTTTCCTTTAAGTGCCAGAAGGCTGTTGAGGTCTTTAAGCAGTTACATGACTGCTGGCACTACTGCAATTATGATTGATGCATGCGTCTGGAGTCTGAGGCAGCAGCCTGGCTTTTGTTGATGGTGTGTGTGTGTGTGTGTGTGTGTGTGTGTGTGTGTGTGTGTGTGTGTGTGTGTGTGTGTGTGTGTGTGTGTGTGTGTGTGTGTGTGTGTGTGTGTGTGTAAGAGAGAGAGACAGAGACAGAGACAGAGATAGAAGGACAGACTTGGGAAGCAATAGCTTGAAAACCTCCAAAGGTTGCAAGTGCAAGTCTAGAAGCTTCAGGCCAGGATCTTCTACCAAAATATCTCAGCAATTTCAGAAATGTTGCTTGAGCAGTCCTCTTCCTCACCATGAATCACTGCAGTCTTTGTGGAGTCTTTGCATAAGCTCTCTTTATGACATGCACTAAGGAATGTGTGTTTTCAACAAGCCTTTTGCTTTATATAAAGCAAGCAGTCACACCTGTTTGAACATTTCACCCTGGTGAAATTCAAGAAGGGGGGAATGCAGGCTCTTTGGGTAATTCATTGCGTATGAAGTCATCCCCCAACACTGGCATAAAGTTAGTGTAACCCGTGGGTATATTTAGAAAAAAAGTGATTCTTTCCAGCCACCATGAACATGCTTTCAAGGATGCAACAGAGAAATTCGGTGATGGTTTGATTCAGAGAGCCCGCTTGTCAGTTTCTCTTTATACTCTGTGAATGAGGGAGAGAAAGGCTCCTTCAAACCATTTGACTCAGTCAAGGTAGCAGAAAGTTCAAGGTGTTGGCCACCTTTTGCTGGTGTCTGTATAACCTTACAAACTCCTCAGCCCCTAGACTGGAGATCGTCTAATATTTGCTCCACTGTCCCTAATGCGCGTGACAATATTCACAGAGCAAATTCAATGGTCTGATACTCACCTGCCCTCTGAGGACTAACAGGAATGTTGGCCACATGGGTTGGTGGCAGAGATTTCCCCCCAGACCAGGGGTTGGCCGACTCCTCTTATAAAGAACCAGAGGGTCACCATTTTAGGCGTGCGGGACACAAGATCTCCATCACACCTACTCAACACTGTGGCTGTCGTGTGAAAGCCACCTCATGAAGAGGCCAGTGAATGGACACACTGAGTACCAATGAAACGCACTGGCTTCCCCCTGGCCTGGAGCACTGTTTCTCAGACACCGGGTATCTCGTTAAAATGCAGATTCTGGTTCTGAGGGTCGGGAGTGTGCCTGGGAGCTGCATTTCTGACCCTCCTGACCAGATGTCAGTGACACTGCTGATCCGAGGACCTCGCTCTGAGCAGCAATCCCACAGCGTCTCCTCGGAAAATGTCCTTCCTTTCTGTGTCCAGGGCACTTCCAATAACACTGAGGCTCAGAGAATAGAGACGGGCTCTTGGTTCATTAGGAAGATCGCTGTAGGACTAGTCTTAGGTTTATACCCTTCGGATCTAGACTCTTCAAAGATTCATCCAGCGCTCCATCCCTTGGAAGAGCCCAGATTTCCCTCTCCCGAACATCACCTTCCTTTTTTCACCTTTAAGCTTGGTTGTATAAGGTCTCCTCTTCCTAAGTGCACAGATGGCTCGGGCTGTGGTGCAGCTGTACACACAGCACATCAGAGTCTTTTACACCTGACTGCCAGCCCCTTCCCGGCCCCGGCACGGAGGGCTCTAATGGCCCCTACCTAATTGGCTGTGATGCAAAAGCTAATGTAGGTTGAGAGACCAATTAACGGGGCTTGTTTCTACCGAGGCTGCATCTGAACATCAATTATGCTAAACAACACGCTGTATTAAGACGTTTCCCTGCCACTATCATTTGCTAGGGGACACCTCAGAGCAGGGCAGAGAGATACCCCCTCTCACTGCCTGCCCGAGGCGTTTCTCTCTGTCTGTCAGTACAGACGGCTGGCAATAGGGAGCACAGGTTTAGAGCTAGGAAATCCATGACGCAGGGACACATCGGACACTAACTGATTACCTTCTCTGGGCCTCGGTCTCTAGACCATGGGGGCTATGGTTCAAGAAGCCAGAGAACAGGTTGGGTGAGGGATGCTGGTAATCCTTCCACGTGACCTGCTGATTCCACTAAGAAACGGAAACCCTGAGGCTCTGGAGGCTCAAAGGATACTTTCCTTAAAACTTGAAAAACAATCAATAACTGAAACTGTTGGTAGGGGGAAGATCATTGTATTTTCTCCTGCAGGTCAGGCTGGTTTTGAACTCCATTTCTCCCTCATCTCAAGCTTCTCTCTTAGAATGCATTTCTTGATTTTTTACACCAACACTGGTCGTTAAGCTGCCCAGTTCATTTTAACTTTTCCTGATCGTGCAGCTTGTATGTACTGAAAACGCTGAGGAATCAGACCAAATTTAAGACACGACACAGTTGACAGTTTAGCTAGGAAGACGGGACTAATATTCAGACATCTACTCATTTATTCAACCATTCATCAATTCAACAAATACTTGTTAATCATCCACTATACTTCAGGCAATCTGGGCTAGAAGCCTTTCTTTTTACTCTAAGTTTATTTCTAGATAGAAAGGTAGGTAGTCAAATGAGTAATAGTAATGCTGGGTAAGATGTGCTATTATATCTGTGATAGATGCTAAAGGGGGCACAAAATATACAAAAAACACAGAACAATAAAATTGTGTCTGTTCATTAGAGCATTACATATAATGCATATAAGGTAGGTTTACTAATTTACAATGGAGTGCCACGCCCTCTCCCATTCCTCATCATGCTTATATCAGAAAACTTTCACTCTCAAACTTTGGGAATTTTATGAGAAAACTGATAATATTAGGCATAAGCTCCCTCAATGCCCAGCAACCAAAAGCTATCTATAGTTGCACTTATTCTCACCTCCATTTTTCTGGTCTTGCAGGAGATGTAATTTCTCATGTTAAGGCCTGTGCTCTTCTAGACCTGTGCTCTTGACGGACTCTCCTGCCTTATCTAGACCTTACTGAAGGAGAAAGCGAGATTCCCTTTCTCCTTCCCAAGTTGGCAACTTTGTTGCAATTGGTCCCTTCTGCAAAGCATACAATTATGACCAAGTTTGTGGGTTCCCTTAAAAATAAAGTCCTCCCTTGACTCTGCGTTGGACTAGCATTAGTGCTTAGGTTTGGAAGAGCAAATAGTTTTTTATCTTGCATGTCACCTACAATCTACTGGCAGTGGCTTTCCTTACCTTCCAAGCCTAGAATTCTTTCTTCTTCACTGTTTTCAGTTATTTCCACCTTCTGCTCACTTGTTCTTCAAACACCTGCAGTCTTTGTTTGACTTCATGTTTCCTGACCTTGACCCGACATGTTATATTAATGGCTGTCCAACTCTCTGACTCTCTTCTCTCTTTGCTTCTCTTCTAGATCTCTACTACCTCACTGCCCATCCTTCTCCTGTCCTCTGTGGGCTCTCATTTCTCTGCATGCGTCTTTGCATATTGTGTTCTTCTTTGTATGTTTCTTCCTTGGACTCTTCTCACTTCATACCATCACTGAGTGATCCCTTCTTATCACCTGCTGTCACTTATCACCATGTGCTGACATTCAAAATGCATTCAAGTCAACTCTGCTCCCATGAGCGCCAGCCCCATCTCCCTGCTTCTTAGGCTCCTCGACTTGTTCTAAAGTCATCAATTTTCCACCCAAATCTGCAACTCCTTCTGTCCTGGGGAATAGCAGTATCATACAAAACTTGGATGTTATCATCTACTCTTGTCTTTTTCTCACCCTGACACCTCATCGATCAATAAGTCCTGCCAGCTCTATTTCTCGAACCTCTATTAGATCTGTCTTCTCTTCTCTATTCCCATTTCTCTTGCCTTAATTCGGGTCTCATCATCTTTTATTTGGACAAGGGCAATTAGATTACTATCTGATGTCTTTGCCTCTGTTATGATCTCTGATTTTATAGCCTTTTAGTCTACCCAACACAGTGTGGCCCGGGTTACCTTTCTAAAATACAAATCTGATTGAAGAGCAAGGCACACATGGAAACTTCTATGGAGAGCCATGGCCTGCGGCGCTTGTCAAGCTAGAGAGGAGAGGTTCAGCTGAGCCATCTGGGCAGCCGCTGGGAGAGGGGGTACAGAGGGTAATTAAGGATGTTAAATTCCAGGCTTCCCCTTTCTGCCCTCTGCACCTCACCTGGTATTGTGCTACTAGATGCTTAACAACCAACTCTCACCAATTAAACAAACAAACCCCTTATTTGTAGAGTGAGCTGCTTTCCATGGTGCAAATATTACCACTAGGGCCAGTTTCAAGCAACCAACATCACTGGAGTTTGGAAGAAATTCGCAGCTGGCTCTCACAAGACCACAGCTTTTGTTCTCTTTCCTCATACTGAGTATCTCTACAGTGGGATCCAGGTTGGAAAAAAAGAACCAAAATGTTTCCCTGGCCACCTCTGGTATACTGTGGGTAACTTTCTGACAAGCCTTACCTGAGCCAGCCAAGCCCTGGATGAAGACAGCCTTACTAGGGACTGTGCTGGACTTCAGGGAGAGGCAATGGTGGGCAGAAACTAAATGCAAATTCATGAGCTGCCCGGGCTCTGTAAACAGAAGATGAGGTGGAGTGGACGTTGAGAGCATCCCGTGCAGCTGCTGGTGGGGATGCCCACCTTCCCGCACAGAGACAGGGAGGCTCCAGAAAGGTCTGCCCTTTGCTCATGGGCTGACCCACCAGCATGCTGATACCCTGTGGCTGGCCTGCCTGGAGGCCACCCTCCCAGATGCCACTGCCTCTTCTCCCCAAAGCAACACACATATAACCTTTTCGTAACTGTGACAGAATGCATTACTCCTTTCTGCACAACATTGTATGTCATTGTCAACATCAAAAACTTCCCTGCTTTGCTCTCGCAGCACCTGCCTTATTGATCGGGTGCCTTCCGAACAACTCGCTCACACAAAGCAATTAAACCTGTCTGACTTCAAAAGTAACGTAAGACAAGCCACGTCAAGCAGTATAGCTCTCACCTGATATGATTATTTCTCCTCTTCCTGGTGATAATAGAATTATGCAAAAGCGGCCTTGACCCAGTAAGGATTTTCTCTTCAGAATCAAATCTCTGCTTTCCCCTAGCTCACAACACCCCACCAGCCCCCCGTTTCTTCTTGTTTTCTAGTCGTTCATTCGGCACTGCTGCCCTCCTTTGTGTACCAGCCTGCAAATCGAAGAGCTCCTTACCTGTGAAGCAGTGCAAACTGATGAAAATGTGGCCAGATGCATCTAGTAGGTAAATGATGAAGAAAAAACATCCATCTCTGTCTATTAATTCGTTCTGCAAAGTTTCTTGATTGTCTCCAGTGTGATTGCAGTCCACTTAGGTGGCTAGCTTTCATTTAAGGAGTGAGACTTTTTACAACTGTCTCAGATTTCCCCCATTTCTCATTGTCCTCCGGTTGTCTGGATCCTGGGCAGAGGGATGTCTTGTCCCTGGGCTCTAGTAAAAAAGAAGCATGGTTGATGTATTATTAAAATACTTCCATGATGGTTGATAAATAGTCATTGCCTTAAGTGGCCCTAGTTTCCCTTGTACATTACAAAGTGACCAGCCTTCTAGCCCCATGCAGAATTCAACAACGATGTAACCACCAACAATGTTGGGCAGGGTTTGCTGATTAAGGGCTCTACTCCTTCTATACAGACAGCATCCAATCTGATTTTTGGTGACTGTAATCTACATGGTTCAGAGTACGCTACTGCTTAGACCCATGATTTCCAATGCCAGTAGCAGTCAACTCAGTACTTATAATTTTATAGAGATGCAAGCCCATTTTAGTGTGGGTTACTTTGTGGATACCTATTAAGGAAAATTTCTAAATCAAATCCCTAACTACAGAAGTTGCAGAAGAATCAGAGTTTCTTCTCCTGCCCCTGATTAAGCTTCTGGTCCCTTCAGCAAAAGTCCAGGGCTTATGGAGTATGTGTTTTCTAGCTTTACTATCAAAGTAAAACTTATTTCAAGGTTATTCTAGGATCCAGGACAACAGAAGTCAGTCAGCTGGCATAATAGTTGCCTGCCTGCTTTGTGTTTTATGAGAATAAGGGTGACTTTCAGGCACCCCACAGCAAGTATTACCATCTCTCAAACATCTGTGCACTCGATTCCCATGTGTCAGATGGGAGCAGATTTTAATCGTTGCTCTGTGCAGCACTGTGCTGCATGGACTCCACATCCCACCACCTAACTCGGAGTCAGCGGAGGTCCTTATGTGTAGGCTCTTTACTGTTAGCAGATCCAAGCATTCAACCCAGGTAAAATCCATGTATACAACGGACTGACCACTCAGAAGAACTGTTAAACTATTAAGGTGATTGGCCTTTTCTGTTCAAAATAATGGAACAGTCCCTGCTGTGGTCGAAGACAGCCAGATACAGGAGGACACAGGAGCTTAGCTCTCTCCTGGTTGTAAAGGCACGAGTTTGGTCTTCCAGTACCAGCCCTACTCAATCACCACGGAGAGACAACAACCCGGCAGGCCCCAGAGGAGATCCATGCAGAGGAAGTACAATTTCATTGGTTCTATAATAGATTACCTTAAGTCACATTTTAAGAAAAGTTAAAGAAAGGGCATAGAAATATGAGAGTTATATAAGAACTATAGAAGCAAATAAACAATTTTATAGTTTAAACTGTATATGTTCCCCCCCCACAGAGAGCATCCAATCTGACTCGTGAAGCCACTATGTTACCGTCTCTGCCAGGGAAGCCCTCCATAAGGATGCCAGCATACACGCCAGGAGTGCTTTTTCCTACCCAATTCCTTCAAACTGTCACTCCTCAAATGCGAGAGAGTTTTGGAATTCAAAAATATTTGAACTGACTGGCATCCACCTACATCACCCCTGTGTCATACTTTCATTTGGCCCCTACATAGCATTGCTTTTAGCCAGAGCTGATCAAAGTTACGCATGAAAACGTCTCATTTGCTTTCTAGCCAAAATCAACTAGAACTTTTGCTTCTGTCGTTAGGATTGATAGGTGTTCTGGGAGGGCCCTTTCCCTGCAGAACAAATACACCCTGCAGAGGAAATGTGCTTTGAGGCATTGCTCAGCTTCTTTTATTTGGAAGCAACTGATAAGGACTGGCATTACTTATTCTTTAACTGTTTGGTAGAATTCACCAGTGAAGCCATCTTGCCCTGGACTTTTCTTTGTTGGGAGGTTTTTGATTATTGATTAACTCTCCCCACCATCTAAAGATATGATGAAATTCCGATCAGAATTCAAGTGGCATTTTTTTCACAGAAATAGAACAAACAATTCTCAAATTTGTTTGAAACCACAAACAATGTAAATTGCTGCAGCCACTATTTTGTTAGTTACTTGTTACTGGCCTTTTTTTTTTCTTTTCTTTTTTGTCCTCTTTTTTGATTAATCGAGTTTTTTTTTTTTTTCCATTTTGCTCTTTCATAGTTCATTATGCATTCCTTGTATTATTCTCTTAATCTTTACCCAAGAGATTATAATGTGCATCTTTCACTGAATAAAGTTACTATGAATTAGTATTTTCATCACTGTTTTCTACCAATTTCCAGCAATGTACAAATGTTAGGCATCTTAAATTCCATTTATTTCTCTCCCATGTTTAAATCCCACAAAATGATATTACTATTGTTAAAAAATCAATACTAATTTGTATTTATCTATATATTTACCTTTTTTTGCTCTTCATTCTTTATTGCATTTCTGTACTTCCTTTTATGAACCTTTTCTTTATGTCTGAAGAATTCCTTTTAGTATTTCTTTTAGTATTAGTTTGAAGGTGATAAATTCTTTCACTCTCTGTTTGTCTGGTAATTTTTGTATTTTGCATTTATTTATAAATGATATTTTCACTGGGTATAGAATGATAGGTCTTTAGTTTTCTTTGTTTAGACCTTTAAATGTTATTCCCTTGCTCCATTGTTCCTGTAGAAAAGTCAAACTTCAATCCTTTTGTAACTTCGTTGGATGTATAATGTGTCTTTTTTAAAACTCTGGATGCCTTTATAATCTTCTAGTTTAGTTTAATTTGAAGGTTTTTTACTATGATGTGTTTAGTTTTTTTCACTTCTCATGCTTGGGGTTCACAGAGACTCCTCTTTAATGTGTGTGTTGATGTCTTCAGTTTAGGATAATTCTTAGTATTTCCTCAGATATTTTTCTCTATCTCATGTGCTCTCTCTCTCCTCCTATTTTTCTGAAACTTTAAGTACATTTTAGACCTTATTACCATGTGCCATGTGTCTCGTAAACACATTTGTGCATTTTTTCCATGATTTACTCTTTTTTCTACTAACTTGTTTTCCAATTCACTAATTTTACCTTCTTCTCTACTCAAACAGCTGTTAAACCCAACTATTACGTTTATAATTTTACTTCTTGTACTTTGAAACTAATTTTTTGATAGATCATCATTCTCTGGTAAATTTCTCCAGTTTTTGTTTTCATGTCTCTGAGTGAAGACCCATAGTGAATGAAGACAGGGCCTCTTCCCTCTCCACACACCTTTTCCACCATGATGATCAACCATGAGGCATTTCCCATCAGAGTCCTGCCTCACAAAGGATGTTTACAACAGAAATGTGAAAGCCTGAGGAACCACAGCCAGCAGGACACTTGTTCTTCAAGAAGTCACAAGCCCCGGCACCTTGCATACAACACGCTCGGCATGACAGGAGACAGGCTCGAGGACCTGAAACTTCGGAGGAGAACCATCGAGAGTCACTTTTGCTTTAATACCTTTCTGAGGTGGGGATGATGAGTGCAGAATAAGGTACACAAAGCTGGAAACCGATGGCTACTTGAGAAGCTTCACTACGTTCAGACTCGGAACTATGATTTCCTTGAAGATGGGCACATAGTTTGGGTTTTCCTGCCATGGGACCCTGCTCCAGATTCCTGACGATGGTCTGCTTCATGTCCTGGCTGCCGTCCCCTCGGGTGGCCAGCAGTGTGCCAATGTGGCCATCCTTGATGTCTGGGTATTTGCTGACCAGAGTTGAAACTTCCAGGCACAACTTCTGCAAGGGCGACAGTAGGGTTACTGTGCTCACCTGCATGTTTGCTGAATCCAGAGGCCAGCTTCTGGAATAGGAAGTGGAGCAGCTCAGCCTCCCTGACTGTCTTCTCGGCACCTCCTTGTACTCCTGAGTGCTCCAGGATGAGACGTGATTCTGCGTGATGGCCCACAGGCACCCACCACCACTCACTCTCACCCTCTTTTTGTATGGATTTTTAGTTTCTGCAAAATCACTGAAATATTCTTCCGCAGTGACACAGATGATGTCTACGGCATTTGAGCCTAACAGCCACTTCTTTGTTATCAGCTCATCGAGATGTTGCTCCAGATCCTGGAAGACCTCTTCCTGGTATCTGCTGCAGCCTCCTCGCAACAACGGTGTCTAAAATCCCATCCATGTTTGGTTGGCTCAGAGACACACCCTCTTCCACTTCATTTTAAAAATACTTCCTTTTTAAACTGATTAGGGGTTCCTGAAAGCTCTGACAGCTGTGATGATTGCTATCATATCCTGAACATAGCAGTGTGGTGCTGCCAGTGTTTCAGATGTTCTGTATACAACTGAGCCTCGACTCTGTGTCTATTTAAGAAAGGATTCATTTGCTGAAGACACAAACTGGTAATTTGTTTTCAAATCTTCACTCATCTGAGCAGTAATTTAAAAAAATTGATGGACCATCTGGAAGACAGTGGTAGGGAGTGTTCCCACTTGGGTCCGCTTTGGGCTCAGTCTCTTTCATTCAGTCTTCAGTGTCTGTGTCTAGTGCTTTCTGCAGCCAGACAATGGTGTTTGAAGTGAGAGCTGACATGTACAGATGGAGCAGCTCAGACACCACATTTGAAGAAAGTCAAAGCTCCAGGGCATTGACGTCCACTTCTGGGACCAGCTCCACATTCCCAGTCATCTTTGCGCTTGTGTAGGTGTTTAAGACCCAGGTCAAACAGGCTCATAATCTCACTTGCTTCTAGACCTTCCCACAAGATCTGCATCCAGGTCCTCAGGGCTTGGTGGCTGAGGAGTTTCTGAAAATCTCATAATGGGGAGAAAAGCACGCACCCATCAGGTTTTTGACAACAGTGGGGTCATCTAGGACATGCTTCCATATGATTTCCGGGTGGCAGATGAACCACACCTTGTTGGACTCCCTGGGGTTCTGCCTCTGTGCCCTCAATTCTAGCACTCACGATGCTGTCCAAGATAACAAACATTTCCTCCTTCCAATTCTTGGACCTCTCAAGGGGAACAAAGCTAGTTCGCATTTTTTTTTGGTCAAGTATGCACCAATCAATTTTCTTCCCTTTCCAAGATCCTGACAACAGAGACCAGAAAAATGGGGTCCTGGGGGGTGGTGAGCGGTGACCTCTGCAGCACCATCCCCAGCTGCTTGGCCAGCTCATCTGAGAGCCCCCGTGTGCTCCCAAAGTCACTGTGGATGAGGGTCACGTCCACGTGGCGGTGCTCGGACATCAGCCCTTCCCAGGAGCACACTCCTGTTCCAGGTCCATCAGGTTCCAGTGGGCCTGAAGGAGTGCCCCTTGTTCAGTGAGGTCCAGGGTCCCCACTCCTCACAATACGGGACACCAAGAAGATGTTCTTGAGGGTCTCCACAGCTGCAGCGAGCTGGGTGCGCTGCACGACGGCATCCTTCATCCTTGACGTACTTGATGCTCTTGGTGGATGGTGTGGATGCTCCACCTCAAGTCTTTGCTGACGTTGGCCAAGGACCGCAGGATGTCTCTGACATCATCCAGTGCATTTTGGAGCTGGTTCCAGCCCATGTGGCACCCCATACAGCACCCCGTCCAACCATGACTGGATAGCGACCTGCAGTGTGACCTCCACGGATGCCTTTCTCCAGGCCTCTCTTCTGAGGTTCCCCTCCTCTTTGCCCTGCTGGTCCAGGCACAGAAGCATCCCAGCGACCTTTTGAATCTCTGTTGCAACATCCTCCTGGTCTGTCTCCTTCATGGTTAAAAAGCAGGCGGAATCCGCCACCCTTCCCCGCGTGAGAGCAACGATATCCCTTGGCACTGCCACCCGGCGCCTGACTGGAAGTGTCATCCGATTTCTTGAATGTGTTCATCACAGTTACTTTAAAATCTATGTCTTGTGTATTATATCTAGATCATCTTTGAGTCATCTACATTATCTATTTTTTTTCTCTTGATTTGGTCATTTGAGTCTCTCTAGTATCATTCATGGTAATTATTTACTTATTTCTTGAAGGCAAAATGGAATAAAAGAGGCTGGCGACATTGCTGTATCTCAGGAACTAGAAGGAAGCAAGGCTTGCTGGTGTGTCTGGAGGCTAATGCAGCTTGCTCGGGAAAAGCATCAAATAAGGCAGAGATGAGACTGAATCCAGCCATTTTGATTGAGTACCGGATACTGTGTATAAAACGTGTAGAAACTCTGAATAATGCTAACTTCCAGCAGATTAGAATCTATTTATTTGTTTACTCATAGGTTCGCTAGAGTAGGTCTTGGTCCCCTTGATACAATCAGGGGATGGGAGGCATTAAAGCTGGTTTCAGGCTTTGTGAGAACTGGTCTACTTCTAGTTTGAAGTAATCCTAAAGGAAGACCTTTCAAGAATCTCAACTGAGAGCAAAGGCTGTTAACCTGGGCCCATCACCCTTGCCGGGCCTCAGATGCCACTTCACCTCCCAAGCACTCTGAGACGGGTCAAAGCTCTGCTCAGCTTTCTAGCTTCTTAGCTGGCCTTTTCTTTCGTCTTCTCAGCCTCTTATGTTGCAAATATTAGTAAGAAATAATACCTTCAACGAAAAAAGCAGCACAGAGTCACGCTCAGTGTTTCCATTCTCTTTTCTCTAAAACTTAGTTCTCTCAATGCCTAGCTGCCTTGGTAACACTCAACCCCAATTTTTTCCCCTCCTACCCCCACGGAACTGCTGAAAGCCCTTAGCCTTGAAATGCAACTGGATCTCTTGTTTGGTGCCACTTACTGACCGGCAAATGCCTTGAGGGAAAAACAGCACAGAATGGTGAACTCACCTCAATGGCTTTCTTTTCTCTTGGGTCTTAGACTTTCAAGTTCTTGCTGACTGTGTTGCTCTATGATTACTTCAAACAGGTATTTAAAAAAAATTTTTAACCAGTTTTAAACTTTTTTGTTGGCATGAGGCTTGGTCTGCTACAGCTACTCTCTCATGACCAGAAACAAATTAAAAAGCATCATATTTTTATATAAAAATCAAAATTCTCATTTTCTCTTAAAAATAAAATATTCTAGCAAAATCGGGCCACGTTCTTGCATAGAAATAATGGCTAGAGGTAAGTAGCCCCTGTCCTTTAATTTCAGGTATATGCTCTCCAGTTTAATTATCCAGATCACTCAGTGACCCCTGAGAGTAAAAAAAGAAGAAAGTCCGTAATTGAGCTTTGAGTGATACTAATACCTAATCATGTTGTATAAAAGAAGAGCTGAAGGGGACATTGAGAATGCATAGTCAGGAGGGTAAAAGGTTGATTACAAGATTGTTGTATCACGCAACTCGAGGGAAGACAATGTTTCAGAACGGAGTTGGGCGGCGGGGATCATCTGTGCTGAATTCTGCCGAGCCTTCAAGTTGGGCCAGTACTAAATATTCTCTAGTGAGTGACTTAAATGGAATTGGTGATCTTAGAAAGAGTCTTTCTAGCAGAATCATGGGGTTTACAGAGGTTGGGGTGGCTTAAGGAGTGAATCAGAGCTGTGGAAGTAAAGTGGTGATGTACACAACTAGTTAAAAAGTCTGTGTCAGGAAGGCAAGAGAAAGGATGGTGTTGGGAAGGATGGGAGCTGAGTAATACATTTCAGAGATGAGTGGTCCTTCTTGGCTGCCTTCGTGGTACATCAGCTGGCTTTCCCCACTTTCTTACAAGATGAAATGCTGCAAAGATATTTTCTTGAAGATGAGAAAGAGGAAAAGCTGGTCAGCACTCCCCTGTCTCAGGAAAGAAAGAAACAAGGCTTGCTGGGCTCTCCGGAGGCTAACTGAGGTTGCTAGAGGAGAGAGAAAACGAAGATGGAGAAAAGCCTGGCTCTAGCCACTCACCAGACCTGAGCAGCCCTGCCTTGTATGAAGTCATCCCCCTTCCCTGCCTTGACAGAGGCAACAATCAGAAGATAGCAGCACGGAGGCTGCCTGGGTTTTCCTTTTCAAATACCTTTGGAGGGCTGGGACCTTTTCCCCCTAGCTTCAGGGATCTGTTCCTTGGCGCCCCAGTAAAATTACAGAAGCAGTCTGCCTGATAATGACTGTAAATGATAGAGACGATCAGGTTTACCTTGTGACGTCCTCAGGGGACTTGCGGTTAGTTTAGTCTGAATTTAGCATCAGCTGCTCCAGTTCCTTTCTTTTCAGCAGGCAGTGGCTGGACTCATCCTGTATTCTCTCAAACCTAATTAGTGTGAGGGCTTTCCCTCCCTCTCTCCTGCCCATCCGCGCAGACCTCCTTCCTCTCCTGCTTCCTCTCCTGTCTTGCCCGTGCTCCCTAAGCATGCCAGTCTAGGAACCCAAGCAGATTGCTTTTAGAGGGTGGGCTTTTTTGTTTCTTTGCCTTGGGAGAAACAACCCATGCCTTTGAGCTGTCGGTTATTTATTGTTCCTCCAGGAAAATATACACCAACTTGACTGAACTCCAACCTCCCTTAACTCCTTTATGGTTTGAAGGTAGTCAGGTTAAGGGTTTTATAGCTAACTAGAGATGTTTGGAATGTACTGTAGGTCTTAAACAGAAGTGAACATGCCGAATAGCTAAAGGTTGGAGGGCGTAGTTTTCATTAAAACCAAACTTCCAGATCTTTTAACTTACCAAAAGCCACCATGTGTGTATTTATGTATGTATACATATGTATATAGGTATGTGTCTATGTGGATATGTAATGTATATTACAGATACATGTTACATATACCTATATTGCATATATATACAAAGACACATACACACCCCCTGAAAGCCCTGCTTCTCAAACTTGAACGTATGGAATCACTTACGCATCTTGCTAAAATGCCGATTCTGACTCAACAGGTCTGGGATGGGGACCACATTTTGAACAGCACTTCCTAAAGAGAGTTTCACATACTCCCCTCCAGCTTCTTCATGGTAACCTAGTCAACCCACTCCTGAGTTCTGTTAATTGTTGCTCCATTGTCTCTCTAGGTTATGTGAAAGATCCATTGGATAGGGGGCATTTTTGCTATCTCTCAAAATAGCAAATGCTTAGCTATTAGGTAAAGCAGACTCTGGATTTGTGTTCCGGTTTCCTGTTCCAGACAGCTATGTCGGGAAATGTGAAAGGTAATGTAAAATCTCTTTAGATCTGTGCTAGTTTACTAATATTTCTTCAGTTTGTTACATTGAGCAATTAGCTCATTCATTTTTAATTAATTAGTTTTCATCTATTTTCAGGTATGCATATAAGGTTACGAATTCACTTCTTTGTACTGATTTATATGTATACCACGATTTCTGAAATTGTGGTCAAAAACATAAAATTTACCATCTTAACCATTTTTCAATGTACTGTACAGTAGTGTTATACATTTAAAAATTCTTTTGTTATAATTTACCTACCATTTCTGAGTGTTTGTAGGAGGAAGAAAATCCAGTTGAATTCAGTTAGTCATACTGTTGAAACCATAAGTGCCAGAGTAATCTTTGAAAATATAAAGGACAACACATTACTGCATTCTTTAAAATTATCAAAGAGCTTCACATTGCACTTAGAGTAAAATGTAATCTGTTTCTCCTGATTAAGAGATTACATCCCTCTGGCTTATGTGCCGTGTTCTAACCACACTGACTTGCTTTCTTTTCTTGGTCATGCCAAGTTCTCTTTCCTGAAATAGTTTATCCACAGGATGCTGCCACCCTTCAGTGGTCCCTGACCACCACAATTCTGTCACATCAATATGTTTACTTTCTTCACAGTATTTGACACAATCTGTAATTATCGTGTTCATTTATTTATTCATTTATCTTCTCCCTCCTCCATACGGTGCCTACGCTCCATGGGGAAAGCAACTTTGTCTTCATGATTGCTCTATCCTCAGCATCTAGCACCGTGCCTGATACACGGCAAGTCATGAATAAATATAGATGCAAATGAATGAAGATGGATGTAATGTTCAGAATCTTCCAGTTCAACTTTCTTTTAAAAAAAAGTAAAATGAGCTGGGAAAGTAGCTGAGAGAGACTTAAGAACTTGCCCGAGATCACAAATGTTTAATGAAGTATCCGAAACAAGTACTCCGGTCTCCTGACTCCCCTGCCCTGTGTTCTTTCTGGTGATCACTCCACTGGTTATTGAAGGCCTACATCAGGGATCTAGGAAGGTGATGGAGAAACTGTAGAGTGGTCCATGACCTCCTTCTGACCTTTATAATGACTTTTGTGTAATACGTGCATATATTCTTCTTCTCTGGCGAGGTAGACTGTAGCTTCCATACAACTTCAGAAAGGTCAAAGCCTTAAAAAATCTTAAAAACCACTGGGCCACATATTCTTAAATGCCTTGCACATTTTCTCTTGTCTTCATATCAGTTCTTCTATTGATAAGAATTGAACAATCATTATGAGTTAAGTATCCGCCGTATTACCAAAGGATGTAGTGTTATGACTTGCATAAAAATGTTGCCATCTATATGTAAAGGGTTTGGTTCTGGACTCACGGAATCACCTGGCACATGAGGGGTCCTCTGTCAGTTTTATTTTTCAAGACTGGCAACATGAATGCTTACATACTGGCTATAGTTGCATATACCTCAATCTTTCTTTAGCCATATTTTTGGTACCCCTTCACCTAATATACTGTCAAATAAAGGAACTTCTCATTCAAATTTCTCCGCTGCACTGGAAATGAGATCATCTGAGGGCTAAGCTTTGACTCTGGAGGTTCACATGCTAAACTGAGATTAGCAGTGGGTTTGTGGATTTTGAATGTGCGTAGGGCTAATCCATCCCTTCCTAGGAATATTTTGGTTCAACTAAACATGCTTTTGTATAAAATGGCTCGGGGAACGGGTCAGAGGAATGGTACTGTCCTTGCAGTAGATGTTTGGTGGCATGTCCTCCCAGACCATGAACCATCCTCCCTTCCCCGAGGACAAGTCCTCCATTCAGAGGTACCCTATTCCTCATCCACTGACAGCTGGGATGGAGTGGTCAAAGCTGAGCCCACTACATGCCTCCTTATAGAAATCAGGATCTGGGAGGCAGAGATGGACCGGTTAAATCTTTGATGTGCCTATAACTCTACCTATAAATTTAGAATTGCAGGAAAATATATTTTGCCATGTATACGGAAAAACAAAGAAAGTCAATCTGTACAAAAAAGAAGGATGAAGATGATCTAGGTAAGCTTAAAAAAAAATTTAAACGAGGATTTCCTTGGTCTCTGACAACTTTCCTCACAATTACTCTTTTTTCCACATATATTAAGTTGATTTCATTACAACCAAAGCTTTACTAATACATTTTATTTCCTGTGGATGAATGTTTTTGGTTCATTTCTTCTATTTTGCCTGGAGGCAAATGTCTATAGGTGCTGGAGTCAAATTAACTAGGTTTAAATGTCGATTTGATCACTTACTAGCTAAGTGCGATAATTTGGACACACTCATACTAAAAACGTTGTTTATCTGAAATTCAAATTTAAGAAGAAAAGAAAGGGTATCCTTTCTTTTATGTGGGAACCCTATTTGTGACATAGTTTCTTCCTTTGTAAAATGGAGATAGTGATACCAAATCAGCAAGGATGTTGAGGAAAATGTCAAGGATATCATAAACATTATGTAAAACCATTTATGAGAAATCTGGCTTATTACTTTCTGTCTTCCCCAATTCTACCTATGCTGTATCTATAACACAAGAAGGCATTGCTTACAAGGCTCACCAATTGGGAGTAAATACTTCCTGGATGTGCTGAACTTCTACTGTGTTAACAGACTAATACCGAGATGAAATGACTTAAAGATGAGGCTTACAGGGAAGTGAACTGGTTCCTTTTGGAATACGGGGAAACGCTTTATTACCTCTCACGAGATGATGTCTTTATTCTTGAATTAGGGAATTTGAAAGGCTGTATATTTCAATCTACCTGACTTCGTCCAGGTACCCCATCTTGAGTACACTCTAAGATTCATTCTTGTGCTAGGGTATGTCTAGGTTTTAATTATACACAAATTCGTTTCCAATTCAAACAAGTATCTCCCCATCTGGTCTTCCTCACCTCCTATAGAAAGAGATGAGGAAAGAAAAAGCATGAGGGAAAAAGAGAAGATGATAATATACGACGAGTTCACTACTTGCCTGTTTGAGGATAAAGAATGTAAGACGCTTGATTTGGGGGCACGTTATTTCTTGTCCCTTATGTCTAAATCCTTCTTGTTTTTACCTTGATTACTTCTTATATTCCCTGTGTGGAGGAACCCAGCAAGTACTGAACAATGTCTTTAACACAGGTCCAACCATCATGTTTTCTGCTCAAGAGACCCAGAGCAATGAACTTCCCTTAGAGAGGCATTTATCATCTATTCCTTTATTTATCACACCAGATCCAGTGGGATTAGCTCGGACTTTTGTCTCTTCCCAAACAGTGTGGGCTTGCTGATCCACCCCTCAGCAATGGCCACAAAAATGGCAGGCGTCCATCTTTTCCTTCCTTGTTCAAAGTCACCACCTCTGGAGATGCCTCGTAAGGAGTGAGCCAGGAGCTCCTGGGAAATATCGGCAGGTCTAGTCTGACTCTGGATAGGCAGAGGCATCTTCCACTGTGGTTTCCTCCATGTTTTCCTTTCCATTTTCTTTCCTGGTTTCACCTGGGTGTGTCTGGGATGAGAGCTTACCACTTGGAGTCAACACTGCTTGCTCAGGATCACCAACGGGGACTGGTTTTGGCTCCAGCGAACGGACGGATGTACTGGGTGGCTGGGCTGCAGTCTCGCTGACCTGGTCAACTGAAGGAGGACAATTTATGTCTGTAAGCGTCTCTTCTGTCAGTGGCACCATATTTATAATTTCACACGGACTTGGAGGTGAAATATCCTTTTTGTAACAGGAGGTGCTGAAGGGGATGGCGCAAAACACAAGATCCGAGGGCAGCAGCATAAACTCGTTTTCTGGCCGGGTGATCACAAACCTGTAAGAAGAGCCAAAGGTGAATTCTGAGCCCCTGCAGCTGGGACGGTGTGGCTGCAGGCAGTGGCCAAAACAAGAAAGTCACTTTGCTGGGCCCAAAGAGGAGACGTTTTTGTTTTGCTTTGCTTTATTTAGTTTCTGATTAATAGTAAAAAACAAACAAACAAAAAACAACTCTCTGGCACAGCGCAACAGAAGAGGTCCAAGGCTAGTAGCTGGGAGACTGGTTCTCACGCCTGCCTCTGAAACCAACCACCTCTGACCCTAGGCATGCCACCTCCCTTCTGGGCCTTGCTTTTCTCATCATTTTAATGGGAGATGGATGGGACTATGGTTTGGGCTAATTGATTTCTAATGGCTTTTCCAACTATATGTTTCTCTGCTTTTAATATCCACGACCCTAATGAATTCGGTTGGCACAGTTCTGAGCACTTAGCCAAGCTTTATCAAAACTGGAAGATTACGCGCATGCCAGATATTTCCATCCTGGGTTAGGCCTATTTTCATGTTTCTGCCGCCAACTTTCACACAGAATGTAGGTTGCCCAGTGGAGGAAAAAGAAAAGTAACCAAAGGTTTATTTGAAACCTTGACGGGTAAGCAAACAGTGAGTCAATGAGTTTCAAAGATCACCCATAGCCTGGACCTGCGTGGACAGACTCTGCAGAGAAGCAGGATGTCTTGGCAGGAAATCAGGCACACGGCAAATCCTCAGAGAACGTGAGTCAGATTCATGAAGACGCCAGTGTTCCTGTCAGAACGCTGAGGCAGCAGAACCCTGCATGACTTCCAGTGTTGCCCCGAATAATCACCTCTTCCTCCCTAAGCACCCATCACAAGTCACCACTGATCTTTCACTGAATAATCTTCCCACTTCCCTCTCGCCCACTGAGTCCCCTGTAACCTCTGTGATATTCTAAACAAGATCTGCTGTAACCACATACTCTCTTTCAAACAGGAATATCATTTCCTTCCCTGAGGTCCGCCCAAGTATGGGCTACACCTTCTCCCAATTACCACGGTCCACAGGTTTTCCAGAGGTGTTGGGGGTCAGTCACAGGCAGACAGAGATGGGGATGGGGGGTCAGCATCATTCAGGCTTCCGAGTGCTGTTTCTAGAGCATCCCTGCTCCCCCCATCGTTGTGGTCCATGCTCTACAGCCTTACCACCCTCTTCTTGAGTCACCTCGGTGTTATCCACACACCTCCATGTTTATTTAGGCCTTTGGCACATGGGACATTTTTTCTTCCAAACTCTAGTGCCACCGTCACCTTATGTGCCTGCAGTGTCTCCGTGATTTACGACTCCAACACGCAGACCAATTTCTTTGATTTCCACTACCCAGTGATCTTTATCTCCCAACCACTCTCCTGACCGCATACTGCTGTTGTAACTTCCTGACACATCCTGCCTCTAAAACCTCACCCTTCAATAAATCACTCTCTGACCACAACTTCCCCTCGTTCTTTCTCTCTCATTTCCTTACTCTTGGGTACATCCGCTCCTCAGGCTATTTCCATCCCCTGTCCTTTCCCTTTGCACTGTTGCTTCTACAGATGCACAGTAAACTCCTTTTTCCAGTCCCCTCAGTGACTGATGTAACTTTTACGTCTTTCTCAACTCCCTAGAGACTTTCCCCCTCTTTTCTCTCAGCCAGGGCTATGCCTGCTCGTCACCGAGAAATCCTAGTGTTACATAAACATTCCCTAAGCACAGCCCTCATCCACAGCCAGATCTGCCTTGGCCTCCTTTCTTTTCCTCCCTTTCTCCTGCGAGCGGAGAAGCTGTCTTTCTTCGTGTTCATGACTACTCCGCTTTCAGTGATTTGACTTCCTTCCCCTTCCTCCTGAAACAGGTTCATCGATCCATTTCCACTCTATTATTTTTAATTTCTCCTTCTCTACTGAGTACTGCCCGTTCCCACCACGAGACTCTTAGTCTGGTCCTACGTTACTGTGCTGTCTGGAGCTGGTACCCAGTACCCTTTCTTTTCTCCTCTCCCCTCCACACACATTTTCTTTCTCTTCCCCACTACTGTCAGAATGATCTTCTTTAAACTGAAATCTCTACACATCACTCCCGTATCTTACATGGACAAGGCACAGTGGCTAGAAAAAAGGCACTCAGTAAATATTTACCCAGCGAGTCCAGCAGCGAACAAGTAACTCTTTCCAGTGTGGACAGTGGCTTTTCGGCTTTAAAAAGTCGCACAGGCGTCGATGAGGGGTAAGTTACAAAAGAACCCTGACTGAAAATCTGGGTCTGCATTTCAGATTTCACGGGGGACAGAGAAACCCTTCTCCTTACATGGCCAGTACTACCTGGATCCCAATCACCAGGGTGCATTCATATTATTTATACTGATCCTACACTGTTACCTACTTCCCCAGCACCCTCTGTTGCATCTGGGGGCCCTAAGCTCTGGCCGTCTCTTTCACACAGAATGACGTCGCTTTGGCCCTCGTGCTTGGGCGTGGCCGGCGCCTTCTACACCAGCATACACTCCCCTTTTGTGCTCTGGGTTGCGCTCTTCCTCATCTATCATGCGGTACAAGCCGAGGCACAGGACTCCAAGGTTATCTAACGAGCCGCAGAATATCTGCCCAAAGGTCCTTCTTGGCTGGGGAGAGAAGAGAGAAACACTTACGTATGGCGGCACTCGAATCAAGCTGTAACAAGCACTTACTGGAGTGTCACTTGCCTTTTCTCCCAGTGGAGTCTGGAAGACCCAAGAGCTCCCTCCTAATACCTCTCTGGTGGCGGCAGCAAGTGGGCTGGAAATCAGGCTGACGGTGAGTTTTGAGCATCTAATACCGGCAGCTGTTTTTATGACTCTGGTCTTTCAGGAGCCTGTCTGGGTGTGGTGTGGCAAGGGGCTATGCTCGTTTTTATTACTACTGCTGGTTTGGTAACGATCAAGAAGTCACAGTGAGCACCAGGTTGGAAAATACAGGGTTTTTTTTTTTCTTGCAGTACGCGGGCCTCTCACCGCTGTGGCCTCTCCCGTTGCGGAGCACAGGCTCCGGACGTGCAGGCTCAGCGGCCATGGCTCACGGGCCCAGCCGCTCTGCGGCATGTGGGATCTTCCCGGACCGGGGCACGAACCCGTGTCCCCTGCATCAGCAGGCGGACTCTCAACTGCTGCGCCACCGGGGAAGCCCGGAAAATACAGTTTTTAAGGCACACAATGAGAGAGCGGCCTTCTCATCCTCCTCTTGACCTTGCTCTCAAGCGACTGCCAACAAGGCACCTTGAGTAGCTGCAGGCTTCAAAGCAGCAGCCAGTGCGTTCAGGGAAGTCGAAAGAGAACAGTCTGTTTAGTTCTGTGATTTCTCAGGGTAAAGAACAGAGGGCCAGACATAAATGGAGAAGAAAGGGCTGGCCAGTCCGCTGCCACCTCTGGTTCCCACAGGAAGTGGCCAGTGGCAGCTGTCCCGGGCTTAGAATCACTCACAAATCAGCTTGAGATGAGGAACCCAGGACCACAGAAATTCGAAGGACCGGACCATGGAGGGAGCTTTGGAATGTTGTTTGCACCTGGAATTCAGATGCACAGAGCGTGGGGTTCGCCCTTATTGGCAGTACCTGCCGAGACACAGCAGACACAGAGGCAGGAAGAGGGCTGTGAAGAAGGGGCTCTGCTCAGGCCCCTCTAAAGGCCTGCCCCTGACGGTGACACCGGGGAATCGAATGCCATGTTACTCAAAACTAAACCAAAAGGCAGGCCGACCAGTAGATTCCTCACTGCAGCCTGGACTCGACACTGAGCCCCAAATGCCCAGATGCCTCATCGGGATTTGCCAGAATTATTTTCTTCCTTGCTATAATCTACTGTTTGTTAGCTCAGAGGACTAAGAAAACTCAAGCATTTTTCACTGGCTAGCCCAGACAGATTCTTAGGCCCAAACGTGGAATCCTTCTGCCTGATTTCAGGTGACATGATCAGATTTCTTTCTTTTTTTTTTTGGCCATGCCCCGCAGCATGCGGGATCTTAGTTTCCCGGCCAGGGATCGAAATTGTGCCCCCTGCCTTGGAAACGTGGAGTCCTATTCACTGGACTGCCAGGGAAGTCTGGATCAGATTTCTTTAGTAGTCCAAGCGTAGGGAGAGTGGACAGGCCCTGGGTCAGACTGCCTTAGAGGGACCCTGCTTGGTCACTGGTAGGCAATACGGTCTCAGGTAAGTATTTGTTTCTCTGCACCTCAGCTTCTTAATCTGTTCAATGGAATTAATAACGATGCCTACCATGTAAACCTTTGGAGAGATAAAGTGAAAAACAAACAAACAAACAAAGCAGACAGGCCCAGGTCAAATGCTCAGTGAATATTAACATTACACTTATTATTAAAATCCTTGTCAAGGGACAAAGTTATGGGACCTCTCTGATGCTTCCTGTGCACTTTTTTACCTGGAGGATGGGGATACTAACAATGGCTTGATCTCTCAGAATTGTTGCAAAAAACAGTCATCACGTGAAAATGCACTGTAAATTGTAAATACACTATGAATATAAATTACATTAATTTGTCATTATTATTATTATTTATATGCTCTAGGTGATCTAGGAACCCAAACAGGTTGGATCAATTTCCAAAACTCAGGGAGGTTAAGACGCTCTACTACGAGAAGAGTTGACTCACTTGAATGTCTGACAAAATGGTTTGGTTTAAGGACAGAAGCCCCAGCTTACACCGCATTCTTCCAGGTGAAACGGTAGAGTAACTGTCATTCGGCCCACAGAACTTTTCCTTATCCAAATGTTGTTCCAGCTGAGAACTTATCCCTCCTGTCACCAGCATCTGAAGTAATTCCAGAACATGGTAATTGTAGAACGCCTGGAAAGCAAGGACGAGGCACGTGCAAAGTCAGAAGGTGGAGGTGGAGAGACGCGGCGATTTACTGGGCATCGTTGTTTGAAATGGATCTGATGGCACAAAGCAGTGTCTCTCATTATCATTAAAATCATCCCAAAGCCGGCAGTTTGGGTAGGGCACTGGGTTAGGCAAAGTGCAGAGAAAAGAGCACTGACCCCGTTCCTGCTCTTTTGGGGAGGACTTACACTGTAATAGTAGGAGAAGACGGGTAATGACACTGACCCCAAGGGTGTCCCCGCTTCCAAAAACGCCCAGAGGCGCGTATCAGGCCACAGACGCCCTAACGAGCACCAACACGTACTTACAACATGTAACGACACTTCTAGGGATTTTCCTTAGGGGACTGACTTTACTATCGGCGTCGACACTTGACTCTTCCGGATGTGAATCCACTTACATTCCTTTTGACTCTGACCTATGTGAGGACAGGTATTAACTTAATCTCCCACAGTGTCCATCTCCCATGGTGTACTTCGAAAACAGCAGGTGTGGAGCATAAAATGAATGGGATTTCAGAATGTTTGGCATCAAAATGAAGCCAGAGATTGACGACTGACGTGTGGGTCAACTTAGTTTGAAAGTAGCTTGAGTCTGAATACGCCAAGCCACTTTCTTAGACTCTTTTCCCAAAGGATTCCAACACACTCAGTGTTGACTAGGCAGTGACATACATGGAAATAGCATTGTAATAATTGCCCATGAGGTTTTCTTAAATCCAGTGTTATCTATATAATGTCCTAAATTTCCTACCCTTGGTCTTATCTAAATCGAACTTTTATTCCAGTAGAAATGAGAATTGACATGGTTATATAGCACCTACATAAAAATCAGTCATTTTGTTTTCATTATAAATAACAGGAATGACTTCCATCGTTACTGAGAAATCTTACCATTCACCTTCTCCATGCCCCAATTCAGGGACTTGTCTTCTGAAGTCTGGGTTATGAGACACACCTCTTTACTAGTCTTTTTCTCATTTACAATCCATTGCTCAAAATGCTTCCAGAGAGATTGTCCAGGAACGCAAATCAGATCCCGCCACCCATCCCTTGAACCTGCAGTAAAACCAAGCTCAGACTCGTTTCCACGGTCTTCAAAGCTCTCAAGATCTGACACCAGCTCCCTCTCTGAGCTCATCTCCATGAGCCATGGTTCTCTCCGGTGCACACTATAGTCAATCTGCAGTCGCTCAAGTGACACTTTTACTCCTTCATGCCTTTGCTTTAGAACATCTGGTTCATCTTTCCTCTTGGCAGACCCTATACTGGCCTCCTCATCAGAATGAAATTTTCCTTTCTTTGTGATCCCATGGCCACTGGCTTTACTCTATTTTATTCTTCTGCATTTTAGAGCTAGTTGTTTGTACGGAACACACCTGAGTTTGAATCTTGGACTGGCACATCCTAGCGGACCAAAACACCTTTGGACAATTCCTGTATTCTTTCTCAGTCATAGTTTTATGATTTTAAAGATGACATGATAATACCCACCTTTGAGCACTTTTTGCAGGATTCAATGAGATATACAGCACACACCACTGAATTGTGCTGTCTTCGACACTGGTGTTCACGTACCTGGATCACCTGGAGTGATATTCATGAGACCCGATTTCTGGGATCCCAGATCTACTGGATCAGAATTTATGTACGGGAGTGGGAATCAGAATTTAAAGGGCACCTCTGGTAGTTTTGACACTGGTGGTCCTCAAATTACACTCTTGAGCAACAGGCCTTAAATGATGTGTTCTTTCAGACAGACTTTGTCTACTTAACATTGACGTCTTCAAGAGCACATTGGACCAGGCAGGTGTAAGAATGTTCAATGCAAAGGCTGCTGCAAACAATTATTACAAATGATTTTTAAAAACTGAGTGCAAAAACAGCTGCCAGAATATTGAGTGCAATTGGCGGTTGAATTTTAACAAATAAACCAATACTGTTAGCAAAATGTAGAGCCCACTGGAGAAGGCGACCTAGGAAATAATATAATCTATGTAAATTAAGAGAAAATAAAAAGAAAAGGACTTTTACAATATTTTTCAGATTAAAGATGACTTCAAACACCTTCTCCATCCTAATGGCCAGACTGAAAGAACGAACCTCCTGACTGACAGTCACCTCCGTATATTCCCTCCCTGTTGCATCCTCTACCCAGAAGGGTCTCATGGATCTGGCCCCCTGAAATCCAGGAGGGAGTGGAGGATGTAAATCCAGATTGGACCACAATCCGTTTAAGAACAAGTGGCCGTAATGTAGAATGATCAAACATAATGCTGTTAGAATATTTCTCCACTGATTAAAAAAAAAAAAGGTGTAATTTCTAGGGTTATCCTGGTGTCGATGCCTCTAGGGAAACATGTACTTTACATATTTAACAGAGAGAGGCCTAGCTTTTGATCCTATCATTTCTTCAGTTTTGACATCAAAAGGCTTGCAATTCTATATTGGGGAAAATTATGGGATTTACATGTCACCCTTATTCTGAGCCCATCTTACATTCTTATTATTCGGGGTTCCATGGCACTGCCATTATGGGTCTCTTTTTTCTTTCCTCCCTTCCTCCCTTCCTCTCTCCCTTCTTTCCTTTTTTTTGGTTTTCATTCTTTTTTTCTTTCTCAAGAAAATATGAAAGTTGAAATGTGCATGAAACATTTTAGGACTTCGAAACTTGAATAGTGTTTCTAATATACTCAGATTTATATTATCTAATATCTAATATCTCTAATATCTAATGTCATCAGTTCAATCAGAATTTGAACTTCTGACGCTTGAAAATGTTGCAGCCCAAAGTGTTTTAACTTTCAGCTACAGTGAGGTTTGAGGTTTCTCTCCTATTACCCCTTAATAACATAGATACTAACATCCTGGCCACTCACTACTTTTAATTCTGAGAATCTCAAAAGGTCTTAAGGCCCACATTTTCTGAGAAATACTTCTAAGTTGAGAATGAGGCTATATGGTAGGAAAACTGCCACTAACCAGCTCAGTGAACTTGAGATCTCAAGCCAGGTAACTTTTGTTATTTTCCTTACCTCCCTTATAAGTAAAGGGAAATGCTTCCTACTTCATGTCCAGGTTTGAAATCCTATTGTTATAAAGCCATATGGGAGTCCTGCTCCCATATGGAGGGGTCTGAGTGCGCCTCCATATTTTTATTTAATTTTAATTTTTTTTTGCGGTACACGGGCCTCTCACTGTTGTGGCCCCTCCCGTTGCGGAGCACAGGCTCTGGACGCGCAGGCTCAGTGGCCATGGCTCACGGGCCCAGCCGCTCCGCGGCATGTGGGATCTTCCCGGACCGGGGCACGCACCCGCGTCCCCTGCATCGGCAGGCGGACTCTCAACCACTGCGCCACCAGGGGAGCCCTCCATATTTTTACATAGCATTGAGCTGAGGGTTAAAAGTGAATCCCAATTACACCTTAGGGGCATGTTTCTCCACCTGGGCCAGGAGTTTACAGTAGTATTCCAGGGGGTACTTGCAGCCGTAGTGTTGGCTGAATCAGAAGATTTGGAGGGAAAATCCATTATTTTTATCTTGGAAAAAAAAATCACAGGGATATCAGGGGATAGAAGGGGAAAACTACATGACAATCTAAAACAGAACTTCAGTACTTTCAGGCGGTGACAAGTTCACGCCACATTTTTCAGGCTTTGTTCTCTCCTCGGGACCTGTGAGTTCATTCTCCTTGGGTTTCTTACGGGCCACCTGGAAGCACAGCGCAGTTTTCCAGGGACAGGTGAGAAGGAAGAGAGGGCCCCGCAATATTAGATCGAAACAGAGTTCACTGAGACGCGAGTCAAGGAGGTGACCTCATCCTGTTCCAGAAGCTGCTGAGGTGTCAGCCCCCTTTATCCTGAGGGAGCCTGTTCGGAACGCACCAGTCCGCAGCCTTTCCCTTCTGCAGAGGATGGCCACCAGGGAAACACACATTTTGATTCTAAGCATAACCTCTGACTGTGCAGCCATGGGAAACAGACCTCTTGGAGGATCAAGCTGGACGGCAGGTGGGAAGAGCTGAATCTGGAAGATGCTTCTTGGGGAAGGAAATTATGGGACAAAATGGATGTGCAAAATGGGGTGGAATGGCTGACTCCTGTCTCCCGGACAAGACTCCCAACCAGGAGCTGGAGACTTGACTCGGAAGACAGAGAACAGGAATCTGGCTCTCTTACTTTATGCCTCTCTGTTGGTCAGATTCTCTAACTTCTAGGCAGTGGTTTTTAGTCTTCTCGACAACAGAAGTCCTTCTTTGAATCAAGTCTCATGCAGGAGCCTCGTATGAGACCCAGATGAGAGTAGAGTAGTTCTGACTGGGGGGAAGGGGTGGGTGGGCACTGGGGAGGGTGGGTGCACCCTGGTCTTCTCCTCCCTGCTCATCCCTCAGGGACTCTGGAGCACCCCGGGAGGCGGATTCCTTCAAGTAGAACTTCAACCTCAGTGTATTGAAAGGACACTCGTAATCACAGAAAGAGCCTTCTGGAGAGGCAGTGGAATTGGTCGTAATGGATTTGGTCTGTCTCTGGAACCTTAGGAATTTGGGTCTGAAAACCAACTTGTCATCTGTAAGTGCTGTGACCTTTGGCACATTAGTCACCCCTCTAGGCTTCAGAGTCTTGATCTGGAAAACAAGGCTAGCAACTGTATCCTCTTGGTTACGTTGACGGGAGAATTAAACTGCAGGTAACGCATTCAGCAAAGACCTTAAGTAAGTGCCTGAGAGATGATGTTACCATTGTTCTTACCCCAGATATTGCTCTGATTATTATCTCAACAATGAAACCGTTGGAAGATGCCGCCTCAAGGTCTGTGCTGGTAAAGACTCGCAGGTGTGATGCGGAGGAAGAGACCCGTGAGTGTCAGTGGTGTCTGCCGTGGGCATGTGATGGAGGGAGTGATGACCCAGGGCCCGTGACTGCCACCCTAACTTTATGGGGAGATCGGGACCTTGGCCCTCCTCCCGCAAGCCTGCACAGGACACGCTCCAATACGTATGGAGAATGAAGTGGCTGGACACACACTGTAGGGCCACGACAGTGGCCCCAGATGGTTTCAGTGCAAGAGGATATAAATGTTCTCTTCTTCGCAGAGGCTACTGCTCTCACCGCCAGTGAGCAGGTGGAAGGTCAGGAGGCCAGCCAAGACCAAACTGTCCTCGGATGAGCAGACACAACGAAACTGGAGGCTCAGCCCTGACCCTTGGGCTCTTTCTTTCTGTGTGGCTGATATGACAGAAAGTCACCCCCGTCCTTAGAAGCCAAGTGGAGCCAGTAGTACCAGGTCCGGGGGAGGGAAACAAGTGGGCAGCATCCCCTGAGCATTTTCAAGGGTCTAATTCAGCTCCTCAGGGCCAGAGATTTGCAGTTGGAGCTCCAAACAGTGTTAAAGTGTGTTCGTTTTGCTGAGCCATTCGTCATCAAGGATTTGAGAGCTGGGGCAGGAGCCACTAGGTAGAGATTAAGAAGTTCAGCCCCCTTGACATACAGGATGCCTCGTACCCTGAAGCTCCACTGCCGTCCTCACGGCCTCGTCAGACGACCAAGTGCCAGTCCAAAGCCAGGCACTTCCCAGGAGTCCCCAAGGGCAGGCTGAGGGCCCAATGCAGCTTGTGACCTCATGTGACTGTCCCCCATCCCAGGCCACCATATGTGGCTTTCTCTCTCTCCCACAGACTTCACCATGGGGCCTCAGAATAGACTCCTGAATTGTTACACAGCTAATTTCATGTTCCAGCAGAATGAGACACAACGGCTGAAGGCAGCCTGGGAGGAAGGGGCGCTCCTCAAAGAGGTGAGTGTTGAGAAGACTCATCACCAAGTTCGTGTTCCCCGTGCTGGCTCATGGGACGTGCATATTGCTGGACACTCTCTTGGTCCTCACGGCCCAGCCTGCTCCTCCCACTAAGTCGAAACAGAGTCTGTGACTTTGCTCCTACCTGTGTGGGCCAGTGGAGTTTAACCGAGGCTGGAGTTTAAGTCACAATGCTGCCTGCTGTCTAGGGATCTCTGAAGGGAACGGGGGCCTTAAACCCTTCTAAAATGTGTCCTGCAGACAGATCCAGTTCACCAGGTCACCTCCTTGCCTGACGCTCCAGTCCCTAAATATGGGCAGAGTAACTGAAGTATTCACGACAGGCAGGGTTTTAAAATCCTTTCCCTGATGGAGCTACCTTCCTGGGAAAGTGACCTGACTCGACTTCCCTCGCTGACTCTCTGTCTGGCTCAGTCAAGGCTGAATCCCGCTTAATTTAGGAAATTCGTAGTCTGCCAGCCTGTTTAATGTTAAACGATCACGGACACGGTATGACCTCTCTGAGAGCTCAGCGGCGTTTATGAGGAGCCTCCCCCGAAAGGCTAGGGAGACAGAGCCGAGCCGGGCAACATAATCCACTGATGCCATAAGGGCGAGGCACGTGCCCTGACCACGCTCCCCTAAAATGCAAACTGCGCTTCTGAGGCACTTATACGATTCAGGAACGATGCCTCTTCTGTGCGGAATTCCAGAGGGCAGCCAATCTAGCAAACTGTGCTCAGAGCCTTGTGCTGTGTCAGCATCTGTGCACAGATGTTCAGCCTCTTTGCAGCCCTTCTCTTGGAACATCTGGGTAGGAGGCATCTGTGAGGGAGTGGGTTACAAGCATTTCCCCTGCAGGAGTTCTTGCAGCCATTCACAAATGGCTACGCACAGATTTCCTAAGGTTTAGTTAAATTCCTTGAACACCCTGGGAATGCTCCCACCTGACCTTCCCTCTGCCTGGAATGTTTCTTCCCCAAAGATCAGAAAGGCACGTGCTCTCCTGTTCCCAGGACTTGACTCACATACCGCCTCCTCACGGCTGCCTTCCTAGGCTGCCTTATTGAACTTTCAACTCCTTCCGCAAACCCTACACGTCCTATCTCACATCACCGTGGCCCTTCTATCTATCTGACATAATACTTATCATGTGTGTATCAACCTCCTCCATGGGCATGAGCTCCACATGGGCAGAGACTGGTCTGTTTCATCACTGCTGTGTCCTCAGCACCTAGGACAGCACCCTACAAGGTGTTCAACAGGTATTGTGCAATGAATAAATTCTACTCATGGAAATCCTGCAATCCATGCAAGGGAACTGCTCAGGGAAAGAATGACCGTGCAGTCAAAAATGCATCCCAGGGGCTTCCCTGGTGGCGCAGTGGTTGAGAGTCCGCCTGCCGATGCAGGGGACGCAGGTTCGTGCCCCGGTCTGGGAAGATCCCACATGCCGCGGAGCGGCTGGGCAGGTGAGCCATGGCCGCTGAGCCTGCACGTCCAGAGCCTGTGCTCTGCAACGGGAGAGGCCACAATGGTGAGAGGCCCACGTACCGCCAAAAAAAAAAAAAAAAAAAAAAAAAAAATGCATCTCACAAGAGGGGCAACATGGAGGGAGACTGGACTCAGCTCTGAATAAAACTCACACCACCAAAGGCCAAAGAAACAAAGCCCTTTCCTTGAACCCCGTATCCTTTCATGGACAATTTCTGTATAGCTTGGGGATATTTTAGAGAGAAGAGAAAGCAGGATCACTGCCCAAGCTCTGACGCCAAAGAGCCTGGTCAGCCAAGAGGCACTTGAAGCTGAAGGGTGGGTTCTGTGGATGTGCTCATTCCTCCCGTATTGAGTGTTCTGGCTCTAAGGGCTTCACGTTTTTAATTTTAAAAATGTGAGCATTTGGCTTCCCTTGCCAGGTAGTCATGAGCAAAGGTGAAATTATGTGCGTGGACGAGCTTTTCTGGAAAATCAACAAGCACGCAGAATTGCGAGGCGTTAGTTAGCACCATCCGCCCGAGTCCTGAGCCACGCACTCTCCCCGCGGCAGGGGCTTGGTTGTGGGGCCCCTTGGCTTCAGCGCACCTACCGTGGCCAGGAGGGAATCCAAGAAGCTGCCGGAAAAGACAGTGCCGGTGGCAAAGGACGTGCTGAGGTGCAGGCTCATTCCCGAGAGGTCTCCTTCCATCCCGCCGAGTTGTTCAATAAAGTGCATGTTGGAAGGATTTTCTGCAAGTGAAAGAGGCAAAAAGGAAAGGCAGGCAGACAAGATGAAGGATAAAGGACTTCCGGACCAGGCAGGCCAAGGAGGGACCATCGCTCAAAGGATGTGATGCCTACTTTAGGGTCAAAGTGGGACCTGCCTCAACTGCAGTCTATAGTTTTTTCTTTCCAAGTATTAATATCTTCATCCCCTGGAGATGGGAAGCCCGCTTGGGGACCTTCATCATCAAGGAGATATCCTTGTACCTCAGGCTCGGTTTCTCCAAGCAAGTGTCCTGAATGTCACCCTTAATAATTTAACTTTCAAGACAGGACACTTCTGGAAGAAAAAGGGGACACTTTACATAATCGCACAGGGACAAGAGACATAAATAGGAACATCTGCTCACCCCCGTTATTGTCTTTTTCTCCACACACTATGTCATAGATGGCGTGGTATTCACTTGGGTCCTTAGAGTTATCTGGGCCCAGAACGGGTTAATCGGTGCCTCTCAAAATTTAACGTGCCTGTGAATCAACTGGGGATCTTGTAATAATCTAGATTCTGATCCACTGGGTCTAAGGTGGGGCCTGAGAGTCTGCGCGTCCAACAAGCTCGCAGATGCTCCTGCTGCTGATTCATGGACTACACTTTAAGCAGCAAGGGCTTCAAGAATCATCCTAATCAGACCTGTGCAGCAGTGGCCAAGTTATCCATTAGCAAACCTATGCTGGCACCAGGCTGCAACTCAGACCCCCTGTAGGCAGCCTCTGTAGTCAGTGAAATCGGTCATTTCTATGCGGGCAGCAGAGGCGCTGCTTGCCTTTGTTCCAAGATTACTGCTTCAAAAATGTTTGTATAGAGAATAGCATTGGAAGATAGTGATCTCTCCTACCAGAGCAAAGGGAAGGCATGCTTACTGCCCATTATAAAAGATGCTGGTTCCCGAAGCTCAGGGTTCCTCTCTTAGAAAGCAATTCATGGTGGGTCCAGGTATCACCTGGACCTTTTCATGTTCTCCTGTGGGAACGAGGGCTTGGGAAGCCAGCACAAAAGTGATGATTCTCTGGCTACTGCTATTGACGTGAGTAATAAACTGTTCATCATCTCTGACCCAGTGGTCTCTCATCTTCTGTCCACATCCGTGAAACTGGGCAGATGAACCTGTTAGTTTGCAAGCAGCCTTAAGTCTTAGACCCTTCAAACTTCTTGACCGTCATATTACAGATCCAAGCAAATCTACTGGACATACAACTCAGAGTACGCTCCTAACTAAGACCGCATTAGTCTCCAATTCTTAAAATTATTCCTTAGTACATTTGGGGGAAGTGATAGACTGCTGGTATTAAGGAATCATTTTCTTCCAAGAACTACGCATCTTTATAAAAGATGAAGGAGGTATGACCAGTATCAACCCACATTTCCTACGTGCACATACATATCTCTTCTTGCACTGCCAACCCTCCACACACACACACACATTCACGCGCGCGCACACACACACGCACACCCCAGGAGCCTTTGTCCAGATCTTGCTGTGTCATCCTAAACCAGTGGCCTCAGCAACCCCAGACATTTTCCTGCAGGCCACTGTACACTCTGGACCAAAGTGCTGGCCATCAGACCTGCAGCTCTCATGTCACTGTGGCCCTTCCTTGCTGGCCGAAGAACGGAAACTGAGTGAGCTGGCAGGTGATTTGTTAGGCTAATTAGACAGGCGCTGCCTGGTGCCAGAAAGTCTTTCCTTGAACAAAGCTGTACGTCCCTGGAGAGTGACCAGATGCATTTCTGAGGCCAGTGAGAAGCTGGCTGGTCCCCCCTGACCACTCTAACTTACATGACAGTCTTCTGATGGACGCCCTCCGTGTATATACACCTCAGAGTCAGAGACGGCTCAGAAGGGTAGCAAAATAAAAATGAAATATAAGTAAGAACTGCAGCCATCAGTTTTAGGGTGGTTACAGATAGGCTGCCAGGTACAAGCCAGGCTCAAGGGATCTGAGATCTTCAAAGATGGATTTGGAGAGCTGCAGTTCTGGGACCCAGGGTGGCTAGACTGTTGCCCACCTGCTGCACTGCCACTCCCGAATCATCTGGTGGTGTCACCTACTGGCTCCTCTCTCTGTCTGCCTGCTTCATTTCTGGGACTATGAGGCCTGCTCATCTAGCTGGGTATAAATCTCCCTCAGCTTACACATGCTGAATCATAAAAATCCCACTAAAATGTCTGCTACACTGTGGAATCGAGTCGAATCTCACGCCCAGGAGCAGCTTTTAGAGATCATCTTTGAGTTGGTCCAAAGTGTGTTAAAGGTACCACCCCCTCTTCGGCAACTTCCCTTTTGCTCACCAACTATAATCAGTATTAAATCCCAGTGTCTACCCTGGTGAATCACAAACAATGCACACAGGCACCTGCCTTCCCTGCCCTTCTTGCTGCCCCCAGGGCTCCTCACGTCTAGGAAAGTTTCATATACGTGCGTTTTCCATAAGGTGCTGATGAGAGATAACAGCTCATCCTGTTATTTCTGCATGGAGTATTTCCATTTTAGAAGAGCACCGCTCAGGGCTTGGATTAAGAAGACACAAGACACAAGAAGACACAAGACACAAAATTTAAAGACCCCAAGAGTGAGCCTTTCCTTAAAGTCTACACCCTGGGGGCCTCACCTGCCTCACTCTAGTGCCTGCTCTGGTAGCACCGCAGGAGAGGAAGACGTCTGACGGGTAGAGAAGTTGGTTTAGGAAGAGTCTTTCTTGCAGTTTTGAAATCCACGTCCCCTCCCCTGGAAGAAGGGAGAAGGCGGGAGCTACTCCTGCACCCTGACACCCAGATATGACAGGCTCTGCTGGAGGATGTCAACGTCACCAAACAGGTAAAAGCCCAATGTAACAGCCAGTCAAACACATAATGGTCTCTGGGCCCCAGCCTGGTCCTCAGTCCTTTGACTGTGGATCCTAAAGACACCCTTGGGACATCAAATACAGATACAGAGACTCCTCCCTTGAATTCTGTCCTGGAAACACAACTTACTCAGTTCAGTGAGGATGGGGATCCTTCGGTACTTTGACTTCCCGGGATAGTCACTGAAGCACCGAGTACACCCTGTAGACACAGACAGCAACAGGGAGGGATGAGATGGACAGATGCAAACGAAGTGGCTGCGACACAGACACGGACGCGGAAGCACACCGTGGCGCTTGAGGCTTTATCTTAGTAAAGTGACTCTCACGCCCACATCCCAAATATTTCTCTATATTTAGAAAAAAAATGGCCTCAGCCTCTCCTTTCCAGAAGTTTGAGGTGTGTGTGGTGTGTGTGTGGTGTGTGTGTGTGTGTGTGGTGTGTGTGTGTGTGTGTGCGGTGTGTGTGTGTGCGGTGTGTGTGTAGGATGTTTTCTAAATGGCACCTCAAGTGAATTACAAAAAGGGTGACGTTCTCCCTGTAGTTGCTTATCGGCAGCCTAAGTTACATCCAATCGTCTACCGACTGGGAGTGCCGGGTGACGGCTCAGGCAGGCAGTGCCTCAAACTACATGCACTTGCTTGTAGAACCTTCAGGAAACTGAATAAACAGGAGGTGCTGCCCCAGGAGAGCCTGTGGAGGCACAGCGACTGGATTACTGGCTCCTGGTGCTTCTGCCTCTTGGAGATCCTCTCTGGGCTGAGGGTTTCTTTCTTCTTCAGCAAGATTGTCTCTGCCTCCCAACTCTGGCTGGCCTCCCCAACCCCTAATGTCTTGGAAGTTCCTTAAAGACTAGGGTGGGAGGTCATGGGGCCTCTGTCTTCACATTCAGCTCCTGCCTTAGGAGGTGAGGCCCTTCATCTCCCTCTGTGAGCCTCGAATCCCAAAGAGATTCCATGCCCGGCTCTGGTCTGGAACACAGCCCTAGCATGCGCGGACAGGTGAGGAAACCTGTCCAAAACCTGTTTTGAACCTGTTCAAAAACAAGGATGACCCCAGAGTTTTGGTCTCCAAGTTAAACACCCCCGGAAAAGGTAAAGAAAGAAAAGGGAAAAGAGAAAGAGGAAACTAGGATCCTGATGAAAAAAAAAACAACCAAACCAAACCAAACACATGATGATCTCATCAAAAGTTGTGCTTTAAAACTACTGGTTACCTTTCTTGAACTTTTCTGAGAATTCTATGTATGTAACAGGGAAATAATACTGTGAAAGTTAACATTCTGCTTGTCATTCAGATTCTCTGCTGCCTTCAAGAAGGTGAAATATGTGGAGGGTCTTTTGTTTCCCAAGCCAGGTTAAGTGGTAGGGGAGGGTGGGTGAGATGAGCGAGTGGGTCAGACAGACAGCCTGAGAGACAGACAAAGGGACGGGGGTGGGGAAACTGGCCACTGAGATGGGGACGGGGGAAAGAGGAGATCCAAAGGGAGGTTTTGTTCCCAGAGAGAATGCTATGCTCTACAATGTAGTAAGTTCCCTACATACAGGCAAGTTTCACTCCGAGAGCATGTTCGTAAGTCCAATTTGTTTGTTAAGTCCAACAAAGTTAGCCTAGGTACGCAGCTAACACAATCAGCTATATAGTACCGTACTGTAGTAGGTTTATAATACTTTTCACACAGATAATACATAAAAAAACACAGAAAATAAAGAAATCCTTTTTTATCTTCCAGTACAGTACCTTGAAAAGTACAGTAGTACAGTACAACAGCTGGCACACAGGGGCTGGCATCGAGTGAACAGGCAAGAAGAGCTACTGACAGGAGAAGGGAGAGGAGGTGGGAGATGGTAGACCTGAAGGATCGTCAGCAATAGGAGACGGAGGGCGAGCTGCCATTTCCCTCATGCCTGACGCGGATGGCACGGGATCTGGCTCCTTGCTGGAACCAGATGCACGTTCGCATCTTTGGACGTTTTCAACTTGAAGGTGCGCATGTAGGCGCCTTCCTGTATTTATCACCTCTCCCATCTCCCAAGAAACTTTCCATAAAAGTGCCACTTCTCGTTCACGCAGAGTACAGCTGAATACATTTCCGATTGCCACTAAAATTCTGAGTCATGCTTCCAGGTAGCTTCACGGTAAACACGGAAGCGCCACAGGAGGAGCCCAACACGTGTAGTTTACAGTTAGAACTAGAAGTGGCCTTAGGACTTTAGCAAAACCCTTTAGCTTCAGGTGAGGAAACAGAGGCCCCGGGGGCTAACCTCGTCCACGCATCTATTGAAGAGGAGGGTTTGCGTGGTGGCTAGAGACCACATCTCCAAACTCACCGGGAAATCTTACTGATGATGGGATCTGAATACCTTCAGCTGTTTTTCCTGAACAAACTTCTGGGATTTTCATAACGCAGGAGACTTGGGGGAAATGACATTCTACTTTATTCTCAGAAACGTGCAAGATGCTTATCTGCTTTAGGTACCTTTCCTTCCTTCCTTCTTTCCATTCTCGTTTCCTTCCTTGCTATCCTCCCTCTACAAATCTTTAAAGCGTATCGACTCCAGACTAGGACTATGAACAGTCCCTGCCCTGGTGACATACCATATGTTGCAAATACAAAATGTTTTCAGATAGTGATGAGTACTGTGAAAAAACCCAACTTTTAGGGGCTAGTGAGTGACCTGGGGAGGTGGCCTTAGACAGAGTTTGAAGAGGCTTCTCTGACATTGGAATGTCATCCTGAGTGATGAGCAAAAGCCATCCAGACAGAGGGAATGGGATAAGGAACTTAAGGCAGGAAAGAGCCAGTATAAACAGACCGAAGGAGGAAGTTCAGGCTCCCTACTGGCCTGCAAGACCCTACATGATTTTCCTGCAATTGTCATGAGTCACCATTACAGGGTCTAAAGGAGGAAACTGCCATTATCCAATAAATATTTGTAAAAGATCCCTCGGGCTGCTGCGAGCTGGGAGGTAAGAATGACACCACCGTGCCCTCAAACCTGTGAATTAAGTCACGTTAGATCACCTTTGAAGATGACGAAACTGCCTCAGGGTCTACATGCTTTGCCCAAGGCTACATGGTTTGTAAAGGATGGATGGGTTTTCACACCCAAATTGGCACCAAGTTCAAAGCCCATGCCCATTCCCTTTATATATATTAAAATACATAAGGTTTGGTTGACAATTTCAATAAAATATTGAGATCAGTTTCCCTCAAAGGGGAAAATTCTCCTTTGAGCTGCACTTTCTGATTTCAGTTCCCTCTAATAACGGGCTTGGAATATCCTGACTTTCAGAGTCAAATGTTCTTATTGGATAGCGACAGGTTCACATCAGCTGATGTAACTGCATAAATATCTGCTCTGACACTGGCTGGAGGACAGCGACAGAATTTCTGCCTTAACTCCATCTTTTCTGGTAGAGCAACGGTTAATTTGAATATGTGTCAGATCATAGCCTGGGTACATTTTACTAATGTCAATATTTTTGCTACCTAGTAGTACACAGTATTATACCTGAAATTCTTCCAGGCTGGCAGGGTGCTATTATTAAGCAAAAGATTGCTTAATTGTAGATTACTACTGTACATTTAAATTTCAAGAGCATATTAAGTTGTCAGACTTAATTACTGTTATATGTTTAGATTATGGCACAGATTATTTAGTTCAGTACCTAGGTTTGCCAACCTGTCCTTGTGACGTGACAGGGCAGTAATTAGAGCATCAGTGAGAAACCTAAAGTTTTCCGTGGGGATGTCCAGGAGGCCTGGTCCTTTGGAGAGTCCTCCTTCTTGCTGTCCCCCCACCTCCAACATCCCTGGGTGAACCACTGTATGGAACAGCCTTGGTGGTCCTAGATGGATTCTACGTGTAACCTTGTCATGACCGTGAAGATGTGGGAGAGCCTGCTGAGTCCACACAAGGCTCAGCAGATATGTCAGAGTGACAGCTCTCAATTTTGGTCCTATTGACATATGGCACCTGTGCACTGTAGGATATTAGCAGCATCTCTGACTTCTACCCACTAGATGCCAATAGCATCCTGCCAAGTTGTGACAACCAAGGCTGTCTCCGGACATTGTCAGACAACCTCTGGGGTCAAAACCGCCCCTGGCTGAGAACCACTGTCTCTGAAGAAGGGACAGAAAATTGCTCAGCGTGGAAGATGTTTTCTCCCTCCTGGCAGAATTTCACAATCCTTTATACTGATAATTCTTGGAGGGGGGCATTCCCATTGCCACCTGCTTGGTATGCTGCAAGAGGAGTATTAGTATGAGATAGGAAGAATGGTTAAGAGAACCAAACAGGCTTCCCTGAGGGTTGGGAATTTCCACATGCAAACTCCAGGTAGATTCCTGTGATGCCGGAGTAATGGGTGAGGTTTCTGAGTGACAGTCCTTGGCTATTCCTATGTGCTCAGAATGTAACTTTACTGCTGCTTCCTGTGTTAGGTAGCACAGGAGAGCCTGTCTGGACCTCTATTTCCTGTCACACAAATGGGTACGATGACATCCACACAAGGAAAGGTGCCAGGTCTACACAATATGTTCTTCCCTAAACTTTCCCTTTTGCCGTTGGGGAGAGCACCTACTCACACTGCATGATGACTCAAATACTGTGACATTCTTTCATTTTCTCTTCCTTCTTCCCAACCCTTTTCCCCTCTCTCCTGTATTTCCTCCTACCAGTCCTGTCAGTTTAGCAGAGTATGTGACACATACAAAATCAGTGTATTCTTGTTGAATGAATAAATGAATAAGTGAAAGGATGGGAATCACCAGATATAAAGGAAACCAGAATTAAAATCATAGGTTTAGGGCTTCCCTGGTGGCGCAGTGGTTGAGAGTCCGCCTGCCGATGCAGGGGACACGGGTTCGTGCCCCGGTCCGGGAAGATCCCACATGCCGCATAGCGGCTTGGCCCGTGAGCCATGGCCGCTGAGCCTGTGCGTCCGGAGCCTGTGCTCTGCAATGGGAGAGGCCACAACAGTGAGAGGCCCGTGGACCGCAAAAAAAAAAAATCATAGGTTTATATCTTTTTAGCCTATACAGGATGTGAGATTTTAAAAAATGATAATAGGAAGGACAAGTCACCCAATGATTAGCTAGGTGGCTTACGACACGGTGTTGTCAGCTTACCCTCTGCTTTTACCCAGCGGGCAGTTTTCATTTCTACATTGATGATACTGCCTACACAGTGAATACTTTTCTGTCCAATTTTAGAAAGTTGCAAGCATGATGCAAACACACACACACACACACACACACACACACTCAACCCACACACAAATCTTGTGTAAATCTGAGTGACCCTAATTGCTAAGGACTGACATGCAGAACACAGAGGCGTTTTTATACATCTTCAGATTAGCTCAGCAGAATATGGCTCACACTTCCTCAGTCGGGATTTTCAATGCCCTTTGATATTCAGGAAGTGCTTTGCTATTATTATTATTTATTTATTTGCAAAAACCCCTGAAATCCTGGGTGCTGAGCGGTGTTTGGTTGTTTAGTGAGGGTCTGTGAAGTAGCTGGCTCACCCACCAAAGTTCACCCACCGAAGACTGGACTAGAATTTTTGTAGTCTAGTCCACAAATAGTGTGGTAGAATGTGTGCTTCAACCTCTCAATCACAAAACTAAGAATAGTAACTTGAACACCTACAGGACCCAATGAGAGCCGATTAACAATAATAACACCTGTTGTTAATGATAATAAAATACCAATGGCTATGCTCACTGATATCTGATTCATAACAATAACAGCACTTACAACTCCATGATCTTCTTTAAGATGGGAGAAAAACAGTGTTATGTGCATTCCATTTAGAAGATGGACATCATTTTTCATTTGACTAGGATTCCCAAGGACTCAACTGTCCACTAATTCTAGTACAGAATTCTCAGAGCTGGATGGGATTTTATAGGTCATTTGGCCCAACCTCTCCTCCTCTCCATCATTAAAATTTTTCAGAGAGGAGTTAATTCTTCCTGATCCCATTCTCTCTAGCCTCTTCCCGTCAGGGTATTGTTCTTACGTGGCTCTGAGGGTGTCTGGGCTGAGCAGCTAATCCGAAGTGATCTGACGTTCAGTGTGGCCATGATAGGCTCCGTGTCCACCAAGGTCGGGCTGCTGCATGACTTAGATGGGGAGGATAAGACAGCACACATGGAACACTCCTCTATGTTGACTGCATGGAGGTCCCCAGAATAGAGCGCAGATCCCTATTGAGAGAAAACCGGGTACATGGTGGTGGCTTTTTGTGGATGATGCAAGTTTTTGAGCCAAAGCCTCCACTGACTTGGTTTTAAGACTTAGTTACTTGATATCTGACACTTTTATCCTTATCGTTCATGAATATCTGAGCGTGACTAAATTTTGCAGATCCCTTCTGAGAGCAAGTCTGGATGGGACGAAGTGGAGTGGAGAGAGCGGAGCCTAAACCCACTGAGGTGACTCAAGTGGAAGAAAAGAATCAGAGTAAGGGTAGCAGTGGTGAGGGAAAAACATCACAGAAGGTCCAGATCTAAAAGCCAATTCTGGGGCCTCCCTGGTGGCGCAGTGGTTGAGAGTCCACCTGCCGATGCAGGGGACGCGGGTTCGTGCCCCGGTCCGGGAGGATCCCACATGCCGCGGAGCGGCTGGGCCCGTGAGCCATGGCCGCTGAGCCTGCGCGTCCGGAGCCTGTGCTCCGCAAGGGGAGAGGCCACAACAGTGAGAGGCCCGCGTACCGCAAAAAAATAAATAAATAAATAAAAGCCAATTCTGCGTCCTCACAGTTTTGCTTGCAGGTGACTGCATTTGTACCCTGGATTAATTAGCAAAGTGGCAGCTGCTTCTTTTCTTTGGTGGAGAAACAGGGATAGAGCTGGTCCCACCATCGGGTGGCTGAGATGCTAACACTGGCGATTTCTAACACTAGCTGGATCTGGAGGCTCCTGGTCATTTTCTTTCCTCCTTTGCTATGGACTAAAGTAAGCGGTGGTGCGGGGACATTTATGGTGACATTTAAAAAAAAAACAAATACAATTTGTTTCTTGAGACAACCGTTTTTGAAGAATATTCCTAATCTGTTGCTAGCATTATTTCTTGAAAAATCAAAAGTTTTGGTGCGTTTCACACTGCATATATATATTAATCCACGGAAATGGTGGCATATAATGAGATACAGCCCTGTGAAGGTTCAGAGCAAATACAATTACAACCACAATGCCACATATGCATAATGGATCCATTCCTCAGAATTCCTCCTTTTCATACATCTGTCAAGGACCACGTGGCATTATGTGTTCCATAAAAGGCGAGTCTCCAGAAAAGATGAGAAAGTTAGAGCACAAAGGCTGGCTGGTATCAGCTTAGGCTTAGCCATTAGGTCAGAATCGGATTTAGAAATGCAAAGAAACTCTATTACATACAGACCATAAACATGGTTAGTGACATAAAACATGAAATATGTCTGGATTTAAATCCTAGTCCTGCTACTTACCTGCCGTGTAAACTTGGACGGGTTGCTTACTCTCTCTGTGCCTAAAGTTCAGCATCTTTAAAATTTATACCATGGGGTTATTTGGAGGGTTAAATGAGTTAATACGTGCAAAATGCTTAGAACAGTTTCTGGTACCAGGTATAACTGCGAGCTACTACTGATTTATTATTATTATTATCATTATTAATCCTAGTACTGTTAGTATTATTATCATTATAAATATTCACTATCCCTTACTGTGACACTTACAGGCAGAATGTATATCTGGGGAAAATTCCGGAGAAATCGCCATTCTCTCTGCAGGTAATCCAGAGACCCAACGAACACAATGTCCTTCAGCTCCTGACGGGTATAGCTGCTAGCTCTCAATGGCATTACAAAATTCCGAAGCCCCATCAGTGTTGAGTGGGCATCTCCAAAGACACACGCTACAATGTGGTTCCGAAACTCATGTTTTGACTTCTCAGTTCGATTCTAAGTATAAGCAGGCCAGAGTCTGGTCATTTTTAGAAACAAGATGAGAGTCCTTTAAAGAGGGCTCCTTCCCCACATCCCAACTCTTCTTGGTATTTACATTCACACTAGCACTTTCATAAGGAAGATCGGATTTTGCAAATTACTCATAAAAAGCATGGAACTTATCCACTATGGGACAATTAAACTATGTATCTTTTCCGGGAGTTCCTTCTTAGTTCTCTTTTTCCAGTTCTCTGTTAGCCTGGAGTGCCTCAGTGCAAACGCAGATCGGCATCATTGAAATCATGAAATCATTGAACCAAATGGGGAAAACAGCTCTCATTTTCATTATATGTTTTTAGCCTCGTATGTGCTACAGGACGACTCACTGAAAAACGAAAACATTCCAAATCCCATTGCTAAACTTGTCTTCTAGCGAGCCCTGAAAAACCCCCAGCCGTACAACATGCTGCAGATTTCAGCGGATTTTCATACATATGAAAATATACATATTAGCATGAACCATATGAAACTGCCTTTTTTCTGGGTCAAAAATGGTTGAATATTGGCAATTTCATATGGCCTCACCTACTATACTGCCCAGATTCAATAGATTCCAGAGTTGAGGAAATTTATCATGAAAAGTGCACAAAATAAATGTGAAGGTTACAAAAGTTCCATTTGACCCCAAACATTTCAATATGTCTCATACTCTTATCAGCATGGCCAATTTTTAACATCTCCCCTATACTTTTAAGTTGAAGACAAAATAATATACGTGACGGATATTTAGATAAGGTTTCCCCACATTCATAGAGACTTTTAAAAACAATAAGTGTAACTTTAGAGAAAGGGATGATAGTCCTGTAGGAGACTTATTTTAAGTCTCTGTGATTGATTTCAGGGAATGAGTCAATATCTTACTCTCACGGTGCTGGGATAGGTAGAATAAGCACTGATTTTGTATTCTGGTAGTCAATAGCGTATGACCATAAACAAACTAGTTAACCTCACTGACCCCTAATTTCTTTGTTTAAATGGTTTAAAAATAAATAAAAGTTAATTCTGTTGTGGAAATTAAATAATATATTGAAAGTTCAGCGCTCAGCTCCTTAACTGTTGTTCAGTAACTATTTAATCAAATCTGAATCTCACTGAATTCCTAGATTTTCAGAGGAGGACCCTTGGAAGCTGGTAGAGAACTTGTTAAATATATTTACAAGCACTTCCTGTTTGAGTGTGTTCTACCTTCCCGAGCACACGAAGATTCAGGATATTTCAAAGGGATGTATCATTCATCCTTATGCCAGTTTTTTGCTGGGTTAAAGGACAAGCTTCTATGAAACAGGGGCTGTTGAAATCTAACAGGATAAATAAGTCACATCTGACATCTCAACAATTAGAGTTTGTCCAATTAGCATAGACTGGGAAATTCCAAAGGGAATGGCCCTGTGGGAAACGAAGCTACTTGTCTGGAGAGCCTTGCCAGAGAGTGATATGAATCTTAACCAAATCTATTGAATAATTGTCTCTGGCTAATTCGATTAGTTTTAACTTGAATAATGAAGCCTCCAACAGTATTTAATGTAACAGGCCTGAAGTCCAGAAATTGCTCTTTTTAGTAGACCTAAACAATTAGGAACGAGATACATGGCAGAGTGCAATTAATGGGCACAGCTAGAGAGGCAATTTCTCCAAGGAACTGCAGCACAAAACTGTCTCCCAATTGAGAAAGATGGTGGCTTTTGGGGGGAAGGGGAGGATGCACTATTTGCTCCAAGTAACAAATCGACAACTTCCATTTGACTTTTCTGCAAACCAAACCAAGCTCAAAGTTGGTCCAAATTCTGTAATCTGGACATTTCTCCTCTACAGTCACAGTTTCAAAACTCTTAGGATTTCTTAAACTAGAAGCCCTTCTAAATTTATCAGAAGACTCAGCTGGTGTTCTGAACTATATTCCACATAGAGTTGCTCTATCACAGCAACCTGTCTGCGGGCTCAGTAAATAGGGTATAAGAAAATGTCTGCTATTGCCATCTCTTGGTCTCCTGGATGCTTCCATCTGCAACCCCCTCCCAACCTTTCTAAAGATTTCCCTCCCACTAGAAACATGTTTGCCTTCCTGCTCAACGGATGTTTCATTCAGAATAAGACATACTTGCTAAAATGGGGAGTTTCAGCAGCCCTAACAGTTTTCCAGTTGATATGACAGCTCTGACAATTTTGTACTTCTGATCAAACGATTGATCATGCTTTTGACAAAAACTGGAACATATTCTGTCAGGACATTGGCACTGAGCTACAAAATTGTGTGTGTGTGTGTGTGTGTGTGTGTGTTTAACAGAAAAAAGTGAACTACTTTTGGAAAGCAAGAAAAATACAAAATTATCCATTAGTCACAGTTGAACAAATTGTATAGGGTTCTTACAACATGCAGACATCTTTTATTAGTTTATTTTTAATTAAAAAACTCATCTTTTATTACTTAAATTTACCAGCTACTGCTTGCAAGGTAAACCACTGAGATCATCCTCGAGTTTCCAACTCTGGAAAATGAGAATAGATGGGGACCCATAATGCAGGTATCAGAGCCTGGGATGATATGCAAGGCTTTTTGCATCTTGGCTGCTGGCATCTCAGTGAGGTGAATTAGTCTGTCTCCTTAAGAGGACAGAGACAAGGACAGGATTCTAGCATCTGTAAAGATCCCCTCATGCTGTGTGGGGTGGGAGGACTGAGCATTTTGGAGACATACCCTTCGCTAATGGGTTTAAGTATAACCACCTTCAAGAAAAACTACTATAGAAAATCCAAACTTTAAAAACGAATTAAGGGAATTTTTATTTAATTAAAAAAAGAAAGACCACAGAGTTCTTGTGAATAGTCTGTTCCCCGGGTGCACTGAAATCAATTAGATTTACTAGCAAAACAGCAAAGTTTCAGGAGAACATTATTCTGAATAACTGACTCAGCTAAACTATTAAAGGAGGGGAAAGTAGTTGAAGAATCTGATCTAATTATTTAAAATCCCGGCATCGTATTACCCACATGGCCTTTGCCAAACGCCACATCTGTTATTCTGCGTACATTCACGTGGCTCATGAGGTATGTTTTTCCTTCAAAATTCACCGTTTACAAAGAGAAAGGGCACGTGCTTATGACTAGTGGAAGGACATCATCTACCCTAAAAGGAGCTTTATTTTACCTGAGATTTGGTACAAGATCACCTACCAGAATCATTTTGTCCAAAGGGGTGGCTTTGCACCAGTGAAACATGCCACTGCTATCGAGGTGGTCAGACTCTCGCTCCATTTCGTATAGAAAAGCCCTAGATACGGAGAATGTAGAAAGTTAGCCTGGGAACACTTGGGGCTCTGGTGTAACAAAGCATGATGTCAAACTCACTGGAGCCTCAAACCCGAAGTGAAGAATAACATAAGGAAGATGACCTCGGGTCTATGAGACCCCCAAATAGAGATGCATGTCTGAATGTCTTCACAGCTGAAGACATACTAAGCACTTTGGGCAAAAGCCATCAAGAATTGTGTGTGTGTGCGTACGTGTGTGTGTGTATGTTTAACAGACACACCAGTCTCTCTTTCTAACTTAGATTAACTGCCTTGAGGGTGGTCACTTCTGCTCTTAATTTTGCTACCGTGCTGATGCTACTGCTGCTTGGGAGAAATCACGAGAGGTGTTTTGCGCACCTGAATACAGAACTTAAAAGGCCGTGAGATCGAATCATGAGTGGTATACCTCTCTCCGTAACCTGTTTTCCTCTTGTCTCCTTTCCATATCTTTTCTTATGGGTCTCTTTTGAAACATCCTTACTTATTAAATGCAGCTTGCATCCTTTACAGCTTCCATCACCAGCCTTCATTTGACTAAAATTTGCTCAAACCTTGGTCTAAGTCTCGGCAAAGCCGTCCATGTAATCACCCTACATTGCCATCAGGCACAATGCTTGTCATGTCACGTATTCAACCACCAAAAGGGTTTGAGGAGCTTTTGAAAAACCCCACTCCCATCCCAAGGAATATATATGTGCTTGTGAGAGAAGAAAGGAAACACTTCAAGAATCACAGAGAGGTTTGGGTTAGAAAGGACCTGTTCAAGTCGAGAGAATCCAGGCATAGACTGCAGAAACAACCTCAAATCTCAAGGGCTTAACCCAACACAGGTTATTTCTCACCCACACTATGTATTTTACTGAGGTGAACAGGTATCTCTGCTCTACACAGCCATTCAGAGTCTTAGGGGGACAGAGGCTCTACCATCTTAAAGGTACACCCCCTGGAACATGCATCCCCCTTGGTCATTAAGGCAAGAGAAGAGAGAGAGATGAGCCCAGGCATTTAACTGCCTTGGCCCAAATCGACAAGTCATTGCACCTCACATTTCATTGGCCAGAACGAGTCACATGGCTCACACTTCATTGGCCAGAACGAGTCACATGGCTCACATTTCATTGGCCAGAATAAGTCACACATGGCTCACATTTCATTGGCCAGAACCAGTCACATGGCTCACATTTCATTGGCCAGAATGAGTCACATGGCTCCTGCTCACTTTACAGGGCTGAGGAACATGGGAAGCATCTGAAATATCTGCTGAGCATTTCTGTCTCTTTCAGAGACTTTAAAGAACACCCCTTAGTTTACGGATAAAAGTCAAAGAGCTAACAGACTGTAAAGCTGACACTTGAATATAATGCTGAGGTTGAGATTACTGGTGCTCACAATGTCCAATTTTCCTTTCCTGCCTCAGCAGATGGGTGGGTTAGGTGGGGCCACGTGATTCATTCTGGCCAATGACATGTGAGAAGTGGTGGCTGATGTAGGGAGAAGCCCTCACGTGATTCTTCAGGCTCCCTCCCAACCTGCTGCAGAAATGGCCAGCCTGAGTACATGAGTGACTGCGTGGAGCCGAGTCCCTGCCTCCTTGGCCTGCGCTGGGCATGTAACGTGAACACGAAGGACACTGTTGTTGCGCTAAGCCACTGAGGTTTCACGGTTGCTCCCACAGCATTAGTCTGCCCTATCCTAATACAAATACCTTTTCCAAAATGCACGTTCCATAGTATTAGCAGCTGGAGAAGTCCCGAGGAAATGATTTCTGTAAGCAAATAAATTTTTAGAGAAGTATCCCCTCTTTGAAATTCACCCCACAGCTTAGCATATCAAAGGTTCTGAAAAGTCTTGCAAAAGAGATATCCTTTAAAATTTGTATAATCCAGTGTTTTTTGCACACTTCTTTGATCACAAAAACTTTTACTATTTACTTAGGTACTTACTACTTAAAAACATCTGTTACTACGCCTTGAAATGCCTTTTCTGATGTACTGTACTATGTCACACTATAGGTTCAGTCCCGGTAACCAGTAGCTTATGACAGCATTCTCCTGTGAGATTTTACTATACATCCTGGGACTAATACGACCTATTGTTCTTTGTGCTGAAGGGTTAGGGGTTTTCCCTGTTAATTAATACAGCTTGTTATTCAACACCTGGTTCAAAGACTCAGCTCCAACGTATTTTGCTCTCTTTAACCAGGTTAGTTTCTAAACTACTATCTGATGTCATGCTTTTTCAGACAAAGGAACTTAAACTTAGATCAACATCAGACCTAAACTAATGGGATAGAGAGAGGACCCAGACAGAGAAGCTGGGGTGGGGGACTTGAGGCACTGGAGAAGGGTTTAGAAAAGTAGAGAGGCTAACTGCTAACGAGATCAGTCAAGGACTAGGAGCAATCCCTTATTCTCCTCTCCATTGGAGACCTACCTACAAAGTTAGTGGATTCTAGTCGTCTACCTAGGCAGAAGATGTTGTAAAGTTAAATCTCAAGGTCAGCTTGACCAAAATGAGGTATCTTGCTAATTCAAATTCACAGCTTTTGGTGGTTTAAATATCCATAAGTCATGAGTCCCAACTCAGCATCCTAAAAGCCACACAGGCTCTCTTAATGGTGATGGCTAGACAGGACCACGGTGTTGGCTTTATGCCAAGCTTGTTAAAGGGAGCACACCAAGACCCTAGTCTGGTTTTGATTTTTATCAGGATTTGGAGAATTGGCTGTGTTACTCATTCATAGCAGCTTGTTGCTCTCCATGCGTAGTTTCCTAGACACCATCCCTCAGGTGTTGATATAATATACCCAAGCTACCTTCAGGAGGTGGCTTCCTGCTCTCTGCCCTCAGTGCCCCTGTCTACAATAACTTCCCCTACTTTTCTTCTGGTCACTTTCTTCAGCTCTTTTGCCACTTCTTCTAATGCTTCCTTTCCCCGCGCCCACCCCCCATAATGAATAAAGAGTCCTTGGTCTGGAGATGAAAGGCCCTTTTGGCAGATAGAAGATGATCTTCTCCCAAGCACATTTAACTTGACCCAGAGTAGCAAATAAATCACTGTACACTTTTCTATCATAATAAAAAGCATGATCTATGTAGCCAAGATGTCACAGAAAACATCTTTCTTCATTCTGATGTTATGGAAAACAGATATGCCTTAGAGGAAACACCTGCTGGAGACCTGCATTAAAGAAAAGGCTGGAGGAGACCCACTTCATCATAAAGGCATCCATCCAGTGTCCTTGCTAAAGCAAAACCTGATGCGATTCAGCTCACCATCCCTTAACTAAAGCTCCCTTCTGCCATATGCCTTGCAAATGACATGATTCTTTCAGAAATATACTCCCCTAGAGAGACTAATAAATCATCTATGAGAATGTGCAGTACTAGCAGTCTTAGAACTTGGAAACAAGGATTGTATCATAAAGGCTGACTCTATTGGAGGGAAAGGTAGCCACAGGGCACCATCCAGGTCATTCAGGGCAAAGAAGAAGAGCCACATCTTGACCACAGGGAGAAGCCTCTTGGGTGAGGGGGTCTTTCTGTGTAAGACAGGCTGGGAGAAATAAGGTGGGAGTTATCAGAGAGTGCCCTCAGCAGGACATGCTTGGGGTGATGGTGGGGTTGGTTCACTAGTCACAAGATAGGCTTCTTACTGTACGAGCAAAGTGTGGTACCTTCCCTGGGAGAACCGAGGTGGTAACGGACCCTGAAATGTCCTCAGTCAGGTCTTGCCTTCCACCTTTGGAAGCCGAGAGGCTGAGTGTGCTGGGTGAGGACCTGTGGATGTGCAGAGCCATATGTGAAGGAAGCCGCCAGCCTTCTTTGCTGACAACTGCCTTCTTCAGGCTGCTTTGATATTCATGAAGCAAATGTCTTGTGAGCACAAGCTTGGACATAGCTCAGCTAAGGAAGGCAGGCTCCTTTCCTCTCTGTTTTCTGGAACCATTCTGAAGAGAACTTCTATTCCTCCTGTGCCCATAGCAACTTATCTTGTATGAATCCTATCAGTTAAAGGAAAATATAAATGAAGCACCATGTGCCTTTTGTTTCCAATGGCGGCACCCGATGAGACACAGATCCAGCCATGCAGGGAAACCGCCATTAAGAAGGTGGGGGGTAGGTATCAGTGCCAGGTCAGGAAGCGTGATCTCCTAGAGTGTAAGTCTGCTTCCTTATTTCCTCCAACAAACAGACTTGACTCAGATGATTCTTGAAAATGATCCGTCAATGCATGGGACCCTCCCTTTCACAATATCCATTAGAAAGCTCCAAAAGCACTGACAGTTCCTTTTTTTTTGTCTTGCAGGTCTCATTTTTGGATGTGTTAGGAAACCCTGGCGCGTGACCATTCCATCTGAAACCTCTTTAAAACTCCACAGGTGGCTTGTAAATTCTTAGGAGAGAGTTTTCGGGCCTGGATGCAGAACAATATATTTTTTGCTCCAGACTTGAGGTGCATAAAAACAATATGTTTCATCAAGTCTTAGCACAGAGAGAAGGACAAGTCCCTCGGCTGAGCGCTGGGGAGGAGAGGAGGGATGTGTGCTTGTTTCCAGGAGTTTCAGTGCCCTTCTTGGTCCAGTCTTTGGAAAAATCCCTTGCCGCTGCCTCTTGAAAGCAGCCATCAAGTTCCCGCCAAAAATGGAGGGAAAATTCTCAGTCCCAGGATGCCTTTGGTGCTGCTGAGGATTCTGTATCTTGCAGGCTACAACTGCCTTCTCCCCAGGGACTTTGGCACAGGTAGTGACAAGGCTATGCAGTTCACACTTAACCTGGAAGTAGTCATTTATTGTCAATTCTGACTACCACCTTTTGTGTTCTGGGAAAGAGGAAATCACCTAAAATTTAGGAATGTGAGGGCACGCTGTATAATCTCTGCTTCCCCCCACCTCTCTCTCAGACTTACACACACACACACACACCTCTATATACATAACACACATATACACACACCTCTATACACATACACACACGCTATAGTCAAACTTCAGAATATGAGTCTTTATGGTCATATTATGATTTCATTTTTCTGGGTTTCACCGGATGCCGCTTACTCATTACAAAGCATTATTTTTACTTTGGAGGGAAACATAAGGCGTAAAAATGTGGATTATTTTTTGCAGCCCATTCGCCTAGGAACCTGGGCATGGCCAAGTGGAAAAGGGCTCCTGTGAGCGCTGAGAAGCCTCAAGACTAAGCAACCGGGGAAGGAGCTCAGGAGGGTGACGGGCACAACTCACTTTCCCTGTTAAAAAGGGCTCTGTGGGGGCTTCCCTGGTGGCGCAGTGGTTGGGGGTCCGCCTGCCGATGCAGGGGACACGGGTTTGTGCCCCGGTCCGGGAAGATCCCACATGCCGCGGAGCGGCTGGGCCCGTGAGCCATGGCCGCTGAGCCTGTGCATCCGGAGCCTGTGCTCCGCAACGGGAGAGGCCACAGCAGTGAGAGGCCCGCGTACAGCACAAAAAAAAGGCTCTGTGATCACGTCCTTTTTGATGAGAAGGGGAAAGGGAACACCAGGCTCTGCGTCTCCCACCCGCAGCTTGACCAGATCTCCTTGCTGAGACTCCTTTACTGGGTAAAAAGTGAGAAAGCCTGCCACAAAATCTCATGGGGCGTGACATACGTTGACAGCAGGCTGGTTATCTCCAAAGCTCCAAGCCCTCTTGGTAGTCATGTGGGAAACCTTAGGGAAGGAGGGGAATAAGAAACCTGGGGGTGGGAGGGATAAACTGGGAGGTTGGGATTGACATATACACACTACTATATATAACACAGATAACTAATAAGAACCTACTGTATAGCACAGGAACTCTACTCAGGACTCTGTAAATGGCCTATATAGGAACAGAATCTAAAAAAGAGTGGATATATGTATATGTATAATTGACTCACTTTGCTGTACAGCAGAAACTAATACAACATTGTAAATCAACTATACTCCAATAAAAATTAATTAAAAAAAAAAAAAAAGGAAACCCATTGTGGGGCAGCTAGGATAACCGACTCTGCTGGGTGGCTTAAGACTCTGGTGTTCCGGACAAGAGACTTCAGGACTAACACTGGTCACTCGACGGCCAGAATGGGGATACTTTTCCCTGATAATCTGAAAAGCTCCTAGAGAGAGAGGAAGAAGGGGGAAGGAAGAATAAAGCCTTGAAACGCTGTGCCCAGAACACCTTCCACACCTCCACGTTTATAGGTAATTCTGGCTGATGTTCAATGGAAGGAAAGACAGTTGGGTGGCTGGAGCCCTGGAGGTTTTACGACAAGAAGCTTCCAGCAAATTGTATCTTCCAGATTCCCTCTTGTTCCTGTCTCCTAATTCCTGGCATATACAACACCTTCCCTAAGTTATTGAGGAATTATTGACTTTAGTGGTAAAGAGTGTTGGTATGATTTTTTAAAAATCTGAAAATATTTTAAAAAAGAGAGGTGTTAAACTTCAGGACATCATTGTATTCAGTGTAATCTCATTTCAGTCTACACAGGAGAATGTAAACTGTGTTCTAGTGTAAACCAAATCAGCTGTGAGTAGGGTGCTCTGTTTGCCTTTAAATGCTGCTTTCCAGATGGAGTCTATCAAATCCATGGCCTCTGTTTTCCATGTTTACCATTTGAAATCTCCGCAAAGACATTTTTTCCACCCTCTTCCCTTAGAAGTTAGACCCGAGGTCAGAATGGCCCTGGCCCAGGTTAAGGCAAGAAGGGGAGGGTGTTTCCATTAGATAAACCCAGATCTGAGCTCACACGTGACATCTCTCTGCTCAGTTTTGCTTTATTTCTGATGGGTGTAAACTGACAGATTCTCTGCAGAGCGTATTCTGTGAAAGCATTCATGTAGGCATCTAAGAACTTAAAATTGTTACCAGACGGGAGATGGAGGAGAAAGATAAACAAGGACAATTTCCTCTTCCTCACCCATTCCGCAGATGGACCCTCATTTAAATCCCTTTATATTGATATTTTGTGGATATTGCATTTGGGATTTCCTACAATGTGAGGACAAATGAGACAATACCTGGAGCAGCAGCGACTTTAATAAAGGCTGGAGTCTGTGCCCTGGGCAGGGGAGCCCAGGGCACAGGGCAAGCCTCACCTCTCCTGGGAAAGAATTCCTCAGCCAGTCTTTTCAGCATGAGGTTGTATTTTCAGGTGCCCTTTCCAACACTTTCTAAATATCGAACGACACAGTGAACATAGAAGTTGATCTAAATGAAAAATATTTTCCTCCCTTAGACAATATGGGACACAATCTTCCCTGTTCAATGGACTAGGAGATGAACGATTAAGTCAGTTATTCCGATACTTTTGATCTTAAAAAACACATTACGTGAGACAAAAGCAAATTTCAGGCAAAGGACTATTACTTTTTGTGGGGAGATAACGGAAGTGGGAGATAGGAATTTGAAATATCTGAAAACTAGTTCATTTTTCATTGTATTGATATACTTTCTAAGGTTTTAAGGGATTGAGCCTGGGTCAGAGATTAGGGTGACAAAAATGCTTTCCTTATGCGGTGGGTTGAGAGGCTTGGCCTTGACAATTACTAATAAGGATACCCCCCCACCAAAGACACTAGGAGGGGAAAACATAGCATCCATCAGAATGTTAACAGGTGTGGATGTGCATGAGTGCCTGGGTGTGCGTGTGTGTGTGAGAGAGAGAAAGAGAAAGAGAGGGAAGGGTATCAAACCGAAAGGTACACAAACTGTGTAGAGGACATAATTCCAGGATACGTGGATACTGGAATTTTTTTTTTTTTCTGTTAAAAGGGTGTTATTTGTGAAGTCTTCTTATCCACATTCCTTAGTGTCTCTGAAATCCCTGGGGCTGAAGGTCAAAATGGAGACAAATTATTAGTATGCTGGTGATTACAGATTTTTGGAAACACTGGAAGGACCTAATGATGTGTCGAGGGCCACAGACTTTAAAAACTTCCCCACATCTGGAAGCCATCTCTGGAGGGAAGCCTATGGAATAAAGGCATTCTGGGTGCTACAGCACTGTCCTTAGCACCCGTGACCTGTCAAGCAGCAACGGAGAGAATGGAGATGGACGCCACTTGGAATCAGTTGTGACACGGAGCCCTCCTCCCCTGCTATGTGTTACAAGATGGTTATTTTTAAAAAGTGGCCTGCCTTGATTAAAGGTGAAAAGTTAGAATTAGTGGTCTCTGGTGGGAGGGAAATGGTTGTGGTTAGTGTTCTTTAACAAGAAGAAGTGATTAAAGTTGGGCTGTTTTTAGGGGTGAAAGGTAAGAGTTGGGGTTTTTAGGTGGGAGACAGGAGTCACAGGGTGAGAGGGAAGGAAGGTCTCGAGCACTGTTACTGAGATGTCCCCTGTGTTTTAGGTCTTTACATTAAAGATGAATGAGAACAACGGGAAAGGAGGAGGATGCTCATACTGCCTTGTTCGCCTCTGAGATTAAGTTTCTGCAGCACATCAAGTACTTGACTTTTCGTATGTGTGACTACATGGGTGACATTCATTTCTGGATTTCTTGAAGCTGAGGTCTGTTGCATCAAGAAACCATCTGGAATGAGGTGTCATCTCACACCAGTCAGAATGGGCATCATCAAAGAATCTACAAACAAGAAATGCTGGAGAGGGTGTGGAGAAAAGGGAACCCTCTTGCACTGTTGGTGGGAATGTAAATTGATACAGCCACTATGGAGGTTCCTTTAAAAACTAAAAATAGAACTACCATATGACCCAGCAATCCCACTACTGGGCATATACCCTGAGAAAACCATAATTCAAAAAGAGTCATGTACCACAATGTTCATTGCAGCTCTATTTATAATAGCCAGGACATGGAAGCAACCTAAGTGTCCATCAACAGATGAATGGATAAAGAAGATGTGGCACATATATACAATGGAATATTACTCAGCCATAAAAAGAAACGAAATTGAGTCATTTGTAGTGAGGTGGATGGACCTAGAGACTGTCATACAGAGTGAAGTAAGTCAGAAAGAGAAAAACAAATACCGTATGCTAACACATGTATATGGAATCTAAAAAAAAAAAAAAAGGTCATGAAAAACCTAGGGGCAGGACGGGAATAAAGACGCAGACCTACTAGAGAATGGACTTGAGGACACGGGGAGGGGGAAGGGTAAGCTGGGACAAAGTGAGAGAGTGGCATGGACATATATACACTACCAAATGTCAAATAGATAGCTAGTGGGAAGCAGCCGCATAGCACAGGGAGATCAGCTTGGTGCTTTGTGACCACCTAGAGGGGTGGAATAGGGAGGGTGGGAGGGAGGGAGATGCATGAGGGAAGAGATATGGGGATATATGTATATGTATAGCTGATTCACTTTGTTATACAGCAGAAACTAACACACCATTGTAAAGCAATTATACTCCAATAAAGATGTTAAAAAAAAAAAAAGAAAAAAGAAGCCATCTGGATGCCCCACCACTTCCCCCTATTGCCTAAGGTCCAGAAAGATACTTTGGGGAGTCGTGCATTGCCTTCCCAAAATAGTCTACTTAGGTGCAGCCATTTATAGGAGGGAGAGAGGGAGAGAGGGAGAAAGGGAGAGAGGGAGAAAGGGAGAGAGGGAGAGAGGGAGAGAGGGAGAGAAGGAGAGAGAGAGAGAGGGAGAAAGGGAGAGAGAGAGTGAGAAAGAGAGTTTCTACAACCTTTCTGGGAACCTTCCTATAATTTAAAAATCACCACCAAACATACACACACCTAAATGTCTCCTGTCCCATGGAACCATGGTATATGCTGATAAGTGAGTTGCGGCTTGCATCTTTCTTGCTACGTCTCACAGCACAAACAAGATCACCCCATGGTCCACCACTAGTCACCCAGCAGGCAGAAGTGCATGCATGAAGAGGGCTTCATTGCCCTTGTAGACCAAATGGACGACTCAAAATAATGCATTGTCAAGGTTTTCAGCTAAGAAGCTCTGGCTTTTATAAACTAGAGTAAACTGGCATCTGTTTAGAATTATACGGATACTTAACACAAATATAAATAATATTTAACTTCCTGGTGGGTCATTTCTGGACTGTTTTGCAAGAATGCAAATTCTTTCTTATAATCTCTTTCTCTTCCCTATCAAAATATCCATGGAAAAAGATTCTAAGTTATGCACGAGCTCTCATCACTCTGTGAAAGTAAAAAAACTACATGTTTTGTGAAATCTTCTCTCAACCTCTTCAATTTGACCATCTGCCAGGAACCCATTCTCTTTTACTCAGGATTCTAGGGCAAAAGTCTAACAAAACCACAACAAATTTCAGATGTCTTGATTTTATTCAACTCTTTCTTTTATCTTCTATATTATTTTTTTAGTTTCAATGGGAACCTAAGATTATATAATTAAGGAGTCTATTGCACTTCACGGCAGTCTTTATTCACCTCTACTTTTCCAAGCTGTTCAACAGCCTTTTAATCTAAACTCAAAACTTTTAGTATGCGTTTGGGATGAGAATTAATGCCTTTGCGAACTTAACCTCTGCCTTTTATTTCCAGACATCTGATGTGATACTGGTCAACCTAACTATCTAGAACAGGATCAAAAATTTTTTCTGTGAAGGGCCAGGTAGTAAACATGTTAAGCTTGCGGGGCAAGACACAAACCCGATATTGTGTAGATATATAACAAGACCGAAAATAAATTTTCACAATTTCCCATTGATGATATTCAAAATATAGTCATAATCATAATAAATATATTTTCATATTACAGATCTAATGAAAAGAAATAAATTTTCAAAGGTATTTTGCTAAATTGGCATTCAAAGTTAGTGTTCTTACCATCAAAATCAATTGCAAATGTTCACATGTTAATGTTAATGAGATTTAATTCAAAGATTTATCATCTTTGCAAAAGTATGTTCACACACATAGGTACCACCAAATACTGACAGTGATCCATGAACATATGATTCTAGTTGAGTATATTCATCGCTTAGAAGACATCATTAGACTCTTCTCTCGATATCTGCCTTTAGCATGTCATTATACGGCAGATTAACCACTTGCAATGGAAGGATAGGTGGAAACTCCTCAACTGAACAGCTAAATGAACTTAAAATACAGAAATTTCCCTTGCACTTGCATCAAAGTCCAAACAAACAAACAAACACTACTGGAACTGAGATCAGAAAATACATCCATTGGAAATATGTATGGAAATAGTGATCACACCTTTTGTTTTAACTTCTGACATCATGGGAAATGTATAAAAGAGCATGACGTTTGCTGTGATTCAAAGAACAATAATTGCCATTTTAGTGACTTTATCATAAAATGAGTTTCATACATAAGCTGTTTTGTCTTTTAATTTTATGTTGATTTCATTAAGGAAAACAGTCAAACCTTCAGTGAATGCTAAGTTTTGAAGCCATTTAGTGTTCAATAAGTGATCAAGGGCAGATCTCATTCAGAAAAATTTCAGTCCTGACCCAGAGTTCAAAAAATGCCAATAAATCTTGACCACTACTAAGGTCTTAGATGGCTTTGCCATAGGGCAAGTCAGGATATTCAGCTTCTATTTCTGAAAGAATTCACAGCAATAACAATGGTGAAGTCCGTAAGAGCAAATGAAATTCACTGCTGATGCTACTGGCCCAATAACTCAGGATACATTAAAATATGTTCCACAAGATTCCAGCTGATGAAAAACACATACATTATATTCATACACGTAATGAATATACACAGTCGGCACACACCTTGCATTTCACAAGTTTTGTAAATTTGCCTGTGAATTTCTGCTCCACATATATTTTTACCACTATCAGTTGTAGTACATCTTAGTAGAGTCTACTTCATATTGTAATGAATTACTGTTGTCTCACCTTTTCTGAATATATTTTCATGTGGTAATTGTGCCATGCAGACCATTCACAGAGGCTAATTTTTCAGTTACTTCAAATTCAGCACTGGCTTCTTTAATAAACAACAATTAAACAGTATCAGTAACATTTATCAACTCATAATGAGCTAAGGGAAACCACTCAATATCATTTGCCTTATTTTTTAAATGACTACTGATACGGCTTCTAATGTCAACTATTCAAGCAACCATTTTTGCTGAAAGATTAATGGTATTGTAGTAAACAATTTCATTTTCTCTGGACACATGTGTTGACTGCTGCAATCAAATACAATGTAACTGGCTCACCATCAGAAAACGACTTCCCTTGCTTGGCTACCAAACGAGCCACTTATAAACAAACTTTGTTTGCAAATTCTGTTGTGATGAGATAGTCTTTTAAATTTTCCTAACTGTTGTAACAAGTGCTTTTGAATTAGGAATACTGTGATAAGTGCCTAATCTGATACTGTCAATGTATATTTCATTCATTTAGCACAGATATACTGTCACTGCAAATTCAACTGCTTCGCCATTGCAAGCCATTATATAAAAACAAGTGGTGGGCTGGGGATTTGGCCTGTAGCATGTAATTTTCTAGCCCCCTGATCTCGAACACACCCTGACATCATGGTAAATTTTTGCATGCACTAACTATAATTCTAACATGCTTGGTTTTTTGATTTGCAGATTAAAAGTGGCAAATTACAGTTGAAGAGAGGAGTTGCTGCAAAGAGATAGTTTTATACCAGCTCAAGTAATCACTGAAATTTTAATAGAAAGATAAAAAACAAAACTAGAAAAAGTAGCCATGGAGAAAAGCATTTGCAGATGGCAGTAAGGGCATCCAAAACTCCATTCTTTCATAAAAGCAACGAGAATACTGACAAAAATTCTCAAAATCAACTATTTCAGAACTCTGGAAATTAGCCAGATGCCTGAAGCAATCTGAGATGTGTTCAATTCAAGAAAAATGACAGAATCTTGATAAGAGGAGCAAGTTTTGTTGCATTTTAACTTGCCTATTCCCATCCCCCTCTCCCCAGCTCTACCGTAGCCTTGAAGTCCAAAGGCCTCAAAATCACAGTAGCCATGAAAACCAGCAGGCTAGCATCCACTGGAGAGGGAAGAATGGATTTGAACTTCCCCCAAAGCCCTATTCACACAAAATATCATTACTTAGCTTTATGGCAGCTCCCTGGAGACACCAATCACAGGACTTGTCTTTATTTGACCTGACTCCGAGCCTCCTCAGTGGGAATAGCAGGTTCCCCTGGGGAATTTTCCAAAAATGATGAGCAGCAATTGTTTAAAACTGCAGATACTTGAGGCAGAGATAACCGTGTGCCAAACAAGAGGCTAATCAAAATCCTTAAACAGAAAAGCTGGAGAATGAGAAGTCCATGGGGGTGGGGGGTTTGAAAAGCTTTTACTTATTCATTCTAGGAATCTAAAAGAAAACCACATGCATGTGAAAGGCTGTGCACCTGATACCCAGGAAACACCTGAGACATCCTTAATCCCTCGCATCTGGGTGACTTTGAGACTCTGCGCCAGAAGGAAGTAAAGGCTAAGGCAGAGCTGGAAACTGATGGAGTGTTTAAGGCATTCCCCAACGTGCACACAGAGCCCCTTGGCAGAGAGACCTACGGATTCAAGGCTTTTAAGTACTGTTAAAATGGCAACACTATCCAAACTGATCTGAAGTTTCAAATCAATCTCTAAGTTAGCTGTATTTTTTTTTTGGCAGAATTTGACAAACTGATTCTAAAATTAATATGGAAATTGAAGGGACCTAGAAAAACCAAACAATCTAGACAAAGAACAAAGTTGGGGAATCACACTTCCTGATTTCATAACTTACTACAAATTGCATTAATCAAGACAGTGTGCTACTTGCATAAAGATAGATATATAGATCAGTGGAACAGAATGGAGGCCAGATATAAACTCTTACTTTAATGGTCCATTCATTTTAACAAGGGTGCCAACATAATTCAGTGGGGAAAAGAATAGTATTTCCAACAGATACTGCTGGAACAACTGAATATCCACATGGAAAAGAAAGAAGTTGGACCTTTACCTTACATCTTCTATAAAAAATTAACTTAAATGGATCAAAGACTTAAATGTAAAAACCATAATTATTAAACTCTTAGAAGAACACAGGTATAAATCTTCAAAACCATGGATTAGGCAATGGTTTCTTAGATATAACACCAAAGAACACAGGCAGTAAAATAAAAAATAGACAATTTTGACGCCATCAAAATTAAAAACCTTTGTGGTTCAAAGGACTCCACAAAGAATGTAAAAAGACAGCTCATGGAATGTGAGAAAATATTTGCAAATAATACATCTGATAAAGAACTTGGTCAGGAAAAACAAATAACTCTTAGAATTCAACAAAAAAGAAAACCCAATTAAAAAATGGGTAAAAGGCTTGATAGTCATACAAATAACCAATAAGCACATAAAAAAATTCTCATCATTAGACATCAGGGAAATTCAAATAAAAACCACAATGAGGTATTACCACACCCACTAGGATGGGTATAATAAAAAAAACAGACAATAAAAAGTGTCAGAGAGGATGGAAAGACAGTAGAGCCCTTACACCTTGCTGGTGTAATTGCAAAATGGTGCATGAGCCTTGCAAAATAATTCAGCAGCTCCTCAAAATGCTTTGAATAGAGTTATCACATAAGCTAACAATTCTGCTCCTGGGTATATATCGAAGTGAACCGAAAACATGCATCTGTACTAAAACCTGCACATGAATGTCCATTGCAGCATTATTCATAATGGCCGAGGAAAGAAACAACCCAAATGTTTATCAACTAATGAAAGGGTAAACAAAATGCCCTAAAAAGGAATGAAGACTAGACATGCTACAACATGGATAAACCTAGAAACATTATGCTAAATAAAAGATGTCAGACACAAAAGGTCATATACTACATAATTCAATTTTTATGACATGTTCAGAACGGGAAAATCCATAGACAGAAAGTAGATTAGTGATTTTGGAGGATGTGGGAAGGGGTGAATGGTACCAAGTTTTTTCTGGGAGTGATGAACCTGTTCTGAACTTAGACGTGCCAGCTGCACAATTCTGTGACTATACTAAAAACCACTGTACTGAGTTGTATAGTAGGTGAATTATATCTCAGTAAGTTTTCATTATAAAAACAACAACGAAGTAGTCACAGAAGAGACAAGGCGAGGTATTCTATTGTCTTCCCGGAGGGTCAAATTCTCCTCCAATTCAATTAACTGTAACTGTACTGTGTATTATGACACATATAATTATCAACATCTGAATAATCTAGAAGAAGTTGAACTATAGTCAATACATCCTTCCATAAAGAATCAGGAAAAGGGCCTACTATGTTCCTAGGATTATTTCCATCTAAAATTATGGATGCTTAGATAAGTTCTAGGCAAAGCTATCCAGAATGATTTGTTCCAAGATTTTTGACTCGCTGAAGTTGAAAATATCTTGCAACTATTGTGAGTATCTCATATGACACTGAAATTTATAGACTATAAGAAGCTACCGACATTTCCTCTCTAAGGCTTACAGAGAACTTCCACATGTTTGATTGAGTTCCATGAGAACAGAGATCACATGTATGATCTAGCATCGAGCACAGTGTTTGGCACAATGCAATGATTGAGGACATCCACTGAATTCCCAATAAATATTTGTTGACTTACTGACTGGAGAATGAGTAGCTGATGGAAGCCATTGATTGTATCTCTAAACTTGGCCAGTTGTGTTGCCATATGTTACTGGTTTAAGATAGTTATCGTAAGTCCAGGCCATCTCTCCTACTATCAGGAAATTCAAAATCAAAAACAAAATTAAGCTTCCTTATAGCTTACACCTTCCATGATTTCAGGGAGATTCACCATCTATTTGTAGGTACATGGTAATTACAGCAAGATGTGTCCCTGTTACCCACAAACTGGGAAATAACAGGTGAATTTTAAAGTAATTAAAGCCACATGATGAATACCATAGGATACACATGAGAACAAACCTAGGGAATTATCTAAAGCTCCCAGATTTCTTGGGAAAAAAAGGATAGCAGGTTGAATGTGATTGTAATTTAAGTAATGAACTTAATAAATACTAGTTTCAAAGAAATGTTCTCTAAATAAACTCCCTTTCATCTAGGAAATGAAAAGCGTAAACTGTAAGCCAACATCACCTATCTGACCTCTTCCCACAGGAAAAGTTTCTCTTGTTGTTGGGCTCAAACTCATGTGGCAACAGGCTGGGAAGGTGGCTCTGATCCTGACATGCAAATGCAACAGGCTGTGATTAGTCTAAGAGTCCTTCAACCAAGTCGTTCTGCTCTAATTTCATGTTCTTCAGGCAAGTTCAGATGAGAGTCTGTTTTACCATAGGTGACATGTATCGAATGAGCACACGTGCAAGGCATTATACTTGGTGCTTCACATATATTATTGCTAATCCTCAGGGCAACTCTGCAATGACCTCATTTTCAGATGAGGAGAAGCTAGGTAACTTGATTAAGACCCTGTTGTTGCTCTGTGAATAAGGAGGGATGCACTGGCCACGCCAACATGAGCATTTAGGTTCTTATGTGGTTTTATCGTCAAGTAACATACGACTGCTTGGTTGGTACACATCTTTTCCTGGAGGGCAAATCAGAGGCTATCAAGCTGAAAAGCAGACTCTAATGTGTAGCAAATAACCAATATGAATACCATTCTACGAAAGGGCTTGAAAGCAAGCAAACATTGCCAACTTCTCCAACTTAAGTACTGATATGAACGTTTAGAAAGGCAGAAGTATTGGAAATTCCTTGAAAAAATGCATTTCTGTGGTATAATGAATTCACTGGAGAACAAATGGGATGTAACGCTATGTTTCAAAATAGATACAAATTTGATCTCATTTATAAGCAACCATTTAGCCTGAGTTTTGACGGGTAGGTAATGGCTTCTGTTTTTACCATCATTATAGTTTGGCCTTTTCCAGAAGGTCATTAGTTTGAATCATACAGTATATAGCTTTCTCAGACGGACTTCTTACACAAAATTTAAGATTCATTCATGTCTTTTGCACATGGGTAGCTCATTTTTTAAAGACTGCCGAATAAAATTCCATTCTGTGGATATAGCACAGTTTGTTATCAATTCACCTATTAAAGAACATCTTGGTTGCCTGCAGCTTTTTTGGTGATTCTGAATAAGCTGCTGTAACGTTCACATGCAGATTTTTGGGCGGACATAAATGTTCAAAGAAGTTGGGTTAACACTTCGGAGCCCAATTACTGAATTTTATGGTAAGACTATGTTTAGTTTTATAAGAAACCTCCTGTCTTCCAAAGTGACTGTGCCATTTTGCATTCCCACCATCAATGAATGAGAGTTCCTGTTGCTAGGCATCCTTGGGAGCAATTTATATTGTCAATTTTGTTGAATTTTTTCTAAATGAATAGGGAGGTAGTGGTACCTCACTGTTGTTTTAATTTGCAATTCTGTAATGACAAATGACTTGACCATCTTTTCATGTTTATTTTCCACCTGAACATCTTCTTTGGTGAGGTGTCCTTTTAGTTACTTTGCCCATGTTTTAATTGAATTGTATTCTTATTAAGTTTTAAGAGTTCTTTATTGTATTTATTCTTATTGAGTTTTAAGAGTTCTTTGTTTATTTAGTCCTTTATCAGATATGTGTTTTGCAAACATTGGCTTATCTTTTCATTTTCTTAAGAGTCTTTCGAAGAGCAGATGCTCTTGATTTTAATCAGTTCCAAATTATTGATATTACAATATATTTTCTGTATTCATCCACAAACCCAAGTTCATGTAGATGGTCTCCTATGTCTTCTATTGATAAAAGTTTTGTACTTTTGCATTTTTACATTTACATATATAATCCATTTTGAGCCAATTTTTGTTAAAGGTGTAATATCTACATCCATGTTGCTTTTTTTTTGTTTGCTTGTTTTCTTTTTGGCTTTGTGTGTGTGTGTGTGTGTGTGTGTGTGTGTGTGTGGATATACAGTGGTTCCATTACCTCTCCTTGAAAAGACTATCCTTCTTCACTTGAATTTCCTTTGCTCCTTTCTCAAACATCAATTGAACATATTTGTGTGGTCCTAATTTTGAACTTCATTATTTCTTCCACTGATTGATGTGTCTATCCTTTTATCAATACCATTATGTCTGATTAATGAAGGCTTATAGTAAATCTTGCAATTGGGGAGTATGAGTCCTCCAATGTTGTTCTTTTTTAGTATTGTGATGGCTATTCTAGATCTTTTATCTTTTCAAATAAACTTTAGAATCAGTTTGTCAGTATCTACAAAACAACTCACTGGAGGTTTGAGGTTGTGTCGCATCCACAGATCAAGTTGGAAAAAAATGACATCTTAATATATTGCGTCTTCCAACCTATGAATACAGAATATATCTGCAGTTTTTAGATCTTCTTTAATGTCTTTCATCAGAGCTTTGTTTCTTGTTTATAGATTTACACATATTTTGTAATAATTTATGCATAATATTTTGGTGCTATTGTAAGTGGTATTTAAAAATTTTTAAATTCCTGTTGTTTCTATATACCAGTGGCTGGTACATAGAAAAACAATTGACTTTTGTATCCTGTGGCTTTGCTATAATCACTTAATAGTTGCAGGTATATTTTTGTAGAATCTTTAGCATTTTTAGAGGCAATCATATCATCTGTGAAAAAAGATAATTTTATTTCTTCCTTTCCAACTGTACAACTTTTATTTTCCTTTTCTTGCCTTATTTCACTTACTAGGACATTCTGTGCTGTTAAATCAGAGTGAGGAAAGGGTGTATCTTTGCCTTGTTCCTAGAAATAGAAGTTTATGAATTGCATTGATTTTCAAGGAAGTACCTTCGGGCTTGTTGATTTTCCCTTTTGTCTTCCTGTTTTCATTTTAATTGATTTATCCTGTAATTTTATTACTACTTTTCTTCTTGCTTTAGGATTATATTTTTTTCTTAAGGGGGAAGAATCCAGTTTCTGACCATTAAGTATGATGTTACCTGTAGGTTTTTTGTAGATATTCTTTATCAAGCTGAGGAAGTTCCTCTCTTTTCCTAGTTTACTGAGATTTAAAAAAAAATGTATCATGAGTGAGTGTTGTATGTTGTCAAATGCTTTTTGTGCATCGACTGAAATGATCATATGATTTTTCTGCTTTAGTCTTTTGACGTGGTTGATTACATTGTTGATTTTCAGTGTTGAACCAGACTTGCACAGCTGGAATAAATCCTACATGGTCGTGGTTTATAATTCTTTTCGTACATTGTTGTATTTGAATTGCCTTTATTTTTTTGAAGATTTTTGCATTATGTTCCTGTGAGATACTGATCTATAGTTTTCCTTTCTTGTAATATATATATATCTGGTTTCGGTATTAGGGTAATGTGGGCCTTGAGTTAGGAAGTATACACTCTGCTTCTATTTTGTGAAAGAGATTGTGGAGAATTGGCATCACATCTTAAATATTTGGTCAAATTTACCAGTAAAAACTTTTAGGCTTGGTGCTGTGTGTGTGTGTGTGTGTGTGTGTGTGTGTGGTGGGGTGGGGGTGGGGGTTTAATCAATGAGTATCCAATGATCAATAAAAGTATATTTATTAAATTTGTTTAATAAATATAAGGCTAATTTGTTTAATAAATATAAGGCTATTCAGATAATTTTTTTTCTCTTTGTGTGAGTTTTGGTATTTCTTGCAAGGAATTGTTCCATATCATCTAAATTATGAAATTCTTTGCAGGGAGTTCATAGGATTCCTGAATTACCTTTTTAATGTCCATAGGTCAGTTTAGTCTGATCTTTATTTAGTCTGACTAGAAGTTTATAAATTGCATTGATATTTTCAAAGAACTACCTTTGCATTTTGTTCATTTTCTTTTGTTTTCCTGTTTTCATTTTTATTGATTTATCCCGTAATTTTACTATTACTTTTCTTCTGCTTGCCTTAGGATTAAATTTTTTCTTTCTCTAGTTTCTTAAGGTAGAATCTTAGATTATTGATTTTAGTTCTTTCCTCTTTTCTAATATATGCATTTAATGTGATAAATTTCCCTGTAGGCACTGCTTTTGCTGCACCCCACTAATTTTGATAATCTGTATTTTCATTTTTCTTTAGTTCAAAACGTTTTAAAGTTTCCTTTAGACTTCTTCTTGGATCTATGTGTTATTAAGAAGTTGTTTACTTACATGTATTTGGGAGATTTTCCAGCTCTCTTTCTGTTATTGATTTCTAGTTTAATTTCACTGTGTCTGAGAAATACTTTGTATGACTTCAATGCCTTTAAATTTGTTAGTGTATCTTCTATGGTCCAGAATGTAGTCCATTTTGTGCACTTAAGAATGTGCATTTTGCTGTTGCTGGAGTATTCTACAAATGTCAATTCGAACAAGTTGAGCGATAACTTGTTCAGATCTACTATATCCTTATTGATTTTCTGCTAACTTGATCAATTACTGAAAAGGGGGTCATGAAGTCTCCAACTTTGAGTGGATTTATCCACTTCCCCTTTGGGTTTTAACAATTTTTTGCTCCGTGTATTTCGATGCTCTGTTTTTAGGTACATAAACGTTTAGGATTGTTGTCTTAAAGGACTAACCTCTTCATTACTATGTAATGTCCCTCTTTATCCATGACAATTTTCCTCGTTTCAAATCTTCTTTGATTAAAATGAATACAGCTACTCAAGTTTTCTTTTTGATTAGGGTTAACACGGTTTATCATTCTCCATCTTTTCATTTTTAACCCATCCAAATATTTATGTTTAAGGTGGGTTTCTTATCGATAGTATATAATTGGGTTCTTTTTCTTTATCCACCCTGACAATATCTTTTATTTTATGTACATGACTCTCATTAAAAATTATTGATATAGTTGTATTGTCTAGCATGTTTGTAATTGTTTGCTATTTGTGGCATTTGTTCTTCTCCCACCCTTTTTTTCTGCCTTCTCTCGTTTTGAGCATTTTATAAGATTCCATTTTATCTCTTAGCATATTACTCACATTTTTCTTTAAAAAACAGGAGTTGCCTTCAAATTTGCAACATACATTTTTAACTAATCTAAGTCCATCTTAAAATAACACTGTGCTGCTTCCTGTGTAGTGTTGCTGCTTATAACAGTGTATCCCCAATTCCTCCCACTCATCTCTTATGACATTGTTATTCATTTCATGTATTTACATGCTATAATCACCCAATACAATTTTACTATTACTACTTTAAACAGTTATATTTTAGATCAATTAAGAATGAAGAAAAATAAAATATTTTATTTTCCCTTCATTTATTCCTTCTCTAATGCTCTTCTTTTCTTTATGTAGATCTGAGTTTCTGACCTATATCAATTTTCTTCTTCCTGAAAAGACCTTCTTACTTTCTTACCTTCTTTTGATTTTTCTTGCAGGGCAGGTCTTCTAGTGATGTAAATTCCCTAAGTTTTTGTCTGTCTGAGAAAGTATTTTTCCTTCACTTTTGAAGGACAACTTCACTGCATACAACATTTTAGGTTGATGCAATTTTTTTTCTTTCTTTCAATACTTTAAATATTTCACTCCACTCTCTTCTTTATTATAGTTTCTGACAAAAAGACCACTGTAATTCTTAACCTTGTTTATCCTGTTTTTTATTTCTCCTCTGGCTTCTTTCACAATTTTCTCTCTTTGTTGTTTTTTTTCAGCAGTTTGAATATGATATTCATAGTTTTAGATATTTTTGTATTTACTGTTCTTGGTATTCTCTGAACTTTCTGGATCTGTGATTTGTTGTCATTAATTTTGGAAAGTTCTCAGCCAATATTAACTTCAAATATTTCTTCTGCTCCATTCTCTCTTCTCTTCATACTCCAATTATGCATATATTACACATTTTGAATTTGTCCCATATATCTTCAACATAGTTCTGGGTTATTATTATTTTTTTTTCTTGCAGTACGCGGGCCTCTCACTGCTGTGGCCTCTCCCGTTGCGGAGCACAGGCTCCGGACGCGCAGGCTCAGCGGCCATGGCTCACGGGCCCAGCCGCTCCGTGGCATGTGGGATCCTCCCGGACCGGGGCACGAACCCATGTCCCCTGCATCGGCAGGCGGACTCCCAACCACTGCGCCACCAGGGAAGCCCTGGGTTATTTTTTTATCCTTCTTGTTTCTCTTCAATATCAGCTTGGGAATTTCTGATGACATATCTTCAAGCTTACGTATTCTTTCTTGTGCTTTGTCCAGTCCACAGGTGAGCCTATCATTTTTAAAATTTGTTACAGTGTTTTTAATTTCTAGCATTTCCTTTTGATTCTTCCTTAGAGATTCCATCTCTCTGCTTACGTTACTCGTTTGTTTTTCTGCATTGCCTATCTTTTTCTTTAGAGCCCTAAACATATTAATCATACTCATGTTATGTTCCCTAATAATTCCAAATTGATGGCTTATCTGAGTCTTATTCTAATACTTGCTTTGTCTCTTCATACAGTGTTTTTCCCTGCCTTTTAGCATGCTTTGTAATTTTTTTGGCAACGGGGTATGATGTATTAGATAATAGGAACTAAGGTAAACGGATCTGTAGTGTGAGGTTTTATGTCATTCTGGCTAGCAGCTGCACTATGTTTAACGTTTGATGTAGCTGTGGTTTCCTGAGGCTTCCAATTCCTCTAACGTCCTTGCTTTTGTCTCCTTGTCTTTGGATTTCTCAAAAACTCTTTCTTGAATAGTCCGTACCTTGCAGCTCTTTCAACTGTAATTCACTCTTGTTATATTGGAGCCCTGCTGGTATGGCAGTAATGTGTGGGAGAAGGGAAGGGGATGTAATTTTGTGATTAAATCTCAGTTTTTCAGTGGCTCTGTATCTTGGGGCTGTAATCTTTAAGCATCTCTACCTGTTCCCCTCAGGTGAGACAGGAAGGTGAGAGGGGGCTACAGTGGGAGAAACACCCTTCCCTCACCTGAGATAAGGCATTGGGAAACTCTTTTCTCCTGGAGAGTCAGTCTTTGTTACAGAGAACCCTCTGGGTGTATTTCAGTATAGTTACTCTTCCCCTCCTTCTGCCAGAGTTACTGAGGGAATTTTTCTTGCCTCTTCCGTATGAGAATTTGGTAGTATCCCTGGAGGTAAACCCCCCAAAGTGTGGCGGTCCCTCTGAGCCTCCAGCCCCAAGGAGGCTTTCACTCTTCACCTAGACCTCACTCAACCTCCAGGAATTAACAAAAATTACTATTTAAGTGTTCCTACCAGTTTATGGCTCTAGGGGCCTTTTCCCCAGGAAAGCAGAGCTCAGCTGTGACTCTCCAAATTTCAGGGTGATGGTTTGCCCTGAAACCTCAGTTCTCTGATGGGCGAAGAAAAGTCTTTAATTTTCCGTTTGTTGAATTTCTTCCTGTTGTAAGGACAGGAGTGATGAGTTCAAAGCCCTTTACATCTTGGAGCTGAGACTGGAGATGTGGCAATGTCTTTCCTCATTCTCTCTGATGCAAGTTTCAGGGTCTGGTTCCTCTGTGTCATGGAATCAGGCAGCTCAGTTTTCAACTATCATTCACATCTCAGCACATCCCATCTACCTGTCTAATCTGAGAACTCCCCCTTCAATAATTGAATATACTTTCCTTATTGGGCCATTATGATGTGATTTATGACATGAATGTAATTGTCAGGATTACTGTGGGTAATTAAAACATGAAGTGAATGCTGCCAGAGGCTTCAGTCACTCTCAGTGCCCTCATTAAAAATCAAGAGCTGACCAAATTATAAACAGACTGGTTTGCAGAAGTTCCCAGCAAAACCTAATTATGAAGCTTATCCTTATTCTATCCGAACTCACTCCATTAGTCATGCAAATTCTGAAAATGATTAAGTTATTTTATGTGCTGGAATCCTGGAATTAATAATAAAGAGGTGAGTAGCAGTAATTAGACATTACTATGAAACTTTATTATGTCAGGTCGCTCTGGGTCATACTGCACCTCTTCCTGACCCTGCACCCAATAATATAATACGTACGTACATACACATACATACACACACACACACACACACACATACACACACACTCACACCTATAAGATGGTTTAATGAATGACTTAATGGTTTTAGTTAATTTATGATAACTTTTTAAATGACAGCTAAAACCAGGGGAGAAGGCTTTGCAAATGCTGCATGAGTATTATTTTGGAATTGGTTAGAGAAAGAGATTTGGTGATTATCATCGGGGGAATCCTTTCTCTCCAGAAAAGGCAAAGCACCACAAGGAGAAATCATTTACTATGAGGGTGTTTCAAGCTATGGCAGCTGGAACAGGAGCAAGTGATAACTTAAATCTTGAAGGAGCTTCAGATGATCATGTCTCATCTCATCTAATTTTACAGACAGAGGACTTAGCCTAGAGAAATTATGTGAATAAGAGAGCTAGGCTCCATTGACTGGTGGGGAAATTGGAGAGCATCAGGGTTTTCTCAGCATGGGACTGGGTGAGAGAACATGGAAGGCAGGTCCACACTTAGTTTGCAGAGAACAGAGAAAGTAAGTCACTGACTGTTTAGCTTGGAGAATCCCGGCCTCATCTGAGATAAGAGAGCACTATATGGAAACAGAGATATCATGATGCCTATCCAAAAGAGGTTAAGAACCTTGATTCAGTACATCTCTGGGGAAGCAAAAGTAAATAAAATGTAAAAGATAAGGGAGGGATATAAAAAGCGGGGGAGGGAGAGAGGAAGAAAGAGACAAAAAGAAAAGCATACTTTATAGATGGATGTAAGATTCAGGAGTTACATATTTATGTATCAGATTATGGAGGTTCAGCATTGCCAATCTGGTTGGATTGATGATGGGGCTTAGGCAGATGTTCCTTTGTGGGGAGCAACGGGGAAAACAGAGGGTAGGGGAGAGAAATATGTAATTCTTACAGGGGTACAGAAATTCAACTCTGCAGAAAACTTTCTTTGCTGCTGGAGAGAGAGACCTGAAATGAAAGACAGCAAAGCTGTGAACTTTGCCCAGAATGAAGCAGTCCTCAGCCCTGCCCGCTTCAGGTGTGACTGGGTGTACCCAGATGGCATCCTCATGCAAATGTGACAAATGAAGAAACAGAAATTCGTATGGAAGGTCCTTGGGAAGGTGACATAGAAGAAGAGGAGAAGGGGGACAAAGGAGCGTGAGGTTCAGCTTGAGCGAACGGGTCTGGTCTTGGGAAGCAGCTGCTGAAGCTCAGCTTATTTGTCTACAAATCCCTCCTAGTGAGGTAACAATTTTAAGAGATGGTGGAGGGAGGGTTTGACATTAAGGGATCTGGGGATGAGGAGATGAGTAAGAGAGTGATAAATTCAAGAAAATGGAGAGCTTTATAGGAGGGAAGGCAAGAGTCTGGTTGCAACATGGTGATTAAAATACCCACCTTTGACAGATGTAGGAGCCAGTAAACTTTAAAGCACGCGTGCGTGCGTGTGTGTGTGTGTATGTGTTTTGCCTGCTCTGACTTTTTGCAGCAACGCCATGAGGTGAGCAGGAAAAATATCTTATCCACAATTTAGGATGGTGCAAAATTAAGCGACTCAAAGTCGCAAGATGGTAAGCGGTGAGCCTGGGTTCCAGTCACTCAGACTCTGTGTCTACTGTGTGTTCCTCTACAATACTGCTGGTACTTTACAGAACTGCTCAGAATGGATATAGTGGAGAACAGGAAGGTCAGTGAAGAAAATCACATGTGCTTCCTCTTAAAAAGGTGGTGGGTTTTTTAGTGGGTTCATTTTCTCGCCTTCTCCAACGGTGGCGGAGCCTCAGGACTCTGAAGGGGGCTTGTGTGACAATTAGGCAGCTGCCTGACCCATCATCATCGTCATTGGAGGAGGGGAGCTACAGACTCCCCAGGATGCGCCTAGCCTCAAAGTGCACAAGGCCTTGGAGACCTCTGTTCCTGCCTCCATGAGGGCCTGGAAAGCCCAGGGGCTCCTTGGATTCCCTTTATATCGATTCCAAGGGCCCTGCCGGACAATTCAGATTGCACAGAATCCTTTGTGCACACACCCCCAGGATGCTTGCACATTCGTCACTCACTCAAAGCATATTAAATCATTTCAATGTGTCTCTCTTTTTGTTCTCCTGGGTTTTTTTGAGTTTTTCTTTTTTTTTCAAATTTCTCAGCTTTTTAGGAAGCAAATATGATACATTCACCTCCAAATGTGGAGATGTCTCAGCGAGAGGCACTCCGAGAAAATGCCTTTGAAAACGGCATTTGTTGGCTCACTGGGGCCAGACGCAGCCACCTCAGCTCTTGCTTGAAACCCAAACAGGGTGACTGCCAGTCAGGGATTCCAACCAGCTGGAGGAATTGGCCTAAACCATCTGACAAAAGGGATCCCTTTTCCTCAACAGCAGCTTCTCCATCTCTCTCTCTCTCTCCTTTTTTTTTTGTTGCTCGAGAATGCACAGTTTTGCATTTGCCCTTCATACAAATAACTGGAGGGTGGGAATTATTCAGAAAGCTCGTGTTCGACACCCCATCTGTTCATTCCTGACAGCAATATATAATATAAGGCTATAAAAACTTGAAAAATAATGCAACATAAAAAGGGATTGACTCAGCTCCAAGAGGCCATAAATGGTAACAAATACCACTGGATGATTTATTTCACGCTGTAATCTTTACAGTAAGTCATCTTTCAGACATTTCCTTGTGACAGGTTTTAATAATATTAATGCCCAGAGCAATCCAAATCATCGCCCATAGACGTATTTATCAAGCTGTCAATCCGAGTAAATGAAATTCTATAGGCAATAATGTAACATGTTTAAAAGAAGCTAATAAAACAAGTCAGCAGAGAAATATGACTTCAAAGTATTCTCTCCCTCTAATCCAGTCCTGTAGGTTATACAGCCAAAATGCAAATCTTTCCGTACCTGATGTATTGCTCCAAAAATACCAATGGCCTTTTCCCAAGCTTCTGTATATTCGCTCTCACACATTCATAGAGCCTGCAGTGCAGTGCATCCTGCCGGAGCTGCTGAACTCCGGAGGCTTAGCATTTATTGTTTTGTTTGTCTTGCTTCTAAGCAGGTACCTGACTGGCAGCTGCAGTGAATAACATCTAAGTTTCCAAGGCTTATTAAAATGTAACAGCTATCTGAGCCATAAACCAATCTTTACGACACCCACTCTAGGAGGGCCTTCAAGAATACCTAAGAAAGTGACTTCATGGTTTACCAGTGGCCACGTAGGGTGTGCTCTCTGCTAATGACGTCTCATTCATGCAGGTCACACTATGCCAGCTGTTAAAGCATTTGGCATTTCAAACGCAGTTCCAGATCTGCTTCCTGCAGGAACCCCTCCTTATTAATTTCACTAATTTTCTGATCTCTGGCACAGTGCCTGACACACCCCTCAACCCAACTTTCTAATGAATGAATCTGTGAAAGCACGACGCACATCCAAGGTGCTCACCACACATTAGATGTTAATAGGCATTGCACTGATTTATTCGATTCATTCTACAGTTAACTGACGCCTCGTTTTTTTCTGGCTTCTCACACACATGCTCCTTGAGGACAGATTTAGTGTTTAATGGGCACCATGAGTGTTTCCTATACCACTGGGTACCCTGTAGGATTATGTGTAGCACACAAACACACATATATACACATATATGAATGATATACACATATGTCTCATGTATCTATGCATACAAATGTATATGCATCATGTATATCATATATATACACACATATATATATCGTAATTGACATGATATTGTTTAAATGTATTTATTTATTAGGATTATGGTCTTATGTTTATTTGGAGTAAATCCTTCAAGGTGTCTATCCAGCCCGTTATCTGCACTTACCTACTTCTTTGAGAACTGCCTCATCCCCCCACCCAATGGCCAAGTTTGCTCCTGATGACGCCACTTCCCGGATCTGATTGAACAAGTCAGGGAACTGATTCGAGCTGTACCGATCAGACGCTCTCTTCTAGTAATGGGACACTGGGATTCGTATTAGGAATGTTCTTGTCTTTCTTTAGTTTAAAAGGGTTTCTGTTGCTTGCAAGTAATTGGACATTAATTAAAATGCTTATATTTCATTGATAAATCAGCTTTATAAAAGACCACTTTTGTTTGTAAGGAGTTCATACTTTATAATGAGAAGCTGGATTTATTAAATTTCAATCAAATATGAAGCCCTTTGTATCCTGATCATGCATGGTATTTTGAGTTGAGTTTGGGAGAGACCTTGGAACATCAGAAGAATTTATCAGACAAACATGAGAAGGGAAGCACATTCTAGGTATATGCACAGGCCCAACACAGGAAAAGAAGGATGATGTGTATTTTCAGAAGTGAAAGAATATAATATTGTTCAAATTCAGAGGACTTTTGTGAGAGGCAGGGGCCATACCATGAAGGGCATTGTTAAAGATTTTGAGCTCATTCCTAAAGACACTGAAAAACCACTGAAGAGAAGCAAAATCGTCATATTTTCATTTTTCATACGTCATTCTATGTATGATACAGGAACAGAAAAGAAGGGACCAGAGGAGATGTGGGGAGACCAGGTCAAAGGCCATTTCAATGGTGGCCTAAGAAGGAAAGATGGTAGCTTGGCCTGGGATTAGAATGAGAGATGGAAAGGGTATAGAGATGCAAGATACTTTTAGAGGTGAAACAGAGAAAACAATGAGACTTGGTGGAATTTAGGTGAGAAACCCGTCTCACAGCATCCTCACTTGATTCTTCAACCCCTACCAGGACTGCTAGCCCAGGTTGGCTGATGATAAAGCCGGCTAGGTTCACTGTCTGTTTTGCCTTTGTGTTTGCCTACCTCACCGTGTGTTTCTGAGTGCAGTTAATAGAGGCAGACTAGAAAGCAGGTATTTGGGGAAAGTTTTCATTTTATAATTTTATTCCCTAATTTGGCACAGGGATATTGTTCCAGAATCTGGTTACTTTTCCTACATCTCTATTGCTTCTCTTGCCTCCTCTTCCTTTCAACGTTAGCACTCCCTCACTGTACATCCCTCATGTACACTGTGAGGCTCAGAGTGAAGACAAGCCAGCCAGGGCGGCTATTAGATCGTGGGCGTGGGTCGGGAGACGTTTCAAAGCAGGCTTCTGCCCCCAAAGTTGATATATCCACGCATATACACACCCATTCTCCTGGGAATTAGTTTCCTTCCTTCTCTACTCTTCTGCTATTTTTTTTTAACATCTTTATTGGAGTATAATTGCTTTACAATGGTGTGTTAGTTTCTGCTTTATAACAAAGTGAATCAGTTATACACATACATATGTTCCCATATCTCTTCCCTCTTGCGTCTCCCTCCTTCCCATCTTCTGCTATTTCTTGGCTTGGGAAAAAAATACACCTGGAAAAATACTATGACAAGATTCAGTGGCTGAAATGGTAAAATGAAGAAGAGCAAAGAAGGAGCAAGGCAAAGGAGGCCATGCCACAGAGCTGGAGGTGGAGATGAGAGTACCTGGTGAAAGAGTGGTGGATTAAGAACAATTTTCCATTACACTCCTTCCCCCCAAGAAAGAAAAGGGTTCTAGGTGGGAAAGTGGACCTTGAAAAACCATCTGGTTGATATTCTGCTTACGTGGATTATAAAAGCATGTTTCTCCTGGTCATCTGACCGAAACCTTTAACTTTGAGGGCAGATGAATGTAAGCTCACCCAGGATGGTTTCTGCCTGTTTTACTCTTTAGTATGTTCACCATTTTTTCCCTACAAATTAGCTGTTAAAAAAAAAAAAACCCACAGAATCCATATGGAGAGGTGAGAGCCTTGTGTCACTAGGTTCATTGATTTTCTTCCTTCCTCCCTCCCTCCCTTCCTTTCTTTTTTCCCCTTCCTTCAGAGTGTCTTCCTGGGTGAGCTTAAGGGATGCAAATGGAAATCAATTACTTTGGGTAGAGTGTGAGTCCTGAGAACTACTCCTGGAAGACTGAGCTCATAGGACAAGCAGATACTTGACTTGGCCTTACAAATCCTTCCCAGTTATCTTTACCTCTAAGCCATCTCTAAGCCTCCTAATGCTGGTTTTGGATGCTGACCCACAAAGCTTTCTCAAAGGAGTAAAACAGAAGTGGGAAAAAAAGGAAACATGTCACCCATGGTCCTGGCAGCTGAATACCTACACTGTGGGCTAAAGCCAAAACCAGGGAAATTTAGAAAGGTCCAAGAATATTCAGATTTATGCCCAAGCGTGTAAAAGACAGGCGCCAGGCTTGGCTGACTGCAATATCTAACGGAATATTGCAGTTCACAAGCAAATCTAGCTAATTGGTATGAAAATATTTTTTTATGCAATATTTTAAGGACTGGAAATATTGCTATGTCCTTTACTTGTGACAAAATGCAAGCATAAAGGTATTAATCATAATGATCACATCAATACATAAATAAAAACTGAGAGCGTTTTATTTACTAATGTTGGAAGACCATTTGCACTGCTTTCCGTTACTGAGCCTCACCAATGGATTAAGGTGCTAGTTTGAACTAAAGTCTGTTGTTTGCCTCTCCTCATTTCAATCTCTCCCAGATCTTCTTGTAAACATGTACATCTGCAATGTATGTGTGTACAGGAGTGTATAAAGTATAAATGTGTAAAGTGAACCATACACAGATATAGGCACAGATATATGTGATTTACTTTACCGATTGATTCTTATACAGCAACACCAGAAACTTCCCACAAAGACTAATTTATCTGCAATATATGCGTTAGCAATTCTAAAAGATATGTATTAAAAATGTCTTCCATTATCTAAACTGAACATTTTAGGAGAAGTTTGAGTCTGAAAATGGCATCTCTTCTCACACTTATAAATTGCTTTACGATTTTTTTTTTAAACTAGCTTTTCCCCACTGGCACCTTAAACACGGATGGGCTATAATAATAGCTACATTTTATGATTAGAAAGCAGGGAGGCAGCAAGCCGTCTGGATTAAAATTGGAACTGGGGTTAGAATCACAGCCTTGGGAAGAGGGGCAGAGCCTCGCCTGGCCCACGGAGGCTCCAGTGGCAGAGAAAGCCCCCCAGCGAAGGCCAGTGGTGACACCCGTGCCATCTCGTCTGAAGACAGAGCTGTGTTCCCAACACAACACTGGGAGTAGAAGAAACTCCAGGTTTTAAAATGAAAAAAAAAAAGCGGGGGAGGGTTATTTCTTGTCTTTACATAAGGATTCTGCATCGAGTTACATAAAATAACTATTCATTTAGAGCAATAAACAGAATAATAGTAAGAAAAAATATGTGACGTCTACATGTTTTAAGGAACATGACTATTGTTTAAAGAGAGACGGGCTCATAAGTAAAAAAGAATGGTGACAACTCGGCTTTCCTGGGGCTGAGGGGAACTGAGTAGGTTTCCAGGGAGCCAGGTTATTTAGCTCACTTTTTAGCACTATCTACAGCAATATTTCAAAGCAAAATAAGGAAAATATCTGTTCCTTTTCATTTAGCAGCCACAGAGATTACAGGGAAAAAAAATAAATAAGAAATATGTAATCCCCGTGGTGTAATCCCCGTGGTATGGAAACTCACTTCTCTTAAATACCTCCCTCTGGCGTAATTGACTTTTCATGTGCATTTTAATTATGATATTTCAGCAGGTTGCAAGAGAATTTTTTTCCTGCTGCTGTTGTTGTAAATTATGGTTTGGAAAAAAAAAGTGTTATAAATCTAATTACATTTTCACTTATATTAACAAGTCAGCACAATCTTCCAGCATGTTTACCAAGCAATTCCAATATTTACAGCTGACCTAATTGGTTGTGGGGCAGAAGCAATGAACAATATTTTATTGTCCTGATAGCTGTGCATGTGCTGAAGACAGCTGCTAAGGTGTAAAGCTACCCGGTGACCCTGAAGTTTTGCCTGCCCTGTGTTTACCTTCATCAACCAGCTGTAAAACAGGACAGAAAGCAGGAGGGAAAGAGAAAGGGCTTCTGGGGTGGGGAGCGAAGGAGTTTGTTAAAGATGTCTGCTCTGAATCCTCTTTTGGCAAGAAAGATTTTTCCAGTTATTTGGGGGCTGTTACAGACTCAAAAGTTAACTTGTTCTTGGCAAGTTTGTATAAAAAGTTATAAATAGCTGCATGAAAGCCAATAATATCTTGGGTCAACATCCCTGATATTTGACACTTAAGTTGAGGCCAATCTTGGTCCTGTCCTTGAATTTCACTGTCAAAGCCCATGTAGTCTTCAGAACCCCAGCATGGGTGTAACACAGGCTGGAAATTCTTATATTCTCAGGTCCTTAGAGAACGGGCTAAAAACAAAGAACCCTCCTACCAGGCAAAGACCATATTGCTTCACGGGGAGACAGGAACTGGGTCTACCTCTCACGTTACTCACGGTGAGTTCTGCTGCAGCTCTCCACCCCTCAGATTTAAACGAAGATCACATTTATCTCTCAGGCCTCTGTCTTTCCTACTAATGCTATTGGTGTTAACACAAACGTAGAATGCCAGGACAATCTTAGCAGAGAGCTGCTTTGAGGCGAGTCTCCAGACCGTGGGTTCAATTACCGTGTGGGCCAGTCTTGTCTTCTGGGTCATGATAATGATAATGATGATAAATGTTAATTTATTGAGTGCTTACTCTCTGCTAGGAACTTTGCCAAGAGTCTAACACGCAGTCTTCTCATCAGCCCTATGAGATTGGTACCACCTGTTTTACAGATGGAAGAGCTAAGCCCCAGAGCAGTGAGTGACTGGGTCACCATCACGCAGCATGGAAGTCACCGAGCTGAGATGTGACCCTGGCCTGTCCATCTCTGGAGTCCCCACTGTAGCCTTGGCACTGAGTAGCCTCCTTCTTTATCACTCTTGCCTCAACCTAAAAACTAAGAAAGCACTGCGCACAATAAACTTTGAGGTGTGGTTTTAGATGCACCCAGGAAGCCCTTACCAAACGTTCCTAGAATAACACCTCCCCTTAGGAAATCTCCCACTTAGGACTCTGTCCCTTAGCTGAAGTCCTTGATCCTCATGAAAGCAGAACTACCCCTGAAGGATTAACATTGTAAACTTCTGTTTTCGCAAATGATGGTTCTAATAGTAGATGTTGACGGGCATGGGAAGTAGCTGGAAATTCTAAGTCCTGAGTACAGGTGATGGTGGGCATCAAACAGAGAGCACAGAATGCAGAATGAAAAGTCTGTGGCAACTGCCTAAGTCACATTTACTTTTTCCCTAGGCATGTCCTTAGTCCCTGAATAGAGTTTTACTTAGAAACGGTGACTAAGCCTCCCATAATCTTCACCTTTCTCTTGTTGAGTTAGTTGGTCTTTTATATATGACCCTAAACAGACAAGGTCTCATCCCTGCCTTTTGGGAGATTTTAAGTGAGAAGAATAAAAACATGCAAAAACTAACTACTTAATTCAAATAAATACATACACTCAGTAAATAATCAGTTGTCCTACAGGAATTTTTATTCCTGTATTACCCGGGCTGCTTCCTCATCTCACCATCCAGCTAAATCAATGGAAATTTCTGTACCCGTGAAGTCCTAGGAGAGTGTGACTTCATTTTCCTTAAGACCTGTCCACATATTCACAAAGAGGTTTAAAAAGGGCTTTTGACCCTCTTTCATTACAGCCTTCTAATCTAGTCAGACAGGGCGAGGAAGACAAGAGTAATGAAAGGAATATGTTGAATTGTCCATGGTATTACTCTCACACTTTTATGAAGCCTAAAGCTATTTTGTCTTCTATTTTTAAGTAATGAGACTAAAATATTGTTTTTTAATATAAAGAACTCATTTATTCAATACATATCTGATGAATTATTCCTATACAGGCAGACCTCAGGGATATCGCCGGTTCATTTCCAAGCAACCACAATAAAATGAATATCGCAGTAAAGCAAGCCACACTAATTTTTTGGTTTCCCAGTGCACGTAAAAGTTACGTTTACACTACACTGTAGTCTATTAAGTGTGCAACAGCATTATGTCTAAAAAATGTACATCCCTTAATTAAAGATATTTCGTTGATAAAAAAAATCCAACCATCACCTGAAACTTCAGTGAGTTGTAATCGTTTTGCTGCTAGAGGGTCCTGCCTTGATGGTGGTGGCGGCTGACTGATGGAGGTGATGGTTGCTGAAGGCTGGGTGGCCGTGGCAGTTTCCTAAAATGAGGCAGCAGTGACGTCTGCCACATCGGCTTCCCTGTAGTACGCAAAGCTGCTTGTCGGTGTTTTACCCGCAGCAGAACTTCTTTCAAAATTGGAGTCAGTCCTCTCAAATCCTGCTGCTACTTTACCAACTAAGTTTATTTAACATTCTAGATCCTTTGTGGTCATTTCAGCCATCTTCACAGCATCTTCACCAGGAGCAGATTCCATCTCAAGATGGAATCCATGAGAAGCCACTCATCCATACAAGTTTATCGTGAGATTGCAGCAATTCAGTACCATCTTCAGGATCCACTTCTAATTCTAGTTCTCTTGCTATTTCCATCACATTTGAAGTTACTTCCTCCACTGCAGTCTTGAATCCCTCAAAGTCATCCATGAGGGCTGGAATCAACTTCTTCCAAACTCCTCTTATATTGAGATTTTAACCTCTTCCCATGAATCATGAATGTTCTTAATGGCATTAAGAATAGTGAATTCTTTCCAGGAGGCTTTCAATTTATTTTGCCCAGATCCATCACATGAATCACCATGTATGGCAGCTTTAGCAATACAAAATGTATTTTCTAAATAATAAGACTTGAAAGTCAAAATTACTCCTTGATCCATGGGTTGCAGAATGGATGTTGTGTCAGCAGGCGTGAAGACAACATTAATCTTGTCCATCTTCATCAGAGCTCTTGGGTGACCAGGTGCATTATCAATTAGCAGAAATATTTTGAAAGAATAATTTACTAAGAAGTAGGTCTTAAGAGTGGGCTTAAAATATTCAGCAAACCATGTTGTAACAAGATGTGTTGTCATCCAGGCTTTGTTGTTTTCACTTATAGAGCACAAGCAGGACAGATTTAGCATAATTTTTAAAGGTCCTAGAATTTTCAGAATGGTAAATGAGCACTGGCTTCAATTTAGAGTTACCAGCTGCGTTAGCCCCTAACAAGAGAGTCAGCCTGTCCGCTGACGTTTTGAAGCCAGGCACTGACTTCTCCTCTCTGGCTATCAAAATCCTAGGGTACCTTCTTCCATTACAAGCCTGTTTCATCCACACTGAAAATCTGTTCTTCAGTGCAGTCACCTGCATGAATTATCTTAGCTAGATTTTCTGGAAACTTCCTGCAATTCTACATCAGCACTTGCTGCTTCACCTTGAACTTCGATGTTGTGGAGATGGCTGCTTTTCTTAAACCTCACGAACTAACCTCTGCTGGCTTCAAACTTCTTCTGCAGCTTCCTCACCTGTCCCGGCCTTCACAGAATGGGAGAGGGTTGTGGATTAGGCTTTAAAGGAATGTTGTGGTTGGTTTGATTTTCTATCCAGACCACTGAAACTTTCTCCATATCAGTAATAAGACTGTTTCACTTTCTTATCATTCGTGTGTTCACCGGGGCACCGCTTTTAATTTTTTTCAAGAACTTTTCCTTCGCATCCACAACTTGACTGTTTGGCACATGAGGCCTAGCTTTTGACCTGTCTCTGCTTTCGACAGGCCTTCCTCACTAAGCTTAACCGTTTCCGGGTTTTGATTTAAAGTGAGAGACGTCGACTCTTCCTGTCACTTGAACACTTAGAGGCCACTGCAGGGTTATTAACTGGCCTAATTTCAATAGTGCTGTATCTCAGGGAAGAGGGAGGCCCGAGGAGAGGGAGAGAGATGGGGGAACAGCTGGTCAGTGGAGCAGTCGGAACACACACAACATTTATCAATTAAGTTCATAGTCTTAAATGGGTGAGGTTCATGGTGCCCCAAAACAATTACAATAGCAACGTCAAAGACCACTGATCACAGATCACCGTAACAAATATAATCATGAAAAGTTTGAAATATTACAAGAATTATCAAAATGACACAGATACACAGAGTGAGCAAATGCTGTTGGAAGAATGGCACCAACAGACTTGCTTTGATGTGGGGTGGCCACAGACCTTCCATTTGTAGAAAATGCAGTATCTGCAAAGCGCAATTAAACAAGGTACGCCTGTCTATATGGTACTTTGCTAGAGTCACGGCACACTGCTTCTCAAGAAATCTGATTTCTGCCTAAAGGTACAGGACAAGAACTAGAAGGGCGGTATTTAGAGGATCTAAAAGAGAGCATCTACTAATTCTTTCCTTATTCTTTTATTCTTCTATTCCCTGGTACCCTAACTCTTTCATCTGTCTTTGGAACTCAGGCTCGTGGTACTTAAAAATAGCACTTCTAGATGTGTTTGTGTCTATCTTTATACCTACCCCCATATCTACACCTATAATCGAACATAGATACATCTGCCTTACTGTTTTCTTTGAACTGTTAATTGAGACTTGATGAAGATGCTTACTAAAACTTCATGACCGAAATACACCCCTGCTAGTGATTTCCATGTATCCAAATAACACCAATTGAAATGAGGAAGGCATCTTCAGAGGCTCTGAAATGTAAGGTAGGAAACCATAGGACTGGGGACGTAAGTGCTACCTGGACTCTTGGAGAGAGGTAATTTGGGGAGATGAAATACTGGCTATACGGTATTAAGTAAACACAGACTTCTAGACCATGATTTGAAATCCTACAGTAAGAGAATACTCGATAAGCACGTATGAAGGAAAAAAATCAAAGACTGCTTCTGATTTACTGGTTGTGGGCCATACTGTACTCAAAGAGAAAAGCCCATGCTTGTCTAGAGGAAAAGTTATTTTAAAAGCTTAATATGGAAGAAAGGGGGAAAAAAAGTACCTGCTCAGATAATCTCATTTGATTAGTTTCTGCAGAAAGCTCAGATAGGATGTGGAGAGAGAAGAACCACGTATGGTGATTCGTATCCAAGCTTCTCCCCCTGGAAAGACCCTGGAAGCTGGTCCTCAGTAGGAGTTCAGGCATCACTGAGGTTAAAAGATGGTGTTTCTCTTGCCTGGATCATCTGGGGCACAGAATTCAATAAATGTGAAGAGCTGAGAATAGAGAAGAAGGGCTCAGCTTCCTTTCCTGACATCAGTCTGTGTGTGTGTGTGTGTGTGTGTGTGTGTGTGTGTGTGTGTGTGTGTGTGTAAGGGGCATGGTACTCGAAAGTGAAAACTTGTAGGAACAGATGTCCCAGGAGCCATGCCTGGCAGAGGATGCCCTGGCAGTCCTTCTGATGGACTGTAGTTTGCTCGGAAACTGAAGACTGCCGAGGGATCAGCTGGAAGACACTGGGAAAGAGCCAAGGAAGGAGCTGGAACCTCCATGGAAAGAGTGTTCTGGAGGGGAAATGGCAAGCAACAGACTTGGGTGCAACAAAGTGAGTGCTGACGCTCCAGGGATGGTGGGCTGTAGACAGTGCATGAAATTTTGGAAGGTCTTAAACTTCAAGCCCTCTCCCCTTGCATGAGAAAGATATTGGCTGCAAAAGCATGGAAATCTATGAGCCAGGGGAATGATGGCAGAGGTGGTGGGCGGGGGCACAGAACCACAACCAGGGAACCCTTTTTCACTTGCTCGATTTTTACTAGATAAGAATTTAATCTGTTTTATCTCACTGAATCCTCACAAACAACATTTCAATTATTTTGGTTCTAATATCATCTCTGTTTTGAAGATGAGGAAACCGAAACCTAAAGGCTAAGGAAGGTGGGGATCTAGGGCTCATGCCTGCTGTGGGGCAATGCTCATGGCTGGTATTGATGGGCCACTTGCCTATTAAAGAGCTAAGGCTGGGCTGGACATCGGGAAAGAGAGAAAGAAATACTACGCATGGTCTCTGGTATCTCCAAAAGGACATGGGGGAGTATGAAGACAAAGCTGATACTATAAATACACTCTTAGTCACAGGTTTCACAGAGACAAAGTGGGAAGGGAAACTGTGTGGAAACTTATTTAGGCTTCAATAGAGTCTATAAGCGTTGAATTAGGCAGACCCAGAGGGAGGGTTTCTACGGAAGGGCTGATATTCCCAAAGAAGACAAACCTTTCTATTAGAATTGGTTTCCTCTCCTGACCCAGATCTATCAGACACTACTTGGAAATTTCTGCCTCTCCTTGTTTCACTGATTCGCGATCTACCCATGTCCACCTGAGTTTATAAACACCCACTTTTCAAAATCCTGAATGACTTAGTGTGGTTGCTGCGTTACTGGCCAGTCACAACATGAATTAGTTGTACGTAAATCTTTTCTTTCTAATACCTAATCAAAACCGGTTTTCCTGAAGAAGTGGATTTTGACGGAGACAGAGACTAGTCAACAACTGTACAATAGTAAAACGGTCAGAACTTTCCTAAGCTCACCCAAAGTGGGATGGCCACAGTAAAGAAACTGGAAGTGAGGGCAAAGGGGCTCCAAGAGGGTTTGAGAGGCATTTTTATTTATCATCACATTTTGCATAGGCGTAGCTCTAAGCCTATCACCCTGAAAAAAGTCAGAGGAAATATTCATCTTCCCCCTCTCGTATTACATGACCTCTTGATTTAAGGACGCAGAACGCTGGTGAGCAGAACTAGTATTTGTCTATCTGCTCAATGAATACATAACCACCACCTATTAAACAGAGTTTTGTGTGCTAGTCTGAGACCCAAACTGCTATTTATATGACGTTGCTTGTTGTTGCTTATTCTGTGGGAAAAGAAAGACACCAGGGATGCAGTGAAATATCGGACTATAACTTTCACATACGTTAGGGCTGTCTGTACTGCTTCGAGTACTAAGAATAGAAGACAGTAGTTTCTGAACTTACCAGAAAACCCACTAGTGGCCTGAAGATTACATCTTTAAGAGCACCAAGCCCACTGTCAGCAAAACTATAAATGATCGTGGGCTGGTTTTGGAGTGTGCATGTAATACTATTAACACATCAAAAATGGATTACAAATAGCGCCTACCACACATACTACATTTTTCCCCCAATAACGCCCGCTTGTCTCTATTAAGCCATCAAGTCTATCTTACCACTCGCGATCGTTACTCAGGACACGTGTTTGCTAATTTGCTAGCTGGAATATCTTTGCCCTACAAAAAGAAAAACAACAAAAAAACCCCCCAAAGCAGAAAACAAAACCCACCCTATTCTGTAGTCCCAAGTGGGAGCATTACCTGTCATATATCCCATTAACACTGGATTTCAAACAACTGAGCTGACCACTCCCTTGATGAAATATCACAGAAATTCACTCGCAAATAGCACTGATCTGTCAACGTGCATATGACCATCTCATCAGCAGTCTGGCTTTGATTAGTTTTAAGCTCTGTAGTTCATGAGAATCTGTCTTGCTTTTGAATTAAGAGGTACAAGTGAATAAGCATCATCTTTAGAGATGATCTGGATGGGAAACTATCACTATCTTTGACCTTCTTTAGGGGCTTTAAAGCATATTCAGGGATCCCCCAGCCATAGAGAGGGCTGATGGGTCCAGGCTGCAGATGGACCAGGCCAGCTGGACCAATTCTCCTTTTAGATGCCTGCTTTAGGCCATTTCCTTATTTATCACAGACAATAAAGGGACTAAAGACAATGGGGAAACATCAGTAAGTTAAATGATTTTGTTTGTATAGCTGTGTTAAAGAATGGTGGGAAACGTCAGTGAAACTCAATGGCTGAAATTGCATTTAAGGACCTTCTGTGGGTTTTGATTATCCATGACTTGCTAATCCTCTCTTACCACAGAGAAGACAAGGGAAAGAATAAATAAAAGCATAAACATGGTTGGAGCATTTTACGTGTTATCACATATGTTATCTTTATAGTCTCAAAACACTTTTCAGATTGGAATCATGTTTTTGCAACAAATTTGCATCAACGTAAACAGAACATACATGCATATATTCACACACATGCGCAATACCAACAACCAAGAACGTATTCTTGAGAAATCTGAGACGTTATTTCTCACTCCATCATGCATCCACACCTCTAGTCAGGCTACTCGGTACATGGAAGGCTCCATGTTTTCCCCACGTGTTGCCCGTGTTACATTCTCCACAGGAACTGAGATTCCCATTCTCTTACCTTTCTCCAAATCCCACTTCCTACAGGAAACATTCTGGAACAATCCACCCAGCCCCCATTGACCTCTTCCTCTTTGACCTGCTGTCAGAATCATCAATGTAGCACTGGAAGGGATGCTGCCTCATTTGGCCTCTGATTTAATTTATCTGAATTCATCTCGTTTACCCAACTAGGTTGTGTGGGGGTGGAAACATGATTTCTGCATCTAAGCATAGTGCCTACTTAGCACGCAGCTACTCAATACTTAGCTCTTTACCCACCGTTTTAAAAAGAAAGAAAAATCTACAAATCTCAATGCTAACCCCTAGCTGTTCTGTTGTCATTAAGAGTGAGGCAAAATTCCTGAAATTCCATAGAACCTTTCCTCCAAACAGATGTTAATCCTTTCCCTCCTTTCCCACAGATTATCTCACTCAGATTTCATAAAATCCTGGAATGGAAGGCAGGGTAGGGCAGAAAATATAATTCCTAGATTTTTGTATTCCTCTTAGAAGGCACATACATGAAGCGGTGGCACCTTCGGTGGCTCAGATATTTGACGCCTGCCTCACCTGTTGGACAGGTACAGCAAAACCTCTGTTAACCAGACCCATCTATCCAGAATCCTCAGTTAAACAGAAGCATGATTCTTCATGCATTAAAAGAAAGAGGTGAATTATAGCAAAAACAGGATCAAGGATTTATTTCAAAATCCACATCCTTGGAGAGCTCTGCATCTACTACATATTCGGTCCAATCTCGTACATCTTCCTAGATACAAGAATCAATCACTGCAATAATAAGGAACATTTAATGAACGCTCACTGTCAGTGAGGAATCAAGCAAAATGCTTTAAATACCTCATCTCATTCAGTCCTTACAAAGACCTACAGAGTATTCATTACCATTATACTCATTTAAGATATCAAAACGGAGACACTTAGGGCTTCCCCAGTGGCACAGTGTTTGAGAGTCCGCCTGCCGATGCAGGGGACACGGGTTCGTGCCCCGGTCCGGGAAGATCCCACATGCCGCGGAGCGGCTGGGCCCGTGAGCCGTGGCCGCTGAGCCTGCGCGTCCGGAGCCTGTGCTCCGCAACGGGAGAGGCCACAACAGTGAGAGGCCCTGCGTACCGCAAAAACAAAAAGAAAAAACAAAAAAACGGAGACACCTAGAAGTAAAGCAAGCTGTCCAAGATCGCACAGCTTAGGGAGGGCCAGCGTTTGCATGGAACATTGTGTGATGCCAGAGAAGATGATACAATCCTTACCTATAGCCAATCACAATTCTCAATCATGAGAGATTTTCCTGGTATTTTATAGGTACTAAATTGAAATGCTGCCAACACATGACAGCGTTATTCACAATAAAATTTGGGGTGACAGAAGTTTTAGATCAACGCTCTATTTAAAAATTATTCAATAAACAGATCACACTCTTCAGCTCCAACCCCGCATTCTGCTTAATCGGGGTTATCTTGGAGTAGAGAGATGCAGGAAAAAGAGAGTAGGGGAGGAAGAATTTGTTGGCCCTATTCTGCAGATTTAAAAACCGAAAGCAATCTCATCAACAATTTGTTGGAAATAAGGCATGGATTAATAATAGAAAAAACCTTGAGGAAGAGTTGAAATTTTGCCCTCACCCACATTTCCTGAGTGCCTGGAGGGTGACCTGAAAGAAAACTGGGTGCATAACCTCTGGCTGTCATAAGTATAAATTGTTTCAGCAATGTTGTGGGAGGTATATTCGCTTAGTTGAGACATATTGGGAGAAGTTGGGAGGAACTCATGTTGGTGAGGAACAACTGTATTAGTCAGTTTAGGAGCTGATAAAGCAAATATTCTTGTTTAAGTCAAATTTTTATTGCCCAGTGATTCTTAGAAAAAAAAACATAGAGGACCAGGGTCCTCTGCATCTCTTACCTGGTGGTCAAGCTCAAGTTGCTAGCCATGCTCATAGGTGTCGCTGGGCTGGAGTCCTGTGTTTTTGGACCAGAGTGTTCCCTTCCGCTGTTTCTCATCACCGTGACTGTTGTCCCTGCAATGTCATAGCCATCTTGGTGAGCTGGCGTAATACCCCTTCATAAGGGATTTCTGGACTGTTCCTATTGGCTGAGAGAGCTCTAGCCTCTTGACTAGGGAGAGGCTGAGAATCCTCAGCTACAGACTGTTCTAAGAGGATGGTTTGTGGAAAACTCTTTAATTTCCTTCTACAGAGTTAAGAGAGTGGGTGAAAATGATGGTGAGGATGTTAATACCATATGGTATGCTTAAAAGAAGTACCTACTGAGTACTTTCTTATCCATTCTGCACCTTTCTCATCCATCATTCTTCCCATCTCATCCAGAAGTATAGCATTTGGGGAGCCTTTCGGCTGCCAGCAGTCTACAGCCGCTACAGGACACTAAGGAAAGATCACTATACAAGGCCCCTACTCCCTTCTGCTGATACCAGTCAGCCTGCAATTCATTCTCCTTGGATACTGCTTCCTTTTACTTCATTTTTCCTTCAAGGCTTCCTTTATTATTTATTTTAACCTTTGAAGAATCTTGATCTTACCTGGGATATGTCTCAAAACACTTGTGAATTTCCACATCTGGAAATAACACAAAAGCAGATAATCTTCTCATCTGCAAAACAGGGAGAAGACTGGGACCTCAAAGGGTGATGGTTGACGATAAAATGCAAGAATGTGTGAGCAACATTAAATGAGCAGCACGAAGCTGCTCTGAGATGGAAACAAACTGACACCTGAGCCTCCTGCGCCCACACGCTGATACTCCATCACGCCATTTTTATTCCAGAACAGAGGTTTAACCTAGGAATCCTTTAAACGCACTTGGCTAGGAAGCCATCCTTGCTCAATAAGAATTGGCACTCGGTACTGTGATGAAAAGTAACATTCTAAAGGATGCTTTGGAAGTCAAATGCTTTTCTTTCACTATTCAAAAACCCTGCATGATCTGCTTGCCTGAACCTGATCGCCAGGGGATCAGAGATGGGAAGACTGCCTGGGAAGAAGTTATCAAGGGGACGGACGGAGCCAAAGAGGAGGCATCACTGCCACTCCTCTTCCTTGCCCACCTAAGTGGAGAAAAGAGACAGGACCTTTCCTCCTGCATCAATTTAAGAATCTCTCTGTACTTAGACTACTCGGAATGGGGAGTTCCTCTGGAACAAGCCTTTGAACCCACACTGAACCAGGTTTTGGACAATGGCAGACGTAAAGAGCCACAAAACCCTCTTGGTATCCCTCTTCTTTTGATGTAACTTTCTCAGCCATTTTAATCTGCAGAAAATATCAACTGAGTCAAAACATACTTTTGGAAGAAGAGGGACATCCTTTGCATATGTGATTTGTCGGTTTAAATCAGCAGTAATTGCATCATCCAGGTGTACCAAGAGCCAAGTATGGAAGAAGATTGCTCCCTGTCTGTAATCCTCAGAAGCCTTCACTTACATATGGAATTTTGATGGGGTTTTCAGCTTGATTGATGTTTCCTTATTTTGTGGTTACCTTTTGCCCTGGGGGGAATGGCTTGGGAAGGGAACGTCTGAAGAAAAATCTAAGCGAGGAGTAGCGTGTTACCAACTCTCAGTTTTTAAAAGCTAGTCGGCTTAGTACTCGTGATAGAAACTGAGCTGCGGAATGTAAAACGCAACATGCCTAAACTGGCTTGGGAACAATGGAACTTTCGGGAAGTCTCTGTTTTCTCAGAGCCTCACTCTCCAGCCAACAACATTTGCCAGGTATTAAAAAAAGGTGGGAGGGGACGGGCGGGTGAGGTGAGTGCTAGGTATGAACCGTGAGAACTTTTTGCTCAATAAAGCTTTGAATCTTCCCTTGTGTCCTTCTTAATAAAATCTCCTGAAAACACATGAATGATTTGCATAATGTTGGACGCTTTCATGATTATGGAAGTACGTCCATGGATATGGGGGCTGGAAGGTGCAGTCTCGTGAGGATGGGTGGGGGCTCCTGCTGTGTGTGCTGCCTGCCCGAAGGGAAAAGAACTGGTCCACGTGGTCTCTGCTTCCTTCAACTCTAAGTTCTATAATCCTAATGAATTTCACAAAAGAGTCTGAAAAGTGTCCTCTCTACCAGGTTGCAGAGAGGGTTGTTAAGAACGTGCAACAATTACTGCCCTTTCTCCCAGTTTCTTTACTGCCCTTTCTCCCAGTTTCTTTGCTGCTTCAAACATCTGGGAGAAAAACCAAAGAATAAAATAAAACTAGGAAGTAAAGTCCCTGTCTCTCAAGGCAGTAGATAAGCAATTGAAGTTTTTCTGATTTCACTCTAAGAGCACTTGATCATTTGATTTACTTATATTTTAATCTATTTAGCTACAGCTGACAGTGACCAAGTAATTACGTTTTCAGATTTTAGGCAAGGGAAAAATGAAATGGATTTTTGCCTAACGCCCTAACCAGACTGTTAATGGCTTGCCATGGCTTACTATGACTTCTTCTCTATGGATATTCTAAAGAGGGTTTCCTTAGACATCAAAAAAGACATGGCATCTAAGACCTGTGGGTGACTGAAAAAAAATAAATTAAAGTCCTATGCACGGCCAGCATTTGATTATCTTTCTCTTTTCTTCAAGAAGTGATTTCCTTGACAGCTATAGGCAACCATTTTCCTTTCCTGGCACACGTGACAGGATTGCATATTAAGACATGCCTCGTATGTGATTTCCATATGGAGAGCACTGATTCTACTCCTCTCGATCTCCCTCAGGAAATATGATCATAGCCCAAATGAGGGAAAACAATTCCTGCCTTATGTGGCTGGCACTGAATCTGCTCCAGTTTACTCAACAGCTAACCTGTTGCAAAATTTAGTATCTACCAGTCATCGTGACACACCTAAGAGGTGATACCATGTATTCTGGATAAGAAACACTGCTCTCAGGAGCTGAAGAAGCAGTAGGACAAGAGATCAAGCCAATGCTTTCGTCTTGTGAAAGTAGGCATAGCATTCATCCATCTATTTATTTTTTATTTATATATCTGTTCATGATCAGAACTTCAAGAAAATTCTTAGAGCCATGAAAGATGGCATGGATTGGCCTGAAGAGAGGCTAGATGTGGGGAAACCTGCCAGGACGCTATTTCAATCATTGGGATGAGAAATAAAGAGGGCCACGGCCAAAGTGGAGATGGACACCAAGGACTGGAGAAAATGAAGCCCCCCAGCCAATGGCGGGACCGACTCCAAGAACAATGGCAACTGTCATGAATACAGGAATGCAAGATGTTGGTGGATGGTCTCTGTGGACTATTACCGGGTTGTGTTCCTTTGTGCTGGAATTGGGTGGACGTGTGGTCCGTGGCCCTGCTTTAGAGAAGAAGAGGCATTTAGGAACACCTCTGCTCTCTCTCCTTCCTATAGCCATTGGTGCAGGAGGAGAGCCAAGCTAGAGAGATGAGCTGGTAGATTCACTGCGGCGGTTAGAGCTCAACCGTCCAGGTTTGGAATGCTCATCCCTAGGGAACACTGGCTGGGCTGACTCCCTTCTTAAAGAGGTCACTTAGTCTGAGATGTTGATGAAAAAAATGACGTAAGGCAAAACCTAAAGAAAACTATGAAGTAGAGTAAATTCAAGTTTGGACCTCCTATTCAAACTATTTCTTATCATTTCTGCACATCCCCGACCCCTTTTCACGCCCCCTTTCCAATTTCCTCTTCATAATTCCCCTCTCATTTACGCGTGACTCCATCACAAACATTAACATTTTAAGGAGGAATCTAAAGCCTTTCTCAGGGGTGAGGATTAGGGGAATTTGGACACAGCTTTCCTAAGGCCACTCTCCCGCTGCCCACTCTCCACGCCATCACGTACAGAGACCGGTGTGTGCTTCTCCCTGCCCTGGTTGAGGACCCCGACTCTAACATCTCAGGCGTTAGAGAATTCACTGCTGAAACGGCAGGCAGCGAGCTGTTTAGCTGGAGCTGGCAAAGTTTCTGCCCAGTAACTTATCCAATCACATATGATTCCCCCTGCTCTTCAGGCTGGCCCTACCATGCATGGTCTTCATGCTCTGGATCCAAAACACACTGGGAATGGGTTCAAATAAGTAAAATCTACCAGGACTTCTCTGCCAATTCTTATTTCAACTGAATTTCACTGATGAGAAAAATAACGAGATTCTTTTTTGAGTCTGTGTTCCCACGGGTTCTATGATAATTACCGTATATGTAGTACTTACTATTTGCCAGGAACTGTTCTTAATGCTTTCTATGTGAATAGACTCCACCTGTATACTCTTTATGTACTAACAGTCTCATTTAACCCCCTGAGATATGTAATATTATCACCAACATTTTACAGAAATCTGAAACACTCTGAGAGCTTAAAGAGTTTGCCTAAGATCACACAGCTAAGAAGTAAGTGAGCAATGCAGAATCCAACGTTTTTAACCACTGCACCCTGCTGCCTCTCTAAAATGTTAGATTATGAACTTAAGGGGAGAACCTCTGGTATGGTTCTAGTCAGAAAAAAAAAAAATGGAAGTGATCAAAGAAGAGGGATTATAAATCATAGAACATCAGAACTGAAAAGAGCCATAGCAGTGATGAGGACTGCTGAATTTCAAAAGGATGACACTGAGATCCCAGAAGGTGATGTGTCTTCCCTAAACCGCATCCAATCAGTGGCACTGCCGCCGTCAGAATTCAAGTCTTCTGACTTCTCATTGAGAACAGGAGGTGGAAAAAGTTGGTGGGGCTGAGCAAGCTTAATTAACTCAACGAAGAGATCATTCTTTAAAGGAAGTGGACCGGGGATACATTTCATCTGACTCTGAAATGTAAAATATTCAACCTGAAATCTGAACTAACTCTAAGTCAGTAAATTTTCTATTCTGTCATCTATTGGTAAGTTCCTTAGTCCTTTTAGAAAGTTAATTCTCTGGAAGAATTTCCAAGACATTATCATGACTTTTAAATCTATAAGGCCAAGTAGTCTCCTTCTACAGTGATGTCCTCTTTGGCACAGTTTTGGCTAGAACTAACTCTCCAGGTTCAAATTCACACACAAGTCCACTCCCCTGGCTACCAGACCCTGAGTGTTTCATGGTACTCTGCTGCCATCATCTGGCAGAGTGAAGTAAGAACAGCTGGCTCACGCATAGCCTGCTATTTAAGAATCTTGGTACCAGATTAATTAGAGTTGTTCTGGATGTAGTAGAAGCGGTGATGGAGGATCAGTATGGAGCAAGAAGAAAAAAAAATGATTCTATTATGAAAAGAATGAAAGGTTCTGGGGAAGATCAAATGCCAGATTATAAATTGAAAGTCTTACTGATTCCCTAGATACTATAAATTACCTGTTATAGAAGTGAGTGAAATTTGGCGTATCTACAAATATAAATGCAGAGCTCTTTTCTTTAAACAAAAATCTTTCCATCTTTATACACCAACTAACTTCCTGCTTTAAAATATTTATAACAAAAACACACTTAAAAGTCAGCTAAATGATTATTCAATTTATAAAAGTTTTTGTTTTGCAAAATGACTGACAGCAGTGCATGCATATTGAGTGTATAACTTACGTGCAAAAGTTTGATTTGTACGCTGTGTTTACAGGGATATGTCTACTGCATGAAACAATGCTGAATTTTCATATGGGATAAAGATGTGTAACGAGACGATACTCTTAATGTATTATTTTTTTCTTTCTTATTCACATCTCTTTAATGGGACATTTCTCCATTTAGTCAGCCTCACCCATTGCCTCAAGAATGATTCATATTGGGCCTCCCTGGTGGCACAGTGGTTACGAATCCGTCTGCCAATGCAGGGGACACAGGTTTGAGCCCCGGTCCGGGAAGATTCCACATGCCGCGGAGCAACTAAGCCCGTGCGCCACAACTACTGAGCCCGCAAGCCACAACTACTGAGCCCGCATGCCTAGAGCCCATGCTTCGCAACAAGAGAAGCCACCGCAATGAGAAGCCCGCACACCGCCATGAACAGTAGCCCCCGCTCACCGCAACTAGAGAAAGCCCACACGCAGCAACAAAGACCCAACACAGCCAAAAATAAATAAATTACAGAAAAAGAATGATTCATATTGTTATAGAATGCAAAAGAGTCAATGTTTAACTTCTGAATCCCAAATAGGCTCTTGAAGCCCATTTAATTAACAGTATTCTTCAGAGTCAAGTGTTCCGTTGCAAGCCCTCTAGGTAACAGGGATTTCAGCAAATGGCATAGGAATAGTTTCTTTCTATGCCCAAAACTGTCTTAGATTTTCACAAAAAAATTTAAAGAGTCAGAGAAAATAGATATGGTTAAGATAGAGCCTTTAGTTCAGAATGTGGGATGGAAGCATGAAAAGTTCCATGGGCTTGCTCCTCCATGAAACAACAGTAACTAGTGAAAACTGAAACACACACACATACAAGCCCAATTAAAATCTCTAGAAACTGTCCTACAGGCATGTAGCAAATGTAGACAATTTATTCAAAAAATTATACCAAACCTTAGGAAGAGCTACAAGAGCCACAGGCACTTGAGCCACAAACGGCTTCCTTTCCTCCAACCCCAACTAAGTGTGACAGAAGCTCCATTCTGGGTACGTGTGCCCAGAAATACAGAGCTACTCTTCCCTCCAGTTTCCAGGCGAGGGCTACGGTGTGTCTCGGGGAGGGGCAGGGCACCGGCATTTCTCATTCTCCCAGCCCCATGGTGCAGAGGCTAAGTTCCAGGTGAGCACAGCCAAGAGGCTGGGGGCTCCCTTCCTCCACGCAGCCCTCACTCATCACAGGGTGAAAACCATGGAGCACTAATAGCCTCATCCCAGCGCGCACCCAAGGCCGAGGTTTTACAGTCGCAGAGGCAAACCAAGCCCAGAAGCTAGCGCCACTGCCCAGAGACCTGCTCAAAAAGCACATATGTCAATTCCAGAGAGGTGGACGACCGTTTCTACCCCACAGCTCCTGGGCAGTGGCTCAGAGGTTCTGCCCAGAGGGAGAGGCAGGCCACTACCATAGAGAGCTCTGATGTTCTTTCCAAGGGAGTTGGCTTGACTTGGAGTAGAGTGTGGAGAAGCTCAAGCCCAAGGATGTTCTTGAAAACAATGGTGATTTGGGTGGCAAATCATTAAGTGGATGCTGGTAGCTCCATGAGAACAACAAGGTAAACCATTTGCGAGGATTTACCATAGTGAACCAGGAAAGAGACAGCGAATAAGTGCTCTCTCAGGGTCAGAACAAACCTCAGACTAGCCTCAGAAACTACTCCTGCAAAGGGGCTCAAATTTAATTGGATAATATTGTAAAGCAGTATCTGCTTCAGGGTATTGTCAAAAATAATAGAGTCTCTGGCAGCCAATGAGCGTAGCCCAAGAGCTGGGTGTGATACCAACAGAGGCAGAGAGCTTAACAGAGAGTCAGGAAAGGAGACAATTAAAAAGAGCCCAGTTAAAACCACTGTCATCCCAGGGTGACTATGTGCATCCCAAGGCTATACTCTCTGATAGGCAACACCAGAGGCTTCACACTCCAGGGGAAATAGAGTTCAATGAAATAGTCCAGCCAAGCCACTAACCCACTAATCCAACAAGGAACGACAATACCACCCCCGGTGTCCAGAGGTGCTACAACGAAAAGTTTGTGCTTCAAATTATTTGAAGAAAATGAAAAGCCAAACCACAGGATGGGAGGAAACATTTGCAAATCACATATCTGATAAGGGACATGTATCTAGGATATTTAAACACCTAATGCAACTTAATAATAGAAAGACAAGAGCCCAATTTAAAAATGGGCAGAGGATTTGAATAGACATTTCTTCAAAGAAGATATACAAATGGCTAGTAAGATCCTTATTAAAAGATGCTCAACCTCTGTAGCCATTAGGGAAATTAAGTTAAAAATCACAATAAGACGCCACTTTACACTCATTAGAACAGCTATTATTTTTTTAAAAAAAAGGAAATAATAAGTGTTGGTTAGCATGTGGAGAAATGGGAACCCTTGTTCTTGTGCACTGCTGGCAGGAATGTAAAATGATGCAGCTGCTGTGTAAAACAGTATGGTGGTTCCTCAAAAAATTAGACATAGACTTAATATTTGATATAGCAATTCTACTTCTAGATGTATACACAGAAGTTAAAAGAGGAACTCAAACAGATATCTCTGTGCCAATATTCATAGCAACATTATCCACAATACCCAAAAGCTGGAGACAATCCAAGTGTCCACTGACAGATGAATGAGTAAACAAAAGGAAGTGTATCCACACAGTGGAACATTATTCACCCATGGAAAGAAGTGAGGTACTGATACACGCTACAACATGGCTATGTGAAAGGAGCCAGATACAAAAGGCCACGTACTGAATCACCCCCTCTTTATGACGTGGCCGGAAGAGGCAAATCTGTAGAGGTAGAAAGTAGGCTAGTGGTTGCCAGGGGCGCAGGAAGAGGAGGACGGGGGATGACTGCTGCTGGGTATGGAAAGGTCCTAAGATCGATTGTGGTGATGGTGGCGTAAATCTGCTGATATACTAAAACCCACTGAATTGCTGGACCCTTTAAAAGGATTTGGTATTTACTTCATAGTATTTGAATTATATCTCGATAAAGCTATCACCCAAAAATGACAGAGCCTGGACCCCTGAGAAAACACTTAGTCCCTCCCAACCAACACACACACCTGGTGTCTCAGGAAGGTGAGAGGTGGTGAGTCAAGGAACACAGGATAATTTTATGGTGTGTAAGGGGAGAAAATCCATAGGAAAACCCTCTTCAAATGGATCCTGGTGGGCGCACTTAGAGGAGTATTTAGTAACAGTGCAAGATGACTAGAGAAGAGCAGATGGCGGCATGTGTGTGTTTAAGCAGAAGAGGGCCTGAGAGCACCACCTAGGTTCCCACATCCTGACGTGCACACCTGCGAATGTGGGGAGACTGACAAATCCCACAGAGCAGACAGACCAAAATAACATATGGAATAAAAAGACTAGGAGTAAAGGAAAAGGGGACTTTGCAGACCTCAAGACCAGAGGCTAAAAACTACAATGAGGTGCTACCTCACACTGGTCAGAATGGCCATCATCAAAAAGTCTACAAATAATAAATGCTGGAGAGGGTGTGGAGAAAAGGGAACCCTCTTGCACTGCTGGTGGGAATGTAAATTGGTGTAGCCACTATGCAGACCAGTATGGAGGTTCCTCAAAAAGGAAACATAGTTACCATAGGATCCAGCAATCCCCATCCTGGGCATGTATCCAGAGAAAACCATAATTCAGAAAGATACCTGCACCCCAATGTTCACTGTAGCATTATTTACAATAGCCAAGACATGGAAGCAATGTAAATGTCTATTGACAGATGACTGGGTCAAGAAGATGTGGTACATATATACAATGGAATACTACTCAGCCATAAAAAACCCCAAAATAATGCCACTTGTAGCAACATGGATGGACCTAGAGATTGTCATACTAAGTGAAGTAAGTCAGACAGAGAAAGACAAATAGCTTATGATATCACTCATATGTGGAATCTAAAGAAATGATACAAATGAACTTATTTACAAAACAGAAACAGACTCAGAGACATAGAAAACAAACTTATGGTTACCAAAGGGGAAAGGTAGGGGGGAGAGACAAATTAGGAATTTGGGAGTAACATATACACACAACTATATATGAAATCGATAAACGAGGACTTACTATATAGCACAGGGAACTATACTCAATATTCTGTAATAATCTATATGGGAAAATAATCTGAAAAAAATATATGTGAGTGTGTATATATGTATGTATGTGTATATATATATATATACACACACACACACACACATATATATATAACTAAATCACTCTGCTGTACACCTGAACCTAACACAACATTGTAAATCAACTATACTTCAACAAAAAATAAATAAATTTTTTTTAAAAAGAAAATCCTATCTGAAAAAAAAGACCAGAGGCAATGGCAGGGACGATGGATTTCAGTAACAAACGACAGTAGGTGACCTAAATCCAGGAGGAACAGAGTTACTGGTTGCCAATGCAGAGGTCACAGAAGTCGACACTTACAGACCTCAGGAACCAGTAAGGAGGACTCTCGTGAAAGGATGCTTGGCTGTCCACTACGAGAATACCATGAGGTTAGGCAAGTTTTCTCCTGCATTTAGATAGAATACTACTGGGGAGAAGAGAAGAGAAGAACCTTAGAGAGAAGGAGAGCCCTGATAGGAAATTCAAATTCTGAATTAAGTTTAAATGCTGAAACACTGGGATTTTACCCAAACAATCTTAACATACCTGGAAGAGACTAAGTTTCAAACCAGAAGCGATTAAGTTATCATGAATGCTCGAAATAACTTTTCTCTTCCTGCTTTAAGCAGTAAGGGTTGTTGGTGAGCTATCGAGTTCAGCTTGAGCAAAGGGGGAAAGTTTCACTTCTTCATCACTATGCCAGAATGAGTAAATTTTAAGCTCCCTACAGTCCATTAAGGAAGAGAGTACTCAAGGAACGGTTTTGTTCGCAACACTAGAAGAAATGATAACTATGCTGGTGACAGAGGTGTTAGCTAATGCTACAATGGCAATCGTATTGCAATATAAAGGTATCAAATCATGTTGTACACCTTCAACTCATACAATGTTGTATGTCAAAGACACCCCGATAAAATTTAAAAAAATAGAAATGGTCATGAGGGGGTATCCTTATACCCAACGAAGCAGTCAGATACAGGCTGAACTTTTAGACTGAAGGTGGGAAGACCTGCGTGACGTAGACGTGTCTGGGATTGACTTGGAAGGTGCCTCCAGCTGGCTATGTGACTTTGGACAAAATTACTGAACCTCTTTCGGAGCTCATCTGCATGGCCCGTGAAGGGGCTGAACTAGAGAACCAGTAAGGTTTCTTCCAGCTCTCAAAGACTGATTCTCAGGTCTTGGATGCCCAGTGGGGAAGTGTCTGCCACTTCTTGGCCAAGTTCACGTGGACATTGTCTTTTAAGAGATAGAGTCCCTCCCCTTTCCTTGGCCACGCCCCCAGAAGCTGGGCTGAGGACAGCCAGACAGAAAGCGCAGTTACCTGTCTTGTGTCGAGGATTCTTGCTTTTGCAGCTACATTTTCCTATTAGCTCGGGCGTATACACATCACTGTGACAGACGGCACAGTAAAAGAAGGCTCTGCACAATGAAAGCAAATCAAGAATGACTGATGTGAGGCTTCACGCTAAAGCAGCACGGGGCTGACTCAGTCTGCCTGCCATTAAGTTGTATTCGCTTTAGGACTTTCTCCCCGTTAAAGCAATAAAAAAAAATTTACCTTTTGACATCCTTTGCAGATTCAGCAATAAAGAACCCTAGTGTGTTCTTACGGAGCTTAACTTGAGCAGGTGGATTTAGTATCAGCCCACTGGAAACAGAAAATAATAATACAGTAATTTTCCCCTCCAATTTCTGGGGCAATATCTGTTTTTACCAAAGGATTCTCAAAGTTGCAGAGTTAATAGGACTCAATCCCTTTTTACCGCCAAAATTTACAGTAGAAAATGTGAATCTGACTGCATTTAATTCATCGACTGCTGCTGAATCTACTGAGGGGGGTCAGGTCATAGCCCAATTGCTGAGCTGCACACACTCCCTGGATTGTGTCCTGCATCAGAAATGGTCAAACCAATGCAGATGCAGGAAGCCTTGCTGATTGAAGCTACCCAAGGCCAAACAGGCCAAGGCCACACGGCTGCTAGTCTTACGGTCATCCTAGTGGTGTACATCCTTAGGCTATTTGTCCTTTAAAATTAAATTCATCTAATTAACTAGCTGGATTCAAAAGTTCCTTTTATTTGCCTACACAATTTTTGAACTTGTTTATCTCTGACTTCACTTTTGTGTATCTTGATTGCAAGATTTTTGAGAGCAGGAACCACGTGAATTGTTTCTATTTCTACACTACTTGAGTATTTTGATTGTCTATTTTATTATGGTTTTGTGTGTTTGAAAACGCTGCCTGATAAACTTCATCCATGATATGTTTTGATAGGGTGCTCCACGATGACTACCTGAGTTCCTCACATTTCTCCCCGCTGGTCAGGATCTCCCGTTTTCATTTCCTTTCATTCAGACCTCCAGCATGGTGAGGTCCTACAACCCTACACCTCCCCTCGCTTCATTTGTGCGTGGTCAAAGTACTCCTTTCCTCCTTTAAAACACACCCCTCCTTTCATATGCACACTGGAAAGAGGTCAAGTCTTCCTTTGGGCAAAGCTTAGTCTGTTGTTGGGATATTCCAGAGTAAGGCGTCAGAGCCTTACAAAACCAAAGAGCTTGTGCAACAAGAGATCCTCAGCTCTATGCCAAGAGCAAAAGGTGCTGAAGAGCTGAGCTCAAGCAGATGACTGCATGAGACATCGTGCGTCACTTTCTGAGTACTGACTGACTGACACTAACATGTCATTGGAATCACTGCTTTTGACTTTGAAAAGGAAAGGACAGATTTGTGCCTCCCCGCCCCAGTATCATCAGTTGATATTCACTACCTAACAAGCATATGTTTAAGTTGTATCTTCATACCTCCTTTTTTAAAGGCAGGGTCCTCTGAACTCATGTTAAATGCTTAGTTATGAAGATACTGCCATAATAATTTCTCTGGTTGCATTTGAAAGAAGAGGTGAACCTCTTTCAAAGAAGTTACTGCTTGATCCTCCCCTCACCCCCTTCATGAATCACGGCCAGCTGCTGTTAGCGAACACAGGCCACTGGAACTAACTCAGAACATTCTCTGACCGGGGTCAGATCCAGCTTCACCTCTTACCGGGTGACAAATTATTCCCTAAGAGAGATCCTGAGGATTATCCAGAGCTTTTGCACACCTTAGAGTCTAGTCGAGTGCATCAGTTAGAAGAAAAAATAAAAGGTGAGAAAAAATAGGTTTTCCCCTAGCTTTTCAATATACTTGCCTGAAGCCCAGCTTTGAGATGCCCCATTTCCTCCCGTGTACAGTGACTGTGGTGGACTTAGCACAGCCTGGTGATCAGAAGCGCCCCCAGAGTAAGTTCACATTCTCGCTTGGCCCCTGGGTGTGGTGCAAGCTTGGGGAAATTATTTAACTTTTCTTGGCTTCTCCTCTGTACAAACGGGGCTAATTGTACCCTTCTTACAGCAGTGTTGGGAGGATTCGGGAGTTAATGGAAGTGAAGCGCCTACAGCAGTGTCGGTCATGAAGTAGCAGTCATGTAAGACTGCTATTACCAATATCTTTGCCAAATCAGGATTTAATTCTTTTGGTGCATCTGACTCTTTGGTGAGAAACCAAAATTAAATCTGTGTTGGAGCAGCTGCCGCATTTATTGGAGGTAGATGTATGCTAGGTAGTAAACAGCACCAGAACTTCTTGAATATATGTAGAACTCAGTTGCTTACTCATGTTTCTGGTCCACAATGTCCTGACAGTCATTCTAATAAAGTTTATAGCAATCTAGGATGTTAAATGTGGAAAGGATATTAAGAGCATTTGGTGTAACAGTTTCTGAATGCCAGTGAATAAAATGACTATATCAGGGGGACTCAAAAAAATGCATAGATTCTGGTTTTATAAAGTCAGAAGTGAGGTTTTGAATTCTATGTCTTTCAAACTTTGCAAATAATTCCGATGCATAACCCAGGTCATTGAAGGCCCAAAACGTTAAAACCTGATCGTTTTGGGCTGGTGTGAAACCCAGACTCCCCAGCTCGTGAGGCTAAGATGCCGTCCTCTTCACTCTCACCTATTTCCAGTAGAAAGGGCACTTGCACATGGGTTTCGATTTCGAGATTTCCACGAGCACGGCAGAACTGTTAAATAAGATTCAGCCGGCCGGATGGTACTATTCTTTACTCTCCTTAAGCACTTGCTACTGTATCCCACTGACCCCTTCTGCTCAGATACCTTCTACATCCTCTCTAATTGACACACTGTTTCTTCTTTCTAGCCTTTCATATACTTTGTAGTCCCTCTGATATCATTCAAAATTATTGAATTTTGACCGTCTCCCTATGATTTTAGGGTTCCTGGTAATGTCAGTCTTCGAGCTGGAAGGGGTCTTAGGGATTAATTAATGTGACTCCCTCCTTTTACAGGTGATGCACACTTCTCTACAGTCACTGGGCTGGCAAATCATAATCAGGATCAGAATCTAGTCTCTTGATTCCAAGTTAATTCAAGGTAGTTTTCCACTAAAAAACGCACAGAAGCCAACACAAGTGTTTCTTGTTCTCCAGCCCACTTAAGCCTCACTTTTTAGTTTTCAGCATCTTTTATCTCTATATCATTGTGGCTGATTCTGGACTTTCTTTTTTATTATATGATAACTTCTCTTATATTATTCAGTATGCATTTTCAGGAAATGCTGATGGTCTGATAAGGTTACCTCTTTCCTTTATCAACAGCACACTTTGCCCAGCAGGCCAAATTCCCGTATTTTGTGGATGAGTTTCTAAGGCTAGAGTTTGTGGGAACATTTTTATCACAAATAACTCTATTTCATGGTATGGTTTCATGGTCAAGACTTACAAGACCTGGTAATATACTGAGGAACAGATATGAGAAGGTGACCATTTCTTCTGTCTCCGGATCATGAGACACAATTGGGGCAAGGCCATAGGAACCAAGGCAGAGCTCCTGCCCACCCACTAGGGTGACCATTCTAACCTCAATCATTAGAGACAGTGTTAAATGCACCAGAGCAGCCCGGGCGCCTTGAGAGCCTGAGGCCGGCTCTCAACAAAGAGCAAAAGGCTTAGTTATGGCTGTACGTCTGGACAAATCTTAATCATAAAGATTCTCCTCAAAGACTCTGAAGCGATTTGAAGTCTCATTGGTACCAGTAACCGTGACACACGGACTTGTGTTCGATGGCTATCAGCATGAGGTGCATCTTCACGAAGCAGAGCCTGGGAAGGAAGACAAGCAATCGTGAGGCAAGCGAGGACAGCAGAGCCCCAGGTCACAACAATACGACGGACACTCTGTGCTCTCTGCCTGGGCGGACACCACCCCCTCCGCAGAGGGAGAGCCTCTCAAATGTGGAATGTTCGCTGGAAAGTGAATCCATCCTGGAGTAACGCAGAGCCAGTGCACCAACTGGGACAGGGATGAACCTGTCCCGCACAGACTGTGAACCTCCAGGCTGCAGACACTCAGACTTACTCATCCTTATACCTTCTGTGTTTGTCACTGAGCCTGGTCTAGAGTGAGCCCTTTGTGGACACTGGGGAAAGAATGCATTGCACGAAAATGACGAAAGTGTTTCCCTTAACTTACCGGCAAACATCAGGAAAGCTCATTCCAGCAAAGTCATCAGAGAGGCGTTGAGTCAGGATTTTGTTCTTCAGGCCGCTGAAGAAATGTTTCTGCCAGGGCTCTTTAGGGCAGATCTGGAACACACATGAGGCACAGTGATGTGGAAAATGGGATATTCGATATACAAACTGAGTATTCTGCTCAGCACCAAACCAGTACCCATTGCATTCAGGTCCCAGAAAGGAGATTTGTCCTCGTGCTTAACTAGAGAAATGTCAAAGGAAGAACAAAAACTCTAACATACATCTCAACTATTTCCAGGGTGAAGTAGGAGCATCACGACTTAGTTCCTCCCCAGATGGTATCCACGCCTCCTGCTGGAAATTAATTCTTCTTCCAATAATTTCAGCAAGGTAGACTGGTTTTTGTGTCAGGAACAATAAGATGGTAAGAATAATGTGGAATCTAACTTGTCTCCCCCTAGGTATGGCTGTGTAAGATTTTTTTAAAGAACATATCAGTTTTCTACTCACTGACTAACCATATACCACAAAGATGAAAATATTCTTGACTTCTGCTCAGTATCAGAACCCTTCTTGGTTTAAATAAACTCAAAAAGCCATCCTGATCAATGGAAATGAGAACGTAAAAATCAAGGGCAGTGGTAGGCTTCTAGAGAAATGGGGGATGTGACAAAAGGATTTCTCTCAAAAAAAAGCTAAATGTTGTCTAACTGGGGGCGGGGGGCAGATGTTGCTGAGTAACTCATCTCTGACATCTGTGTAAGACCCCCAGGGATTCTGTTTTGCTCTATTTGCATCCTCCTCCATCCACAGCCATAAGAATCACCACCACGCTGCTCTGACAGGGCACGACGGGCCCCTTAAAGCCCAGAATCTCCAATGAAAGCCTGGAATTCCTAGGAACTCAGAAACACCACGGCAGTGGAGAGTTAAGGCCAGTTCAGAAACACTCCTCAGATGGTCATCTTGTGGTTTAGGAAGAACAAAACAAAAACAAACACACAAACAAAAAAATTCTGCCCTGCTAATAAAAAGGACCACCTCTTTCCAATACACCTCATCACCGTCTCAAGATGCAGCTGACTCTCTTGCATTTTCCCCCTTTCTTAAAGTCCTCTCCCTGTGCAGTTCAAGTCACTAAGTCCTCATGACCAAAGAAACTGGCTTACTGCTGCTAATCCAAATGTTCCAGGTTCTGCAAGAGGGTAAAAAATAGCCATAGAGATGAAGATGTCCTGAGTCAGGTGTTTTTTTTTTTTTTGCAATAAAGACATTTTATTTATTTAAACATCTTTATCAGAGTATAATTGCTTTACAATGGTGTGTTAGTTTCTGCTGTATAACAAAGTGAATCAGCTATACATATACATATATCCCCATATCCCCTCCCTCTTGCATCTCCCTCCCACCCTCCCTAACCCACCCCTCTAAGTGGTCACAAAGCACCGAGCTGATATCACTGTGCTACGCAGCTGCTTCCCACTAGCTATCTATTTTGCATCTGGTAGTGTATATATGTCCATGCCACTCTCTCACTTCGTCCCAGCTTACCCTTCCCTCTCCCCGTGTCCTCAAGTCCATTCTCTACGTCTGCGTCTTTATTCCTGTCCTGCCCCTACGTTCTTCAGAACCATTTTTTTTTTTTTAGATTCCATATATATGTGTTAGCATACAGTATTTGTTTTTCTCTTTCTGACTTCACTCTGTGTGACAGACTCTAGAAAAAACTTAAAATAGAACTACCATATGACCCAGCAATCCCACTACTGGGCATATACCCTGAGAAAACCATAACTCAAAAGGGGACATGTACCACAATGTTCACTGCAGCACTATTTACAATAGTCAGGACATGGAAGCAACCTAAGTGTCCATCAACAGATGAATGGATAAAGATGTGGCACATATATGCAATGGAATATTACTCAGCCATAAAAAGAAACAAAATTGAGTTACTTGTAGTGAGGTGGATGGACCTGAGTCAGTTTTTTTTAAAATCAGAACGGGAAACAGGATCACAAGATGGATTTTGGATTTGGATAGTAGAATCGGGAGCATGAAAAAATCAGTTAGATTAGATCTAATCTAAATTTAAGTTTAAGGCAATCCTCTGTGCCTAGAACCAACTGGAGATGCTCCTCAGACTACGATTTCTCACCATATAATCAATATAGATCAACAGAGTCAGAATACATGGCATTGACCTAAGGCTTTCTAATCTGACTGCCCAGAAGTTTTACAAATATTCACTCAATACCTGGATAAAATCAGGTTATGAGTAGATTAGCAAGTCTTATTTCATAGATGCAGAAACTGACAGAGAAAGTTTAAGTGCCTAATCTGAGCAAAATTGGACATAAGACACTAGCATCCGGATCGTTAAACCTAAGTTAGTAGGTTTAAGTAACTAAATTAATTTTAGTTAATTAATTTAATTAATTACAGAATCTAAATCACCAGAGCAGAGTACAACATGAAAAAATCTTGCCCTGTTTAGAATTTCTGAAAGAGAGTTTCAGACTTCACTCCCCCCCAACCAAAAAATCTTCATGACCACAAATCTCTCTTAATTCCTATCTTCCAAAAGCCACCTTATGAATATTGACAGGTGACCATCATCACTGAGGAGGTTCCAACTTTAGATAAACAAACAATAAAAAAAACCCCAAAAACCCAACAAACAACAACAGCAATAAAGCCACAACAGGGCAGGTTGTACATCTCTTACCTTCTATATTTTCATGAAGGAGACAAAGGTTTCATATAGAGTTCACACTCTATTTTCTCTAGACACAGAGATTAAAAATCACAATCCTCACAACACGTATTGCAGTTATCCTGCACTTTCTAAGCTTACAACACACAGGCAATGTCCTCACAAGCCATTTCCTGGGCTACACACAGTGACCACTAAGGGAAGGTTAAAGCATGTTCGCTGTATCATCACCAAGGCTCATTCCTACCGCCTGATGGTCGATTTTATTTCTCTGTATATGGCATCTCCTCGCATTCACAGGGGGAATTACTAGAGAATGCTGTGGTTTCCGGTTAGCATTTTGCTGATCAGAGTATCTCTTGAATCTTATACCTCTTTTGCTTTTCCTTAACAGCACCAAGGAAGGGACCAGAAAAGGTGTACAGATTTTTTTTAATTTATTGGACAAAGGAAATAAAGTGCAAAGAGAAGCCAAGAAGAGGCAAAGGTGGATGCATAATTAAATGGAGAGAAAGGTGTCTCTCTGGAGAGGTTCTGGACAATAGGATACCAGGCCCAGATGAGGGTTAGAACATCTTTCCCAGAGCATTTCACAGAGATGGCATTTGGAAGGCATACTATGTGCTACAGTATTTCATCCCAGTAGTCCATTTAGCCATTTATTTTGTCTCAAACAAAGGTATCAAAGGACCTGATGTAGGGCTTCCCTGGTGGCGCAGTGGTTGAGAGTCCGCCTGCCGATGCAGGGGACACGGGTTCGTGCCCCGGTCCGGGAAGATCCCACATGCCGTGGAGCGGCTGGGCTCGTGAGCCACGGCCGCTGGGCCTGCACGTCCGGAGCCTGTGCTCCGCAACGGGAGAGGCCACAACAGTGAGAGGCCCACGTAAAAAAAAAAAAAAAAAAAAAAGACCTGATGTAGAAGACTGGGAGAAGATATTTAACAGCCAGAGGCACGGGGCATAGTGGTGAGACTGTAAGTCAGACAATTCTACATCTGCTACTTACTAACTTACTATTAGTTAGCGTCCATGACTGGGATACTGAAATACTGAGGGAAACACAAAATGTACTTAAAATGCATGACACACAGTAGGCATTCAACATGTGGCTACTATTATTATTACTGCATAGAATATCCCAAAATAACCCGGAAAATTAGATTTTAATATTATTTGTATTATTATTTCTCTTTGATGAATATAATTTATTATTATGTCAATTAGTTGGTATTTAACATATATTTAAATGTATGATTTCTCCACTAATAACATAACCTTTATTTATATTTCTACCTTCAATAACTCAAAGTGCTTCTACATTTATGAATACATTTACTGTCATAACGTCATGGATTGCTGGGAGGAAGCAGGGTTATGATTTCTATTTTGCAGGTAAATATTCTTAGGCAACAATAAGATAAACAACTTCTTCAAGGTCAGTGTGGTACTTGGGACTTCAATCTAGATGTCTCAATCCCTTCCCAGCTCAAGTAGAAGTCAAATCTCATTTCTTGGGGCCTTCTTGCTTCCCTCAATTTTTATTTTTATTCCTGATATTAATTTATGAGGACATGGGGATAGAGCCAAGATTCAACATCAGTTTCCAAGGTTACCTTCTTGTTTTGCTCAATAAATAGAGATGTTAGAAAGGTACACAAGCCTGGCACCAAACAGCCTTGGGCGATAAATCCGAGCTTTAATTCAGCAAAGCAGATGATGTTGTCTCCAGTATTCCAGTTCCAGCTGGGGATCTTTGGCAGAAAAACCTGTTTCATGGTAGAAAGTATTAGAAACAGACTTGTGGATACAGAGAACAAACTAGTGGTTACCAGTGAGAAGAGGGAAAGAGGGAGGGGCAAGACAGGGGAAGGGGATTAGGAGATACAAACTACTATGTATAAAGTAAATAAGCAACAAGGACATAATGTACAGCACAGGGAAATATAGACATTATTTTGTAATAACTTAAATGCAGTGTAATCTATAAAAATATTGAATCACTACGTTGTACACCTGAAACTAATACGATATTGTAAATCAACTGTACTTCAGTAAAAGAAAAGCAAGTCAAATATTAGAAAGAAATATACCTCAAGAAAGTTCCCCGAATTTGCAATCATTTTGTTCGCTTGTTTTATGTTTTTGAAATATAATTAACGTATAAAATTATATTAGTTTCAGGTGTACAATGTTCAATATTTGTATATATTGTCAAAGGATGACCACAATAAGTCCAGTTAACATCCATCACTACTGTAATTACAAGGTATTTTCTCTTGTGATGGGAACTTCGAAATTCTATTCCCTTAGCAACATTTAAATATAAAATAAAGTATTATTAACTACAGTCACCATGACTCTTTTATACTAGAAATTTATACCTTTTCTTCCTGTTCCCCCATTTTGCCCACCCCCACCTCTGGCAACCACCAACCTGTTCTGTGAATCTATGAGCTCAGGGTTTCTTTTTTGCTGTTATTCAACATATGAATGAGATCACATGGTATTTGTTTTTCTCTGTCTGACTCATTTCACTTAGCATTATGCCCCTGAGGCCCACTCGTGTTGTTGCAAATGGCAAGATTTAGGGTTTTTTTAATACTTTTTGAGAAGACTGTGTATTCTGGTGCTTTTGAATGCAATGTTCTGTATTTGTCTAAGTCATGAGGTATAATATGTTGTCTAAGGCCAATGTTTCCTTATTGATTTTTTTATCTGGATGATCTATCCATTGAAGAAAGTAGGGTATTAAAGTCCCCAACTATTACTGTATTGCTATTTCTCCATTTAGATTTGTTAACATCTGCTTTATAAATTTAGGTCCTCCTATGCTGGTGTCATAAATATTTACAAATGTTATATCCTCTTGTGGGACTGACCCTTTTGATAATGTAATGCCCTTCTTTTTCTCTTACTACAGTCTTTGTTTTAAAGTCTATTTTGTCTGATATAAGTATAGCTTCCCCAGATTTCTTTTGCTTTCCATTGGCATGGAATCTATTTTTCCATCCCCTCACTTTCAGTCTGTGTCCTTATATCTAAGTTTCTTGTAGGCAGCGTATAGATGGGTCTTATTTTTTTTGTCTATTCAGCCACTCTGTCTTTTGATTAGAAAATTTAGTCCATTTATATTTAAAGTAATTATTGGTAAGTATGTATTTACTGCCATTTGTCAAGTGTTTTCTGAAAGTTTTATAATTCCACTGTTCCTTTCTTCTCCTCTTGCTCTCTTCATCTTTGATTTGATGACTTTCTGTAGCAGTATGCTTAGATTCCTTTCTCTTTATCTTATTTACTATAAATTTTTGCTTTGTGGTTACCATGAACCTTGCATAAAACAACCTACAAGTCTCTTTTAAGTTGATAGTAACTTAAGTTTGATCACATCAAAAGCTCTATATTTTTATCCCCACAACCCAAGTTTTATTTTTGATACTACAATTTACATCTTTTTATTTTATGTATCATTTTACAAATTATTGTAGTTATTTACTACTTTTGTCTTTTAATCTTCATACTAGCTTTGTAAGTGATTAATCTATCACCTTTACAACGTTAGAATATTTGGAATTTTACTATATATTTACCTTTACCAATGAGACTTATACTTTCATATGTTTACCTTTTACTAATTACCCCTTTCACTACAGCTTAAAGAAGTTCCTTTAACGTTTCTTGTAAGGTCTGTCTATTGGTGATGAACTCTTTTAACTTTTGCTTGCCTGGAAACCTCTTTATCGTTCCTTTGATTCTGAATGACAACTTTGCTGGGTAAAGTATCCTTGGTTGGCAGTTTTTTTCTTTTTCTTTTAGCACTTTGAATATATTGTGGCACTGCCTTCTGGCCCGCAAAGTTTCTGTTGAAAATCTGCTGATAATCTTATGGGCGTTCCCGTATATGTAACAAGTTGTTTTTCTCTTGCTACTTTTAAAATTCTCTCCTTGTCCTCAACTGTTGACACTTTAATTAGAATGTGCTTGATATGGATCTCTTTGGGTTCCTTTTATTTGGAACTTTCTGGGCTTTGTGGATCTGAATATCTGTTTAGGAAAGTTGACAGCCATTATTTCTTCAAGTCAGTTCTCTACCCATTTCTCTCTCCCTTCTCCTTCTGGGACTCCTATAATGTGAATGTTGGTCCACTTGATATTGTCCCATAAGTCCCTTTAAGCTATCTTCACTCTTTTTCATTCTTTTTTCTTTCTGCTGCTCTGATTATGTGAGGTCTACACTCTCTATGCTATCTTCAGGTTTGCTGATCCTTTCTTCTGCTTCCTCTGGTCTGCTGTTGAACCTCTCTATTATGTTTTTTTTTTGCAGTTCAGTTATTGTATTCCTCAGCACTGTGACTTCTATTTGGAACGTTTTAATATTTTCTATCTCTCTGTCGAAATTTTCACTTTGTTCATCCATTCTTCTCCTGCTCAGTGAGCATCTTTATGACTGTTATTTTAAACTCTCTATCAGAAAAGTAGCTTATGTCCTTTTCATTAAGGTCTTTTTCTGAGGTTTTGTCTTGTTGTTTTGTTTGGAAGATATTCCTCTGTTTCTTCCTTTTATTTGACTCTCTGTGTTGGTTTCTGTGCATTGGACAAAAAAGCCACCTCTCCCTGTCTTGAATGAATGGACTTGTGTAGTAGATGAATCTTATTGTTCAACGCTGCCCTAGTCGTTGGTTGTTTCTCAAACCCTTGTCATTGTCCAATCTGCCTACTTTATTTTTAGTGGCTCCCAGTACTTAAGGGTGTGCCAAGACCTGTCCATGGCCCCAAGGGGAGGATCTCAGTCAGCACCTAAATTCAGAATGACTGGACTCCAGACCATCAGGCAATAGCTTTTAAAGTATGTAAACATAACTCTTTCCAAATTTACATTTTTATGTAATTAACAATCTTAATGGGGCTCCAAATTTCACCTGCAACTGGCAAAAGCTTTTTGTGTGTAGACTCATTATAAAGTAATAAGTTCATATATTACTTAGATGAACTAAGTTCATTTAGTTCTACAGACTAAAAGGGGAGGAGACTGAACAGGCTATAATGTTACAATACCTTGTTATGGGACTGAAGTATCTGTATGATGACTCTGGTATTAGGGTAATAGTTCTTGATAGAGAGCACCCTACAAAAATAACAAACATGCTCATTAGTGATGTGCCATATCCAATGTCTTTACGATATAATTCAATTCAAAGTTAAGTTGATGTGTGGGTAAGCACAGGAAAAGAGCACATTATAAAGTTCATTGTTATGATCTTCAATAGCACACACATGGAAGAGTGCTATGGTTTCAGTGACTTAGTAAATTAAATCTATGGAAAGGTAAGCTTTTGGTATTAAGAGTGGTCTTCTGGGAGCAATTCCTGAGGAGGAAATAATCAGTTTCATATATTTTAGTCTTCAAACTCAAACACATTAATTACAGAAAAAAACAGAGACTGAATTGCTATCTATAGCTCAAAGTAGCAAACAGACTGTCTAATCCAACTTTCTTATTTTACAAATTAAGAAACTAAGATCTATCTTGTATTTACTGTACGTTACAAGTTCTCAGCCTTCTCTTGCTTTTTGTAGAGTCACCTTCAGCTACGTGTATTTATTCTGCTCTGGGGGCCAACAGTTCATCTGGGTTAGGTACAATGGCATTGCCCTCACAATGACAGTTTGAATCTCTTACCACAAATTGAGTTCCTGCTCATAGATAGTTCACAGTTCAAGATGGTAACACTAATCCTAGCCATCTTGAAAATACTGCCAATAGTCAAAAGCACATCATACTGAACCATGCACAATCTTTCACTAGGACTACTGGAGAAAAACCCCAGTAAATAAAGTCTAAGAATAAGGTTCACAAACCACAAATGCCGTCTTTATTTCTGAGGGGCTGTTAGTCAGAATGGTGCTATCTGAACAGTTATCAGTTATTCGTATGCTTGCTTTTTAAATTTAGACAGCTATTATCCCTACGGAACTCCAGGAAAGTAAGTGGAGAAGCACATTGACACACAGTAAACTCTATTTTGATTTCCTTTTTCATACATCTGCAGAGTCTCTGGGGCCAAAAAATAAGGCAGAAACCTGGAATATGATGAACCCTGTGCTGTGATACATGACATCTGTTTAGTCCTATGCATGGGGCTTTATTTTAAAAGAGGTAAAAATAAGATCAGCATTGGAGCATGTAAGACACAGTGCCAGCTTCTTACCTCATAATGTTTGAAGTGTCTTCAGCATGTGAATCACTGCACAGAGGGTTGGCTATAATCAGGCATGCTTCTGCAGAGTCCACCTATTCTTCAAGATTAAACAGCAGCCACCTTGTTAATTATATATGGGAAATGCTTACGTGTTCCCCTTTGGGGTTTTCTTATGGTTTCATCATACAATTTCCAAAAAGAAAGAGAGCACACTTGGGAGGGACTTGTGATAAGGATGTCTTTACATCAGAATCACAGTCCAGCAAATGCTGAAAGGGGCTGCATAGACGGACCAGAGTCTCCAACACAGATGTAGATTGCTTTAAAATGGAACAAGTGCATAATGAGATTTTTCCTATGATCCAGAAACGTCAATTTATGACTAGTGATGAGTAATAAGATCTTTTTAAGCAACTTCCTGTATAGTTATTAACCTTTCAGAATAGCAAAAAAATTACTGAAGTGGCTCTTATAACCCCAAGTTGCAGGAAAGAGAAAGATTATACTGTGTTTGTCAATTTTTGCTTCAATTCTTTGTGTTGACTCTATAGATCTCTGCTTTAAAAAACTGAACCTTTTGCTCCATATGATTGTGAGAAACCTAAAACATGAGAGGAAGTTGGCCTTCATCTTAAACGCAAGATGTCCAGAGGGTCGGCTGTTGCTCATCTCTTTTAGTCTCGGCCTAACTGGGATCTCTGCGATTTTCCTTCATGCCTTTCCTATCAGAGGGCGTATCAGTGTGTTTAGGAGAAGCCGTTAAAAGCTGACAGACTCCTAGAAATCTGTCATCTGGTAAGAATCCCACTTGGATAGAAAGATCTAACACACTTCTGCTATCCACAACTTTTTCAGATGTCTTAGACTGATAACATAAAACTGTTCTAGATAGAGAATTTAGTGAAATTAAAAAATTTAAATATAAACGTAGGTAAATAGTGAGGTCTGCTTGGTATCTGTCAAGAAGGATTTGGAGGTCAATTACTAACATTTCTTTATGATCAGTTTTTAAAGTTGAAGAAGTTGTATTTCCCCCAATTCAAGAGTCTGGAGTAATCCTTTGGGAAAAGCAATACACACTATTGTCTTAATTGCTGCAGCTTAGGAAAACGACAAGGAGGAAAAGAACTAGATCTCACCGCAACTCGCCTCAGATCCTCCCACTTCAGTGCAGATCCAGAAACGAAAGTTGTATAGGCCATGTAGCACTTAAATATGGTTTCCAATTCCAAAGAAGGAGGAACCCTGGAAAAAGAGCATAGTGCCAGGTATGGAAAAAGAAGATTGGCTTTGGTTTAGAGACTGTTACATTATTTAGTGCATTTAATAAAAACTCTAATCTTCTCTTGGAAAACATCCATCCTCCATTATTAATCCACGTGCTTAGGTGATGTGGACACCACTAGCCTAATTCCAGAAATGGGTCTGAAGCTCAGGGGCAATCAATCACAGAGACATGAAAAAATACAAATCAGATTAATGCAAAAAAAAGGGGGGAGGGAATTACTAAGAACAAAGAAGTTCAGGACCAATGAAAACATTTCAATTATTCAAAAAGACATAGCATTCTAAAACAACTATGAATTTAATAAAATAGCTTCTAAATATACAAAAAATTTTAACAAAATGAGAGAAATACATGAACCTGCCACTGTAATGACAGATTTCAAAGCATCTCTCTCAATTACTGACAGATCAAGGAGAAAAAATAATCAAGTTTGATATTTATAAATTCTGCAAACAATATTTAAGATATCTAATTTAAATTTTTTTCACCTTTATTGAGGCAAAATTGACAGTTAAAATTGTAAGATATTTAGTGTACAACATGATGATTTGATGTATGTATACATTGTGAAAGGATCCCTCCCATTATTTAATTAACACATCCATCACCTCACATATTTACCTTTTTGGGGGGTGATGACATTTAAATTCTACTCTCCTAGCAAATTTCAGTGATACAATACAGTGTTATCAACTATAGTCACCATGTTTTACGTTAGATCCTTAGACCTTATTCATCTTAAAACTGAAAGTCTGTACTCTTTTTACCAACCTCTCCCTATTTCCCCCAATCCCCAGACCCTGGCAAACCATCTTTCCACTTTCTGTTTCTGTAAGTGTGGCTTTTTAAAAAAATTCCAGATATAAGTGACATCATGCATTTGTCTTTCTCTCTCTGGCTTATTTCACCAGCTTATAATGCCTGCCAGGTTCATCCATGTTGTTGCAAGTGACAGGACTTCCTTCCTTTTTAGGGTTGAATGATATTTCATATCATTCAAATATATATATGTATATATATATATATATATATATATATATATATACACACACCACATCTTCTTTATTCATTCATCCATACATGGAAACTTAGGTTGTTTCCATATAATGGCTATTGTGAATAATTCTAATTTTCCTCAACAGCACACAAATATTTACCAAAATGATAATTTACTTGACCAATAAGGAAAGCCTCAACACACTGCAAAAAAAAATCTGCTGTACATATAATGACCTCTGATCACAGTACAATTAAAGTAAAAGTTAGTAACAAAAAAATTAAAAAATATTCATCATAGTTGGAAATTTTGAAAAACAGACTGCTAAAAATCTCATGAGCTATGAAGAAATTATAATGAAATTTATAAAATTCTTAGGAATTAATTATGTGAAAACACTAAATATCTAAGTCTTTGGATACAATAAAAGCCTGCTTTAGGGGAAAGTTACAGCTTTGGACATTAATCTTGGAAGAAACCCAAGAAATAAGAAGAAAAGAGACAATAAACACAAGAGTGCAAACAGTGAAATAGAAAAGAAAAATAAAAGAGAGAAGATGAACAAAGACAAAGGCTGGTTCTTTGAGAAAAAAATCACTCATATAATAGGCAAAGCTGTAGTAAAATTGATGGAGAAAAAGAGAAGACAAAAATGACTCATAATATTGAAAGAAGATAAAAATACCTACAGGCAAAGTAGAGATTAAAAATAATAATCAAAGAATACATCAACCAACCAAATGCGACAGCTTTTAAAACTCAGACAAAATAGACAAATTACTAAAAATAGATCTTACCAGAACTAACTCTAGAAGACTATTAAAGGAAATGAAGTTTAGTTTAAAATCTCTCAAAACTAAACAAAAACGAAGAAAACACATACAGAGACCCACACACTAAACACAATTTTTAAAACCACCAGTTCTAAATGGTTTAGCAGGCAACTTCTACCACACTTTAAAGCAACAAATAATCCCATTTTTATACAAAGTCTTTCAAACACCTTAAAAACAGAGAATGGTCCCCAACAAATACTACAAAGCCAAAATAACCCTTATAGCAAAACTATTAATTTAATTCATCACATTAACAAATTAAAAATTACACAGCCACCTCAGATGCACAAAAAAAGTTGATTAAAATATCTTTTCACAGTTAAGAAATAAAACTCATGGTATATTAGGAAGAGAAAAGAATATCCTTAACCAAATAAAGAGTATCTTTAAAATAAAAAGGATGGCCTTAGTGGGAAAATATTAGAAAAGTTTTCTTTAAAATGAGAAATGAAGAAGAGATACAACTATTGCTTTTTTCTCAACATTATATTTGATGTCTTAGCAAGAGCAATAAGAAAATAAAGATACACTGTACACATAAGGGTTAGAAAGGAAGAAATAAACTCTCTTTATCTGAACTAATATGATTATTTACATAGAAACCCCTAAACACTACAGAAAAATAAATAGAGGCTAATTTAACAATATGGATGAATGGAAGATTAATACACAAAGGTCAATTCTGGTTTTTCATACCAAAAGCAAACAAGTAGAAAATACAATAAGACATTATTTCAAATATATCAGAAAATATCAAGTACTTATAAATATATATGTCACATATATTTATTACATATATACATATATAAAATTACATAATATATAATAAACAGCAAGCCTGGGAAATTATACAATATTATTGAGACACTAAATGAGATCTAAATAAGTAGACAACCATAGTATAGTCAGAGTCAGAAAGAATTTGTAACACAAAGAATCAATTTTAAACCAAACTTTCAATTAGATTCCTCCCATCAATTTCCACAGGGTTTTTCATAGTTCATGATAAAATGATTATAAAATTGATATGAAAGATAAAGGGCCAAGAAGAGCTTGTCAACTATTGGAAAAAGAAGAGCAAGGAGGGAAAACCTGCCCTAAGATGTATAAGGATTAATTATGAATCTTTAGCAATTAAAAAAGCATAGTATTAATGCAGTAAGAGATAAACTGATTAAAAAAAACACAGAATAGACCTATTTATACTGGTAGCATGTCAGATCAGTGAGGGGAAAAGGGTTTATTCAATAACTAGCATTGATAAAATGATTATCTATGGAAGAAGCTGAAGTTTTATTCATGCGTCTCGCCATAAAAAAACAAATTCCAGTATAATTAGAGATGTAAACATCAACAAAAATTAAAAATTCTTAATAGGAAATGTAATTAAATATCTTTAAAATATTGGGATATGGAAAAATTCCTAAACAAAAACCAAAATCATTAAATACCATTGAAATGATTGAAAATTTGAACTATAATAATATTAAAAACTTTTGAATATCAAAATACTTCTCATACTCAGTGAAAAGACAAGTTATAAACTGGAAAAATATAGTTACAATTCAGATCACTGATGAACAGTTAGTGTCAAGAATACATTAAGCACTCCTAGAAATTAAATAAGAAAAGCCCCACAAACAATCCAATAGAAAAACAGGTAAAATGCATGAGTAGGCTTTTCATGGAAGGAGGAAACATGTATGGCTAATAAACATGAAGAGAAACTCCATACTTAGTGATAAGAGGCTTATAACTCAAAACCACGATGAGATTCCACTTTACACTGATTCCACTGCAAAGATTAACAAGTATGACCATGCCAGTTGTTAGAAAGAATGTAGATGTACAACTACACAAAGTCCCTTACAGATTGCTGATAAGCTTGAAAAATGGTGCAACCACTAGTAAAAAATGATACTATCTCTTGAAAATGAACATTCACATTCTTCACACCATTAAACCACCCTCCCCTCACACACACATACACAGACACTCTTGCACAGGTCCACTAAGAGCCATACATAAGCCATGTTAATAATAAAATTATTTCCAATAGAAAAATCTAGAAACAATGCAAATCACACCAAGAGTGGATAAATAAACTAAGGTTTACTCTGTCAATGAAATATCATATAACAGTAAACAATTAACTACAGCAACACTCAGAAAAATGAGTGTATCTTAGAAATGTAAAATGAGGAAAATCTAAGTACCACAAGATTCCACTGGTGTGATCTTCCTTCTGTAAAGTTAAACACAGATAAACATTTTAAGACTGTACATAATTGCAATAAAACTATAGGAGAGATAAAGAATGATGATGATGTACAGAACAACTGAGAGCAGTATGAAATGTGGGTAGGATCATATAGTTAGATACGGGTTCTGTCCTAAATTTTGTCTTGATGGTGAGTTCATGTACTGGTACTTAGAGCATTATTAAAAACAGCTACTTACAAAAACAAACAACCAAAATGTGCTTATGTATAAGTCAAGTACAAAGGTTGTTGTAAGAATTACGATAAATCCAATTTTAATTTCCCAACACTAAAGAAGAAAAATAAATCTAGTTATGTCATCCCTCTGCTGAAAATCCTCCAAGAATTCAGGACTGACTCGGAGAAAAGGCAACTTCCTTAAAGCCAAATCCTTATAATAGACTATACAATACTTTTGTTATCTGGCCCACTATCAACTGCAATATTTGGGAATTCTCTGAATTTGTCAATCCTCTTGAGTAAAACTTCCCCTATTCCCTTAAAACATATGTGAACGAGTGAGAGCTTTGCATGTTTTCATATATTAAACATCACTAGAGCTGGGGCCTTTGTTTTCAGGCATAGTAAACTAGATAATTTCAGCCAACCTTCTACTAAGGATATATAAAAATGCTGGATGAAATATAAAAACATCTAATAAATCATGAAAGATATAACCAGACCGTGAAGAATTTCCAGGCCAAAATCTAGAAGAAATCAAGGTCTTAGAGGTTAAGTCCAGTCCCCCCACCCCACAAAGCATTTAGTAATTCAGAAGATACAGCTACCAAACTGAGCTAACATTCTGGTGATGTCATAGGGTAAGGGGTCCAAAAACTTCCAGCTCCCCTGACACACAAAATGAAGACTTTAGTAACTTCTCCATATTTTAACCTGGCATAACAAAGGTATGCAGGCATAGAAGAAGTGTAAAATTGAATAAATTAGTTTTCAGATGTACTTTCATTCTGAGTTTGTCACCTGGGTAGTACAGTGAACATCGAGCGTTGAATTTGGATTTATGTGGTCCTAAGGCACAAGTGCCCCATTGTACTTGGAAGAAGTAAATAAATATCCTCTCTGGGGGCTTCCCTAGTGGTGCAGTGGTTGAGAATCTGCCTGCCAATGCAGGGGACATGGGTTCGAGCCCTGGTCTGGGAAGATCCCACATGCCGTGGAGCAACTAGGCCCGTGAGCCACAATTACTGAGCCTGCACGTCTGGAGCCTGTGCTCCGCAACAAGAGAGGCCGCAATAGTGAGACGCCTGCGCACCGCGATGAAGAGTGGCCCCCGCTTGCCACAACGGGGCAAGAGAAAGCCCTCGCACAGAAACAAAGACTCAACACAGCCATAAATAAATAAATAAAATTAAAAAATAAGTCCTCTCTGGAAGAATGTAATATTTTTCTAGGCAACAAGTTATTTCCATAAATATTTTTAAATAGAAGAATAAGCACATAATCTAGGACAAAAAAAGCACACAAAGAAAAGAAGATACTATGTGTAACAACCAGTGGAAACAACAGACAAGAAAAACCAAGGACTTAAGACATTGAATTACTGGACACAAACTACAACATAATTATGTTTATTTTATTGAAATAAATAAAAGGTAACCTTGGAAACACAAGAAACTATGAAAACAGAGAATATTTGATAAAGAACCAAATATAAATTCTGGAACTGAAAAATATAATAACTCAAATTAAAAACTCAATGAATTGAGTTTGTAAATAGATTAAACACAGATAAAGAGAGAAGTAGGAACCTGGAAGGTAGTTCAGAATAAAGTATCCAGAATGTAATACAGAGATACAAAAAAGAGGAGAAATACAAAACAGAGGGTAAGAAATATATTTGGCACAGTAAAAAAAGGACTAACATAATTGAATTCCCAGAAAAGGAGGAGAAAGAACATAGTGACAAGGGCAATATATGAAGAAATAATTGAGAATCTTCCAGAAATGGTGGAAAACACCAAGCCGGAGACTCAGGAAGACTCATGAATACTAAGCACAATAAATTATCAGAAATTCAAAACTACACACATCATAGTAAATGTATAACATACTTTCACATTAAGTACAACGCATAATTTTTTATGAAGATAACTCATTAAAGAAGATAGTTTAACAGACTTCTTAATAGCGACAACAAAAGCCAGAAATCAACAGAATAATACTTTCATGGTTCTTAAGGATAAAATGTGGCAGCTTAGAACTCTATATCCATAAAATTATCTTTCAAGAATAAAAAGAAAATAAAGATGTCTTTACATTAAAAAAAAAAGAGCTTGTCACTGGCAGATCTGCACTTAATTTAGGATTAAAATGGGCAAAAAGAAGCATAACAGAAAATAATAGGAAGAAGAATATGTATATATTAAATCACCTTACTGTACATCAGAAACTAACACGACGTTGTAAATCAAGTACATTCTAATTTAAAAAATGGGCAAGATAACAGCCATTTCATAAGAGGGAACCCAAATGGCTTATATATATGAATATATGCTTGGCCTCATTACTAACCAGAAAAATGAGATCATAAACCACAATAAGATACACTGTCTTGCAAAACATTATCCCAAAGAACGGCTAAAACTAAAAAGACTGATGTTTCTAAGTGTTAGGTAGGATGGGAAGCTACATTTCCAAGCGGTAGTAAGGCTGTATATGGTGAAAGGAGCTCTCAGGGCTGCTGGTGGAAGTGCAGACCAGAAAAAAACATTTTGAATGACTGACAGTTCTGTTACAGGAAGATTTACTACCCTGCAATTTAATGCCTGGGGACCAGGACACATATGTAAGAATTTTCAAAGCAACATTCTTCATAATAGACAAAATTGAGGAGAAATGTCAACCAACAGTAGAATGGATTAAGAAAAATTGTGGTGTATTCATATAATGGAATGCTCTACTACACAGCAATGAAAATGAATAGGTACAGCTACATCCAGCTGCAACAAGGATGAATCTTACAAACGCATTATTGAGGTAAATAAATTTATATTCCATTTATGTGAGTTTAAAAACAGGAAAAACTTAAATATTCTAAATAAACATAGGAGATAGGATAATTAATAAATGTCAGATATAAAGTCAAAATCATAATTATCTCTAGGGACGAAAGATTGGGTTATTATTGGGGAGGGTTTTCCTGGGGTGCTGGCAATAGACTATATCTTGATTTGGGTGGTAGTTACATGGGTGTTCACTTCATAGTAATTCATTTTAATGTGTATTGTAATTCTCTGTAATTTTCTTTCTGAGTTATAATTTGGGATAAAGAGTTTTAAACATGCTGCTTAATTATTACCTTGCTATTTTAAAAATAAATGTAAGTTCTAAGATATTTTTTCTACGCTCCAGTGACTCCTGTGCAACTCTTGGGAATTTTTCACTCAACTTTTGTTCTTGTGAGATTATTTAATGTTGAAAAAGTTAGAAAATATTTATTGCTATGCATGTGATATATCTACTGGAAAATATTTAATGATAGACATATAAAAAGGAGGCGATCATTAAGTACCAGAAAAAAATTTGAGGAAATGTACTGTTATCAAAGACCAACATTTATCAGCCATAATGATATAAACACTGTCGCTGTAATTACAAATTAGAAGATAACTATAATGGAACAACTGAAGAAGGGAAAGTGGTGCAGAGGGATGAATAATATACATCTGCAAAATATCAGGTGATGAATAAATACTGTGTACAACTGAGGAGTCAAAAGAGTGATAAAACAGATTTAAACTTAGAAGAAATAGTTATCTCTGAGCCGTAAGACTGGAAAAATAGGAAGGGGTTAAATATTTGGTGATAAGTATTTTGCGATTTGATGTATAAGTTATGTTCCTATATTACTTTCTGGAATAGTACTATCTTCTGGATTCCTACATGGATCTGCCCCATCCCTCAACAACTGCTGAATTAGGTGACCCCTACATCAGCGGTCCCCAACCTTTTTGGCACCAGGGACCGGTTTCATGGAAGACAATTTTTCCATGGATGGGAGGTGGGGCGGTGGATGGTTCAGGCGGTAATGTGAGCGATGGGGAGCGGCAGATGAAGCTTCGCTCGCTCGCCTGCCACTCACCTCCTGCTGTGCGGCCCAGTTCCTAACAGGCTGTGGACAGGTGGGTTCAGGACCCCTGCCTTACATGTTATGACAACGTGCCTGTGTGTACATGATTTTCATTTATCCTGATCAGCATTATTGCACCTTTCCAATCTGAGACCTGATATCTTTTTTCAACTCTAGAAAGTTTTCATCTTTTCATTTGATTGTGAAAAACTGCACATATACAAAGTGTATAGGATGTATGCATTCAATATAAAGAATAATAAATCAATATTTATGTACCCACTCAGGCACAATAACAATACAAATTACTCAAGGAAATAAATATCTCATCATTATTCACTGTTGTATATTCTCTAAGCCTAGTTATCTGGTCTTCTGGATGTTTTGAGAGCTACATAATATCAACTTTTTTTTCTGTTAAGTTAGCCATAGTTAGTTTTTGTTGAATGCTACTAGTTATCCTGAATTATAGAAACATAAATTAATATTTTACCTTTATGACATTTTATAATATAATATCTTGGATATTGTTTTGCTTTAAATAATAAGTAACCAAAGAAAGAAAAGTGTCAATTTCTATATCAGTTACCTAGGTTTGCACAAAATCTGGCACAATCTTTGTGGCTTAAAATAATGAGTTATTATTTCTTGAAATTCTTTGTTTTGACTGGGCTCAGCTGGGTGAGTCTTCTGCTCCATGCAGTTTTGTTGGAGACATGACTCTGTTTAGCTGAGAGCTCTAGTGGGCTAGAACCTCTGAGATGGCATCACTTACAGGTCTGTTGCCTCAGCTGGGCTTCTGGAGGAGCTGGCAGCTGGATGGGCCTCCTACCCCTGGAGGAGGAGGTGAACTTCTTACATAGTGGTCCAGGGTTTCAAGACACTGAGCGCAGAAGGTGATAGGCTCTTTATGGGTTGGTCCTTTAACTGGCTCAGTCATTTACACATGTTTCATTGGTTAAAATGAGTCAAAAGGCCAGCCCAGATCAATAGAAGGGAAGCTAGAAGACTCCACATTTGATGGGAGGAGGAGAATATGTGTAAACATTTGGGAGGGGTTTCTGGTAGCCATCTTTTAAAAAACAATCTACCACAGTCTTCCCTCTGCTGAATTCTATTTCTCAAGTTAAGTCAAAGGCCAGCACAGGTTTATTGAGAGGAGCAGCATGAACGTACAGTAAGGAAAGGTAAGGTGAACCTCTGCACCAAAGGAAAATCCACCACCATCACAGACTGTGGTAATTGCTTTAAAGCAAATAAATGGAGTGATGAGACAGGAGGATTAGAAGACGTTAATTTAGATAAGTTGGCCAGGGAAGGACTCTGAGTGCTGGGAGATGAAAATAAATCAGTCACATACAGCTGAAGAGCTTCTGAGCAGAAAGAACAGATCAATAAAGTAGCCTTTACAGAAGTTCAGGAGAGACAAGATAGGAACTTTGAATACGGTTGTGAGAGTGGAGACAAAATGGTAGAATTAGGATTTATGCAGGAGATGCAACTGATGATGAACGTGTACACAGGGTTTGAGGGAGACAGTAAAGTCAAAGACAACTCCTAGTTTTCTGTTTTAAGGAGCGGCATTGATGAGGTCCCACTTGCTGAGACAGGAAAAGCTGTTTCCTTTCCTTCTTGTTTTTTAATTTTAAATTTTTTAATTTGCCTTGTGAGATGGAAAAGTTGGACATTAAATCATGAGTTTACTTTTGAAAATGTTGAGTCTGAGGGGCCTTTGAAACACTGGGGTGGAAATACCCAGTGAGCAATTAGTTGTGTGACTATGAAGCCACAGAGAATGTCTAGTGGGGGACATCAATTTTGGAGTCTTCAGAGTATAGATGTAACTGACAAAATTCTACATAGACACTTCCAACATTTTGTACCATTTAAGAAATTTCATTCATTAACTTGACGGATACCTACAATAACCTACATTAGTCTATGAAAATACATCAGCAGATAAAAGAAGTTACTTTCCACACATTTAATGACTTCCTCTTTGTCTCAGCTGGGTTACAATTATTAGCCTCTTATCACTGGTTTTAGCACTTTGGTTTTTTTTTTTTTTTTTTTTTTTTTTTACTATTTTTTAAGTAAGGATTCAAGTAATACACAAATTATTGAAAAGACAGGCATGACAATGATCCTGAAGCAGAACTCTTGGCTGTCTGTCAACAGCACCATAAAGAAATTCAAAATGCTTACTGGTTATCTCACACCTGAGAGCCCAAGGTAACGGTGGGTTGAAGGTGTCAGATGTAAAGAGAGTACAGTGTTCAACTATGAAATGCGTGAAGGCCGAGGTGATCTGATAGGCAATCCTGGATAAAATCAAAATGTCATTTCATATCTGGGTGACTTATTTAGTGAGTGATGTCTGGATAATGGATAGACCATTTGGAAAAAAATAAAGAAGTTAGTTCCCTACACATTACACAAAGTCACTTCCAGAGAGCTTAAATATAAAACATTTCAATATGAAAAACTAAAAATGCTAGAGAGATAGTTACTTAATTCTAGGACAGAAGGGTCTAAGCATGTCAGAAAAGCAGAAAGCCAGAAGGAGAGAGTTGATAGATTAGAGTCCATGTAAACCAGATGCTTCTGTATTCGATGTACAACAAAAGCACGCATAAAAATTAAAAAGCAAAGGGAGAGGAAAAAACATTTACAACATACGACACAAAGCAGCTAATATAAAAATATAATGAGGCTTAAAAGTCAGCAAAGTAACAGAGGACCCTCTTCATAGAAAAGAAGATAAAAGAAATGAAGAGCCATTTCAAAAAACCCACAAACCATCAAAACACACAAAAATTGCTCAATCTCACTAGGAACCAAAATAGTAAAACAGAACAGTTAGAAACCATGTTGCCTACTTAAAACTCTTTTTGTATTAAATAGGCATTTCCCAGTGTTTCACTGGGAAAAACACCTGGCAAGATATATTTTCAGAGGTTAACTCTGGTCATGAACTGCCCTTTCCTTACTTATTGCTTACTATTATTTCCGAATTTTAAAAATTAATAACGCAAGGACAATTTTCTTCCATTACAAATATTCACACATACTTCAAGTATTCCCTGCCCACGGGTCACACAGATACACTTACTCTCCCAGGAAAACAATCTCAGTATTGATCTCCCCTGCCTTATGGCGGAGGAAATTCCTCAGGAAAGCCGTCACACTGTCCACAGTGATGTTTCCACAGACCACAATGAACCTAGAAAGTGAAAACATGGGAGGTGGTTCATCCCAGGAACAGAAGTATCTTCCTGTCTAGATTTAGAGATGGACAATTAGCTTAAACTTAGTCTGAAATAAAAGTTGGTGTTTGATACCTCATTGTAGTTTTGATTTGCATTTCTCGAATGATTAGTGATGTTGAGCATTTTTTTCATGTGTTTGTTGGCAATCTGTGTGTCTTCTTTGCAGAAATGTCTATTTAGGTCTTCTGTCCACTTTTGGATTGGGTTGTTTGTGTTTTTGATATTGAGCTGCATGAGCTGCTTGTATATTTTGGAGATTAATCCTTTGTCAGTTGCTTCGTTTGCAAATATTTTCTCCCATTCTGAGGGTTGTCTTTTCGTCTTGTTTACAGTTTCCTTTGCTGTGCAAAAGCTTTTAAGTTTCATTAGGTCTCATTTGTTTATTTTTGTTTTTATTTCCATTTCTCTAGGAGGTGGGTCAAAAGGGATCGTGCTGTGATTTATGTCACAGAGTGTTCTGCCTATGTTCTCCTCTAAGAGTTTTATACTGTCTGGCCTTACATTTAGGTCTTTAATCTATTTTGAGTTTACTTTTGTGTATGGTGTTAGGAAGTGTGTAAGTCAGAAAGAGAAAAACAAATACTGTATGCTAACACATATATATGGAATCTAAAAAAAAAAAAAAAAAAAGGCCATGGAGAACCTAGGGGCAGGACAGGAATAAAGATGCTGATGTAGAGAATGGATTTGAGGACATGGGGAGGGGGAGGGGTAAGCTGGGACGAAGTGAGAGAGTGGCATGGACATATATACACTACCAAATGTAAAATAGCTAGCTAGTGGGAAGCAGCTGCATAGCACAGGGAGATCAGCTCAGTACTTTGCAACGACCTAGAGGGGTGGGATAAGGAGGCTGGGAGGGAGACACAAGAGAGAGGGGATATAGGGATATATGTATGCATATAGCTGATTCACTTTGTTATACAGCAGAAACTAACACAACATTGTAAAGCAATTATACTCCCATAAAGATGTTAAGAAAAAAAAGTTCCACCTAGATTTTAAACTTAGAAACACCAAGGACTGCATCTCCAGTATACAAAAGGAGCATAAGATTTCTGTAGGGAATGATTCCACACATTTGAATTACACATAGCTTTTCAGGCATTTAAGGATAACTATCGTAACTGCTAGATTTTTCTCGGTTATTTATAATTTATAATGGAGTTGCACGTGTGTTAATTTCACTTGATTTGCCACTTGACTCCTGATTGGCTGGTGTCATCTTTTTTCAGAGGAACGACTGAGCTCGGAATGGCTCACTGATTTTCCTATAGTCAAATACTATGGCTGAGGCAGCCCCAGAATCTAGGCTATTTTGGTTTATCTTCTGCATCTAAAATTATCTAGTACTCACAAAAGAAGTGAGTCCAATGGAGAGACATCTAGCACAGGTCCACAAACCTATGCATGTAACTTCTATGGTGAAAAACAGCCGTCAATTTCCTTAGGCTTCATATACATAAAGAAGCTATTTTCCTCCCATTAGTCATGTAAGAAAACGGAAAGTGTAATTTTAGCCTAAGTTAAACTTATATTTTCCAGACCTTATTGGCCTATTTAGCATGTGTGAGATGAACTGGGTTAGACTTTGGCTTATCTAGCTTATTTCACTGTTTTCAATATTTGTTTTTCATTCATTTCATTTTGTCACCTTCCTCTTCATACGCCTGGATCAATGTTGGTTTTTATCCAACTGTGTTAAGACATCACTCCAAAGGAGTTTATCTCCACTGCGCCTCTTTCCTCTACAGCAGGTAAGAGACTAAATAAAAAAGAATCACTTTGAATTTGAGATTTCCAATTCCTTATCTTCTCCTTAGGTATGAAGAATCATAATGGCAATGGAGGTAACATATATCCACAGAGAAGTAGAGTAAAAACAACTCCAAATCCACTTCGCTCCTGGGAACGAACAGCTGTGGCATGGACAAAACAGGTGATCTGTGAAGGACTGGAGGACAGGCTGAAACCCCTCCTCACGCCAGCAAACCTCTTCCCATGGATGAGCTTGAGGGGAGTTTGGGCTAAGACAACGGAATTGAATTATTTTAAATTCGAACTGTGACTCTAATTGGATCCTAATGTAAAGGTAGCCATGAGTCAACCACATGGTTCAAATGAGTAAGACAATCAGGAATGGATAGAAGAGAACAGTCTGAGATAAGGAATGGACAAATATCGGCACAATCAGCACGTGACGCCGAATGACAACATATCTGTCATTCTAGTTTATTTAATCCTCTTATGAGCATCTAGAGGGTAGTGCGTATCAGGTAGCAAACATCTTCTCATGGTTTTTATTCCAGCCCTCTTCAGTGAATGAGGACCTTGCCAACATATCCACCTAGGCCAGGCAATCGTGTTTCAAAAGGGAGAGTGACTTCGTAGAATACCTCAAACTGTAGAAATTATACTTGAAAGCTACTTACTTCTTTCCTTTGACCACTTCATAGGAACTGGTGTATTTCCTCTTGTTACCAAAAAGTTCCACCATTTCAGGGATGCAGTTCGCAAACAGAACCTAAAATGATTGGCAAATAAAACCTGAGGTCTCACTACTTCCAAGGATACTTCAAAATTCCAAGATTACAGAGGAGAAAGCAGGTACGTAAAACTTTCTCTCTTCTAAGAAGGGCATGACTGGGAACTGTGCTTTTAAAGGGAGACCAGTTTTCTTCCTTACTTCAGCCTTTGGATTTGGTTAAAATTTAATAAATTGCTTTTCATCCTTCAAAAAGATGAAAGCAAAGACAAGAAGTAAGGCAACCTCCCCACCCATTTTTTCCTGTCATCACTTCTAACTGCCCTTCTGACTCTTTCACTTGATACTATTTGGGGCTTGGGGAAAAAATAAAGCATATGGGACAGAGTAGGGTTAAGGGAAAATGACAGAAATGAGGGGATGTAACAATGATGTGGACAGGGGGATATCAGAAAGGTAGAGTGGAGAACTCGGAGATGGTTATTAAGGAATTGCCATTAAAGTCACTAAAAGAAAAGGAGGCTTCCTTTGTCCTTGACACACTCCTGAACCAAGCACAGATGTTCACTTATCTGTAGTAAAATGCTGGTTTAGAGAGAGCTTACTCATTTGGGCTGGAAAGAACACAACTTCCTGCAGATCAAATCTCAAATCCCCTTCCTCTTTGGAAGAAAGACTATAATCCGATGGGCAAAAGATGAAGGAAGATGCGGTTGCTCAAATCAATGCAGAGGCTAATTAGGAACGTCTGCTCTCCTTTGTCTACCACCCTCATCCCTGGCAATCGAACAATTACGTCATGTGCTCCAGGGGATGCAGTTTGGAAAATATGGGATTCACATATCTCTTCATTTTCATTTGATACCTGCTCTGAATAATGCAACATTCACTCTCAAACCTATATCACTTTGTTTCTCACCATTAACCAAATGTTTTTCGTTTATGTAGCTATATTCAAAAGACATAAAAATATTCTTTACCAAACTCCCCAGGGTGAAGAACATGATGAAGGTCCGTCCTAGGGATGTCTTGGCTACCACATCTCCAAAGCCGACAGTCGACGTCGTTGCCATGACCAGGTAAATGGACTCAAAATATGAAATATTCTGTGAATTTCTACCTTTGAGCCAGGGATCACCAGAATTTTCCACCTGTCCAAAGAAAGAAGACTTAGGAAAGGTCTCTGAATGGAATCCAAGGAAAAGTTTATAAAGAATAAGCACAACTTTCGATTCGTTTCATTTAATTCAATCCAAATGAAAGAGTAAATGATTCCCAGGTCGCTGTGAAGGGTTTGCAAATTGTGGGTAGTAATTGTGAAGTCTTGTTTCCCTTCACGGTGATTACTGCTCAAATCTGAGGGGTGTGTAGCTGGAGCCCACAGTGGAGATGCTCAATGCGGGGAATGGCTGACAACATCTCTTCTCCTGTGGGCACATCCTCCCATCCCGGAGCCACGGGATTCAGAGGCTGTCAGACTGAGCAATTATTATTCACCCTCATTTTACATCACATCAGGATCATCATGAAGGAAAGCAGCACTTAAATGGGCACTTGATCTCAGTGAGCTTAAGCGCATGAACGCTGGAGTCTCAGGAAGAGCAAACAAGCTTTCCAGATTACTTTCCTCCCTCCCTGCAAAAATCTTTTCAGTGATAAAAAGGAAACTCTGAAATAAGCTACAAGGATATACTGTACAATATGGGAAATATAGCCTATATTTTATAGTAACTATAAACAGAGTATAACCTTGAAAAATTGTGAATCACTATATTGTACACCTGTAACATATAATATTGTACAAAAACTATACTTCAATTAAAAAAAAAAAAGACAAACTCTGGAAAAATCTTCCTCTGATTTTCCCCCTAAGTCTTCACATTTTAAGAAACCTAGGTTTATCCGATTTTTTTTTTTTTACCTCAAACAAAAAGAGTAACTTAGGCAATGGCATTACACTTTATAGAACATATATATAAATTTATACATATATATCATTTGTTATGATATATAACAAACATTAGTTATATAGAATATATACAAAATTTCCGCTATGTTTCTGTTTTTAGACATTTTTCCCCAAATAGTACTTATTTCCTAGATGTTTTCCGTTTCCATTTTTCCACGAGAGACGGTAAAATGCTAGCGATGGCTGGGGAAGGCAGGTTTTTTGTTTTGTTGCTAAGAACCAGAATGAAAACTAGAAATAATGTACTTTGCTGAAGTTTCCGATCACTTTTTTAAAGTGGTGTGCCAACTGCTGCCTCCTTCTTAAGTTGGATGAGTAGGTAGGTTAAGAGTGTGGGCTCCTCTAATACTCCACTCCCAGATAAGGAGATTGCATGTCTATGCTTAACTCTCAGGGCTGGTAGTAGATTTGGTTGCAAAGTCTACTAATCAGCTTCCACAGATCTGGAGCCTTTACTGCTTTGTAAGACTACTGTACTGTAAGAAAACCAAGTTTAAATCACACAGATAAAACTCTTAGAGGAAAACATAGGCAGAATACTCTTTGACATAAATCGAAGCAATAGTTTTTTGGATCTGTCTCCTAAAGCAAAGGAAATAAAAATAAACAAAGGGACCTAATTAAACTTAAAAGCTTTTGCACCGTGAAGGAGACCATCTACAAAATGGAAAGACAACTTGCTGAATGGGAGAAAATATTTGCAAATGATATGACCGAGAAGGGGTCAATATCCAAAATATATAAACAGTTCCTACGATTCAACATCAAAAAAACAATTAAAAAATGGGCCAAAGACCTGAATAGACATTTTTCCAAAGAGGATATGCAGATGGCCAACAGGCACATTAAAAGATGCTCAACATCATTAATCATGTTGCAAATCAAATGCAAATCCTAATCACAATGAGATGTCATCTCACACCTGTCAGAACAGCCATCATCAAAAAGAACACAAATGACAAGTGTTGGTGAGGATGTGGAGAAAATGGAATCCTCCTACACTGTTGGTGAGAATGTAAATTGGTGCTGCCACTGTAGAAAACAGTATGGAGGTTCCTCAAAAAATTAAAAATAGAACAACTATATGACCCAGCAATTCCACTCCTGGGTATATATCTGGAAAAAAAAAAAACCTAAAAACACCAATTCAAAAAGATACATGCAACCCAATGTTCACAGCAGCATTATTTACAATTGCCAAGACAGGGAAGCAACCTAAGTATGCAACAACAGATGAACGGAAAAAGATGTGGTATATATATACACAATGAAATACTACTCAGCCATAAAAAAGAATGACATTCTGCCATTTGCAGCAACATGGATGGACTCAGATGGTATTATGCTAAGTGAAATAAGGCAGACAGAGAAAGATAAATACTGAATGATACCATATGTGGAATCTAAAAAATTCAACAAACTAATGAATATAACAAAGAATGAACAGATTCACAGATAGAGAGAACAAGCTAGTGGTTACCAGTGGGGAGAGGGAAGTGGGGAGGGGCAATATAGGGGTAAGGGAGTAAGAGGTACAAACTATTAGGTATAACATAAGCTACAAGGATATATTGTACAACACGGGGAATACAGTCACTATTTTATAATAACTATAAATGCAGTGTCACCTTTAAAAACTGTGAATCACGATCCTGTACACTGTAACCTATAATACTGTACAGCACCTATACTTCAATTTTAAAAATCATGTATATGATATCTATACTATAATATATATGTGTATACATATATTTTTTCCAGGAGTTGAAGTGTTGCTTGGGACAGTCTGCTTTAAGCTAAAACCCCATAGTGTCTTGTAACCATCTTAGCACAGGGCTTCCATCATACCCTTGTACAGCATGTTTTACAAACTGAAACTAAACTTATTTCAACCTAGAAATCTCCTTCACAGTAAGTCAAATAACCCTTTCCCATTTAACTCACCCTCTTTGCAAGTACTGCTTTAGTGCTTCAAACCCCTCCCCGCTCCCATAGAGGTTCCTCATTGGAACCTCTATGTCACTCCTGCTGGTCTACCTGGCCACCCTGCTCTTGCCCTGGACCCTGTTAGCATCGACCCTCAGCCCCAGATGGGAAATAACTTAAAGATGAAAGATTATGGGCCAATGTGAATATATGGAATTGTTACCTATTTTTAATGTCACATTTCAAAACTGAAACTTTACACTTTTAAACCTTATGTTTCAACCGTAGGTGAGCTGTGCTATGGAGGTGGAGGACATGAGGACACTCTCCCATCCGTGCCTACCTCTCCATTATTTGTATTGGTTTTATTATTTTTACATGGTACATGTGTGTTCTAGGCTGTACCCACAATTCCCTTGGCCGTGTCTTTGTTCTATTTTCAATCCAGTCAGTAATCACCATCACTCCTTTTTATCATGGTTTCCTCATTCTTGAGGTCTTGGTTTTGACCCGTCTCCTATGTGGCTGGATTTTATCATCAAGGTCATTTTTAAAAGGGACTCATGATGCTCTTCTCTCTTCCATGTGCTTAAAGTGACAGATGGGCTACACTCGCACACAACCTTGGCAGACACTGCTCTGTCACCTTCCTGCACTGACTGATGTTGGCAAGATATCTGAGGCTAGTTTCATTTCCCCCCTAATATAGACCTTTCTTTGTTCTGCTTAGATTCTCTCCTTACCCTTAAAGGTTGGTAATTGTTCCAAACTATGGTTGGACTCATTTAGGGTTATTTCTCCTGGGATACTGTATACCCTCTAAACTACAGATTCAATACTTTATATTCAAACATTTTTCTGATACCGTATTTGTGTCCCCTTCTTCAGGAGCATGAATTTTACAGTACGTTAAATCAACATGACCCATCTTTCATGTTTTTTCTCCATATCATTTAAGTATCTTTGTCCTGTTCCATGGCACGATTTTGCCTCAATCCTGTCCGCCATGTTTCTGAGCATATTTCTGTCACACTTAGTACATTTGTGTCCCCTCTAATGTGGTTTTTGGCTCTGTAAAACGTTTTTCTTCTTTTTCTCTGGTATCTTTCAGCCGTTTACCAACTCCTGCTACGGTTTAGTAATCTTTTATTTAAAATCTTAAGTATTTTGTTTGAAGTATCATTTTCAGTTTTTTAAAGCCTTGTATAAGAAGGGCTTTTCCTTAACATTTCCTTTGTTCCCTTGGGCAAATTATCACGTTATTGTTGCTCTGACAGCCCTTTTGTGATGTAATTGTTATGCTGATGTCTCTGCTTTCCGCTCCCTGTTCTGGGCAGAATTTTAGCATAGGCACCATGTTGGTTCCTTTCCGGTGGTCACTCACCCTCCAATGGTATCAACTCTTTTTTTTTTTGCAGTACGCAGACCTCTCACTGTTGTGGCCTCTCCCGTTGCGGAGCACAGGCTCCAGACGTGCAGGCTCAGCGGCCATGGCTCACGGGCCCAGCCGCTCCACGGCATGTGGGATCTTCCCAGACTGGGGCACGAACCCGTGTCCCCTGCATTGGTAGGTGGACTCTCAACCACTGCGCCACCAGGGAAGCCCGGTATCAACTTTTAGCTGAAGGATGGTGTAAGTACGGGAAGGAATGACTTGGGATCGTTGGAACAATCATAGCTTTTATTTCGGTTTGTCATTTCAAATATCCCCTGAACAAAATCTACTAATTTTTTGCTCTGGGTTACAGCTTTTCTAGGTTTTTCACATTTCAGACGTTGGTGTGACCCACATTAGATGGCCCTGAGTCCAAAACCATCAGGTGGCTTCTCCCTCTTTCTCTGCACGCATCCTCACTGGAGGTCTCCTCCCCAGGGTGACTGGACATCCCATAGGAGCACATGTTCACGTGCTTAGAAGGGCCTGAGACCGTGTTCAAACCAGAAGCCTGTGAGATTTACAGGGAGCAGCTACTCTTCAGCTAGGGCTGTTGGTGGCCTTGGGAGAGTGGGTTGCCAGAATCTTGTGTTTTTGCAAAGAATCCAGAAATCCAGGTCTTTTAATATGAGCTCTCTGAAAAAACTTATCAACCAATACAAAAATAGCAAACACATAATACAAACATCTTAGGTCCAATAAAATATGCCTGTAGGCCCCATTCAGCCAGAGAGCCCCTCATTGGAACCTCTATTAAAGGAAAAAAAAACCCCCAAAACCTGTTACCATGGTTTCTCCTTTAGCATCCTTTTGCCTACCGTTCTGTGATGGCCAACAGGTCTCTACGGGAACACTGGTGACTGCTTCTCCCAGTGCAGACCCATGCCCCTTCGGCTAAACCTCCAGATGCAGGGATCTACCTTTACTGCTGTGATACTTCTTCTCCAGAAAATCTGTCTCCTGCTTGCATGATGAGGAAGGATGTGGCTGGTTTCAGATTTCTTTCTTTTTTTAATTGAAGTAGAGTTGATTTACAATATTGTGTTAGTTTCAGGTGTACAGCATAGTGATTCAGTAATTTTTCCTGATTATTTTCCATTATAGGTTATTATAAGATATTGAATATAATTCCCTGTGCTATAAAGTAAATCCTTGTTGCTTACCTATTTTATGCATAGTAGTATCTGTTTCTTGAAACACCAAACAAATTTGGTGTTTGACACTTTTCTTGATGAACTGAACATGGTTAAGTTTCTTTCTTTAACTTTTTTTTTTCCCTTTCCTTGTGATTTTTAAATTAATTTTGAGAGAAGGGCTCAAGTGGAAAAGACTTCTGCTCTATTTTTTTGTTCGGTTTTGCTTTTCTCAAAGGCCTTTGCAGGCTTTTAACGTGACACTTCAATTTCTACATTTTCTAATGATTTCTCTTCAACTTTCCTGGAGCAATAAAGTCCAGGAGTTTCTTTCCTATTGTTGAAGTCCATTTACTATGTTGCTGATTATATGGCATGAGAACTAACCTTTCTTGTAGGCGAAGGAGGCAGCTATATATACAGATTGATTCCAGGAGAACCAAGAAAGTCCCCAAACTCCCTTTTGCAACTCAGCAACTGCTCCCTCACCCAACTCTCCAGCTTTTGTAAGTACAAAATTCTCGCACTGGCTTCATTTCTCTGACCCTTTATTCTTTTTCAAATTGCTGGAACCCCTATGATGATACAGTGATAAACTTTAGGGCTTCCCTGGTGGCGCAGTGGTTGAGAGTCCACCTGCCGACGCAGGGGACACGGGTTCGTGCCCCGCTCCGGGAAGATCCCACATGCCGCGGAGCGGCTGGGCCCGTGAGCCATGGCCGCTGAGCCTGCGCGTCCGGAGCCTGCGCTCCGCAGCGGGAGAGGCCGCAACAGTGAGAGGTCTGCGTACCGCAAAAAAACAAAACAAAACAAAACAAAACAAAAACTTTACCTATTGCTTATACCTTAGAAGAGTTAACTTATTAAACCCTTTCCTAAGAGCAGGTTTTGAAAGTTGGAAGAAGGAACATCGATACCGTGAGTGTAGAAGATACATATTTGTGAGAAGTATGGGGTGGAGAAAACCCATCCAAAGGAGGTGAAAGATAAACCTCATACTGACGATAGTGATGGAGACAGGAGCTCAGAAGGTTCGCCTGCATTTTTCAAATAAAAGACATTCATGCTCACTCGCAACATTGAGGGGTTGGATGAGATGCTCACCAGGTGGATGAATCCTGCAGCAGTGAACAAGGTGCTCAGAACGATGGACAACAGCTTGGAAAACTTCACTGAATTGCTAGGGGAAGAAAGACAAAGAGCTGCTGGGTTCTGACAGGTTCCTGAACAACACAAATACCTCATCCTCTAAACTCTCGCTCCTCAAAGTGTGGGACACGGACCAGGAACAATGCTACACTTCCCTGGGAGCATACTGGAAATGCAGCATCCCACGCTCTGCCGTGACCTACTGATCTGCATTGTTACAGGATCCCCTGCTTGCTTCGTATCCATATTAAAATTGGAGATGCACAACTCTCAGGCACACCCCGTCACACACACGTGTTCAAAAAGCTTAGGTTCTGATGATCTCCACTAGCCTAATATTATATTGAAAAAAGGCAGTGTCCCAAGGATCCAGAGAGTGGGCTTGCAAAATGAAATTCTGAGGAGGTCACAGAAATGTAGTTCCATATTGCTAAACTCACACCGGGATCTTTGAATGAAGAGGATCAAACAAGCTCCTGTCTCCTAAGGAAAGCCCTAGAGTTTAGCTGAAATCTCCGTGGTTCTCAGCAAGGCTACTGACCACACAAGAACAGCCCTTTCCGAGCGCAAATGCTCCATAAAGCATCAACCCATAGCAGTGAGACCCAGCTGGCCGGTACTATGTGATGCTTCTAGTGAGAATGCAGAGGCATGGAGATCGTGAGTGGGTAACGTTAGACCAAATTGCCTAAAACTTTAACAGGATTTCTGCTTAAAGGTAGTTTGGAATTTTTTTTAACTGTAATTTTATTTTTTTGGAGCTATTTAGGTAGCTCTGTTTCTGTAAGCAAGAGCTCACTGCTGCTGCTGGGCAGCTCTCAGGCTTGGAGGAATTGTCTTGCATTCCTAGACAGCAGAGGATCGATTCACGACAACGAGTGTATAGAGTCAAAGTGTCTGATTTCTTCAGTGATCCACGGATTATTTAGTAACAGACTGTTTAGCCTTCATGTGTTTGTTTTTTACAGTTTTTTTTTCCTATAATTGATTTCTAATCTCATAGTGTTGTGGTCAGAAAAGATGCTTCATAGGATTTGAATTATCTTATAGTCACCGAGGCTTGGTTTGCAACCCAAGATGTGATCTATCCTGGAGAACGTTCTGTGTGCACTTGAGAAAGAAAGTGTATTCTGCTGCTTTCGGATGGAATGTCCTATAAATATCAATTAAGTCTATCTGGTCTAATGTGTCATTTAAGGCTTGCGTTTCCTTATTCTCTGTCAGGACGATCTGTCCCCCACTATTATTGTGTTACTGTCGATTTCCCCTTTTATGGCCGTTAGCATTTGCCTTATGTATTGAGGTGCACCTACGTTGGGTGCACAAATGTTTACAATTGTTATATCTTCTTCTTGGATTGATCCCTTGGTCATTATGTTGTGTCCTTCCTTATCTCTTGTAACAGTCTTTATGAAGTCTATTTTGTCTGAATTGCTTTGATTAAAAAAAAATTTTTTTCGGTGGGGGGGGAGAATTAAAACCTAAATGGACTGACACATTGTAGGTCCAAGAAACAGAGAAGAAACAAACTCTTCAAGATGATTGCAAACTTTCCAGCCTGTGTGTGAGGTTAATGCAGTGAGAGAAAAGTAAGCGAATGGTATCTTGGAAAGTAAGGGATTTTGTGACTTTTGCACTGAAGTTTCTGATGGGAAATGAGCTGAGTTGAAGGTTCAGTTAACATTTGAATTTCCTAATCTGAATGAGTGAGTAAGTAGTACTTGAGGCAGGGTTGGCATTTACCTGGTCCTGATGGCTCTCAGAATTTGCAAGATTTGAGGGAGTTCCAGCAGCCGCAATGCTCTTAAGAACCTTAAACCTACAAAGCAATCAAAAAAAGAAAGCTGCTGAAAGATGAGGGTCACTGAGGGAGCAGTCTGAATTATACCACACCTGGGACTGCTCACGTTCTTCCTTTCCCTGAAATGCTCAAATATGGTTATCTTACAATGTCATCAGTTTAAGACCTGAGCACTGGTTCAAATTCTGGTTCACTTAATGGCTGTTGTAATCTAAAGCAACGCCCTTAGCTCCTCCAGTTCCTCATCTGTAAAATGGGAATTGTAATGACACCTACCTCAAAGGGTTGCTGAGTAGTAGTATATTACAAAGTACGCAATAAGCACAACTCACGTTTTACTCTATTTAACTCTTCTTTAGAATGGAGAGCAAGTGACCCATAAACCACTTTAACTCCTGACTATAGAGTCTCTGTGATACGCGCCCCAGGGTTTGCATGTTGTTTGCCTTTATGTAGTTTGATAGTAACACTAGTAAAAAATATTTTGTAGATAAGAAATAATAGTATAAGATTACATAAAAACTGACAAAAGCCACAGAATGCCCACGTACTGGCAATACATCCACCTTAAAGACAAAGTAACTCATTAAAAAACTCTCTAACAGGTCACCGCATGTCTGGATATGATGACTTATACTTTTTAAAGACCACGGGAGGCTTTTCACTTCTCCCAGTCATGTGGGATCTCAGCACAAAGGTGCCACAGGGGGCTAGGATGTTGGCGCCCTGCCCTCAGGTGTGGATAATCCATAAACAATAAACAACCCTGTTCACCTACTGGCATCAGGCCCATCGCCAGGGACTGGGGTAAAAAAAAGAATGGGTTCTGAAAATGTATTACGAAACCATACGATCATGGGGAGGAATTTTTTTTAAACGTCATTTAGGCTTTAAAGGAAAATGAAAGGATACTTACAGATGAGTGTTGAGGGGTTTTCCCTGAGATTGCTTCTGATTCCCACAACTCACCTACCTAGCCAGTTACTCTTCAAATAGTAAGAAATAAAGGTTGGTGGAATGGTAAAGATGTCTACAATCGAATTCATCTCCAACCAGAACTTGACCTTGTCGTCAGCTGCCAAAAACTATGAAATGAAAACAGAAGACCCCAGATTCTGTTACCCTCAAAAATTCTACAGTGAACACAAGAGTGGCTCTTTCCAGGTACACTTCATCCACCAACGGAAGCTCTGACCGCATTCTATTACATACATACAATGTATACATACATACACCCACATATATTTATATAGCTATATAAGTAAATACACATTTATATATATAAATATATATCTATATAAAAATGAATAAATAAATAAATAAATATATATATACACACACACACACATACACCTATATATTCATATAGATAAAGAGATTGTACTTTAGGGGGTATTGAATGAATGAACGTGAATCCACCTTACTTACCAGATCTTAACTCTCCTACTTCAGGATAATCACTTTGACCTTCCTACTGCTCCTAGAGCTTCCAGATATATATATAATTATATAGGTAAAACCCCCCATTTGTGAGCAATGAAGATACAAGATTTAGGATGGTCTTCAATGGAAAAGGTCTAGAAGCTTGGTTGGCCAAGGCTTGTGTTTATGAGCTTCCCTATTTGGAATAAGAAAGCAGGTGCTTCCAGAAGGGAGGGGCTGCTGTAAAAATAAGACTGTGATGGCCAGTGTGGCCAGTGTGGCTGAAATAAGTTTGAAGGAAGGTCACAGAAATACATACATACCATACCTTTCATATGCACATACATATTATATATACACTTACATGTGCATATATATACCTCTGTGTGTGTATGTTTGTGTGTGTACGTGTGTATATATGTGTGTGTATATATGTGTATATATACATGTGTATATATATACGTTTGTGTATGTGTGTATATATGTGTGTGCATATAGGTGTGCGTGTGTATATGTGTATATATATGTGTGTGTATATATGTGTGTGTATGTGTGTGTATATGGGTACATATGTGAGTGTATATATGTGTGTGTATATGTGTGTGTATATATATATGTGCATGTGTGTGTGTATGTGTGTATATATGTGTGTGTATATGTGCATATATATGGGTGTATATGTGTGTATATATTTGTGTGTGTATATGTGTGTCTGTATATGTGTGTCTGTGTGTATATATGGGTATGTGTGTGTATATGTGTGCATATATGTGTGTGTGTATGTGTGTGTACATGTCTGTGTGTGCCTGTGTGTGTATGTCTGTGTGTATCTATATGTCTGTGTGTATATGTGTGTGTGTGTATATCTATCTCACAAACATGAGATAGATAAATCTAGAATCTAGATCTAGGGTGGGCCCTCAAAAAGTGCTTGTGGAATGAGAGAACTATTGAATACATGAATGCAACGAAATTAAAGACACAAGAGTATTTTATAGATTTATACGGCACATATGCCATCAGTGGAGCTGATGACATTTTCAGAGGCTTGTTACTCAGGTTCTGCTCTCCTGTGATTACCAGTCACTCTTCTGAGTGGCAAGTGGGAAGCCAATAAGAAGGACAGGGTGATAGGGCGACTATATCTTAACAAGGAATCCTTTTCATTTGTGTTAAAATTGTTGACCTGGTTTACAGTTTCAAGTGCAGGAGAGAGTTTGGGGGTCTCGTTATACATTTGACAATTGAGGGCCCAGACCCTCTGGCTTTAGAGCCTGAAAGCATAGGCAGATTGTCTAAGGAAGGCATCTCTTTGTGTAACACAGATCTCTTTACAGTGTGCCGGTTGTATTCCCCTGTTTACTCCCATGTTCAATAGGTACTTACTCTCAATCCAAAATAGAAACTAAAGAAAGCATTGAAAGTCAAATCAATCGGGATGGTTTTGTCTTGGTATGAAGAGCAGCTTCCAAAAGGGCTGGAAAAGAAACAAAGACAGCTTATAAAGGTGGACATTTTAAAAGCTGTGGCTACAGAGGACCAAATAAAGAGAACGGGTGGGCAATTTTCTATTTATTTACCATGAATGGTCAACCCAGACACTTATGTGCACATCTCAAGGAAATTACTTTTCTCTTGGGAGTAGAGGTATGCATGAACAAAACCACTGGGCCGTGAATGTAGCTGAAAATAACAGAAGAATTACCTGCTCTTCTTTTCAGAGTTTATTGGTTCCATTTTCATTTTATCAATGGGATTCAGAGGCACAGAGGTTATGTGGCTCTTTTTGGTGTGCAAGCCCATCTTACCCAGCCAGGAAATTTTGGCTTCAGTATACTTCTGATAGAGAGCTACTCTGCGTCCAATGAACTGATCTGAAGCAAATTCCAAGGAAATGTTCCTAAAATGTCAGTAAGGAATCCACAAAACGAAGACTTCTAGTTTCTGTAGGATCTCTAAAGTTGCCTGACTTGTGTGGCCCTGTAATCCCAGTTTTACTTTAGCTGGAAATCCAATAAAATTCCCAGAGGATCAGCATGGAGTTCAGATTAGGTTGGGTTGTGTCCAAGAAGCTGTCCTAACTTTGGCACAGGAGAAGGGAATGCCTTCAGAGAAGAACAGAGGATAGTTTGCTCCTACATCCCCGGTGAGGTCTAGCATTTTCTTTCCTCAGACCATCCAAACTTGTCTAGAACCTATGAGAAACCCTGAAATGACTACAGAATTTCTGCTTTAACACCTAAGGAATCCAAAGGCACGTAAGACCCACATAAACGGTCCAAAGGAGGAGACAACAGCTGGAAGCTTGTAGTCCCAGAAACTAGAATAGACATATGCACAGCACCCCAGCTCCTAGCAGTGCAGAATGACAGGATACAGGAGAAACTCATGCATTTTTTCGTTTGTTTGTGGAGCTGGGTTTAGTACTTCCTAGGGGAAACTAAACACTTATCCTTTTCTTATGAGCTTGCGTGTGTGAGTTTACGTGAAAGTATATTAAGCATCATTCCTGACAGAATATTCCAAATTAGCTCATAAGCTACTGATATGAGCAGACAAGATTGACAGGGGATTTTACTCACTCAGTGGAGTTGATGAAATAGATTATAAGAGACCCAATGCTTAGGACAAAGACAAGGATCACCTGGAAAAAAAAAACAAACCACAGACAAATGTACAGATCCATTCTATTAGCATGAACATAGATGCATAAACATACCAACAAAATTGTGTTTTACCTTTTTCCCTTGCCTATATATCTGTAGCCATTTTTTCCCACACATTCATTTATGTTAGCATTCATTCATTCACTCAACAAAAACTGATTGGACCTTTACTGGGTATTCAATAAACGAGCATGTACCTACCCATTTTACCTACCTAATTTTAACGTTCACACACTTCAGAATAAACAATTTGTCCTTTCTGCTGCTCCTAAGGTTTTCTGAGCTCAAGCAGTCCTTTGTTTATTCATTCACTCACTCATCAAACATTTATTAAGTGCTTAACATGTGTTATGCACTTCATTACACGCTAGAAAATGAGGGCCATGAGATACAGACTCTGAACTTGAATTGCCTATGATGTCGGAGAAGAAACAGTCCCAAACATGCCCATCTAAAGGATGGGCAGAATTCTGACAGGAGGGAACATGCTATAAAGTGAGAAGAGAAAATGGGCGCTTTAACTTGCCAATATACCTGGTCTGTAAAATGAGAATCTGTGGAACATAATCAGAAATTTACCCATTTAAAACCCTCAATACATTTGGATGAAATATTTTGCAGCCTCGGTGAATTTTTAGGTCAACTGTAGGTAATCAGTTATTTCTAGTTTCCAAACATTTAAAAAAATATGTTCAGTCCTGTGTAAAACTGTATTTTATTTACAATTAAAGCTTCACTCCCTTCCAGTTCAGGTGTTCCTTGAGCGGGCTACTAGTAGGCAAAAAGAGATTAGTTTCTTCTCTGTTAACCCTTTTTGTTTTTTTCGTCCTAGCTGCCTACTGACTAGGGTACCTCTGGCCTCTGAGAACTGTAGGTCAGTGTCAGGCGGTGAACAGAAAGGGGAGCTAATAGCAGGAAATGTTGGACTTGACTGGTGTTAGATCACTATGCTCTCACCCTTGGGCTCTCCGGGCACGGGAGGTGTTTACTGTTTATTTTCCTGGGTTGTTGGAGATTCCCAATTCGATTCATATCCAAATTCAACAGATTTCTTTAGTACCTATCATGACTCAAGTATTATTCTGCTGACTGGGAAACATCATTCAACAACATATACAAATATCCCTGCCTTTATGGAGCTTATGGTCTAGACAATAAATAGCAATTAATATGTACCTTAGGTGGTATGTGAGAAGATGCATGCTAGGAAAATAAAGGAGAGCAACTTAAACGGATCAGAAGTGCAAGGGGAGGGGGCAGACAGGCAGCAGCTTGATAACATTCAATTGCTAAGCGTCCCCTCTGCGGTTCCCTTAAGCTGAGTGAAAGCGTCCTCTCTCGCTGGCTGCTCACAACTCTTTTCTCTGTGCACCTTGCACTCTTGTATTCTGCTGGAACTCTTCCCCCTCCGGATGCCTAACTGGGCAGGTTCGAGAAGACTCTCACACGTGAACCACATCTGGCCCACGGACCAGCTCAAGCACTCTTTGCCCCAACAAACACTAGAAGACTAGAAGGACAGATTCTCTTCAGTGTGGCCATCCCTCTTCACCAAAGAGGCAGACATCAGCTCTCTGTGTCCCCAGAGTTCCAAGAGATGCCAGCTGACCTTTCTAAGTGGTCCCTCGCTTGGCAGGGGAGGAAATCTCCCCCCCCCCGCCCAATACCTCTGCCACAATAAGAGCTTGTTCCAAAATCCTCTTCAATTTCCAGCTTACCCCAATTTACATGGGGTTGGTCAAGATGCTAAGAGCTTCAACTAGTCTTCTTCCAAGTGCTTTGTAAGTGGCAATGATGCAGGTTAATGGGAGTTAGTGGCATCTATTTTTCTTGGGGTCTCAACTCTTACTGTCAGTTCCATTTTAACATCTGAATCAAGTGTCGATGGAGATACCACTAAGACTGTGGGTCTCATGGAGATATTTGGTTACAAATGTAGTCTGAAGCTCAGGAAAAATGCTGGGAGTGGATATGCATATGTATGTGCATATATATATATATATATCAGTAGATTGATAATTATTAATAGTTCCCATGAAATCTTTTTTCTTCTCCTTACGTATGATTACATATTTTTTCTCTCTTACTAAATCCCATAGGTGATTCTTCATCTATAAATCATGTATTGACAGGCTTCCAGAACTATGGTAACAAGGTCATATATTTAGAGTCCTCCACACCATAAAGTTAACAAAAAAAGTAAATAAAAGAAGAAAAATTTAGTTTTATTCAATCTAAGAACAATATCAACTACATGCCACAAACCTAAAAAGGACGATCCAGGAATTATATATAATAAGCAACAAAATGTGTCCCAAACCAAAATAAAGCGCTGGGAGCTAACAGTTTGTGAAGGCTGCTTGGTGAGTCAGGTAGAAGTGGGAGGTATTCTGAGAGGACTCATGAACTTGCCTCGGGCGGAAGGGGCAAAGTCTGGAAGTGCTGGCTATTCGGGAGGGGTAGGAAGCCCGCCACCTGAGCTGTGATTTCTACAGTGGGGCTTAAAGCCCGTTTAGTTGGTGGACGGTTATGGTGTCTTCAGAATCCAAACAGCCACCAGCGCAGTTAACGAGGGGCGCTATGAGTACTCTAAAGCTTCACTTGTGAATATGAGAGGACACCAGAGAATTGCCAGGTATACGGGAGGTATAAGAAAACAGGAGGATCGGGCACACAGATGAAATAACGTCCAGTGAAAGAGTGAGCATAGAATATGTAATTAAACATCTAAGAATTACAATCAGTGCTCCTGGTGAGATTCTAAAACGCTGTTAAATAGTACTGGAGGACTGAGAAGACCAAGGAACACGGGGGTGACACAGAGGCAGTAACTGCAAGAAGCAGCAGCCCCAAGGACTGGCTGGGAGATCAACAAAGGGAGGTTGGGATTCGCAACATTTAAAAACATTCGATGCCAAAGGGCACCAAAGAGGTGCCCTTTGGAAGGGGGCTTCAGACTTGGGAGGAGGGGTCCTGGGTTGGCTGGTAATGGTACGTCTGAAGAGACACTGTGAGCTTGGTCCTGGTACTGTTGGAAAAGCCTGGAAACTGAAACCAAGCACTGCTACTGGAAGAAAAAGCCATTGATGAAGTGAGGCTGAAAAAACTAGATGTAAAACACAGGAAGGCAGTTCCCTTCCCCTCCTCTAGAGCGCAAGGGAGCTGACCAAAGAGACATGTGGTTGCTGTGCACTAGCCTCGCATCACAAAGCAGGGGAGAGAGGGTGGATTTGGAGCTGAGAGAGGAGAGTCTGGCATCCTTAAGTAGCCAGGACACTTTGGAACAGCATTTACAGCGGTTTTAGGAGAAAGGATTACAAGCCAAGAATTCTAAACCCAACCAAATTATCGTTCACTTATGAGAGCAAGGGGGAAAAACTGGGGGAGATGCAACAATTCGGAAAGTGTACCACCCACAACTTCCCTCGCGAGGGAATATGGCAAGTACTCGAGAAAAAAAAAATTAGAAAGATAAAATAAGTTACGTAAGAAAAAATGGTGCCTAATAAAACTGGTAAAATTAATGAAATTTTTAACTCTAAAGCAAATATTAAGAAGGAAATCTGACCAGCTGTATAATGCTAAAAGCCAAAAAAACTAAAAAACACAGTAGCAATCTGGAACTGAGTGTTCAGATTAATTCAACAATTTCTGGAAGGAAGGAGGGGTAGTGTGGAGGAAAAACATGCCAAAGGTCTCAGGAGAGAGCAGTATATAGATATAAAACATGCAGAGATATTATTAGAGAGAAATACAGGTGGGAAGTTTGTTCTGAATTTCATTTACTGATATACCTATGCTATTCTATTAAAAATGGAAAATCCCAAGTCAAAAGATACAAAAGAAAATAAATAAAATTAACAAAAAGGAACAAATAAGGAATGTAAATATCAGTGAATGGTCAGTACTTACGACACCCTTGAAGGGTTTACAATACTCCCTACAGTATTTTAAGAAGGTTATTCACATTATATGAAAGAAGTGCAATTTGGGAAAATTAACTTGTTCAAGATGAAGTGGAGAAGCCAATGCTTAAGGTCATGTCTCTCAAAATTCTCAATCACCATGTCATTCCGCTTCTCCAATAAGATAAGAAACTCAGATGTCACAAAGGTCCTAGTTGTTTATCCAACAACCATTCTCCCTTTCTTTACCAACACACCCCGCTTGTTTGTTTAAGCCACAGAAATTTAGAAAGTCTGTTATGCAGTAAATTCAATCTCTAAATATTATAAAGACCAATGAAACAGATCACCATAAAGGAGAATAATTAAATTCTCCAGTAAATGAACAAATAAATGCATTCTTAAATCAATAAACACAAAAGTGCAGCTACATGATATTTAAAGAGACACACTAAGAGGAAATAATAAGACAGAAAGACTGAAAGAGAGCTGGGCAAAGACATCCTAATCAAGTATGAATAAAATGAAAGCAATGTTACCGGCTAACATTATGTTCTAAAGTGTATCCCCTGGGTAAAAAAACCAAAACAAAAACACAACAACAACAACAGAAACCCAGTCAATGTGACAAAAATGGATATTTCATATCAGTAAAACGCACCGTCGACCAAGGAGTTATAATAGGTAACTCTATGCGTTGACTGATGTTACATAAAATATATAACTCAAAATGTTAGAAATGTAAGATATTTGATAAAACTATAAAATCATAAATGAAAAATGTTGACATGCCCTTTTCAATCAGTCAGCAAATAATTAAGGGTATGGAAAATATACACAGATTCTCTCAAAAGTCCATTACACAGTAATAAAAACTGATCATGTACTAGGCAACAAAGAATTTCCCCATAAATTCCATAAACTAGAGATCATAAAGGCAGTGATATTCCTGGGCCATAAATTTCACCAAAGTAGAAAAGAGAGCCAGTCCAACACCAAGGGAACAAAAGCATACAACACTCCTCACAATAGATTATGAATCCACCAAGAAATCAGAATTAAAACAACCTAAAGACGAACTGGGCATTACTAAAAGTAAGAACATGACTTGCCAAGGTCTATGAGATGTGAGCAAAGAAGCGCTCTGAGGAAAACAATTTTATAAATGAAATTCAACTGAAAAATCTGTTAAAACGAGGCCAGCCCAGAGGGCTGTCCAGGGTGAAGGCTGCACAGGCTTGGCGGGACCCAGCACTGGGCATGCGCAGTGCTGTCCTGCGGCTTCCAGGCTGAGCCCGGCTGGGTGGAGCCTCCGGGATCCTGGATACAGGTATCCCCAGGTTGACAAGGGAGATGAGTGGCAGCCCTCGGCAGAGCTGACTGGGAGGAAGTGTGAGCGCGAGCTCGGGAAGACTCAGCTCATCAAAGCTGCCCCAGCGACGAAAATAAACCCAGTGATCAGGAAATTGACCAACATGATGATTTAGGAGGAAACGAAGTACTGGCCAGGACACTCTGACAGAATGAGGAAGGTCTGAAAAAGAAGCAGCCTGAGAAGTAGCACGCTGCTTCTGCAGAGGAACAGGCAACCATCTAACATAACTCCTGCACTCCTTCTTCCACGGGGCACTGAAAAACTGAGCCTGGGATGGGCGGGGACCTGTCCTCAAAGGTGCCCATTCCTACCAGGTCCCTGTGATGCTAGCCAACCAGTGCGGTGGCTTCCTGGTTGGCTAGCAACAGGATACTGAAATTAAGAAGGATAAATGTGATATTAATTACACACGATATATATATGTATATCATGAAATGTATACATCTCCAGCAAGGCTACATGTGACCAAAAGGGAGGGACATGGCCCATCATGAGAGGGGAATGGTGTCAATTAGGAGTAGAGAGAGGAAAAAAAAAATCATACTTTCTAGTCAAAGGAGAAAGATGGAGTTGAATCTATGGAGCAGTCGAGGAGACCTTCAAAGTTATATTCTCTCTAATGGCTCATTTTCCCTGGAAAATGTCCTGTGGCTTTGAAAAACAAAACTTTTCACTTAAAGCTAAGGCAGTTATGTCATTTACTGTCACAACACATAACACTTTTAAGAATGAAAGAGACTCTATTAAACAGTTACACCAGGACAACCTGCAAAAACCTGGGCTTATACTCATCCTGCCAGAGAAGACAGAAAAATAGAAGATGGACATAAAGTAGTGCCTAGGATGATGCTAAAAGTAGATACACTTACTAAAGATGAGCCATATTTTTGGTTCTTAAATGTTTCAGCTATCAAAACAACAGAGAAACACAGTTACACAATTAATAGCGCCCAAAAAAAGGAACAGTTTAGGAATAGGACTCTTTGGAACTAAATTCAGTAGAAAATCTCCCGCAGGTAGCTGTAAAAACACGCTTGTGATAACTAAAGCAACAAACCCAAAGATGCTGCAGAGGTGAGCTGCACATTGTCTTGTTTTATCTCTAGAAGGATCTCAGAAGGTCTCTGGTTTTGAAGATAATATTTTCTTTCTCTTTTGACTATTTGCATTTTCCTTCTTTTTCTTTTCATCCTTCTTTTTTTTTAAACAACAACAACTTCCTCTCCTCATCCTCCTCCTTCCTTTTCCTTCTTACACTGTGTTGTTGGCCACGTATCCACGTTTTTAAGACATTAGTCTACAGATGTTATTAAATTTGCCATCACTGTGGGTTTTGATATAGATACTGTGCCTTCATTGAAAAAGAAAATCAGATACTTTCTTTCTTGTATTTTCTATGCCCTGGGACTATTTAATTAGCATTAGAGAGATTCACTATTTGAAGATCTAGCAGACTGGACCTTGAAATTGTCTGGGTCTCCCACAGGCAGAGGGGCAGAAGGGTAGTGGCGGTGATGTTGATAAAGTCTTTGACAATATCTTTGTATCTTCCAGTTATTTGGTCTGTTTAAGTTTCTTTCTTTTTTTCATGGTCAGTTTTGCTTATTTATGTCGTCCTAAGGAATCATTTGGTTTTCATATTTAATTGTGCATATATCTTTCAATTTCTTTTTTATCTGTATTTATTTTCTCATTTTAATGTCTTATTCCATATATTTTGCTTTTCCCCTCTTGGATTGTTTAGCCTACCTATTGACTTCTCTATTTTACTGTTTGTTTCAAATAATCAGCTCTTTTATAATTTGTTAATTTCTAGCTTTCTTATTTATTCTCCTTAGATTTAATGTGTTTTCTTTCTCTGACTTTTCAACATTGATAATTCATTTACTTAAATTATTTTTTATTTATCATGATAAGTTGTTAATGTTATGCATTTAACTTAGAACAATTCCCAACTTATAATGTAGGTGCAAGGGATATGTGATGTTTTCATCATCTTTACTCTCTAAATATTCTGCAATTTTAAGTTTGATTTCTCTGAGTCAAGAGTCATTTTAGAAAGAGATATTTACAATTTTTTAGCTGTAAATTATTTGTTTTTGGTTCTTTTTTTCTGAGTTTATTATTTTCCTGTCCATTTATTGTACTGTGTTCAGTTTATGTCCTCTGCCTCTACTTTGTAAGTTTTTTAATTGGGATTGTTTTTTGAGGGCCTATTAATATATACTGAATTTTTACAAATAGTTTGTAGACATTTGTAGGTTTAATTTATGTTTTTACCATATGGGTTTGATCATTTCAGTCAGCTCTTTGTTATTAATTAATTTACTTTGGTCTTCTTTATCCTTCTCCTTCTCCTTCTTCTTCTTTTCTATTTAGTGTCTCCTGATATAAAATAAGTGAACTAAAAGTTCATACTACCAATGTGTCTTTAATATTGCTTTTTTATTTATTAATTATCTTGAAGTTATATTTTTGGTATAATGATACTCATGATGTTATATCTTGGTTGAAGTTAGTTACAAATTTTCATTACAAAATTATGTGTTGAATTGTGTCCCCAAAAAGGTATGTTGAAGTCCTAACCCTTAGTACCTCAGAAAGTGACCTAGTTTGGAAATAGGGTCTTTGCAGATGTATTCAAGCTAAAATAAGGTCATAAGGATGGACTCCAATATGACTGGTGTCCCTATAAAAAGAGGAAATGTGGACACAGGCATGAACAGAAGAAACACGATGTGAATACCATGTGAAAATGAAGCCAGAGACCTGGGTACATTTACAAGCCCAGGAATGCCAAAGATTACCAACAAACCACCAGAATCTAGGAGACAGGCATGCAGCTGACTCTCTCTCCCAGCCCTCAGAAGGAACCAACCTCTGATCTTAGACTTCTAGCCTCCAAAACTGTGAGACAATAAATTTCTGTTGTTTAAGCCGCTCAGTTTGTGGTACTTGGTTACAACAATCCTAGGAAACTAATACAGGCTACTTGGCTTCGTTTATTGTTTTTTTTGCCTTGAATTCACACTACTGTCATTTGCCTAGTATGCCTTTGACAATTCCTTTATTTTCAAACTTTAATGCCTCTTGAATTTCTAAAACATAATTAGACCATGTCAACCCATGCTTAAAAACCCCTCAGTGACTCCCCTTTGCACTAGAATAAAATTATTCCATTTGAATAGCCTAGCTCTTTGCTACAAAGTGCAAAGCACTGCATGGTTCTGTCTCCACTCAGACCGCAGAGTCCTCTGCCCTTCTGGCCTCTAGCACAGGAACCTCATTTGGTACTTGCAGTAATCTGAGCCCTTTACATCCACAAGTCTCTTCTCTCTATTAGGAAACCTGTTCCTTCCACTGTTCAATCACTTTTAGCTTTCTGATTCTTCAAGTCTCAGCTCAAATCTTACCTTTTCAGAGATTTCCTCTCAGATCACTGTATCTAATGTGATCTAACACCAAAACCACCGAAACTCACAAACACGTCATTCATCATTCCCTCACAGCACTGATCACCACGTGAATTTATCTCATCTATTTATGTGCACATCCATCATCTCTACCCCCACTAGAATTTAAAATTTAAGTCCCGTAAGTGCAAGATTTTTGCCTGCATATTTCATCATGTCTAGAGTATATGCTTTGCGTGTTGTTGGCAAGCAGTAAATATTTGTTGAAAGAAAGAAGAAAGGAAATTACAAAGGATGGATGGAAGGAAGGAAATCTATAAGCCACTTTTTTTCTTTCTCATCCTTTCATAAAACACTTGCTTGGAACCCTCACTGAGAGTCTCAATTTTGTGTTTCAATGCTAGACTATTTATTCTAATTTAACCTTTCCTCCATGCTTCCTGTTGTTCCAACCATTTAATCATAAGCTATAACAGATTGAAAACAATTTTTCCATCATTAAAGAAATAATTTTTATTGATATGTGGTCAATGATCATTCCTTCCCCACCCAATCCCTATATGCAGTGCTTACATGGTAGATGGTGGAAGTTCTCTTCTGCCTCACCCCAGGGTCCTTTACTACCTTATTTCCAACATTATCTACATATAATCCAACATGATTTGAACACTTGAAGAGATCCTAACTAACAAATCCCTGATAAAAATCATAGAGAATCACAAAATCCTTCTCTAACAGGTCATAGGCACAAGGATTTCAAAAAAGAGACCAAAACTTTAGAAGGAAAAAAACAGAGAGACACATTTCCAGATGATTCAGTATTCCCTGTAGAGTTTATCAAAGCAGTTTTACTTATGTACTTTAAGATAAGTTTTAAAAATTAGTTAGATCGTAATTAAACAACATTAACTAGAAAAGAACGATGTTTGTACTAATTACAAAAAGCAGAGGATAATCTTTAGTTCACATACGTCCCCTTCCACCATGCCACCATGGGATGGCAGCATACCCTCAAATTACAGATTGTTTTTGAATGTGTCAGATCAAACGATACTACTGAAATGACGATGGGGCAATATTCATTTACAGGGCATCTGCTATTTCCAGACAATGGGGTGTGAACATTTCCCTGACGGTCTTTTCTCTCAAGGAGTCCACAGTGCACTAGGGTAGACAGGCTTATGCACAGATAATTTTAATTTAACAGCGTTCAATGGAAATGATAGAAACTTAGAGAAGGGGACTCTTAGCTTAATATGGAGATAAGGTAAAATCTGCCTGAGGAGATGATGTCTGGACTGGGTTTTAATATGTCAATGTTTACCTAGATTAAAACAGGAAGTAAATGATAAATATCATAGAGGGGCAAAAAAGACCAGTTTGTAAAATGAAGAAAAGAAGCTGTTGGAATCAAAGGAGGGGAAAATAGTTGTACCTCACAGGGCAGAGAATCCACTGAAAACTAACATTTTTTGAGCAACAGCTGCATGCCAGACATCCATCTACATGCAAGGAGAATGAAAGGCACACAACCTTTGCCCTAATGAAGTCTTTCTTCTAGTGGACAGGCTGACAACAAATAGAAAATGTAATGCCAAGTAATTATATTCACTCCAAAGAAAAAGCAAGCAGAATCATCAGTAGAGAGCACAGACACAAGGAGATAGCCGTTGGGAGGTAGTGGTATTTTAGAAAAGGCCAGCAGATGCTTTCACACTGACCATACATCACACTCGTGGCTAAAGTTCGTTAGCAAGTGAGCACTGGAAATGTACTCACCAACACCTGTCCCACAAAGGTCTGTGCCGAGAGCAACATTTCTACATGAACACGGAAGACTCCCTGGAAAGTGAGACTTCTTGAATGTCTACGGTCCAGGCTACGTGATGTTTCTTCCTAGAAGCAAGAGAAAGAAATCGAGAGTGAGCTGGGTCTCAGGGAAGGTCATCTGTTTTATGTGTGTTGATGGCGTCTCCTGCTGGAGCATCAGCCGGAACGCACTACACCTTGTCCAACGCCGGGAACCCTGGACTCACTTATTCCCTACTTCACACGATGAATTTTCCTGGGTTTGTATTTTACTGCGCTTCGGCAGTATTTTCATTCTGAATTCTGCAGTCTTCACCATGCCCATCTCACATACTCTCAGCCCCAGACCCTTCACACTGACACTACTGTTATGATCAAGGTCGGGAACAGTGTGCTTCTCTCTGTTCTGGGCATGAGTGTCTTATCCTTTTCTGTCAAGATACACAGACAAAGAAAAAAAACTACAAATGGATTTCCAGGTGATACTTAAGTATTTGCTTTTTTGAGTGAGAAAGAAGAAGAAAACTTTTTGCCATTTTATGTTGATTTTATTCCTTATTTGGTATCACATCCTGTTGAAATTATGATCCTTCCTCAACTTTACAAACTATTTTTACTTGTTATACAATCCCCACTCTGTATCCGTGGGTTCTGCAACTGCATATTCAACCAACGTCGGCTAGAAAATATTTAAAAAAAGAAATTTCAGAAAGTTCCAGAAAACAAGCTTGAATTTATGGGGTGCTGATAACTATTTACATAGCATTTGCATTATATTTACAACTATTTGCACAGCATTTACATTGTATTAGGTATTATAACTAATCTAGAAGTGATCTGAAGTGTACTGGAGTATGTGCACAAGTTATATGCAAGTACTGTGCTATGCTATTTATATAAGGGACTTGAGCATCCTCAGGTTTGGGGGGTGTGTCCTGCAACCACAAAGGGATACAAAGGGACCACTGTCTTTGAAATTTATAATAATCCTATGAGGTAGCCAAAGTAAGTCTGATTAAATCCATTTTCTATTGATAAGGAAACCGAGGTACAGAGAAATTAAATGACCTGCCGGTGGGCAGGCAATGAGGACAGTCTGGAGTCTGAACTGGCCTCTGTGTCTGTTGACAGTCTTGAACTACCCCTGAGAAAGACACAAGTGAACCGGGATTGACCACACCATGCAGACTAAGACCTCTCTGACTTTTAGAAAAGCTCATTTTATGTGGAGCCAAGTTTTTGAAATGATTTAATTTTTCTATTCGTACTTTCTGAATGGTAAGAAGAGAAGTCTCATTAAATGGTTATTTGCTAGAGTTTATATCTTGATCAATGATTGCCACTAATACTTATGACTCATCCTGTGCATGCCTGGGAAGGGGTCTGGGCATTGATTTTTTAAAAAAATATTCAATGGCATGAATATGGAACACTCATTTGAATTCCATTATAAAATTGAGGTGCCTTTTGTGGCAAAACAAACTGGCCCTAAGATATAATAAAATCATACTTATGAATGTAGTATATCTTTTAAAATGCACATTTAAGGAGAAAATTATGACTCTCCAAATAATTTTTTTTTTTTGCGGTATGCGGGCCTCTCACTGTTGTGGCCTCTCCCGTTGCGGAGCACAGGCTCCGGACGCGCAGGCTCAGCGGCCATGGCTCACGGGCCCAGCCTCTCCGCGGCATGTGGGATCTTCCCGGACCGGGGCACGAACCCATGTCCCCTGCATCGGCAGGCAGACTCTCAACCACTGTGCCACCAGGGAAGCCCTCCAAATAATTTTTAAAAGAACTTTCCACAGTACTTAGATTTGTGACAATTTTGCATTAGGCCAACTTTCCCAAAGGCTTAGAGAAAAATACAACACTCTCAATTTAATTAGATATGGTAAATTATTAAGAAGTCACTCAACTATTATGAAACTCTCTCGTCAAGATTTAAAAGCAGAACAGTATAGTCTTCTGGTTGCTCAGACCCTGCTTATTAACATTTTGTAACATCTGCTTCCTATTCGAAATGAAAAGGTACCTCTGGACTGGAGGGCAGACATAAATTATATCAAAAGAATGAAATGAAAAATACAGCAAATGTTTATGGACAAATGCGTTCTCACATTTTTGTAACCACACAAAAATGAATATAATGGGGAAGAAGATACATTTCCTGGAGCAGAAGTCAAGGGAGATTAAACAATTCTACCAGTTCAGTTGTGCACTGAAAAAAACAGGCAGAAGGCATAGTCACCACATCCAGTACCCATTCACGCACCGTCAGTGCTGTTAAGAAATCAGAACCCCAGGATTCATTCCCCAATCGCTATGCCGCTGCTAACTGCCTTTACTCTAGAAATAATTAGTAACAGCATGAACTCACTGAGCGACAAAATCTATAGAATTCCACATTAGGCACTTCTGGAATGCAGACACCTGAATTTCATATGATGACACTGGCAATGACCTTAAAAAGTTACCGAGTTATAAATTCTTTTATTTTACGTCAATGTTTAGCATCAAGAGGCAATGTTTCAAGCAACTTTTCAGTATTAATTACAAAACACAGTTGATGTGTTCTGTTATGGAAATCAGAAAAATAAAATTGGGGAAAGAAAATCTGTGAACAGATCTTTGCTTTCAACCATTGGTCCCAGAACAGCCATTATGTAACATTTGAGCGTTTTTATTCTCTTAAGCAGAGTCTTATCTGGATAGGATACCATTATTCTTACCATCATCATTTTCCAGTTGTTATTCAATAGTGCCCACCCTTGCAAAGCTTGTTTGGGTGTAAAAAAGTGTCCCTGAGTTTGTGGCTGGATGGCGTGTGCACGTATGCATGGGTTTCGGCCTGTGTGCACGACTCCGTGTGTTGTATTAACGTGTATAAAAGGCAATGTATACTTGTGAGTATATGAGCATCCTGCGTGAATGATTCATGAAGGTGAGGTTGACACTGACGTTCCTTTCTGCCTTCCTCATGGTACCTAACACAACTGTCATTTTAAAATTTGAAATAGAGGCATAGACCTCACGTTAGCGGGTGTTTTGTTCAAAACAATGACATCTGCTTCCAGAGCTCACAGGCACCATCATCCACACAAGGCACTGCTTCTCCCAGTGGTGGGAGAGGAGGCCTGGCCCTGTAGCTGCACCCTTTGGCATGGCGGCCCGGGGTCCTGTTTTCCACCCCTGAGCAGGATGGACCCGTTTCTAAGTCACCGCATCAGAGCCGGCTGTTAACCCGGGAAAACTGAGTGAAGCCTCCATGGTCTTCTGAAGACAAACGCATGCCAAACCTGTCTCTGATCTTCATTCAGGGGAACTGACCGAGAAAATTCCTTTTCCCTCGCTCTTTTGCCATTTATTAATGCTCCTCCAGATTAGCCTGGATATTAATAAGATGAGGAGTCCACTGAAGAAGGTCACAAGGGAGGAAAGAATAAACGCTGCTTGGATCTCAGCTGTACAAGACATTTTCCCCAGGGCTTCCCCACTACTGTCCTCTGACTTGGTTAGACACAACAGGAGACAGAACTGTCGGGCTGCTTCTTCTATGATGTCATGATCACATGGTAATGATTCCAGGAATTGGACTTCGGTGTACCAGAGTCCTAAGACCCGTGCAGTAACAGCGAGAGGGTCCAGTAACAACCGAGGTGCCAACTCACAGGACGCAAATGAATGAACGGCAGAAGGTCCACGACATAGGTCTTCGAAGACCAGAATTCTAGATTGGATGCTGTTACTGACTTTCTCCACGACCCTGTGGAAACTGTATCCTTTGTGGCCATGGTCAAAGGGTCATCCATTTGGTTTGTGCAAACAACTTCAGCACAACTCTTTTTGAGTGAAATGACTTCCAACCACGTGTCAATGTGCTGATTCTTCTAAGTGATGCCACATTCTCAGTAACCACAGAAGGACGGATGAGAAAAGCACTTCAGGAGTTTTGCATATCCTCTCAGTCAGAAAGGCATGGTACAGACTGCAGGAGCTGCAGGAAGCAATTTCACCCGGGCGAACGCTGGCTGGTTGCTTTTGAGCTCAGGAATCTGTTCCCCTTATCTCTTCCTTATGGGATCCTCCCCTTTCTTGCTTTTATCCCCACCCTGTCAGCAAACCCTTTAGTCCAGCGGAGGTAAAGTTCAAAATGAGAGCAATAGCTTTTATTTCCTCTGATGTTTTCAAAGATGTAAGAAATGTCACGCTTTTCAGTGTGCACGAGTGGCAGGCAAATGTCAGTGCCCGAGGGAGGGGCTAGTTCCTCTTAGTTATTGTGAAGATGACCTGACATGAGCTGATGAGACCCAGGAGAGATGTTGTTGTCCTTTGGGGTCTGTCATGACTCTGCTACCAGTGGCAGACGTAACGATAGCATTTCCTAGAAATGCTACCACAGGTATATTTCCTTCCTTTAAGTTTACCTGTAATTTTCACAAAATGCCGTCATTAAGCTATCTTCTGTTAAGTTACTGTGTGGTGCCTACGAAGTCACTTTAATTTTTCATAGTCTCATTTTATGATAATACAGACTTGATAGAATCATTGAGGCTCAATAAGGTAGTGGGATCATGTTTAGAAAAGTATAAAACTCAATACAAGAAAAGGTACTGTTAGCTATTAGAGTTCTTTTTCTGAATGGCACTGATCATAAAGAAAGGAAGAGACAGGAGGATAAAGGAAGGAAGGAAGGGAAGGGAGGGGAAGGGAAGGGAGGAAGGAAGGGACGGAGGAAGGGAGGGATTTATTTGTTTATATCACATACACACTATACGCCTACAGGTATTTGGAAAATAAGATCACAGTTTCCAAGTCAAAGTTCATTCACATCATTGACTTTAGTCACAACAGCTGTCACCATCAATGAAATTTTCTCACTTCCTAACTTTGGTGATTGAATATTGTCAAAGTATTACAAATTCTTTCCAAGATGCTGTCTAGGCCCCTTTTCCCCTTTTCCTGGAAACCGACCTATGAGAACAGAAAAATATTTAATTCAATTTAAACAGACAGGTAGTTTGTTTCTCTAATGTTCTTTTATTGTGATAATATTATTAGCTTCTGTGGTGAGTCAGAAAATGTGTGGATGGTTTCAAATCAGTCTCCAAATTCATCTGAACCTAGGCTGTGCACCCATCCCCATTTCCCCAGGACTGTCTCAGGTTCAGGAGTGAAAATCCAACACCCTGGGAGACACCTCAGTCCTGGACAAATTGGGCAAGTTGATCACCCTGCACCCCATTCACATTGTGGATGCTGCCTCATCCACACTGTGCTCCAGCCGCACTGCTTCCCCTTAGCTACAAGAACACGCAGGCTTTGCTTTTTCCAGCCTTTACAACACTGTTCTCTCTGCCTGGATCACCCACTCCCATCTCTAGCAGCTGCTATTCTCAAGTCTTCATTTGGATGCCCATTCACAACCTCCTGACCATCCTACAAAAAGCAGGGCCCAGCCCCGTGCCCCAGGATTCTGTTATGGCATCCCAACCCCGTCCTCCTTAGCACGTCATAACACTTATAGTTCTGTTCTTTCCTCGTTGCCTGGTTTATTTTCTATCTTCCCTCGCCAGACCATAAGCTGCACAAGTTTGGGGATCCTAACTCTTGTCTTCTTCACCAAGTACCCTGTGTCCGACCATACACCCAGCACATACCAGGCAAATCACATGAACTTAGTAAATAACTGGGGACTGAATGAATACATCATAGATCTTTCAAAATATTTGTTAGGTGGATGAAATACTGAATCTATTGATACATGGATCTTAAGTTAATCACACTTTTCTACTCCATATTTCCCATGTGTCACTACAAACTGTCCTCCAAAGGAAGTACCGTCAGCAGTGTGTATGTGCACAGGGCGTGGTGTGTGGTGTGTATATGTATGGGTGTACACGGTGACATGATGTGTGTGTCTGTGCACATGTGTGCATCCGCACTGAGCAACTACTATGTTCCAAGCACTGGAAGCACTGTTCATCCCCTCCCAGGGGATATAGTTACTGGAGGAAGACGTTTACAATTAGAAACTCGCAAAGTGTCTGGGGAAGAAGCCAAGTAGTGGAAGGAGGACCCTCACCCAGGTGAGGATCCCTAGAGGTGGTGAGGAGGCTGCCTCAAGTATGTCGTGTTTGAAGCTGGGGTCTGAAGCGTGAGAAGCTACCCGGGCCCGGAGCCCCGGTGGGCTTCGGGAAGCTGGGACAAACCTTGTGAGGCTGGGGGATTCTCGTGGGTGAAGGTGGGAAGGGAAATGGCACTGCTGGACATGCTGGTTGGCTGGAAAGCAGTGGCCCAAGAGAAGGCTGGCAGTGTCAGAAGGGAACCTTTGTGTTCCAGTTTAAGATAAAAAGAAATACGAACAAACAAAAAATGTTATCTTAAGAGGAAACAGCTGAAGGACTTTAAAGAAGGGAGCTAAGTGATTGAAAGGACGGTCCTGGCTTCCATACAGAGAAGACACTGGTCAGAGTGAGTGGAGGCTAGTCCAGGCGAGACCCAGGTGCTGCTGGGTGGAGTCGAGTGGGCAGGTGTGAGTGAAGTCCGTCCAGGGGGTCAGGTCTGCACGTGGGGAGGAGGCGGTGTCAAGGCTGCCTCCGCCCTCTGGCTGGTACTTCCTGGTGGTCATTGGGGCCTTTCACTGCTGTGCCTTTAAGACTAGGCTTAAGGAATGAAGACTCTGCTACTGATGAACTTTTTATTTATTTTCCAGTTCAGATGAATTTTTTAACATGCCAGTGATTTGATTAGAAAAACAGCTTCACTTTGTACACATCTCTGTAATTTACCTCTGGGCACTCAGATGTTCTGGAAAAATTATACTTTATAATGAGATTAAATAAATGTTTCATTTCAAAAATTTGCTCTCTTCAAGAAACGTGCCGTATCTGAGAAAGTAAGAACTTCATTTTTAAAGTGTACAGAGTAGCACTCATGAATGTGTGTGTTTTGAATGCTTCTGAAAGTAATGAGTAATGTGGTAATGGTATCTTTTAGGCGCCTAAAACCATCCATCCTAGTTAATGGTTTAACCCTACCTTCTTCTATTTCAAAAAGCAGGGGTTTACATCATACCCCAATGGACATCTACACCATTGGTCAAAGACACTGGTGAAGACATACGAGGGAGGCCTCAGTTCAGGCAGCGAGTCAATGACAAAATCAGGTCTCAAGTCAAGGATGAAGATGGTTTTACCTCCCCAGGACACTCATATCACAGTGGAAGCTGTGTCTGAGGTAAGCATCTTCTTGTTGACTTAATATGTCTGTCACTCTGGAAATGCCGCACTGCCTCTCAAGGTATTTCCATGAAGCTATTTTAGGCACCAGATCTTCACCTTTCACCTTCTTCAGTTTTCAATTTGGGTTTAATTCCTCTCCTTAAAGTTGCACGGAATAGGAGAGATGGTAGATGAACCCATTTTAAAGAGAGATTTCTTTTGAGGGAATATGATTTAGTCCAGGTTCTATTTAGACCCGTGATCTATTGAAACTCACCGTACTTAAAAAAGGCACCGTACTTTTTTTTTCACTCTGTCATTCCCCATTTATTCTAAGTGGACAAAGCACCAAAGATGGTCCACTGTGGTAGTTATCCTAGCCCAGAAGAACGTCCATGCTATTTTGGTGAGCATATGGGTTTGTTTTTTAGAAATTATCGGCTCTGGACAGGCTGGTATTATAAACAATGTACTTGTATTTAAAATCCATACAGAAACCTTGAGTTTTGTTTTTACCTTTTGTTGAATTTGTTGGTTTACTTCTGAAATAGAAGTCTTTCCACAGGATTCTTATGCTCCTCCAATCCTAATTCTCTCATCAGTAAAACGAGGAGGCTGTTCTGGTGTTTGAGATTCCTACCAGCTTTGACACATTATGAATCTCTGATTCTATAAGCCCAGATTAGTTCTCTAATAGACGGTAAACACCTTTCCACATTCCACTGTCTGACTCCATCTCCCATATGGATTCTTTTTAAAAAATGAACAAGAAACTCATACAACTCAACATCCAAAAACCCCAAACAACCCAATTAAAAAATGGGCAAAGGATCTTAATAGGTGTTTTTTTCCAAAGAAGACATACAGATGGCCAAGAGACACATGAAGAGATGCTCAACATCACTAATCACCGGGGAAATGCAAATCAAGACCACAGTGAGATACGACCTCACACACGTCAGAATGGCTGTCATCGAAAAGAAGCAGGAAGGATGTGGAGAAAAGGAAACCCTTGTGCACTGTTGGTGGAAATGTAAACTGGTTCAGCCATTACGGAAAACGGTACGGAGATACCTCAAAAAACTAAAAATAGAATTATCACATGATCCAGCGATTCCACTCCTGGGTATTTTAGCCAAAGGAAACGAAAAAACACTCATTTGAAAAGGTACACACACACCTATGTTCACTGCAGCATTATTTACAATAGCCAAGATATGGAAGCGACCTAAGTGCCCATCAACAGATGAATGGATAAAGAGGATGTGATGGGGGAAAAGAGAAATAGGTGAGGGAGATTAAGAGGGGCAAACTTCCAGATGCAAAATACAATAAATGAAGCACAGGTATGAAATGTTAAAAAAAAAAAAAAAGAACAAGAAGGAAGAAGCATCATTTCTGAGGGTTTTTTATTGAAAGGGTGTCCCCTCTGATAAGTTAACTTGGAACACAACTTTCTTTCTTTTCAGCTCTCACGGAATTACTTTTCTTCATAGAGGAATCATGGTTACCTAGACCATAATCTCTGATTCCATCTCTGAACCCAGAGCCTCGTTCCCTGTGATCTGATTAGAAAGATGCTAACTGCTTTGCCAGAGAGGCCATCTCTTCCCATCTCTCTGCCTGGCCTCTCAGCCCTTCTTCTCACTAATTTGCTTTCCGTAATACTGCAGAGTTATACGTCATTCTGGGTGATTGCAAACTGCATATGTGTGTCAAATACATGGGGGTTTACTTGGGTGAATTGCTAGGTTCAAAGTGAAGAATCTCCTCAACCTCCTTAATTTTATGATTTGTGATTTCTGATTACTGTACTAGATGTTTGGAGGGTGGTCTTCATAAATCCTCGTACAAGTGGAACAAGAAAGTTGAGACGTGAGCCTTCTCCATTTGGCCAGTAGATGGAAGTATTTCATAGGGAAATAAGCAACCAGCAGGGTTTTGTTTGTTTGGTTGGTTCTGGTTTTGTTGTTGTTTTTAAGAAGATGGAAGAATTGTCCGGAAAAGAAGTAGAAAGGAGAAATGAAAAACAAAAACCAAGAGACAAAGTGTACAAAATACAGGGCTTCTAAACTCACCGAAAATCCATTTTCTGTTCAGGCTTTCTCTATGTATCCTCTGTGACTCTGTCCCTTTTGAAAGAATAGAAGGATAAATTAGACTGTTGATAACTCTGGAGTTTGGGTTTTTTATTTTTTTTCAATATAATCTCTATGGATCCTTGAGAGTCCGAAAAATCTTTTCACGAGAATGAATAATGCAATCAGCTTCTTCAGCAATCAGCCCAGCTGAACATGAAGCTGGTGATTTCACTGGAATGCTTAATGCCCACCAGCAAGAGTGGTGTGAGAGCAACAACGGGGAGGTTCACGTTGGCAGCTCCAACCAGCGATTCTGGCCGTGGTTCCAATGCAGGGATCACGAGGCCACTGCTTTGCCCATTCTATCTACTGCTCCTGTTTGGAACTACTGGTCTACCATGGACAAGCTAAGGTGGATCACCAAGCATTGTTCCAGCAGCTGGTTGCATGATTCCCCTGGGTGCTGTGTGAGTGTGTTTCCAAAATCCCAATTTCAACAAACTGTGTGTCGGAGTCTCCAGGCAATCATATCCAACTTGGAGATTAGATTGAAAAACTGAGTTGTCACCGACAGCAGAGGAGATGAAAGCCATCTTTTCTGTATCAGCTCCCGTTTAATTGGCACGCTAACCCAAACACCCCTCTCCAAATACCCGTCTCCTTGCGAGTTTTGGCAGGAGATGCAAGGACTGGATTTTAGCTCCATCTTTGGTGTGGGGAACAACCCAGCAGTTTTCCAATTATGTCAGGAGAGAAATGAAATCTCTAGAGACACAAAATAACTTCCTAGAAACCAAATTTCTTTTTATCTACGTATTTTTAAAGAAAATCCGAACAAGTGATATGCATGCATGAAGCAAATGAAACGCTCTGAGACTGGTTAACATCTGCTAAAACAGAGCTCGGCTTATTCGCGTAGCTCTATTATTTCTCCCATCACACGGTAATGTTGCCTTCTTTATTAGTATTTCTGACTTTCTTCATCAGTATTGTGATTTTCATTGCATTTGTCGAAAAACTGCCTCTATAAGCAATACCCTTGATACAGTTTCAACGTAGCTACTGCATTAATACACTTATTTTCTTCTTTCAGTATGTCCTTGAAGTTAGGGCCTTTTGGAATATGTAAAAACTATGTAGATAAGCACTGAGGTACAAGAATTACTGAGCATTAAATCTGTTCATTCCCCAAGTTCTACTTATTTTTTTTTTAAATGAGGAAACCGAGATCAAGGCAGAGGAATATATGCTTCAATTTGTGAAGCAGAGCCCCCCACCCATCCAAATGCACAGCGTTTTGGAGGAAGAAGATAACCCTAGGATGGTGAGTAGTCATCAAGCACTAATGGTCAGCTTCTTCGGGAAAATCTCTGGGCCTCCTGAGTATTTTAAAACACCTTTTGATCTCACTTCTAACAAGCACTGAACTGACTGCTGGTTGGGCAGGGGGGTGAGGCACGGGAAGAGTGCTACAAAAGGGATATGGGTCACGTCCTTTCTGGCCAAGAGGCAGTGAAAGGAGAAAGCAATTTGGTGGCAAGATTTTATTTGCTGGTTAAGAAAGCCAAACTCCATGGAACGGCCATCGCTGAGCAAGGACCCCTCCCCCTCCTCATTTATACTGTCTATAATCACCAGTGCCAAGGGCCAGTGACAAGTGTCACTGCACTTAGAGTCAGCCCTCCATATCTGCAGATGTGGAACTTGGCGGCTATAGAGGGCAACTTTATCACACCATTTTATACGAGACTCGAGCATCCGGGGATTCTGGTATGAGGTGGTCCTGGAACCAACATTCCCGGGACCCCAGGGACTACTGTACTCACCAAAGCAAAGCTTGCTCTTTGGAAATCTTGCCACTAGGGAGCAACACTGACTAACTTTGGCCTTGAAGGTCCCCCCCCATCCTTTTTTTTTTTAAAGGAAAAGTTAGGCTTTTTTTTTTTTTTGCCTTGGGGCACATACGAATAAAACCTTCTAAAATCACACCTTTGCAGTTTCCTGCTCTGAGTAGGGGGAAGAAATGGAGTCCTGAGAAACAGGGGGTAAAGGAGAGCCTCTCTCTCTCTCTTTGTCTGCAAATGTCTCGGCTCAGCTCCTGGAAGCTGGAGGAGGGACAGATGTTTGGGGCTGTGCACAGGAATCTCAGTAGTCTGGGAAAGGCTGCTCTGGGTATCTTTCCTCTCTGGACTTTCATACATCAGAGAGTTGTTACTTATGTTTGCAAAGTTAATCCTTGCCCTGAAGCACCATCCTTGGATTAGAAAATACAATGAAAGAACCCAAACAGTAAATCATTGTATTGCATCTCCGCTCAAAACGCTGTCTTCTGCTTGGGCTTTCCTTGCTGCAAAGACCATTTTATGAGAGTGATCTCCATCACAGACAATCCAGGTCCACCCCAAAAATCAAGAAATAGGGGAATCTTTAAAAATTTCCCCATTTAATGAGATGATACAAAACAAAGCACAGAAAGGTAGAAGAAATTCAACAAGTGTCCCCTAGAAAGTCAGTGGTGCTGTAAGAAAGATGGTCCAGGACTCTCTCCCTTGGCTTTGTGAGTCCTCCCCTAATCCCTTCTCTAACCGGCAAATAAATTTCTGGGAGCCCTTTTGGTTTCCAGATTTTTTCTAAACCTGCCACACACTGGTTGTTATTCTTTCTCATGCTACGTCTCCCACCTGCTTCTGGAGTGAAACAGCAGTTGGCAATAGGGATGCTCAGAGTCTAGTACCCCAGCCTGGCCAAATAACACTCAGATAATCACATCATTAACCTGGCTACTGAGCTCCAGGTTGGCAAAAGCCAGCTCTGCTTCCCTGAGTGCTGAGGGTCCCTAGTTAGAAAAACATGCACTTCTTCCTAATAGGCAATCTGTCACTTGCCGTCTAATAGAAATCACCTGCTCCTAGAATAATCATTAAACAAATTGACAGCATGTTGAGAGCCGGAGTTCTCAGCTTTAATGCTGCCTGGTTGAATCAAGCAGATGGAATGAAAACCACCACAACACACCACTGCACATCATTTAGAAACTCATTAGTCACAGGGGAATCACAGTCTCTGCAGATGCTGGCTCTTCCCCTGGAGAGTCAAGAGGTACTTTGTGGCCAGGGGTCAGTGCCCTGGACCCTCAAGCGATGGCTTTGAGTCTTGACTTTGCTACTTACAAGATCTGGGGAAAAAAAGTCTCCTAGGAGATAAAATACCTACCTTGGAAATGTCTATCTCATAGATTGCATGAGGGTCACATTAGGTACAATGAGAAAAAGCACCTTGTAAATTTAAAGAGTTAAGCCCTCAGTGGGACAGCACTTTGGACACTCAATAATAATAGCTGTCATTTTTTGAACATAGGCTCCATATTAAACACTTTATGCAGACTGTCTCACTAAATCATCACAACTGTGTATGATAGATATAAATTCCCCTACTTTAGAGATGAAAGATTTGAAGTCCAGAGAAATTCAGCAATTTGCCCAAGGTCTCGAAGCTAACAAGTGGTGATGTTGTTTCAAAGCCCAGTCCCCAGTCCAGCTGACTCCAGAATCAGTGTTCTCACTGATAGGGTTCAAGACAGGTCACCCCCAAATATGGCAGCTTGGCGTATTAAATATCTTAAGGAATTTAAAAAACAGGCAGAAGCAAGAAGGTCACTCTTCCCTGCCTTGTCACCCTTCTTCCCTGAAACAGGTCATAAAACTCCCCTGTGAAAGCTACCCTCCCTGTACAGGGCAGAAAGACTTTCTTAACACCAGAGATAGAAAATTTAGGGCCAAGCAGCCTGTATAAGCAAACCTTGCTAAACTAACCTTCACCTTCCTAGTTACTCCTTCACCATTAACTACCCCTGGCCCAAACCCCTTTGTCTTTCCAATTCTTCAAAAATTTACTATTTCCTTGTCGAAAAGGTATAAAAACTTCTGGCTCTGGTCACTTTCTTGGTCTTCATTTTCTTGTGAAGACTCTCTCATCTACATGTAGAAATTCAATGAAATTTGTATGCTTTTCTCTTTGTCAGTTTAATTTTCAGATCAAGCCAGGGACCCTAAGATGATTGAGCAAACATTTCCCCCCTCTGCATCACTGTTAAGCAATGCTGCCTTACAGACTGGTCTGTTACATACAGGCTGCTGCCTTTATCCTGGGCGGGGAAATCTTCAGCTTCTGAGGCTGCTTCCCTGCAGAGAGGTTAAAACCTCCTCACCCCCCCACCCCCCCCACCCCCCACCCCCCCGGCTTCACCGTTCACTACAAAGGGGCACTCGATGTGAATGAAGGATCTTTAATGGCCTTATGTAATATGTAACTATCCTGACTGCCTCCACCGCTCTGATTTCTAAATCATGTTGTATCTAAGGGGAGATCTTCAGTCTAAGGAGGAAAGAAGTGGATGGGGGTTGGAGAAAAGGGAACGTAAGGCACACTGAAAGGGAAAGGCCAGTCACACCTAATTAGCAGCATTTTGCAGCCTGCACGGAGGACAGCTCTTCTAAGGAGAAGTCAGACTAGGATGGTGTGATGCTTTAATGGCATGGCCACCTCCTGGGAGACAGGAAGGAGAGGACGCTGGGCGGCTGGCCCAGGTCAGGTAGAAATAATTCAATTTGAGGTCTCAACGCTGGAAACTGTTCAGAACAGGGAAAAAGCCCCAGTGCGCTGAAATGTACCCGGCAGGGCATATAAACCTACAATACATCACCTGCCATTGAGTACTTGAAGCTTGTAGCTGGAATTATATACTTTGAAGGTGCAAGTTCCTTGTTTAGGGTCAGGCTAGCAGTAGGCATTTACTTCTTGCGTATTCATTTCATTTTGATAAATGAAAAAAAAAATCAGCTGAGATTTACAGATCTTCTTTTGTCTCCTCCACTGCATCTTGCAGAAACTGTTCACACTTCAAAAGATGGGTTTAGGCTTCCCTGGTGGCGCAGTGGTTGGGGGTCAGCCTGCCGATGCAGGGGACACGGCTTCGTGCCCTGGTCCGGGAAGATCCCACATGCCGCGGAGTGGCTGGGCCCGTGAGCCATGGCCGCTGAGCCTGCGCGTCCGGAGCCTGTGCTCCGCGACGGGAGAGGCCACAACAGTGAGAGGCCTGCGTACGGCAAAAAAAAAAAAAAAGATGAGTTTAGTGGAGGAGATTGCTGTGCAGCAAAGGAAAAAACAGTGAGAAACTATGAAGAGGCTTTTAGTACTTAATTAGAACCTCGGAGGTGCAGCCCTAAAGAGGGACATGAGACCGGATAAGATTTTTAAGCAGGAGCGGGAAGAACTTAGAGGATGAAGGAAACAGGTGAGAACATGTCATGAAATGCAAGAATGAACATGTACGCAGAGGGGAGAGGGAGCAGAAACAAGGTAAGCGAACCCAGACCACTCGGGAAGCTTGGTTCTCAGCTCTGTCTGCGTATTATCATCATCTGGGATGCTTTAAAAATGATGCATCCCCCCCTACCCGCTGACCTCTTTTTTAGACACTTATCTGTAAATCTCATTTCTCTTTTATAGAATCGAGCACTGAAATTAAGAGGAGACATAGTTTAAAGGAAAGAACACATGCTTTGGGACCTAAAGGTCGGGGCTTCTACCCCTGACTAGGTCTATGATCTCAGACAAGGTAACTGGCATCCTTGAGTAAATCAGGTATCAGAATACCCATCATCCAGGACTACTGTAATGGAGAGGCTGGAAAATGGTGAGATCCCAAAGACACTGACTTCTATCTAAGCTGCTTGGAAGGGGAATAAGATGGTCCTGGATAACAATAACTTAAAAAGACTACAGATAAAGTATCTTACTGGGAATCAAGAACCATAAGAAAACAAAACAATGGATTCTTGGCCTTTGTGAATAATATTTAAGATTTCAATTATTGGGGAACATGCAGTAGTCACTAGTAATTTTGCAGGCCTCGTGAATTTGAACTTGACAATCTAGAATTGGCTAAAATGCCAAGTCTCTTGGGGGGTGAGCTTACTAGGCTCCCCTGTGTCTAATCTTTGACTCAACTCTGTTGTCTGCTTGGCCCTACCTATTCACTACAGCTCATGATTAAGTTTAAAAAGTAAAACAAAAACAAACAAACAAACAAAAGTAAAACAAGACCAAAAAACCCCAACAATTTTAGATCTTTTGAAAAACTACCTTGAGAGAAAATCAACTAAGTTTGGGATAAAATTTAAGCTGCTCCAAGGGTTATGTTTCTCAGCCAGAAAATAATATTAAGGAGTCAAATGGTGAGTTCAGCTCAGAACTATGATGTATTCCACAGAGAGACAAGAGTAGGCCATCAGTGAAACTATTTTGCAATTGCTTCCACCAGGATTAATTTGAATAGCTGTATAAAGGACTTTAGTACTGAAGTTATAGAATCATTAATTGTCTAAGGGAGTCACTTAAAACTTTAAGTTATACATTATGGCATTTTATGGAGAGAATGATAGATAACGGCGGTATTTTCAAATTTGTGGACTTGAGAAGGCCTTTTCCCACAGGAATGCGTATTTCTTAAATTATTGATGATATGGTACAGATAAGAACAAAAAAATTTAGAGAAGAGAGGATGCAAAGCAGTTAAAAAAGAACTCCCTGTACGCTGTCAGCTATGGATTTGGAGACAAGAGAGTTTGAAGTACTCGAGTCCTAACAGGTTGATAAGGGTACTGCTGATGAAAAGACAGAAATGTGCTGATGCAGGTGGGAGGCTGGAAACCCCTAAAAACGCATGGCATGAGTCAGGAAATTTATGTGATCGAACTCCAGGAACTATAATGGGGAGTTTCCGAAATTAGGGCTAGAATTCTGATCCTGGTCTGCTCCTGGCTAACTCTGTGACTTTGGGGAAGTCATTTATCCTCTTTGATTCTTAATTTCTTTTCTTGAACCTACACTTCTTTATCCATAAAGTGACTGCAGGGGCCTGGGTGATGCCTGAGATACAGTTCAGTGATTTTATGGCTCATAGATAATCCTACTATATACAGTTGTGCATCTTTTTATTTTTTCTCCTTCAACTGTACATTAGATACTGAATATTTTCCATGTCACTGAAATTACTTTAAAACATGTTTCAATGACGGTGTAACACGTATTATATTAATTATTTAGTCACTTCCTAGGTATTTAGGTTTTCAATGTTTTTCATTATAAAAATGCTGCAATAACTATCTTTGTATATATCTGTCCCCTACTCGAGTGACTTCCTTGGATTGAATCCTAAAAAATGAAATTACTATGTCAAACACGAGCATTTTTAAAATGTTTGATATTTATTGTCAAACCTTTTCTTAGAAAGCTGTCATTTATATTCCCACTGGAGCTCCTGGGTCTTCTCTCTTCCACCCACATTGTTGTAGTTAACATTTTTCATGTGTCTGTTCAGTTGATAATTTATTGTATCTTATCATTTTAATTTTTATTTCTTGTTTCATTTTTAAATTGAAGGTTTGTACACGTGCATCTGTAAGTCACAGTTCTTCATGCAGGGCAGAAAAATGTTTTTCCTCAACCTTCTTATGGTCCCTGACTGGGTCTGAAAATTAAACTGACAAAGATGTTCAGAGAAAAGCACACAGATTTTATTGAATTTTAACATGCACAAGGGAGCCTTCAGGAGAGAGGAAGGGACCCAAAGAAGTGACCAAAGCAGGAAGCTTTTATGCCTTTTAGACAAAGAATCAATACATTTGCAAAGAAATGACAAGACAAAAGGGTTTGGACTAGAGGTAGTAAACAGTGGAGAAGTAACTAGGAAGCTAAGGGCTTAACAAAGGTTTGTTTGAAGAGTCCACTGGTGCCATCTCTGGGCTGGTAAGAGTCTGTGTCCAGTAAAGGAGAATTTATATCCTTCCTTTAGGCAAAAAAAAAGTGGGGGGAGCTTTTTCTGTGTCTACTGCTTAACTGCCTTCAGCTCAAAATAGTTTTTATGTCACAGAGGCATATTTTGGGGTGACATATTCTGGTTTCCTTTATTCACTAATAAATTATCTGTTGATATTCACTGACATTTTTTCCATTGGAAAGACAGTCTTGTCTTTGTTTCAGTGTTAGGAATATCTTTTTTCTTTAATTAATTAATTTTGGCTGGGCCAGGTCTCTGTCGTGGCACACGGGCTCTTCATTGTGGTGTGCAGGACCCTTAGTTGCGGCACGCAGGATCCTCCAGTCACGGCAGGCAGACTTCCTAGTTGCGGCATGCATGTGGGATCTGGTTCCCCGACCGGGATCAAATCCAGGCCCCCTGCATTGGGAGCGCAGAGTCTTACTCAATGGAGCACCAGGGAAGTCCAGGAATACCTTTTATATTAATGATATTATTAACCCTTTGTCTCTTTTGTGGGTAATCCGTAGATGTCCTGGTCTCACCTACCAGTGATTACGGATTTTCTGCAATTCCACAAGCCTTAATGTTCAGCGCCTCCCCCTTCACTCAAGCACTTCTGGGGTCCACATTATTCTTTAGGAACCTGGTGAGGGAAGAAGAGGAACTCACATAAAGATCAGACATCCATACATTTCCGTGACGGCTGCTCTTTCTGTCTCCAAGTCCTTGACACCCAGCCTGATGCTTTTCTCCATATTCCCGAGCCAACGTCGGGGCTGTTCTCTCTGGCCGGCCAGCTGACAGGTTCCTCTATGTTTTTACCCAGCTCTTTGGAAGAGTTTTCCACACCAGGGTGGTTGGATTCCTCAATTACCTTGCAGGCTGGTGTCCCCTTCACAGGCAGTACAGGGACTCCAAGTGTGAAGGTGGTGCTGTGGCAGGCGGTGGCCAGGCCACCTTCACACTTTCCTTGGAACCCGTCTCCCCACTGATCTCTAGGTTCTGGCACTTCCTTCCAGACATGCTCCACAATTTTCCCCTTTCTGTCCAGTCCATCTGTCAGATCTGCAGACACATTTAAGCATGTTCAATGTTCACATTCTCTCTTTCAGACTGGCTCCTACAGCTCTCCCAGTGCAAGGCAGTCTGGAGCACCCCCTCCCCCTCCTGAATGTGCCATGGCAGTTGGGTGGCTTGTCAGAAGGCTGTTCCCTCCAGAGCACTGGAGGGGGTGCTACAACCCGACGTCATGAGGAATCACAGCATCAGTCTGACCCCGACCCATTTACTTCTATGTATCCTGCAGATACTTTTCCCAAGTTCATTACTGACGTTTCCCAGTGTACAGAGTTCATATCTTTACATAAACAAATTTAGGATTGTTTTTTCCTGCATGATTTGTTCCATTTCATTCTACCTTGAAGGTGCCCCCAAATCTGAACTCTAGTGTTCATCTGGAAAAGCTTTTCTATGAAAAGCTTAAAAGGGAAAAAGTAATAACTTGCCCCTCTCATTTACTGCAAGATTTATCAATTCACAGTGATTAAAATGGATTGGCTTTGGTGAAACTATCAGGCATATGCATCTAAGCGACAGAGCAGAAAATCATAAAATAGACCTTATGTAAGCATGTAATGTGTAACAGAGAAAACACTGCAGATGAGTGAGGAGGAAGCCTATTAGTCTATGAATAGTATAGAAAATTGGCTTCTCAGATAAAATACCGAGGTAGAGTTTCACATAACTATGAAGTTTGTGTATAGCTATTTTAACCCAATTTCAGGTAGGCAATTTTACTTAAAGTGTCAGATACTGTTTTGGGTATCGAGGATACAACTGTGAACTAAGTAGACAAAAACTCTGATTTATTCTAGCAAGAGAACCACACATTAAATGAATGAAAAATAAATCATAAACAGTTTTACAATATAAATGCTACGAAGGAAAGGAGCAAGGTGCTAAGTTAGAGGAGAAATGGGGAGGAAGTAGATTGACTTCGGATGGGGTGGTCCTAGAAAGGTCCTCTAAGAAGAGGGCGTCTGAGCAGAGGCCACAAGAGTCACCTCAGTGAAGGAATGAGAAAGAGCAAGAGGTCTGCAGGGGGACAGCAGTCAGGACGGGTGGGCAGCAGTCAGGACGGGTGGGCAGCAGTCAGGACAGGCGGGCAGCAGTCAGGACGGGTGGGCAGCAGTCAGGACGGGCGGACAGCAGTCAGGACGGGTGGGCAGCAGTCAGGACAGGCGGGCAGCAGTCAGGACGGGAGGACAGCAGTCAGGATGGGTGGGCAGCAGTCAGGACGGGTGGGCAGCAGTCAGGACGGGTGGGCAGCAGTCAGGACGGGTGGCACCTCTGGTCTGTGCTGATGGCCTGAGTATCAGAGGGGCTGGGATCGTGCGGAAGGAGGGAGGAGTGGTGTGGAAGAGGCAGTGGGAAGGACACTCACACTGCCCCACTGCCCTGCAGGGTCGGGGATGAGAGGGAGATAAGAGGCCTCTGACTCAGTAAATGTGGGAGAAATAGAGTTCTCTAGAGAGAGCCAGATTTCAGTAAAGGCCAAGAGTTAGAGGAAGGTTTACTGTTTCCAGAAAAGGGGATCCAAGGTGCACAGCAGAGGCTTTGCAGGGGCAGGGAGGTATGGGGAACGTACCAGATGATGAGACGTCCCAAACAGGAAGAGGATGAGAGTGGAGATAGCAGTAACAAGATCAGAGTACAGATGGTGCTTAAATAAGCGGGGAAGCAGGGCGCTGTGGGATTATCGTTGGTGCTCTCCTAAAGGAAGGGGAGCACTTATTTCCAGCTATAGTCCCAAGAAATTAACTGAATGATGTGGAGGGACTGTTCTCTGCAACTCCAGGTGATGTCTGTAGCACAGTCATGATGCGCTAGGACTGAGGGAGCGGGAGCAGGTTGGAAGATTCTCCTTGGGATTGAGAAGCAAGGTGCTGGTCTCTGGGTATGTATTTTCTCAGTCATTTTCTATGCTAATAGACAATCATGAATACAGGAATTATTTTATAAGCTAGAGTTACAGACATGGATACCACAAGTCTTAAGTGAAACTGTCTCAACAAACAAAAGGACATGGAAGCTGTTATTTCCACCAAAGAGTTGCAAAGAAGTTATCTGTAAGCCAGACTAGGAGCTGCAATAATTTGGAAAAGAATTTTAAGTCCCAAGAAATTTCATCCAATACTCGTCAACAGTGCTGAAGATCACGTGTATCTTTATCAGTTTGAGTTTTAGCTGCAAGAAACAGAAAACGACTCTGACAAAAAGAAAATAAATTTATATAAGAATATTAGCTACTCCCAGTAGCTTGAGTAGCTGAGAATGCTGGACAAGTAAGCCTGTGGACCACACAGCCAAAGCAACAGTCCAAACAGCACCACAAATCTGGTCTGTTGGGAAACCAACATCATGGCCAACTGTGGTCGGCAAAATGGAACCCCAAAGATGTCCACATCCCAGTCCCCAGGACCTACAGATATACTACCTCACATGGCACAAGGTGCTCTGCAGATGTATTTAAGGTAATGGACTCTACGATAAAGAGCCGACCTCATTTTATCCAGGTGGGTCCCATCTCATCACATAAGCCCTGAAGTATAGAACTTTTCTGACTGGAGGCAGAAGAGATCGGCACAGGGAAGAGTCACAGAGACTGGAAGCATGAGTAACTCTACACCATCGGAGGCAGCAACGTGGTGAGGAGTGCACGTGGCCTTGAGGAGCTGAGAGGGGTCCCGGATGACAGCTGGCCAAAACATGGGGGGCTCAACCTACTACTACAAGGAACTGAATTCTGCTAACACCCTGACGAGCCTGAGAAGTGGACCATCAATCACACCCAAGAAAAGGCAAGGCCAAGACCAAGACCCGACTGCTTCGCCTGGCAAAGTTACAGTGAGCCACTTCTGGATTCAGACAGTTTATTACTTACATAAGCAGCACGTGGAAGACTAGCCAAAGGCTCCGGCTGCCCACCGTCCTCGTCCCACACACCAGAAAGATGACACTAAGCAAAAGGGGCCGGGTGACTCTAACGCCAACTGTGCAACATCTCGTTGCTGACGATCCAATTCCAGGCGACAGCTCAGCAGCTTTATATCCTACAAATCTATTCTGATGGGGGCAAGGGACAGGGAAGAAAGCCCCTTACCTCACCATAACCCAGGAGGTGCTGAGGAAACGTCTCATGGGGAGACAGGTCCGGGGGAGATGACCTCACAGACGCTCCCTACGACCCTCCCGTGCTCTCCTGCTCTAGGAGGGTCCCAGGCATTCTGCCAAGGCTCGGATGAGCTGTGGTTCAAGCCTCTGCCTGCCTGGTCTACGTGGAAACCCGCAGGGTCAGCAGAGTGCATGGCAGAGCCATTCCCATACACGGATTCTCCCTCGGAGCCTCCAGATCAGGCCTCAGGCGCGACACCACCTTGATTTCTTTCTCATGAGACCCAGAGTGAAGCAATCAGTCAAGTCTACGCAGACTTCTGACCTACAGAACTGTAAGGAGAATAGATTTGCATTGTTTTAAGGTGCTAAGATGGCTGTAACATGTTACACAGCAGCAGGACACGGATGTGAGCTCTAAACGCCAGAACAGTCAGGACCTTCAACTGAATGCTGCTGTTGGCATTTCAGATGTTGGCGCTCTTGGAAACTGGATGCATCCCACATCTACTTTCAGAGAAGTTCCCTCCTGTCTTGATTTTTTGCTTTACCAGTTTCTTCTTCAAGTTCCAGAGTGAGTGCTTGTTACTGGCTTTGCGATCATGTGCCCATGCGCTAACTACAAAGGGGGCTTGGAAAGGGAGTACCTGGGCTTCTAGAACGACAGGTAGGCTCTACGTCTCTTCCACTCATAATATGAGAAATTCCCCAAATATTGAAAGGAGATTCAAATTATAATCAGGAAGAAAGTGTTATTACTGCTACATACCACTCTTTTGTTATCCAATATCAAGACAGACGCTGGGCTCCTATGGTTTCAATATTTCAGGAGAACAGTGCTTCCACTAAAAGACTCAGCAATGGTCCCACTGAATCTGAACTGTAACACACCTGGCTACCCTGAGCTTTTCCAGCAATTGACTAACAAAAAGAACTGTCTGTGATATAGGAATACTGATCAAGAACACGGGTGTTGATTAATACGTTGTGCTACTGCACAAGATGAAATCTGTGAGATGGTTATTGTGTGTGTAAAACGCAGAGGGGATCCTTTCACTCTGACCTCTCGGATCCCACACTTGTGCCTTCAGGGAGCAAGAGCCCCATTTCTGGTTGCTGGTATGGAGTGAATTCCAGTTCTGTGTACAACACCCCTATCTTGTTTGGTGCTTTCCCCTAGTTAACACTGGGTCCTAACAAGGCATTCTACTGACTTATAGAACGAGCTGCTTCTAGGGCTTCCCTGGTGGCACAGTGGTTGAGAGTCTGCTTGCCGATGCAGGGGACACGGGTTCGTGCCCTGGTCCGGGAGGATCCCACGTGCCGCGGAGTGGCTGGGTCCGTGAGCCATGGCCACTGAGCCTGCGCATCCGGAGCCTGTGCTCCGCAATGGGAGAGGCCACAACAGTGAGAGGCCCGCGTACCGCAAAAAAAAAGAACTAGCTGCTTCTAGATGTTGGATTGGAGGGTAAGATCAAGGGTAAGATCAAGAATGAATCCCAAGGGCTTGCATTCTTTCACTGTAAAGTGAATTCACTGAAAAGTGAGTTCCTTGGAATATTACTCTGTTTTCTAAAATGTATTTGAAGTGCTTCAGTTTGGCAGTGTAAGGTGTGTGTGCATATCTAAATTAACATTGCTCTAGAGTGCAGGAATGGTCACATAACATGTGAACTAAGCTGCTCGGTAACTTGCATTTCAGAATATATCAGAACTGGTTGGTTAGAATCTGAAAACCTCATTGTATAGTTCCCCTTACACATATCGGTCTGATTTGGCACTGGAGGGTTTATTAATTAATATACAGGATATTAAATTGTGTCACTGGAGAAATGCATAGTGTCAGTATGTGTCAGGCGGAAAGATGTGTACAGAAGAATCTACACTTGCAGAATTAACACTCTGACAATCCCAGCAGCCTATTTTTTGAGTAGTATCCTAGGTTTAGAACTCCACTCATTCCAGAGTTCCCCACTTGAGAGGGAATTCTTTGCTCTACTCAAACTAGGGACATAGCTGTTTCTGCCATCAGAGTACTTGCTGTGGCTGGATGGGCCTTTAGTTCTAGAGACTCGTGGAGTGCCTAGAGAACAGGGAGGAAAGGATGGAGAGTGGGGACTTCACCTGACTTGCAAGACCTCATTATTCACATGTCTGGATGCCTGCTCACTAATCGATATTGGTACTTAGGTACGGTTTTTGCTTTCTTTAAAACATAATATCTGGCAATAACATTGCAGAGAAAACAAATGGCTCCAACCATCACTCACCACCAGAGGCAACCAATATTCACCGAAAAGAACCTAACAACCTGAATAGCGGATTAGCCTAGGTCAGCCTTAATAAAGATATCATTAGGGTGAATAATGCATTCAGTAGGGCCACAGATGGTGATGGTGGCGGGTTTACAGTGGGCAGGGGTCAATTTTCTGGTTATTCCCTGGATGGTTTCACTGATTTGCAGGAATGAGTTGGCTTATGTCAACTCTGTCTCCTTGTGGATGGTGCCTGCTTCCAAATGTCTCAAAATAGGTCATTTGTCACTTTCAGTGCCATCCTTTGTAAGACGCTGAACCCCTGACCCAACCTACTAAGAGCTTCCACATCCCTGAGATGCCAAATGAAGCTGTATTGTCCTTGAGTCCTCCAAGCGCTAGACCCATGTGAAAACCTGGAGAGCAACAGAGGGAATGACCATCTTCCTGACTCTGTGTAGACGTTCTCACATGGGTGCTTTCTGGGCTCAGAACCTCATAAGATTTCTCAAGGAAATAATGATTTTATCTGTGGTTTTTAACACCATTCTCCATGAGAACTGAAAAACTGCAGCTCAGAAAACACTTGAGAGTGGGAGCCATTGTTCCATTACTTTTTTACACCCGATGCCTCTGTATAACATGACTTCCTCCAGCCAAAAACAAACAAGCCATGTACATAAACTCACACAAACAGACACTGAAAGAGAAATAAGTCCTCATGCTTGCGTTTATGTGTGGGGAGAGCCATGTTTCGGAATCCCATCAGTCTGTCTTTAGGATGCGGTTATATTTCACTAATGCATACCAAGGTGAAAAAATTCTATTTTGTAAAGATTAGTCATCATTCAATTTGCTGTAATTTCCTTGTTGTCCTTAACGTCTTCTGATACTTGGAATACTTCAGAACTTTTAGTAGAGTCGACACCTGCAAAGGCAACATCGCATCTGCAGATACCCTAAGGTAGCTCATAGGGTGGTTATGTTCAAGCCCAGAGAAATATCAAGTTGGGCCCAAAGGCAGTGTTTTAAGCTTTGAAAAATAAGTTCTTAACCTTTTTAAATCAAGAAATTTCACTTTAAAATATCCGGATTTCTGGATGTCTTAGAAAAATGCACCATCATTCCTAGATGGCAGGAATAGGCTATGACTTTTAGAGGGGACATCGGTCTCCAGGTTTTTATACTTTCCACTTACCCACCTCATTCTGTAGGTATTTATGCTTGTATTCTCTGCTTTAGAACCTCACTCAAATGGCATATTCACGTAAGTGCCCAAACTAATGCTACAGAAATCAATCTACCAAAAGCTCTACAAATACCTTATCGTACACTCTTGGCCATAATTTCATTTTGTCCAGTGGTTTCCAAAAATCTGGTCATGAACCAGCACTTGGATGGCTGCAGCAAAATTAACTGGGGGAGTTTTCTGAATTTAGGTGACCAGGCTCCTGCCCTCAGAGATGTCCATCTAGCTGGACATCTATATGTTTTAAAACATCTAGAGCAATTCCATTGCACAAACGTGTTGGGAACCATTGGTCTCCTCCAGCTCTTCTTACCCTGGAGTGAGGGAGGGATGGGAGGGGCATGGAAGTGCATTGACGTGACTGCTTAACAGATCCAGGAATACTGATAAATGAAATTAAATTGATTGGCATTAGTAATGTTTTTTTGATCTGCTAGTGGAGTCCACTGAATGAAAAGATCAAGATCTAAAAGAAAGATGGCTGAAGCCAAAATCACAGAAGCAAAAGCAGCTCAGATGTCTCTGTCCCAGGTCTCCTCTGTTTTCTCCAATCTATTCTCTGATAACACAAGCACCTCTGCTTCTTAGTTACCCAAGCTTCCTGTAAATTTTCAAAACCCTCAGCAGGGAGGTAAGCAATTGAGTGATTATTCGGTTTGATATTTCTCTAACTTTACCTCTTCTACTTTTTGCTTTAAGCTCCTCTGTCCATAGATATTCTTTGAGGTCTTTGCATAGCATCAAGATAGAACACTGACATTCCGATGGTAGATCAAATAGATAATTATAAACTTTGATAAACTCAATACTTTTCAGGTCTTTATCAGTAGATTTCACTGGCTAATGTCCCACATGTGCTTCCTGATGTACATATTTGTTACACGCGGAGGAGGTGTAAGGAGGAGAGGATAAAAAGAAACTAGAGGCTTCTGACCAGAGTCCAGAATTCCTGCGGATTCAGGAATCTGGTCAATGTCTTTACAAAACACCACCTCACTCAAACCTCTATGAACAGCCTTGGAAAAGTAAAGCATCAGTATCCTAACAGATACAGGAAAGCAATCATGTTCTGGTATGTGGGCTTAATCGAAGGAAAAATTGTTCGGTGAGACTAAGTACCTACCCATTGCTGGAAGCCAGATGCTGCTTCTGAGCTAATGGCAATTGAAGAAATTTCTCCTGAATTGTAATGTGTTCTTTTATCTGCATGAATATTTCAAATCTCAAGTTTGATAAAACAGAAGGAATGCAACACAACTTTTGTGACTCTGCTGAATGCTACCAATGCAGCAGCAACCCTGATTACATAAAATACAGGATTCAGGACTTCGTGAAGAAAGTCATCCATATGTTCAGGTCCTCTATTCTCCCTTCCTGCCTCCTCCTCTCTTCTTTTTCTTATTCTTCCCCTTCTTCCCTCGCATCACTTATCTTTCTCTGTGCAGAACAGCACCCCAAATAGAGTAACTTAAAACAACAGACATTTATTTAGCTTACAGTTCTGCGCATCAGCACTTCTGTACTCAGTTCGGTTCCTGAATGCACCTGTGGTCAGCTCCTGGCCAGTGAGCAGGCTCTGCTTCTGAGGGTTGGCTGCTTCTTAGCCCAGGTACTGGGGACAATAGAGAAACTATCTATTAATACACAGCAGGCCAGCCTCTGTCAGTTCACACGGTGGCTGGGAGGGTTCTGGGAGAGAAGGAGGCATGCAGGCCCTCTTGAGAAGTAAGCCCAGAACTGGTATGGCATCATTCCTGCCATGTTCTGTGGTCAAAGCAAGTACAGTCCAGATGCAAAGACTGAGGAATAGGTTCTGCCGCTTGCTGGAAGTCCTGTAAAGTCACACTGCAAAGAGGCATGGATAAAGGTCGGAGTGGAGGAGTATGGCATTTTTTTTTTGGTAATCTAGCATCTCCCTCTTGCAGTTTTCATGAGTCTCTTGGTGACTTACAATCATTGCAGTACCTGAATGTGTAGGTGCTACAAGGAGTATCATGTTGCTATATTCAAGCTCCTTATCATCTACTGGGAAGAAAAACTTCAGCACCCCGCTTATAACCATCAGACACACACATGCTAGAGAGACGTGACTGCGAGGTTGCTGGAAGTGGGGAGCGTTTGAACCACAATGAACTTTGTTTAGCTACTTCAGCTCCCTGTTTATTTCCACCACAGTCTAGGCTCTTCTGAGGGGTTTTTCCAAATCCTCTTTAATCTTGTCCCACCCAACTTAGGAAACCTCTTGAATTTTAAGCATGTTTTTTTTAAAGATTTTGTTTTTGATGTGGCACATTTTTAAAGTCTTTGTTGAATCTGTTGCAATATTGCTTCTGTTTTCTGTTTTGTATTCTCGTCTGCGAGGCATGTGGGATCTTGGCTCCCCGACCAGTGATCGAGCCTGCACCCCCCGAGTTGGAAGGTGAGGTCTTAACCACTGGACCGCCAGGGAAGTCCCTAAGCATTTTATTTCTAACAATATTAAACATATTTAAAAGCAAGAAGAACGGTACAAGCATCCTCCATATCTCACCACCTAAATCAAACAATTGTCAACATTTTGCCATATTTGTATCATATATACATGCTACACAGCTCACATACATAGATATATGTATAATATTAGAAAACATAAAATCCATATACAAATTTTAAAAATCAGACATTTTCCGCTGAGAGAAATTTATAGTTCTAAGTGCTTATATTAAAAAAGAACAAATGTCACAAATGAACAGCCTAACTTTATGCCTTAAAGAACTAGAAAAAGGAGAAAAAACTAAACTCAAAGCTAGAAGGAAGAACATATTAAATATTAGAGCAGAGAGAAATAAAATAGAGAATAGAAAGACAACAGAGAAAATCAATGAAACCAAGATCCTTGTTTCTGCTTCAAAAAAATCAGAAAATTAACACTCTTTAGCTAGATTAACTTAACACAAAAAGAGAAAAGTCTCCAATAAATAAAATCAGAAACAAAAGTGGGGTCATTAATACTGACTTTACAGAAATAAAAATAGTCACAAGGGACTACTATGAAGAATTACATGCCAACAAATTTGATAACCTGCAAGAAATGCACAAATTCCTAGATGCATACAGCTTACTAGGTCTAATCATCGAGAAGTAGAAAATCTCAACAGACCACTAAGAAATAAGGCTATATCATCAGCAATTAAAAAAAAATTACAACAAACAAGTTTTGGGCCAGATGGCTTCACTAGTGAATTTTACCAAACGTTTGAAAAGAATTAACAGAATCTCAAATTCTTCCAAAATGTTGAAGGGGAGGGAACATTTCCTAATTCATTCTGTGAGGCCAGAATGACCCTGATTCCAAAGTGGGACAAAGACGCTACAAGGAAAGAAAACTACATACCAATATTGCTAATGAATACTGATCCAAATATTCCCAACAAAATACCAGCAAACTGAATCCAACAGCATGTTAAAAAGATATGCCCATGATTAACAAGGGTTTATACCTGGAAGGCATGGTTGGTTCAACATACAAAAATTGATCGATGTGAAACACCACAATAACATAAAGAAAGAAAATTATTATTCAAAAAAAACATTTGAAAAAACTCAACACACTTTCATGATAAAAACACTCAACGAACTAGGAATTGAAGGAAACTACCTTAAAATAATAAAATTCATATATGAAAAACTCACAGCTAACATCACGCTCAATGGTGAAAGAGGCAAAGTTTTTCCTCTTGCAGTAAGAATAAGACAAAAAGCCCTACTTTTGCCACTCCTATTTGACACAGGACTGGATGTCCTAGCCAGAGACACTGGGCAAGAAAAATAAAGAAAGAAAAGTCAACCAAATTGGAAAGGAAAAAGTAAAATATCTCAGTTCACAGACAACATGATCTTATATGTAGAAAACACTAAAGATTTTTTAAAAACCTGTTAGAACTAATAAACTAATGCAGTGAAGTTGCAGGATACAAAGTCAACATGCAAAAATCAGCTGCATTTCTGTATGTGGACAGTGAACAACCCAAAGAGGAAATTAAGAAACAATTACATTCTCAGGAGCAACCCTAAGGATAGAATACTTAAGAATAAACTTAACCAAGGAGTTAAGAGACTTGTACATTGAAACTACAGAACACTGCTGAGAGAAATGAAAAAAAACAAATGGAAAAATATTCTGTGTTCCTGGATTGGAAGGCTCTGTATTGTGAAGATGCCAATAGTACCCAAAGCAATCTAGAGCCTCAACGCAATCCCTATAAAAATCCCAATGATGTTTCTCGCAGATGTAGAAAAATCTATTCTAAATTTTATATGGATTCTTAAGGCACCCTGAATACCCAAAACAGCGTGGAAAGAGAAGAGCATGGCTGGCAGTCTCACATTTAAATGTCTGCCAGTAAGGGAGTGGATAAACGAAGTATGTTTTTATATACGTAGAAAGGAATATTATTCAACCTTAAAAAGAAGGAAATTCTGACACACTCCATAACGTGGATAATAAACCTTGATGACGTTATACTAAGTGAAATAAACCAATCATGAAAGGAAAAATATTGTATGATTCCACACATATGAAGTTTCTAGAACGGTCAAATTCTTAAAGACAGAGAGCGGTATGGTTGTTCCCAGGGTCCTGGGGAAGGGAGGAACGGGAAGTCAAGTTTAGCGGCTACCAAGCTTCAGTGTGGGATGATGCAAGCAAGTTCTAGTGATGGGTAGTGGTGACGGCTGCACAACAATGTTGAATGTACTTAATGCCATTGAACTGTGTGCTTAGAAATGGTTAAAACAATAAATTTTATGTCATGTATATTTTATCACAATTTTAACAAAATAGCTCATTGGTGATGCTGAGTACTTTATATTGCATCATATCAGGAGGCACAAAATGACTAGTTGCCTCATTACTCATGAGAGTGACAAACAGATTTCTCCATTGTAAAGGTACATTTTCCCCTTTACAACTGGGAATTAATCAGGGTGGCAGTATTTTCAGCACACCCACTTTTCACTTAATGATTTTAGCATTCACCAATGATCCTTGCCTGACTCGAGTATCTATTTGGAGCTATTCAATGGTGGTGTTTTTCTCCCTGTCATTTCATCTATAATCATTAGCTGATTTTCTTTTATAATAAAATAGTGTTTCCTCACCAATTAGGGCCATTTGGTGACATTTCATAGTCACTAAAATAAAAGTATAACTGCCTAATTAATTCTTTCTTACTAATTTACTTTTAAAGAAGTTGGTGTAACTGTCATCTCCAGTGAAAGCTTTTTTTTAATGTGTGTGTAATTTCAAATTCAAATTTCAATCCACAATGAGATATATATACATCTATATATCTATCTACCTATCTATCTGTGTGTGTGTGTGTGTGCGTGTTTCAGTGGACTGAAATTGTATATGTTCAACATGCTGCAATGAAATGCATTTATTATTATTACTTTTGCTCATATTGTTTCAAGTTTTGTCAATAGAAGCCCTTTCAACTGGGTCCTGGGTCCTTCTGACAGAACTCCATTGGTCTTTGAATGCCTCTTTGCGTTCTGGTACAAAAATATGTCCCAACACCTTGTACTTTCCCTATCAGATCTGAAGGCAGTCATTTTAAGAAAAGAACTCCGTCCCCTTTAGAGGAGAATAGGATTTAGAAAACAAACTTTGGATACGAGTGGTACTCAGTTCTACTTGGATATTACTGCTCATCAGCCCTTCCATGAATGCATTATTTTTTTTTTAAATCTTGAGTTTATATAATTTTCAAGTTTAACATAACAAAAGATTTAACTTAATTTCTTGAACTTTAGATTTGCATCTCTTTTCCCATACATTGAAATCATGACATATAATATGGAAATGACTATTTGTAGCATAATACAATATTCACAAGAAAGTTTCAAAATCATAAAATAAAATAAATATTACCACGGGTCTAAAACTACTGAATAAAGTTTAAGATTTCTTTGTACTTCTTTTTAAAATAGGTTTATCAGTTTTTTAAAATTGTGGTAAGAACATTTAACATGAGCTCTACCCTCTCAGCAAATGTTTAGGTGTATAATGCGGTATTGTTAATTACAGGCACGATGCTATAATGATTCTGTTGTGACATCTCTTAGTAAACTTCATACAGACTTAGCTTAGCCATGAAGTATTCCAAGTTTTCTCCAGAAATCTTCAGCCTTTTTCGTGTTACTTGGAGTGCCTGTTGTTGAACACATACTTATGAACTGTAGGACATCATAACTCTCTGTCTCAGGGTAGCCCCTACTTCTCAATAACCTGTTTCGCTGTGTAACCCGTGAGAAGAAGGGCTCATCAGTCCACACCTGACATCCTCTGTTGCATCTGTTCTTAGGAATCTAGAATTGAAATCCACATGATTGATTTCTACCTTAAAATATCTCAGCATTGTGAATCCTAAAGATTTTCTGAGCTTTAGGTTATCAAACTCTCTCTGTTCTTCTACTGTTAATTGACAGAGCAATTCTCATGAATCTTCACTAAGCCCAAACTGCCTAGTTCCAGGAATATAAGAAATTTTTAAAGTGATTGGATCATACTGGTTCAGTAACACTCACACATGCAAGCACTGGCCTCTACCAAACATTGACTCAAACACTGACTATCTTGCTGAAATAGTGTTTCTAATTTGAGAAGGGAATCACATTTGAATTATTCCAGTGACTTATATCAATACAGTAGAATCCTTGGCTTGTTAAAATATATTTTACATTTTAGGTTTCAGGAATTTTGTTCTTTTCAATATTTACTGCTTTAAACTTTAAGTGAAGAATATCTTAAAGCAAATTCTCTTTTTTTTTTCTGGGAAAATGTATGTATTTCAAACCAAGAGTTCATTGTTTTGGACATGAATGGGGGTTCCCAACTCTTCTTATCAAGCGTATAATCTCGACTATATGTGGAACTTAAAAACCTTGACCTCATAGAAACAGAAAGTTTCAAAATAATAAAATAAAGTAAATATTACCACGGGAATAAAACTAAATAAATAAATATCACCATGGGAATGGTGATTGCCAGGGCTTGAGGAGTTGGGGAAATGGCGAGATACTGGTCAAAGGGTGCAAACTTTCAGTTATAAGATGAATAAGATCCAGGGCTCCAGGGTACAGTGTGGTGACCATAGTTAACGATACTGTATTAGATACTTGAATGTTGCTATGAAATTAGAGCTTTAATGTTCTCACCATAACAACAGAAACAACAAGAAGAAAATGGTAATTACGTGAACTAACCTTGTTAACTAACCTTACCGTGGTAAGCATTTAGCAATATATACCTGTATCAAACCATCACCTCGTACACCTTAAACTCACACAATGTCATTATGTCAATTATACCTCAATAAAGCTAGAAAAACAGAATTCGGGAAACTTAAGGAAGAGGTAAACATAATTATTAATTCGGTCAACATTAAGGGATACTGCATTATAAAAGCTTATAACTCAACCAAAGACAGTGTGATCTCAAAGTCCTGAGTATTATTTCTTTAATAAATAAGAAATCATTCAATTCAGTCCCTCCACGCCACCACCAAAAAAATACAAGAATCGACTCCTCGTAGGGGCTGCCCATGTTCTGAGGAACAGAAAATCTATATACACTGCATTTGTTGATGCTGTCAGCTTGATTACTCTACAAATGTGATTAAAGTCCAAATGAATTCTGAGTCTGAACAAAATGCAAGACCAGAAAGTATCAGGTGACAGGAAAACTCAAAACTGGCTTCTGGTCTGGCAACTGTTCTGGGTTATGATTTCTTCTGGATTGGGCTACATCCTGAATAAACCCCAAATCCCATTTTATGCAAGAATCTAAGCTCCTACCTTGGTCTTCCATGTCCTTTGTTTTGCAGTTCAAAGTCAGGAGACAAATGAGGAGGATTAAATCCATTCAAAGCATGTGAAGAGAAGAGACCATTTTTTTCCCGGTGCATTTTTTAAAAGACGATAAGACCTATTAAGAGAGATTTGTATTCTGTCAGATTTATCTGAGAGAATGATATTCAACATTTCAACCCATTTCTGCTAACATTTCTGAAGAGAATTTTTCCCCTTTAACATAGGGAGCTCATCTCTTTGGTTTAAAATCTTACGATGATGCCACAGACATCTGATGGACTAAATTAAACAAAGGAAAGAAACATTCCTTAAACAGGATTATCTACAGAGTTGTGACTGAATATATATTACTTTACTATTTTAAACTTTACTTCACGCTTCTTCTATGCCACATATATTTTCTTCCTACTCATGCAGTCTCGAATTACAATGTGGAACACGGAACAGATCTTCTGGAATCCAGGAGGCTGCAGTTGCAGCAATAGACATTTCTCCTTGTTATGTAAGTTTCTTCTTTCCCATTCTCAGCCCCTGGGCTTTGAGGTGACTAGAGAGTCCAGTGGAGCTTCTGAGGACAGAATATGACCATGGTCCATGCATTTCCTTCAAGTTGGAAGGACAACCAGGGAGCTGTTGGTAGCCAGGGAGCTCCCGATTCTCCCCCGGGGAGCAGGTTAATCCTGGCAGAAATCTCTAGAGAGTGACTTGAAATCCTAACAGCCCTATTTTCTCCATGACATTTTATTCACCAGTGAGCACCTGTGGACTAAGAGATTTCTTTCTTGGGTTCTCTTCTTAAATTTAACATCTCTCGTAAGAATTAATTGCAGCAACTCAACACTAGCAAGTCACCAATGAATTACACAGCTATTTTCTGGGAAATTATAGAACAGAGTTCAAGGGAAAATTAGAGTGATGGATTCTGAGTGGAGGAGCCTGCGTCACCATCTCAGGAGGGCTCTGGTACAGGTGACCCGCATACAGACAGCATCGGCAAGTGGAGATGAGCCAGTCAGAGGAGGGAGAGACAGAAACTTTCCAAAGACAAATCGGGCGGTTGTTGCCCCCTCCATGGGGCTGTGCGCTGCACGCATGTGATGTTTGTGTAAAGTGGAGTGGGGTGCAGAATGGCTTTTTCCTACCAGCCCATAAATCAGGGGGCAAAGCCATCAGCCTAGGAGAGGAAAGGGCCTTTACCTTAGTTTCATTTTCTTCCAGAGGATATGGCCATTTTTGTTTAATCCTGTGGACAAGTTCCTCCTAATTCACCACTGTGGACACTTGCAGTGGCTTAAGAGTAGAAGAGAACTGAAGAACTATGAACAGTGATGCAGGAATATCACATTTCAGAAAACTGTGGTAAGAGGTGAAAGAAATGTTGAGACCCTCAGCTCAGGCGGACGGCAGGGCGCATGTCAGTGACCTTATGACACTGGGGGACCCCTGGGCTGCCCCCTCCTGCCTCTCTGCTCTTCTCAAGCATGGGCCTAGCTGCCCCTTTGCCTCACTACTTTTCGTGCCTGCTACGTCCCCCGACCTGGACAGCAGCATGTTTTTCTGTAGTTAGAAGGTGTAGATCTGTTCCAGCCCTGCCTCTGACTCATTCCCAATGTGTACCTTTAAGGGACTATCTTCGTCTCTTTGACAGATGGTACCAAGTGTTCATCACTCATGTTTTGGAGACATCGGCATCCTATTCCTATCATCTGAATAGTGTTTTCTGATTAACCAAGTCTTTTTAATAGTTCTTTCTTTCCTTTCTGCCCTTGTTCCCCCCAATTGGGGTGTACTGAAATGTTTTCTGAATTCGTCTTTAACATGCTCTGTTCCATCAAAATCTATAAATCAGGTAAATATAAGCAATGAAACTAAAATCGTATATTTTACTCCATGTGTGCTTTATATTATTTTCTGTGACTGATTGATTGATTGATGTATTTTGGGCTTTAAACAAACAAAACTTTTCCTATTGCAGATCCATGGCTTTATTGTGTTTTTCTTTAAAGATTTAATAAAATCCTGCCTTTTAGCACTTGGTTTGGAGCTCCCAGCCCGATAACCAAACAAAACAAAAAACCTATTAACCTTGTTCAAAATTGTTACAATATAAGTTTCTTCCTCAAATAGATATGCTGCTCCAGACTGAATAGTCGCCCTGCAAAACTTTACAGCCCTGCTAGACAGCTGTCAGCAGTGAGAAGTAAGGGGATTTAAGCTCAGGAAGTGAGAACATATTGACATCAACCACAGTATCGTGAAGCTGATGACAACTTGCCTCTTTAATATTCAGAGCAATGGGCCTGACATGAAGGAAAAAAAAAACACATATATTTTCCCAGTAAATGGGACAAATTACCCCTTGGATCTAAAATCACACCCATTCACATTGACCTGGATGATAAGGTAGAACTTCCAAATCAGCCCGAGGAAGATAGTGAGCGAAATTGTTAGTGTTGATATTTTCCAACTATTCTCAGTATGAATGTACCTTAGAATTCTTGAACGTATACTTAGTGCATTTGACTTTGCACTTTCCTCCAAAGAAAATTATCACTATTTACCAATATTTATGGCATTATGAAATAAACAGGAATTGGGTCAGCCTCCTTCATACTTTGGGATCTAGCATGGTATTATATGTTTGTTAGAGATTGCTAATTCCCTTCCCCCAACATCTGGTCTCCTCTTGTTTAAATAGGGAACTCTGATTTTCAGCTGAGCACACTGCAGCCCAGAATAAAAGACTCTACCCCCAACCTTCTTTACCAGCTAGAAATGGCAAAGGGATGAATCTTTACCAGGAAGATGTATGTGGAAATGTGTGGAATTGTGGAAAGGCTACTTGAAACGTGCTGTCTCAGATGAGAGAGGACCCCTCTGCGCTCTTCTGTCATTTCTCCTTCTTCTTACTCAACACAGTCATGCACATCACAAGGTGACCTTGAAAAAAAAAAAAAACCCAAGAAAAAAAAAGCATAGGCTGAAAATGGTGAGATGAAAAGTCAGGAGACCAAAGTCCTGATAGTGCCGTGGAACTCCCTCCCAGCCCAGAGCTGCTGACTCAGGACTTTCTCTATGCAAGAAAGAAATTTCTCTCTTATTTAAGCCACTGGTTGGTTGTTTGCTACATGAAGGTAAATCCTAAATTTTAAATATAAAGAATATCAATAACAGTGCTGTGAAGGGTCATACTGGAGCTTGAAATAAGAGGAAATTCAGTAATACTGATCCTGTCTTTATTTAAAAGTTCTGACGTTTTGTTTACATGGATTTTTGGCATACATTTTGATTTTTTAAATATTGCATTGGGATTCCCACTTCTGAGAAGATAAGTTAGACAATTTCCCCTATTCCCCCTAAGTACAACTAAAAACCTTTGTGTTATATGTAATTATATGTAAAGAACGGACTTTGGATCATACTGATGTGTCAATGTAAGTTCGCCAACTGTAAACAATGTACCCCTCTGGGGGGGATATTGATAAAGGGAGAGGCTGTGCGTGTGTCAGGATAAGGAATATATGGGAATCTCTGTACCTTCTACTCACTTTTGCTGTGAACCGAAAACTGCTCTAAAAAATAAAGTCTGTTTTAAGAAAACCTGATAGAACTGAAAGGAGAAATAGAAGACATAATTATACGTGGAGAAATCAACACCCTTCTTTTAATAATGAATAAAATGCTTGGACAGAAAATCAGCATGAATGTAGAAAAACTCAACATGACCAACGATCAGGATAGAATCCATTTTCATAGAAAATAAACCACATTTGGGCCATAAATCCAGCATCAATAAATTTAAAGAAAAATTAATTCAGACTGCATTGTCCAACTACAAATGAATTATATATAACCCCTTAATATACTTATTAAAATCAATATATTTAGCTCTCCTCATTCTCCAAATTCTTTCCAAAGATAATAAAAATTAAGGACATGCCTTTTGGGACTGATTTAAAAATTAATCAATTAGTAAGTATTATTTAATAAAAACGTCACATTAATTGTATTTAGTGTGTACAACATGCTAGACAATGTATACATGTTAACTATTTTAAAAGTTTTAAACAAACCTTCACAGAGGACATTTGCCACTTAAGGCAGTAAATCGGGAGGAGATATCAAAATTCACTGCTGTGTGTCGTAATACCCAACTCTAAACAGCTGCATCAGATAGAAGATATGAACTTTGAATGATCCCAGTGTTCTAGATACTTACAGACCTAACTGAAGACACTGTCCGTAAAAATGAACAATGAGGCTTATTTCAACCAATTGTGCTGGATCCACGGGCTCATTCTGTTCTATCTACAATGCTAGTCTTCAGTTAACAAGTATCTGACACAGCCACCATTAACTCTGACTTTCAGGCACTTAAAATCCCTTTATTTCTTTTTCTATCCGATGAACAACTAAGTGAATTTCTTCACTGCTGTATGTTCCCTTGTTGGCAAGTTAACAGAGGCAGATGTGCAACTTTTAAAAACGATAGTTTTTCCTTCTCTTCTTCAGTGCATCAGATTCTTAGCCCAAAGCTCTTGTATTCATCCTATACTGCCTCTGTGTGCCCAGCATTTTCATGGGCTATGAATAACGCACATATTTATGAACTCCAGTCCTGACCCCTCATGAGGCTATTCATCTGTTGAAGTAAACAGAGATGAAAATAATAACATGAAAAATATTTGAAGAAAACAGAAGATGTAACTGCTGAAGAGTGGAAGATGCTGAAAGCACTGGGGCCTTTACAGTAGAAGAAAAAGAGCAAAGAAAGAGACTCCAGGCAGGGATGTAGAAAATAAGTAACACCAAGTGCACTAATGTTCCTGTATCAGAGGTTGATCAAGTTGTGGGGTCAGGTGTGGCTGAAGTTAGCATAAGGGATTGGTACTTTATTCTCCGACCTGATACACCAGGGGAATGTGCCCTATTCATCTCAATAACAGAAGCCGACAACAGTGGTCCTCAAAAAAGGGCTAGGATGGGAGAGGAGGTTAAAAACTGACCACAGATTCACTGCCATAAGTCAGGGGGATCTACTGGAGACCTTTGAACTGGGAGTGATGTGTAGTGACAGTGGTGTTTTTAAGAGATTAATAAGAAAAGTAGAAGAGGGACAGTAGGAAGAGGGATGAAAAAATGATTACGTATTTTAATCAAACCCAAAATTTGTTCTGAGTTGCTTATGTTGTTCAAAGAAGTAGAGTGTGGAATTAGACGTGCTGAAGTGAAATGAGAGAAAGAAGTCCTCTGATGGAATGTGAGCTCTGTGACACAGAGCTGGGGTGTCTTTCCACAGCTCTGTCTGGAGAGCTTGGCTCAGTGCCTGGCACACCACAGATACACAATAAATATTTTTTTAAATAAATGAAAGTTAAATGATTGAATTAAAACAACACTGGAGAACTTCTGGGTTGGGTTTGTAATATGAGAATCTGGCAAATCCAGGAAAGTTAAATTATCCTACATTGGGCTTTCTTTGATACTAGTGTCCCTAGTTATCTGAGTGGGAACTAAATTTGAGGAAATAGAATCTTTTAATTTTTAAGTTTTGAGCGTGTTACCCTGATTCTGAGATTTTATTTTATTATGGAGAGTCAGAAAGTGTTTTAACAACTAAAACTAGTAGTTTCAGCAAAAGTCAGGTCCCTGAGTCATCCAAGCTACTGCCCTGATGTTGAGACTACTTGCTCAGAAATAAAAAGGCATTTAATGTTCAGGATCTGATCTTGGATTAGATCAGCATGATCCAGACAACTACTGACCTAAAAACCTTTCCTTTCATAGCAAGCTCACCTGAATTCACTAGTATTCAACCTCGTACACAAGAATCACCTGGGGAACTTCAACCACCCGTGCCTGCAGCCACCCTCAAGTATCCAGGTATCATTTGGTTTGGAAGTGGGGCCTGGACATCAGTATTTTTTGAAAGTTGCCAGGAGATTCTAATACAAAGCCATAGTTGAGGACCATTCCCAGGTAACTTCACCTCCTGATACGCCACCTTCCTAGTGCACACACCAAACTGCACCACGTGCTTCATTTTTCTCTGAAGGCACCAAGCCCTTTTACGTTTTTGTGTCATTACTCATACTGTCCCTTGTCATTCTTACTTCATCCAGTGAATAAAAGTTTCTTGTCTTTGCGACCTGGATTAAATCCAGTTCCTCCGTGACAGCTACTCTGTTCGCGCGGCCAACTCTGGCTTAACCCATTCCTCTCTATTTGATGTCACCACAGCTCTCAGCTGACTTGTTTACTGTTGTTCATTTAATTTCCTCAGTAGGTTCTGAGCTTGCTGAAGGCAAGAAACACAGTGCATTTCCTGTAGCATCCTGATCGCTTGTCAACAATGGTAAACAATTAATATGTATTTGATGGAAAGAAAATTGAGAATATAATACAGAGTAATTTCCACGTTATGTTAAAGTTCCATCCAAAGTTTTGTTTTAAAGCATCCTTTGTATGCATTTTATATATCACGACACAGAACTGAAAACTGAAGGTCCTATTTTCTGGTCTGGGAAACCCTTAGATTTCCCTGAACTTAAGTTTCTTCATCTTTGAAATGAGAGAATTGTTCCAAATAATTTCTATACTCTCGTAGATTTTGAAAGCAATTCGCAGGATATAAAATTATCAAATAGCCTAATGGGGTGGTAAGAAAACATGCAACTTCCTCTTTGTAAGCTATTTATATGCTAAATGCATATTAACCTCCTGAAATCATATCTTCATGGACTGGAACATCTCTGAAGCACAGAAAATCAAGATATTTGCTGACCTGTCAATCCTTTAATAAGCATCAATCACGTAATGGATGCATACCAAATGGCAGGGAAGTCACAGATGATTTGGTATTGTAGGTGTCTACTTCACTTATTGATCATTTATCATCAAGCTGCAATAGTATTAACATATGCTGTACTCATGCTAACAGTGTTTGTTTGACAAACAACATTGATTTCCCCTTCATTACCCTAAAAGGTGAGTGCTAAGTGAAACTAATTTCAGAGGGACCACATCACTTACTCTGAGTGAACACATGGGTCCTCACTCTAGAACAGAGAATTCCCAGTAGGAGGAGAATACTGTATAGCACTTACTGAGCACTTTCTATGTACCTTACACTGTACCCTATTTGTTCTCCCTCTATATAATTTTATACTCATTAAGATGGCAAGATTTATTTAAAGATTTTATAATGAAAAATTTTAAACATGTAAAAAAGTAGACAGCATAATGTACTGAACATCCATGTACCTATCACCTAGATTTAATAATTTGTTAACATTTTGCCTTTATCTATTTTGCTCTAGGTTTTTAAAACCAAATTACAGATATCATGACACTTGACCCAAACTCTTTAGGTTACATCTCAAAAACAAAAGCATAGGGCTTCCCTGGTGGCGCTGTGGTTGAGAGTCCGTCTGCTAATGCAGGGGACACAGGTTCGTGCCCTGGCAGGGAGGATCCCACATGCCGCGGAGCGGCTGGGCCCGTGAGCCATGGCCGCTGAGCCTGCGCGCCCGGAGCCTGTACATAGTTCCTGAAATAACCATTCACAATACCACTATAGCACCAAAATATAGTAATATTTCCTTAATAGCATCTAATATCAAATTCACATTAAAATGTTCCCAATAATATTCAAAATGTGTGATATTAAAAAATACACACCGTCCAAAGCAGTTCCGGCCGGGCGTGCGCAGGGGGCGTTATGGGTAAGCGTGGGGCCCACGTGCGCGCTCACGCTCAGGGCCGGGCAAAGCCTGCGCAGCCTCAGGCTCCTCCGTCCGCCCCGGGGTCGGGGGGCGGGGTCAGAGATTGTCCGGAAAGCCGGACGGCCCCCTTCGCGTCGCCGGGCCGCCGCGGTCGCTCCAACGCCCGCGTGCAACCCGGCGAAGGAGGGACACGCGGCGCGCGCCTGGCCAAGCCAGTCCCCGCGGCACGCGGCGAGGACGGCCGCGGTGAGGCGGCACCCGCCCCGCCAGAGCGACAGGCGCGCCTCCCTTACCGTCTCGACCCCACAAGGGAGCTGCTCACCGCAGCGGGCACCCGAGAAGACTAAAGCACCGCTCAGCCCCCGGCACCAGAGGGGCGGCCGTGCAGGGGCACTGCCTGGAGCGGACACGCTCCCGCACCAACGGGGGCGCGCGGGCGGCGGCGGGCCCGCCCCGCCCCGCCCACCACCGCGGGGAGGGCCGCCTGCGAGGCACTTGAAGAGGAGTTGAGAAGCCAGAGTGCCTGCTGCTCAGAGGACCCCGGCCCCTTCCACGCCGTGAGGCAGGGGCGGGAGACCGAGAGTCCGGCCGGATGCCACACCCCGCCTTCCACGGCGGACAGGACGAAGAGCGGCCCTGTTGGCCATGAACGTCCGTTCCTCGTCCGGCCTGGGAGAGCAGGACATCACCACATGGATCGATGGGCAGGTTAATTATTTTTGACAACAGTTATTTGTTGTGTAAGTTATACATCATAGTACAACACTTTAGGGGGCGTGTCAGGGGCTTGATATCCCACTATTTATGATGTCAGGATTGATCGTGGGTGATGAGGTGAGCGAGACACAGAGAACTTATTACATGCTCAAGTTGTTAAGAGGTCATAGCTAATAACGAGTGGAGTCAAAATTTGAACATGACCTGAAACCTTTCCCCCGCCAAGAATCTACTAAAAAATGACACTTGGCACTTTATCTTACCACTGAGGACTTGATGACTGTGTTAAAGGAGAACGAAAAATGTGACCTGAACAGTTAGGAAAGGCTTTGAGGATTTAAACTGGGTGTTCAACCTCTGTGGGATACCAGTAGGTATTAAGAAAGATGGTGAATTCATGCATCAATATGGAATGGCTCATGCCATTGCAGAAAGGTTTCTTGAGTGTTCTGCTAAGTAGTTAGTTATTTAGTTAGTTACTAGTTACTCTGAAGGGCATATTACTCCATCTGTCAAGGTAATGTCTTCTCTTCGTGCCATCACAGCCCAAAGAAAAGCCAACGGGAAATTCAATCCTATCCTTAGGTACAGCGCTAGAATGCAGGGCGGGGGGCAAATGCTAGCGTTGTGGTAGACCAGGATATGAGTTGAGTTGATGTTAACAAAATTGGATAAGTGGTCTGGCTCTGCTAACTACCCCCTGGGACTCTGGCAAGCCTCACTGTATAAATGAGAAAGATAATAATAACTTTTTAGATTGGGATCCCTGGAGACAATCTGTGAGATGGGCAGTTGAATGCTGAAGGTTCACTGGGAAGTAACACCTGGAATTCATACCTTTTAGGAAGTGAAAAAGCATTACTGGGCAGGAAGAGAAGCAACCTGCAATGTGCCTGTATGCCTGGAACTAAGATAATAGGTACATCAGCTGTACTTCAATAAGAAAGAGAAAATCTTGACTCCTCAGACTGCCTCGAAAGCTCCGAGACTGCAGAAGTGACTCACTTCCCTCAGCTGAAGACTAGTGCTCCCCATTTGTTTGAAGACTGTACAGAGACCTTTGTCTTTCATGGCAACACCCCCTCCCCCTTAAAATCTCCCGTCATGCCCCTTGATAGCCCTCGTTGGTTGAGGTAGAATAACTAGGATCAAGTCGTAAGATATCTGCCCAGGAAGTGGATACTGTAAGGGAGGAAAGGGCCTATACACTGAAGGAGCTAAGGATTTCGTTGGCAAGAGCACAGGGCGTACATGTGGGACTGACACCCACAGTAGGTACTATATCAGAGGAGCAGACTTAAGAGTTATCTGATTTTATGAAGAATTTATAGACATGGACACGTAGCAGTTAATGCCCTGGTGAGGACCATAGGAGGTGACACGAACATCCTGATAGGATGCTCCTGAAAGCTTGGAGAAAGCTAAGGCCCACACTAAGTTAAAGTGAAAAACTAGAACTTCCATGGCACACAGTGGAAGGAGGGATCAAAACACCCAGAGAAATGAGCATGTTGGAGCAAGGCCAACTGCATTCTAGAGTGTCTGAAAGACACTACAGTTCCCAAAGCAGGAAGGAATACACTGGAGAATTGGGCAAAAATCTCATGGAAAGCTGAGTGGTACTCTGCCTTCTGCAGGCCAGGGAAGAAGAGCAGGAGATGTTACACAGCTGGGCTCCTTGATAGCAATGGGATAATAGGATCTGATGTTGTGGAGTCCAGGTGGCTGCACTTAGTAGAGTACAGTCAAGTGGGCAGAATTATTGTAATCAGTTTCAAGGTCTGAGCAGTAGCAGAGAGGCCTGGCCTGTAGGGAGTTCTGAAAATGGTTACTAGGACACAGTATTCTTGGGGGCAAGATAGACAGGCAGCCACCAAGAACAATACCTATTTTATACAACGAATAAGTCAAGAATAGATGATCAGGAGGCTGAGGAAAGCTACCCCATATGATGCTAAATGGTCAGCATCCTTGCTCAGTTTCCAGATGTGAGCCAGTTCTTGGGCCCAGAATCCATTTAATGGAGAAGAGGTGGGTCGAAATGAAGGATTCTCAACACTGTCAAGAACATACCTTAGGGATTACCCAATCTTCCCCGGAGGGACCTACCACATGTTCTCAGGTAAATGTATGCAGAGGAAAGAGAAATAGCACGTAGGCCTTTCAAGAACTGTTAGATACTGGGTCCATGCTGACATTGATATCTGGGGTACAAAGTTATCCTGCCCCCCATTAGAGTGGTTCAGATAATATGTGGAATCTTGACCCAGGCCTGGCTCGTAGTGGGTCTGCTAGGTTCCCATCATGGTTAGGAGCAGTATTCCCAAGTGGGAATACGCTGGCTTCAGAACCTGAAGATACCTAACAGGCATTGTGTTTCCTTTTTAGTGATAGAAGGTACCACTTCTTCTACTTTGGAGAGAATATCCTAGCACAACCCAGACCACCAAGTCCCTAATAACATTACTAATAGGGGAGCCCTTAGTGTTCACAGGGTTTACCTTCCATCCTCTGAAGCCCATTCTTACCGAGGCCCCCAATGTCATTGCCATTTTTTGTTCCTCTTTGATCAATTAACATTATATCAATAGAATGGACCAATGTAGTATTCTGTGAAAAGGCCAGATAGTCCCGGGCCATTTGGAGGGTGGAAGGGATGACAAGTGGCAGTGTAAATGTATTCTGTGGTCAGTCAATCCCAGGGGAGCAAGATCTGTTTCTGAACCTCTTTTCTGATAAAGAGGAAAAATAAAGCATTTGCCAGATGAATAGCATGGATGCTCTTTGGAGGTGGCCACAGGCCACATTCTGGAAGGAAGCAAAATCTTAGGTGTGGAAGCTCCCTGAGGTCAAGGCCAATGCCGCAAGAGGAGCGCAGCCATGAGCAGCCAGAGCTAATACTCCCCTGTGGCTGTGGAGTGGGTGATGGGTCCTGACAAGGAGATCTGAGTGGGGACCACAGTAGCCATTACAATAACTAATTCCCTTAGTCTTAGTGAGAATAAGTTATGTAAAACCCAGAAAGCATTATTAAGATTTTAATATTACATTTAGTTACTGGATTGGAGGAGAAGAAATGTAAATCTATTAAGTAATTTACTTTTTGGAAAGTTCTATTATTCCTATCAGTAACTTTTTCCTTATTGAAGTGGATCAGAAACCCAGAGTGTTTAGCAAGATCTTCATATTTTTTTCCAGTTACTATATACTTTCAGTGTGTGTACTTTAAGTTAATTTGACCTTGTCACTTGAAAAGGGTTCTCACTTGGATCCTGGAATCAATATATAGATGTGAATAGCCTTGTCCATACACAGAATGCTGACACTTTCCAGCAGGGGGGAAGACTTAGCAATAAGAATTCAACACAGAGGACCTGGCCGACTTTTGCAGACAGAAGGAGCAGCAACCTGAATTAAGGCTTGTCTGTAACAGTGTTCCAGCCAGTGTTCCAGCCAGGACTAAACGCAATAATACACATATTGATTGACCTCGCTCCTCCAGCCTCGCAGTTTGTATGGTGGTGCAGATTAGAACAATTTGATTTCTTTGTTTCTGCCTTCTGTAGAGCAGGCAATTTCCCTTGGCCCTTGGGCAGCATTTCCAAGAGGCAGAACAGCTCATCTTAAAGAAGTCTTATCATAGACTTTGCCTTGGTGAATAAAGAATAAAATCTCACTCTGCCCGTCTTTCCCACATGCTTGGGATCTAAATGTTGGAGAAGCAACTCACAGTTTCCCTAGGTCTCAGTCCTACTGTTTTGAAATGAAGAAGTTGAACCCATGATAACTGTGGACACTTTCATCTCTGAAATTGTTCTCAAGGTCCTGATATCATCTTTCTGTACTTAGGTTATCCTAAAATTGACTTTCACTACCATTGGCCAATGCATCCCACATTCAGTGGTGTTTGAAACAAAATCATAGTATTATTATTATTGTTATTATTTTATAAAAGTAATACATGATTTTCAGAAATAAGCGTCTCCAGATGTAGAGAATGGACTTGAGGACATGGGGAGGGGGAAGGGGAAGCTGGGACTAAATGAGAGAGTGGCATGGACGTATATACACTACCAAATGTAAAATAGATAAGCTAGAGGGAAGCAGCCGCATAGCACAGGGAGATCAGCTCGGTGCTTTGTAACCACTTAGAGGAGTGGGATAGAGAGGGTGGGAGGGAGAGAGACACAAGAGGGAAGAGATATGGGGATATATGTAAATGTATAGCTGATTCACTATGTTATAAAGCAGAAACTAACACACCATTGTAAAGCAATTATACTCCAATAAAGATGTTTAAAAAAAAAAAAAAGCATCTCTAGGAATCCAAACACTTAAAAGTAATGGTTAAAGCACAAAATTACCAATTGAAACTAGGAACTAGGGAAGTAGTGTTCCTTTCCCCAAACTCATTTGTGAAAGGAAGCTGGGAAAAGCTACTGCGGATAGTTACCAGAATCTGTGACTTCCATGAGGCTGCATCTTTAGAGAGGGGATGAAAGGACATAGATGTAGACTTCAGACCAAATTCGAGACAAACCACCCATGGGCACAGTTATGAGATCTGTGATATCTTAAGATCACTAATATAAGACTAAGTTCTGAGCTGAGAGCTTGGAAGAAACTAAGACAGAGCCTGCCAACTAGAGAGTAGGCGTAAGTGAAGAGTAAAAAGGAGATATTCTCCCCTCCACATGTAGCCACAAACCACAATCCCAAACACAAGTAAACAATTCACTCTAAGAAAAAATATGAAATGTCAATAACCAGAACCTAAGTGTTCTCTAGATGATATTAAACCAATAAAACATTCTGAGAAATTTCTATAAATGTTCACATAATCAGGGAGTTAAGTGTATAGTGAGTACCAATGGAAAAGAAAAAAACACAGGCATGAAACAAGAACAGGTAGAAAAATTAGAAATGTAGTTACTGAAGTACATATTTTTTAAAAAACTAGTTAAACTCTAGACTGAACACAGGCATAAAACTAGTAAACTGAGAGGTAGTACTAAGGGAATTACATAGAATATGTGGAGAGACAGAGATTTTCAAAAATACATAATGCATACTGAAGAGGCATGGGGCACAAATTTTGAGACACCAACATATAAATGAAAGAATTTTAATAATAAAAGGATAGAGGAGCTTCCCAAGAAACCATATTTGGAGACATAATGGGTAAGGATTTTCCATATTAAAATAAGATGAGTTTCAGATTGAAATTGCGGTCTGTATGATGAGAAGGATGAAGAAAAATAATCTGTAGACACAATGCAGTGAAACTGCAGACCACCAAGGAAAGAGGGCCTGTTGAAAAGCTACCAGAAAACTGAATGAAAAGAGAGGGAATTGGCTCTCTTCTTAATGGAGATGGAGGGGGTCTTGGTCTATTTGGTGGTATTTAATTATGTTTTCCATAAATAGGCAAAACTATACTGTTTAGAGGTATAATACCCCCTGGTAAAACTCCTCTAATTAAAAAAAAACCTCAAAACATGACAATCTTAAATGTCAAGATATTGGTTACTTCTCGAGAGAAAAGAAGAGACTAAGATTGGGACTGGACACATCATTAGCTTCTAAGATGCTGGTGATATTTTATGGGTTGGTTGAGATAGTAGATATATGGGTACTTACCTTCCTTAAACAAGGTATAAATATTTAATGCACCTTTCTGAATGTGTGATATATCTGAAATATTTTAAATGTGGAAATTTAAAAAATTCCTACCAGAAATGGCAGATTTCTAACTAAAAACAAAAAAAGTAGACTGACAGTTTTCTCAACAGTATAATAAAAGGCAGAAGACAATGTAGTATCTTTCTAGTTTGAAGAAAACATGCTCGACAACTCAGAATTTTATACCCACCTATAACTTATCATTTAAAAAATAAGAGGTAAAGTGAAGACATTTTCAAATAGACAAAGATTAAGAAAGTTAACCATTCATTCATAATCTCTCTCTGAAAGATATTTTAAAAGTAATACTTCAGCATGAAGGAAAGGAAATGCTGAGAAAAAAAAAGCAAGAATGCAAGAAATAACAGTGACAGCGACATAAATAAAATAGAATCATAAATTTGGTTAACTGGTAAAAATTACTATTTTCATTAAAAATTAGCAGTACAGTCTCTAAACACCTAGCAAGATGCAGGGAGGCGAGATACTTGATTTAAATGTAATTTAAGTGTGTTCACGTTCTTACCTTTTCAGAAGTTAGCTACAGATACTCAATAACTTTAGACTTTGTTAGGAAAATTATAGTTAATTATGTATTTTAAAATAATAAATATTTATTATAGAAAATTTGGAAAATAAAGAATGGATCAATATAGAAGTGAAAATCTCATATAACATTGTCACCCAGAGAGACAAAAAATATCAATATTTGATATAATTCCTTAACATATATATGTAATTTCCTTATGTATGTAATCCCTTCATATATATTTGTGAAGGGATTACATAATGTATATATATATGAGAGTGTGTGTATATATATATATTTATAGAGAGAGAGAGATCTCCACAAAATTGTACAATGTTGTTATACTGCACACACATGGTCCAAATGTCAGCTGTATCCCCCCCTGCCATCACGCATATCTGTGAAGTTGCCCAAATTCCAATAGCAGGGCTGTCATTTGAAGTCCTCTACTATTCCTGTCCTTTCCCCAGTTTTCTATGTCTGTCTCTGTCTCTCTCTCTCTTCTCTCTCTTCCCTTTCTCTCTCTCTGTCTCTCTTTCTCTCTCTCTCTCCTCTCCTCTCTCTGTCTCTCTCTTCTCTCTGTCTCTTCTCTCTCCCTCTCTGTTCCCTCTCTCTCCCTCTCTCCCCCTCTGTTCTTTCTCTGTCTCTCTCTCTCCCTCTGTTCTCTCTCTCTCTGCTCTTCTCTCCATTACCTGTGTTACAACCTCATCTCTCCTTATGTTTCATGCAGCCCGATGCCACCATCACTCAGGTTCCCTCAGGATTGACCTTTTTCATGCCAACAACTTAAAAGTGTTATTTTTCCAGTAAATGTGTTGACTTTCCTAATATAATATATTCTCACTTCCTTACATTATTTGGTATCCCTTTCAGCACCCATTTTAAAAAAAAAATATGTTAAGGAGAATAATACTTGAAATTATGATTTTTGTTATTGCCACACAATATTAAATAAATATGCAGTATTTGCTTATATTCCTCACCAGTATACAGAGGTCTTATTACAGTTCCTTAGGACATGTTGACTCTGATATATCCTTAGAAGAAACATTAGGAATGTTCATTTCTCTCATCCAGTGCCCTCACTTCTCAGGCTTTGTCATGTATCGAATATTTTCCTTTTCCAAGTAAGGATTGGTAAGCATCTAATCTAGCAGTGAGTAAACATATATCTCCACTTATTAAAAGCAGTTAGCCCCATGATAAAAATGAGCAGCTCGCTAACAGTCAGGCCATACACCTGAGGAAATCATGTATATAAAGTATTAAAAATAATTAATAAAATCTCCCATTTGCACTTGAAATGCTAGAGTTCACTTCAAGAAGGAGTTTTGTTATCATCTCGTAAGTCTTAAAAGTCCCCAGTACATACATTATTGTCAGTGCACACCTTCAAACTCCCCTAAACTTATGTGCTATACTAGGTTTATAAGAACTACGAGTCCTGTCTCTGAACAGTTTAATATGAAGAATAAATCTGAAGTAGATTTATCCAGAACCTCACAACTAGTACATCTACTCCTGGGGGGGAAAAAAAAAACAGGCATAAGTTAGTTTTTATGAGACTTGTGGCCAAGATTTCATTTTATGTTTCATCCAAAAGGGATGGTAAACAGTCTTGTCAACAAGTTAGTACTTGTTAGCACTTTAGGAACTTTACGTAAACTCCGATTGTATAATGTTGGCAAAGCTTTAAAAAATTATTCATTTCAAGAAGCATTTGGCTTGTTACTAATAAACAGATTGGCTTTCCAATGTAGGGTACAAATACTAGAGTTGATTAACTGCTCTCTGCTTTTGTTCTCTCCTAAACTTTCCCCTCACCCAGTCGGATTACCATGGAAGTTGTAATAAAACGTGTAGCTGGTGCTTCATTCACATTTCAGTATGATTTTGTTACTATTCAAGCCAGTGAATAGCAAACAAATTCACATCATGATAAGAGCCCAGGCAGATGCAGTCCAGAATGTTAACTACTTGTCATACATGGAGATATATTTTCTCTCCCTTGGGAATAGGAGTTCTCATTTCTCCTTACTGTAGAGCAGTAACATTTTTTGTCTTTCAGCAAAAGCTACAAGGCATTCATGGGAATGATGTCTTTTCTCAGAATAGGGTATTACAGCTTATAGTTTCTCTCATGGGCTTTATCTCTGCCTTTAAACTATGTGACAGAGATTCTCTCTGGCAAGGAGTCTGGATAGTGAAGAGAAATTAAACCATGCAGGTACAATCTTTTTCCTATCACAGCCCACAGGGACCCCGTATCAAAGCACTGGGTACCCTTAGTAGAATTCCCTGGTGAGCAAGGGGGTAAGCTGCTAAAAGTGCCAGAGGCCAAGAGATAAACACACACACACACACACACACACACACACACACACACACACACACACACAAAACACGAGCAGATGGAGTTTTATCAGTCAGCCTTAACAGAATCCACACACCGGAACTCTGTTCCCCAAAGTCAATTTTAAACCCAGATGACAGTTTGGAGCATGCCCAGGAAGTACTCTTGCTGACAACTTGGGAGCTCTCATTCTCTGTTCTCTGTGTTTACTCCCCTCAGTGACAACCAGTGAGAGGCAAGAAAACTTTTAAAGAAGTTACGAAAATATTTTTAAGTGTGTAATGGGGACTAGCATCAGGGTTCTGTATTTTTTTTTGTACTAATACTGACAAATTTACCTTTCAAGTTTGGCAGCCAAGTGAACTGACTGCTTATGTAAGTATCGTTGATGGTGTGGCACTGTTGACTTACCCTGAAAGGTGAGCTGTGAAGCAATGTGGAAGGGCAGAAAAATCATTGTGCTAGAAATCTGGGTGGATGAGCCATACAGCTTCTCTGGAATGTAGTTTTCTTACCTGCAAAATATAAGGGTCCGATACACTCTGCTCATTCTAGCTATAATTCTTAGATTCCAGTACTCAAATGCATGGTCTGTGTGTAGAAGGAGCATGGAGTAGGAGAGCATGAAAGAAAAGGAACACAGACCCTAGAGGTAGCGACGTTTATCTTGGATATCTTCAAATCCTGGTTCCACTACATGTTAGATGGACGCAATTCCTTAATCTCCTTGAACATGTTTCTCCATTTGTAGAGAGGAGATAACAGTACATACCCCCAAGGTATTGTTAGTGTTAAATATAAAAATATAAATAAAGAAAAACCTTGACCACTTAGTGGCACAGGATATGCAAACTAAAAATGGCAATTGTATTCCTTTTGGTATCTAAGTTTTTCACATAGAAGTTTGAAAACCATTCATTTATGTATGACAAAGAAAGAAAAGAATAGTACACTTTAGTTGAAAGAATTCTGGATTAAAATTAGAAATTCTGGATTTAAATCCTGCTGTGTGAATGACAATAAAAATACAACATACCAAAACTTGTGGAATGAAACTAAAGATGTTCTTTAGAGTGTAATTCATAGTATATGTATACTTTTTTTTTTAAAGAAAGGCTAAAAATTAATTATCTGAGACTCAAAATCAAGATGTTAGGGAAAAGATAGTTTAATAAACCTAAAGAAAATAGAAAAAATGAAACAATGTGAGAGTAGAAATTAATGAAGCAGAAAACAAATATACAATAGACTAGGCAAAAATTTCTTAAATAGGACCAAAAAAGTACTAATCATAAAATAATCGATTTATAGAAGAAAACCTATTAAAATTAAGACCTTTACTTGTCAAATATATGCTTGAAAATAAAAGGCAAGTCACAGGGTGGAGAGAGATATTTGCAATACATAATTTCATCAAAAGATTCACATCCAGAATATATAAAGATGCTAGACAAATCAATAAGAAAGAAAGTTCAGTAGAAAAAAATAGGCAATGGTCTTGAAGAGGCAATTCACAAAGGGGTTATCCATATGGCCAATAAATATATCTGAAGGTACTCAACTTCATGAGTCATCATGAATATTGCAAATTAAAACTACAAAGAAGTACCATAGCACACTCACCATAATTGCTAAAATGAACATTTTAAGTGTTAACAAGAATGTGAAACAATTAGAACTCTCACTTCTGGTAGAAGTGTAAATTGGAACAATCATTTCAGGAATCTTTTTGGCAATACCTACTAAAGCTGAGTATATGTGTGTATCCCAGGACCCAACGTCTCCACACCTAGTTACATACCCAGGAGATAAACACATGTTCATGAACATTCATTGTAGCACTATTTGTAATAGCCTCAAACTGCAAAAAATCTAAATGTCCATCAGCAGTAAGGCAGATAAATAAATGGTGATATATTTAGAATACGAGACAACAAGCATAGTGAACAAACTTGCACGTACAACATGTATGAATCTCACACACGTGATGATGAGTGAAAGAAACTGGTCTTAAAAAAAACATACTATATCATTTCATTTATATGAAGTTCAAAAGTAAGGAAAAGTAATCTATGATACTAGTTGTTAGAATAATGGTTAATTGGTGGAAAAGTATTTGCTGAGAAAGGCTTCTGGGGTGCAGGTGTTTTTTAAATCTTTTGGTTTGGGTGACAGTCACATTAATGTATTCAATCTGTGAAATTCATCCAGCTAGATGCTTAATGATGGGTGGGCATTTTTGTATACTTGTTATACTTCTATAAAAGTTTTCCTTAGAAAAATATTGGCTCTGTGACTTTTTAGCTTTTTGTTCTTTGTAAAATCACTTATAGTCTATATCTTATTTCTCCTATTTCTGAAATAGAGGTGGATGAATAACTATTTCACAGCATGTAAAACAGAATTTTGTCTCTGTTTCTCTTTAAAGTACAGCGTGGTCAGTTGGTCAACATGTTCTAGGTCCTGGGGATTCAATGGTGAACCAGATAGTTTCCCTGCCTTGATTGAAGTTGCATTTTGTTTGATTATTTGTAGATACCAGGACAAGGATCCCATTTGATCCAACCTGAATTCAACCTTCTCTTTTAACTTCCATTCAAAGCATCGCTAAGAAAGTGTCAAAAAGCAGTAAACTTCATACCCGATAAAGATAAAAGGACATGAATTTCACCCTTTCCCCCCTTTGTCCCTTCACTGTGATATAGAGAGTATGTATAAGGTAGCCAGGACAAAGTTGAGAGCAAAAGATCTTGAGGGTAAATAACGAAGATGAAAGTTACCAGGGTCGTGTAGTTAAAAATCTTGGTGATGTTGAAAGCACCAGTGTTCTTCAAGCCTAATCTTTGTAGAGTTTTACTTTCCTCCTTGTCTTTTAGTTCACCATTCAGCCCCGATCGCACTTTCAAATACAGTTACTTGCACATACTCACCTAAGATGCAGCTTACAGGGATCTTCCTGGTGACTTTCCTGGCCCAGTGCTTTCAGTACACATCTTTACCTGCCCATGGCTCAAACCTAAAGAGAAACTGGTAAATTATTACATTTCCAAGGCCACTTCCTATAGGGTTTGGGGGTCTCAACAGGAATCTCTACACCCTGATGGTGAACTACCTAGCAATGATATTAGAACACCATTGTGCATGTGTAAAGAAGTGAAGAGAAAATAATTATTTCTTTAATACCTGGGCAATTGACCCAACTGCCAGAGCATGTGCATTCTCTTTAACCTGAGAGTTGGTCTAGCTTCTCTTCCACTTCCCCAAGAAACAGTGAAATATTCAGAAACTTGAGTACCAGTCAGCATTCAGGGTAGGTGAGAAGGGAAGACGGTTGGGGGGGAGAAAACTTCAAACTCTTGAGCTCAGTAATGCGAAATTACTGTGGCTCATTAGGAATTATCAAAAGCTTTCTCTAGCAGAAGCGATTTAACTTCACACAGAACAGACTGTGCTTTCTAATATAACTCTCACATTGTGAAATGAAGACATGACGGGGGAGTCTGGCTTATTTCACTCAGTATAAATATTCTGGGATTCATCCATGTTGTTTTGTGTGGAGTCCATTCATTTTTATCCCTGAGTAGTATTCCATTGTATGGATATACAACAAGTATTCTGTTGATGGAGATTTGAGCTGTCCAGGTTTCAGTTGTTACAAATAAGGTTGCTATGAACATTTGGATATAAACACTCTTTGTATACACGTATTTTTATTTTTATTGTGTAAATATCTAGTAGTCAAATATTCGAGTCATATGGTTTACCATTTAAAAAAACTGCAGACTGTTTTACAAAGTGGTCGTACAATTTTGGTCATAGAATTTGACTTTGCATCTGTGTAGAAGAGTTCCAGTGGACTCTGCATACTTGTCAATGCTTGTTATTGTCTGTTCTTTTTTCACTTCAGCCATTCTAATATGTGTGTTGGATTGCGTTGTACTAGCTCTTTGTGGTTTTAATTTGCATTTTCCTAATGACTAGTGATGTTGGGTGTCTTTTCATGTGCTTATTTGCCATCTGTTTATCTTTGGTGAATTGTCTGCTCAGATCTTTTGCCCACTTTTGGGGGTTATTTGTATATTTGTAGAGTGCATAGTAAGGTACATGCTCTGGAAAAGAAGCAAAGAAACCATAGTTGTGAACAATATTGTATGCCAGAGATATTTAGCACCAGCTTCCTTTATTCAGGTTAACATAGTCTTACTTTACCCCTTTCTTCTCCAAATGCATTTGATAGATTTCATGATGTACGTGACAGCATTACTTCCTTGGTCTTTTCTTGAGATGAGTTCAAGCCTGGGACCTTTCCTGTGGAACAATGTTGAGTAGAGAGAAAAGCTTCTGTTGAACAGGACTAAGTTCAAATGTTGGTTCTATTCCATGCTAGTTGAGTCACTGTGGGGAAGTCCCTTATGTCTCTGAGTCTTAGTTTCTATCTGGACAACTGGGGGGGGCGGTCAATGTGGAGGTGACGGCATCCCCTTTACAGAACTATCACGAGGATCAAAAGGAGCTAAGGAAAGGAAGCATCCAAGACTGTGTTGAACTTGGGTTGTTTTAAATTTCTTTGTCTTCTTTTTTCCTCTGTAACTTGAGTGGGAGACAAGCAGAGATGTGTATAGGGCTTGAGAAAACAAGTACATGATATTCTTCAGGGTACTCTTTTAAACATTCCTTAAGTAGATACCTTTATAATTATACAGGTAGGAGTGAAAGTTCTGCCACCTAGAAGTATAGGATGCTGGTGAGCTAAAGGTACCTGGCACTACGCACCAGACTTTGTATAAATCAGCCCAAGAAATACATAAGATGAAGAATCCTCTTTCAGGTACGCGAAGCCTCACTAGGGACAGAGAATATATCCCCATAATTCTTCTTTATTATTTCAAGTTACACGAAATGTTTACTTGGAAACAGAGGACCCCTTCTGGCTAATGCCGAGTGATGTTGATGTTTTTATGAAAAAAGGAGATGATATTGTTAGATGGGGAGTAGACTGGGGAATTGGGATTTGAGGATCCTCGATAGTGCTAAATATTTTTAATGCATTTAAACCTGATCCAAAGTCCCTTGTGGCCAATTGTATTATTTGTTCATAAGTATTTATTCATTCCTTAGGCTTGCTTTCTCTTGATTGGAATACCCTTCTGTGTGGCCTTTTCTAACACTAAATATGTCATTTTAAGTCTCCAATTCTTCAACACTGAGTGGGTGTCCAACAATTCAGTTCTGACACTGATTACCCATAGTTAGTGCAGACCCCATGGGCTAAGGGCTCTGTCCCACAAGACTGCCCCACTTCAGATGTCAGCTGCAAATGGCAGCCCCCGGTGACCCACACATCTGCCTGCTGACTACCAGTTCAGGGGTTCCAACAGCCTCCTCGCTCAGGTTCCATAATTTGCTAGAATGATTCACAGAACTCAGGAAAGCACTTCACTTAAGCAACCGGTTTATTATAAAGGATACAATTCAAGAACAGCCAAACGGAAGAGATGGGTAGGGCAAGGTGGGAGGGCGGAGGTGCAGAACTTCCGTGCCCTCTCCAGGCACACCACCATCCCAGCATGTCAATGGTTCCACCAACCAGGAAGCTCCTTGAACCCACCAAGGCATTCTTATGGTGCTTTCGTCACATGGGCACACTTGATTAAATCCTTAGACATCTGTGATTGAACTCAACGGCCATCCCCTTGTCCCTCCCTGGAGGGGGGTCGGGCTGAAAGTTCTGCCACAGCAAACACTGACAAATGTATACATCAACATGCATTACTTCATGTTTATCCTTTGCTTACTGCTGGATTTTAATCACAGTTGTACATGTTCGAAATAAATCATATTTCACTAAATTCAGAATTGCCATGCATTGAATATTTGTTTATTTTTAACATCTTTATTGGAGTATAATTGCTTCACATTGTTGTGTTAGTTGCTGCTGTATAAAAAAGTTAATCAGCTATACTTATACATTTACCCCCGTATCCCCTCCCTCTTGCGTCCCCTCCCACCCACCCTATCCCACCCTTCTAGGTGGTCACAAAGCACCGAGCTGATATCACTGTGCTGTGTGGGTGCTTCCCGCTAGCTATCTATTTTACATTTGGTAGTGTATGTATGTCCATGCCACTCTCTCACTTCATTCCAGCTTTCCCTTCCCCATCCCCGTGTCCTCAAATCCATTCTCTACATCTGTGTCTTTACTCCTGTCCTGCGCCTAGGTTCTACAGAACCATTTTTTCTTTTTAGATTCCATATATATGTTAGCATATGGTATTTTTGTTTTTCTCTTTCTGAGTTATTTCACTTGGTATGACAGACTCAAAGTCCATCCACCTCACTACACATAACTCAATTTCATTTCCTTTTATGGCTCAGTAATATTCCATTGTATATATGTGCCACATCTTCTTTACCCAGTCATCTGTTGATGGACACTTAGGTTGCTTCCATGTCCTGGCTTTATTGTAAATAGTGCTGCAATGAACATTGTGGTACATGACTCTTTTTTTTTTTTTTTTTTTGCAGTACGCGGGCCTCTAACTGTTGTGGCCTCTCCCATTGCGGAGCACAGGCTCCGGACGCGCAGGCTCAGCGGCCATGGCTCATGGGCCCAGCCGCTCCGTGGCATGTGGGATCTTCCCGGACCGGGGCACGAACCCGTGTCCCTTGTATCGGCAAGCGGACTCTCAACCACTGCGCCACCAGGGAAGCCCGGCTCTTTTTGATTTATGGTTTTCTCAGGGTATATGCCAAGTAGTGGGATTGCTGGGTCATATGGTAGTTCTATTTGTAGTTTTTTAAGGAACCTCCATACTGTTCTCCATAGTGGCTGTATCAATTTACGTTCCCACCAACAGTGCAAGAGGGTTCCTTTTCTCCACACCCCCCCCAGCATTTATTGTTTGTAGATTGTTTGATGATGGCCATTCTGACCAGTGTGAGGTGATACCGCATTGTAGTTTCGATTTACATTTCTCTAATGATTAATGATGTTGAGCATTCTTTCATGTGTTTGTTGGCAATCTGTATATCTTCTTTGGAGAAATGTCTGTTTAGGTCTTCTGCCCATTTTTGGATTGGGGTGTTTGTTTTTTAATATCGAGCTGTATGAGCTGCTTGTATATTTTGGAGATCAATCCTTTGTTGGTTGCTTTGTTTGCAAATATTTTTTCCCATTCTGAGGGCTGTCTTTTCGTCTTGTTTATGGTTTCCTTTGCTGCGCAAAAGCTTTTAAGTTTCATTAGATCCCATTTGTTTATTTTTGTTTTTATTTCCATTTCCCTAGGAGGTGGGTCAAAAAGGATTTTGCTGTGATTAACGTCTTAGAGTGTTCTGCCTATGTTTTCCTCTAAGAGTTTGATGGTATCTGTCCTTACATTTAGGTCATTAATCCATTTCAAGTTTATTTTTGTGTATGGTGTTAGGGAGTGTTCTAATTTCATTCTTTTACATGTAGCTGTCCAGTTTTCCCAGCACCACTTATTGAAGAGACTGTCTTTTCTCCATTGTATATTCTTGCCTCCTTTATCAAAAAGTTTTGACCATATGTGCGTGGGTTTATCTCTGGGCTTTCTATCCTGTTCCATTGATCTATATTTCTGTTTTTGTGCCAGTACCATACTGTCTTGATTACTGTAGCTTTGTAGTATAGTCTGAAGTCAGGAAGCCTGATTCCTACAGCTCCATTTTTCTTTCTCAAGATTGCTTTGGCTATTCGGGGTCTTTTGTGTTTCCATACAAATTGTGAAATTTTTTGTTCTAGTTCTGTGAAAAATGCCATTGGTAGCTTGATAGGGATTGCATTGAATCTGTAGATTGCTTTGGATAATATAGTCATTTTCACAATGTTGATTCTTCCAATCCAAGAACATGATCTATCTCTCCATCTGTTTGTATCATCTTTAATTTCTTTCATCAGTGTCTTAGAGTTTTCTGCATACAGGTCTTTTGTCTCCTTAGGTAGGTTCATTCCTATATATTTTATTCTTTTAGTTGCAATGGTGAATGGGAGTGTTTCCTTAATTTCTCTTTCAGATTTTTCATCATTAGTGTATAGGAATGCAAGAGATTTCTGTGCATTAATTTTATATCCTGGTAGTCTACTAAATTCATTGATTAGCTCTAGTAGTTTTCTGGTAGCATCTTTAGGATTCTCTATGTATAGTATCATGTCATCTGCAAACAGTGACAGTTTTACTTCTTTTCTGATTTGGATTCCTTTTATTTCTGTTTCTTCTCTAATTGCTGTGGCTAAACCTTCCAAAACTATGTTGAATAATAGTGGTGAGAGTGGGCAACCTTGTCTTGTTCCTGATCTTAGTGGAAATGGTTTCAGTTTTTCACCATTGAAAATGATGTTGGCTGTGGGTTTGTCATATATGGGCTTTATTATGTTGAGGTAAGTTCCCTCTATGCCTACTTTCTGGAGAGTTTTTATCATAAATGGGTGTTGAATTTTGCTAAAAGCTTTTTCTGCATCTATTGAGATGATCATATGTTTTTTATCCTTCAATTTGTTAATATGGTGTGTCACGCTGATTGATTTTGCATATATTGAAGAATCCTTGCATTCCTGGGATAAACCCCACACGATCATGGTGTATGATCCTTTTAATGTGCTGTTGGATACCGTTTGCTGGTATTTTGCTGAGGATTTTTGCATCTATGTTCATCAGTGATATTGGCCTGTAGTTTTCTTTTTTTGTGACATCTTTTGTCTGGTTTTGGTATCAGGGTGATGGTGGCCTCATAGAATGAGTTTGGAGTGTTCCTCCCTCTGCTATATTTTGGAAGAGTTTGAGAAGGATAGGTATTAGCTCTTCCCTAAATGTTTGATAGAATTTGCCTGTGAAGCCATCTGGTCCTGGGCTTTTGTTTGTTGGAAGATTTTTAATCACAGTTTCAATTTCAGTGCTTGTGGTTGGTGTGTTTATATTTTCTATTTCTTCCTGGTTCAGTCTCAGAAGGTTGTGCTTTTCTAAGAGTTTGTCTGTTTCTTCCAGGTTGTCCATTTTATTGGCATATAGTTGCTTGTAGTAATCTCTCATGATCCTCTGTATTTCTGCAGTGTCAGTTGTTACTTCTCTTTCATTTCTAATTCTGTTGATTTGAGTGTTCTCCCTTTTTTTCTTGATGAGTCTGGCTAATGGCTTGTCAATTTTGTTTATCTTCTCAAAGAACCAGCTTTTAGGTTTATTGATCTTTGCTATCATTTCCTTCATTTCTTTTTCATTTATTTCTGATCTGATCTTTATGATTTCTTTCCTTCTGCTAACTTTGGGGTTTTGTTCTTCTTTTTCTAATTGGTTTAGGTGTAAGGTTAGGTTGTTTATTTGAGATGTTTCTTGTTTCTTGAGGTAGGATTTTATTGATATAAAGTTCCCTCTTAGAACTGCTTTTGCTGCATCCCATAGGTTTTGGGTTGGCATGTTTTCATTGTCATTTTTTTCTAGGCATTTTTTGATTTCCTCTTTGATTTCTTCAGTGATTTCTTGGTTATTCAGTAGTGTATCTTTTAGCCTCCAAGTGTTTGTATTTTTTACAGGTTTTTTTTCCTGTAATTGATATCTAGTCTCATAGCGTTGTGGTTGGAAAAGATACTTGATACGATTTCAATCTTCTTAAATTTACCAACTCTTGATTTGTGCCCCAAGATATGATCTATCCTGGAGAATGTTCCATGAGCACTGGAGAAGAAAGTGTATTCTGTTGTTTTTGGATGGAATGTCCTATAAATATCAATTAAGTGCATCTTGTTTAATGTATCATTTAAAGCTTGTTTTTTCTTATTTGTTTTCATTTTAGTTGATCTGTCCATTGGTGAAAGTAGGGTGTTAAAGTCCCCTGCTATTATTGTTTCACTGTCGATTTCCCCTTTTATGGATGTTAGCATTTGCCTTATATATTGAGGTGCTCCTATGTTGGGTGCATAAATATTTACAATTGTTATATCTTCTTCTTGGATTGGTACCTTGATCATTTTGTAGTGTCCTTCTTTGTCTCTTGCAGTAGTCTTTATTTTAAAGTCTATTTTGTCTGATATGAGAATTGCTACTCCAGCTTTCTTTTGATTTCCATTTGCAAGGAATATCTTGTTCCATCCCCTCACTTTCAGTCTGCATGTGTCCCTAGGTCTGAAGTGGGTCTCTTATAGACAGCATATATATGGGTCTTGTTTCTGTATCCATTCAGCAAGCCTGTGTCTTTTGGTTGGAGCATTTAATCCATTTACATTTAAGGTAATTATCAATATGTATGTTCCTAGTACCATTTTCTTAATTGTTTTGGGTTTGTTATTGTAGGTCTTTTCCTTTCTTTTGTTTCCTGCCTAGAGAATTTCCTTTAGCATTTGTTGTAAAGCTGGTTTGGTGGTGCTGAATTCTCTTTGCTTTTGCTTGTCTGTAAAGGTTTTAATTTCTCCGTTGAATCTGAATGAGATCCTTGCTGGGTACAGTAATCTTGGTTGTAGGTTTTTATGTTTCATCACTTAAATATATCCTGCCACTCCCTTCTGCAGAACTGCCATCATTTAGATTTTTCTTTGCATCTTGGGTTTTAAGCTGAACTTTAAAAGGCTTCATTGTCACTTGCTCCAATGGTTTCAGGCCCTCTTGTATCCACAAAGGCCTGGAAATTAAAGGAAAAAATAAGTAGGTTACCTGTGAGGCGAAATCCAATGCAGACTTTGCAAAATCCATTATGTCTGAAAAATATGTTTCTTGAGCCTCTCAGTCCAAATGCCACTGGCTTCCTCCATCCCCGGTTGATAGTACATTATGTTCAGGACTTATCAAAAATGCAGCCAGCCCGCAATTCAGACCAGCTTGCATGGAGGTGAGGTTCCCAGTGGGAGATGCCTCACAGAACTTTGTTATCTCTTGACTAAGAATGGCTAGTTAGGAATGACAGCTCTAAGAAGGAAAATGCATGCTGAAGAAATATAGATGAGAAAGGGGCAAGAAGAAAAGGGGGAAAAAAAGAAAAAATCTCCTGAAAGAAAAAAACAACTGAAGTTTGCCCTGTAGAAATTCAACTGTGTGTGTGTGTGTGTGCGTGCGTGTGTGTGTGCGCGCGTGTGTGTGTGTGCGCGTGCAGTAGGACACTCCAAAGCCCAGAAAATCAAAGCAGAGAAGGTGTTAGCCTACAGTGAGAGATGAGCACCCAGCTCCACTGCCTTCGTGCTGGGCAGGTGCTGGCTTGGACTAAAGAAGGGGTGAGAATTAACTAGAGCTGCTTCTGAACGCCTTCCTTGGAATCGCCTGTTTGTGCTTTTGTGGTTTTGTTATCCCTTCATTCTTGGTGCCCTTCCAGCTAGCAGGCTCCTGCAAACTCAGGTCTTGAAAGCAAACCTGACTCCGTAAGTCTGCAGGAAAATAAGCACAGCAGTGTTTGTTCCTTTGATTCGTGCTCTTTTCCCATGGATCTATTTTTTTCCCACAACCCAAAGACTCATAACAGTTAATGAACAGCCCATAGTATAGAGAACATAAAATAGATTTCCCTCCTGAATCATCCTTGATTACGGTTTCTACAAACTCATGTGCGGATTACTGGGTCCAGACCTTCCATTTGTGGGAGGGGCTGCTTATTTTCAAAGGCAAGTGCGAAGCTATTGATAAACTCAGAAGACTCCAGTTGATAAACAGCCCAATTTCAATATACTCAGCCTGAGAGTCTTCTCTTTGAAACTCATTATGTCCTTTAATATAATGCAACATTTAACCTGTCTTATATTTAGTTGTCTCTGTGAGTATTTGGCAAATTTAAATTTTCAACCAGTTTCAGCCTGAGCCATCAACATTACATTTTTTTTTTCCAATTTTGGTTGGGTCACTGAAATAATTGCTGGAGCTTAGCAGATTAAGTTGGATTGATTTCCATGATCTATTACATATCTACTACAATATCCAAGGTTGTGATTGGGGTGGAGAGACATCCTCTTTTACTGTCATTTGTTTTTCTGAGCAAGTTTAAAAAAAAATGCTTGAGGAAAGCCAAGAGTACTTATGAAAGGCACTGCATCTATGCATTAGAGAAACATCTTTAATTATTGGTGATGAATTAAGGAAGTTTCCTTCTTAAAGGTGGAGATGCTCTGTGTAGACAGTTCATCACTGTAACACTGGGATCCTGCTTGTCCTTTAGTTTCAAGTTCTTTTCTTTAGAAACGGGATTCAGTGGAAGCAAAGTCCAGGAGAGTGTGGGTCCTGTTGAAAATACTCTCCTCTTAAAACATTCCGTGTCCGTGGACAACCTAGGAGAACCTGCATCCTGTAAAAGAAACCCTTCATTTACAGGCATACTCTTCTTAGAGGTTAATTCCCCTGACCTTCCTAAATCAAACTCATGCATAGGAGTAAACAGTGGTTAAGTGCTGGCCTGTCTACAGAGGAGCAGAATATGTAACAGACTTTCATACCATCTGACATTTTTCAAACTTGGGAGAAGGATGATGGTGGAAAAGCCTCACTTGTGATGCTACCATGAAGCCAAGAGAAGAGAAATGAAAAGAAACTGAAAGCTGTCCCTGCACCGCCAGCCTCAGATTCCAGCTTCTTCTTCCCATGGCAAGCACACATCATTAACACTGGTAATGTCTTCACTGAATCTGCTTGGATGAAGTGACAAGTCTAATTTGTAACCGACAGACCGACGGCTGGGAGTACGTTTAAGATGCATTGCTCTTGCTCCTGGACCCTCTGAGTTGCTGTGTGGAGTCTGCCAGGTAGGCTTGGCATTTGGTTAAAGACTATCTGTGATTTCATCCATCTCCCCAAAGGCCTCCCAGGGGAAGCACCTGCTGCTTCTGCTCCCTCCTTCTTTCTTCATTTCCAGGAATAGCCTCTGCCAGCAAACCTGGAGGTGCTGTGATTTAAAATCCAGAACCTGGGGAGGGACTCCTTATGCAAGCAATTACCATTAATAATCAATAGCGCTCAGCCTGACAAACAATTGCAACAGATCTGGATCGGTGTAAACTTATTCTTTGAATCCTATGGATGTGGCAGTGATACTGGTTTTCATGAACTAGAAAACATATTTGGGGTCCCATTTTAATAAGCTTTAGAGTGATTTTAAGTTAAGCTACATAGAATTTAAAAACATGATGCAAATGGGGTCTCTGAGGAATGGAGATGAGAGAGCCTCATGAAGGAAAAGCTTAAATCATTACCTGTGACCTAATATTACAATAAAGTGAATTTTATGTGGAAGATGATGATTGTCTGATCCCAATGCCAACTAAATCCAGAGCAATGATTACGGATTTTAAATATGATATGAAATATTTAGACTCTACATTGAGCAGGCTTCCTCTATAAGGCAGATATTTAGCTTACGTAAGAAGCTATAGCGGAAAACGGATCAAGAGTAAACCAGCTATCTACCCACACACTACGTGCCTCACTTCTAGTTAAAATTAATGGTGCTGAGTCTTTGAAAGGCATTCATGGAATGTGAGAACTGGAAGTGAGTTCCCCAAAATGTCAAAGAAACAAATATTTGCTGTGATAGATATGGGTCACAATTTAAAGCGAAATTCATGCTCTTCTTTGACTTTACACGTATTGTCCTTCTCGTTTAATGTCATTGGTTTCCTGATTTAGTTTTAGAAGTTCAGTCTTTTAAAAGCACGTGCACCACGGGAATGGAATATAAACCAATAATAATCTAGCCCTTGCTAATATACCAGGCACTTTGCTAAGTATTATACATACGGGATCTCATTTAATCCTCTGAACCTATGATATATTTACATCTTTACTTCAATTTTAGATAAGGAAACTGAAGTTCTAAAGATTTGGAATTTCAAGAATATGCCAATAAAACAAGTGTAAGATAGCGTAGGGAGATTATAGCCACGTAAAAGCAAAGTCCAGTGAAAGACTGAGACAGCCCTGATTTGGAGATAGATACAAGGTACTCTTTATTCATTCTAAATATCAAGGACACAAAGAAAAATAAGAAATGGTCCCCATCACTGAGACTTGAGTATAATGAAACAGCTTGGGGAGGGCATCGGGTTAGTGCTCTCTCTGCTCACAAGACATTGTCCCGCAGAACTCAAGATGCAGATGCGACCATACGTTGTAGTCCTAATCTCCAATTTCCATATAAATAGCACAATTCGATGGATCGCACTGTTTCAGAGTATAGCTAGCTTCTGCCACTGCAAGTTCTAGAAAAGAGGCGAAATGATCCTCACCTCTTAGTAATATTGCAGGGAAGACTTCTGTGATGGGATAGATGGCCTCTCAGATCATTCCAGACCCAGAAATTCTGCCCCTGCCTTATGACTGTTAACAGATGAGTGGCCTGTTACCATTGATTGAAGGCCTGCGAGTATGTGAAGCTGGGTGCAAACAGCTCTTGGAGCAGATGGAAAGAACAGGTTTCTTAATGGTAATTGGTCCCTTGGATATCACTGCTCACTTTCTACCTCATTTTTTGGAGGTCAGTGTGTCAGTATATAAAAAAAAAAAGACTTTTCGGGTGTGAATTACTTTGTAGCCTCATGTATTGAATTTCAGTTGAATATCTTCATCTCCTACCTTGTCTCCAAACACCAAACATGTAGAGGCAGAGACTTCTGAACTCCAGATACGGCCCTGGATTTGCCATTCACTAATGGTGCGATCCTAAGTCAGTTACACTGCTTTTCTGGATCTCAAATTGCACATCTGTAAAATAAAAATAATTGAGGAAAATGCCCCAAGTTTCCTGTTCCTATTTCCGGCCACATTGAGAGGATCGGCACCAACCCCCTCCCCACTTGTCACGGGTATTATCCTACAGAAGACCGGACCCGAGGCCACTCATAAATCCTCCTTCTTCCTCCTTGCCCGCTAGGAAAGCTAGCATGCTGGGGCTCTGACCATTTAACCCGTTTCCCAGCAAGTGACACATCCAGCAGCAAAAAGGAAGTTCTACCTTAAAAAGTTCTTTCAACTGTTCTTGCTTTGCTCTGATGTAAAACTAAAACTCAGTCATAGACCTCTGGAGGTTTTAGTAGAGACTCATTTAAATCATTTGCTCCTACAGTTGTTATACGTCAGTGTTCACACATTGCAAGCTTTTCTCACAGCAAGATGCGCCCCATCCAGTGGACTTTACTACAGAGGACTCTCATCACTCGTGTTGCTACATACGCGTCATTTTTAGCACATTTTGCATGCTCAGTATTCTGCTACCGACTGTACACGTCACTCCGGCTGTGTCAGCTGACGCTTATTTTAGAGAATAAGTATAAATGTAGGTACACTATGTGGAGAGTGTATTTATATTCATGGGACACATGTCTGTGACTGTGCATATTAATTACAACATTATTCAAGTGGTTCTTGTAGAGACGGGAATATACACTGTATACAAGTCATTTAAAGTTCATCTGGGTGGAAAATATTTAGATAAACTAAAAGCAGAATCCTAGTAAATGCAACATTGACTCTTAAATTATTCTAGTATTTACTTTACTTTCTGATCTTTGTATTGTTCAACACAAAAATAGTATTATAAATTGCTATGCAAGGGAAGTTAAACCAAAGTCACCTTCAGTTTGCATGGACAAGAATCGGCATTAGACTTTCAACCTTGTGCTTTTGTAAGTGATGTAATAAGGGCAAGAGTGGGGCAGAAGGTGGCAAGTAGGTGCCAGTACTAGCTTCCTCTTCTCCGCAAGGAAGCCTGGAGTCTGTATTGGATTCTGAGGGCATTATACTCCAACATCCAGACGAGATGCTTTGACTCTTCTTTCTAATTTTTGCTTTGAATAATCACTGGGTGTCTAAATCCCATTAGAAATGTTCTACTTTAATTGGGTGTCAAATTATTTGTGGAAAACAGGAAGCACACTACCTATAGGGTATAGGGGTCTGTTTGGGAGAAAAAGTAGAGCTGAGATTAGAACAATATATGCCAAATCAGAAGGTTTCGCTGCAAGATGTGGGATTTGGGGCAAATCACTGAGCTTTAATTTCCTCACTAGTAGAACTAGTAGAAGATGCTTAGAAAAAACGGAGCTAATATATGCTGTAAGTCCTCCCAAGTGTTGTATTTAAATTGAATGAGCTTCTGTTGGTGAAGAGACACTGTAATTCAAGAGTTGAAAGCAAGTTTTTTTTTAGTAAGAGTGGGAGAAAGGCTACAATCCCAGAGGGTCTGGGAAGCTGAAAGTTTACCAGTACTGGAACTCAGTTACTGAACCTTGAGACCAAGAAGGGCAAAGAGGCTAATTTGATGGTTCCTTTACTCTAAGCCTAGAGTTCTTTAAATTCTCCCTGATGGGAGGAGGATATGTCCTAGTGTCTACACGGAGCCGAAGCCTCCAGATGGGGTCAGGCCGAGGACTGAGCTGTTACTCTATAGCTTTCATCCTTGGGGAAGCATCCTAAGAATTTACTTTGGATTGTTTCCCATGAACTAAATACCTCAAGACATCAATAGGTATGAATTTAAGGGAGTTTGAAAAAATATTCGTACAATTCACAATGAAATAAAAATGCTACAGTGACTATAGTCACTATGGTCTGGTGACTGCAGTCACCAGAAACAGTGCCTATTCTGAATCATTCCTTTTATCAATGACTCAAACTCAATGCCTCTGAAAACTAACTCCAGTCAAGAGCACTTAAAACACTTTGTATTCAAGCTCCTTAAAATGAAGAATTAATCATTTCTGCCTGCACTTTAAATAGAAAACAAGCTGGGCTAAGACAATTAGAAAGAATGGCACTGAGCAGCTTGTGTTGCACCCATTCTTCCCAGATATGTAATTAAAAATTACAAAATAATAATACCAAGATGTAAAATAAAAGTAAGAAAGTCCAATAAAGATCTAATTTCCCCCCAAAGGTTTCTCATTTTATGTTTTTCTTAGGAAATATCATTATTAAACCTAAGACTCTTTCAAACATCATTTTGGTGCCCATAAGCATATGTTTTCTCTGCCTGTTGGGAAACTCAGAACTGAATGAACACAGCAGGATATGTCCCAAGAGTAGTAGCATCTCTCTTGTACTCTCGACTGGGAGATAAAATGAAGGCTCAGATTCAACAAACACTTGGGGCAAGAGAATGGAGGTGGACACTGAAAGAGGAAGCGGTTAATCAGGGACTGAATGTTGGTCTCCCCATTCCTCTGAGTAAGAAAAGCAAGGAGAGCTTTTCCGGAGTTCTGCAGCTACACAATCACTGAGCAGTACTTCATGAGGGAAGATCATAGCATTTCCTTCTGCAAAGACAGTGGCAATGAAAGAGCAGATGTATTTCTGCTCAGTTATTCAGTGTGAAGAGTCAGCAGCAAGTCTGAAGTGAACAAAATTGATAATATCCTTCTAGTCCTTCATGGAAACAAACACAAAGATAAAATCTGGCAGCCTGGCCTTTTGCCTCCCTTTTCATTCTTGGCTGTGGCAGTAGGCTGGCTGGAAAAGACCTCCCAGCGTCTGGTTCAGGGTGGAGTAGGCATACATCACTTTCATGTCTTACCTTCTAAGTCCTGTCTTTAGTCTCAAAACCAAAAGTTACAAAGGTTTGTTATTGCTGGGATTCTAGGCAGTGAGTGGCCTTGGAGATGAATGGGAATAGGATTGTCCATGAGGCATGAAAAGGGGATAGGTCTAAAGAATAGAGACCAGAGTAAAAATAAAAATTATAAAAAATAAAATAGGAAAGCACAGAAAAATAGTAGCTGAATAACCAAAGGGAAAGAAAAAGGAGGGAACCGGTTATAGGCTGAATTGTTTCCCCCCAAATTTATATGTTGAATCTCAATCCTAGTGCCTCAGAATGTCACTGTATTTGGAGAAAGGGTACTTAAAGTGATGATTAAGGTAAAATGAGGCCATGTGGATGGGCCCTAATCCAATATAGCTGGTATCCTTATAAGAATAAAAGATTAAGACACAGACTCACAAAATGGGAAGACCTTCTGAAGATACAGAGAGAAGGCGCCCATCTACAGCCAAGTGAAGAAGCCTCAGAAGAAACCAACCCTGTTGACACCTTGGTCTTGAATTTCTAGCCTCCAGGATTGAGAGGAAAGAAGTTTCTGTTGTTCAAGCCACCCAGACTGTCAGAACCAGAAAATAAAAAATAAAATCCTCCAAGAATAAATAGAAAGAATAGAGGAAAGTTGCAGATAGCTAGAAATCCGTAAGAAAATAAGATGGAAATAAATGAATATTAGGATGCAAGTAACAAAGGAGGGAGGAAAATGTGGGGGAGGAATCAAAGGACATGGTGGCATTTCTTGCTGAATTTCTGGGGAAAAGAGGAAATGAGACCTGGAAGACTAATAGGCATAGAATAAACAAATACAACAAGAGAAAGCACACATCAGGTTTTCTGTGTGCATGACTGAGATAAAATTTGAATGTTTAGTTGAACTTCCTCACTTTTTGAAACACCAACCACAGGGAAAGCCTGCAGTTCTTTCCAGAAACTTAGATTATTTGGGGAAATAAATAGATGCATGGGATAATCTTGATTATATATAAGAAGAATTTCAAATAAGGAATAACAGTGGGGGAAATGCCATAAGATTCTTATTTCTAAAAGAACAGATTGATCCATAGGTTGAGCAGGTAATTAAAGATTCCGTTAACGATGTCATTAATCAGATTCATTTTCTGGTCCTATTGGAGCCCTACAGAAGTGTTTCTGGTGGTTTGCTCAACAATATGTCACAGAAACTGTGCAAGAGCGCCTGCTATGGAGAGGCTCAGAAGTCAAGTGCTGAGAAGTGGACAAAATGTGCTACAGAGTTTTGGCAGATGTTCTCAGATCAAATTATGGTGTTGAAAAATTGTATAGTATGTTCAGTAGAGCATCTGAGATGAAAAGACAGTTCAGTGGCTTTGTAATCTAGATAAAAGTGAATCGTGGAGCCGTGCTTATGTAGGGTGTAATTCACAAGTTCAGAAGTGTCAATGTTGGAGGTGATGGCAAGGAAGCACTTGACTTTTTGAATAACTTTCACATAAATTTACATATAAAAACCTGGGTAATATCAATAGATCTGCCTGATTCCTTATTTTCTGTGTCTATTGAGTAAGCTCTTAGGTTTTGTATTTTGTCTATCTATTTATCAACCAGTACATGTTCTATACACAGGAAATGCTAAAAAAAATTGAGTAGATGGAAGAAAATATCCTAAGAATCATAGAATTTCAGAGTGTGGAACAAAATTAGGCATCATTTAGCTTATGTCCTTTAATTTACATTCCCATAAAACTGAGGTTCTGAGATCTAAGTGATTTTTTTAATGTGAGCCTGTATTTATTCACATGTAATATCATGTATGAATGGCAGCCTCTAGCCTAGATTTTACTTTCTTCAGCAGTTGACATCTAAGTGATTTGAACAAAGTCAGCTGGAGACAGTGGTGGATCAAGAGTGGGACACAAATTGTGCAACTCCCAGGTTTCTGGACTTTCGAGATCTTTGAAAAAAGATGCTAAATGTTCCAATGAACAATGAAAGAAACGAAAGAAATGAAATGAAAGAATGAAAGAAAATAATCCAATGAAAGAAAATAATCCCTTCATAGACTATCCCTGATAAGAAGATATATTTAGATATAAATCTGGGACATTACAGGATATACCAAAAATGTTGCAAGCCTTTATTTGGGGGGATATCATTCCCTCACTTGTTCAATAAATCCTTACTGAGCACCTACTATGGGCCAGGCACTGTGCTAGGAACATGGCAGTGAGCAAAACAGTCAAAACTCTCTGCCCTTTTGGAATTCATATATTCATGTGGGGAGCACTAAAAACAAGCAAAATATATGGGACATCAGATGTAATAGCGTTGTTGAGAAGAATGAATTGGGAAGAGATAGAGAGGGTAGGTTAAAATGATCTGATCAGATCAAGCCTCACAGAGAAAGTGATGTTTATGCAAAGGTTTGAAAGAGAAAAGTGAGTGTGAGCATTGCAGCTAAAACGAGCAGTTCTGTGGAGCTGCGGAGGTATTAGGGTTAGGGTTAGGATTAGGGTTTTATCATTTCGGAGGCTAAACAGTCAAGATCAGTGGCCAATATTTATTACATTAAGGAGGTAATAGGGGTAAATGCCACTTGACTTTTCACTGTGTAAGGCGAAAATATTCTCAGGGGCCAAATGACCTTTCAGACTATCCTGACATATACAATCTGGCCTGGCAAAGTGGGTACATTTCATGAGCTGGTTGGTTGAAGATGGTGAAAGGAAACCTTTGATGAATTCAGTCAATACTGGTTTTCTTTCATGTCAGTTTTTATCTGTGGACACAGTATGACTGCTTGCGTTAAGAAATCTAAATTGGGATACTACTTTCTGACAGATGTGTGATGGATTTATTCACTGTGTCACAGCCAGAAGCATAACCCTTCTGCGGAAATGAACAATTTAGCATTTCCAGGTCACAGAAGACCGTGAAGATGATACGTCAGGCCATGTTTAGTATAAATGCAAATCTCACTGAAGAGTGACATGTCAGCAGGGCTTGAAACGACTCTTTTCCTTAAAAAGCAAACCTAAGAAATGGTCTTTCCCAAACATTAAATTTTTCTGCTATGGCAACATTTACAACAACTTGATATGTGAAAAAAATTGAGAACCCAGTGCAGATACGTATGAAAAGAAAACAAGAGTCTCGTCTTTATATATATACACTTACTTCTTGGTTCCTGTACTTTAAAATGCATTAAAGTATGATTCATCTTACACATGTAAAATTATGTATCACTTACTAAATACGCAACTGTTGAAAATACTGAAGCTATCTTCACTATTGAGATGGTCCACACAAACCCAGTAGAGGGGCTTCTCTGGCGGTCCAGTGGCTGGGACTCCGCACTTCCACTGCAGGGGGCGCGGGTTCGATCCCTGGTCAGCTGGCTGGTCAGGGAACTAGGATCCCGCAAGCCACATGGCACGGCCAAAAACAAACAAACAAACAAAAAAACCTATTAGAGTTTTCTGGCACCCTTCACAGGCTACATACGGAAAGGGAACAGGTTAGACATAAATACTGAAGTCAAAATAGGGGGCAAAGCAGGGAGCTGCGCAGCCATAACAGATGGAAATGTTTTTGAGCACCTGAGGCATGAGAGCAGTGATTTGACAAAATACTCTACTTTTGGATACACCTGAAAGTTAGATCCACAATAACACTGACACCAAGAGGTGGTTTTCTTTCAAATAACTATGAAGTAACCTAGCTTTGTAAGCATTTTCCCTACTTGCTTAAGAAAGAACTTCCGTTTAAAACCCAGAGCTGTCTTGTGTAAAGCTCTAACATTAGACACAGGGATTCAAATCTTAACTCTCATATTTACATCTGTGACTTTGACCTCTCTGTCCATTTGTCCTCCTGTTTCCCTTTAGGATTGTTGTAAATTTAAATGACATAATACACAAAAGTGCTCTGAACAGTGTTTAGTACAGTGGAAAGACTCATGTATATTAGGTATCATTATTATGTTCCAGTGGTTCCTGGAATAGAAAGGTGGAAATTGGAAATATAGGACCAGACTCTAATTTGTTGCTTGATTCATCCTGGTGTGATGTAAATCACAGGCTTTACAGTTAGACCTGGCTTCTAACCCCAGCTCCACCTCTTAGTAGACGGTGTGACACAGTAAATTCTTTATCTGCTTTCAGCTTCAGTTTCCTCATCTGTGAAGTCAACACAGCGATGCTGTCCTTACAGGGCTGCGAAAAAGTGACAAGGGTTAAATGTCAATGCCCAGTAAGGAATGGCATTACTCATATTTACCTTATGGATGTTTAATGTCATATCAGATTTTTATTGTATATAGTTAGGATATCAAGAATAAAATCATATCCTGTTTCATATTAAGATCTGTAAAATATTTTTAAAGCATAGAAAAAAAAAACCATGGGATTTCTTAGCAGCAAAGACCCTGGGAATAATCTAGTTCAATCTTTTTATTTTACAAGCAAATGAACTAAGACTAAGAATAGGCACGTGTGTTGTTTCTGAAGTCACGTGGTTAGTTTGTAGCAGATCTAAGCGCACATGCCTGTGACTAGCAGACCGGAGCTGTTACAGGTTTCTCCCATCGGTACATTCCTAACAAGGCTTCTAACACAGCGAAGCTTTATTGCAATTGCTTATCATTTAATCTAAATAGTGAAGATACTTTCAAATGCAAATATTTTCACACTTTGTTTCTTCACCTCTTGTGGCTGTAGATTTAAGAATATTAGATTTGCTTTAGGACAAATATTTTGGTTTTCAGGCAAATACTTTAATGACACATCTCCGTGTATCACCTGCTAGGTCAGGGTAAGGATGTAGTAAGGGAGATATGAGAAAGGGTGTGATAGATTGTGAGCAGTGTCCATTTTCCCTTTGACAGGAGAATTGAGGATCAGTGTCTCATTTATTATACGGCAAATACCATGAGATTTTAAAAATAATCTTGGAGTTAAGTACAATATAATCATCACTCTATTTCTGGAGCCAAGATGAGAGAATGGATTATAAATTGCAGCCGGAGGTATCTGCATTGAATACATGGATCTTGGCACTGAAACAGTCATGAGATGCAATAATATATTCAGTTCATCAACTGGCTATACAGTTTCTATAGCATCTCCTTGTTTATTTAAATAATAAGTCTGTGTCTGAGACCAATAACTTCTCAGTTCAATCAACTCAGTGAAAGAGAAAAAAAAAAGAGACTAGTTTGCTTGATAATTCCCACCACCTCTCCTCACCCAGTAGACATTGGTATATTTCAGTCAAAATGAATGAGAATCGAAACTCCTGGTGTGGAGTGAACTGGAGGCGGAGCCGGGGGTGGGGGCTGCTCTCTAGCTCCCCCTGACTCTCCACCCACCTGCTCGAGGGGGAGGAGTTACCTCCGCTCTTCGGCCTCAGAACTTACCATGATGGCTGTGACCTAAAATCCTCAGGAAGCCCTGGGGTCACGGCCCGGAAGCACCCCGGAGAAGGAGGGCTGTGTGGCGCCCACCACAGTGCTGGTGCTCCCTCAGGACTTTAGGACCCTCTGTGGACCCTGAAATACTTGCATTCCCAGGACTCAGGGACTCGGCTGGGCCTGCTCACAATGGTACCCGCTGCCTCACAGCGCACTCTAGTCCTAAGTACGCACAGCCCCCAAATCCAGCCCACTGGTCAGATCCAAGCCACGGCCCTCCGAGGGGTCCACTCCGTCCCTAGGGATGGAGAGGACCCTGCTCAGAGTGAGGCATCTTCAGAAGAGTCAGGAGTGGGCCAGGAACTCTCAAGAGATAATGAGGCTGGGTACCAGGAGGATGGGAACCCTGCTTTTCTTTCCATTCCATCTGCTTGTAACTTCCAGGGAATCCCTGAAGGGCCTTGTTCTGAGGGAGGAGACAGCTCTTCTAGCAACTTTTGCCACCATTGTACCTCTCCGGCTTTGGGGGAAGATGAAGAGTTGCAAGAGGAATGTGATGAGGAGGAACCTCTTAAGTTTCCCAGTGGTTTTTCATGTGTGCCCAGTGGAAGGAAACCTGCGCTCCGGAGACAACGGCACCGCGTTCCAGCCAGGGAGGGTACTTGGGAGGGTGGACGCAGAGATCCCAGATCCCCTGGTCGACATCGGCTGGGCCGGAACCGGAGTCGGGCAGATAAGCGCAGAGGACTGGGAGTGTGGGTGCGTCAGCTTGGACAGGCAGGCTTCTGGTGGCTGATCGAACTGCTGGTATTAGTGGGGAGTACGTGGAAACTTGTGGCCGTCTCATCTATGCACGCTGGCAGCTGAAAGGCAGTGATCTGGGCCTTTTTTTGGGTCTGGGTGGGAGTCTGGGCAGGGCGGCTGGGGGTCGGGGCCCAGGTGATGTCCCAATTTTGCTGTGGGGCAGCGCTGTTCACCCGTTTTCTTAGGCTACTGGGTGCTTTGCTGCTCCCGGCTCTGGCCCTTTTTTGGGGCTGTCTACAGTTGGGCTGGCGGTTTCTGGTGGGACTGAATGATCGGTTAGGCCGGACGGGTAAAGCCACCTGGCTCTTCTCTTGGCTGGCTTCTCCCACCTGGCAGCGGTGCCTGATTCTGCTGAGAGACAGCAGGCCGTGGCAGCAGCTGGTAAGAATAGTTCAGTGGGGTTGGCTGGAGTTGCCTTGGGTCAAGCAGAGGACCAATAGGCAGGGGAATGCGCCTGTAGCTAGTGGTCGCTACCGCCAGCCTGAAGAGGAAGTGGCTCGACTGTGGACCATGGCTGGGCTTCCTGAGGATGAGCTAAAGCCTTTCCATGTGCTGGGGGTTGAAGCCACAGCATCAGACGTTGAACTGAAGAAGGCCTATAGGCAGCCGGCAGTGATGGTTCATCCTGACAAAGATAATCATCCCCGGGCTGAGGAGGCCCTCAAGGTTCTGCGGGCAGCCTGGGACATTGTCAGCGACCCTGAAAGGCGGAAGGAACATGAGATGAAGCGAATGGCAGAGAATGAGCTGAGCCGGTCAGTGAATGAGTTTCTGTCCAAGCTGCAGGATGACCTCAAAGAAGCAATGAATACTGTGGTGTGCAGCCGATGCCAGGGAAAGCACAGGAGGTTTGCAACGGACCAGGAACCTGAGAGTGCCAGGTACTGCGCTGAGCGTAACGGGCTGCATCCTGCTGAGGAAGGAGACTTTGGGGCAGAGTCGAGCACGTTGGGCCTCAAGATCACCTGCTTTGCGCTGATGGATAGAAAGGTGTATGACATCACAGAGTGGGCTGGATGCCAGCATGTGGCAATCTCCCCAGATACCCGCCGGGTCCCCCATCACATCTCATTTGGTTCACGGATGCCAGGCACCAGTGGGTGGCAGAGAGCTACCCCAGGTGCCCCTCCCTCCTGCTGACCTTCAGGATTTCTTGAGCCAGATCTTTCAAGTACCCCCAGGCCAGATGTCCAAAGGGAACTTCTTTGCAGCTCCTCAGCTGGGCCCTGGGACCACTGCAGCCTCCAAGCCCAACAGCACAGTACCCAAGGGAGAAGCCAAACCGAAGCGGCGGAAGAAAGTGAGGACGCCCTTCAGCGTTGACACCTCCTCTGTTTCCTCAAATCAATGTCAGGGAGTCAAAAGGGCTGTGTACAGCACAGGATGGAGTTTGATTTATTTTTAAATATTTAAAAAAGGGAAAATTTTAAGCTCAAATTGTTCACTCAGTACTTATAGGAAGCCCTGGAACCACTGTCCCTCCTCCACCAGCACCCAGGAACTGGGTCTTGTATTCTGACAATACCAAAGAAATAGGGGGTGAATAGAACGAAGAACCTAGGGCCTGGACCTGGGCTGGACCATATCTCCCATGGTGCTGTGGGAGCTGGGTATTTCCCTGGCATCTGCATGCCTTTGTCTTGTCTTTTGCTTCTACAGCAGGTGACACTTTCCCCCCACTTTGTAAACGTGTCTGTATTATTTCTTGACCCATTTCAGGAGGGAGCCCCCTCCTTTGCCCCAATATACTAGTAAAAATACAGAACAAGAAAGCATGTAACCCTCATTATAGGAGATACATAGAGTTCAGAGAGTGGGAACTCTCACCTTGTGGGTAATCACCCAGCTTCGTGCTTGTTGCTGCAGGGATGGCCAAAACTGATAATTTTTAAAAAACAGATTCACGCCCTCTGCCCTTGGGTGAGGGGGAAGGATAGAGGGGCTCCCGGCAGCCCCTTTATGATCCAAGGGTTTGTATTTTTTAAGTTTGTTCGCATTAGTATGTACATATCTACTTAAAGCCAGGGGATTATCTTTCTATAAATACATAACTGGCAAAAAAAAAATTCCTGGTTTGAGTGTTAGTTAACTTACACTCTATGTCTTGGGAATCTATATATCTTAGAGGTTCACTAAAGAACTGTGTATTTGAACCAGTGGATTTTATAAAGCACGGTGAATACTCAAAGTACTAGTATATTTCCCTCATATTCTCAGTCTAACAATACAAAGATAAGTCAAACATACCTCAATCATATGTTATTGAAGAAACTGTCTTATATATCCACTTAACAAAAAGTTATTGAATGCGGATCATGTGTCAAATACTGTGTAATGTACTGTATTAGGTGACGGGTATATTTACAAATGTACTTTTATCAAAAGAGGGAGAAAAGAAAGAGCATGGAAGCATTATTCAGCTATTCAATTATTATAAAATATGTAAACAAATATTTGTCGTGAATTGGTTTTCCTCTGTCCTGCTTCAAGATAGGAAAAGAAATTGAGAGAAACTCTAAAAGAAGTTACTCCCAGGGTTCATGTTCTAGGTTCATAGGTAGGTTTATTTCACTCCTGATTATTAACTGGCATAAGGTGAATTAAGCTTCTCTTAGATACCAGGAATAAACTTCTCATCAGAATAATTTATCAAGCCATAGAATCGTTGTTTGTGGAGAACATTCGAAGTCCCATTTCTGGAGTCCTTTAAAGAGAAAAATGAACAAGGTGCTGGTGCCTTATTGTAAATAACTTAGGCTCCGACTTTGTCCAGCTTTTTGTTCTGTAAAGAGCCTAGTGCATTTTGGGGGCTTAATAAATTTTGAATTATAAGTAACATTCTTACACAGCCTCTGGGGATGGACTCTTAGTCCTAATAAGATTTTCCAACTCTAATTTTCATGATTTGCTGCTGTGTAGGTAACAGTCATGAATTCGACAAGATCTATAAATGCAAAGTATTTTGTAGTCAAAGTATTTTGTAGTCTCAATATGTCAAGGATAAGATTTCATTGAAAGTGGCATTAGAATGAACACTATTGAGTACCTCTACAATGTGGAGCGAAGGACGACCTATAGAATTTCATATAAGGTGAGTATTGTGTGAAGTGCTAACCCAGGTTAATTTTAAGCTGAGATTGATTGGGAAATAAGATGAAATAGAAATGAGAAGAAAGATCATTATCCAAAATGAAAGGTGCTGGAGGCTTTATGGTGGCACAAAAGCAGAAAGGACCAGGACTAGTGAATTAGGTAAAAGTTCAGTATATATCAAACAGGCTGTTTTGGTACTAATACATTCCAGAAAATAACCCTGCTTTAGACAATATATGAAAGAGCATAATGTGTATATATGGTGGTGAGATGTGAGGTACGTGTGTGGGAGGGATGAGGGTTCAGAGAAATTGAAGCAGAGGTAAGGTTAATGCATCTTTTGGACTAATGTAGTCATAATGTAACTGATGCAAAGAGAGAGTAGGTCATATATTGCTTCAAGGGAATCAGAGGGCAATAGGGGTCCTGGAAAGCCTCTCTGAATAACAGTTTCAGAGCATCTGCTGTACAATATGGTTAGAACCTTTTGAAGCCCCATGGCATAACTCACTTGTCACTTGGCTTGAGGAAGAGATGACAGATCTGCCAGGAATATTAAGGAAGACTTTTTTTTTCTTTCCCAGGGAACACAACAAGCCAGCTGTTCTTATTGTATCGATATTTTAGCAAATGCATTGATCTTAGCATTCTGAACATACCTGGGATTTTAATATTTCACATATAATATGCTGAGGGAATATACTGCCCTAGCACCTAGGAAGGTACTCTGGAGAGACAAGATGAAACCTGGCAGATGGATTTGCTTAGCAAGAAATCATTTTAAAGATTAAGAAATACCTTGTTTTATTTCCTGTGATATGCTTCATTATGTTTTCTCTAAGTTGTCCTTCACCTCATGTAATTAATTCAGAAATCTGACCTTCTCAAACTGTGTGAAAGAGTAAGATTGCTAAGGCACCACTGGTAAGAAAATCCAGGGTTTGGAGAAGTAGAGGTTGTACCTCAGACACTCTTCTTCAACGTACCCACCTGCCACATACACAGCCACTTCCTCCCCTGCCACACACGGGGCCTTCATCTCTAAGAGTAAGCCATTTACATTTAAAGGTGCCCAAAGACCCCTGGAGCTGCCTTAGCCCTCATCTAAGCGCTGCTTCTTTTAGTATCTCTATTTTCCAATCCATTGGAGAGATTTTCTTAAAATTACACCTGATTATGTCACTAATTTCCTTAAAAAACACTTGGTGTCTACCCAGTGCTTTTAGTCACTTAATATGGGTGTAGAAGTTTTACTGGCCTTTCCTCCTCAGCACCCTGCACTACCCTCCACGAACTTCATGACTGGTTTCGTGAGTCTGCCTGCCACTCCTGAATATGCCAGGCTTTTCCTAACAGTTCTTGCCCCAGGATTGCTGCTTTTTCTGCGCAGAATTTCCTAAAGTTCCCCTTCCTCTCTTCTCTGTCAGATTAAATCCTACTCATCTGTTCTTCGTGGCTTAATTCAATTGTCATCTCTTCTGGAAAGTCTCTCTGAAAAGTAGAGTTAGTGGTTCCTTTCTGTATGCAATTACAATATTTTCTTCCCTCTTGCTTTTGTGCTTACCAGTTCAGTGCAGTGAGTCCTTATTGTTTTTTGTAGTGGTTTTTCTCTCAATGTTGTGAATTCATTAAATCAAGAAATACGGCTTACTCGTTTCTGAATCCTTATGGAAGATATGTGTTGAGTAGTTACTGATTGAGCACTGTTCCCCACCAAATGGGCTTATATTCGGGAGTCTCTGTTACTTTTCAGGTTTACCCTTTTTAACATGTATTCTCCCATATCGGTCCCAGACATCCAGTTTAAAAATCTAGCCTGATTTTGCATCTATGTGGTCAATTCCAGAACTCCTTAAATTATGCATAACTTGTCTTATATGGCTTACAGGGCTTACACTACAAATGATGTTAAATGATCCCTTTCATGCTGGAACCAAATTCCCCACTGTTGGCCTGTTGTTAGTTCCTTCTTTTCATACACCTCAAATGCCAACTATCTTGAGAACCTAATCTAAGACACCTTCCCCTTTATTCTCTGGAGGACGTTCATTTGTTCATTAATGGGGGATTCTTCACTAAATGCCAAGCACACTGCTAAATGCTAGGGATATAACAGGTTTCTGTCTTCTTTAAGCTTAGAGTCTAGGTGGGGGACAGAAAAGCTAAACAGACAATGGCAATACAATGGGATACATGCTCATATACAAAAAGGAAGGATGGCTATGGGAGAACATGGGCAGGAAATTCACCAAGCCTTGGGAAAATAGTAAATACTTCTTGCAGGAAGTAATGTGTACACTGAGATTTGAACACTAAGTCAGGGTTAGTTAAGTAAAGAACTGGAAGAAGACCATCACAGCTAAAGGCAAGAGCAACACATGGAAAGGCCATAGAACAAGGAACATGTGTAATTCCCATTTTGACAGAATACCAAGAGATGAGCCTTTAAAGATAAGCTGGAGTAATCTTATACACTGTCTTATACTTCATGTTAAAGAAGTTTGAGTAGGGGCTTCCCTGGTGGCACAGTTGTTGAGAGTCCGTCTGCCGATGCGGGGGACACGGGTTCGTGCCCTGGTCCGGGAGGATCCCACATGCTGCGGAGCGGCTGGGCCCGTGAGCCATGGCCACTGAGCCTGTGCGTCCGAAGCCTGTGCTCTGCAACAGGAGGGGCCACAACAGAGGCCCGCGTACCGCAAAAAAAAAAAAAAGTAAGACTAGGTTATAGGGAAGATGATAAAATAGACTGGACATTTTGAAACTGAGGTGCCTGTGCGCAGTACCAATGAAGATTTATGAGTCTACCACTCAGGGTGGGAAGAAACATGTATATGTACAGCTGATTCACTTTGTTATAAAGCAGAAACGAACACACCATTGTAAAGCAATTATACTCCAATAAAGATGTTAAAAAAAAAGTCATTAGCACTTGGATATAATTGAATGATAGGAGTGAATGAGTTTACTGAAGAAGACAGAACACTGAGACAAGCAAACCTAGAACAACACTGATGGGATGGAAGAAAAACAAGGAATCCTCAAGGGAGATGTGTGAGGAGCAGAACAACCAGAAGCATTTGAGACCCTGGAGTCTAATGGATCAACATGGATTCAAGAAGAAGGAGGTGGTATCAAATGCTGCTGAGATGTCGAGAGAGATAAGGACTGAAAAACATTCACTTCATTTAATTACAAGGAGGGCTTTGGTTTTAGTGGAGTGATGAGGATGGAAGTAAGTAAGACTGGATTAAATTGTGAATGGGAGGGGAGGAAGTGAAGATAGTGAGAAACAAACAAAAACAATTTTTTGAGTGTTGTTGTGAAGAAAAAGACAGAAAGCAGTTGTTGGTTTTCACAAGTTTTCTGGTTCGGGACCCTTCCAAGTTATGACAACTTTAATTCTTCTCCCTGAACATTCTTCACATTTTTGTAGCTATTTAAATCATTGGTTTTCAAAAAAAACAGGAGTGCATCCAGTCTAGGGAGGGATTGGAGGTTTCCACGTAAAGCCCCAAAGGCACCATTTCAAATGTGTTAAGTGTCTTTTTAGTAATACAACTGTTTTCTAAAAAATCTCATGAATAATTCTAACATATTAAAAATAGATGAACTCTAAGCTGCTCTGATTTAAGTGGGTATGGAGAGCCTGGAGCCCTATACTCGGTTCCCTTACCTGGCTTTCCAAGGTGGCCCCTTGCAGGCATTTCTAAAGAATCTTACCAATCCAGAGAACTAGGCCAGGGCAGGAAATGGGAGAATGATGAAGGTGAGGGAACTGCTGAGCCTTGTGTGGACGGCTTGGTACATTGCCTCCCAGCCTCTCCAACGATGCCAAAGCGTGTCAGCACATGAAATCTGAATGGTGTCCCTGTTTTAACAAAATATAAGCTATGTCTTATCGAAATGACAGCAGCATAAATAATAGAAAGTAATAGATATTTGTGCAGCACAGAGTATATGAAAGAGCTTACCAAAGTGGATGGAGTATTCAGGACCTCTTTCTATTTCTAACTGCTGGCTGGCAGCAGAGAAAAATCAAACTCCTGGGTGAATGAATGCAGCCCTGAATACACAGAAAGGGACAAAAATCACCTTGTACTGGAATAATAGCATATATGATGTCCTTAAATAGCTTACACCCTTCCTGCCAAACACAGAAAAGCTCAGAAGGAAAAAGGAGGAAATAAATCACGTTACCCTTTAGCAACTCTTCAGTGTAGATACTGTTATCTTCATCTTACAGAGGAAAGAACTGAGGTTCAAAGAAATTGAATGGCACGCCCCAAGTCACAGAGCGGGTAAGGGGAGAAGCTAGGATTTTTCCCACATAATTTCCAAAATGTTCTCATTACAACAATAGTTTTCAAAATCAACATCCTTCAAAAATGTGACCAAGTACTTATCATAAGGAGAACTGCCTTTCCTCATGCTTACTCTTCCCAGTAAGCCATACAGCTAGTACTTTTCAGGGTCCCCTCGTATTTGTGGATGAAAACTTGGGTCAGCTTAAGATTGCCATTTTTTATCGTGGAATGTCTTCTAGTGAGCAGGAAGACCAGGGTGCTGGCCACAAGGTAAAATGGGAGGAGCTAATCAGAAGAGCGCCTTCACCACATCCAACTCAAGGCCAGGAATTCCAGTCACTGCCTCTGTTTCTACCATTAGAACGTTTAAAAATTCTTGACTTTTCAGCTTTTGTCCCTTTTAGAAATGCAAAGGTCCCTCAGTGAATTCATCTTTTGTTTAGAAGTTAATTATCTGTACTCTTTTATTGAGAACTGTAGCAGAATTATCCAAACCAAGAACTATGCCTCCATTCCTGTAGTGATGGCAGATGGGAGGTTTGCAAGGGAGCTGCCCTGTTACTAATTTAAAACAAACAAACCAACCTGAAATTCACATGTGAGCAATGCATTAAAACACCTGGCCCTGTTACCATGGCAAATTTCCGGTGGCCTCCCTACTTTTCCACATATTTCCTCTCAAAGTGCTCCTTTATGGCTATTCGCCTGAAAAAGCCCTCCCAATGGCCATTTTAACTGGATTTTGTTAGGGTGAAAATCTTGGAAGTTGGCTTCACATGTACTAAATGTCCTAGGAATGCTTCTGGTCCTCAGTTATCTCTTTTTTTTTTTTTTTAACATCTTTATTGCAGTATAATTGCTTTACAATGGTGTGTTAGTTTCTGCTTTATAACAAAGTGAAGCACTTATACATATACATATGTCCTCATATCTCTTCCCTCTTGCATCTCCCTCCCTCCCACCCTCCCTATCCCACCCCTCTAGGTGGTCACAAAGCACCGAGCTGATCTCCCTGTGCTATGCGGCTGCTTCCCACTAGCTATCTATTTTACGTTTGGTAGTGTATACATGTCCATGCCACTCTCTCACTTTGTCCCAGCTTCCCCTTCCCCTCCCCGTATCCTCAAGTCCATTCTCTAGTAGGTCTGCATCTTTATTTCCGTCTTGCCCCTAGGTTCTTCTGACCATTTGTTTTTTCGTCTTTTGGGTTTTTTTTAGATTCCATATATATGTGTTAGCATACGGTATTTGTTTTTCTCTTTCTGACTTACTTCACTCTGTATGACAGTCTCTAGGTCCATCCACCTTACTACAAATAACTTACTTTTGTTCCTTTTATGGCTGAGTAATATTCCATTGTATATATGTGCCACATCTTCTTTATCCATTCATCTGTTGGTGGACACTTAGGTTGCTTCCATGTCCTGGCTATTGTAAATAGAGCTGCAATGAATATTTTGGTACATGACTCTTTTTGAATTATGGTTTTCTCAGGGTATATGCCCAGTAGTGGGATTGCTGGGTCGTATGGTAGTTCTATTTTTGGTTTCTTAAGGAACCTCCATACTGTTCTCCATAGTGGCTGTACCAATTCACATTCCTACCAACAGTGCAAGAGTGTTCCCTTTTCTCTACATCCTCTCCAGCATTTATTGTTTGTAGATTTTTTGATGATGGCCATTCTGACCAGTGTGAGATGATACCTCATTGTAGTTTTGATTTGCATTTCTCTAATGATTAATGATGTGGAGCATTCTTTCATGTATCTGTTGGCAATCTGTATATCTTTTTTGGAGACATGTCTATTTAGGTCTTCTGCCCATTTTTGGATTGGGTTGTTTTTTCGATATTGAGCTGCATGAGTTGCTTGTATGTTTTGGAGATTAATCCTTTGTCAGTTGCTTCATTTGCAAATATTTTCTCCCATTCTGAGCATTGTCTTTTTGTCTAGTTTATGGTTTCCTTTGCTGTGCAAAAGCTTTTCAGTTTCATTAGGTCCCACTTGTTTACTTTTGTTTTTATTTCCATTTCTCTAGGAGGTGGGTCAAAAAGGATTTTGCTGTGATGTATGTCATAGAGTATTCTGCCTATGTTTTCCTCTAAGAGTTTTATGGTGTCCGGCCTTACATTTAGGTCTTTAATCCATTTTGAGTTTATTTTTGTGAATGGTGTTAGGGAGTGTTCTAATTTCATTCTTTTACATGTAGCTGTCCAGTTTTCCCAGCAACACTTATTGAACAGGCTGTATTTTCTCCACTGTATATTCTTTCCTCCTTTATCAAAGATAGGTGACCATATGTGCGTGGGTTTATCTCTGGGCTTTCTATCCTGTTCCATTGATCTATATTTCTGTATTTGTGCCAGTACCATACTGTCTTGATTACTGTAGCTTTGTAGTATAGTCTGAAGTCAGGGAGCCTGATTCCTCCAGATCCGTTTTTCTTTCTCAAGATTGCTTTGGCTATTCATGGTCTTTTGTGTTTCCATACAAATTGTGAAAATTTTTGTTCTAGTTCTGTAAAAAATGCCATTGGTAGTTTGATAGGGATTGCATTGAATCTGTAGATTGCTTTGGGTAATATAGTCATTTTCACAATGTTGATTCTTCCAATCCAAGAACATGGTATATCTCTCCATCTGTTTGTATCATCTTTAATTTCTTTCATCAGTGTCTTATAATTTTCTGCATACAGGTCTTTTGTCTCCTTAGGTAGGCTTATTCCTATATATTTTATTTTTTTTGTTGCAATGGTAAATGGGAGTGTTTTCTTAATTTCCCTTTCAGATTTTTCATCATTAGTGTATAGGAATGCAAGAGATTTTTGTGCATTAATTTTGTATCCTGTTACTTTACAAAATTCATTAATTAGCTCTAGTATTTTTCTGGTAGCATCTTTAGGATTCTCTATGTATAGTATCATGTCACCTGCAAACAGTGACAACTTTACTTCTTCTTTTCCAATTTGGATTCCTTTTATTACTTTTTCTTCTCTGACTTCTGTGGCTAAAACTTCCAAAATTATGTTGAATAATAGTCATGAGAGTGGGCAACCTTGTCTTGTTACTGATCTTAGTGGAAATGGTTTCAGTTTTTCACCACTGAGGATGATTTTGGCTGTGGCTTTGTCATATATGGGCTTTATTATGTTGAGGAAAGTTCCCTCTATGCCTACTTTCTGGAGAGTTTTTATCATAAATGGGTGTTGAATTTTGTCAAAAGCTTTCTCTGCATCTATTAAGATGATCATATGGGTTTTCTCTTTCAATTTGTTAATATGGTGTATCACGTTGATTGATTTGTGTATATTCAAGAATCCTTGCATTCCTGGGATAAACCCCACTTTATCATAGTGTATGATCCTTTTAATGTGTTGTTAGATTCTGTTTGCTAGTATTTTGTTGAGGATTTTTGCATCTATGTTCATCAGCGATATTGGCCTGTAGTTTTCTTTCTTTGTGACATCTTTGTCTGGTTTTGGTATCAGAGTGATAGTGGCCTCGTCGAATTAGTTTGGGAGTGTTCCTCCCTCTGCTATATTTTGGAAGAGTTTGAGAAGGATAGGTGTTAGCTCTTCTCTAAATGTTTGATAGAATTCGCCTGTGAAGCCATCTGGTCCTGGGCTTTTGTTTGTTGGAAGATTTTTAATCACAGTTTCAATTTCAGTGCTTGTGACTGGTCTGTTCATATTTTCTATTTCTTCCTGGTTCAGTCTCAGAATGCTGTGCACTTCTAAGAATTTGTCCATTTCTTCCAGGTTTTCCATTTTATTGGCTTATTGTTGCTTGTAGTAATCTCTCATGATCTTTTGTATTTCTGTAGTGTCAGTTGTTAATTCTCCTTTTTCATTTCTAATTCTATTGATTTTAGTCTTCTCCCATTTTTTCTTGATGAGTCTGGCAAATGGTTTATCAATTTTGTTTATCTTCTCAAAGAACCAGCTTTTAGTTTTATTGATCTTTGCTATCGTTTCCTTCATTTCTTTATAGTTCTGATGTGATCTTTATGATTTCTTTCCTTCTGCTAACTTTGGGGTTTTTTGGTTCTTTTTTCTCTAATTGCTTTAGGTGTAAGGTTAGGTTGTTTATTTGAGATGTTTCTTGTTTCTTAAGGTAGGATTGTATTGCTATAAACTTCCCTCTTATAACTGCTTTTGCTGCATCCCATAGGTTTTGGGTAATTGTGTTTTCATTGTCATTTGTTACTAGGTATTTTTTGATTTCCTCTTTGATTTCTTCAGTGATATCTTGGTTATTAAGTAGTGTGTTGTTTAGTCTCCATGTGTTTGTATTTCTTACAAATTTTTTTTCTGTAATTGATATCTAGTCTCATAGCGTTGTGGTCGGAAAAGATACTTGATACTATTTCAATTTTCTTAAATTTACGAAGGCTTGGTTTGTGACCCAAGATATGATCTATCCTGGAGAATGTTCCATGAGCACTTGTGAAGAATGTGTATTCTGTTGTTTTTGGATGGAATGTCCTATAAATATCAATTAAGTGCATCTTGTTTAATGTATCATTTAAAGCTTGTGTTTCCTTATTTATTTTCATTTTGGATGATCTGTCCATTGGTGATAGTGGGGTGTCAAAGTCCCCTACTATGATTGTGTTACTGTCAATTTCCTCTTTTATAGCTGTTAGTATTTGCCTTATGTATTGAGGTGGTCCTATGTTGGATGACTAAATATTTACAATTGTTATATCTTCGTCTTGGATTGATCCCTTGATCATTATGTAGTGTCCTTCTTTGTCTCTTGTAAAAGTCTTTGTTTTGAAGTCTATTTTGTCTGATATGAGAATTGTTACTCCAGCTCTCTTCTGATTTCCATTTGCATGGAATATCTTTTTCCTTCCCCTCACTTTCAGTCTGTATGTGTCCCTAGGTCTGAAGTGGGTCTCCTGTAGACAGCATATATACGGATCTTGTTTTTGTATCCATTCATCCAGTCTATGTCTTTTGGTTGGAGCATTTAATCCATTTACATTTAAGGTAATTATTGATATGTATGTCCCTATTACCATTTTCTTAATTGTTTTGGGTTTATTATTGTAGGTCTTTTCCTTCTCTTGTGTTCCTGCCTAGAGATTTCCTTTAGCATTTGTTGTAAAGCTGGTTTGGTGGTGCTGAATTCTCTTAGCTTTTGCTTGTCTGTAAAGCGTTTAATTTCTCCATCAAATCTGAATGAGATTGTTGCTGGGTAGGGTAAACTCGGTTGTAGGTTTTTCTCCTTCATCACTTTAAATATGTCCTGCCAGTGCCTTCTGGCTTGCAGAGTTTCTGCTGAAAGATCAGCTGTTAACCTTATGGGGATTCCCTTATGTGTTATTTGTTTTTTTTCCCTTGCTGCTTTTAATATTTCTTCTTTGTACTTAATTTTTGATAGTTTGATTAATATGTGTCTTGGCATGTTTCTCCTTGGATTTATCCTGTAAGGGACTCTCTGTGCTTCCTGGACTTGATTAACTATTTCCTTTCCCATATTAGGGAAGTTTTCAACCATAATCTCTTCAAATATTTTCTCAGACCCTTTCTTTTTCTCTTCTTCTTCTGGGACCCCTATAATTCGAATGTTGGTGTGTTTAATGTTGTCCCAGAGGTCTCTGAGACTGTCCTCAATTCTTTTCATTCTTTTTTCTTAATTTGCTCTTCAGTAGTTATTTCCAGTATTTTATCTTCCAGGTCACTTATCCGTTCTTCTGCCTCAGTTATTATGCTATCGACCCATTCTAGAGAATTTTTAATTTCATTTATTGTGTTGTTCATCACTGATTTGTTTGCTCTTTAGTTCTTCTAGGTCCTTGTTAAATGTTTCTTGTATTTTCTCCATTCTATTTCCAAGATTTTGGATCATCTTTACTATCATTACTCTGAATTCTTTTTCAGGTAGACTGCTTATTTCCTCTTCATTTTAGGTCTGGTGGGTTTTTGCCTTGCTCCTTCATCTGCTGTGTGTTTCTCTGTCTTCTCATTTTGCTTAACTTACTGTGTTTGGGGTTTCCTTTTCACAGGCTGCAGGTTCATAGTTTCTTCTGTTTTTGGTGTCTGTCCCCAGTGGCTAAGGTTGGTTCAGTGGGTTGTGTAGGCTTCCTGGTGGAGGGGACTAGTGCCTGTGTTCTGGTGGATGAGGCTGGATCTTGTCTTTCTGGTGGGTAGGTCCATATCTGGTGATGTGTTTTGGGGTGCCTGTGGCCTTATTGTGATTTTAGGCAGCCTCTGTGCTAATGGATGGGGTTGTGTTCCTGTCTTGCTAGTTGCTTGGCATAGGGTGTCCTGCACTTTAGCTTGGTGGTCATTGAGTGGAGCTGGGTCTTGGTGTTGAAATGGAGACCTCTGGGAGATTTTCGCCATTTGATATTACGTGGAGCTGGGAGGTCTCTTGTGGACCAGTGTCCTGAACTTGGCTCTCCCACCTCAGTGGCATAGCCCTGATGCCTGGCCAGAGCACCAAGAGCCTGTCCTTCACACGGCTCAGAATAAAAGGGAGAAAAAAAAGAAAGAAAGAAGATAAAATAAAAGTAAAATAACAAAAAATAAAGTTATTAAAATAAAATATAATTATTAAGAAAAAAATTTTTTCTAAGTAATTATTAGAAAAAAGACAGACAGAACCCTAGGACAAATGGTAAAAGCAAAGCTATACAGACAAAATCACACACAGAAGCATACACACTCACAAAAAGAGAAAAAGGGGAAAATATATATATATCGTCTCTCCCAAAGTCCACCTCCTCAATTTGGGAGGATTCCTTGTCAATTCAGGTATTCCACCGATGCAGGATACATCAAGTTGATTGTGGAGATTTAATCTGCTGCTCCAGAGGCTGCTGGGAGAGGTTTCCCTTTCTCCTGTTTGTTCGCACAGCTCCCGGGGTTCAGCTTTGGATTTGTACTCGCCTCTGCATGTAGGTCACCTGAGGGCATCTGTTCTTCGCTCAGACAGGACGGGGTTAAAGGAGCAGCTGATTCGGGGGCTCTGGCTCACTCAGACCGGGGGGAGGGAGGGATACGGAGTGCGGGGCGAGCCTAAGGCGGCAGAGGCCGGCATGACGTTGCACCAGCCTGAGGCTCGCCGTGCGTTTTCCGGGGGAAGTTGTCCCTGGATCCCAGGACCCTGGCAGTGGCGGGCTGCACAGGATCCCCGGAACGGGGGTGTGGATAGTGACCTGTGCTCGCACACAGGCTTCTTGGTGGCGGCAGCAGCAGCCTTAGCGTCTCATGCCCGTCTCTGGAGTCCGTGCTGATAGCCGTGGCTCGCGCCCGTCTCTGGAGCTCCTTTAAGCAGCGCTCTTAACCCCCTCTCCTCGTGCACCAGGAAACAAAGAGGGAAGAAAAAGTTTCTTGCCTCTTCGGCAGGTCCAGAGTTTTCCCAGACTCCCTCCCGGCTAGCCGTGGCGCACTAACCCCCTTCAGGCTGTGTTCACACCGCCAACCCCAGTCCTCTCCCTGTGATCCGACCGAAGCCCGAGCCTCAGCTCCCAGCCCTGCCCGCCCCGGCGGGTGAGCAGACAAGCCTCTCGGGCTGGTGAGTGCTGGTCGACACCGATCCTCTGTGCGGGAATCTCTCCGCTTTGCCCTCCGCACCCCTGTGGCTGCGCTCTCCTCCGCGGCTCCGAAGCTTCCCCCCCTCCGCCACCCGCAGTCTCCGCCCGTGAAGGGGCTTCTACTGTGTGGAAACCTTTCCTCCTTCACGGCTCCCTCCCACTGGTGCAGGTCCCATCCCTATTCTTTTGTCTCTGTTTTTTCTTTTTTCTTTTGCCCTACCCAGGTACGTGGGGGGTTTCTTGCCTTTTGGGAGGTCTCAGGTCTTCTGCCAGCGTTCAGTAGGTGTTCTGTAGGACTTGTTCCACGTGTAGATGTATTTCTGATGTATCTGTGGGGAGGAAGGTGATCTTCGTGTCTTTTCCACCATCTTGAAGCTCCTCTTCCAGTTATCTCTTAAGGGAAGATTTATGTTAGTGCCTCAGCGGCCCTGACCGCTGCCCAAGGTTCTGATACACATTTCTTAGAAAGCCATGAATGTTAAAGAAAACACCTCAGGAAATTGTGCCCTAATGGCCGCTCAGCTGAGATTAAATGTTTTCATCTAAGTTCCTTCTCTTGCAGTATCTATTTAGTATTTTGCTTGAGTTGTTATTGAGACATGCTATCCTAACGAGGAGGAATTCTTTTACTTTGAATCAAGTGATTCTCAGCAGGGGTGATTTGGCAACGTCTGGAAACATTTTTGGTCGTCAAAAATGGAGGTGGGAGGGACCTGCAGGAGTACTACTGGTGTTCTAGTAGATGAGGGTAGAAAACTGCAAAATGTTCTGAAATGCACAAGGCAGACCCCAGAACAAAGCATCATGTAGCCCAAAATGCTAATGTTGCTAAGGTTGAGAAACTTTGCTTTAAATGAATCTTCAGAGACTGGGACATTACTGCTCTTCTTCTACCATGGTAAGGAGGGCTGGGTTCTGACGTCAGACAAAAAAGCTTCTAAAGAAAGGAGAATCGTGGTTAAAAGTTGAAGCTTTGAGCCAGACAGACATGCATTTTACTCCTAGATGTGCTACTTAGCTGTGTGATCTTATGTAACCTCTCTACAACGCAGTCTTCTCAGGTGCAAAATTAGCAGTGGATTTTATTGGATTACTACGAAGAATCAGTAAATGCATACAAAATGCTTGGCACAGATGCTACTAAACACAAGCATGTGTTGCCAATGATGATTGTTTTTCTCCAGTGAGAGTTGTATCAACTCTCAGTTCAATACACTCAGACCAGACAGAACTAAATCTTGATATAAATCAGACCCAGAAGCATAAACCAAAGGACACCCTTCAGTCCATTTTCTACTATTAACTATTTCTTAGCCCACTATGGCTGCCATAAGCCCTTTCTTTTGTAAAAGGAGAATATGAGGATGAGAGTAGGATGACCAACATAACTAGCTGCTAACATTTATTCATTCATTCGTCACGTCTGCCTGGGCTTGTGGTAGGAGGAAAGTCTGGATGAGTAGATTGGAGATGAAGGTGAAACAAAGACGACCAAGACTTGATTTCTAATAAAAGACTGAAGGGACTGATTTAGAACGGAAGAGCTAAGGCACGGACACAGAGGAGCTTGACACAAAGTAGAAAAATGATAGAGCGCCAGGGAGACGAAGCCAAACTGCTTTATGGCAGTTCTGAGGAGAAGAGACCACTTCTGTGTGGAGAAAATTTTGGTTGTCAATTTCCTGAACAGCAAACACCCTTTATTCTCCATCAATCCTTTCTTACCAAGCTTAAGGGAATTAAAAAAATTCTAAACCGAGTGATTAATTAAACTGATTCCTGGAGCCCTCCCCTCTTCCCTCCAGCTTTGGTGGTAATTAATCATGGCCACTCCTGGCTTTTAATAGCATTACATTTGTGCTTTACTATATTATTTTGGTTGTCTCTTAGAAACTCAATTGTGTCAGCATACAACAACGCAGACAATAGGTTCAGAAATGTAAATTAACCTTGATTCACTCCACTTCTGAATGGGAGCTCCTGAGTCTTTCAGGAGAATGCTTCCCATCACTGAATGTGAAGTTATCCATTTCCTAGTGGTGTCTGTCTGGAGATTTTCACAGTGTTTTCAATAGGAGGCCAGATTATTTGGGCCAAGAGAAACATGTACTTGAGTAATAGTGGACCATTTCCCTATTTAAATAGGCTTTAAGAGCTTCAGGCCAAAGGGCAAAAACATCAAACAGAGAATATCACAAGAGTCTTGAATTCACTAATATAATTTATATTGAAAAATAGCACACGTTTTAAGCCCTCTTTCAAAATGAAGTGTTAAGTTTCTTGTTTAACATGGTGATCTTGCCATTCTCAATTCCCTTGAAATTCTTATGAAAATTTGGAGCGAGAAAAAAACACACACACACAAACACACGTGCAGGCACACACACCAAATCAACTACTGTAACAGTATGCAATTTCCCAACACTTGGAAGGTCTACGCTGACAAAGAGAGACTTACAGTTGGTGACAGGGGCTGATACACACATGAAGTAGAGCAAACCTTCTTTCCGAAGAACTTTAAGGCAGCATCTTGTTCCTCCTCCGCTTTTTGAATAAGAGACTCAAGGTCTGCAACAACAGAAAACTTTCAGGCTACCCCCTGTAGTATATTTATTACAAGATAGAAAGACAGGAAGTAGAAGGGGCTCGTAGAACACAGAGTTTGAGGAGTTATAATTCCAACAAGTAAACCGCGGGGTGGGGTGGAGACAGGAGGAGCCCTGGTGCAGGCTGGGGACTATACCTACTCGTGTATTTCATCTCTTCCACACATTAAAGAAGCGTGAAGCTGGGTGATGGCGGCTCAGATCAATCCTGTTGTGCCCATGGAGAGAATATCTTGGAGTCATAAGATATGAACTAGTAGCCGGGCATTGTAATTTGTCCTCCAGCTGTGTACCTGAAAAGGGAATTCCACTCAAGTCCAAGGGTACACATGCCATCTGTTCTGTTTAGTATGTCCATCCATTATCCGCATGGCATAAAATTAATTGTAGGTTTTTGGATCGGTTGAGAAAAGCTGACTTTTCCCCTCGGTAAACAAAAGAAGGGCCTTTCTCCCCATGCATAAGTGGATTCCCCATAACCAGGGAAATGGGCCAGCAAACCACATTAAAGATTAAAAATCAATAACAGTGACAATATAAAGCAACCTTTCTTTTGATAGAAGGCAAGTCTCCTTCGTCAACGCTATAACTCCCCTCCCCTTCTGTATCTCCCTGTCTCTTGTTCACTGGGATGTTTTCCAGCCCGACCGAGAGAATACTAGCTTTTCTTTCCTTCTTTCCTTCCCTAATTATGTTATTTTTCTCCCTAGTTGAGAAGCTGGCCACCAGTAATGAGCTTAATATATCCTCCATTGTAAGATAGGTACAGTAGTAGGATTGTGTTTACAATAATAGGACCGGTTACAGGATAGTTTCGAGTATTGAAAGTGATGAGGCAGGCAAAGCACTTACTGCAGTGCCCCACTGCAGTAAGTAATTTTAGAAACACCCCATAACAAAAAAAACCTAGAAAATTCTATGACCCAAACATTCTAATTTGGGACCAGTCACACACGTGGCCCTGCCAAAAGACTCCTGGCCTGCGTTCAGTGAGAAACAGAAAAATCCAGGCCCAAAGGCAACTCCACAGCGGGGGCAAAAGATGCATCCAACAGGCGGGGCGTCACCTCGACCACCGCTTACAGGTGTTACGTTCCACTTGACTGTGCCCTTTTTGTTCAGCTGTCAACCATCCTGTTCCCTCATTACAGGAAACTGGGCTTGCTGCTTTCCTTCAGAAACCGCAGTAGAAACTAGCCTACATGGTCCACAAGAACGTTAGTCACCTGATCACTGGGAGCTAGGAAGTGATTCTCTAGCCATCTGTGCTGGCGAACAAGCTGAACAGGCTCTTCTTTGACCCTTAAATGACCATCTAACTGGGAGAATTTCTCTATCTGCTACTGCGGCAGATTGCTGCTTTGATACGTGAATGTATAGTCTCTTATCTTCTACTACAGAGCTGTATCAGGGCAGTGCTACCTGCTCTAAACCTTAGTGGTTTAACACATAGGAGGTCATTTCTCACTTGCTTCAGGTCCAAAGCATGTGTTCCCAATCAGTGGGCAACTCTCTTCGTAGCAGCTGTTTAGAAACCCAGCTTCCTTCCATCTTCAGCAAGTGGCTTCCATGCATGTGTACATCAATCCAGAGGAGCAGGACAGAGCAGGGAGTCTTTGATGGACCAGGCGTCTGATAGCAGACATTACTTCCGTTCACATTTCCCTTGCTAGAACTTGGCCACATGACCACACCTAACAGCGTGGTCTGGGGAATGTAATCTAGTTGTGTGACCGTAAGCGAGGGGATGATCAGTCTTCAGGGCCGGGTCAAGCCGCTCCACGAGGCCTGCTGACAAACACGGTCTAGAGAGAGCTCTCCTCAATCCTGAATAAGCATCTTGGACACACACTTTTGCAATTAAGCTTATGGGAAAATACTTTGAATCCAGAAAATTTACAACCATTCTTAAGACTCTGTGGGGCATCCCACCTATGAAAATTATTTAATCCAGGAGATAGAAAAATATGGTTCATAAGACCATCCTCCATGAGCTGGAAGGTATGATCTCTTTGGAGCAGCTGTGGAAGCCATGGACAGAAGGCTGAGAATGAGGCAGTGCTGTAAACAGACAGTCCTGTAAGAAATGATGCCTCATAGAAAACACTGCATCTTGATATTTCACATTAATATGTATGATAAATATTTTCCTAAGTTTTTCAATACATTTTCACAGCTTTTGATGGCTTATATTATACATCAAAATATTCAAGACTGAGACTTGTATCATTTTTACCCTCTGCCAACTTTTAGAGTTAGACTTTCCTATTTATTCTTTGTAATAAACTTCAGAATTTAACATATACATGTATATTGGGGAAACCGGTATCTTATGATATTGAATCTTCCCATCCAGAGGTGTATTACTCAATTGACTCAGACTTTATTTTAGGCTACTCAGTAAAGTTTTATTTTTATATTTCTGCACATTACTTACTAGTAAGGTAAACTTAAGCACATCACCTAACCTTCTAAAGTGTAAGTTTTCTTTTTTTTAAAATTTTATTGAAGTACAGTTGATTTACAATGTTGTGATTAATTTCTGCCGTACAGCAAAGTGATTCAGTTATACATATATACATTCTTTTTTATATTGTTTTCAATTATGGTTTATCAGAGGATATTGAATATCGTTTCCTGTGCTATACAGTAGGACCTTGTTATTTATCCATCCTATATATAATAGTTTGCATCTGGTAAAGTATAAGTTTTCTTAATGGGATTACTAATAGTAGCTATTTTACAGTAGAGTATTGAGTATTAAATGAGGTAATATATGTAAAAGCACTTAACATGGTGCCTGACATAGGAATAACTGTTCAATAAATGAGAGCAATTATTATAATATTGCTAGATTTATTAAATATTTACTTGCTCATTTATGTAAGTTGTATGAATAGGGTCAATTTTCCATACTTTCTAATTGGCTTTGTAGATAGCTAAGGAAGACTTTTTTTCATGTATTTCTTAGATTTTAATTTACTAAATACTGATTCTAATAGCTTTTCAGTTGATTAGCTTAGTTTTTCATTTAGGCATTAGAAAATATTACAGTAATGAAAATTTTGAATCATCCAGTTTCTCACCGTCTTCCTTGTGAGACCTTCCTAGTTGATTTTCTTTTATTCAGTATCACCTCCTCAAATCTATGGTTAGTATCAAGGCCAGATTTAGCTTCCTAAAGCAAGTTTGCATACAATTCCTATTAGAATTCAGCCCATTCCCACTTGTCAACACCTCTTTTCATTCTATTCTTCAAGTCCCAAGATTCACCACCGCTATTAAGTCTTCTGTGTGTGCGCCAGTGAGCCTTTATGTTCTATATCACACTTATTGTCTGTTTCATTACATTTCACATGGCCTGTGCTACTTTATATGGTTATCTTTCTATATGTGTGTCATATTCACCTGGATTGATGATGTTGATAGTGGTGGTGGTCAGGTTTATACCTGAGAGTCATCATGCAGATCTGGCTGATTGCAGACTTTACCAAAGGCCATTGGAATGAGGGATGTGGTGACCTCAGAGACCAGAGACACTGTCTCTAATACGACAGTTCCCTCAGCTTCCTCTTCTCTTCACCAACCAACTACCTCCACGTGGCAATCAGTTCTAAGTGAACTGAAAGGGAAAATATTTTACTCAGGAGAAATTAATATAATATAGTATAACATAACACACATAACATAACATAAAACATAACAACATAAAACATAACATAACATAACGCAACATAACATAATGCAGGAAAAATGCCCTTAAGCAGAGAGATGATTCAATAGCCCATGCGGGGATCTGAAGAGCATTCGGTCACTGCTTTGTACGGTGCTGGCATTGGGCAGAGCAATGAATGGCTAAACTAGCTGTGACTTTTCTGCTGCTGGATTACTTATATATTCCGATTATTGGCTTTCCTCAGTAGGAAATCTGAGGCTTCCTGCATAAACTCAGACCATGACTTTTCACGGCTGGCAGTGGAGAAAGGATTTTTACATGGTGGACACCCTGAACCTCAAAAGATTTGACTTGTTTCCTTCTATTAACCTTATTCCTTCTTGGTTTCTTACAAACAAGAACTGATACCATAGTGAGCTCAAACAAGTTCAGAATTCTTCCTTGATTTCTTCAAAGAGCAGCAAAAGACACGTTGTAACAATAAAAACAAGTTTATCCAAACACAGATAACAAAATGGAAACGAATGCCCCAAATAACACCAATTAAACTTGCTTAACATCATAAGCCTCGTGGAACGCCTCATGGGATGCCTGAGGTCCCTTTTCTCTAGCATGAAGGAGTGAGGGGGGAGTTTTAGGGGGAGGGTGGTTACAGTATCCTGAGTGCCAACTAGAAAGTGACTCGGCATGCCTGGTTGCTCAGAATATGTTTAAAATAATTTTTTTCCCATGCCCATTTCCTTTTTTTCTCCACCAATTCTGATTCAGTAGAGCAGGCATGGGACCTGAGAATCTTTACTTTTTAAAGTGTTCTGGGTGATTCTGTTGTAACTGGAATTCGGGAACCATTGAACTGGACTCTTTGAAATCCAGACCCAAGGTAGCAGTCCAGAGAAATACAGACACTTCCTCACCTGCCACAAGCCAGCCTCCAAGGTTCACTTCATACCCAAGGACATCTCTCTTCCTTAGATGACTGACAACGTAAATGTTAACTCCCATTGGGGATAACACCACCTATGCATGATGGGTGGCGTCTCACTTCAGAGCATCAATGGGCTAAATAAACAAGTAAAAGAACACTAGAAAAAGTCCAAATTATTCACTGGAGAGTAAAACATGGAATGCCAGAGACAGCTGTGCTAATGTCTACCTTGCTCTCATTGGCTCAGAAAGTGAGAGAGAAAACAATAAAATCAAAGAATTCTAAAGTGTGGGAGAAATCCAAACACCCTCATTGATTTTTCAGGCTAAAAATTTCAGAAAGCCTCACAGGACTTGAACTTCTGTTTCCTCTCACACTTCATCGCCTACTTCTTCCTGTGCCACTCACTCCATTCTGGCCACTCTGGCTGTCTTGCTCTTTTTCCAACAATGTAAAATTTTTTTCTGCCTGAAAGACTGACTTTCACTTTATTTTAGTCTTCGTTTAAAATCCACCTCCTCACAGCATTTGTCCCTAGTCATCATTATATATTATGTCAACCTTCATCACATTCCATTCTCTAACCTGCTTTATTTATCATGACCTGACAGTATAATTATTAATTTGTTTATTTAAATTTTATCTATCTCCTCCACCAAAATGTCAGCTCCATGAGGGCAGGCACTTTGCCTGTTGTCTTCAGGAAATTAGTATAATCATATTCCCAGCAGCATCCTTATTACTACTACCGGTTTATTCTTTCCAATTCATATGTGCATACACCATGGTTAAATTAATATTCTTAAAGGCAAGTTGCAATCACATGACTACTTTGCTCAAAACACTAAGCTGTGGTTTACTGCATACAGAATGGAGTCAAAATTCCCCACAACGGCAATTTGATGCAATCCTACTCTTGCTTTTTTTTTTTTTTTTTTTTGTGGTACGTGGGCCTCTCACTGTTGTGGCCTCTTCCGTTGCGGAGCACAGGCTCCGGACGCTCAGGCTCAGTGGCCATGGCTCACGGGCCTAGCCGCTCTGCGGCATGTGGGATCTTTCCAGACCGGGGCATGAACCCATGTCCCCTGCATCGGCAGGCGGACTCTCAAACACTGCGCCACCAGGGAAACCCCCTAGTCTTGCTTTTATATCATGATCTCTCATCATTCCTCTACTATTTATTTCAACCAAATTGGATTTTGCAATGTGCTCAAAAAATTTGCTATGTCCCCATTTCCATATTTTCAAAATTTTGTCCATCTTATAAGTTTTATCTGAAATCATTCTTTCTTCATGAAGAAATGTCCAATTCTCTTTGATTGAATATGACTTTACTCCACTCTGAATGCTTGAAGAACTTACCCTGTGACTCTTTTATTGTACTCACCTTGTCTTTTTTCTCCTCCATTCCATGGCAAGACCAAGACCATTTTTGACTCATCTCCATGTGGCCCCAAGCAGAGCAGAGTGCCCGATGTCTGGCTGATTCATTTATTGAGCACCTGTTGATTACAGACAGACTAGGTGAGTGCTGGATCACAAATAAACTAACTGCCTAGAGTAGAAATTCTTATTAACTCTACTCTGCCGAAGAGGCTAGGTAACACGTCCAAGGTCACAGCGATGGAGCTAGAATTCAAACCCATGCTATCTCCAGGCTATCTGTATGGCAGCGGCGTACACAGGCACATGATTTGGAAAATTGCAGGGAACTTCACTCGTAATGAAGCCACAGAATCTGGAGGATACAACATCTGGTTATTTTGGCTGTGAATTTTTGGATTTCTGTTATTCTCTTCTCATGGCTGGTTGCAAGGGTTTATTTCTGAGTCTGACACATCTCTGGGCTGTTTTATCTTTCTGATGGAAATGATGTACTACCCAGATTTCCAAGACTCTTCTGAAAAATATGCATTCTATATTGCTGTTCAATTGCATCACCTGGTATTTTAAGCCAGTCAACACTGTGTATTCAAGACAATCAAGGGACTGGGGGACAATTAGTTAGGAGGCCTTGACAGCCAGAGAGTAAATTACATTTACGAGCGTACTCTGGAGCCATCACAAAAGGCTCCTTAATGAGAACACAGGCTATTTGTTCTCGTCCATTAAACAATGTCTGTATGGATGTTGGTTGTTGGTTGGTACAACCACCAGCTTTTGTTTTTACAGGTCAGAGTGGAGATTTTGCACATACGTTGCTGTCTGGACCACTTGCAAAAGTGATTGAAATGTATCAACATTTCATGGACTTGGAATCCACATTTATCTTTTGAAAGCACGTTAGCACCTTTTTATTAGATATTTGGCCACATGGTATAATGGAAAGTATATTAAACTTGAATTTAGGAGTCTAGAGCTTCCTCTCTCTAGTTTATTATCTGGGTAAGTCATTTTACCTCCCTAGTGTAAAAAACAGGGGATGGTACATTAGGTAAAGTTTCTTCCCACTTAAGAATTCTAATTGTATGCTGGCCACACATTGATGTAAAGATGCAAAACTTTATGGTTTATAAAAAATACAGTATAATTTAGAGATAGCCCTTTTATATAGCTTCCTGAGTTTCAAGAAGAGATGCTAAATTAAAATATGTGAAACAAACTCTTGGTCTTATATTTAGGAGAGGAAGTGGATTTGATGTTATTGGTTAAAACCTAGCTCCAGATCCATTTAATGGGGTGAATTAAGGTTAATCCATGTGCTTCTGTTCCTTAGATTAAGCTGTTATACTAGGAACCAGTATGTATAGTACCTCTAGATATGGAGACATAGAAAGTAATGTGGTCCCTCCATTATTCTAAAGTATTTAGTATACAGAGTATATCATTAGAATACGTTCAATGAGAAATAAAAGAAAATCCAACTTAAACTATTGTAAAAATAGAAGACTTCATTTAAAATGTTGTATACCTTCTTCCTGAACTATTTTTAAAAACTATGTACTGATACATACATATATACATGCATGTATATGTACGTATACTTAAATCTGTGTAATATACATACTAATATATGATTTATATATGTTGTATGAATTAACATGTATGTAGTATAATATATAAATGGATTTTAACCTTCTTATCACTTAAAATATGTTGGAGTAGAACTTATTAGGATATATGAAACCATCTCAATCATTTCAACCATTATACAGTAGTCCATTTTTAACAGGAACCTATACATATAAGCATTTAAATTCTTTCCAGGAATTTGCTTAAAGACAAACTGTCCAGTAAATTATTTGCCCACCAGCGCACAGAGGCTTCCCAGTCCAGGCCACTGGTTGGGCAGGATCCCTCTTATTGGTTCCACCTGGCCAGGTTTTTGTGTGAACATGTCTTCATTTCTCTGCAGGAAATACCCAGAAGTGCAATTGCTGGGTCTTAGGATAGTTGCATGTTTAGTATTTTAAGATACTGCTAAACTGTTTTCCGAAGTGACTATAGTATTTTACACTTCCATTAGCAATGTGCGAGTGATTCAGTTTCTATGCATTCTTACCGGCATTTGGTATTATCAGTATTTTAAAAAAATTTTAGCTATCTTTTAAGTGTGTAGGGATATCTTGTGGTTTTCATTTTTATTAATTTGCATTTACATTTAATATTATTTTAATTTACATTTATTTACATGGATAATGGTGTTGAACATCTTTTCATGTGCTTATTTGTCATCTGTATATCCTTTTAGGTGAAATGTCTCTTTGTATCTTTTGTCCATTTTCTGATTGGATAGGTTGTTTTAAATACTTGTTCTTTGTCAGCTATGTGGTTTGCAAATATTTTCTCCTAGTCTATATTTTTTTTCTATAGAAATTTTAGAATAAGCTTGTCAATGTCTACAAAAAAGCATTACTGGGATTTTGATAGGAATCATATTAAACCTGTAGATCGATTTGGGTGAATTTCCTTTATTGAATCTTCCAAACCATGAAAATGATATGTCTCTTTACATTTAAAAAACTATTCTTTGATTTCAGTCATCAGAATTTTATAACTTCCAGTATACAGATCCTGTACCTGTTTTGCTCAGTATATACCTAAGTGATTTGACTTTCTTTGGCATGATTATAAATGGTGTTATGATTTTAACTTTGGTTTCCACATGTAAATTGTCAGTACATAGATATGATTATTGTATGTTGATATTGTATGCTGTGACATGGCTGACTCTATTATTTCTAGGAGTTTTGGGTTTTCTACATAGACGATAATGTCATCTGGCAATAGGGACAGTTTTCTCTCTCTCTTTCCAATCTGCATGCCTTTTATTTATTTTTCTTGCCTTATAGTAGCAAGTAAAACTTCTAGTACTATGTTGAATAATAGTGGTAAGGGCAGACATCTTGCCTTGTTCCTGACCTCAGGGAGAAAGTCTTCAGTGTTTCCCATTTAGTATAACACTAGCTGTAGGGTTTTTATAGATGCTCTTTATCAATTTGAGGTAGTTCTCCTCTTCCTGACTTGCTGACTGAGATTTTCTCATGACTGAGTGGTTTTTTCAAATGCTTTTACTATGTCAATTGATATGATCATGCGATTTTTCTTCTTTAGTGGATTTCTTTAGATGAAATCAATCTTTACATTGATTGATTTTCTAATGTTGAACCAGCCTGGCATACCTGGAATAAATCCCACTTAGTCACAATGTTTAGTTGTTTTTGACATTGTTGAATTAGGCTTGCTAATAGTTTGTTGAATATTTGTGTGTTACGTTCAGGAGAAATCTTTTCTGTGATTTTCTTTTAGTGTCTTGTGTTTGATTTTTGATATCATGGTAATACTGGACTCATAAAATTGAGTTGGGAAGTGTCCCTTCCTCTTCTGCTTTTCTTCTATCCTTTTTTTTCTTTCTCTTCTGATCTTCCCTGGAAGACTGTATAATGTAAAGGGTGTTCTGCTATACAGCATTCTCATCATCATTATTTTTAGGTATTCTGAAATTTCACTTGTGATCGCCAATTTGACTCAAACTTTACTTCAGAGGAATTATTACAACTTCTAGTTGGAAGGTTCTTTTATGTTCACATTTACTATTAATGTTTAGTTTTATAATATTCTTATCAAAGAATATTGCCTTTAGTCTTTCTAATTGGGAGAAATTATTGTGGTTTTCTTTGAGGTTTCATATGTAACCATATTATGCAATTAGAGAGAAGGTCCATCTCTGTTACCAAATTATAAAGTTTGATAAATTTCAATTCGATATACCTTGTTGTGTCATTTTTTTCTCTAATCCTGTTCAGTTCTTCTCATTTCCATTTGCTCACATTGCTCAATTCTGTCCACCACTAGTTTGTTGCATTTTAGTTAAGCGTCTCTTCTCCAGCTTCCAAAGAGAACTTCATCTCCATCACAGTTTTTTCTTTCCACTTCTTTCCTTAGTTCCACCAGCTCACTTTTCTTCTCCCAATGTTCTTTGCCTAATATATCCTAAACACTGACATTTCTGCTTTCAGCAGGTCTTTGTTTTTAAAAGGTGATTGTTTCATCACTTTTTTGGGTTAATTATTAATCATTTAATGGTTGTTAGTTTTAATGGTTTTAATCTACTCTGTGGAAACTCTTTTAAGAGAATGCTGACACTTATCTTTTTCTTACTTTTGACACCTTTACAAACTTTTTAGTTTCTACTTTGTCATATTTTATTTTATAATTTTTTAATTTCTTTTTTGTTTTTAAACTTCACTATATAGTATAGGTTTGCCTTGATTAATTGTGTGTTGGAATCATTTTCTTAATTATTTTATGTTTGAAGGAGGTGTGTTTTCTTCCCAGCTTAACTATGTCAGGCGTGGAGGAGTTTGGTCCCTATTCTGGGACAGCAGCGATTTTCCTTGATTTCAAGAGAAGTCCTTAGTGACAGGGTTTTATCTGTGAAATGTTTACCTTTCTTCTCCCACCCAACAGAGATCAGCAGCTGCAGTATTGCTCCAAATTCATATTTTATCGTCCCTACTCCTGCTTACCTGCAAACAGTCTGCTGTAAACCTGGCTTGTTTGTGTAGTCCACCTTCCTGACTTTCCCCAGTGGGGAAATGAAATAAAAATGAAAGACGGAAGCTTCTCCTTTTAAGCCTATTTTTTACCACAGTGGGATTGCTGAGTTTGCTCAACCTCCCTACTTCGGGCGCCTGCTTTAACATACGGCATGTGGCACCTGCTTCGGAAAACTGAGCTCCGCAGCCACCAGTGTCGAAACATCTTCCCACGTGTCCATGGGATACTTCCTGCCCTTCTTAATATACAGAAATCAACTAATTTATAGCAAGTATTGAATTTCTGTTCTTACGCTTTCGGCTTGGGGACTAGTTCTGAGAAGAGAGGGCAAAAATACACTGTTCTGTCATCTTTGTGCCAGAAATCCATGATAACTATCACACCTTAAGAATAATGTTTGGCACTGAAGAGTTTTACTGGGCAAAGACCCTGGGGCCAGGGAGATTTGATACTCTATCTTGAGTATCTGATGAAGAAATTAACATCAAAACTCTCTATGCTGGGATTCAGGTATGTGATAACGGGAAGCATGGCTGTATGCTGGTTTTCCTAAGGAGACCAGTCAGTGTCCACACGAGCCAAACAAAATCTTCTCAGTTGGGATTTTGGTGTTCCAGGTTGGGAGGAGCTGCCCATCAGCTCTGCGTGATCAATCCTACAGAAAATTACTAACTTACGCCGAACTTTGTGTATTAGTTTCCTGAGGCTGCTGTAACAAATCATCACAAACTTGGTGGTTTACAACAACAGACGTTTACTGTCTCACAGTTCTGGAGGCCAGAAGTCTGAAATCAGCATCACTGGACCAGAATCGGGATGTTGGCAGGGCTCTGCTCCCCACAGCCTCTAGAGGAGAACCTATTCTATACTTCCTCCCGTTTCTGGTGGCTGCCAGCACTTCTTGGTTGTGGCTGCATCACTCCACTCTCTGTTTCCATCTTCACAGCGTCTTCTCTTCTGTGTGTCTAGTCTTCCTCTGCCTCTCTCTTATAAGGACACTTGTGATTGCATTTAGGGTCCACACAGTTAAGCCAAGGTGATCTCCCACTTTCGAGATCCTTAACTTCACTGCAGCTGCAAAGACTCTTCTCTCCAATAAGGTAACATTTACAGGTTCCAAGAATGAGGACCCGATATCCTTGGGGGCCATTTTCAGCCAACCACACTATGAAAAACCCATTTACAAAACCGCAGCAGTTGACACATCAACCAAATCATTCCACACACTCTTCAGACTGGCACTCATCTGTCTATATCTATAAATGGATCCCACAAAGATTTTCAACTAAAAGCACTACTGGTTTTAATAGAGATGTTACGGGAGCTAAAATGGAAAAAGAAACTTTAGAAACAACAAAAAATCTTTCTCCTGTGACCTTTATCCATTAAGATGTAGCTCTTATCGGAGCTGGTCTATAGGACAGTAGAAACAAACACCAATGAGCTGATCCATTAAGAAGCATATGTGTGGGATACTTGTTGAGAACCATTTAGAGTCAATGCCCCAAGTCTAGGAGACAAACCGCTATAACCAGCAGGAGCGAGTAGGCAGTTAAAGGATTATTACTTACAATAAGACACTTCCCTCCATCTTCTAAATGTTATCAAAGTTGAAATTAAGAACAGCAGAAAGTATAGAAAAAAATGCAGCTGGTCCAATGACTCAAATGAATGAGACTTGAAAATATTCTATATTGAAAATTATCATCAAATCCAAAAAATTACCTCATTGAACATGAGCAAAATGTAACTGAAAGGATCCCTTCCTCCTCCAAGGAGCCAAGCAGGAGCATAGAGCGAGGGAAGGAGGGCTGGAAAGAGAGGTCATGGACATGAATTCCCATTCACTAAATGGGTGTGTGACTTCATGTCTTTGAGAAGTCCTTTCCTTATGTAATGTGGCATGGATTTGGGGGAGATAGAGCTACGATGAGGCACTTGAAAATACAATCTCTTGCAACCCTTAAAGCTGTAATAGTGATGGTGCTCTTATATTATGTCTTCAATGTTGCTTGCTGAAGAATGTGAACATTTGGGTTTCAGAAGGTCAATAAGAACAGAATACTGCAATTGGGATAACTCGAGAGAGGACAATTGGATTAATTACAGCTTTTATTTCTGCAGTTGGTTAAAGTCTGGTGCTAATTGAGGTCAACGATGTGGGTTCAATTCCTCTAAGGGCCAGATGGCTTTGCTTAGTTTTGGGGCAAGAGGCTGCTACACAGGGCTCCCACTAGCCACCTCACTAATGTGTATCATTGGTCCCAGAAGAGAAGAAAATAAAATCAGAGTCCACGCCATATGTGAACAAACAGGTCAACATCATTATAGAGTTCAGCATTTACAGAATCTCAGGGTTGAATGGAATTGTGTGACCTTCACAAAGTAGAAATGAGTATCACTATTATTATGATATTTAAAAACATAGTACGTTCCATTGTTAACCCTTGGGTTTCCTTTCTCTGAATGGGAAATTTCTTAGGTTGGGATGACACATCAACTAGGAATTGATGAGAAAAACAGAATCGCTGGGACTGATCTGAAGTAGGCAGTTGATTCTAAGAGTTTGCCCTGATGCAGCTGAGGGAGCTGGTTAAAGAGTCCATGTGAGGCAGTATTTCTACATTTGCAGCTGGGCCTGAAGTTAGCAGCGCTGACAGCTGGGAAGGAGAGATAATGCAAAGTGGGGAGAGCGGGATGAACAGGACCTACTCACAAGGCAAGCTGCATCCTCTGAGGACAAAGTGGAACCTGCATCGGCCTCTCACCACCTCCGGGTCACTGATGCAAGTGAACTTCTGCAGAAGGAGCTGATGTCCTTCTCCACAGAGCTGCACAGAAACCTGGCCAGGATTCGGAACAACTGAAGGAGGAGGTCTGGCAGGTGCTAGAGAAGCTGGGGGCTCAGCCACCATCACAAACCAACAAGGTGAGCCAGCAGATCAGCAGCCACATACATGGACCGCACCCTGCACCTGGCGCCCCGCACCAACCTTGAGAGTGTAAAGAAGTAGTTGTTTCTCCAAGCCTGCCTTCTTCTAAATCTTGTGCAAAGTGTCACTTGAGACAAACAGTCTCTTGCTTCAAAAAGAATAATTTTGTTATTTTCTCCCAAGTATCTGGATGTTGAATCTGGGGCAGATGGGTAACTGGTGTCTTCCTTTGATTAGTATAAAACAGAGATCAGCAGACTGTAGACTGTGGGGTCAATATGGACCACTGCTTATTTTTGTAAAAGATATTTTCTTGGAATACAGCCACTTCCACGTATTATGTATTGCTGATAGCGCCTCCCACTACAATGGCAGAGTTGAGTACTTACAACAGAGACGATGCAGCCTGCAAAGCCTAAAATATTTACTATCCCTTTGTTTACAGCCAGAGTTTGCTGCCCCCTGGTATAAAGCTACCTTAGGCTGTCCTCTTGACTGATACAGTTCGAGACCATCTTCAGACAGCTCCCAACACCCCAATCTGGTGGTCAAAGATGGGCAACAAAACAACACTCCTTTACTCCAAATATTTCCCACATCAAACTGATCGTTTTGCCGCAATTCTGAAAATCCCATGTGGAGATTAAGGAAAGCCTCCAGAAAGCATGTAATAGAAGTGCCAATATACCACCAGGGTTTACACATTCACATTAAAAGAAATTAATGTGATTCCATTAAGCCAATTCATTAAGTTCACTTAGTGAACACAGGCTTGGAGAAACAATGCAGAAGAGGAAGTTGGTGTTGGATGTTCAGGACGTGAACCAGTCAGTTCAAATCTTATCAGTTCAGTCTGTGTTGGACACAATTCCCTGGGCCCTTAAAAAAAGATCAATGGCTGCCTGAGCCTGGTGGCCAACTTATGAGAGAAGTGGATAGGAATACAATCTCAACTTCCCCATGTCATCATTTTGCTAAGGACCAACCTTGTTAAGAAGACAGATTGCTTTCTCTCCCAGGGCATGCCAGCTACAACAATCAGTCCCAGAAGACTCAGAATTTTAACAGAACACTTCCAGCTTAAATCAGAGCAGTTAAGTCAGGATGTCTGCACCCAGTTGATAGCTGTATGCCCGTGTATTTGACAGGTGACTCTTGACTCCATCAAGTTTGTGTTGTAATTGAGGCTCCAACTCTCCGGGGGATCTGGCTAGTTCAGCCAGGAAGTCAACGGCCACTCATTTTTTGCTTTTCTAATAAATCTCTGCCACCAGCATCGTCCTGGCTTTCTTCTTTTTTATCTTTTATTACGGATGCAGTGTGGTTCCTTATTTAGATGCTTGATTTTATTTCTGTAAATGGAAAACGTTATTAATAAGACACAGGTGAAATCTCGGGAGTGTTTCCTCTCGGGAGGTGACTTTCAACTCAGTATGAAGCTAAAAACATGGTAAATAAAGGTTATTTCCCAAGGTCTCCAGGGCTGGAAAGTGGGCAAAAATGAGAGCTAAGGAAAACGTCTTGAGTTAACTATTGCAGAGGCTGTTTAGTGTGGTTGTACAGCTTATTAAGTACTCAAAGTCACTTTACAAGCAAGAATGAGTGTTCACGCAAGAGGGAGGAGATATGGGGATATATGTATATGTGTAGCTGATTCACTTTGTTATACAGCAGAAACTAACACACCATTGTATACTCCAATAAAGACATTAAAAAAAAAAAGAATGAGTGTTCATGCTCTTTGCTCTGTGAGGCTCTCTGTATTTTGAGGTTGCAATAATGATGCTACTTGCCCAAGTTTTCCCAATCAGCCAGAACTCTCTGACTTTAATCCTTGCTCTTCATTCTTGTCGATGTCCTTTTTCAAGTGCTGTGATTCTGTCTTAGAAACACAGTCGAAAAATGTGCAAAGCATATGAGAGGATCTGCATAGCTTGTAACAGTGGAAGCTCACGGTTTCCAAGGGAATGAAATGCCAGAAAGTCACTCAGCTTTCGAGAATGCAACACTTAATCCAAGTAATCCAAAAGCAGTCTACCTGGCCGTCTAGTTATATTTCCTTAGGAGAAAACTGCAATAGCGTTTGTTTGCATTTAATTGCCTGCCCTTAATATGTTTGTGTTGTACTCATTTCTGACTCTGTTTGCAGTCTAAAGGTCCCTTGTAATATCTGACTTAGCTTTCCAGACGAAACCAGAGGATTACAGTTGGATTCACACGTAACAGGACAAGCAAGCTCTTATTCTGTGTATGTCAGAGCTGATGTCAGTTTCTAGAAACAATCACTTTTCTTAGACAGGTAGAGAGGAAAACTACATATTTAAATTGACTCTGTTTTGTTCTACTTATGTATTGAAGCATGGATAACACAGAGAAAATTCTATGCCCCGCTCTCTCTCTCTCATTATGTGCATTTTAATGGTGAGGATGGAGAATCCCAAGAAAATGACTCATCTTTAGCCATATGCAACAGAGCAATACCTGTTCAATGGTTACATTCTGATGGGAGTCCCATTCCTTGAGAACCATGACAGTTCTCTTTATACTTAATTGGAAATGCCACATTTGCATATTGTTCCTGAGTGTTTTCAGAGATCTCAGAGGAGCTGGGTGAAGGTTGAGGCCAAGAGTTACTTCTGACTCTCAGGAAAATCATGCCACACTCTTGAATTCAAATCATCTTGCTGGTTTGTAGAAATATAGACACTGCTCTCAATCCCAGCAAGTGTTTCTCTTCTGTCTTGTGCTCTAGCATCGCAATGGCATTTCAGTCCTCACTGCAGCTATTTCATCTTTTCACCTGCTCTTCTTTGGCTTGGAATGTCCCCCAGGACTGCCCTCTTTCTCTCCTCTCCTCCAGCACAGAGATGCTGCTACCCCCAGAAAGACAGCAGCAAACCTCCCTCATTGATAAAATCCTACTTGATAAAATCTTGCTCAAATATCGCCCCCCCTGGGAATTTGATCCCAATATCACTCCTGACCCTGGAACCATGACATTTTTGACATCAAGTCGTTTTGAGATGTATGAATGCTGCAGTCCGGTAGCCCTCGTTACATTATGAGACCTTCCTGAGCAGGATCATATTCCTCCTTGTATCTCCAGCTTCTAAGCACAAAGCAGAGCATATTGCAAACGCTCCGTAATATTTGTTGAATGAATGAACGGCTGTCAATATTCTGCTGTGCAGTGAAGAACTGGATTCTGCCACATTCAGAAAGGAGAACATTGCTCAAAGTTGGTTCATCTCCTTTTTAGATTCCACGGCTCTGGAAAGTAAAAAAGATACATAGCACAAGAGTTTTCTTAGGATTGCTGCCTCTCTGCTTGCATTGCTCATCTGTTCTTCTATGCTGGCTACTTTGTCCATTAGAGCCCTCAGCATAGTAATCATAGTTGTTTTAAATTCCTGGCCTGATGATTCCAGCGTCTCTTCCGTGTCTGGCTCTAACGTTTGTTCTGTCTCTTCAAGTTGTGGTTTTTGCCTTTTGGGATGCCTTGTAATTTTCTTTTTGAGTGCTGGATATGATGTGCCAGGTAAATGAACTGCTGTAAATAGTGTGGTAGTGAGGTGCGGCGAGAGGGAGCATTCTGTAATCCTGTGATTAGGTCTCAGTCTTTAAGTGACTGTGAACTTCACAAGTGTTGCTCAGGTTTTTGTTCTCCCCCCTTGTGTGGGACAGGTTGCTTAGAGTGAGCTGGAGTTGGGTATTTCCTTTCTCCCGTGTGGGAGGCTAGAACAGGGTGGCATTGGTGGAACGTGCAACCACTCAGCAGGGGGGTCGTAGGTATCTGAAGCCTAGAACAAGTAGGTCGATGCTACGGGTCACTTGCTCCCATGACTGAGATTCTGTGCTGCTGGGACCCCTGGAAGGCTGGCAGCCTTCACTCCTATGGTGCTGCTCAGAGGTTCAACAGGAATTCGTAAGAAAGGCGTTGGGAACACAGAGGGGCTTCTGATTTTTCCACCCTGACTGCTGGATTTGCCAACTTAGAGCCTTCTCTTTGAAGGTTGCACAATAAATTCCAGATGACTGTTTTCTGTGTTAAAGATCAGTCTGTTTGTGATGGAAATCTACCTCATTCGCGGGGGTCTCTTTTGTCTATTATAGTCTTAGGAAATCTTGAACACAAGCTGTCAGGGTCCTGGGAAGCTCTAGAGAGCTTGTCTGGAGTTGCTGGATAGAGGTAGTGTTAAGAGAAGTACACGAAGCCAGTAGGACTGGGAAAATGTTCAACCCTCTGGCATTATCTTCATGCCTTTTCAAAGAGCTGGTGAACTCTCCTAGCATTTGTTCAGTCAATCTGTGTTGTCCAAAAATCACCATCTTCTCCACTTAGAGACAAAAGGCGTCTCCCTTTATAGCTTCCTCTGACAATTTTCTGTCAGACATTTGCAAAGCTAGTCAGACACGCAGACAGGAGCCTTTGATAGAACAAGGGTGACATTTCAAAGAAAGAAGGATGATAGGATGCCTAACAGCACACTCCAGAAATAAGCACCTTTGAAAAGGTGTGGTGGAAATTTCTGAGCACCAGCCTGGTACTTTACCATGTAGTGCTATCTGCTGAGCCCTTTCATGGAGCTCAGCATGAGTTAAATTATGTAGAAGTTGCAAATGCCAAGTCGCAGAAAGGGGAATTTCAAATTCTTATTTTACAGCTCCAAATTAGTGTGGACACTTCCCATCAAGGAGGACATTTGTTTCACTTGAGTTCTTGGCACAAATATTGCTCTTCTATGAACAAACTGCAGTTGGAAAAATGATGCTTCCCACAGGCAGAAGGAAGGGATTGCTTTTACGTTCTCAATAACTAAATAAATATGTATTTTTGATGGCCGCTTTAGAAATGTCTTGCTTACAGGGTGTTAGGAACTATAGTTACCACTATTTGAAACTAGGCTTTAAGTACCCAGAAAGAGCTGGCCGTTTCCCTAATACAGAATTGCGTAGGAGAGTAAGATGCTGTTAGTGGCTAGATTGCCAGTTTGAGAGGTACGCAGTGGTGTGATTGAACTAGATGAGGGCAGAGCCAACCCTTTGGCTGTTTTCTTCTCACTGGAGTGTCATTCTCATAGATGGGCTCCCACATGGCGTCGGCATATGCGTTCTGAAGGGTCTTGGTTGCCAAAGCAGTGTTATACCTACTTCCTGCCTGACTTGAATTCACACACACAGTGAGCAGATCTTACCTTGTTCATCTCTTCTCAATGAGAGGCTGGAAGTTTTTTGATTTCCGTCCTGGGTTGAATCAAACACATAATCTTTGGAAATTTCTCAACTTCCCCAAGATTCAGTTCTTTGACCAGCAAAATGGGGGAAAGTGAATTAATCCACATGTCCCACCACGTAACTCCTCTGCTCCCATATCTGCCCCTTTCAGAGTTAAAGCTGTAGGTCTGATAACTGTCCAAAAGGCCTTGCAGGCTTAAATTGCCCAATTTAAAACTGTGATGAATTGGGAGATTGGGATTGACATATATACGTTAATATGTATAAAATGGTTAACTAATAAGAACCAGCTGTATAAAAAAAATAAATAAAATAAAATTCAAAAACAAAAATACTGCAGCTCCTCTTCCTTCCATGCTCTTTCCCTCCACCTTCCTTGAATTATTTTTCTCCATACTTACACATCTGACATACTATGTACTGTACATTTTGCTTATTTACCTACAGACACACCTACATACAGATATGAAACAAAAACAAGAGCACAAGGATTCTGACTTTATCGTTAACTGTTGTATCTCTGGGCTGGGAATAGTGCTTGGCACACAGTAGATGCTCATAAATATTTCTGAATGAACATACAGTCAACATTTTTATGGGGTTTAGAGGTTTCTTATTTAATTCTTACTCTACAAGGGAAAGATCCTTTTAATCCCTATTTTACAGATGATAAAAAATTGAATCCCTGTTTCATAGATGAAGAAAATGAGATGTCAAAGCATTTATACGTGTAGGGCTTAAGGCCCCACACCTGATATGCAGTCAGCTAGGATATACCCTTGATCTCTTTTGAATCCGGTTCCATTTTCTTTTTGTTACACTATTCTGCATCTTTCTACCTCAAAAGACTGCTGTGAGAATTTAATTTAAAATTATCTGAAGTCTTTAAAAACTGCAATGTCCCATTTTAGTGAAAGGCGTACTAAGCATGATTTTTGTATCTTTGTTCTTTGATGAGAACACAAGCCAGGGCTGCTCATTAGAACCCATTTATTTTTCCTCCACACAGATTTTTGACAAGCATTGGCTCAAATATACCCTACATGTCCACTGACTCATTGGGAGGAGCAAACCCAAGATGCTATGGAATGAGAGAACGGAGAAGATTCTGGTGGATGGGAAGAGAAGATGAGGAGCCATATGACAATAAAGGTGGTATCTTCCTTTTTTTGTTTCTTCAAGCAGTACCAATTGTTATCTTCAATGGCTTCCATCATCTTAGTTGCATCAGCCCCTGGGTTCATTATGTATCACTCCCCGAGTATCAGTGAGAGCAAGGATGCACCATGGTACCCAAAAATGCCTATGGAGGGAACCAGAGCTACCTAGTGACCGCCTAGCAACCACCATTCTACTTCCTTTCTTTCTTTTAAAATATCCCCTTCTCTTTTATACCCTAGCCACTGATAACCACTATTCTACTCTCGATTACTATGAATTTGGCTTTTAAAAATTTGACATATAAGTGAAACCATACAATATTTGTGTTTCTGTGTCTGGCTTATTTCACTCAGCATAATGTCCTCCAGGTTCATCCATGTTGTCACAAATGGAAGGATTTTCTTCGTTTTTTGAAAGCGGAATAATATCCCATTGCATATATATATATACATATACATGCATATATATATACATATATATGCATATATATATGTATGTGTATATATATATATGTATGGAGTTGGACAAAAAGTTCGTTTGTGTTTTTCCGTAAATATATATATATATATATATATATATATACACACACACACATATACACACACACACACTCACTAATCTACCAATGGATACTTAGATTGTCTCCATATATTGGCTACTGTGAATAATGTTGAAGAGAACATGGGGGTGCAAATATCTCTTCAAGATAGTGATTTTATTTTCTTTGGATACATACCTAGAAGCAGGATTGCCAAATCATAGGGTAGTTCTATATTTAATTTTTTGAGGAAACTACATACTGTTTTCCACAGTGGTTGCACCAATTTACAGATAAATGATTGAATGAGTAAATAAATGAATGAATAAGTGATTAAAATATGAAAGTCATGTTTTAAGCAAATACAGTTTTCTAAATTCCTTAAACTTTATGACTCATTGGAAAGACTTCTCTATGTAAAATCTGAGTCCCTGCAAACCTGTAAGTAAAGCATTTTCAAATGACTGAAGGGATTCTATATTCAATTATTGAAAATTGGAAAACTAAAAATCCTTTTTAAAAAATAAATCAATAAATAATTAACAGAGTTGGGGCACCTTAATCAGCTTTTATATATTTGGATTTTCATGTTTACTCAAAGTTAAATTAATACGCATGTGATTCAAGATCCCATATCTTTTTTTTGTTAGTTTGGAAGTTCAGGTTTACAAAGAAGGACCATATTTCTCTGTAAACATCCAGGAAGTGAAAGCTGCCAATGTAACTAAAATATTCAGGGAGGAAAACAGCCAAAATGTCACATGGGTGAGGAATAACTTTCAATGTCCTGTCAAAGGACGTCTTCAAGTTATGTATTGATCCCAACACAAGGAAAATATGCCTAGAAACTTAATTTGACATTTACAATCAATAGCACTCAGATGTCACCCGAGCAGAGGGTGGGAAAGAAGATGACTTTAAAATTGCAGTCATGAATTTACAATTACAATAATGAATAGAAGTAATTTATTGAATTAATGTTTCCAGAGCCTAAAGAAAAACAGCCTACTGTGGCACATTGCTGAAGGAACGGGGAGACGGGGTCTTGGTTTTTCTAGACTAGTCTTCATTAACTCATCTATGCCTTCCCCCTTATCCCATTATTTGAGCTTTGTGCTTCACTTTCTGAAGTGTGGTCATTTTTTCCCCCAACAAATTAACTACTGCACACTAAGCTAGTACGAAGATTGAGCCATTACAAGACTCATGATAAGAGTGAACCTTTGCCTATGCTCATTAGCCCATCTTCGTCCAACAGTCTGAAAGGATATGCACATTCTGTGTTGGTGGAGGAACGCTTTGGTGGAGGAATAAAAAGCATTGTACACAGTAGGTGCGTAAGAATCTGTACTGAGTGAATGAATCATCCAGGAGTAACTGGCATCAGAAGCGTCTACGGGGAATGACAAATATATGCTAAAAACAGAAGGACTCTGCACAGGTTCTACTGTGATCATAAGTACTCTGGGGGTTTCTTTCTCAACTTGATGAGTTCTTCCTTTTCTCCTGGACACACTTCCCTTTTTTTTCCTACACCATTCCTTTGACGACTTATCTGGTCTCAGAGCTTTAAATGCCATCCTCTTGCTGATGTGCAAAGTTACATCTCTGACCATGAACTCTACTTCCAATTTTTTTTTTTTTTTTTTTTTTTTGCGGTACGTGGGCCTCTCGCTGCCGCGGCCTCTCCCGTTGCGGAGCACAGGCTCCGGACGCGCAGGCTCAGCGGCCATGGCTCACGGGCCCAGCCGCTCCGCGGCATGTGGGATCTTCCCAGACCGGGGCACGAACACGTGTCCCCTGCATTGGCAGGCGGACTCTCAACCACTGAGCCACAGGGAAGCCCTCTACTTCCAATTTTTAATGCTTCTTTCCTCTTGGCTACCTGTAACACATATAGTTTGATGCTGCGTAAGCACTTCACACTTGACATGCCTCCAATCAAAGTCTGTGATTTCCCTTTCTCCAAAGATGCTCCTCTCCCAGTCTTCTTTATCTCAGCTGGTGGCAACTTCATCCTTAAGGCAGAATCTTCCTTGACTCCTCTTTTATCATAACTTACATGCAATACAGAGCAAATCCTTGCCATCAAATATCTACAGAATCTGGCTAACGCTCACCATTTCCTCTTTGTTCTCTACCTGAAACCATCATCTTCCACTGCGTTACTGCAATGGCTTCCTTATGAGTCCCCCTGCTTCTGCCCCTCCCAATACCCAACTCTCACCCGCACTCTATTCTCAATGCAACAGGCACAGTTGTCTTTTCAGAACCCAGGCGGGACCATGTCCTTTCCTCACTCTAAACTCTGTGATGTACCCCCATCTCACTCAGCATAAAAGCCAAACTTGACAATGGCTGTAGGGGCCCAGGTGAGCTGGCTCGCCTGCAACCTTACTCATCTCACCACCTTCACCTGTCCTCCCTGGTCATTCTGTTCTGGCCACACTAGTCTCCCTGATGCTTCTTGAACACACCAAACACATTCTCCCCTTGAGATGTTTGACGGTGCTGTGTCCTCCGCCAGGCATTCTCTCCTTACAGATAACAGGACTGGCCTTTGAACAACATGGGTTTGAATTGCACAGGTGCACTTATGCGGAACCGTGGATATGGAGGGCCAAATGCAACATTATATGAGGATTTTTGACTGCACGGGCATTGGCACCCCTGTGTTGCTCAAGGATCAACTGTAATTTGGCTTCATTGCTTGGCTTTCAGCTCATGTGCCATTAAATCAGTGATGCCTGGACTGACAACCTGACATGAAATGACAGTTCCCACTCCCCCTGCCGCCTCGGTATGCTTATCCTTACTCTTGGCTTTCTGTTTCTCCACAGCTTTGATCACCATCTGACTTATTCTTTTTTTTGGCCCCGCCTCGCGGTGTGAGGGATTTTTGTTCCTAACCAAGGATTGAACCCACAACTTCGGCAGTGCAAGTGTGGAGTCCTAACCACTGGACTGCCAGGGAATTCCCCTGAACTACTCTTTATTGGCCTGTTTTATTTACTGCCAACATCTTCGCATTGGAATGTAAGTCGCATGCGGGCAGAGACATTTCTGTGGTGCTTTTTGGTTTTGTTTTTGTTTTGCAGCCATATTCTCAGTGTGTAAGACAATGCTTCAATAAATATTGGGTGCAAGCTGAATGAATTACATTTATCATCCATTCCAAAGCATTAAAAAGCAAGACTGCATCTTTCCTTTGGAGAAGTCCAAATCTCCGGATTACTCAGCACTCTCTGCTCATCATTTCAGTACCGCAGGGCAGTTATGCTGAGTTCCACCTTTGGGTTTTCATCAACTAATATATTATCAGCGAATTCAACTTATTTTTGTAGCTGTTTTAAGACATGCTATTGAAAGATTATTGTATGAGATACCATGTGTTTGTACATGGATAATTTTACTCTTTAAATTCTCAGAGGTCTCTTTTAGCCATATTGGCTTCAGTTTGGTAAAACAACACTGCAGATCTTAGATATTCTAGAAAATATATCCCCATTTAAAAAAATGTTTGTCAGGCAGGGCTTCTGACATTGCTGGTGAAGTACAAGTAATAACTGGTAGCTGTAGTTGGTATCTGCTTCCAGGAAAGCAATTAGAGTAGAAATCTGTGATGTCCTCTTAAGCTGAGCTGTATCCAGAATCACGCCAACAATTTTACTGACAGGTAGGTTCAGATGAGAGGATATCTGTCCCTTCTGGTCAAAAGCCACTTTGATTCTGCTCCATCCAGGATGCTAAAGGGACTGTGGACAGTATTGTACATCAGGTCTTCTCTAATGATGAATGAAAACACATGAAGACATATATATGAGGGAGACACCTACTCACGTGTTTGAAATTGATTTCAGGGAAGATTTCAAGTCCTCAATCCCACTAAGAAGTCATTTCAATGTAGAAATAGTTTCAGTTCCAAAATAAGTATTTGTTAGTTCCAGACCAAAGAAATATCCTCTGGGAAGAATGCGGATAGAATGTGAGTCAGATTCTCTTGAAGGAACAAGTCACAATCTGAGAGTCTTGCCCCTTACTTGGGTGCCTTTACAATTGGATTTTTCTTTCTATGCGTATCTCAGTCAAAAACCCCGCAATAGTCTCTGCTCGAGCTAGAATGGCTCAGGAAGATCTAAACATGTTCTGTATCTTCCTTTCTGACATCACTGAAATTTTTTCATAACTTTTCATACAGGTCAAATACTGCCTTGTCCATAAAGCTTTCTCTATTACCTTTAAATGAAAATCTTTTGTTCCTTTGGATTCCCATAACACACATTATATAAATGCATATATATATATATAATATTTAATGTGTTAAATATTTAATATATATAAATTTATATCCGAATTTGCAAGACTGTGGTCATTAGGGACTGATCATCCTTTCAACTTCCGGCTCTGTGGATAAGTCCATTCCCTCGCGTCCCTGAACAATGACTATCGGTTTCTGCTTTAATTGCGTCTATTACAGTGGTGTTGCTACCTCCCAAGACAGGCTGCTTTTTTAGTGTGGATTTTGCTCTCTGCTGACAACACCTTGGACCAGGCAGAATGTACCTTCTCCAGTACCTAAGCTGCAGCAGGCCTTTTGTTTAGGCTGATTTGTTTAAAAAAAAAGTCCTGGTCTAACAATAGGGCAGTGATGACCTACAACAGGATTTTTTTCACTGACAACTGAGGGAGAAAATGTGCTATAATTACCAGGAGCTCCAGGGAGAATTAGATGGTTGAGATGATGTTTTAAGTGACTAAGGGATTCTTTAAAAATCATCTTTCCTTTTTCAGGATTTGGAACTGCTAAACTGCAATAAACAGGTTTTCTGGAAGAGTTTCTTGGGAAATAGCTACTGGGGCTTGAATCCCAAATGCTGTTTTCAGGTGGATGCCTCTGCTCTCTGTTCCCACTGACCTGGGACACACTTTCTCCCAACATTTACCATACTTTGTTGTAATTAGTTGTTCAACGTGTACCTTCAATGCCAGACTGTGAACCAAAAGAGGTCTAATAACCAAGATTTTCTTGTCAATCAATCATTCCCAGGGCCAGCAATTACTTGCAGAATGGATAGATGGCTGTATGTGGTAACAGTATGAAGTGGGTTAGCTAATCAACAAGACGCACAGTCCCAGAGTAAAATTTTATCAAAATTTGTTTCCCTTCTTCTCTACAAGATGAACATTTAAAATGGTACAATTTAAAACCTTGTTTTATGACTTCCATGGATGTATTTAGTGGACAAAATAGTTTATCTGAAATGATGTCCAGAACTAAAATCATAGAGAATGGAGGCTGGGAAATAGGATGCAGTGAGCAGTGCAGATATGGATAATTATAGAAACACTTAGATACTAATTACCTACATTTTATTAACACTTTCCTAAAAATTATGAAGGGATAAAATATATATATATATGTATATATATAATGCTGATGTAAGTCGTGTGCTTGGAAAGCTCAATAATGCAACATGATAATATAGTAAATTACTGATTGACAGATTGTATTGCTTGGAATAAGAGCGAACAGGTAGATGTTGATGAAGTAAATACCTGGAATTATTGCTTGCTATGGTGTGAATTGATTAAACAAATATTGATTGAGTACTTATTAGGGTAATCATAATAATAAATGATTTATGTCTATTAATTGATTTGATCTTCTCAGACATCCAATTAAGTATTTTATTTTCATTTTATAGATGAAATTAAAGGTCAATTACGCTGAGTAATTTGCGAGCAATTATATAACTTGTAATTGGCAGAGCTGGGATTTGAATTCTGTCATGATTTATCCAACATCTATGTATTTTTTTATTGTGTCACATGGGTAGGGAAGAGAGAAGAGCCAGAGCATGTATAAAGACCAAGAGGTAGGGCACATTTGAGGAACAGAAAGGTATTTGGTGCAGTGACGGGAGAGGGCAGTAATAGTTACTGAGGTAGGCATAAGTAGTTTGGGGCCATGTCTGAAAGTACCTATAGGAGATGCATTGGTTTATAAGTAAGGAGGGGATGTTCTTTGACTTGCTCTGTAGACAGGTGATTTTGCCTGCAGTGTGCATACCAGGAAACTGGTGAAGAAATAAGAGATACTGAAAGCTTGGGCAGGGCTGGATAAGCCCATTGAAATCACCTTATCCAGATGACAAGAGACAGGCTACAGTACTGACGTTAAGAGCTCCTCTGGGGAATTCCCTGGCAGTCCAGTGGTTAAGACTCTGAGCTTCCAATGCAGGGGGCACGGGTCAGGGGGCACAGGTTCTGTCCCTGGTTGGGGAACTAAGATCCTGCATGCCATGTAGCACGGCCAAAAATAAATAAAAAGTTTTAAAAAAAGAATTCCTCTGAAAGAATCATGGGTTTGGATAAACTATGAGCAATTTAATTTTCCTCAGTTTGAAGACTGTGACTTTGAGGAAGAGAGTAGAATAAGGGGAACTGAATAACTTTGGATATAAATCAGTTTGAAATGTAGATAATTGTTTTTCAAACCATAATCGGTATGTTAATGGTTATGTTCTTAGCAAGGAAAAGAATATTTTAAAAATCACCTAATTAATATAAGGACACAGTTTTTGTTGTACAAAGTACACAGGGCAAATGAAAAATCTCCATTCTAGGATCTCAGTGTGGCTGCAGTCTGCAGTCCTTCTTAACGGCCCCTCCTAATTATCTGCTGATCAAGATGGTTCCTGCTCAATTGTTCATCCCACTCCCCCATGCCTGGTTCTTTGTAGGCTTGTTTACTGTTCCCTATAAGAGAAAATTCCTTCCTGCCTAACCCTTAAGATGCTAGCAGACCTCATGATCTGAGAATTCTCTCTATTGCAATTGTCCTTCTCCCCTTATTGTAATAGTCTTTTCAAGTAAAGACTCTTCTGACTTTAGCCTGGATTCATTTTTTCACTTGACCCAGGAGAAAATAATGAAAAAAAAAGGAGTTAATGGAAAATAGGAAATTATATGATGGAACAAAATTCTAGTATAAAAATAATTAGAATAATTATAAATGGACTAGACATATCAATTAAAAAGCTAAGATTTAATTAAAAACAAAGCAAAAACAGTGCTAACAGGAGACATGCTTAACATAAGAGGAAAATGGTTAAAAAGAAAGGGATATAAAGTGATATCTCAAACAAAAATGAACCAAAGAAAATCGAGGGTTGTTTTCACAGGATCTGATTAAATAGTCTTTAAGACAAAAGTAATATAATGTTAAAAGAAGGACACTACATTCTTATACAAGGTATCATACAACAGCTATATATATAATATATACCCAACAATATAGCCTTCACATATATCAAGCATCAACTGGATGGAATGTTAAAAGAAAGAGATAAGTTACTAAGAATTTCTACACCTCATTTCGAAATTAGGAGATTAAACAGGAAGGAAAAGCAGAGATTTTGAAGACTAAAAGAATATTAATAAATGTAGTCCACACTCAATGAAGAGAGATAATATTTTTTAAGCACACACAAACATTGACCACCCCCCCAAAAAAAATGGTCCCATATTGACACAGAGGAAGTCTCAATAAATTTCAAAGAATGACTATAATACAAAAAGTATTATTTTTGCAAAATCCAATATGTTTGGAAACTAAATAATTACTGAGTTATCTCTCAGGTTATAAAAGGAAATATAGGAAGTATTCAGAATAAATGATAATTAATGGGTTAAAAGACAAATTTGTGCAACAGAGCTAAAGCAGTCCTTAATGGGAAATGTAGAGTTTTACACCCATTTATCAAGAAAGTAGAAAGGTGGAAGGTGGCAGTCAATTCAGGAAGTTAGGGAGAAAAAAATCAAACCCAAAGGGACAAGAAGTAAGAAGCAAGAAAATAATAAAAGTAAGAAAAGACTTGATGAAATTTAGACAATATATGAACACTAAAGAAGATTAACAAATGGAAAGCTGATTCTTCCAAAAGATTGTTAAAACAAACTTCTGCCAGGGCTAACCAAAACAAACAAATAAACAAACAAACAAAACCACAGAAAGAAAGAAAGAATATGCAAATAAACAAAATGGAGAATGAAAAGGTGGAAGCAGCTACAGAATAGAAATTTAAAAAGAGGACATAAGTATACAGATTTTTAAAATATATTATGAATATTCATAAGTAATGAATTTGAAATCCAGATGCAATTGATAGATTCTTTAAAAATTACATAAAATTAAAAAGAAAATTAGGAACAGAAAAATTAGGTGGGGTCCATCCCTAGGACAGTGTGAGAGAATGAATGAACCTTTGTATTTTCCTAGCATCTGGGTTTCAACAGATTCTAATTAGTTTGTTGAATAAGATAATAAATGAATGGGTGAATAAATGACACTCAGATGCCTCCCGTGATACTGAGGGAGAGCACAGTGGCCACTGAAGAGTTCTGTTTTGATGCTGAAAACGTGCAGGATGGGAGCTGAGATGGCTGAGTTTGGGACGGGCAAGAAAAAAGGATTGGGGCAGTTTACTCAGGAGGAGGAATGATGCAGGGAGCCAGGAAAACAAATAGCTCGAAAATTTCAGATCTTTTTAAAAAAAGACTTTGAGAACAGTAATTTGTTCACAGAAACCAAAAAATAAAAAAAATTCCTTTTTATGAACTGCTTTAATTTGGGGATAACCAAAGTAAGCTTTTCCTTTTTGCATTTTCATGCATTGCATCCTAAAGCCAATTTCCATGATATTTGAAGAACTGAATTACTAAGAGCAAGGCAGCTTCTTCTGGGTAACACTGAAAAGCCTGAGGGAACTCTAAATAAATAAGAAATGAGAGATAAGAAAGGCTATTTTTTCCCTCCCATTGCTGAATGACAATTGACTCTGTACGTGCAAGTGAAAAAGAAAGACACTGTTGTGGCAGTATATCTCAGGAAATTGTTTAATAGGTTTAATATAATAAATTTCATTTCAAATTAAGGGAAAACGGTTTAGTAGCATGGTCACGGTGTTAATAAGGACATTCTCAGCCGGTGCCATTTCAAGGCACTTAAGTTGAGAAACGTGGCACACCCATTAGGCACAAGTCCCTGCGCCTGTGCCAGTGCCCGGTGTGCACAGCTGGCTAAGGTCACTGAGAAGCTGCATAAGTGCGAAAAAGCATGATTTCATAAGAAAAATATAGATTCTTCTCATCCCAGGTATTTGGGTTTTGAAGACTTTCCTTTGGCTGTTAACATATTTATTCAACCCACCAGGGAAGGCGAGTTCTGCACGGGTCTGTGGTTGGGTCGGCTCCTTGTACCTGCTGTCTCATTGCTAATTTTGTCTCTCGAGCTGTCTCCCTTTTCTCTCCCACAACCAAAATGCTCTTTGGGCATATTTTCTTACTTCCCCAGCTTCAATTCTGGGGAATTAGAATTCAATTCTGTTCTCTTTAGCATCTGCCCTCCCCCCACCCCCCCCGACTGCTCTCTGGGTATTAGATAAAAAACTTTTTAAATTTCCTTAATATTATGGCCTCAGAGGAGAGATGTGTGAGGTCAAAGGCTATAGGTTGGAAAAGAAAGTGTCTAAGATATCAAAGATGCTCTAATCCTTATCTTAGAAAAGACAAATTACTACTGCTTTACTCTCTGTGCCTGGTCTCTCAGCCATGACAGACCTTGTTTTTGTAGGAAAATTAGTACTCAGTCTGGGAAGTTTGCTTTACTGAATGTTACTTCCTCTTGATCCTGTAAAATCCTAAATCCTTTATGTCCCACTTGAACTCTATTCAGGCAAATCCTTAGTTATCCTGCCTGGACCAATTTCTAGCACATTCTACCCTCCAGAGGAAGGCACTTTTCTACTGTACCTTAGATTTACCTTTGCCCTCAGAGCCTCTAATATTGCTGACATTAGGTCAAGCATTCTTCTAAAATATGTAGATATGATAAATATTTGAAGCAAATATAGTAGATAAATGATTATACACTTAATACAGAAAGACTTCACAAAAATTGAGACTATCATTCAGAAAAAGAAGAGAAAATATAACATACAAATGTACAAAATACAAGAGATAATGGAAATATCTGAAATATTTATGACTCTCTAGTAATCACAGAAATGCAAATAAAAATATTGAGATTAACCTTTTTTTGCCTGTAAGTGAGCAAACAGTAAAATAAATGTTATTAATGTCAGAGGGTGCTATGAAATGGTTACTTTTATAGACTATGTGAATATAAATTACCCAAATATCTTAGGAAGTTATTTAGTAATATGTCTTGGTAACGTTTAATATATTTATCTTTTTAAGTACTTTTTCCCCTTCTAGGAGTTCTTACTAAGGAAAGAATCAGAAATGTTGAAAAAGACTGATGCATAAGCATGTTTATTTATAAAAGAAAAAAATTAAAGTAAATGTCAATGAACAATAGAATAGTTAAATTAATTATGGTCCTTCTATAGAAAATTGAATATTATTCAACAGTTGAATATTATGTTTACAAAGAATTTTAATGATACTTATGACATTAAGTGAAAAAGCAGGATAGGATAGAATGATATATAGAATAAAATCTCAAATATACTGTTCTGTGTCTGTGTAGCTTCCATTTACCTCGTGTTTCCTCTGTGGAACTTGTTTATTCTATCTGCTTAAATACAGAGAGTTGATTTGTTCCTCTACCAAAGGAACACATTTAGTTTTATCCCTCTTCCTAATTTCTCAAGTATGGACACAATGTCTCAGTAGTATAGGTTTTTAATAGTAAGGCTTCAATATCAATCAGTCATCATTCAGTCAATCAACAAACATCTGTTGATCACAAGTGATAAGTGTCAAATATTCATTAGTTGCTAGCAATGCAGCAGGGAGGGAGATACAGGGACGGAGAGGGAGAGAGATCCTGCTTTAAGGAACTTAGGCAGGCATCTGCACTATGTCTGTGATGGGGGTGGAGGGAGATAATATAAATAAGAGAATGTTGAGAATCAAGAAGTTATATGCAGAAGACAGAATGCAGGAACAATAATGAGGTAGAGAATGGGAGTGGGTGAGTGGTTTTTAGCTAGGTTTGCTAGGAGAGGCCTCTTTGAGCAGGTGATATTAGATTTGAGACCGGAATAATGAGCAAAGGAAAGAACAAATGCAAAGTCCTTGGAATGCCATATGAGCGAAACAGAAAGAAGGTTAGTGCAGCTGATGAGTTAAAGGAGTAGTGGAGACAGACAGGACTGGAGAACTGAACAAGAATAAGTTCATGGACCATAATGCAAAGGTTTTTCTCTCATTGTTGTGTTTGTATAATTGGAAGCTATTCAAGGGTTAGTAGCACTGGAGAGATACGATCTGAGTTATTCTTAAGATGAACCTGAGGATGTCATAGCAAACAGACTGCAGGAGGCAGGGACAAAGGCAGGAGGACCTGAAAGGGGACTGTGGCAGTCGTTCATGCCAGAGATAACAGGCATGAATTAGGACCATGACATTGGAGGTGGGGAAATGAAGTCAGATTCAGAACGTATTTTGAAGTTCACCTTAGGGCACGCAGGACTCACTGATGAATTACATGTTGCAGATGATGAAAAGAAAGGAATCCAGACTTCTGGACTGAGCAACTAGGTTGCTAATGCACTGTGGAGAAATGCAGTCAGGGTAGGTTTGGGACTTTGTCAGAACCCAATAAAGGGGGAGAAATTGATGCAGAAGAGAAGAGGGTGATTTTAGGAATGAAGCCCTTGATAAGACATCCTGGGGTTAAAAACCAGAGCTTAGGTGAAATCAATTGTCTAAAATATTTGTAAGTGCACTCTTTTCATTGAAAGCACCTCCAGTGGAAATGGTGAAAAGGTGCGATAACTCTCATCTACTTTGATATAATTTCCCTATCAAGTCCATGGTGAGATTATCAGTTGAGAGTATGAGGTATGTGGAGAGGGAGAGGGAGACTTGGGGAGAAGAATGCACAAGATAATTATCTGAGAGTGTGGAGAATGAATTTAATCAGGAAAGTGAGGCAACGTTATTGATGGTGAGTCCCTGTTTCAGAACTGTGGTCAGAAATTTGAATTAAGTCCAGCCACCATGGTTCTGTCATTTTTCTTCCCCCTTCGGCAAAATTCAGTGGACCACGTGCAAGTATGGAATAGGCACGTGCCTGGATTTAAATGAGGATGGAGTTTTGCAGGGCAAGTATAATTGAGAGAAATATGCAGGGTGCAGGGGAGGATTAGAGAGTTAAGGTGTTTACTATAAATTCTAGACTGGGTATGGAAGGAAGGGAAGAAGATAAAGAGTGATGGAAAGTAAAAACATGATCCTCTCAGCGAGGATTAGAAGACCTCATTGAGAGCATAAAATCACTGGGTGGGAGGACCAGAGTGAATGTGCTGGGAGGATGGGACATGATTGACTTTTTTTTTTTTTTTTTTGCGGTATGTGGGCCTCTCATTGTTGTGGCCTCTCCTGTTGCGGAGCAACAAGCTCCGGACGCGCAGGCTCAGTGGCCATGGCTCACGGGCACAGCCGCTCCACGGCATGTGGGATCTTCCCGGACCGGGGCACGAACTCGTGTCCCCTGCATCGGCAGGCGGACTCTCAACCACTGCACCACCAGGGAAGCCCGACATGATTGACTTTTAAATCAAGATTTTAGTGGAATGTAGCCATTAACTATTGCTCAAGGAGTGGGTATCTCAGATGAGGGTCGGATAAAATTTAACACAGTACAGAGAAGAATGAGGATGCATCAATGTGGAATCTTAGGATGCGGTCTGGAATTCCGCCATTGCCTAAGGAATGGGAGGTTGATGTCATCGGTCCTAGATGCCAGAGTGTTCAGCCATTGGATCCGCCTGTTCCATCTGAGGACAAGTACCTTCGATACATACAACTTTAAATAGCTTTCATCAAGAGGTTGTTTTCCTTTAATACTATCCGCTCCTCCACTGTTATGTGTGAGAGAACGAATGGGGCCTGGCCAGGGCATCAGAAATGCCAAAGCGAGTCATGGAGGAAGAAGCAAGTGACAGTCAGAGCAGATTATTGCACTGGGAATGAAGCACCAGAACTGACAAGGTCGAAAAAGCAAACAAGAAGCGGGAATGGGAAAACCAGAGTGCGGTCCCTAATGATAATGAGAGTTGTATTTATTGAGAAGTTACTATGACAAGCATTTCACCTGTATTAATTCATTTACTCTTCATACAAGCTTCTAAGGTAGATACTTAACCACAGTTTACAGATATGAAAACAAGTACAGAATGGTGAAAATTGGTACAAGGCACCCAGCTAGGAAGTACCAAAGTCAGGAAGGAAGCACAGAGCCTGGATCCAGAGCCCAGTGCCTATACCACACCTCTGGTACGCCCAAGGATTTGCTGCCCAAGCCAGGACATGGGGAATCATCCCCAGTTTCAAGTTATTTCCTCATTGAATTGGTGCAATTAGTTCTGACCTCTAAATATCTCTCATTCTGTTCACTGTTTTCCATCCCACTGCTACTACTCTGCTACAAGCCCCCTTTCATCAGGATTAAAGCAATTACTTCCCAAAACATCTCCCTGTATCTTGCCTTGGCCTCTCCAAGCTAAGCTCCTTAGCGGAGCTGGAGAGATCTTTCAAAAGCACAACCTTACTATATCACTTTCCTACTGAAAACCTTACGATCGCTTTCTCTTGCCCTTGGGATAAAATCAACTGCATAAGGAAGTTTGAGAGGCTCTCCATGGTTTCACCCCTGCTTACTTCTAGAACTTTCTTTCTTCTCTATCCTGTACAATGTATACTTCACCTGTACTAGACTTGTTTCAGTTATTCAAAAGATACTTGTTCTCTGGCATCTGGGCTGTTTCATGAGACATTTCCTCTGCCTGTAACGCACAGCCCACCCTTCTCTCCCTCCCCTATCTGTTTTCAGTTTTCAGCAACTGAAAATCCAGCTAACAATGGTTACAACAATGAGACATGTATAATATCCTAGCAAGAGTTCCTAATCTAGATGTTTCCAGGGTTCAAAAAATCAGCCTCTTTCTAACTTTCCATTCTGCCATTTTGGAGTGTTGCCTGTTACCTTTAAGCTTATCATCTAAGGGTCCAAGATGGTGGTTGTAGACTGTGATAATTACTCTGAAAAACCACCCAAATCCCCTTCAATGAAAGCACCTGCTGACCCAGGTTTGAGAGCGCTGTTAGCAGACAGCCTTTAGCTGTCAGCTTCTTTAGGGATTGGCTCAGTGCAGAGAACCAAATTGCACAAGTTAAAGATCTTCTCTGGGTAGGTGTATTGTGTTTACTATATAAAGGCCAGGCCATCTTGTCCCAGTGGGGAATGATACTGAAGAGCTTTTTTCCCAGAGTTCTCGGTTGGCTCCAGGCATTATATTTCAACTTCTTACTCTATCCAATCTGGCTTCTGCTCCCTTTCTTTTACAGGTATGATCCCAAGCGCATTCCCAAACATCATGCATGCTAAACTCTATCTGAGAATATACTTCTTAATGGCAATAGTTGGTATCCTGGTGATCAGGAACAGCAACCAATAAGATGGCATTTTTGAGCTGGGTCACTTGTTGCCAGGGTAGCAAGGAAGATCCCGTTACCAATGGTCAGTGGATCCCTAATAGTCCCTACAAAAACTAGGGATGCAAATGCTTGACCTTTCACCAGTGGTGAATTGGGTTGATATATCAATGGAAAAGAAGGCACTAGCTGGTGTAATTTATCAGGGCTTTGAGAAATATGAAATAGTAACTATAAGAACAATAGAACTAGGTGGTTAAATTGAGCTCTGGAAAAAGGTAATAAAAATCTGAGGGCAATTAATAGCCAATTAAAAAACTAGGACTGAAAATCAGAGGGCCTTGTTGGAAACATACAAAGAGTATCTCCTCTCCTCCAAAGGCAGGACAGAGAAAGCTGTGACCAGCCCTAGACTTCATCTTCAGGGTAACAGGGCTCCAAAAAGCTTTAAACTTCCACCTAAAGCAGGTCTCTCTGAGCCTCCTCAGAGCGACAGGACGCAAACTCTAAACACTGTATCTCCTGCATTAGGGGCAGCTTAAATCTCTTACTTAGGTTTTGCAGCTGAAAATCTTTTGCTTTCTTCTGGACGTCTGTCATCTTCCCAGGACACGTGCAGCTCGGGGGCCCCCGAGTTTTTCAGGTAATATTACAAGCAGAATCAGAGCAGCCTCTCTGTAGCTCACAGGATTACATGAGGGACTTCCCCTCTCTGATTTCCAGCCACCTCTGAGACTGAGGGTTTCTGCTTGATTTCTAACTGCCCAGCACTATGTGCTCTCAGGGGACAATCTGAAAAATCATGGACCTTGCCCACTGAGATTTCCATCTTTGAAGAGTGAATCTTCTCAAGTTTCTTCCTACTTTTGGTTTCTCTTCAGTGACTTTACATAGCTGTTTTATATATATTTGTCCAGAGCTTGCAACTGCTTTCTGTGGGAGAGTTTGTTTCATACAAGCTACTTCCGAATTACTAAAATGAGAACTCTCAATATTAGTTTTCTTGAGTAAGGAAGAAGTAGAAGATGACTGCCACGCCATCCACCCACAATCAAATAATACAACGTCGCCTTGCTAACTCCTTCTAAATGTTTGGATTTTAGCTTAAACATCTCCAGATGATCTGTCTTCCTTAACCTGCTGGAGCGGAGTACCCCTACACATCTCTGATACATGTTTCTGCTGTGCCCTGTACTTTCAGCTATCCCAACACCCATCACAGTTTATGGAACTGACACGTTGAGTGTCTTTTTCTCTAAATAGGCTATACAATCTCTGAGGACGGCAAACATGTGTGTCATGTTAATTGCTGTATTCCAGGTTCTATCACGTGGTAGACAAATGAGAAAGATAAATGAATAAAGAGTGAATAAATTCAGATAGATAGGAAAAGTCGTATAGTTTAGGATTACAACATAGAACAGAAAAAGAGAAAAGGTTCTGAAAGTCTTGAACTCTGATTGACGTGGCCTCCACCAGCTGAATACAACTCAGTGGCCAATACTTGAATGTCTGTCTCATCTTCTTACCCATGAGTTCCTCACAGGATCCCATGACAAAGCCCATCTCAGTTGAGACCACGGTTAAGAGAGCACAGAGGCAGATGCCACTGAGAATGGTTCCTGTATTTTCTCTGAGCAATTTGGACCTTCTGTTTTGCAACGGAGAAGCCAGACATCACTTAAGAAGAGAGAGTACAAACGCCTTAAATGCCAGGTTGCATTATCTGATCAATTATCCTCCTGTCCTGGCTGACAAGTCAACCCAATCAGCCTGCCATAACCTAAAGATTCTAAACAGGTATTAGGCTTTTCATGCTTTGACTACTTCTGACACATGCATTTTGTGCCTCAGTTTTTGTTCATAGAGTTGGGGGTTGGTAAATATATATTTTTTGCATTACATGTTGAAACACTGAAAGATGAATATTGAGAAATAAAAAACACTTCAGTCAGCACCTATCACCTACTAAAGCAATTAATCAAACACATACTTTGTCAACTTGATCTTGTTCTGTTATGTTTTATGACTCTATTATTATTTCAACACAATAAAAGGAATTAATCTTCATTGCATGGAAAATGTTTGGGAGGCAGCGAAAAGGGACTTAGCTGTCAGTCTCAATCTCGTGTTTCAAATCAATCATCAGGACAGACTGAATTATTTTTAACTGTGATGCATACATTAAGCCTTATTGGAAACACTTTTATGCATTATAGGATTTCCTACACTATCAGAATACAAATCGTCCCTTGGCATGAACTTGTTCTACAACTCAGTTGCCCTTGTATTATCTGCCTTCTCTAATAGGATATGAAAAATTTCAGAAATTGATGATAGAATAGCAGTTACAGCTTAACCCACAAGCTTGTAAGTGCCTGGAGATGGAAAGGCACAAATGGAAACGCAGAAGAATTTTTTAAATCTAGAAATAATTAATTAATAATAGAGGGGATGCAAGGCTTCTCAGCAGGACCCTTATAAATACATGATGGAGTTCACTGGTTTCTAGAACTGAAGGTTCCTTGGACAAGGGGGTTGTTTTTCTACATCCAGTGTAATTCAGGATGAGAGGCAGAGTAGCCATAAACATTCATGCAAATAAGCAGTCATCAATGGATTAACTTATCGAGCGTCCATTATGGCATGAACAATAAAACAGGAACTGTTTTATTAAAACATGTAGTCCCTATTGGCAAGGCACTTTAATCTAGTTGGTGAGATTCATAGGGGAATAAACTCTAAATTGTTTAAATCAGTATAAGAAAAAGTCCAGCAGAGTGGTATGGACACACGTGTCATTAATCAAGTGGAGGAGAGGACAAAGTGGGATACAGTGTGGGCTTGAGGGGTCCTGTAGATCCAGGAGGCAGGTTGATTGTGTCACACATGCCTAGGAGTAAAGATAAAACCACTGCAGTCTTAAGGAGAATCCTGCAGAAATGTTTGTAAGTGGCTTCACACATTTTCTTCTCTCTGGTATGAGTTAAGTGTCAAACTTGAAGACTCTACCAAGATAAATCTACATGAAAAATCTTAGTTGCAAAAACATGATACTTCCTTTAAATTGCCTCTCCAAAATGATTCTATTTTGTCCTGCAAAAAAGCCTGGAACCATCCATCGGGTCCCTGTGTGACCTTGGACCAATTATTTTACCTCTTTGAGCCTCAGTTTTCTCATCTGAATAAGAAAGCACAGAACTAGATCATCTTTATGATCCCTTATTATTCATGTGTAGTGTAAAGAACAGTTCTTTCATTTTCTTTGGGTGGAAAACGGGGATCAGAAAACCCAGCTGACTTCCTTGCTCTGAGTTGTTGATCCGCCTCTGCCTGTCCAGTCGGTGCCCTTTTGCCCCATTTTGCTTGGCTCTGGCGATTCCCCCTTGCTGCCGAGAGAGTGAAAAGGTGAAGGGAAGTGGCTTGTTCTGTTCTGGTTAGTTATTCAATTCTAAATAATTAATATCATTCCTGTGCTCCATCACCTTGAAGTTATTGGATGCCAGGGAGTATTAATAAAGGATAAGTTTCATGAGGTCAAAAGAAAAGACTCCAAAACATTTCTTATCGTCAGCCAAGCAGAAGGCTGGGGGAAACAGGGTTAGGAGAAATGAAGGAGGGACAGGAAATACATGTGTCATCTAATCTCGAAATTCTCCAGTACGTAAAGAAGAAGAAATATTATAATTGAGAATTCTCCACACAGAATTAAGCCAGTGATAAATTAATATCTTTGAGGAAAAATCAGTAACAACCAGGTTTGCATTGAGCTGAAAAGTCTCATTAGAAAATAGAAACATTTGAGTTGCGTTTGTTTTATTTCCCTTAAAATTAACCCTCTGCAGAAAAAAGCCATTTGAAAGTGGCAAAAAGCACAAATCATCTCCCATAAAGAGCTTCTTCTATAAATTACCTCCAGAATGACCAGGGCCTGGCTCTGTGATCCAAAATATGAAAATGCACTGATGACCCAATGAAGAGAGATTTTTTTTTTTTTTTCTTTTTTGCGGCACATGGGCCTCTCACTGCTGTGGCCCCTCCCGTTGCGGAGCACAGGCTCCGGATGCGCAGGCGCAGCGTCCATGGCTCACGGGCCCAGCCGCTCCGCGGCATGCGGAATCCTCCCGGACCGGGGCACAAACCCGTGTCCCCTGCATCGGCAGGCGGGCTCTCAACCACTGCGCCACCAGGGAAGCCCAAGAGAGATTTTTTAAATTAAAGGCATGCTGCGTCTCCCCCAAGGATGCAGTCTGTAAAGGGCTGGCTACCACAATTGCGCTTAGCGATCTGACAGGTGTTCTAGACCAGGAGAGGATGTCATAAAACACATGTGGTCTGGGCAACACTGGGTCTATAAGATGCCAAACAAACACATTTTTTAAAAAATACTTATTTATTTATTTGGCTGCACAGGGTTTTAGCTGCGGCACACAGGACTTTTGTTGCCATGTGATCTTCATTGCGGCATGCGGGATCTAGTTCCCTGACCAGGGATCAAACCCGGGCCCTCTGCATTGGGAGCGCGGAGCCCCAGGAGAGTCCCAGCAAACACATTTTTAAAAGTCATCTTTAGAAAGCATATTATTTATTTATATATTTAAAATGAAACGTTACCAACTAAGCTGAACTTCACCAAAGCGTATGCTTCTCTGAGTGAGATGTGTACACAGAACAGCCTCAGCACACATTTTTAAAACTCTGGAAACGGAATACTACCTCCCTCCAAAAGCTGTCATTGATATCTGTAGGTCAATAAAGGTAAAAATCTAACATTGATCAAACACTAGTCACATATCAGACATTGTGTTATGTGCTTTACATACATTATCATAATAAATCCTTACAATCCAATGATATAGCTACAATTATTACCTCCATTTCAGAATGAGGGACCTAAGACTCAGAAAGTTTGTTACCTTTCTCAGGGTCACATACTCAATAAAAGAGTGGAAGCCATGTCTGCCTAGCTAAGGACCTGGCCTCTTAAACACCATCATACACTGATACGCTGTGAATATGAATAACCATCATAGTTAACAGTGAAGTTTAACATGTACTATTCAGTTAATCCTCACAACATCCTTCAGTATGTTGTTATCCTCTCTAACTCACAAATGTTAGGGCTGAGCTTTTGAACATTGAGGAGACAAAGTCACATGCCAGTGGAAGTGAAGCAGGACAGGCCCACAGACTCACGTCCTTCCCAGCAAGCCGCCATATATCATGGCAGCAAGCAAGGAAGTGAGACACAGAGTGTTGGCAAACGGATATTTGACAGTGTGCAGGGATGAGCAGACAAATAGACCAGTGGAGTAGACTTTCCAAAAACAGACCTTAGTCTATGTGGAAATTTGACATGCGTGACAAATGTAGACACTCCAATCACTGGGGGAAACAATAGACTTTTTAATAAATAGTGCTGGGACAACTGGGTAGCTATTTGGAAAAAAGGTAGAAACTAGATCCATTCCTCATACCATACATGAGAATAAACTTTAAATGGGTCAGAGATCTAAATGTAAAAACTAAGACCAGTAAGTACTAACAGAAAACATAAATAACTTCTCCTTTAACCTCAGTGTAGGGAAAGGCTTTCTTTTTTAAGCCATTTATATGGCTTAAAATTCAATATTAATAAAAGAAAATAGAGACTTCCCTGGTGGTGCAGTGGTTAAGGATCTGCCTGCCAATGCAGAGGACACGGGTTTAATCCCTGGTCCGGGAAGATCCCACATGCCGCAGAGAAACTAAGCCTGTGAGCCACAACTACTGAGCCTGCGCTCTAGAGCCTGCGAGCCACAACTACTGAAGCCTGCACGCCTACAGGCTGTGCTCCACAACAAGAGAAGCCACCGCAATGAGAAGCCCGCACACTGCAACAAAGAGTAGCCCCCGCTCGCTGCAACTAGAGGAAGCCTGCGCACAGCAACAAAGACCCAGTGCAGCCAAAAATTTTTTAAAAAATTAAAAATTTCAAAAAATGAAAGGAAAAAAATATTACAAATTTGATGACATAATAATTAAAAAGCATGGTTTAAAAAAACACCATAAATAAAGTGAAAAGACTGCTGGGAAACTGGGAAGTATTTTATACATCACAGTTAAGGTGCAGTGATACACTAATAATATATAAAATCCAATCAGAGTTTATTTAAGAGATGCAAGGCCGGTTCAATATTTGAAAATCAATCAATGTAATGTACCATATTAATAGGTTAAAAAAGAAAAATCACATGATCATGTAAATCAATGCAGCAAAATTATTTAACAAAATTTAACACCCTTTCATAATTAAAAACCTCTCAGAAAATAAGAATAGAAGGTAATTTCTTGAACTTGATAAACAATATTTTCAAAGAAACTACTACTAACATTATAGCTAGTGAAAGTCTGAATGCTTTCCCCCTAAGATTAGCAACAAGGCAAGGATTTACACTGTTACTCAACATACTGCTGGAAGTTCTGGCCAGTGCAACAAGGTAAGAATAGGTAATAAAATGTATATGGATAGGAAAAGAAGAAATAAAACTGTCCCTATTTGCAAGTGACATAATTGTGTACATATAAGTCCCAAAGAATCTACAAAACAAACAAACCTCCTAGAATTAATAAATGAGTCTTGCAAGGTCATAGGGTAAACAATAAACATACAAAAATCAAATCAATTGTGTGTCCATATGCTAGTAATGAAAGTGTGAGCACCAAAATTAAAAACACAGTAGTACCATTTGAAAGCTCAAAAAGCAAAGAAAATAGATATGAACTTCACAAAATAAGTACAGAACTTGTGTGCTGAAAACTAGGAAAGGCTGTTGAAAGAAATAAAAGATGTAAATATGTAGAGACCTCCTGTGTTCATGGATGGGCAGACTTAACATAGTAAAGATGTCAGTTCTCCCCAGATTAATATACAAGTTTACCATAACTCCTATCAAAGTGGCAGCAAGATGTTCGGTAGACATAAACAAGATTATTCTAGGATTCACACAGATAGTCAAAGGAACTAGAATAGATAAAACTATCTGAAAAAGAATGAAGAGGGAAGATTCAGTCTGAATCTTACTGAATAATTACCCACTGTATTCAGTAAATACAGTAATTAGGACTATGGATTTCGGTGAAGGGGGGAGACACACAGCATAATGGAATGAAAGGCAGCACTCCGAAATAGCCCTAGCCAAAGACGCCTAGCTCAGTTTTGACAAAGGTGCAAAAGTAATTCCATGGAGGAAATACAGCCTTTTCAACAAACGGTGCTGGAGAAAGTGGGCATTCCTGGACAAAAAAAAAACAAAAGAAATTTCATCTAAGTCTCACACTGTAGACAAAGATGAACCCAGAATAGATTATGGACTTGAGTGAAAAACATAAAACGCTAAAATCTGGGGGAAAAATATGATAGAATCTTCAGGATCTAAGGCTAAGCAAAGAATTCTTAGATTTGACCTGAAAAGCATAATCCGAAAAAGGAAAAATTGGTAATTGGGCTTCATCAAAATTTAGAACTTTTTTTCTCTGTAAATAGCCTTAAGAGGATGAAAATACAAGCTACAGTCTGGGATAACACATTTGCACACCACATATCCAGCAATGGACTGGTATCTAGAATATGTAAAGAACTCCCAAAACACAACAGAAGAACAAGCAAACAATCTTATTACAACATGGGCAAAACACATGAGCAGACATTTCACCAAAGAGGATATATTCATGGCAAACAAGCATAAGAAAAGACACTAAACATTATTAGCCATGAGCCAAATCCACCTTAAAACCACATAAGATGTCACTACATACTTATTAGAATGGCTAAAATAAAAATAGTGACAACACTAAATGCTGCTGAGTATGAAGGAAAGCTGGACCACTCATACTTTGCAGGTCAGAATGTAGATGGTGCAGTCGCTTTAGGAAACAGTTGGGCAATTTCTTAAAAACCTAAACATGCAACTATAATAATGACCCAGCAGTTGCACTACTGAGCATTCATCCCAGAGAAATGAAAACTTATGTTCCCGTGAAAAGCTGTACAGAAATGTTTACGACAGCTTTATTTTTAATATCCCCCATATGAAGTAACCCAAGTGTCCTTCAACAAGTGAATAGTAAAACTGTGATACATCCATACTATGAAATTCTACTCAGCAATGAAATGGAATGAATTATTAACATACACAGCTACCTGGATGAACCTCCAGAGAATTATGCTGAATGGAAAAAAGCCAGTCCCAAAAGTTTACATTCCACTTATAAAACGTTCTTGAAATGACAAAGTTATGAAAATGGAGAACATGATAGTGGCTGCCGAGGGTTAAGAAGAAGGTGAGGGAGGAGGGAAGGGGGTGTGGCTCCAAAAGGGCACCATGAAGGACCCCTGTGCTGATGGAAATGTTCTGTATCTTGAGTGTGTGAGTGTCAATATCCTGGTGGTGATACTGCACTATGATTTTGGAAGCTGTTCACATTGGAAGAAACTAGGCAAAGGGTCTATAGAGATTATTGGTATTATTTTTTCAATTGCATGTGAATCTACAGTTATCTCAAAATAAAAGTTTAGTTAAAAAAGGAAAGACTTAAAAAAAAAAAAAGGAAAGACTTCCCCAGTAATATCACGTGCCTCCTGATAGGATGCACTAAGAAGGCCACAACTTCATTTCTGTGATATTTCTGCCCCCAAAATGCATAACCTGAGCTTAATCCTGAGGAAATCTCAGGAAAACCAAATTGGGAGACATTTCACAAATAATCAGACTCTACTTTTCAAAAACATCAGAGAATTAAAGGTAAAAAAACAAAACAAAACTGAGGATTCTTTCAGATTAAGGTAGACTAAGGACAACTGCATACAATGTGGGATTCTGGATTAGATCCTGGACTGGAAACCAAGGACATTAATGAAAAATTGGTCAAATTTGCAGGTTTGTTGGTTAGATCATACTATTGTTTCACTGTTAATTTCCTGATTTGGGTAATTGCACTGTGATTTGGAGGAATCTGAGTGAAGGTGATACAGATATTTTTATGCAATTTCTTCAAAATTTTTGTAAGTCTGAAGTTATTAAAAAAAATAAAAGCATAAAGAATGTTAAACGTTTAAATCATAAATTAATGTTGGGTAAATAGATGAGAAAAATAAAGACTGGTCCTTTTTATATTGCTTAGTGAAATCGAATGCCTAAAATCTGAAATATTCTGCTCCAATATGGTGGCCAAATATCTCTCACCAGCCCAGACAAGGAGTCACCCTGGAGAGTCCAACTGCTGTGTTGCACAACAGGGAGTGGCAGGTTGTTTTTGTGCATGACAAAGAATCATATTCTTCAGGAGAAGATAGATTTTTAAGGCTGAGAATAATTCTGATTTGTATCCTCTCAAACCCATTTGGGTTCTTTTCTTTCAAAGGAAAACTTCCAGCTCTGAGTGGGTCGCTGTTGTGACGTGAGCAGGCAGTGGCTGTTTAATACATCTTGGCCTGACAGTAGGAGAATCGGATCCCCTCAACCTGTCATCTCCATCCTCTGGTTTCATTAATTTTTCCACCCTGCCTCTCTGTTCTGGGGTAACAGCAGCTAAGGCAATGCAGTCTCTAACAGCAGTCAAAGTGGCATAAATATTAGTGATGATTGTACAGTACAGTAATTGCAAATAGCGGTGATTAATTCTGACAATAATTGTCCTAAGAACAATTGATATCCTTTCCAGATGCCCAAGTTTCCCATCAGAAAGCTTTCAAATGGTTATTATTATTAGTGTAAGCTTTGGGGAGAGAAGGGAAGTTGGAAAGAATGGTGATTACTCTGGATTTGTCGGCACTGATTCTTTGTTAGTTTGCAGAAGAAGGGCACCCATGGTACTGCAGGAAGCACTGTCCTACCTTACAAGAAAATCACCCTGACTCTGAAAGTGGGGATGGGGGCAATGCAACTCACTGAATGTGGATCACACAGTCACAGCCAAGAATTTCCTTAAAACCATGATGACACAGCACAGGAAATGCAAAGACAAATTCTTACTTGGGTAATAACTCTCTCTTGTGTAAGTCTTATCCAAGCCTGTGTGATTTATTTTTGAAATCTTCCTGATGTAGCTATCTAAGCATTATTATCTCCATTTAATGTACACTAATAGATAGAAATATGAGGCAGTAAACTGCTTCTTTCAGACCCCTTAAGAAGTCAGTGATGGACTTAGAATTTAAGATGAAATAGCCACGGCTCCCATTTTTATTACCAAATTAAGAAGCTATACCAAAATCTCAGGGCTAGTTTCCTTCAGAGAACACCACCCCACCCCTCTTACTATGGGTTAAGCCCACATGTAAATGAACACCAGACAAAATTTATCACCATGTGTTTACTGCTCAACTAAAACCTATCATTCTGTAGTATATTAATATTCAAGTTTCTCTTAGTGATTAACATCAGTTTTATTCCAGTTGCTCTCCAAACTGGGGGAATACTATTTCTAAATTTACTAACTAGGGTCTGACTTTCCTGTTGTGCCAGTAAGTTATCTGATTTTAGGGAGGGTGGTGTGCACTTGTATGCATAAACTAAGTGGTAGCAACCAAGCTTTGAATGCTCACCTTACACTTGACTTTATGCCCTTACATCCACTTTCACATACTTGTCCTTCAAAATAGGCATGGACTCAGAAACTGATTAGTAATTTTCCTAACTGTCTTTCCCAGATTCTACTGGACTCTATAAACTTCATGAAAGCAAGGGCTTATCTCTATATCCTCAGCTCATTCTGATGTCCTGGGCATGTCCTCAGTCCTAGTACTGATGTCCTAGTACAGAGTCTAATATAATACCGATTATAGGAGCTCAATAAATGTTTGTTGAATGAATAAATAGATGCATTACACTCATTATCTCCATTTATTTCATAGCTCCTGGTACTGACTTTTTTGACTGCTGTATTAATCTTATCTGACTACATTCCCCCAGCAGGCAGGAATTTTAAATGTGTCGGTTAGGTATTGCTGCATAAAAAAAATTACCCCAAAATCTTACACATTAAAACAACAGATATTTGTTACCTCACACAATTCCTGAGGGTTAGGAATCTGGGTTGTCAAGGCTCAGGGTTTCTCACTGAATTCTAGTTAAGCTGTTGGCCAAGACTATAGGCTCAGCTGTAGCTGGATAATCCACTTCCAAGCTCACTCACCTGCTTGTGGTTGACCAGAGACTTTGGCTCCTCGCCAGGTGAGCCTCTTCCTAGGGTTGTTTACAACTTGTCTTCCCCCAGAGTAAGCAATCTGAAAAGAGAGGGAGAGCAGGTATGCAACAGGACACACAAAACGGAAACCACAATCATTTAGTACCTAATCTTAGAATGGCAACCATAATTTACTGGTGGCAAAACCCAGTCCTGGTACATTAAGGGTGTAGATATCAGGAAGCAGGGATGACGAGAGCCAGCTTGGAGTTTGGCTAGCATAATGGCTTTACAAGGTGTTATATATAGCCTTCTCTATCAAGCATATGTAATATGTGGCAATAATAAATCAGTTTAGACGAGGAGGATAATCCTTTAAATGAAAAAGGACAGAACCATTTTGGACTTGAGAACCTCTGTAGTGGGAATTATGTTAAGTTTATCTCACAAGATTCTGATGCTCATCCTTAATTGTAAAAGCATTGGAGGTAAAGTCAGAGGTGGGAGTCCAGGGAAGAAAAAGAAAACGACCAAATGAAGGAGGGGACAAATGTCTACTTGCATGCTTCTTGCACAGGCAATAATGGGTGCTCTTCAATTTCCCAAATTTTAACCTCTTATGAGCAGGGAAATCCTGTATTTCTACCAAAAGTTTAAAAAGGCTAGCTTGATAGTATGAAACAGGGTGAGGGAATGGTTGATAAATTAGTAGGATAACTGTATAATTTATTGTCTGACGAAGACACTATTTAGAGCAAAAAGAAGGGTGATTAATAATGATGCCACAGCAATAGACATAAATTGAGACTGTCCAGGATAATCTTAGACACATGTTCACCCTGTAAATTAGAGCCATTTATTTTGGGCCACTTTTACTGTGAGGAGCCTGGAAGAGTGAGTTTTGTGCACAGTTCCTTGAAACTTAGCTTTTATGCTTTCCATGAGAATATCTAACCCAGAAAAAAGGAATTAAGAAGGAAGCAGGCAGCACAGTGTACTATTTCTTGACAAAGGACAGCGTCTTGGAGAAGGATTGATTTGTAAGTATGTTGTCTAAGAATTCATGTCCCTCTCAAGGAAATTACCAGTCATGAGGGATTTGAACAAATCTTTTACTGCAGTTTTCCTCATAGTAGTTGCAAAGAGAGATTGTGTTTAATTTTGCAAAATTTCTTTTCATATGCATCTAATTAAAGTATCTGTTGAGTCCATCATGCTGTATTCAAGTTAATTGAATAGAAACAAAATTTAATGGTTCCATATTAGATTTTCCTGGTTAATGTCACAGACATCTATTGATTTTTTTTGTAATTAGAGATTTTTGTTAATGGATTTGAACAAATTAAAATCTGTCTGATAACCAGTGTTCCTCTGGCAGTCTCAGGACACTTGCCGGGATTTAGGGGAGTCTGCGTTTTCAATGACAGATTCTATAGAATTCTAAAATGAGGTTAGAATTCCTGCTGATAAACTTCATCATGCCATGGATTTTTTTCCCTCCTCTTAAAAATAAAATTTTGAGAGAGGATTTTTAGGGATACAAGTGTATAAATAGTAATACTAATTTGCACCCAAACACAGATTATCATGCCTAATGCTCTACACAGCCCAGTGCAATTGCTGGAATTCTAGGTAGAGGGTGGTGCCCTTGATTTTTAGGCTCTGCTGTACTGGTGAGAGAATCACTCGAGGTCTTGCACAAATTTTTAGCATGGCTATAAACAGAAGAAACAATTGTATCCAAGGTGATCATATTATAATCCACTCCCTATTGCCTCTGTTTTTCTTTCTTTTTTTTTTTTGCATCTCCAAAATACCAATATAGGAAGCCACAACAGTTGTCCAGGGGCCTTGGATTAATCTTACAAAGGATATTTACTCTTTTTTTTTTTTTATTTTCAAGGAGTAACATTTAGTCCTAGTCTTGATGTAACAAGGACCCGTTCCTGATGGTTTGAGAGGGTTTAAGGTCAAAAAGAGGTTACACAGTATTCTTACTGTAACTTGTTTCTTCCTAGAAAATCACTTAAAATTCATTCTGGACTTGAGTCTGCTGTAGGACAAAGAGAAGATTGAGGGAAGCTTAAGGGCAAAATAGAAAGTCTTCGGGGTCAGCATCTGGTCCTGGAGAAAGGTAAAGATGAGGCAACAAAGCAAGGGAAAAAGAAAATTCACCTTCACAGACGGGTGGACTCTGGAGCTGTTCAGAGCACACCAGACCCCTCCTACTATTCCTTTCAAAAATGGAAGAAAAGTCCTGTAAAAACCCTCAACTTCACAGAATCAGATTTACAGGAGAACGATCACAGGTAACCCTCAACGCTCCACCCAGGTAGCCTCTCAGCTGTCACATACTCAAGCCTTTAGGGACTCGACTCAGTCTCCCTGCCATGCAAGGAGAAGCGGTTAATCCAGTCCCTTTTATCCCTTTGAATCGTTTCTAAGGACTAAAATCAGGAATTCACCAAAGACAATAACAAAGCCCACTCGGTTTCACATGTTGCCTATAAAGATAAAAATCCTTGCATTTATATCTTTAAGGCTCTGCACACCCTATCTATTCACCAAAACCCCATCCATCCTTTCATTCCTCAGAGCTCCATAAAAACTCCCCTGAAGACTGCCACTAAACTCCATCTCATCTCTCCTTTATCTGAATACTGGCAGTGCATGCAATATGCAGAACAAAATTTAGTGCTTAATTATACATTGCCTTGTATTATCCTTTAACTGTTTCATGCAAGTATAAGGGAGGTAATATTTTAAAAATATATTTTTGCAATTATCTCCCACATTTAATAATATTGACCATCCCACCAATTTCCTGTCCTCCCAACACACTCATTGTCTTTCTCTCTTTCCAGAAAAATATCCATTAGAATTGTTCCAAGAGAAATTCACATGATAGTCAACATTTTTATATGGATTACTATGTGCCAGTCACTTTTCCAAGCACTTAACATATGCAAACTCATATAATCTGCACAACAACCCTGTGATATAGGTAATATTGTTCTATTTTGTTTTACTGATGAAGAAACTGAGGCACAGAGACATTACGTAACTTACCCAAGGGCACAAATCTAGTAAGTGACAGAGTGAAGATCCAAATTCAGGGGTGTTGCTTCAGACCGTGTGCTCTTAACCTCTTCACCATACAGACAGAAAGATTTTATATTCAACTTCTGATATCTAGATTGGGTTTTGCAGCAAGCTGAAGGTCTGATATTCAGTTTATGTGAATAGATGACCTCCCATTGAATAAACCATGAACCAAACCTAAAGGATCCAACCACAGGGTGCTTTTCACCGTACAGAGGGGACAAGCCCTTTGGCCATCAATGGTATGGGTGTGAGGCTTATTTCCCTAAGTAGAAGAAGGATTCGACTTAAAGAAAGTTGGAATTCTGAGTCTTTCCCTTTCAACCAGAGGAGTGATGGGGAGAAACAAAAGGAAGACAACAATGACCTTGTTCCTGTCTAAACTCAACCAGTAGCAAGAGAAACTTTAGCAACATCTACAAAATATGGGGAAAACAAGAGTGACTCATCCTTGCCCATATCTTGGGATTTTCCATGGCCATAGGAAAATAAAAGCCTTTAGCTCGGAGCCATGACCTATATAATGCAGAGACAGTGGTATGGGGGATAGCAGACATTTGAGTACTAGCTGGTCGTGCAACCACGTTCAGGGCTCCCTATGGACTCAGCATGGCAAACAAGCCATGTAGAAAGCCTTGTGTCTTCTGACAGGGGTTGCAGAGAGGTTGAGAGTGATGGTGGATTGAAAAAGACTTGGTTCAGGAAAAGGGACAGTGCTGGGCTAAGATGTTAAGACAGAGGCCAGTGGTGAAGTCCCCAGCTCACTCTGAAGGCCTGATGAAACCACTTAGCCTTCTTTGGGACTAGCCAGAGGCAGAACCGCCTGGCCACACCTCCTGTGGATCAGGGTTGACCTAGAGGAAGCCAGGTAGATCTGAGGACTCCTCTTCTTACCCAAAGTTCCATACAAATGCACTAAGCCCCTCTCTTATATCTGAATACCATTTGGCAGTAGTGGAGGGGGAGTGAAATATAAAAGCAATTGCCCGAAGAGACTGAGTTATCCACACCACTATTACTTAACACCAGCAACACTGAAGAGGGGAACTTTGTAGAGAACAAAAGTGTAAGTTGGAGGGGGACTCTTTAGATCAGAATAGCTTGCAGTATTATTATCCGGTAATACTGGATAATATTGTCTCCACTACCCATTGGGGTTTGTCACAAAACTCAGATGAATTAGAGAAATATTAGAGAAAATATCAAGATCATTTTCTTTGTACATCCAAGGTGTTCTCTGAGCAGATCTGAAACCTCACCATATGGTTACATGATTTGATATTTTCTCCTCTCCAAGCTAAGCCTCTTCAGATTAGGGAGCAGCGTATCCTTCTTTCATATTTCCTGCTGGCTCAGCTCACCAGGGGGCACAGCAAGTGCCCAGAAATATTTGTTGACACACTGCCCCAGTGTAAAAGGAATGAATCTCTCTTGTACCTTTTCCCAGCCAATTAAAAGAAAGAAAATAATACACGTATGTGATTCTTTTTGGAACAATTTTCTTTCCTCACATCTAAATGTCTTCTTGGTTAAGTATTGGTTTGGGAATCTAATCTGGCTTCCTCTGCCTCTGTAATAACCCAGGGAACAGCTCCAAAAACCAGACAAGCCAATTAGTAGTGCATCTAATTTTTGTAATTTCCAAAACCCTCCATCACAATGAGGCTATTACAGGAAAATTAACCTCTAGCAGTTGAAATTACTCAGTGTGGAGTTTAGCCAGGGGCAGGAAACAAAGCTGACTTTCATAGAAAGAAATCACCGGGCTTTTCCTCTCAAATGACTTATCTGAAAAGTCAGCCAAAATGTGGAAACCTTGTTATTCCACTGACTTTTACATTCCTTTGGCAACCAGACAGTTGAGGGCAGGCTTAAGTGAGGGAGGCAACAGAGTAGAATCAGTTTGGAAGGATTGATTTCCACCCAATGGCCTTGGGTGAATGAGCACGGAGGGCAGAAAATAGAATAGAATCCAAGAAAGGAAGCAAACAGACAGCTTCTAAAACAATGTCTGACACAGAGGGCATAATGACTGAAGGCTTTAATAAGTGAATGAAGATTTGAAGTAGGTGTGTGTCAGACAACATAATAGGTATATTCGTAAGAGTGGAGGTTAAATAGATTTTTTTAATATAAATCAAACCTTGTGTTCAATGCTGTGAGTGAAATACACCAGGTGTTGTTATTGTTATGTTTTAATAAGGAAAAAAAATAGCTTTTGATAAATCTGTTTTGCAAATCTGTGACTTCTTCTCTTTATTTATTTTTTTAACACAGCCCATGAAGTGACCTGATTTTTTCTCAGGAAGTAGAACCCAATGAGAAGCTCCCCATACTTCACACACTAGACCAATTCAGTAAAACCCCGCCGACAACTTCTCCCTTGAGACAGGTATCCAGGGAGCATCCACTTCCCTTGCTAATAGCCTGCGACACATCTGGGTTAGAGTTGGGGGAAGCTGCCTTATCTAAGTACATAATCTGAAGTTCTGGGTTGTATTCTGTCAATGAAAAAATGCCGCCGGCCATATCAGTAAACAAAAGATGTTGTAGCCATTAAGCCATCACATCACAGCCTCCCCGGTTACAGCAAACCCTGAGGGAGCTCAGGATGGAAACAGGATGCCAGACATCAAGCCGTGAGCCACCCCCAACGATGCACCCTAAGGAGACTCAGGATGAGAAAGCACAGGATATGGCCCCAGAGCTGAGGTGCACATCAAAGGAATGGTTTCAATGAGCCCAGACTGTTGCATCTTCCCACACATAGAAAAGCACTAAATTCACTAACTTGAGATGTCTGGTTTTCTTTAATTAACAGTAATCTTTTGGATTCCAAATATACACTACCAAATGTAAAACCGATAGCTAGTGGGAAGCAGCCGCATAGCACAGGGAGATCAGCTCGGTGCTTTGTGACCACCTAGAGGGGTGGGAGAGGGAGGGTGGGAGGGAGGGAGACACAAGAAGGAGGAGATATGGGAACATATGTATATGTATAACTGATTCACTTTGTTATAAAGCAGAAACTAACACACAACTGTAAAGCAATTATACTCCAATAAAGATGTTAAAAAAAACACAACACAACAGTAATCTTTTGAAGATCTGACCACCTGCTCTTCATTGCAAAAACTCCCATATATCCTGGCTCCTCCCTTTCTTCTTTAGAGCAGTCCCTTAGAACTATATGAGAGGCTGCATCCCGGGCTTAAGTCCTCAGTTTTGTCTGCCAAATAAAACTTAATTCTCAACTTTTAGGTTGTGCTTTTTTTTTTTAGTCAACAATTCCTTCAGCAAGTAAACCTGGTTAGAATAAGAGAATTTAGCAGGACCCTCCATTTATTCACTGAGTTGATGAAACAAAACTTCCATTTACTTGGTATCAAGGCCCTGATGGGATGTTAACGCTCTTATGGGTTCTGTCGGATCCTTTCTCTAGAATGTAAACTTATTACCACTTATGCAAGTCTGGTCATTGAGACCTGGGAGCTAATCACTGTTTCTCTAGCAATAACCAATAATGATTAACTAGAATCCTTATAAAAGCAAGAATGGAAAGACGTCTGGGAGGATGAACACCTACCTACGCAGCCCACAGTCATGTGTGGACAGAGCAGCTGGGCAAACTCAAAGAATTCAGAGTTTTTCTCTGGAACTGGTCAGGCAGAACATTAAACAGCGCTTCTCACACTTCAACGTGAACCACCTGAGGATCGTATTAAAAATGCAGATTCTGCTTCAGGATGACTGGGGTGGGGGCCAGGATTTTGCATTTCTAACAAGCTTTAAGGTAATCCTGGTGCTGCCGGCCCAAGGTCCACAGCCTGAAAAGCGTGGCACTAGATAACATGACACTTGTTTGGAATCCAAGCTGAAACTTGTAGAGGTCAGACTCTTTGCTTTCCTCCCTTCTCTTTCCTGTTGCTCTCTGTGCAAGCAGCGTACATGTCAGCGGAAGAGCAGTCAAGCGGCAAACAGCTGTGCTTCCGGGGGGACTACGGGGGTAAAAAGGGAACTTTTCTTTGGCATCAAGTAAACATTACCCTTTACATGGGACCAAATGATGAAGAATTCTGTGCTTCTACTTTCGCGCTGCATTGACTGAAGGTTTTGATGTTCAGGGAAGTAACTTAACATTTGCAAGCCCAGTGGGAAAATGCTGCTGAGATGGGCATTAACCAGAAGGCTGCGGGAGGATAACCCTACATGACTTTCCTTAAAAAACAGTAACAAATAACCGGGAATTTTCCTTTTGCCTCTATGTAAAGGCTCCCAGACCACTTTGCCTATTTTATGCCATGAACTCTTACGTGACTAAATAATAAAATGGATGACAAAACTATCAAGCTGTAGGCGTAGCCTACATCTATGTTGTGAAATGTGAAGATAAATGTGCAAAATGACCAGCTCACCTGGTAAGGTCAAGAGCCAAGCTATGAATGAACAACAGAGGTCTGCATCTCACAGGGTTGGGCTTAGAAAGCCTTTTCTGAAGCCATTACAATATAAAAATTCTCATGAGAACAGCAGTCCTTGGTGATGGGTAAATTGGGGAGTAGATTCAGATCGGTCTTGGACTTACTGAATTGTCCTTTTCACACAAAATACAGAACTAGGAAAAGCCCCAGAAGGGTATACGTTGTGAGTTGTAGTTTGTTATTTGCTCTTTCTGCCAATTAAAATAAAAGGCAAAACAATCTGAAGTAAAAGCAGATTGAACTCAGAATTATCCAGAAATAAACTCCACTCCATGTGGTAAAATATTATGTACTGAGATTAGACGATCCTGCCTTATGCCTGCAAACTTACCTTAAATAAGAGACAACAGAACACCAGAAGCATGGTTAAGAATGCATGTGTCTTTGAAATCTACAGTTCTAGATTTGAGAAGAGAATTCCAACAGCAAACAGAGATACAATGAGTAAACCACTCCAGGGCTAGATATATGTTTTCTCGCTCCATGATTTGGAAATTGAGGGGAAAAAATCAAAATGAAATCAGTAAAAAAATCTACAGCACAGAAAAATGGAAAACAAAGCACTCAAAGTATATCACATATCAAAGTATAGATAAAGAATATGTATATATACATATATACTTTAAGACAGTATAGAAGACAAATTTTAAAGTATATCACTTTGTACTCTTAAAAATTTCAAAGAAATTAGGGTTTATATAATACAAGATTAGAGATAAAATAGTAAAACAGATTAATATTTGATATGAAAAGGACGCTTGGTGATAAGCACACAATTTTTAACAAGTAAAATAAAAAGAATTTTTTTTAATCTAAAACTATAATCACAGATTTAATGTCAGAATTAAAGAGCATATTTGAATCTAACAGAAATTAAATTAGTGTTATGGAGAGCAAACTTGAAAATATTTCAGAATTTATTGGAAAAGAAAAGATAAAAATGAAATCCTGATGATATATATGGAAGAGAAAGAATTATGATCTAACGTAGAGATAATTGATGTTTCCCAGAAAGAGGACAAGTCAAACAGAAGAAATAATTTAAAATATGATAGACAAAATCTTTCCTAGAATGAATAAAGTCATAATCCTGCAGATTAAAAACATCCCTAAGTGCATGTGGTAACATAAGTAGAAGACTAGATTCCATTTTTAACTTGGTAAAATTTTTACCTTTGAAGCAAACAGATAGATGGCTACAAGCTCTCTCTGGGTCATTTTTGCTGGAGAGAAAAAACCACTCCAAAACTTAAAACAATAACTATTTTGTATGCTCCCAGATTCTGGAGGTCAAGCATTTGGAAGGGGCTTAGTGCAGATGGCGCGACAGTCAAAATGCACCTGACAATTAAAGATATGATTTTATTCTGGCTTTTGCAACAGAGAGAATGTTCATTAATGAGAAGAATCACAGAGAAAGGAATGGGGGATCTGGGGCTTTACAGAGGCAGGTAAACAGGGGAGTCATTCATGAATCATATGGGAGTCATGAGGAAGGATGGAGAGGGTCTTATCTTGGAAAACGTGAGGGCTGGGTGGTCCTTTCCAGTTAGTTGTTTCCCAGCATAACAAGGGTGGGAGCATTTCTCAACCATCACTGCTTTCTGGGAACTCAGGGCTCAGTAAAGTTCAACATTGTCAATGACTTATCTCTGCCCCACGGCATCTGGGAATTTAGCAGGGAATAGCTGATGGCTGGAGATGACTCTGTGGCTGGAATCACCTGAAGACTTCTTTATTCACACATGTGGCGCCTTGTCCGGGATATCCTAAGGGCTAGGATGACAAATTGAAGTCTGTTCTATCAACGGAACTTGGCTTCCCCTCAGCATGGTGACCTCAGGATGGTTGGACTTGTTTCCTTGCAGCTCAGGGTTCCAACTGTGCATTTTCTAAGCAAACTAGACAGAAACTGCATTTCCTTTTGTGGCCCAGTCTTGGCAGTCAGATTGCATCACTCCTGCAATATTCTAGTGGTCCAAGCAGTCACAGCCTGACAAGACTCCCGGTGAGAAGAAAGAGATGCTCAACTCTCAAGTGAAAGAGTGTCAAAGTATTTGTGGCCTTCTAAAAAAATAGCCAAAACCAATACTTTGACTATAAGTTATTTATATTCTGCCACATAAAAAATATACTCATTCCCTCTCCCAAGATTCCCAAAGTCTCATCCAACTGCAGCAGCAGCTCAAAGTCTAGGATCTGATCATCCAAACTGGGTCCAGGTGCAGATGAATGTCCTCAGGTGTGGGCCTTCAAATATGGTTTGTCTCCTTCTGGAGACTGGTGAGCACAAGAGACGAGTTACCTTTGACATGCCCAACAAACGAACCATAGTGGGACAGGCATAAGATAATAGACATAATAGATAGTCCTGTTCAAAAACAGATAAATGGAAGGCACACAGAAGTCACTGTTCCATAGCAAATCTGAAATTGAGCTGTGTATGTGCTGCTGGTTCCCTGATTAGGGCTCTGTCCTATTCCTTGGGAGCTATCTTAGGGTTCTTCAGAGAAACAGAACCAAAAGCATGGGGATAGATAGATAGATGATAGATAGATAGATAGATAGATAGATAGATAGATAGATAGATAGATAGATGATAGATGGTGTGTGTGTATATGCATCTATCTATCTATCTATCTCTAGAGAAAGATTTATTTTAAGGAATTGATTCACGCAACTGTAGGAGCTATGAAATCTGCAACCTGAAGGACAGGTCAGCGCGCTGGAGGCCCAGGGAAGAGTTGATATTGCAGCTCAAGCCAAAGGGAGTGTGCAGGTAGATTCCACCTTTTTTTTCCTTTTTTTGGAAGAACTCGCTCTTTTCTCCTAAGATCGTCAACTGATTGGATGAGACCCAACCACATTATGGAGGGTAATATACATCACTCAGTCGACTGACTTGCATGTTAATCACATCTAGAAAAATACGTTCGCAACAACATCTAGACTGGTGTTTGACCCTAAGTTAGACACCATGGCCCAGTAAAACTGACACATAAAATTATCACATTGCTCTTCCTGGCTCTTGGCTTCACCCTCTGAGTCATTCTTCCTTTTCCAGGAAAAACTGAGTTTGCAAATGAATAGTGTTCTCAGGCTGGGAGTCTAACGGTCTCTGTATGCTTTATGTTTTATACTGTTTGTACTGTCTCTGTCTTTTTTGGGTAAAGTTTTGCTTCCACTTCCACCTCCTCCTCATTATACAAAAGCTAAGTCTTAAAGATGTGTTCTGTGCAATTCTAGATATGCTACATGAATGAACTCATTTAATCTTCACAACAGTCCTGTGAGATAGGTATCATTTTTTTCTTCTATTCAGGGTAGAAAATAAAGTAAATGGATAGTAAACTTGCACGAAATCACACAGCCTTACTCACAGAGCTGGGATTCTAGCCAAGTACTCTATCCACACACTTGCAGTTACTACACAGCACTTGTCACATGTAAGTAGATGCTTCCTGGACTTCCTGGACTAGACCAACTCACCCTCCCTCAATCAACACTGACAGTGCACTAATATTTTGAACTTACTAAAATTAATGAACATGTCAGAGGCAATTGACTCGGTTATGGAAAACAGACAGCTGTCCACTTTAGTTCGATCTTTTGGAGAAGTCGGGAAACAGCAAGCCTCGTGAACTAATAGATTATGGTTATAGGGTGAAGCCAGGGGGAGGGATGGAGCAGGGAATTTGGCCCCAATAACCTAGTGACTGATTGTGTAGAGTCTGGTCAAGGAGCAAAGCAGGACCTTCCTATTTTACTATTTCTCTCTGTTCTTAGAAGAGGGAAGAAAAGATGTGTCAGCTGTAACAGCGATCATATGTTGTATAATTACTGTGCTTCTCACATCCAAATAACTGGCCGTTCTCCTGAATTTTCCATAAGGGGCAAAATAAGTTATATTACAGAGCAGGAAGGAGAAAGTAGTGGGACACAGTTTAAACAGGGTTTCTATTTGGGGATCTTGTTTTTTTTTTTTTTTCTCCCCCTGCTTCCTTTAATTCCTCTGCCATTTGTTTTTTCCTATTCTTTTTACTGCTCTTGAAAAGAAAAAACTCTGTAAAAAGAAAAAATTATATATGTTTTCTTCCCTTTTTTTTCCCCCAAGAAGTCAACCCTTGTAAGTCAGTAAGTTAAGAAGGAGGAGAAAAGACATGCCTAAGAAGTTTGAGGGAGGTGACCACTCGACAGTGTAAAAGATTGAAGGGCTCCAAAAATAGTCCCAGATTCTAAAGGACATTCTCTCCAGCCATCCCCTGCCCTGCCTGAAATCAGAGCAGATGCCTCTTCCGGCCAACCATCTGTCTGCACATGTGCAAGGGCATCCTATGGTTTTTGTGTGAGATCTAACTGCTTGCTTCAACAGTGTAGCAGGTTGGGTGCATGAAAATCTAGTGTTCAATAGGGATCTGCCATCACTCATTGCTCTCCTGCATCTTCCCTTTCCTTTTCCCAGAGTTTGTTTTTAAATAGAGTGTGCACAATGTATGTAATTGCCTCACAACTAAAATTCAGTCTCTGGAACTGGGGGCAGGAGAAGTCAAAGAAAAAGAAAGATACCTTAGATCAAAGATACTGGGAAAAGGGCGCAATATTTAACAAGGTGCAAGTCCAGACCAGGGACCAACAAAGCAATCATGCCTCTCAGGAGGTTACCCTGGGAATATCCCTAAAATATTCCCTTTTCCTCAGAATTGCCCCCTTCTGCTCCCTTTACTTGAACTCAACATTGAGCCAGAACGTATCCGGTGATGTTCACTGTGGACCTCTTCTGAGGCCCCTCATTTCAAAACATTTGGAGCGAGCTACCCAGGAACACTTGGTAAAGAGCAATTAAATGCCACCCTGCACGTTCATGCTTAATTATCTTGCTAGAGACACACTGTAGCTTACTGCATCTAAATGCAAATTTGTGTAGTTGAGATTTTTATTGGATTTGATAAGTCAAATGATTGCTACTTTACACGGAAAGGGGTTGGGGCTGATGAACTGTAGGAGCCCACGTGAGCAACGAGACAAAAATTTCCTTGATTCATTTAAAACAGACCTCCCTCCCCCTGTGGTGTCTCTTTTCCTGAAATTTGATTTCTTTTTTTGTGCTGCTGGGCTCATTTTGCTGATAAGGGAGACGAAGGTAAATAGCATTTTGAAGAGCAGACTTAAATAAGGCCAGAACACAGCTGGACAAGGCAACCTGCCCCAAGAGTTGGGTCTGTGTGCTGACCACTGTGTCAGTGATTTTCAAAGTCTGGACCACGTCTTACAGCATTACACACACACATGCACACTCACACACGCGCATGTATCATATACATAGATTTTTATGAACCTATAATTTGCCTTATTAGTGTACTTTATTTTCTGTTCTAGTCTACTCTATTCTATTCCATTAAAAAAATGTTTAAATGCTGGTTACAATCCAGTTAAAAGATTTTACAACTCAGTAAGGAACCTTAGAAAATTGCATTAGATGTTTCTCTTGCTCACGGTGTTTCTAAGCTTTATTAAATCCCCAAAATGAATGATGGAAACAGTGTTCCTAAACAATACTGCCAGCCCCAAGTGCTAATTATAAAGGGTCAGCCTAAAATCAGATAAAGCAGTGGCGCTGAGAACGGGCAGCACATGCGTGCAGTGGAATTTGCTAATGATGGTGTGCTTGGCAATGGAAAGAATCCCCTGGCGGCTTGGCAGTACGTTTCACAAGATGCCAGCTTCCAAGGGCATTTTACATTCACAAATGTAAGTGTCAGCTGTGCTTGAATGGTTCTTGGGCACTACCCCCCTCTCCATCACCCCTGCTCAGGCTGTTAGACCACAGGGGTCTTGTGAGGGGAGATGACCCCACGTTCAAGGCCTGCCATAGCTATCATTTTCCTCACTGCCTTCCCAACTGAGTTTGGGGTCAGTTACCTTTCATGGCATCCTTTTATGGTAGACGGGTCTATTTTACAGATGCTGGCTTGCCAATCAATATGCATCCTCTGTCAACAGTTGCCTTCAGTTCATCTCGAGCCCCAAACATTAATGCCAAACATTCCATCTTAGCTAAAATAAAATACGGGGAAATTATAAACTTCCAGAGAGAAAGGAAGGGATGGGATATGGAGGAGGAAGGATGGAAAAACTATTGATTGAATGCCTTCTCTTTTAGATACAATATTAGATGTACTATTGTATTTAATACTAATAAGCCCCATTAAAAAGATGGTCATTGATCCTACTTATCTGAAAATGATCTTCAGGAAGGTTGAGCTGGAATTTCCAATGCCATGTAGCTGGTGGGTGGTATGGATTAAAATATAGGTTTGCCTATTATTCACAATAGCTAAGGTATGGAAACAACCTAAGTGTCCATCAATGGATGAATGGATAAAGAAGATGTGAGATACAGAAATACAGAAATAGAAATATATACATAATTCTAATATTATTCAGCCATGAGAATGAAGGAAATCCAGCCATTTGCAACAACTTGGATGGACCTTGAGGGCATTATGCTTAGTGAAATAAGTCCGATGGAAAAAGACAAATACTGTAAGGTATCAGTTATGCACGGAATCTAAAAAGAAGAAACTCAGAGAAACAGAGAGTAGAGTGGTGGTTACCAGGGGTTGGGGTGGGGAAAATGGGGACATACTGCCACAGGGTACAGATTGCCAATTTTAAGATTAACAAGTTTGGGGATCTAATGTACAGCATGGTGATTATAGCTAATAATACTGTATCATATACTTGACTGTTGCTAAGAGAGAAGATCATAAATGTTCTTACCACCAAAAAGAAATGGTAACTAGGATATGGGATGGAGGTGGTAGCCAGTACTAAGGGGTAATGATTTTGTAACTTATAACTGTATCAAAGTGACATGTTGTACACTTTAAAATTACACAAAATGTTATGTGTTGATTATACTCAATAAAGATGGGAAAAAATAAGAAAATAAAAATGTCTCCCCCACCCCCAAAAATACAATTCTGCCTGGGTCCCCAGAGCATGCTCTTCCTAATATGCACAAGGCCCTTATATTTTCACTTTGAACCACATGGAACATCAACTGGAACTTCAACAAGAAAACCCACTCAGTATGGTGCTTCCACACTCAACATCCAGGAACTCTAAGGAGACATGTGAGATGGAATGAAGCCTGAGCTGGAAATCATGAGACTGAGTTCCTGGATCACTCGGTGGACTGGGCAAGATATTTCCTTTGGAACTTGAGTGGAGAAAATAAAGAGAAGGGAAGGCAAGTAGGGGGCAGAGTTGAAAGAGAAATTTAATTAGATATTCTACTCCTATGTGAGACAGGTACTTTCAGACAATGGGAGTTATCATGGGAAAGGTTTGATTCAAAACCAACATAAGCAACTCCTTTGCCCCTTTTCTGTTTGTTCATCACTGCTTTCCTTAGACCCTACTCATAAAGATGAGATCATTAGGCAACATTTAACTTAGCTCCTGATTTCGGCTTTTCTAAATATACACCTTACCTAAACTGTTGATTCCTTTCCTGGATTAGAAGGAATAAGAATGAAGAATTAAGTAGTTAAGGACTGACTGACTCTCTACCCTCAGTTTCCCCTTAGTAAATCGGCAGGTGGACCTTGAGGATTCAGGCTGACCGTGCGGGCGAGACAGCATCCCAAGGAAGATCGGGAGAAGTCATCAGGCCTGCACGCAATGGAAAAATGATGAAGAATCTGACCTCCTGCCTTAATAATTAACTGAGATTGTTTCCCCTTTTTCCCTTTAAAAATCGTCATGGCTGAGCAGAATCTTCGGAGTTGGTCTCTGGACATAAGCCCACCTTTTCCCCAGATTGCCGGCTTTTCTGAAGAAAGCAGCTTTCCTCTCCGCCGAAGCTTGTCCCTTGATTTACCGGCTGCTGAGAGCAAGCACCTGAACCTGCATTCGTTACACCAACTGTTAGCGTCACTCTTCTTCTCTGTGATCACGATTCACTGTGCGCATTTGGACTTTGTTCCTGGTGGCTTCAGACACGACTGCTTTGCAGAGGCCTAATCTTCCAAAGCTTTCCATCAAATCAAGTTGATGTTTTTATGACTGTGACAATGTTTTTGTGTAAGGAATTTACCTATTTATAATGGAAAACAAGGAGAAACAGTTTTACTGTGGTTGGGGAAATGCTCCCTAGAAGAGAGGCCCTCTGGGAGGTGCTAATTACATTCCTATTGTCTTCTGGCTTCACGCTTCCCACACCAGGGAGAGGAAGAGTTGGGAGGGGGCAAAGGAGGGAGCAGTGGAAGATAATTGAACAAGGTGAAAATGAATGCTCATTAAATTCCAGAATACAGGAGGCCTCATTTCATATGATAGGGCTGTAAATATGACTTTTAATGAAGTTATGACATGGTTGCCAATAAAAGTCATTTACTCTGCAGTATTACAGTTAATTATACACAGCTGGAGCCATTTATGGCCTGTCCCTTGTTAACTTTGCTTTCCCTGCATGTTAACCCTTTCAGCACAGTTGATCAACCAGGAACCAGGCGGTTTTAAACCTAAAGAAACCATGAAATGTTAATAAATGTCCCATATGACTCAGGATAATTCTCACTAGCTATAGGAGAACACTCATCTGCCCCTCCCCTCAGCATCCCCTCCCTTCCAGGAGCACATCGTAAGAGGAATGCAGATAGAAAAAGAAGAAGAAAAAGAGAATTATGGATGTAATTCTTTTTTTGTAATTCTTTTTTTTGAAAAAAAATACACTATCTTTTTGGGGGTTTTTTTTGCGGTACGCAGGCCTCTCACTGTTGTGGCCTCTCCCAATGTGGAGCACAGGCTCCGGATGCGCAGGCTCAGCGGCCATGGCTCACGGGCCCAGCCGCTCCGTGGCATGTGGGATCTTCCCGGACCGGGGCACGAACCCGTGTCCCCTGCATCGGCAGGCGGACTCTCAACCACTGCGCCACCAGGGAAGCCCAAAAAATACACTATCTTTGATTTGTGGGAAAATTTATAGACATAACAATTTTTATTACCAATTTTAAGAGCATTTTAAATGCATTTTACTGATAGCAGTGTAACAAAAATACTCGAATGAAATAAAGTGAAACTGACATATTGTCTTCAGCAGCCTAAGCCCTTTGACAAAGAGCCTGCCCCTTAGCATGGCTGGAAGAGATTTCCATTTCTGAAAATCCTACCCTCTGGGATGGATTGACAGGGGAAGGAACCTGTAGCATAGTAACGGCAGTTACTAAGTTACAAAGCAGTTACTAAGGCCTCTCAGTTGGTTATATCGAAGCCAGAATAGCAGTGTATCTAAAAGGCCTGTTTTTTGGATATGCCATGTACAACAGGAAGACCCTAGTTTTTAATTTATTAAAAAGATTTCAACAATAGAAGTAGCTCTCTATCTTCATTCTGGGAGCCTAGATGTTCTGACAGCACAAGTACTGCCTTGTATTATTCTTTATTATGGGGTGGGAGTGGGGGACCTTACTCAGTAACCAAGATTGTCTTAGGGTTTTGGTTTTGACTGGTGTTAACAATTTTCCTTCCATGAGGATTCAGCTACTGGAGTCAGGAAAATGTGGTACTCAGTAAATGGACTTCACAAGCATCTTTGTCAGGGGCCCACATTTATTGGCTCTGAGGATGAGTTGCCATGTACAGTCATGGCAGAATCTTGCTGAGTCTGTTTCTGGATTATTTCTGGTTCACAACTGTGTGGCTGTCTGGTTTATTTCTGGTTCGTGACCGATCTAAATTATCTGTCATTAATTAATGGCCATCTGGTCTCTTTCCACCCGTGTTAAGGGCTAAGAGATTGATTCTGGTTGTGTGTCTGCAGGATTTCATGAAATTTCCATTGACTCAAGGCTTCCTCTGTTTCTCACAACAGGGTCACGGGAGCAGCTCTTTTATGACACCACAGGCCAGTCCCAACCTGGTGGCTGAAAAAACTGCCCTGTGCCAAATGATGCCTTATTGATCTTTTTCTTGGGGAGGGGGGAGGGGGGGAGCATCATAGAAAGAGTCCTCAGTTTGCTTGTCTGTGTTTATTTTCCCTGAAGGGGCAGCTTGCATACAATCCCCATTAAATTGGCTTTTGCATAATGGCTGGATTTTATGATGCTGTCAGTTTTCTGTTTGTTGTGTCTGTTTGTTGTGTTTTCTGTTTGTTGTGTCCCTCCCGACAGAGGGAAGAAAATGACAATGAATGATCTGTTTATAATTACAGCCCCTTTCCATCTGCAGTCAGATTATTTTAGAGGGCATGCTTGGACCTTCCTTGATCATGGGAATCTGTCCAATTTCCACACTATGTGAATATCCAAGACAAACACACATAACTACCATTAAAAGGGAGAAAACATACGCAAATATTTAAAGAAACTGAAACAGTTTGGATACCTTGGAGAGCAGAGGGCTGGCATGGCTTTTATTTCAGTTGTGTAGATGTACCTGAAGAAGTGATGGGATGGGGACACAGATGGACTTGACACGGCCTATCTGGGGCCTACAGACCTCTTCCTGAGAAGTCGAAGGGCTTCCATAAAATCTGGCCTTTTCTTGCTTTTCCTTCCAAAAGTAACAGGAGTAATACCTTCCGAAGATAAACTCCAAAATCCCAACCTCAGTAACTTGGTTCCCAGACAAGCATCCCTACTGGGGCTCAAACCCGGGGAAAAGGGCTTGTTTCCTATAGAAAGGACACACCAAAATTTTCTCAACTTTTGTCTAAGATTCTTTGGATGTGTAATTTGAAATATCTTCTAAGCATAGCTCTGGTATTTCTTTGTCTAACTCTGGAGAAGATTAACCAAATAGAGTATCTTGAATTTCAAAGAGAGAAGGAAGAAATCAAACTTTTAACGCTTTAAATATGCTGGCTTTTTAAGAAAAACTTTTCTACCAGCTCAGGAAAAGTCAAGCTGTGCTGGCAATGGCAGACTGCTAGATAAGAAACACAGAAATGCAAATGACATCAGCTAGCAACAAAGAGTCATAAAAATGTGCTAATAAAAGATTCTGATACACACCTGATACACGGTAAATAAAAGCAGATTTATTATTAGTTTATGTAATGTGCATATTAATCAAGGTAAATCCCTTGATAAAAAAATGGGCTTGATGATTTGAGTTTAAGATTTAGCAATGCGTCTTCTCAGATTTTATCATGATGAGGTATAAAATATAAATTTAATACTTGCATAAACTGGATTACAAATATTAAATTTACATGTATTTTGTGTAGCTTAAATTTCCAAGGGGGTTAGATAGAGTATCACTGTCTCCACACACTATTTAAGGTTATGAGAATGTACTCATATATATTTAACTAAGTGAATTTATAATAATTAATGTCTTTAAAGATTGTTTTCTGTGAACTTTAGACAGTGCTGCAAATCATCTGGGATCGTTTCCTCTACTTGCATGGAGTAAAAATTTAAATGTCACCTCTCTGATGAAATATTCTATCTATATACAACAAATTTGACCTTTGTAAAGCTCCAATTAAGATGGTGAGTTCAACGTGGTAGAGCCATTCTCTGATGAGGTTAATACATATTGAAGCTAAAGTTAAAGGCTTTCAGTTTGTCACCTAAATATGTATTTGTGTAAAGGCCTATTGACGTTATTAAACAAAGAAAAGTTATACATGATAAACCAGCTGAAAATTAATCTTGGTGTCATCAGCCTGATATTAACACTAGGTAGTAAAATTTCTCATTTACATTTCGTGTGATCTGCTCAGAGGAACCACCTCCTAGCATATCCTATATTGTGCATGTATCTTTCTAATTTTTTTTATTTTAGTTTTTTAAAAAAATTTTTTGGGTTTTGTTTATGCCTGTGTCCTTTTTTTTTTCAATAGATCTTTATTGGAGTATAATTATTTCACAATACTGTGTTACTTTCTGTTGCACAACAAAGTGAATCAGCCATATGCATACACATGTCCCCATATCCCCTCCCTCTTGCGTCTCCCTCCCACCCTCCCTATCCCACCCCTCTAGGTCATCGCAAAGCACTGAGCTGATCTCCCTGTGCTATGCGGCTGCTTCCCACCAGCCAACTATTTTACATTCGGTAGTGTATATATGTCGATGCTACTCTCACTTCGCCCCAGCTTCACCATCCCACCCCATGTCCTCAAGTCCATTTTCCACGTTTGTCTCTTTATTCCTGCCCTGCAACTAGGTTCATCAGTACCATGTTTTGTTTTGTTTTGTTTTTTAGATTCCATATATATGTGTTAGCATGCGGTATTTGTTTTTCTCTTTCTGACTAACTTCACTCTGTATGACAGAGTCTAGGTCCATCCACCTCACTACAAATAACTCAATTTCATTTCTTTTTATGGCTGAGTAATATTCCACTATATATATGTGCCACATCTTCTTTATCCATTCATCTGTCGATGGACACTTAGGTTCCTTAAAAAACTAAAAATAGAACTACCATACGACCCAGAAATCCCACTACTGGGCATATACCCTGAGAAAACCATAATTCAAAAAGAGTCATGTTCCACAACGTTCACTGCAGCTCTATTTACAATAGCCAGGACATGGAACCAACCTAAATGTGCATGTGTCTTTTTGATGAATTTTATCAGGCTCAGGATTTTATAAATCAGTTTTACTGAAGTATAATCATATTTTAAAAACGGACCCATTTGAAGTGCATAGTTTGATGAGTTTTGATCAATGTATACACTCGTGAAATCACACCACAATCAAAAGTGGCATATTTTCATCTTCCCAAAAGGTTCCTCGTGCCCTTCGTGGTAATTCTTCCTACCATGTTGGTTCTTGGTAACTGCTAACTGGCTCTATATCTATAGGTTTGATGGGTCTTCTTTAGAAATTCATATCCTTGGATTTATATAATATATAGTCTTTTGTGTCTGGTTTCTGTTACACAGCAGCAGGGTTTCCAGATTCATTTACCTTCTTGAGTGTACCAGTGTATTTTATGTCACTGAGCAGTATTCCACTTAATGGAAACACAACAATGTATCCATTCACCTGCTGATGGGCATTTAGATTGTTTACATTGTGGGGCTATTTTAAATAAAGCTGCAAATCTTCTGGTGGACGTATATTCTTATTTCTCTAGGAATGGGATTCTGCATCTTAAGGTAATGGAATGTTTAAACTGATAAGAAACTGCTAAACTCAATACCAAAACGACTTGTGGATAATTTTTAAAATAAAATTTTCTCATTTCCAAAAAAGCTAAAGTTCCTTATAATTGATAGGGTAATTTATTCTAGATTTATAAAATATTATCTCTCTAATTAATAAATTAAACAACACAATGATCACTTCTTATCTTTACATAAGAATTTCTTATCTGCAGGTATCTACAACATATGACCATTTCTGGAAGTAATAATGATTTTCTGACAACTCTTTTTTATATTGCTTTTCCCAAATTTAGGTCCAAAATGAATAACACCACCATTAAAGTACCTTTTGCATGTAAGCCATCACTTCCTCAAAGAACTCTGGTTGCCCCCATGTTTTGCTCCCTCACCTCATCAGAGAATGGATGCTAGAAGTAATTAGGCTTGTTTGTAGTCACTATGCTTTTAATTAGTTCAACAGTGTGTTGAGAATTGCCCTATTTTCATCGAGATCAAAACAGGGGAAGAACTATTCAATCAAAAAGAGAAGCTAGGGCTTCCCTGGTGGCGCAGTGGTTGAGAGTCCGCCTGCCGATGCAGGGAACACGGGTTCGTGCCCCGGTCCGGGAAGATCCCACATGCAGCGGAGCGGCTGGGCCCGTGAGCCATGGCCGCTGAGCCTGCACGTCCAGAGCCTGTGTGCCGCAACGCGAGAGGCCACAACAGTGAGAGGCCGGTGTACCACAAAAAAAAAAAAAAAAAAAAGAGAGAGCGAGAAGCTAGTGGGAAGCAGCTGCATCACACGGGGAGATCAGCTCGGTGCTCTGTGACCACCTAGAGGGGTGGGATAGGGAGAGTGGGAGGGAGACGCAAAAGGAAGGAGATATGGGGATATATGTATATGTATAGCTGATTCACTTTGTTATACAGCAGAAACTAACATGCCGTTGTAAAGCAATTATACTCCAATAAAGATGTTACCAAAAAAAGAGAAGCTCAATCTCACCTAGGTGAATTATATACAGGTAAAATGTTATTAATATAAATATGTTTCTCAACCCCTGTTTACCTTACATAATGAAGGTTCATGTGCAAAGACGGGCACAAGAATTTTAATAAGTTTTATTTCTAAGTTCGAAAAGCCCTTATCATTGGTGACCATCATGACAAACACTCTACTGATGAATCAGAAGGGCTAGAGCTCTGTCAACGCCACTGCTACCTGTGCTCTGTTCTTCCCGTCAGGATAACCATTGTGTAAGGCATCATGAAACAGTCATGTGTTATCCTCCAACAGGCGATTCTACTCTCTCCCTCATTTTCATATTGTTGGTTATTGAAATAAATTAACCAAAACTGTTCAGTCTTAGTATCAATAGATGCTTCCTGGCTCTTCTGTCAGAGTTGCCTGAAGGGCTCTGCTACAAATTTCAGCTCAGAAATGGAATCCTATGGAAGAAATGAATCATAGCTGCTGCAAATCTGTATACTGTACTTGGTAGTTTTGTTACTGACCCCAGAGTGTATGGGATGTGCCTGACGCTGCAGGACACAGATCCATTGGTACAGAATCCCAGGGTGGCGATGGTGACCACCATCTTCCCCTGTGTTCAGTGCCTGCTAAGGCACCCAGCTTTCAATTCTCAGGTGCAGGTGACAAAGGATGCGAGGCTGCTTTAAGGCATAAGAAAGACATTTCCTGAATCCTTCCAGCAAAGATTCCCTAGCTTAATTTTAGTATTCCTTTTATCTACTCTTGTATCCACCCTTCTAACCTGATTAGAGAAACTGCTTTGAGACAGCATCACCAGTCTTTGGTAAACAGAAGATCTGAGGCAGGAGCGGAACAGTGTGGAAGGAGAAAAAAAAAAAAAAGACAAACCTGCCGGGAATAAATGTAAACCTGGTCTCAGCAATGCATTTAATTACAACCAGATGTATCAACGTTTTTGTCCTGTTAGAGTCTGTCCCTTGCTAATGGACGGGGCGGCATGGAAATCAAGACATTTGGGCTTACAGACTTGGGTGCAGGAACTCCCTCTCAACAGCTGCCACTCGGTAGCTACAGAAAGCAGTGGTGACATATAATAACCCACGGTGGCTTTCCTGGGTGGAAGTCTTCAGGTCCTTCTATCATAAGGTCCTGGCCTCGTCCACCAAGATTTTCAGAAGAAATGAAAATGTACCTAATTCTTTAACTTAGGAGAGGGATCATCTTTCATAGAGCTACACTGTGTGGAAGGCACAGACCTTAATACTTTACTCAGTGAGCAAATGGGAAGGAAGCTTTACTGCCTCAGCCTTTGCCTTTTTTGTGCACACAGGTTCTCTGTGTGCTTTCACTCCCCAAAGATAATAGCATCTGCATCTTTTTTTTGACTGTCAAAATCCACTCGCACATCCAGGGAGGCAAAGTGCCTGAGAATGTGTGTTCCCCAGAGGGCAGCCTTTCATCAATAACTCTTCTGGGTTCCCCAGGGCCTGATCAGGACAATCTTGAGGTATGGCCTCCTCTGTCCCCAGTGTCCCTGCAGGCTTGAGCCGTGCTTCATGTGGGACTTTGGTTGGCATTTCTCCCTTGCGTTGCCTCCTTCTCTTCCTGGTCCCTTTCTCCATCCCCCCCCACCCCCTATCCATTTTTCCTAGGAATACTTCTTAATAAGTCACTTTCATGATACCCATTGCTTCAGGTCTATTGGTGAATAAACCATCCTAAGACAACTTTGCTTTCCCCCAGTTTTACCTTGTCTCCTCGGTGTTCATAGCACCTCCTCTCAAAGCTTCGTCTGCCAAGCTCTGCCATCCAGTGTCTGCTTCTCCCTACCCTGGAAAGACGTTCAGCTTCTCTGTCCTCTCCTGTAACTTCAAAGTCAGGCACCACTAGCTCCGGCTGGATGCTCCTGAAGGTCTCCTCTGCCCAGCTTTTACCAGTTTCAGATGATGAAGTTCAAAGTCAGGTACCACTGGTTCCAGCTGGATGCTCCTGGAAGGTCTCCTCTGCCCAGATTTTACTAGTTTCAGATGATGAAGAACGGGCTCTGGAACTCGCTGTGGGGAAGCAGGCTCTCCACCAGCTAGAGGTGTAGTAGGTACCCAAATCACCCCAGCGGGTCCTGAAAGGTAAGCACACGTCAGCAAAGTCTCCTTTACCTTCTTCTCCTCCTCCTCCTCTTTCTTCTTTTTTGTTTTGTTAACCAACAAAGCGCAGTCTAGTTTTATATGAGAAAAATATTCCTTTTTAAAACATATGTTTAATCTTGCTCCTGGGGAGAAAAAACCAAAAACATGGCATTATAGACCTAAGAATCCCATGACGTTTACCAAAGGTTGGCTCAGATTACATGAATCACCACTTTTATTGTGAACAGCTCTATCTTACCAGTGGTCCCATTGCCTGTTACATTCTTTCTGATGCCCAGATTTTCCTCTAATAGGAGATCAGAGGAAGCATGGAATCGACTCCATGTACCCACTACACCCACAATTTTGGGGACGGGGCCATTCATGAGCCCGATTTTTTTAAAAATTAATTTCTCAGCCTCCATGGAAACCAGACATGGCCAAGGGACACAGTTCTGGCTCAAGGGATGTAAGCAGAAACACTGGATGTGACTTCCAAGAAAGCGTGAAGGGGCGGTCCCAGCTGAAAGTGTCCTCTCGATCCTCACCCTTCCTTTCTTCATCCCTGGAACCCGACACAAGTTTGGAGCAGACACTATGCAACCATAAAGTGACCGTGAGGAAAAGGTCAGTAGAATTTCAGGGGCCCCAGACCTAACTGCTATGATTTGTTGATCTGGTACTTGCTAGCAAACACCTACCTGATTTTTGTGGGAAAAATAAAACCCCTAGTTTGTTTAAGCTGCTTTTTGTTATTGTTCTGTGTTTGATTCTTGTTATTCACAATTGAACATATATCTCCTGTTGATAACAGCCACTAGATATTTGTCCAAGCTTGGAGCTGGGGACCCAGAGTCTTAAAATTCTATAATCCTACTCTGTATCTGTCCAGTTTTTACATACACCATTCATTTCTCTGTGCCTTATTTTATCTTATAAAAGCGAGGACACTGACATCATCTCCGCTAAATTGAAAAAACAGGATGCTACCTATGCTGTAGAGTGACAGCAGAGCCTTTAAATGCCTTTGACGACCACCTCTCCACACCCACCAGCAAACTGATTTCTGTTTTGTCAAATTCTTCTTTAACAATGGTATCGTGTAAGGAGGAAGTAATAGGATTTTATTTATTAACATGATTCCTTTGTGTAAAAAAAATCACCTTTGTTTTAATCGGGCGATTATGGGAGGGAAAGAAATAGCATAATTAGGAACGTAAAGATGGAGCAGTAGAGAGACAAGAACGTGTTAAAATGAGTTTTATCCTACTACATATTGTCCTTCCGTCCAACATTTTCCTTTATTTCTAATTTTCCCCCAAATGCTGAGGCCAAGACATCCATTTATCAAGCCCGTCCACTTTACCTCTCCTGTCCATTTTTACACATACGTTTCTGGACTCTGCTTCTTACCATGATATCCCATGTCTGGCAGTTGGGTGATGTTTGCACCCTCAAGGATCAGACAAGGACATATCTTTCCAACAGTTGTTGATAATGAGGCCAGTGGAAAGGCTAATGGTTTAAAGCTGTTTGAGTGTTCTTTCCGAGGCAGAGATGGAGTAAATTATTCCATGGCTGCAGCTCTCCTCAATGTAGGGAGCTCGATACGCCGTCTGCTCTGAGGAGCCTGGATTAGTCCATCTGTTTCTGGTTTTCAGAAACCTAAGGTGAATAAAATAAATAACAGAAAAAACAAAAATGAAAAATGCCTCTTGTTCCTGAATCGCAGGAAGTCTGCCTATGCTCCTAACTCGGGCGTTCCCTCCAGATGCACCAAACCCCGCTGGATTTCCTGGGTGGAAAGAGAAAAGAAACATCCAGATTTTGCTTTTGAGGATTTTTCAACCTTTAGAAATACACCGATTATTACATAAAAAGTGACATTTCCCATTATTTTGGCAAAGAAATAAATGTAATGCTCAGTGTATGAGAGCATATTCTCCCCATCATTTGCTTTTTAAAAGCTATTCACAAGTTTTTGACTGAAGCCTATTTGAACCTCCACTTTCACAAGCAGGAAGATACAGCCAAGGAATCAGAGATGTTTGCCTAGAAAGGATATAATCACAGCCTCCAAGTGTTCAGAATTAACTATGGAAGCGGCCTTAGCTGGCCTTAGCTTAGTGGCCTTAGCTCCAGAAGGCAAAATTCAGACCAAGAGGAAGAAATTATAGAAAAGGACGATTTCAGAGCTTAGAGAACATTTGAATCAATGACCGGTTAAGCTTTAAGTGAATTACCTTGGATGACAGTAGAGATCCATACATGTTGGAGATCAAATCAGAAAGAGGACCACAGACAGGGGTTGCAGCATAGAGGATGCCTGACAGTGAAGACTACACTTGGTGGTTTCGATTTTGTCCACTCACTCTACAGCCCACTGCAACTTTAAAAAAAAATTTTATTGGAGTATAGTTGATTTACAATGTTGTGTTACTTTCTGCTGTACAGCAAAGTGAATCAGTTATACATATATCCACTCTTTTTTAGATTCTTTTCCCATATAGGTCATTACAGAGTATTGAGCAGAGTTCGCTGTGCTATAATAAGTTCCCTTATTAGTTATCTATTTTATACATAGTAGTGTGTATATGTCAATCCCAGTCTCCCAATTTATCCCTCACCCTCTTTTCCTCCTGGTAACCGTAATTTTGTTTTTTACATCTGTGACTATTTGTTTTGTATATAAGTTCATTTGTACCATTTTTTTAGATTCCACATATAAGCGATATCATACGGTATTTGTCTTTCTCTGTCTGACTTACTTCACTCAGTAGGTAGTCTCTAGGACCATCCATGTTGCTGCAACTTTTCATTCTCATATTCCTCTGAAACTAATCTGGCTTATGGTTATGAATTATCAAGGGGATGCTACCTGTTTTTATAGTTATTTTCCACCAAGAGCCAAGGCTAAGGCAGATTTCTTTTTTCTTTTTTTGCTTCTCCCTTTACTGGTGGGAAGATTTTTTTCTACGTCCACCCTTTCACTAAAGTCCTTAACTTTAATCTCATCTGTAAAGTCCCTTTTTCCACATAAGGTAACATATTCACACATGCCTCAGATTAGGATGTAAACATTTGAGGAGTGGGTGGGACCAGTATTCTGCCAACCCCAGATTCCTGCTAATACTGCCATGGTTGGATTTGTTCTTCTAGAAGGATATGGGGTTTCAATACGTTTTACAGCTCTATCAGCCACAAAATAGCTATAATTTTCAGAACATTATTACAGAAAGGGATTCTGGAATACAGTGAGTTAACTTTGACTGTATAATTCTCAGATTTCTGTTTCTGGATCAATTTTCCCTTTGTTAAAGCTACTACCTGGGTCAGTCTAAGTCTCCATAATGAACAGCCTACTTAAAACTGCTGTGTGGCTGGACCACACCAACTCCGTTTTGCCAGTTCCATCGTAGCCATCCCCCCCCCCCCCCGAGATGTCCTACCCGCTCTCCTCTCTGCATGACTGAGCTTTAGCCTACTCACAAGGAACGTGCCCAAGCTAGATGAGTTCCTGATCAACTTTTTTTTTTTTTTTAAACATCTTTATTGGGGTATAATTGCTTTACAATGGTGTGTTAGTTTCTGCTTTATAACAAAGTGAATCAGTTATACATATACATATGTTCCCATATCTCTTCCCTCTTGCGTCTCCCTCCCTCCCACCCTCCCTATCCCACCCCTCCAGGCTGTCACAAAGCACCGAGCCAATATCCCTGCTGATCAACTTTTAAACTTGCCTTCATCTGATATGAAAACGGAAAGAATGCCTTTTGCTGACACATATGATTAACGGACCCCTAAGGGAAGAAAACTCTCTGTTTCCTTCAGTGCAGATATGCTTCTTACCTGGTAGTCAGATTCTGTTTTTAGCTTTGGCCCCTTTAAGTACCTCTGCACCCTTTTAGGCAGTGCAGAGTGCAGCTGCAAATGCCTGCGGATTGTTGTCCGCCCCATCCTGCCTGTATGTAAGTTCCCCGCAATAAACTTCATAATTGCACGTTATGGAGTTGCCTGCCTCCTTTTTCACTCTTAAAGTTCCTTCTCAGTTTGGAGGAGATTATTCAATAACTCCACCATGCAACCATTGCCTTGTCTAGGCAAATTCATGTGTCTGAATTTATTTCATTTCTTATTTGATTTACATGTCCTCTAGTTTTAACTTTAAATGAAACTCTTTATTTTTTACTGGTATATTAAAATTCTAACCTGCTCCAGGAGAAATGTTTGGGCCAAAATTTATCTTCTTGTGATTTCTAAACTTGAGGAGAAATATAATGTTGTGAAAAGGCCAACACCGGACTGGACATTAAAGAAACAAGGATTCGGTTTCTCTCCTGCCACTAACTAGACCTTGAATTGGCCACTTCATCTTATTGTATTTCAGTTTCCTGATGGGTTAAAGCACTGAACTAGATCACCTCCAAGGCACGTCTACTCTGGAAAGGAGACTCAGAGAATTCCAGATTCAAACTTTTTGCTTTGGAAACAATCCTTTATTTTGGAGAACTTAAATATAAGGGCATCTATCCTCAGACAGGGCTGAAATCCTTTCTCTTTCTACTCCAGTACACATTTCTGTGTGGCCAATGTGCCATTTCCATCTTTTCAAGAGACAGTTGAAAAAATTTAACATCTTAAGTCTTTTACGATTAACTTCTACTTGCTTCCCAAGTTCATCTCCCTGTTCTCTCCCAGACGTACCTATTTTCTAGCCTCACTGAATACTCAGAGGATCACAGGTGCAGGGGCTGTGGCATTCTGGAGGACCACGGCAATACCATCTGTGAGAAGCCAAACTCAGATGGCTTCCTGAGCAACCAAAGTCAACCAAGAAGGGCAGAGCCCAAAAATGGGGTTCTCAGAAATTCTAGATGAGGGATTTTTGTAGGAATTTTGATATTATATGGGTGGTGAGAACTAGATCAATTGAAATTTGAGTTGTTATCATAATAGTATTCCTTAGAAATCCTGGGGAGACCTCAGGTTACTTAATAATAGAACTGTCTATAAATCCAGGACATAGCTCATTAGACCTTAAGCTAGCTTGAATTTGTCTTTGCCTGATTCACCCCCACCCCCTACCCCAGAATCCACCTCCGTAAACAGCTCCGATTCTCAGGCAGGACAAGTATTTAGAAAGGCACATTGAGCAAACCTTACTCAGAGGATGAAATCACAAAGTAAGTTTAATTAGTCCTTCAATATCCATTTGAATTCCGCCAGGAGGGCAGCCTCCCACAAAAGATGTGTGTAATGCCATACATTTTTGGTGTTGCTCAGAAAATACAACGTCTGACATTCACATTGTCAAATTACAGGGTCACTCAGTGCAAAAGCTGATTTTGGTTGTTTTAGAAATTAGGCTTTTCATTCCCACGGAAAAATGAGAATTCAACCCATCCAAAGATAGGACTTCTACCCTCCTCCCCCACCTAGGATCTGTTTCAGGCAGAAAGTCTGTAGCCAGGACAGGGAGGTAAGGGTAGAATCTTCTCTCTTTCTCACTCACCTCCTCTCACACTCGCCAGTAGCTCTTTTCCACTAGAGCTGGAATGGAGGGTTGGGACAAGCCAGGACTAGCCTTTTAGATCTTCCTGGCAGTAGCCAGGCTTCACTGACTGCGAAGACTCATACCAAGCTCTCTGAGAGGTTTGGGTCAAAGACCTTCTCCACTGATTGAAGTGTAGGGGAGGGGCCTTGCTAGCCCTCGAGATGGAGGTTAAGTGGGTAACAATAAACCGCCGCCTCCAAATACCCTACTCCCCAAGCGTCTCTTCCGCTGACCCTCGCTATGCTTGCATGTTGGTAAAGAGCTGCAGTCATGGAGCTGCCCTCTGCCATCCACAATTTTCCAGTTCTACCGTGTGGCCTGTCTCACAATTCACTTTGATACCTGATATTTTCACCAAAGAATCTCAAATGAGACGCCCATGCTAATAGCCTGTTGCACAAAATCAGAGAAAGTTTGTAGAGAAGGAAGCAATGGTACTTGTAGATTTCAGTCGCAGGGAACACCAGGTCACTCAAGTGTAGAAGTTTCTGAATCCTTTGAAGACTCTTTCTTGACCCAAAAGATTGTTTACCTTTGCTTTCTTCCATCCCTTCTCCCTTTGTTCACTGTTATCTGCTTGCTCATTTAAATTGAATTTTGTGTTTTTACTGCTCCAGCCAACTGTATCTATTTTATCCAAGCAAAAGTTTTCTTTGAGAGCAAATGGACAAAAGTCCCAAGGCACCTGATACTGGGAAGGGCAGAGGAGCCCTGAGTGCCAGAGGCACAGAGCTTGCCTGTTCTAAGCAACCTCGAGAATTTGTTCCGTTTCCCCAGAGCTTGCTGACATGGAGACTTTTATAGCTGCAACAAAGCTGAAAGTACCTCAAAGTCCCCAGGCACTTCTCCTAATTCACTTCTAACCTGCTGGCCATGGGGAGTTTTTCCTCCTCTAATTGCTAATGAATTCTAGAATCTCCAAGTCTCATTTCTCTAGTCTAGAATCTCCAGTCTCCCGAATGACGAGAGCCTTCTTGTCATTATGTGCCCTGTGTTTCCTTCCTCGCTTGGATTTATAAGGTGCACCATAGGGGGAACTTACTATTTTTTCCTATTTAGAGTCAACTCAATTTCCTTCAGAGTTCTTCTTGTCTTTGCAGAATAACTAGGAATGTAGGGTAAACAACAGAATGTGGAAATGGGTAAATAGACTTTGGAATGTAGGGCAACCTGAGGGATGAGTTTGAGGATATCATAATATCTCATTTCTCAGAAAATGCTAGCCTTTCTCTTCCTTACTGAGTGAAAAACATTTGGTCTGAGCCCAGAGACAAGAAAGTCTAATGAAGTGAAAGAATCAGAATGACAATGCATTCAAATTAAATAAATGCTGGAGAGGGTTTGGAGAAAAGGGAATCCTCCTACACTATTGGTGGGAATGTAAATTGGTGCAGTCACTATGGAGAATAGTATGGAGGTTCCTTAAAAAATTAAAAATAGAACTACCATATGATCCTGCAATCCCACTCCTGGTCACATATCCAGAGAAAACCATAATCTGAAAAGATACATGCACCCCAATGTTCATAGGAGCACTATGTAGAATAGCCAAGACATGGAAGCAACTTAAATGTCCACTAACAGTTTAACGGATGAAGAAGATGTGGTACATATATACAATGGAATATTACTCAGCCATAAAAAAGAATGAAATAATGCCATTTGCAGCAACATAGATGGACCTAGAGATTATCATATTAAGTGAAATAAGTCTGAGAAAAACAAATACCGTATGATATCACTTATATATGGAATCTAAAAAAATGACACAAATGAACTTATATACAAACAGACCCACAGACATAGAAAACAAACTTATGGTTACCAAAGGGGAAGGGGGGGACGGGAGAGGGATAAATTAGGAGTTTGGGATTAACAGTTACATACTACTGTATATAAAATAAATAAACAAGGACCTACTGTATGGTATATAGTACAAGTAACTATATTCAATATCTTGTAATAACCTATAATGGAAAAGAATGTGACAAATTAGCAGAGAATATATAGTAGTTCATTCAAATTCATCATTATTTATTCACTTGTTCATCTATTTGACCAGCATTAGTTAGCCACCTTTTAAATGCCAGGAACTTTTCTAGACACTAGGGATGAATGTGCAAGCTCTCCTGGAAGATATCATCTCAGTGAAAATCTCACACTCTCTTCCTGAATGATCACTCAGTGCTTCAGAGGTCACTCGCAGAGTGCCCAGTCCAGTTGCCCAGCCAGAAAACTCATTATTTTTGGAAAAGGTGAAGGAAAACCCCGCACCACTGTATGTGTCACAAAGGCATTTCTCTGGTTTAAAAACATGTTACTGCCATACTTCTCTGCTGAGGGAGAGGGTCCATGATAAGGGGCACATTGATAAACAATAGGATAAACTTATTTCCCAAGTTTACAAATTATATCTTAATTTAAAAAATAAACTAATTCAACAAATATAAATTCGAATGGCCATTTAATAGCTTAGCAGTTAATTCAGAGATTTTTAAATCCTAGTTGTGTGTAAGAATTGCCCAAGAAAGTTAAACAATAGAGAAGTTTAGGCAGTCCCTACCTGTGAAGAGTCTGTGAAGAGTATGCAGTGAGGCTTAAGTAATGAGGGTTTTTATTTTTAAGTCCCGTAAATAATCCTAATGGGCCATCAGAGGCAAGAGCTACCAAAACATCTTCATTGATGACCCCCCAAAGTGTTCTTCTATGAGATAATGTCTCACTATCGTTAGGAACCAGGAAAATGGTTGTTTAGAGTTTTGGTCACAGCTGAAATGAGCTCCACACAGAAAAAAATATTCATCGTCAGTTAAAATGTTTAGTTTTCTTTTCTGTGTCGTTTTGTTGGAGAGGAAAGTGCTTTCTAACATTGCCAGATTTTGACAGCCAGAGAAGTCACATGCCAACCATACTTAGGTATCCTTCCTCTCAAATGACTACCGCATTTACCTTAACATTCTGAGACATTCAAACAGAGTTGTCCTCAGAAAAGTCTCTAAGAATAGCCTGTCATCTTCCTGCTCTCTTTGACATTTTTCTGATCAGCACATTCTACCTCTAAGGTCCTTTAGGTATCCAGAAGAACACACACACACACACACGCACACACACACACACACACACATACACAAACCAGCCTTTCCAATTAGAATGATGGACCAACTTACTTTTTTTTTCCAATTTACTTTTGATTGCTATGGCTATTTTATATTTTTAGAATTTGGTTTTGTTCTGGGATTCAGAGAATTTTATATTCACAGACTGCTTATCCCACCAAGATCAATTCCTCCATCTCTTCCTTTAATAAGCCCGGATGTTCTTTACTTCAGTTTTGTTGGTGTCTTTGGGTGAGAAAAGCAAGTGGGCCCAGGACGCGACATTTCTCCTTTTGAACGAGGCAGAAAAATGCTTCATGAAAGTGTGCATTCTTTTCAAAGGGAGAAGAAAAGAGAAGTCTATCTAACAAGATCACCACAGGTATTTTTAGAATTTACAGGTATTTGAGTACTTGTAAATTCAGGAATTTACCTGGCTTGTCCTCACCTTCCTATGATTGGGATTCAGGACATCAGTGGCTTTTAAAATTCAAAGCATAATTTCCAAAACTTTAAAAGTATGACTCCAATATAAATATAACACAGACTGCTTCAAGGACTTTATTCAACTTACTCATTAACAAGGAAACTGGAATGAGGTAAAGGCTGGTTCAAAGAGCATTTTGAGGATTTGGATTTTTACAGGCATTTTGAAGCAATGATAGAACAAGAATGATAATTAAATGCAAATCTGGCTGATGTCCCATACATAGGAGTTATCTTTTCTAACTGACAGAAATTATTTGCATTTCTACTGGACCAAAACCTGTAAGTTAGCATACATTGTATTAAAGTTTTATTCAATAATAAACAATGAGTCAAACCAAGTATATTCTAGAATGAGTGACCCTTGGGTGTGCCTTTTAAACAGTGCCTCCATGTAACACTGAAAGAACATGCTGCATACCTTTTCACTGGATCTCCATGCTTTACATAATTTTTCTCATTGTAATTAAGTGGTAGTAACAATTTCAAAGCAGCAAAGCCCTGAGGTAGCTCTGAGGCCAACTTCCAGGTGACAATAATGAGTCCACGTTGCTTCCTCCCCAAGTTAATTGCTAATGTACACGCACACAAGGGCACTGCTATGTACATGCACACAAGGATACACGTGTATGCATGAAACACGGCAAGTCTGGCATTGCATATACAATGAAAAAACTTTTAAATCCCTTTTGAAAAGAATGAATTTGCTTCTCAGAAAGCTGAACTACCCTGATCCTTAGAACTAGCCTTATTAATTTTTCTTTTCTACTGTCCTCTTCACCTCAGGCCTCTGTGTATATTTCTTGAAGAAGCAGCAACATTCTGTCAGCTCAGAATTGCTCTTTGGAACCATCCATGGTTCCAAAGAGCATTCCACTTTGCTTCACAAGGGACTTTTACACAGGTGCTTAGAAATTTAGAAAATAAGGAATGGCCTTTCCCAGATGAATATCAAGGGTAGGGGCTTTCTTCAAGACCGTTGTTGGGTTTTTTTTTTAACATAAATTTAGATTTAAGTTCCTTTTATTGATGCCTGTTAAGTTCCTTGAGAGGGTTTCTGGAACCAGCTTTCATGTCCTCCACCATCTTGAGGAAGGAATATCACAATTACGTCTTCCATTCCCATTTTGTTTCCTTGCTTTCATCTTGAAAGCTTCCTGATCATCAGAGGGGTCCTTAAAGAGTCTCCTCTTATGCTGAGAGGATCACAATGATATCAGGATCACCTGGACTAAATGCACATGTTAATAAGCTTTGGAAACATTTTGAAGAGAGCTCACAGAATTAGAATCTACTTTCTACTACAGAATATTCAGAATGGAAAGCCAAACCTTTGGGAACTGGGTCAGACCTGATCCTTAGTACCGCCAGTCTGTGGGCACATTATAATATCTTATGGTGGCATTGTAATTTTCCCCAATTTGCTAACTAAGACTAATTATCCAAATAATTCAGCCTGACTCTGCTCCTGACCACTGCAAATCTCCCTGCTGTTCCTTAAAGCTCTGTTTGTTCCCCATTTCTCCTCTTGTTTTAAACCCCTCACTGTTCTGAGTGCCTTTTATTTAAAGAGAAATTGGATACCTACTGTGTAAATTTCTGCAGGGAGTCCTTTAATATAGGCTGTAGCAATTTTCTCCAGGAATATGCTAATAATTAGAGCAGCTAGGGATTTGGACTTTGTTATCTGTGGAGGAGGAACTGTGTGAGAAAAGGAGAAAAAAAATCTCAACTCTCTACATCCTGAAAAGAAAAGAAAAAACAACAAAATAATAAAGGAGAAAGGAAAACAAAGTTATTTGTTCAAATGTGGGGTGGAAATAGACAGATGCTTAGAAGTAGCGACTGTGGCCACTGGTCTTTGTGCAGGCTGTTAGGAAAAGGCACACACAAGGGAGAATGGTGAACTTTGGTCCCTGGGGCAGCGGGCTGAGTTCTGGCCTCCGTAGTCATGGCAACAGAACATCCCCTGGTGCTCCCCGGTTGTCAGAATGGGACCTCCTGGAGTTCTCTCTGTCTCCTCTGCTGGAGGTTATGGGTGTCTGAACAGCAATTTCACAACCTGAATTGCTGGTTAAGATTAGTTTAAGAGAGTTTGGGCTTTTTCTTTCTTGTTTTTGTTTAAAAGACAACTTTTTGAAATAAATTGCATAGTTGTACTTCAGAGAAAAGTTTCTGGGAACTAAATATGGTGATCTTAGAAACCAATTTGCATTGAGGTGATGGTGCATTCACACAGAGTTTGAGCAACAGCCCGGTCATATCCTAAGGTTATTTGTGAAGTGGATTATTTAAGGTGACCAGGGGTCTTCTACTTTTGTTACCAAGCAGCTTTTGGTGGTCACAGACTGACGTGGTCTGACCTTTTATCACAAAGTTTGGAACATGCAGTCACTCTGTAAGCTTGTTTCAACCAAGACAAAGGGAAAAAAGAGACTCCTTAGAATTCCTATAGGAGAAATGAGGCAAAAGAATTATTTCCACATACTGATGTGCAAATTAAAGCACTGGAAAGAAGGAATTTGCCCATGATGGAACCAAAATCAAGGCCCAGTAGGACCCAAGGTCCTTAAATTCTTTGCTTGTTTTTGTAGGTCAAACTTCTGAAACTCTGGTTTTGGTGATTGCTTTAAGGGTTTCTTCTTGGACAAAGGTGTTAAGAAGGTGTGCAAACTAAAAAGGATCATGAATTCACTTCAATTAAAATAAAAATAAAGTCAATACCCAGCAGTACTTTTTGCAGTTTCACAGAAGGGGAATTTCCTAAAAGCAACCAAATAATGTTAATAATGGCAATATTATTAATAATAATATAAGTAACATTTATTGAACGATGTATATAGGTGCTAAGCATTTCATATGAATTATCTCATTTATTTATTTCTACTTGATTGATGAAGAAACACAGAGAATTTAAGGATCTTCCCCAAAGTCACACAGCTAGTAACTGGTAGAGTCAAAATTTAAACTTGGGCCATCTGACACCAGTGTCCGTGTTTCCAATCACCCCACTACACTCTACTGTGCTTCTACACTATAATTTAAAACACATATACAAGATTTATACACTATAGGATAATGAAATGTTTACAAGTTATTTAAAAATCTACTAACTACATCACTGTATGGGGAGAAGAACCACTAACACCCACCCTTGCTGAGCTCCTGTGTGTCAAGTACACCACTGGTCACTGTGCATACACTGCCTCCACTTGTTACCACAAACCTGCAATGAAAGAAATATTATCCCCCTATTTTATATGAAGAAATGAAGCATGGAGCTATTTTAATCACTTGCCCAGGGTTATATTTAAGCAACAGGCTGAGCTGGGGGGTGAGCCCAAGTGTGGGTGATGGCAAAGCATCTGTTTCTTCCGTGTTGCCGTGATGGTTTTTTCCAAGGTGTATTTAGGTGTAGCTTTAGTTTTCCAAAAAGGACTAGGCACCAGATCTCTCTTCCTAATGCCTGACCCTACTTTCCTACTAAAGTTGTTAATGACATAGGAGTATTAGAAGTACTGTCTCCAGAACCTGAATAAACTACACTATTTACCTGAGGGGAAGACAGTGGTTTATCTTTCTAAATTAAGTGACCATCATTAGTTGATTAACTTGATTTTCATTCTTTAATACTTAAATGAATTAAAAATGGATGAATGAATGAATGAATGAATGGGTAAGCAAAGAAGACAACTGCCAAGTAAAAATTGTCACTCACCATCTGGTTCTACAAGAATGAAGTCACTGGCCACTGAAGTCGCTGACCTTCAACACACCCTGAAAGGAGTCCAGGGCGGAGATCAAGAATGAGGCACTCTGCGCTCTGGGAAAAACCAGCAGAACAGGACCTTCAGATAGATAGATATTTTCAGGAGAAGATTTTATGAGCCCAATTTCTTGCATCTTCTCATATCTAGAAAAGCACATTAATGGAATCATTAACAGAGACATCTGCTCCTTGTGACTAGCAGCAACCTTCTGCCAAAATGTGTGCTTGATTGCATGGACCCCCTTCGCCTAAATCATGCATATACTGACCTCCCCCCGCCCACCTCTTGAGCAGTTCCTCAGAGCTATCTGATGGGCTGTCTCCCGGGCTATAGTCCTCATTTTGCCCCAAATAAAACTTAACTCACAACTCTCATGCTGTGCACTTGTTCTTTTCAGTTAACACAACCTACCATCTATTGAATGTCTAGTAGGCAGCAGGCACTATGCAAGGTGATTTCATATTCTGATTTTATGTCCTTTCCACAAAAGTTGTGCAGTAAAGTGATGATTTTTATTATTGCTATATTTAAGGATGAAGATATGAGGCTTAGATTGGTTAAGCGAACTGCTCAGCTAGTGAATGAGACATTTGGAAATAGAGCCCAAGGACCTATGGCTCTGAAGTTCGAGCCGTGCCATCTATGTTTAAATTTCTTTAAAAAATTTGTAGACATGTTTAAATACAAAGGAATATTTTAGATATACCTGTAAGAAATACAGAACAACCATGTAAGTTAGCACCCGAACATTCATGACCCAAATTTATAAATAATACATTACCTTAAACTTTAAACTTCCCTGAGTGCCATCTCATCCCATCCTTTCCTTTCTATCTCAGCGGGTTTTTTTATGGTCTCATATTTGTTAATAGTCATAATTCATTATTTATTTACACATTTTTGACCTTTAAGTCAATTGAATCAAACTGTACGTGTTTTTATCTTACCTGCTCTCTTTGCTTGACACTGTTCCTGAGATTCATCTATAACACTGAAGCAATCTGTGTTTAATTTCTTTTCACTGTTTTATAAAATCCCATATTAAAACTCTGCCATGTTTTGTTTATCCATTCTACTTTTTAAAATTTAACTATAGTTGATAGTTAACTATAGCTAACGCCATTTTAAGCAACATGGATGGACCTAGAGATTATCATACTAAGTGAAGTCAGACAGAAAGACAAATATTATATGATATCACTTATGTGTGTTATCTTAAAAATGATACAAATCAACTTATTTACAAAACAGAAACAGACTCACAGACATAGAAAACAAACTTATGGTTACCAAAGGGGAAGGGGGAAGGGGAGGGATAAATAACCTTTCTACTCTCAGTGAATATTTGCGTGTGTTTTCCCCTCCCTTCCTCCCTTCCTTCCTCCCTCCCTCCCTCCCTCCCTCCCTTCCTTCCTTCCTTTCTCTATTACAAAGAGTGCTGGCAAGAACATGTGATACACATCTCCCAGGGTATATCTGAGAGGGTCACAAAATCATAAGCTTTACACATTCTTGGTCGGTGAGATAATACCATATTGTTTTCCCAAAATGATGGAGCAGTTTCTACTACAACTTATTCTGAATAACACTGCAGAATTATTCCCCTTCCCCTACATCCTTACCAACATATGATATTGTTACACTTAGTTTTACTAATATGATTGGTTTGAAAGGGTACCTTACTGTGGTTTTCATTTGAATTTCTTTCATTATTGATAAGGTTGAGTATATTTTTATGTATTTTATGTGCTTTTTTTTCTGTGAAGTACCTATCCATTTTTTATTTTTGCCCTCTTTTTCTATTGGGTAATTTGTCTTTTTCTTATCAGTTTGTGGCTCTCTTTATACATTTTGGACATTAAATATTACAAATGTAATCTATTGCAAATAACTTCTTTCAGTTTATAAAGTGATTTCACTTATTTAAGTGAACTTTTGATGAATGGAACTTCTTAATTTTAATATATTCATATTCATCAATCTTTCCTTTTATTCTTTGTACACAGAGGCAATCTTCCTTAATTCAAAGCAATGAAAAGATTTTGCTCAAAGTTTTATAGTTTTGTCAATATTGCCAATTGCACTTAATATTAACTTAAATAATATTTAATATTTAAGCACTGGTTAGGTATTTATCAGCTAGAGCTGATATTTGCTTAAGGCATTATAAACCTAGTTTCCATACATGTGTGGATGTGTCTCTGGGTTCTCTCTTCTGCTTTTCCAATTTGTACATTTTTGTGACAGTACTATATTGCCTTAATTTTTTCAGTTTATGGTAATACTTGATATCAGGTAAGGGAAATCCAATTACTTTGCACTTTTCAAGCAATGTCTCACTATTCTTGTACCTTTGATCTTCCCATAAATTTTAAAGTAAGCTTGGTAAATTCCCCAAAGTCTGTTGGTATTTTGACTAGAGTTGAATCACATCACTAGAGCAATTTGGTGAGAATTTACATCCTTAGGATATTGTCTTTTCCTTATTAATTTTCAGACTGTGTCTGTGATGTATAGTTTCTATTTATTTAAGTCTTTGAAAACATTTTCTTCAATATAATTTTCTCCATACAAATTTTGTACATGTATTGCTTGATTAATTCCTTGGTACTTTACTTTCTTTTTATTTGAAGCCAATATGAAAGCTATCTTTTAATAATTACCTTTTATAAATGCTCTTGAGCATGTATCAAATTGCAACTGATTTTTTAAATCCTTTTTAAAATAAGCTTAATTTTTTAGAAGAGTTGTAGATTTACAGAAAAATTTGGAAGATAGCACAAAAAGTTCCCATAAATATTGCACCCAGTTTCCCCTATTATTAAATTCTTATATTAGTATAATGCATTTGTTGTATACATTGAACCTATATTGACACACTACTGTTAACTGAAGTACGTGCTTTATTCAAATTTCTTTAGGTTTTTTTTTTTAACCTAATGTCCTTTGTTCCAGGAGCTCAACCGGACATCACATTACATTTAAGTATTACCTCTCCCTGGGCTCCAATTGGCTCTGAGGGTTTTTAAGAGTTTGCTTGATTTGATGACCTGGACAATTTTGAAGAGCACTGGTTAGGTATTTTGTAGAGCCCTTTATTGGGATTTGTCTGTTATTTTTCTCATGATTATGAGTTTTTGGGAGGAAGACCACAGAAGTGACATGTCATTTTTGTTCCATTTTATCAAGGGTATATAGTGTGGATATGTAATCTATAAAAATATTGAATCACTATGCTATACACCTGAAACTGAAACTAATATAATACTGTAAGTTACCTGTACTTCAATTTAAGAATACATAGTACGGAAGCTGACCCTGGTGGCCTGACTGAGGTAGCGCTTGTCAGATCTCACCACCGTGAAACTCTGTGCTAGAGGTTTCTCTAGCACCCCCTTACCACAGTGTAACATTTATTACTCCCAGCAGCTGCCTAAGGAGTGGGGAGTGAGTCATGGTCCACCTTCGTGATGGCCAGATCTCTACGCAAATTAACTGGAATTCTTCTGCACATGAGACTGTCTCTTCTCCCACAGTTATTTATTCAAATCACTTATTTATCTCAGCATGGACTCATGAATATTTAATTTAAACTTTGTGCTATAATCTGGTACTACTTTATATTGTTGCTAAAATTGTTTCATCTTTGGCCATTGGGAGCTCTTTCAGTTGGCTCCTGTGTTCTTTTTTGGATACACTATCACTGTGGACTTTTTTTTTTTCTGAGCACTGCCGTTACAATCGATTTTTTTATATACTGACCTTTCAACAATTCAAATAATTTTCCTTTTTTCCACAACCATGTTATCTGCAAATAATGACAGGTTTTCTTCCTTTCAATTTATTACAATTCTTATACCTTTGACTTTCTTTTGCCTTGCTGCACTTAACTAGGACCTTTCATAAGATGCTGAGCTGAAGGTATAATACAAGGTTCCATTTAACTTGCTTTGGATGGTACAGGGGATAAGTTCAACATTTCACCATTGAGTTGGATGTGTGCTTTGTTTTTTGTTTTCTTTTTCAGGGTGTTTTTTGTTCTTTTTTGTCTTGTTTTGTTTATCAAGTTAAAATATCCTTCCAGCTCTAGCCTGCTGTCTTAGTTTGTTTGCCCCAGAAAGAGACTCTGAAAAAAATGATTTAAATGCAATCATTTATTTGGGAGGTGATCTCAGGAAACACCATAAACAGAGTGCTTAATGAATTAAGGAAGAGAAGGAAACCAATAAAAGATGCTTTATAAAGCCAGTTACTTCTGGGAGTCAGAGTAAAGGACACTCCTTTGAGCTCTTCAAAGGGAGAGATGAGAGAGCTGGGAGCCCTTGGTTGATGGCTGCCGGGGAGGGAGTACGGGGCTGATTCTCTGGCACTTCTGGCCTGCCTTATGGGCTACAAGGCAAGAAAAAGCTCTTAGGCAGATGCTGGCAGGTGGAAGTCTGGCTGAGTATGCTGAAGGGAGTGCAAGGGAACATGGGCACCAACAGAATCCACTACGCTGGCAAGGATGCTGTATTTCATTGTCTTGTTACTAACAGATGTTGGATTTATCCAATACATTGTACCTATTGAAGGTCATATGATTTTTCTGCTCTAACCTGATATTAGTAATAATAATATTTAATTATTATTTTATATCATATTATTATTAATTGGCTTTTGAATGGTAAATGACCTTGAATTCTTGGGATAAATATAACCTGCCAATGTTTTCCTTAGGATTTTTGCATCTCTGTTCATGGAATGAAATTGGCTTGTAAATTTCCTTTTGAATATTGCCTTTCTCAGATTTTTGGTTTCAAGACTATAGCAACTCTCATATTTTGAGGTTTGATTTATTCTAAGCTCATGCTCTTTCCTCCACATTGGTGTTTTTCTTATGCCCTGGAGACTGTGGTATATATAATTACAATGAGTTAGCATGGTGTGGGGATATTGGCGATGGGAAACTCTGGGTAGAATTGGGATCAACATAGGTGTATCAGCCCAACAGCATTGATAATTAGGAATAAGAGAACAGATATAGGTGTTACAAATATTTTAGATACTAGCTTTATCTTCTTTAACAATTTGGTTTTGCTCTAGAGTCCCCTCCTTCCAAATAAATTATGTTAAACATCACCTTTCATATCTTTGGGAGAGAGCTTTATTTCATCCAATCTCAAACGAGTAACATCAGCCTCTCTAATTATTACAGTGTTTGTAAAGCTGTCCGGTGTAGGAAGAACTGTGGAAAAGCCACTTGGAGCTACACCAGCAAGTTTCAGAAGGCAGCATGTGTCATCCTGGGGTTTTGCATCACATCACCTGCTCAGTATCTCTGCATTCAGCAACGCCACTTAGAATGCTAAACATATATATATTCCCTCTCTCTATATATTTCTCTCTATATATAGTCTATAAAAATCATTGACATTTTACAAGGACAGCACTGTAAGTCAGGATATCGGGCACACATATTCTGTTGTGTAACTTTGTAATCATAATTATTTTGCTCAATTTAATAGTTTTTAAATTAAAAACTCTGAATGGGCTTTGGTTTAGATCCCATGCTTACCTTAACCAAACTAAAATATGACCTTTACAAAAGTGAGTGCTTTTTTAAATCAAATGTAGAGCATTTTGGGTCACCTATTTCTCTCCTTAAGCATGTTGTGGACCTGAATCTCTAAGATAGATCCCCCAGCTCCTAACCTCACGTTGAGCTGAACTGTTGACCTTTCTCTCCTTATTGAGGAGTCCTGCAGGGCCGGGTGTCCGTGTGACTGTTGACTTACGTAGTCCTTCTCGTAACGTTCTCTCTTGGACCCTTTCTTCTCACCTAATTTTACCAAGTCATCTGGATCTATGCCCCGTATCCAGGCTAGCCCTGGACACATCTGTGAAAATACCAAAGCCAGAATTTACTCTCCTTTTCTTGTCCTATTCTTCCAGCCTCTTCTTATCTCTTCCCTTTCCTGATATTCTTTTCCAGTACCCCCCCACCCCCATCAAATGTTGCAGTTTTAAGACATTTTTCATAAATGACTAGTCACTTCATTTCCACACCACTCTTACCCTGAATATGAAATTTCAAAAAATCAAAGCCTTAAACTGAATCTATACAGATATGCATGTGTTCTGCCTTGTGACTTAAGGTTCTTTGAAGTACACATCTTATGGCTCTTTGAGGCTGCAGCTTAAATTGTTACCCATTTGGCTCCTCAGCCCAACCCTGTGTGTGCAAGGATACTTACAACCTAAAACACTCAAGACAGACTCAACCCAAAGCCCCAAAGTTCACTAAACATAGGCTGCTGCTGAATAGAAAACTGTCCTATAGTCAGATAAATGTTTTGTTATTTTGGACAATTGAAAGTAAGTTTCTTTTGCTAATATTTCTAATTTAAAAACCAAGATCCAGACCAAAGAGAGAGAGAAAAAAAGTATCACATGGTCCAAGGGCTCAGTATCCTAAGGAAGTAAGGGGACTATTTTTACCTGGCAGCCTTGTTGAGACTCTCAGATACACAGAGAAGTTTTTCAAATTTTAGGGCATATTAAGAATCAACTCAAAAGCTTGTTTAAAATGCTAATTTCTGCTCATTTCTCTGTGCCCTCAGTACTATTCAGCATTTCATATTTGGGTCTCCAGAATCTGTATTTACAACAAAATGAGCAGGAGGGAGGCTTGCCAAGAACTGTCTGATGATTTGTGGACAGTGTGATTTATAGCAAGCAGGACTTCATCCTGATTTCATTCAACTTCTAGCTATTCTGGGCTGTGCATCACTGAACGAATGGGCATGACCCCGGGCATCGTTCCTCTAAGAATGCTGTGGCAACAGCCCTGTCCTTGGCTGCAGAGATGAGAGGGGGCTTGAGGAAGAAGTTCGCCTGATCTATCTGTATCACTGTTCCCTTTCAACCCCAAGTGAAGTGTCACAGCCCACTTCTGACACCAATCACTTAAGAGATTGGTGACACTCAATCACCAGAGCTCAAGTTGAGAGCTCTGTCCTCCATAAGACTGTCCTCACTTCAGATGCTCACAACAAGTGGAGCTCCCAGGCCACTAGCACTTTTGATATAAACTCAAGGGTTCTTACAACCACCTCAGGTTTGATATTTTCCTAGAATGACTCCCAGCACTTATTAAAAGCACTATACTTACTATTACAATTTTATTATAAAGGATACACATAGGGTAAGGTCTGGGAGCATCCAGGACACAGACCTTTTGTGATGTTGTGATTTATAATGAGAAATATATATTTGGTCTTCATCCTGCTTCTGACACAGAGCACCTAAAACCATTGGAATTTCTGTGATGAGAGCAATAAAGGTGGCTTTTGTTATATTAATGAGGTGACTTTTGGAAAGGACCTAAGGATGGGGGCTGGTTGCCCAGAGACCCAGCCATGTGATAAGGTGGTAGGAACTTTCAGTCCCGGGCCAACCTCTGGGGAGGGGAGAGGGGCTGGAGGTTGAATCAATCACCAAAGGTCAATAATTTCATCAAGCTTGACAATGTAATGAAATCACCATAAAACAAAAAGGATAAGGTTTGGAGATCTTCTGGATTGGTGAACACGTGGAGATTTGGGGAGAGTGGTGTTCTTAGAGAGGGCATAGACGCTCTGTGTCCCTTCCCACATACTTTGCCCTATGTAACTCTTCCATCTGGCTGCTCCTAAGTTATATTATTTTTTAAGAAACTGGTGATCTAGTAAATTAAATGTTTTCCTGAGTTCTGTGAGCTGCTCTAGCAAATTAATCAAACTGGAGGAGGGAGTCATGGAATCCTGTGCTTTATAGTCAGTTGGTCAGAAGTACCTGTAACAATCTGGATTTGCTTTCAATTGGCATAAGTCTTGTGGGACTGAATGCTTAACCTGTGGAATCTGATGTTATCTTTGGATAGATGAGTCAAAGCTGAGTTGAGCTGAAGGACACACAGCTGGGGTAGCAGAATTGCTTTGGGCGGAAAAAACCCCATACACTGGAATTGGAATCTGCATTGTTACTTTCTATGTCCTCTCCCCATGGAATCAGGGCATGTCACCCTCCCAACACATCAGAGTGTTCACCAATCAGGAAACTCCACTGAGATTCAGTGTCCAGAGATTTTACTGGGGTTTCATTATGTAGTCACAGTTAATTAAATCATTGACTTTGTGGTTGAACTCAATTTTTAGCTTTCCCTCCTCATGGAGGTAGGGTTGTCCCAGAGTTCCAATCCTTTAATCAGATGGTTGGTCTTTCTGGTGACCAACTCCCATCCTGAAATCATCTAAAGGTCACCTTGAGTCACCATTAGCATAAAGAAGATACTCCCATCATTCTGGAAATTCTAAGGGTTTTTGAAGCTCTGTTCTGGGAACTATGGACAGAGACCACATATATTCTTTATTATTTCACAGTTGTGAAAGGCAACAATGTGTGCAGGAGGGCGTGCATCAGTGTGCACTACACATCCTGCTGGTGTCTGAAAACAGACAAACAAGACTGATGGGAAGAAATATGGAGAGTCCTCCTGGGTACAGTGCACCTAAGGTGAAGGGTGTGAGAGCTCCCTGACAAGCATCCTACGAAACAGACCCTTTCACACTGAGAAAGGCTTGCAGAATTCCTGCAAGCATTCTCCTCCTGCTTCCCATTTTTCTCTTCTTTCCCTTTTTTTTTTTTTTTGGCTTTTTCTTCAGTACCATAATTGGTTGGAAGGGACTGAAAAACTGTATGAGGGGGACCTTCAAGATGGTGGAGGAGTAAGACCGGGAGATCACCTTCCTCCCCACAAATACATTAAAAACACATCCACACGTGGAACAACTCCTACAAAATACCCACTGAAAGCCGGCAGAAGACCACAGATTTCCCAAAAGGCAAGAAACTCCCCCACGTACCTGCATAAAGCAAAAGAAAAAACAGAGACAAAAGAATAGGGACAGGAGCTGTGAAGGAGGAAAAGTTTCCACACACTAGGAAGCCCTTCACTGGCGGAGATGGGGGGCAGGCAGGCGGGGGAAGCTTCGGAGCCACGGAGGAGAGTGCAGCAACACAGATGCAGAGGGCAAAGCGGAGAGATTCCCGCACAGAGGATCAGTGCCGACCAGCACTCACCAGCCCGAGAGGCTTGTCTGCTCACCCACTGTGGTGGGTGGGGCTGGGAGCTGAGGCTCGGGCTTCAGTGGATCCCAGGGAGAGGATTGGGGTTGGCTGCGTGAACACAGCCTGAAGGGGGCTAGTGCACAACAGCTAGCCGGGAGGGAGTCTGGGAAAAAGTCTGCCAAAGAGGCAAGAGACTATTATTTCGGGATGCATGAGGAGAGGGGATTCCTTCCGCGTCTGCCCACAGAAGGCAGAGCACTGCCTAAACGAGCTCCAGAGACAGGCACGAGCCACGGTTAGCAGCTCGGACCCCAGAGACGTGCATGGAAAGCTAATGCTGCGGCTGCAGCCAGCAAGAATCACGTGTGCAAGCCCAGGTCGCTATCCACACTATCCACACTCCCCCACGGGGCACTGTCAGGGTCCCACGATCCAGGGACAACTTCCCCGGGAGAACACACAGTGAGCCTCAGGCTGTTACAACGTCACGCCGGCGTTGGCCACCACAGGCTCGCCCTGCGTTCCAGTTAACTACTGTACCCCTCCATCCTCCCAGCCTGAATAAGCAAGAGCCCCCTAATCAGCCACTGCTTTAACCCCATCCTGTCTGGGCAGGAACAGATGCCTGAGAGAGACCTACACACAGAGGTGGGGTCAAAACCAAAGCTGAACCCCAGAAGCTGTGCGAAAAAGAAGAGAAAGGGAAATTTCTCCCAGCAGCCTCGGAAGCAGCGGATTAAATCCCCACAATCAACTTCATGTACCTTGCATCTGTGGAGAATACCTGAATAGACAACAGATCATCCCAAAATTGAGGCAGTGGAATTTGGGAGCAACTGTAGACTCGGGGTTTGCTGTCTGTAACTGATTTGTTCCTGATTTTTATGTTTATATTAGTTTAGTGTTTACAACTTGTTATCATTGGTGGATTTGTTTATTGGTTTGGTTGCTCTCTTCTTTTATTATTATCATTTTATTTATTTTAATAATTTTCTTTCTTTCTTTCTTTCTTTCTCCCTTTTCTTCTAAGCCATGTGGCTGACAGGGTCTTGCGCTCCGGTCTGGTGTCAGGCCTGAGCTGCTGAGATGGGAGAGCTGACTTCAAGACACCGCACCACCAGAGACCTCCTGGCCACACGAAATATAAATTGGCGAGAGCTCTCCCAGAGAACTCCGTCTCAACGCTAAGACCCAGCTCCACCCAACGGCCAGCAAACTCCAGTGCTGTATGCCCCATGCCAAACAACTAGCAAGACAGGAACACAACCCCATCCATTAGCACAGAGGCTGCCTAAAATCATACTAAGTTCACAGACACCCCAAAACACACCACTGGACGCAGCCCTGCCCACCAGAAAGACAAGATCCAGCCCCATTTACCAGAACATAGGCACCAGTCCTCTCCACCAAGAAGCAAACACAAACCACTGAACCAACCTCACCCACTGGGGGAAGACACCAAAAACAACAGACACTACGGACCTGGAGCCTGGGAAAGGAGACCCCAAACACAGTAAGTTAAACAAAACAAGAAGACAGAGAAATATGAAGCAGATGAAGGAGCAAGGTAAAAACCCACCAGACCAAACAAATGAAGAGGAAATAGGTAGTCTACCTGAAAAAAGAATTCAGAGTAAAGATAGTAAAGATGATCCAAAATCTTGGAAATATAACGGAGAATATACAAGAAACTTTTAACAAGGACCTAGAAGAACTAAAGAGCAAACAAACAATGATGAACAACACAATAAATGTAATTAAAAATTCTCTAGAAGGAATCAATAGCAGAACAACTGAGGCAGAAGAACGGATAAGTGACCTGGAAGATAAAATACTGGAAATAACTACTGTAGACCAGAATAAAGAAAAAAGAATGAAAAGAATTGAGGACAGTCTCAGAGACCTCAGGGACAACACTAAATGCACCAACATTCGAATTATAGGGGTCCCAGAAGGAGAAGAGAAAACGAAAGGGACTGAGAAAATATTTGAAGAGATTATAGTTGAAAACTTCCCTAACATGGGAAAGGAAATAGTCAATCAAGTCTGGGAAGCAGAGAGAGACCTATACAGGATAAATCCAAGGAGAAAGATACCAAGAAACATATTAATCAAACTATCAAAAACTAAATACAAAGAAAAAAGTTAAAAGAAGCAAGGGAAAAGCAACAAATAACATACAAGGGAATCCCCATAAGGTTAACAGCTGATCTTTCAGCAGAAACTCTGCAAGCCAGAAGGCAGTGGCAGGACATAATTAAAGTGATGAAAGGGAAAAACCTACAACCAAGATTACTCTACCCAGCAAGGATCTCATTCAGATTCGACAGAGAAATTAAAACTTATACAGACAAGCAAAAGAATTCAGCATCACCAAACCAGCTTTACAACAAATGCTAATGCTAATGGACAACCTGGAAGAAATGGACATACTCTTCGAAAAGCAAAACCTTCCAAGACCGAACCAGGAAGAAATAGAAAATATAAACAGACCAATCACAGCACTGAAATTGAAACTGTGATTAAAAATCTTCCAACAAACGAAAGCCCAGGACCACATGCCTTCACAAGTGAACTCTATCAAACATTTAGAGAAGTTCTAATACCTATCCGTCTCAAACTCTATAGCAGAGGGAGGAACACTCCCAAACTCATTCTACGAGGCCACCATCACCGTGATAACAAAACCAGACAAAGATACTACAAAAAATGAAAACTACAGTCCAATATCACTGATGAACATAGATGCAAAAATCCTCGATAGACTACTAGCAAACACAATCCAACAGCACACTGAAAGGACCATATACCATGATCAAGTGGGGTTTATCCCAGGAATGCAAGGATTCTTCAATATACGCATATCAATCAATGTGTTACACCATATTAACAAGTTGAAGGATAAAAACCATATAATCATCTCAATAGATGCAGAAAAAGCTTTTGACAAAATTCAACACCCACTTATTATAAAAACTCTCCAGAAAATAGGCATAGTGAGAACTTACCTCAACATAATAAAGGCCATATATGACAAACCCACAGCCAACATCATTCTCAATGGTGAAAAACTGAAACCATTTCCACTAAGATCAGGAACAAGACAAGGTTGCCCACTCTCACCACTATTATTCAACATAGTTTTGAAAGTTTTAGCCACAGCAATCAGAGAAGAAAAAGAAATAAAAGGAATCCAAATCAGAAAAGAAGTAAAATTGTCACTGTTTGCAGATGACATGATACTATACACAGAGAATCCTAAAGATGCCACCAGAAAACTACCAGAGCTAATCTATGAATTTGGTAGAATTGCAGGATACAAAATTCATGCAGAGAAATCTCTTACATTCCTTTACACTAATTAAGGAAACACTCCCATTTACCATTACAAAAAAAGAATAAAATACCTAGGAATAAACATACCTAAGGAGACAACAGACCTGTATGTAGAAAACTATCAGACACTGATGAAAGAAATTAAAGATGATACAAACAGATGGAGAGATATACCATGTTCTTGGATTGGAAGAATCAGCATTGTGAAAATGATTATACTACCCAAAGCAATCTACAGACTCAACGCAATCCCTATCAAACAACCAATGGCATTTTTTACGGAACTAGAACAAAAAATTTCACAATTTGTATGGAAACACAAAAGTCCCCGAATAGCCAAAGCAATCTTGAGAAAGAAACACAGAGCTGGAGGAATCAGGCTCCCTGACTTCAGACTATACTGCAAAGCTACAGTAATCAAGACAGTATGGTGCTGGCACAAAACCAGAAATATAGATCAATAGAACAGGATAGAAAGCCCAGATATAAACCCACGCACATATGGTCACTTTATCTTTGATAAAGGAGGCAAGAATGTACAATGGAGAAAAGACAGCCTCTTCAATAAGTGGTGCTGGGAAAACTGGACAGCTACATATAAAAGAATGAAATTAGAACACTCCTTAACACCATACACAAAAATAAACTCAATATGGATTAAAGAGTTAAATGTAAGGCCAGACACTATAAAACTCTTAGAGGAAAACATAGGCAGAACACTCTATGACATACATCACAGCAAGATCCTTTTTGACCCACTTTCTAGAGAAATGAAAATAAAAACAAAAATAAACAAATGGGACCTAATGAAACTGAAAAGCTTTTGCACAGCAAAGGAAACCATAAATAAGACGAAAAGACAACCCTCAGAATGGGGGAAAATATTTGCAAACGAAGCAACTGACAAAGGATTAATATCCAAAATTTACAAGCATCCCATGCAGCTCAATACCAAAAAAGCAAACAACCCAATCCAAAAATGGGCAGAAGACCTAAACAGACATTTCTCCAAAGAAGATATACAGATTGCCAACAAACACATGAAAGAATGCTCAACATCACTAGTCATTAGAGAAATGCAAATCAATACTACAATGAGATATCATCTCACACCGGTCAGAATGGCCATCATCAAAAAATCTACAAACAATAAATGCTGGAGAGGGTGTGGAGAAAAGGGAACCCTCTTGTACTGTTGATGGGAATGTAAATTGGTACAGCCACTATGGAGAACAGTATGGAGGTTCCTTAAAAAACTAAAGATAGAACTACCATATGACCCAGCAATCCCATTACTGGGCATATAGCCTGAGAAAACCATAATTCAAAAAGAAGCATGTCCCACAATGTTCATTGCAGCACTATTTACAATAGCCAGGACATGGAAGCAACCTAAGTGTCCATCAACAGATGAATGGACAAAGAAGATGTGGCACATATATACAATGGAATATTACTCAGCTATAAAAAGAAACGAAATTGAGTTATTTGTAGTAAGATGGATGGACCTAGAGTCTGTCATACAGAGTGAAATAAGTCAGAAAGAGAAAAACAAATACTGTATGCTAACATATATATATGGAATAAAAAAAAAAGTGGTTCTCAAGAACCTAGGGGCGGGACAGGAATAAAGACACAGATGTAGAGAATGGACATGAGGACACAGGGAGGGGGAAGGGTAAAAAGTGAGAGAGTGGCATAGACATATATACACTACCAAATGTAAAATAGATAGCTGGTGGGAAGCAGCTGCATCTCACGGGGAGATCAGTTCGGTGCTTTGTGACCATGTAGAGGGGTGGGATAGGGAGGGTTGGAGTGAGACACAAGAGGTAGGGGATATGGGGATATATGTATACGTATAGCTGATTCACTTTGTTTCACAGCAGAAACTAACACAACTCTGTAAAGCAATTATACTCCAATAAAGATGTTAAAAAAAACAAAAACAAAACTGTATGAGCCCATTATGATCTTAATCACCTGTTATAGATGAGAGCATCCAGGGAGGGACAACAACATTTAATCCTTTGTGGAGAACTAACTGAAATTTCTCTTTTGAATCCATGCCCAAGTAGTTTCCATGAGGCTGTCAAACAATGTTTGAACCTGGACTTAGACAGCAGCAGTGTTAATGGGCTTAGGGATATGGTAGGAGACAAAAAAGCTGCCCCGTGATGGAATGAGAAGTTCAAGTCCAGTTCAGTGCTTTTCTTTTTTCCTAAGCTGAGGTCTGTGTACTATGAATTTTTAGAACAAAACGAACTACATAAATGCAGAGAAACATTATCATAATTACTTTTGGCATAGAAATATTTTTAGCTAATGTTATTTTAATAAGAGCTGCTGTCAGGGGGGAAAAGGCAAATCATTTAAAGGAAAAGTTTGTTCTGATGTTCTCTGACTTAATGTTCCCCGCCTATTCAGCTGGATATTTCAAAGTCTCTTAAGCAGCTTGTTAGGGGAGCAAGCCTATTATTCATTTCCAGGAATAATATTGAGTAACTCTCTCTCTCAGGCATTGTGCTTAACGGTGCAAGGAATGGGGGAAGATAGGACAGTTTCTGTCCTCAAGGAGCTTCCAGTTTAGGGGTTTGGAGATCCAGACATCTGGTCTAGGATCAAAAATATTTTGCTGAATGAGATTTGGATGCAACTAAATTACATGATGTACTCATAAAAACAGAGCTTAGATGATTCCAAAGAGAGATGCAGAAACACTATTTCCTGGTAAGGTGAACTTGAGGAAGTCCTAAGAAAGATGCGTAGAATCATGATCGGGTTACATAAGAAAGGGCATTCCAGGCCAAGGAAAGAGCCTCAATAAAGGTAGGGAATCCTTAAAATGCATAAAATAAAACATGTAAATATCACAAAGTTTTGCCCCATAAATTAATCTGCTAAAGTTAAATAGTTACGAAGAACTCTGCAGAAAAATTTTCTGGGTTTAAATACTTTCTTTTCACACACGCCCCTTTTAAAAAATAACAGTGGCTCTCAAAATGTGGTCCCTAGAACATAAGCATCAGTATCAACTGGGAACATTTAGAAATTCTAGCACTAATATGCGAAAATCTCTGGGGGATGGATCCAGCAAACTGTGTTTCGAGATACTCTCTACATGATTCTCATGCTCACTCAAGTTTGAGAACCACAGGACAAAACTCAGTAACTGTTTTCCTTCTTCCTGATCAATTCCTCTTTCCCTGATTACATGACTATTAAAATTCTTTCTCCTCTTCTTAAGTTTCCTATCTATTTCCACCATTCTTTGTTTCAGCAGATAACTTACTGTGCAGGAGAGGCAAGGGTGGAAATGGTATCAGGAAGAACCCTTTCAGCTTTTCTCAAAATCCACAGTTAGATCATCTAGGGCCCTTTTCACATGTTTTCCCTTGTGTTTCACAGAAGGAGTGTTCCTGCTTCTCTACAAGTCTGATGGTTCCTTTCATTGTGTCTTGGAGTTCATTCCTTCCAAAAAACCTCCCAGACTTGGCTCTATCTGTTGTCCCCTCTCGCCTGAATGTTCCATCTCTCCTTCCTTACTGGCCCAATTCTCTATGCTTATGAACGTGGTCAATCTCCAGAGAAACAAGTAATACCAAAAAAAAAAAAAATCAACAACTTCAATAATCTTCCCTTGGCTCTATTTCCTAAAACACTGTCACTCTCTCTCTCACTCTCTCTCTTCAGCTAGTGATTATCAAAGTTCATGAACTCAGGAAAATAAGCTTAATGCCTAAATTCAATAATAAATATTTGGTTCTAATTCTACTTTAGATTTTTATAGTTTCTGATTGTTTTGAATGCTTCCTGCATTTAAATTTTATCCTCCATTGATTTTCTGGACTCTTAATCACTCATGAGCTCCAACACTTTGACTCTTTCTCTGTTTACTATCCTACTCCTCTAACTCCTCCTTCTCTGTCCTTTGATCTCTGTTTCACCTGTTTTAAATGGTCCCCTTGATGATACTGGTAACTTGGATGGGCTCAGCTACTGACTATATCTTGTTTGCTATCAAATCTATGATTAAATTTCTAACCTCTATCCTGAAGTGAAATCCTAATTACAGTTGTCAGTTGGACATTTGTTTATCAAAACTGGATTCTTTATTCCCCTAAACTCATTTTTAAAATCTTAATCCACGGCAACTACTTAATATATCAAACCAAAAACGTGGAAGTCTTTTCAATACTTTTATTTCTTCCAGACACCACCCCACATTAATTTTGTTCCCAAAGCCCATAATTCAACCTCATAAATGGTTATAGTTTGTGTCTTATTCAGTTGTATATCTAGTAGCGTGATACCATGTTGAACAACCTTCTTGCTATAAAATTCCTCCTGCTATAGAAAGACAAGAACACGTACACACACACACCCCAACACTCAGAGCACCATGATCAAAAGTCAGAAAAAAACCAGGAACTTCATATATTGAATTTACTAAATACAGGATATAAAATAAGTATATTTAACATATTTAAAAAAATAAAAGTGTGGATCCAAAAATATGAATAAAAAGCAAAACACTGTAAAATTACCAGATGGATTTCAAAAAGAATCACATAAAACTTTTATAAATTAAATATATAATTGAAATTAAAACCTCAATAGAAGAGTCAAACAGGAAATTAGGCACTGCTAAAGAGAGAATTAGAAAATTGGAAAATAGTTCTGAAGAAATTCTCGAGACTGAAACACAGAGAAAAAGAAATAAAAACATATAAAAATAGGGACTTCCTTGGCAGTCCAGTGGTTAAGACTCTGTGCTTCCACTGCAGGGGGAACGGGTTTGATCCCTGGCAGGGGAACTAACATCTCACATGCCTCGCAGTACAGCAAAAAAAAAATAAAAAATAAATTAAATAAATAAATAAAGTTAAAGATAGATATAGATTAAGAGATATGAAAGATGTAGAGAGGTCTATTATGTGTCTAATTGAATTGCAGAAGGATAAGAGAGATATAATGGGGACTATACAGTATTCCAAGAGAAGGAAGGCTGGAATATTTAAAGTTGATTAAAACTAATTCTAATCCTTAGATTCAGAGAATTTAAAAATCATAAAAAGTAGAAGTAAGAAACTAAGGAATTCTAATCCTTAGATTCAGAGAATTTAAAAATCATAAGAAGTAGAAGTAAGAAAATATTTTGATACATTACAGAATGATCTTAAGAGAAGTCAGAAGGGAAAGATAAATTATCTCCAGAGGAAGAATTAGAGTGACATATGATTCTCAAGTTCAAGGTCTAGAATCAAGTGTAACTTTACCTCTCTTCCACTCCTCCAACTTCATTCCTTCCTTCATCATTTCTCACCTAATTTATTGTACATAACTCCAGCCTCTTATTCTCCCTTTCTATATTGAGTTTTACTTTGCTGCCCACAACACTGCTGTTGGTTCCCTACCACAAACACAATCAGTTGCAAATTGCTTACTTTAGCATTCAAGGGGTTTTCCAAACTACTTCAGTAGCCTTTTCTCCTTTCACAGTTTTCTCCAGTTACCCTGGGCTCTCAGGAGCTTCACTGAACTTCTCACTAGACCTTGCATTTACAGGCTCTTTCATGCCTTTGAAAATGCTGCACTTACTCGGAAGTCTCTCCTCCACATCCTTTTCGGCTATTCTTTTTTCTTTGCCTATTAGCCTCTTTATTAGTTTGCTAAAGCTGTCATAAAAAAGAAAAAGAAGAAAGAAAAGAAAAAAAACCCACTGCCACAGACTAGGTGGCTTAAACAACAGAAATTTATTTTCTCTCATTCTGGAAGCTGGAAGTCCAACGTCAAGGTGCCAGAAGCACTGGTTTCTAAGGGGTCTTTTCTTGGTTTGCAGATGGCTGCCTTCTTGCTGTATCTTTACACGTTTTTTTTTTTTTCTTCTGCACATGTGCACTCATGGTGTCTCATCCTCTTCTTATAAGGACACCAGTCCTATTGGATTAGAGTCCCACTCTTATGACCTCATTTAATTACCTTCTTCAAGGCCCTATATGTCGGGGGCTCAGGGTGGAGGAACACAGTTTAGTCCCTAAAAGCCTCCCCTTACCTTTCAGGATCCAACTGCTCTGAAATAGTCTCTGAACCCTTTCCTGAAGCCCCTCAGCACTGTTCTCTCCTGCCTTGTGCACTCACAGAACATTTTCCATCACAGGGTGACTGCACCCATAACAGTGAGTGATAGTGTACATGTCAGGACCTCAGGAGCTGTGGTCTTTTGGAAACAGGGACCATATTTCCTTCCAATTTGAATCCACAGAATCTAGAATGCCTGTCATAAAATTACTCCATAAAAGTGAAAGTAATAAATTTAAAAAATGCATTCAAGATCCTAAAGTATTCACTTGATCTATTGTGGGGTTGTTTATAGTTTAAAGTAGAATTTACCTTAAGGCAGGTCAACTCTATCAGTATATGCGACCTTCTGTGAAAGTGATTAAAACTTACTATTCATGTGTGCACACCTACCAAATCTCTGGTTCTCACGGTAACCAGACAACCTTCACAATAGGTATGTAGACACTGTTCTAAAGGCAGTGTAGGGGAGGAGAAGTAACTCCTGTGGACAGCGTATTCTTTGATCCTCATGCATAATGCACGGAGATTATGAAGGATTTTCCCTCTTAGGATGAGGTAACTCTAGGTGCAGTTACAATGGTTGGCTTTTAGGATGTGTTTGACTCTAACAGATCTTAAGTAGCCTTCCAAAGTAGATTTTCTTCTTGCATATGTCCTTCCTCCATGCTGTGATCTTTTATTTTTTTCCTGTTGGTAGGATTGCAGATCGAGAAAAAGGAAATTTGAGGGTCATTGTTAGTTTATTTCTTCAAGGAGATTTTACAAAGATGCAGTTTAGCTCTTGAAGTGGTCAGAGTTTGGGGAAATGAGTTCCATTAGAAGAGATTCTTTTATGTGTTGTGAGGTGGGGAAGGCTACCTGTAACTAACGAAGGTCCTTCTCATTGTCGCTTAAGACAAATATGAAATTAAAGGAAACCCACAATCGTCTGTTTTAAAATACATGTTTTCACAATGTTCACTGCAGCTCTATTTACAACAGCCAGGACACGGAAGCAACCTAAGTGTCCAGCGACAGATGAATGGATAAAGAAGATGTGGCACATATATACAATGGAATATTACTCAGCCATAAAAGGAAATGAAATTGAGTTATTTGTAGTGAGGTAGATGGACCTAGAGACTGTCATACAGAGTGAAGTAAGTCAGAAAGAGGAAAGCAAATACCGTATGCGAACACATGTATATGGAATCTAAAAAAAAGAAAAAATGGTTCTGAAGAACCTAGGGGCAGGACAGGAATAAAGATGCAGACGTAGAGAATGGACTTGAGGACAGAGGGAGGGGGAAGGGTAAGCTGGGATGAAATGAGAGAGTGGCATGGACATATATACACTACCAAATGTAAAACAGATAGCTAGTGGGAAGCAGCCTCATAGCACAGGGAGATCAGCTCGGTGCTTTATGACCACGTAGAGGGGTGGGATAGGGAGATTGGGAGGGAGACGCAAGAAGGAGGAGATATGGGGATATATGTATATGTATATGTATAGTTGATTCACTTTGTTATAAAGCAGAAACTAACACACCATTGTAAAGCAATTATACTCCAATAAAGATGTTTAAAAGAAATAAAAAATAAATAAAAACACTAAAAAAATAAAATAAAATACAGGTTTTATTATTATTCAGGTATGGGAAGGCCAACTGATCAGCTGATGGTTGCCACTGAAAAGGTAACTTGTTATTCACAGTTCCCAAGAGGAGGGGGTATGCCATGCCAAAGAGAAGCCACCCAAGGAAGAACCACGTTCCTTCAGGAGGCAGAGGGGTGAGGGGAAAATGTGGGCAAGAGCCTTCATTAGCATTTCTGTGGGAAGAAAGGGGAGTGGTGGGGTATCCAGGCTGAGGTCTGGCTGGTCTGAATACTTCTGGCAGGCTCTGGGGCATAGGGACCATCCCTGGTTGTCTGGTACCCGGCCCTTGAGTGATTAAGGCAGGTGGATGGTGGCCCTGAGTGTGACAGCCTGATAGAGAAGGTTGTTAGGGGTGTAGGCTCTGGGTTGGTTGGTTTGCATTTGAGAGTTGGGCTCACAGGCGAGTCATTTACTATCTCTAGGAACTGGCCAGCCTGGGAGGCACAGTCCCTCCAGGGTCAGCAAGGCCCCAGATGTCAAGGCATCAGAATGAAAAGGCATGCTTAATACACAGCCTGTGAAACTCAAACACAAATTCACTTAGGAAGTTTTCAATCTTTGTCAGAGAGAAAAGGAGAGATTAAGGAAACTGGCAGAATGAGGTAAAGTAGGGTAGACAATAAACTACACATCCCTTCTTAAAAAGTTCTGTTTCATCACAAAGGGTTAGTAAAACAGGTCTGGGGGGGGGCGGAAAACTCAGTGGATATATCTGTTATAGACAGCCACAGCACCCCTGCCCAGTAACCTGATGTTGTCAGATAAGGCATCATCTTCCACGAGGGACCTCCTTTTATTTTATTAAAAAAGCAGTTGCTATAATAACTTGCAGCTTTTGCTTTCTCTGATCATGAAGATTAGGAAAGCCCTGAATTATTTTTTTTAAAGAATAAACTGAAACACCAAAGGTTAATGCCCTTTTGGGAGTTTAGTATACTAATGAATGAGTAGATAAGGCTCACTTTGAACCATCACTCGACTCAATGAGGATGATTTTTGTGTTTCCATGCCATGCAGTCTTTTCTGGGCTGGTGCATTTCTTCTGTGCTGTACGTCCCTTTGGCACCCTGTAAAGCAGCTGCTTATCTGATTATTTCTGCTGAGAAAATACATTGCACATCCTGCTTTGCATGTGCTGCCTTGAATTATATTTCTGTTTTACCACTTGCTGAAAAAAACTGCATCTCAGCAGTGCCCCAACTCCCCTGGGAAAGACATCCATCAACACGGACCTGTTTTTCCCCTTAGGTGCCTGTCCACTTTGGTGCCTCTTATTAAGCCTCATAGGTTCCGATTCATCAAAATCATGCCCAGCAAGCCTTGAATTCTTCCTGAGGTGCATATTCAGCAGAATGCCAAGGAAGAGCAGAGACACACAGAGAGAAAGCACTGAAAGAGTGTGCAAATTAGGCTACCTGTTTTTATTCAGAAGACCCAAAAATGTAAAGGCATGGATCAGAGTTTTAAATAAAACCCATTCCTGACTTATTAAAACTGCCTTGCCTACCCTCCTCTATTCATTAATTGTCCAAGGAAGCAGGGAAGTTAGTGACCAAGATATAAGATTAGGAATATCCTAAGGGTTGTGATTCAGCAAGGAAGGATGCATGGACTTTGGTTTACGTATCTACCTACCTCTCTCCAGAGAACTAACATATTTGAAATAAACGTGAATGGAAAAATGTCGCCTGTCATATTAAAGAATGTTAGGGGAAAAGGACACTGAGATGGGAAACTTGACATAAATCCAACTTAGAAATCACTTTGAATTTGAGCATATGTCCAATGTAATAGATTACCTAGGAATTGAACTGTAATTAGGTTGAGGAGATGTTAATGATTATACTATTTTTAGAAGAAATAATTACATGGTGATGAGGACATGTAACTGCAACTCCCTTGTGGCTGCAGGGGTTGTGGTCATTGATGGGACACGATGCTTCTCATGAGGGGGAAAGTAATAAATATACTTGGCCTGTTAAAAAACAAGGGCACAGAAGCATGGAGTCACCTTCTAGGAGCTGTGGGTGTGCGTGTGTGTGCTTAATCTCTTTGCAGAATGTGCTGGTCCTGATCTGAAGGCTCAGTTGAGTAAAGGAAGCAGAGCTGTGTACCAGGACAGGTAAGCCTAGTTCAGATGGCTATCGTGTGCAACGTCAAAAAGTCACTGGGCTTGGTGGTTGGCATAGAGAATTGTGTGTGTGTGTGTGTGTAAAGTGGATGAGTGGTGCTAGACTCCAGGTCAGAAGGACTGTGGTTCTCCAAGTTACAAAGGAACCAAGAGAGGAAGAGAGTTCCAAGTGGAAAAAAAGGTGGGTATAATCTCGGCTCTCCCTTTGGGCAAAGGTTGAAGATGGCTTTCATACCTAATACCCTCTTTGTTCATAGAACGGTACACCTTGATAAATGAGGTGACAAGCGTTGGCAATGGTGCCTAGGCTTTCCTGTGAGTAACCAAATAAGAGAAGCCTGGAGAATGTACCTGGGGACCATGTTGCTGGTCCCTAGTTCTCCAGGGAGATCAGCTGGCACAAAAGAGAAGCAAATCCATCAGATTTCGCCCCCACCCTTTTTCGCTATCTCAATGTAGCTAGTGTTCCTAGAATTTGTTTTCTGGCTGTGTGGTTTTGAGATGATACTCCCCTCATTATGTTCTCATAAATAGCATTGGGTACTGGCAGTGCATGAAGCTAGTTCCAGCCACAGGAGAATCATTGTAGGTGGCCTCTGCCTGGACCCACCTGATTTTTCTCAGTTCAGTCATGGGCTATGCTCTCTGGAAATATGTACGATGTAATTATTGAGGTTACTCAGAAGTGAATACAGTATTTGCCAAGAAAGGGCTATGCGATGAATTTGAGATTGTAAAATGGAGTCAAACCGGAAAGAACTGGAAGAGCTCGGTCAGCTGATCACATTCATGGGTTTAAAGGATGACTGTGGGAATGCGTATCTGTACCCTCCCTACCCAGAACGTAGTCTGTGCTCCAACATTGTTTTGCTCAGTTATGAAGGTATTTGTGGATTTAAAATTCCTAAACTTTCAGCATACTGCACTAGATAAGATGGGTGAGAAAAAAAGGAAAACCATTGACAGAAAGGCCTTGAAAGCCAGGAAAATGGTTTCTGGGAATAAATTTCCTTTCTATTTCCTTCAGTCTATGCTAGTGGGCAGTTACCTAAGAAGAGCTGCACCCCAGGGAGCCTTGGGCTGGATGTGTGTCAGCAGATCTCCCATTCAATTCAGGTTATGCATTCAAATTTCCCCCTCACCGGTCTTCTCACTAGCATCACAGAATAGTCAACAAACATCTTGTAATTAGTACTTTTCAAATTAAGGCAAACATGGGCGTAAGCTTGGCTCTCTCTTTGGGCAGAGTTGGAAGATTACATTTTTGTGTGTGACAGATGTTTATAGGGAATTAAAATTTAGGCATATACATGACACAAACATTATATATAGTACTTTCCATGATAGGAGCTATGACACTGCTCACAGAAAGGCCTCAATGCAAGTTGCACACTGCACACGCTAGAATGCGCACCTGGGGAGGAGAGGGGGGGACTGATGGCCTTTTTGTTTTGGTTTAAATAACCTCTGGATGCATTCAAGTAATACTGATCATTTAATGTTCAAAAAACTTTTAATAAACAAATTCCGAGTAAAATTAATTGAAATATTATTACACATCATTTCCAACGTACAATCAAGTCAATGCACAACACTTAAAAGGAAGGGGGGAAAAGTCTAGTGCACCCACAAGGAAGAAGGCTTTTTATTCATTTCTGTGTTTACTAAAGTGTGTAATTGTTTAATATAAATACTGAATTGCAGATTATTTTTTATACCTAATCCCCTCTTTATTTATAAATGTTATCTCGACAAACAAGGCAGCATTCCTCTGTACTCCAGGTAAAAAACAAAGTTTGCTGTCTGAGAACTGGAGGTGTTTCCGCTTTCTGGCATTTACCCTATTCCCATCTGCATGGTCAGGCCATTCAAGATGGCTGTTCTCTTGCTCTCTGTATATCCCCTGCTCAACCAGTACTTGCTTCCTCTTAATTATAGGGCATAATTAGTAACTACCTACATGCTTTCTCCCTGCCCTAGCCGCTGGTTTCCCTGGTAACTGATGAGCCACCTTGACCTCAATCTCCCTATAAATGGTAGCCTCCTTCTCCCTCAACTAGTGGAGATTGCTGCCACGTCCTGTCTGCCATCTCCTGTACACAGCGGGGTCGCTCCAGGACCTTCTGCTTCAGATATGCAAGATTCTCCTGTCTCTGTCACTGTTCCCCAGCTCTTTTTCCATCTCACAGCTGGGCAACTACAAGGCCTGCAGTTCTGAGGGATACAGCGCCACACCATCAGATGTTTCATTCTGAACATCTTGTTACATTATCAGCCACCTGAGTGGACCAGGAAGTCAGGAAGCCGTAACTAACCGGCAGCACGAACCTGCCTTCTCAGAGCTTCGGCTTTCTGATCTCTTCAACATGGAGGTTCATCCCTTACGTTCTGAATTATCCCAGAGCATCCTACCAGCTTGAAAATTATAATCCCATGTTTCCGTGAAATCTAACTGTAGAAGTTTTTCATGTCGGATGTTCTCTCAGAGAACAGAAATTAAAGTGCCAGAAATTAAAGAGGAATAATAGAACACTTACTTTATAGATGGAGTCATTTTCATAGAGGAGATTATAATAGAGATTTTCCATTTCAGTCCACAGATTTTTCATAAGAGTAACTGAGCAAGGATTTCTTGCTCACAGTCTTTCCCACTATGTCTTTTTTAGAGGGAAATGAGGTCTTTTGCAAGAAAGTTGTTGTTCAAAGTATGTCCACAGAACCTGACTTTAAGACAACCCTTTTGAGACTCTAAGTCACTGGAAGAAGATGTGAAGTTTTCTTATTCTATGTGGATCTGTTGTTCTGGTTAATGTGTGTGTATGTGTGTGTGTGTGTTTAATCCATTTGCAGATGGAGTCATTTAACATACTGCTGCCTATCTAAGTGATAACCTTTCTTTGGGGGATTTGCAAGGCTTGGCGACCAAGGAATGGCTTTTCAAATAAATATTTTATCAAAAGGTTGAAACAGGCACAGACACACAAAGGTCTGATGCAAACCCTGTCAGTTGCCTTTCAGTGTGCAGTCGTCCGGTGAACATTCACATGCCGACTCCAGAGGGAACCATGCTCCCAGAGGTTAGAATTAATTCTGAGAAGGCTGATTATTTAAAAATTAATTAATTAATTAATTTTAGTTTTGGCTGCGTTGGGTCTTTGTTGCTGCGCGTGGGCTTTCTCTGGTTGCGGCGAGAGGGGGCTACTCTTCTTCATTCCGGTGCATGGGCTTCTCATTGCGGTGGCTTCTCTTGTTGCGGAGCACGGGCTCTAGGCACGCGGGCTTCAGTAGTTGTGGCTCGCGGGCTTAGTTGCTCGAGAATGCTGATGTTTAATTTGTCACTCAGTATGCAGCCCAGCGATGGAGTGAATATCTATCTGGGCAAGAGGGACGCACCACCTTCCCAGCCCCTGCTGGTTGGCAACGCACCAGAAGCAATGAGAAAAAAAGAATCCAAAAGAAAGAGAAGGAACAGTAGGGGTTCTGGATCTCCAAATACGATCAGTTTCCAAGATCCTGTGTTTTGATACAAAGCCTCGGGAGGCTAATAGATGCTGTATTTTCAGTCTGATTTGTGAGATTTTTCTGTTTGCTTGCTTCTGCTTTTTGTTTGTGTTTTGGTTTTTCATTGTAGACATTTTTTTTTGCCCTTCTCTGAAAAAACTAGGGTATAAAACTTCCAGAAACTTAATGCTGAGGCCTGAGATCAAGTGAAAGGGCAGAAATTAGCTGGTAACCCACAGATCTGAAAATGTGGTTTTAACTTAGAAAAACTACAAGGTAGGGAAACATTTTGAAAGAAAATACTCTGTCTGTTTTCTCCTGAACTACCTGACACCAACTTCCAAATTATACTCCTCTCATTTGAAAATGGATTTTTATTTAAATAGTGTTTATTTTATGTCAAATTATACATGCATGTACTTCAAGGATCCAAATTTGTTTTTTTCTACAAGGCTTGTTACAAAAAACAGCATTCTGACCTCCCCCTTTTTTTTCCCTCAAAAGCAACAACTTTCAACTCTTCAGCTGATGTTCTCTGAATTTACCTACATATCTCTAAAGAACATGCACATATTTCTGCTTGATTTTTCAGTTATAGACGTTATCAATTAACTCCCTTCTATGAAAGATTAGCTCTCTTTCACCACCTCCTCGCCCCAAGTACATACATACATAATAGCCTTCCTGTTCACACATTTTCCCAATACACTTGTATTATAATTCTGGTTACAGTATTCAGTGTTTGTATTATGACTGGTAAACACTCTCTACAACTGAATCATGATTACTTTTATTTCCCTTCACACTATGTTTTCCTTCCCTGAAGTTAATAATTATCTTGCTTTTTTTCCCTTTCTACTTAGCTTCCTTTTTTTTTTTAAATTAAAAATGATCCTGAGCCTTTCATCCAGTGGTACACTATACAACATGTTCAACACTTTAGGTGTTCTGTCAATTTCATATTTTTGAAGAAGTCTCTCCTAGAGTTTTCTGATTTGCTCTTAGGTAATTGGTATACCAGATGTCATCTTGACATTTCTCTTTATTATTATGCTGGTTGTTTCCTCTGCTTCTTTTTGTATTACATTTCACATTTCCCTGGGTCCCCGGTGTTCTTCCTTTTTTGATTATTTGCTTCATTTGCTTAATGAAATATATTTTCCAGTGGCTTCTTAAGAAAGAGCACATTGGAGGTAAATTTTCAAGGCAATTTTTATGCATGCCTAAAAATGGCTTTACTCAACCTTCACATTTAGTTGCTAGCTTAGTTCAGTATACAATTTTAGATTGAGAATAATTTGATAGTGTGGGAATTCTTTTTTTTAAAAAAAGCAGAACAATACTTGGATGTAATAGTCAGCTTGTGCTAAGGTATTTTGCAGTAACAAACAATCCTTCTAAAATCTCGTTCATTTACAACAGTGATAGTTTATCTCTCACTTGGTTTTTATGCTGTCAGCTATGAGTCATCTTTAATGAGGCTCCATAGGCCCTCTCACTTCAAGATCTAGGAGGAGGTAGAAGTTCCAGCCTGAGCCATTCCTTTCCTGGCAAGGGAAAGAGTAAAAGAGTTGGTGGTATTATATGACTCTCAAAGCTTTTGCTCAAATGTCCCTGGCTGAAGAATGTCCATAGAGTGGGTGGGGAATTATATTTCTAATGCAGAGAGATATTAACGATACAAGTTATGTGACAATTGGAGGGGATCTATTATTCTGTTATACAAAGGGGAATAGACATTTAGAAAATATATTACAACCAAACAGATAATGTTAATGTTAGGGTAACAACTATATTTGTCGTCACAGAGGACTTTTTATAGCCTGGCTTTTTTTTAGCTTTTTTAAAGAGTAATGACATGGGTGAGTAATACCTCCTATTCAGTCTATTCAGTATCTTCCATTTATTCACCTGTATTTCACTCTTTCACTGCTATGAGTGTGGTTAGAACCATGTTGATGTTTGCTCTCACTTGGTTCTAGAAATATATTTTCAAAGTTAAAATGGACTATAGAAGCCATTTGGTATAAACTATTGATTAGGTACAAACTTCTAGAGTGTAAACCTTGGCCCTCTCACTTAAAATTCCTAAATTACATGTTGGAGTTTAGATTACTCATATGTAAAACAGGGATACTGATAGTTGATTCACCAGGATGTTTTGAGAATTAAAGGCCGTAATATATTCAAAAAAACATAGCCAAGTGTGTGACTTATATCGAGTACTCTCTTCATACTGGTTAAATGTGAATTTCTCCAGATTATGAATCAACAGAAGCTCGACATTGTAGACAGAGTAAGAACTAAGTGTACATTAGCCCCCAAGCTCACTTATTAGAGACAGTATTTATTACCATTATCAGTAGGCTGAGATAATGCATTTTTCCTTACAGTCAGCATTTTCATTGTTAACCCACATAAACACAAGATTCCCAGAAAAGCTGAATAAAAAGGTTGACTTAAAAGAAAGCCAGCAACCTAAATGTCCATCAACAGATGAATGGATAAAGAAGATGTGGTATAGATACACAGTGGAATATTACTCAGCCATAAAACAGAATGAAATAATGCCATTTTCAGCAACATGGATGGACCTAGAGATGATCATATTACCAAGTGAAGTAAGCCAGACAGAAAAAGACAAATATCATATGATATCACTTACATGTGGAATCTAAAAAAGTGATACAAATGAACTTATTTATAAATCAGAAATAGACTCACAGGTATAGAAAACAAACTTATGATTACCAAAGGGGAAAAGTAGGGAGGAATAAATTAAAAGTTCAGGATTAAAATATAAACACTACTATATATAAAATAGATAATCAACAAGGACCTACTGTATAGCACAGGAAACCCTCCTTAATATCTTATAATAACTTATAATGAAAGAGAATGTTAAAAAAAAGATATATATTTATATATAACTTTTTTTTGCTGTACATCTGAAACTAATACAACATTGTAAATCAACTATATTTCAATGCAAATTAAAAACAAGAAAGCCAGGCTGTATTACTTTCAACCTGCTCCTGATTCTTTTTACAAACATGGCTTCACACTTATTGTTTATAGACAGGAGCCCATGCATATGTGTGTGGCTGTCTTATCATTGAGAATAGACTGTGAAAGTTCTCACCTTCACCTAACAGCTCATTCTAGCTTCCAGCCGATTGAATGTTTGGTTCTATTGCGCAGGTTGAGGGAGCTTCCAGGGCAACGGAGGCAAAGTTTACTAAAATCAATCTGAGATGCAAGATTGTAATTTTCAAACTAGTCCCATCATGGAATGTAAAGTTTGATCTTATTCTTGAAATCTGTAGAATTTAGAGGAGCTTTACTTCCTGAGTGGAACTTTTTCCTCCAACAACTTTGATGTTAGAAAACTCTGGTTTTGACCTCTGAACATACTTTGGGCTTACTGGAAAAGAAGCCCCTAGCTTAGTGCATATTGCCATCTTGGTAATATCAAAGGTAAATCATAGCTGGTAGTACACGAATGGTTATTGCTGCCCCTCAGTACTTTCCCCAAGAGAACTGTATTTCTGGAGTGGGAATGATGAAGTTATCATTTACAGTTCATAATCTCCATAAGGCACCGACAACAGATCTAAACTCTATTCCTTGATACATGAGTACCATTTTCTTTCTCTCTCATTCTCTCTCTCTCGCTGTCAGTATTTTTCTTCTTAAGGAATTCATATGGGTCTCTATCTTCTCTTCTGACATTTGTCTCTGTGTTTGAAATGACAGTAAATAATACAGAACTTAACGGCTGCCTAAACACCATATTCAAGTCAGGATTAAAAATCCCTTACCCTCAACATTTTTCTCTCTAATAGAAACTTAGCCTTATAGTTCTCAGGGGAAAAATTATGTTGGTGAAACCTAAAAATACCTTAGCTCTTGATAAATGACTCTCCAAAGTCCAGGATGTTATTATTACTTAATAATCTAGAACGCTGAAGATGAATATCTGTTCCTCAGGGTGTGAATGAAAGGGTATTAAATTGGCCCTTAAGGACCTTTTTAGTTTTTGTTTTAGTTTCCTAGGGCTGCCATCACAAATGACACAAACTGGGCAGCTTAAAACAAAAGAAATTTATTCTTTCACAGTTCTGGAGGCCAGAAGTCTGAAACCAAGGTGTTGACAGAGCTGTGCTCCCTCCAGACGCTTTAGGGAAGAATCCTTTCTTACCTCTTCCAGCTTCCGGTGGCTATTGGGGTTCCTTGGCTTGTGACCACAGCTCTTCATCTTTGCACTCCCTTCCCCTCTGTCTCCCTCAAAATCCCCTCTGCCTCTCTCTTATAAAGATATATGCTATTGCATTTGGGACCCAGCCAGATAATCCAGATAGCTCACCCTCTCCAGATCTGTAAATTAATCACATCGTGTGCCCTGTGAGATACCATTACAGGTTCCTGGGATTTGAGGTGGATATCTTCTTAAAGGCCACTGTTCAACCCTCCACAGTTCTTCTTTTAACTGCCCATAGCTATAAAATCAAGTGATATTTTTTTCCTTTTTGAGACTGAAGCTCCGGAGGACTTTTCCCAATGGGTTTATGACATCCTCTGTTAGGCGATTCCCTTCATCCAAGTTCAGTCTGAGATCATTGGTCTTCCCTCTCCCCTGGCCTCCCTGGCTACTCTCACTTGTTTTCTAATGTGGACACGCATGGCTCTTCCTGATGCACTGTCTCCTTTTTCACATTCAATGGTACATCAAACACACACAGAGAATTGGGGCCATCCCAGATTGAAGGTTGCAGCTAGCACACGATTTGATGTGTAACGGTGGATTACAGTCCGTCCTGGGAGCTCCTGGTGGAGTTTTCCTTCCGTATTTGGTTGTTGAGGGCTTCACTGCCTTCCTTTGGGGCTTAGGGGCTTTTAAGCAAATGATCGTGGTTCTCAGGGAGCTCACTGGGATCTGGTTCCAGTTTTTGCTGTCTGGTCTCCATTTTTCAGGGGTGAGCAGGGGGAATGCCCATTAGTAGGTATGAGAGGAAATAGAGAAGAGAAGGGTAATACTCGTCCCTCTTTTCCATCACAACAGTTGGAACAAACTATGAGAACGATGGGGGGGGGTGTCCACACACCCTAATAATCTCTGTAACTACAGTAACTTCACCGAAAATCAGGACCAGAACTAGACCGAGTTTTCTGAGTGCCTCCCTGCATGGAACTTGATTTGCAGCTGTCAGTTATTCTCTTGGAAATAACCACACCTGTAGTTTCCTCCTCAATTCATAACAGGTTCCCACTGATTTGTCCTCTGCTGCCTCTTGCCAGACTCAGTCTCTCCTCCAAAGCACTGAATGAATCATTTGTGCCCTGACGCACTGCTAGGAATAAGCCTGACAGGGATTTCACATGAAATGACTAAAACAAAGGTGTGACCTCTGGTCGATTCACTCTGAAATGTTTTTTGTTTGTTTGTTTGTTTGGCCGCGGTGTGGGGCATGCAGAATCTAGTTCCCTGACCAGGGATCAAACTATGCTGCCTGCAGTGAAAGCGTGGAGTCTTAACCACTGGACCTCCAGGGAAGCCCCAGGTTCACTCTGAAATGGATCAGGGTGAAAAATAAAGCACTGAGCATAGTTCAATGCTCAGGAGGGTAGCCACACGTACCAACTTCTATGCTTACCTCCGGTTCCCTCTATTTTCCATGCCTTGGTCACAAGGGAACTTACAGACTGCATATGGATGGATTATCATGTATCCTGGGGAAAATGATTCAGATTTCATGCCCTATATACAGACGCTCATCAGCATCTCTGACCAGCATCTACATCAGCAGGCAAAGAAAACCTTGGGTGGCTTGCTGCTGATACAGTCAATGTCCGCCTATAAAAGCCTAACGCTTTTATAAAATTTAAAGGAAAGTTAGAAGAAAGACAAAGGATCCCGAATGAGGTATCCTAGGGCTGTCATAATAAATTACCACAGACTGGGTGGCTTAAGACAACAGAAAGTTATTCTCACATTTCTGGAGGCTAAAAGTCTGAAAGCAAGATGCTGGCCTAGCTGTTCTCCCTCTGGATGTTCTAGCAGAGAATGCTTCCTTGCCTTTCCCAGCCTGTGGAGGCTGCTGGTGTTTCTTGGCTGTGGCCGCGTATTTCCAACCTGCGTTCATCTGCACTCACCTTTCTTCTCTGTGTTTGTGTTTTCTTTCCTTTTTTTTTTCTCCTATGAGGTCACTGGATTTAGGACCTACTCTAACCCAAGATGACCTCATCTCCAGATTCTTAATTACTTAATTGCATCTGCAAAGATCCTTTTTCTAAGTAAGGTCTCGTTCACAGGTTCCAGACAGACCTATCTTTTTTGAGCGGAGGCAAGGGGGTCACCAGTTAACCCACTACAACGAGTGCGTGACTGGCTGCCTTCCCACGGGCCACACCTGGTTTTTTTTAGAAAAAGTCATCACCTAATAAGCAAGTGCATTTCTATCTCATGATGTGTGGTTGCAAGTTAGATACAAACATGGTCGATGACGATGAGAGACAATGTGAAGACAGATGGTAATATGAAAACTGGATTCCCTTTGGATTTTAATGCTGAAGTTTCAGCATTTTATATTTCTCTAGCCATAAAACCCATGCACATCTTAGGTGTATTTTCCTCTGACGTCAAAGAGAAGGATAATATTTCCTTGTTAAAGGTGATAGTTCTTCTGTGGACTTCTGTGACTTTGTTAATGTGAACATAGTTTGGTGAGAACAGTATTTCCACAAAGAACACGTTACTAAACTTACAGATGATGCTCCAACACACACCTTCTCATAACCTCCAAACTGCACAAAAATATTGTTTCCAGTACTACAAAAAAATCTTTTGGCTAGTTTCACGTTAGATAATATTTAAATTCCCTTAAGCACCTACTAGCCAACTCAATGACTGACCATAGTTTTACTTTGTTGAATCTGTTTATACATTTTGTGACTTTAAAAAAAAATCACACTTCGATATGATCTCTGCGAAAGAGTGTCGGTGTGGGATTTAAAATCTTCTTGGTTGTGTACATAAATTCCCCTTTGGAAACTGCCAGCTGCTCTTCTAAGAAGTGAATAACTTATTTGACCATCAGCTTTGGGATTAATTAAAAAATATGCCAGTGTCTTATCCCAAAGACAAAATTATCATTCCTCTCTTAAACCTTGTCAGACCTAATGGATCCTTTCCCATCTTGCATTTCAGGGGTTCAGTCTGTCTTCACACAGGACATTTGGACAGTGCTTCTCAAATTTCAATGTGCATACAAATCAATGGGGGATCTTGTTAAAATGCAGATTCTGATTAAGTCAGCCTGACAGAAGGTCTGAGATTTTGCATTTCTAACAAACTCCCAGGTGATGCCCGTGCTGCTGGTCTACAGATGACACTTGGACTAGCATAATTTTAGGATGTGCCACACAGTAAAAGCAATAAAAAAGGTGATATTTAGAAAAACTGATGCGTGGTTTGGGAAATAACTGATTACATTCAGGTCTAGAATCTTGGAAGGTGAGCACAGAGTTTATGGTCTACTGGTAGAACCTGAACACTGCAATAGTGGAGATGACTTTTGCCATACAGTCTCTTGTTTTCGCCTACTCTGCATCCATATTTCCTTTAATGAACTTCTCCTGCTTCATTTCATGAATTCCTGGAAAAAATGACAATTATGGGGTTGACTTCCTACCAAAAATCACCATTACCAGTAGTAGTACACGCCCCAGAATGAATATACATGCCTTTTTGGATGAATATATAGATTTTCAAAAGGGAAATCCCTTTTCTGCTGAGAATATTAAGCTGGAGGGATGTGACTCTGGACTATTTGTAAAAAGGAAGCCAACAGATAAAAGCAAGCAGAACTAACAATATTTTCATACCTGGATTACACATGAGTGAAGCCTGCTCTTCTTATTGTGGAAGATTATAAATTTCCTAAGATATTTTCGGTAGTGCTTTTTCCCACTTGTAACTGAAAGCATTTTGATTAATACATTTGCAGAGATTTAGATCAACTGGTCCACTGAATAACTGTGTCTTCACTTGGGTTCCCCAGAAAATAAGGCCTGAAGCGAAAGTTTTTGTGCTCCTTCTTTATTAGGAGACCCAATCCAGGGAAGGAGGAGTGAGGACTTAGGACAATAAGGTAGGGAAGGAGAATAGTGAAGGTGTATGACTGAGCTGACCTCTGCTTGTATCAGGATCATCTGATTATTGAATTCCAGTAGGATCTTTTGCTGAGAGGCTGTATGAACAGTGTCTCAGGAAAGTCTGCTTGGTGGGGAAAAAGGCAGAAGAATATATGTGCTCTTCTTTGTCTCTTCGAGTAGAAGTTGGCCCCTTGGTGTTTTAATTCACCTATACTTCCAGGTGGTGTATGGTGGACACTTAGTCCCTTGGCATTTCAAGCCTCAGCAACAACAGATCCTCAGGGCAGGAAGTAAAGGATCTCAGGAGAGACCCTTCTGGATTGTCCTTACATGAAGTTGGCTGGTCACCACGATGTCAACTGTCCTAGAACAACGGTCACAGTTGCTGGAGACAGGTGCGTATGGGAAGATCTGAGCTGGTACATTCTGTTGCTTCCTTCTAAATCTGTATGCTCTATTCTGCATCTTGGTGACTAAAAGCGCCTGCCCAGCAAGCTCCCCTAGACGATATTTTATGCAGTGTAGTTTTCCTTTGAAGGCCTTCGTTTGAGGGTCCTCTGGTGATACCAGGTGTATTAGTTTCCTAGAGCTGCTGTAACAAAGTACCACAAACTAGGTGGCATCAAACAGTAGACATTTATTTTCATATTTCTGGAGGCTTGAAGTCTGAAATCAAGGTATCATCAGGGCTGAGCTCCTTCCAAAGGCTTTAGGGCAGACTCCTTCCTCACCTCTTGCAGCTTCTGGTGGTTCCCGACTTTCCTCAGCTTGCAGCAGCCAAGTTTCTGCCTCTATCTTCATGTGGCCTGCTATGTCTCTGTGTCCTCTCCTTTTCTTATAAGGACGCAAGTCATTGGATCTGGGATCCACTCTACGTCTACTATGATATCATCTTGAGATTCTTAACTAACTCTAACTGCAAAGACTCTATTTCCAGAGAAGGTCACATTCTGATTGCAGGTGGCTATGAATTTTGGAGAGACACTGTTTAGCTCACTACACCACACTAAAGTTGTAAGGATAGAGAGAAGCTTAGTTTATTGCATTGTATGTGATCTCATTGACCTCACGATGCATGGAAGCATGACAGATTTGTGCAACGTGGCTTTAGCTCAGAATAATACATTTTTATGTATAGTTCGTCCTCAAGATTTTGCAGCTCAAGTTCCTCATCTCATTTCACTATAATTCTGATCTCTTCCAAGCTCCTTGTATAACTGTTAAAATAGCAACTCATATACCAGAATAAGCAGTGGGTGGCATTAATATAAAATGCAAATATATTTTAATGTGTCCTAAGGGCGCTCATTCAGTAATTTTATCTACTTTGGGGGCCCTTGTTCTGCTATGAGAAATAAAGTACCAACCAATGCTCAAGTTCAATGGGTATCTGAAAATCCCAGTTGGAATCATCAGGCCTCACTAGCCACAGAATCCAGGAGCTGGAAGTACCACTGAGGATCACACCTATTTTCACTAAAGTGTGCATCACCAGTTCACTAAAAATAAGGTAAACATCACAGTTACATTGATTATATAAAGCAAATATGGACAACATGAAAATCAGCTCTAATAATGTCCTGATTAAAAAAGGAACTGTCATGAAATATAAAAATACAAAAGTAAGAAAGGATAATTCTTGAGATACAAATCAAACTGATAAGACAAGGTTTGAGACATTCACTGCAGACCTTTTCCTGAGATCAGTATTGCAATAATATGATTTGCTCTATATTAGAGTCTAGGTATCATTTTTTAAATTCCTAATGAGTTAATGAATAAATGAACGTGTATCTTATTTAGGACGTTTTATTACATACTTCCACTCTGCTTAGTTATGTCTGAAATTCCCTAGACTGCAGTCTTAGCCATCCTTTCTTCATTTAGGGATCAGGCTGAAAATTCATGGGAAAGTTGCCCCAATAGCTTAAATTCACACACTAAGATGCAAATGACACATCAAAGCCTTTTCTGAAAGTATGCGTTAACTTCGGGGAGAAGTAGAAACTCATAAGGGATCTTGAGAGAGTACAGAAAGTAGAGGTTACCTTAAGCATACAAATTTACATGGTAGAATTTCCATCTAAGGCCCAGCTTCAAACACTCTCATCCTTCGAGAATGGAGCTGTAGCTTAACTCTCTACCACCATATAACCTTATAATCTAACAGTCCTGGAGTAAGTGGAAGAAGTAGAATTCTTGGGACTAACTGTGAATCAAAGCTCAGTGACGGAATAAGAAAAAAATGTGAGATGATACTGGTCATATATCTTTCAATCTCCACAACATACAAATCACAATATTACATCAGAGTTTAAACTCTTTTTGAGTGAATTCTGTTGCTGCCACTGCCCCCATTCAATGTTGTCTTGATAGTTTCTCCTTAAGCAAAGGGACAGAAGGAGTCCGCACAGATGCAGAACTCAGGCCCGGATCATCAGATATAGTTTTGTTAGCTTCCTGACTTTCATCCAAGAGACTAAATATATTCAAATATTATTGGTCAGAAGAGGCATTTATTTTGTCAAGGTCACTGATGAAAGGGAGAGGGGGAACAACTAGGAAAATAAGAATCAGTGAAATCCCACTTATCTGGAAAGGCTTTGACCTTAAACCATCTTTAATTGGTATTATAATTGGCTATCATTTTTAGAGAATATAACCTCAATGTGAAATGAGTGCCACTAATTTATGTCTCCTAGAGAAGGTAATTTGAAGAGTTTTTCTCAAAATCGAAGATGGGGTACATATATACAATGGAATAGTACTCAGCCATAAAAAAGAATGAAATAATGCCATTTGCAGCTACATGGATGGACCTAGAGATGATCATACTGAGTGAAGTAAGTCAGACAGAGAAAGACAAATACCGTATGATATCACTTATATGTGGAATCTAAAATATGACACAAATGAACTTATCTATGAAACAGAAACAGACTCACAGACATAGAGAACAGATTTGTGGTTGCCGAGGAGGAGGCAGAATACGGGAGTGATGGATTGGGAGTTTGGGATTAGCAGATGCAAACCATTGATATTATATACAGAATGGATAAACAACAAGGTCCTACTGTATAGCACAGGGAACTATACGCAATATCCTGAGGTAAACCATAATAGAGAAGAATCTGAAAAAGAATATATATCTCTGAATCACTTTGTTGTACACCAGAAACTAACACAACGTGGTAAATCAACTATACTTCAATAAAATCGTTTTTAAAAAAGTTTTTCTTTAAATCAAATGTATCAATATGCCCCCCACCTGTCTAATGGCAGAACCCAGCTCTTCCTCTCTTGTGGAAATCTCTGAAAGTTCCCCCAAAAGGAGTTGTTATTCCTCTAATGCCTGTCCCACTCTGTATTGCCCTGGTCACCTCCACTGACCCACTCAACCTGACCTTCACTGACACCTGATACACCGGTTCTCCAAACTGCTGCTGCCTAGAGTACTCCAAGATTTCACCTGCATTCAAATCACCAGGGCTGGTCTTTTGGGTGGGATCTCCCTTCCTCTCTCTCTCTCTCTCTCTCTCTCTCTCTCTCTCCTTTTGGGAAAAAATAGAAATGTGTGATTATACAAGTAAACTTGCAGAATTTTCATCTCAAACTTTGGTGTCTGCATTTATCGCGAGAAGTTTGTTTTAAAGGTAGAATCCTTGCCCTGCCTTCAAACGTTCCAATTCATTTGGTCCAGTGCCACAACTTTCAGAAATCATCCGGGTATGCAAATGTGCTGCTTTGTTCCATACTTTGAGGTATTAATTTGTTGTGTTTCTTCCTTGTTACCCCCTCCCCTTTTCTTCTCCATCTTCAGTCAATAGCCCCTCCTCTTCCCATCTCAAGGAGGAATGTGGCAGCAAAAGCAGAAAAAATATGTTTTCTCACTGATGTTGGTTTCCAAAAGTCTTATTTTCTAGACTAGAGGGATTTGAGATTATCATCCTCTTTTTGGTCACACTACTGGGTATCATATGAGGCCCAAGGGAGAAATCACCACAGGAAGCATCTAGGTGGATGGACACATAGAAAGTTTTGCCAAGAATTCCCAAGTCTGTTGGTGTGGAGAGAAACCAATAGACTCACCAGAACTGGAGGGCCCAAGGATGCTGGGGTGACGGATGTGTCCACACAACCTAGGTAGACCAGTTGCCCCTCTATTCCAGTGCCTGGGTGCTTCACAAGTCCCCAGTGTACTATGGTACCACCTGAGGGTCTTTCATTGTCTTCCCCAAAGAGAGATAATAACTAACAACAACATCACACTTTTATATTCCAGGCATGGTTCTCAATGTTTTAAATAAAGTAATTCATTTATTCCCTGCAACAACCCTATGAGGAATGTACTATGAGCTCCATTTTACAGCTGAGGGAACCAACTCGCAGAGAGGTTAAGTAACTTGTCCAAAGTCACACAGCAAGCCACCAAGCTGAGATTCAAACACAGGAGCTATGGGACCTGTCTTAGTCTGCTCAGGCTGCTAAAACAAAATACCATACACTGAGTAGATGGATTAAACAACAGACATTTACTTCTCCCAGTTTTGCGGGCAGGGAAGTCCAAGATCAAGGTGTGTGCTGATTCAGCTCCTGGTGAGAACTCTTTTCCCAGAGTGATGGTGGTGTGATCATCTTGCTGTGTCCTCACATGGCAGAGCAAGCAAGCTCTGGCATCTCTGCTTCTTATCAGAACACCAATCCCATCATGGGGCTCCACCCTCATGACCTCATCTGAACCTCATTATCTCCTAAAGGCCCCAACTCCTAATACCATTACCTTGGGAGTTACGGTTTCAAAATACGAATTTTGCAGAGAAAGAGGGCACAAACTTTAAGTCCCAAAAGAACAGGAGCCCATGACCTGAGTCAAAAGACTGCCGACTGCCGTTGAAAACAAATCCATAGAATTCGGGGACACCTGAGCTTATGAACTGAAACTCATACTACTTCCACTAGGAAGCACACACACAGACACAGCGCCATAGAGCAGCACCACACAATCTGCCAGGAATAAAGTGCATGCACTGTAGGGGCTGAGGAGCAATTGTTCCAGGGAAGTTTCTGTTAGAGAATTCTGGACCTGGACTCCCTCCATCCAGGCTAGTCCCAGGTTAATCACCACTGAGTAGAAAGCACAAGGAGTGACAGGGTGTCTACAAGCTACGTGCACTGTGTTAAGAAATCAGAGGGCGGGGGCTGGGGGCGGGGGCAAGGACTTGAGATGAAGCTGGAAAAGGAAGAGCAATGTGCCGGCGCCCCACAACTGTGAAGAGAGAGCCTGCGCGGAGGGGAGGCACATTGACACCGACTCATGCTCCGCAGCCAGGCAGTTTGAGGCCAAATAAAGCAAGATGCGCCTCTTTCATCTCAGGTGTTGCTTATTAAGAAACATTCTTCCTACCTTTGCATCGCAGCAAGGGCTTCTCCCCACATCTGTTCTCCCACCAGAGCCCAGAGCTTTCTGACCGGGGAAGCAGAGATCAAAGTGGGGCTCAGAGGACTGGAAATGAAGCCCTGGGGCAGGAAAGCATGCTGGGGACACGGAATCCACAGCGGGCTGCGTCCTGCAGACCCAGGGCCTGGAAGCTGCTTTGTGGCACTAGGGGGGCCACAGAGGATTTAACTAACGCGGAGTAGCAAGCAATTCCTCGCTATTTATCAAGTGCTGCACTTTGCGAATTATTTACTCTAAACATAGAAATGAATCCGAGTAGATTAAAGGTAACCCCCGTAATAAAGCATCTCTTACTTGTGTTCTTCCAAAACAGGGTCAAAAATAGTAATTTTTATCCAATGCCTCTCACCCTTATCCCCAACCTACACCTGAACCCCTTCCCTAGACCCTACCCCAACCCAAGGGAAGCCTCTTGTTGATGGCTTGGCCTCCCCTTAGGCTCCATAAGGAGGACTCTTCTTTACGCCGTTGATTGTTTCTTTGCTTCAAAATGAAAGTAAGGTATAGTGCTTCCCTGGTGGCGCAGTGGTTGGGAGTCCTCCTGCCGATGCAGGGGACACGGGTTCGTGCCCCGGTCCGGGAGGATCCCACACGCCGCGGAGCGGCTGGGCCCGTGAGCCATGGCCGCTGAGCCCGCGCATCCAGAGCCTGTGCTCCGCAACAGGAGAGGCCACAACAGTGAAAAAAAAAAAAAAAAAAGTAAAGTATATAATTTGGAGAAAGCGCGGTTAACAGAAAAGTGGAGTAGTTACTTGGATTTCATTTGGAAACGATAAAGAACTAGAGCTTGGAAAAATTTTGGGTAGGTAAAGGAGAGGAAAGAGATGTGAATGGAGGAACGAAGAATTATAATAGGATCTGTTTGGTCTAGGATTTGGGGACAGATTTTAGTATTTCGGGAGTAAAGCAGATGTTTGTCTGCAGCTTAGGTGAGATACTAACATAAGCTGTGGCAAGTGGGGAATGAATATTTTAAGTATCTGTGGCTTATGAATGAGACCCTCCTTCAGAGCTTTCAAAAAGATTTCATTATAGATTTAATTTGCTTTTCAATGAATTCTTTCAACTCCAAGCTGTCGGGATCTGACCCTGTGCAGAAGCTGCTTTAAAACAAGAGGGAGTGAGCCCAAGTTGATGTGGGTGACGCCTGAATGAGCGAGAAAGGTGAAGTAAACCCTAGCGAGGTTCTGAAATTGTGCACAAGCTGTGAACAGTTTTATCCATGCAGCAGCCCAGGACAGAGCCAGTGCCCCCTGAGCACGCATTATACCCACAAGCTCCTTCAGCTGGTGTGTGGTGGCCACTGGAAGGTCCAGAGCCTCTCTCCAAGGGCACCGAGGGGAGAGGGGTGGAGGGGAAACCCAGCTGCTCCTCATGGCCAGTTCTTCTCCCCATCGCTGCCTTGCTCCCATCTTCCCATGGATGTAGTAAGGCAGGGTCCCTCCAGTGGAGCCTGTATCCCGTCCACTCCTGAGAATTACGAAGCCACTTGGTGCTGGGGCTGTGCGCAGAGGCCTGTTGTTTGCGATAGCATCCCGGAGAGCCTGGTTTTGTTTTAACGGCATCTTTTTCAGCCTCAGTCGAGAAGTCTGTCATAACAAGCTCCCATAAATTACTGACCGTGCTCCCATTTTACGACCTCCAGCCTTTCAGCTGTGAGATAGGGCCCATCAATCTTGTCGTGACCATCTCGCCACACTGGGTGCTCGGCTGCCACCAGCCTCTTCTGGCTTGTGCATCATCTCCTCTGCTTCTTCTGACTCTGAGTGGCTCAGCCATAATGGAAGGGGGCTGCAGTGGGGTTTGATCAGACCCTGGGCGGGGGGGCTGAAGATGAATGGGATTTGAGACCGAGGGTTAAGGGAGGGGAGGAAGGAGAAGAAACAGGCCAGCAGCAATTAGGTCTCCGAGGAGCTAAATATTTCAGAATGTGGAATTGGCTAGAGAGAGTTGCAGGGATGTCTGAGAGAGAGAGAGAGAGAGAGTGTGAGTGTGTGTGTGTGTGTGTGTGTGTGTGTGTGTGTGTGTGTGTACTTCGTGCTGATACACAGACCTCAGCAGTTTCCAGTAACTCAAAAGATAAGACTTGTTCATTATTAATTTTCCTCCATGTTTGATTAGAACTAGAAATGGAGGAAGGCAGGAGAGAGGAACTCTAAGCCCTGGGCATACTTGGACGTTTGCAATAAATCAGGATCTTAATAGTTTTTTTAAAAGGGGGTTTATATCTAATCTGTTTCCTCCTATATCAACTCAGGGTTCATCCTTTATCTTTTTCTCACTACAAGAAATGAGTACCAGACCTGGGAAAACAGGAAATCCCACCCAATCCAAAATGCAGTAAATAAATACATTAATAAGTAATCTATAACAAAAATAAATATAGCTGCTGTCAGTGGAGGACATTTATGGTTCAGAGAGCTCCTCTGATGTCCCTCTGGCCTGGCTGCTCTACCCTGGGTCAGCTGAGCTCAAAGACCTGACACCTTTCCTTCTACCTTGCCCTGGTTTTCCAGCCAAAACATGATCTTTCCTCCACCTTGACTTTGCAATAAAGAAAGCAGAGGGACAGAGCACAGGAAGCCATGAAATCAACTTCCCCTGAGCTGTGTGGGGCCTTTGCACGTTTAAACTGACCATCAGTCAAAGGTGATGTGGGATGAAAAGAGACAGGATAAATGAGGGAAGGTGGGGTTAGGAAAGTTTTGAAAATGTGTTCCTTTCCTCTGCCACACATCTTGTGTGACTGCTGTACACTCACTGCCTCGTCTCCCCGGACATGGTTAGCTGCGGTTGAACCTCTCAGGCCCTCTTTCTAATCGAGCTGAATCCTAAAACCTTCCCCAAACTGGAGGCTGTAGTCACTTCCTTCAAGCTCCTCGTTTCACCCCGTTTCACTCTTGTTTCCACTCCCCATCCTCTTACTATTCCTAATTTAATTCCCAGCCTCTTCATCCTCTTTTTACGAGCTCACTAGGTTTATACAAAAGCCCAGTCTGCAATGCCCTGTGACTTCCTTAACTCCCCTCTAAATTCTATATGCCTCACCTCAGAGCTTCCCCCCTCCTCTGTGAATCTATCATTGCAAACATTCAGATGACATAAACCTCGCTTTCTCTGCCCTATTAATCACCTGAGTTCTGGGGCTGCCTTTCTACTCTTCCCTGGGTATTGTCACTTAGATATCCTGTGATCGAGAAAACACAGCACACTCCCGTTAACAACACGATGTTGTTTAGCTCAAAGCCTCAGATATAACTCTGATTCTTCTTTCATTTATATCATTGCTCTCCCACCCCCCCCGCCCCCCCCCGCCCCGGGGCCCCCGGTCATCATGCTCTGTGAATACTCTGCAGAAGGTCTATTACCCCTTCCTTCCCTTCCAGTCCCATTGCCATCGCCCTCAACACGCTTTTTATTTTTTTGGCTGCACCAGGCGGCTTGTGGGATCTTAGCTCCCCAACTAGGGATTGAACCTGCATCCTCAGCAGTGAAAGCCGAGGTCCAGTGGAGTCCTAACCACGGGACTGCCAGGGAATTCCCTGCCCTCGACACTCAACTCCTCTGCCTCTTGCTTGGAGATAAAGGCAGAGATACAGATATACATATAGATATAGAGGTATGGATATAATATAGATAGAGATAGAGATAGAGGTATAGATATAATATAGAGATAGAGATAGAGGTATAGATATAATATAGAGAGAGATAGAGGTGTAGGTATAGATATAATGTAGATATAGATATAGATAGTGATTCCCTGGCTGTTTATCTAGAGTCTGGTCCCTCCTACTTCAGTCCACCTGATAAGATGTTATACACATTTGACTTTCCTTTGCTACCCTACCCCCCCTCCCAAAATAAGAAAACCCTCTTGTTTATAGGAAATCCCAAAGTTATACCGTAATAGGGAAGAACAAATCTGATTCCATATTAGATCTGTTTCTTTAACATTTGTATTCTATTGCTTTTGCTTGAGTTAAGAATGTTGCCTACAGCCTGAAATATGCGGGAGAGCCCATTCTCAAGGCTCTGACCTTTAAAGGTGTAACCCTCTCCCATTCACACAGAGATAAAAAGTTGCAGAACAGAGAATAACATTTGTCTTGTTGGAGGTTTACAGCAACATCGTGACCTTGACCTACATGGACAGCTGCAGAACAAAGGATTCCTACACCAAGAAGTCTGCGACAACCAACCACACTCCTCCTCCATCTTGCCTTTAAAAACACTTTGCTGAAACCTTTGGGGAGTTCAGGGTTTTCTGAGGCATGAGCCACCCATTCTCCTTGCATGGCCCTGCAATAAACCCTTCTCTGCTACAAACTCCAAAGTTTCACTATAGTTGCTTAAAAAGCCAAGCATCTGTATCTCTTTTTGGCTCCTTAAGGGCTAGAGCATAGGCATGTGACCTGAGTCTGGCCAAACGTATGGCCCTCCCAAGGAATCTGATTCTTGAGGGAGCAGCAGAAAGGCCCAGGAGGAGCTAAAGGTAATTTGCAGCAGGAGAAGCAGAGTTCAGCAGTGTGGCAAAAGCGATCAGTGGTGGCAGGGCCAGTGTGGAGTGAAGATGACCCTGGGGAGGGTCTAGCACTGCTTCCTGATCAGGATGACCTGGGATGAGACCTTGGCTATATTTTCAGTTGCTTAGCCTCTTTGGAATCCTGCCCATTTTCTAGTCTAACCTTTTGTGCTTCCCATCAGTTCTATGTGATACCCAATATCCTTTCAGAAAGTTACTTTTTAAAGTTATCCAGATGTAATAACCATGTTTTCTAGTTTCTTTATTTGATGCTGGACACCTTGAGGCCTTGATGACCCCAGAGGGAGTGTGCTTCCCAGGACCAGCCAATTCCAAGAGGTAGTCAATGTGTCCGGATTGGCTGTGGAATGCAACGTTGCTGAACCTGCAGATGACAGGAATCAATGGCTCCAGCTCAGATGGGCTGGTGAAGGTAAAGTATTATATTATTTACTTACTTTCTACCATTCCACAGTATGAGCTTTCCAATGCACACAGACTAGTCTCCTTCTTATCAATATCAGCCAATATGTTCATTCCAACTTAAGAAACTATGCTTCTGCCAACACACTCACCTCTAATGCCCGCTCCTTCATTGTTACCATACAACAAAGCAAACACTGAGAGTCTACTGTGTACAGGCTATTATTCAAGGTGCTAGGGAGCACCGAAGCTGGAGGTATAAGGTAGGAGTTAAGAAATGTCCCAAAGTGACCACATTTTTCATAATATAGAGTCTTTCTAATGCAGATCACCCTTCTTGAAGGCTTTCAGAAATGCAAATTACCCACTAGTTATTTACATTATGGTTTTTCTTTTGTAAGAAAGTAATAGAAACCCAAATCAAACTGACCTAAGCAAAACAAAATAAAAGAAATATAAATATGAATGTTGATAATAAAAAAAGAAAAGAAATGACTAGTTCAACTGAATTTTCCATGGATAAAACTCAGAAATGAGCTGTTTACAGGCATGTTCTCAAGGGCTCGGTGTGTATTGTACTTTGTTCTCTTTCTTTCTCTCTTTCCCTCTCTGTCTCCAACTCTTGGCTCTGCTTCTTTTTATGTTGACTTTCCTCTTCAGCGGGCTCCTCTTACCATGGCAAAGATGACTACAGACAGCTCCAAGCTTATATCTTACTGGCTTTGCAGTCCCCCTGGGAGGTTTCCCAGTAACCACAACAAAGTGCTCAGAACAACTTGCACTAGCCCAGTTAGGGTCATGTTCCCAACTCTGAATCAATTCCAAGAGAACTAATAGTTTTGTCCAGAAAGAAACTCTTCACGAAGGTCAGCAGAGCCTGCAACTTTGGTTTAGGGGATGGACGTTAGGCATCGGTGAGATCATCTCTTTGAAGGAGACAACAGGCATCTGATAGATTTGATTTATATTCTTACCAAGGGACTCAGAACTAGACACCAGAGATCATGACTTGAAGGGCTTTATGCATTCCCAAGACTCCATAATATCCCATATTCAATAATATGTTCCTCCATGGTAGTCAGTGGCATTAAGGCCCTTAAAGCAAAATGAGCTGTGTTCTAGTCTTTTGAGGAAGCATGGAAGGAGGCTCAGGTGTGGGGCAGAGAGTAACAAGCAGCAACGTGGACACTTGGAGAGAGGATGTGAGTGCGGATAGGACAGAGTGGTCTTAATAATCATGGGGTCTTTGATCTCAAGTCATGTGGGTCCAACCATTAGCAGGAAATGCCACTGTAGGGTGACCCCACAGTGCTCATTACAAAGTGACAAGACAGCCTTGAGTGTCCATCAGAGGTGTCCATCCAGAGTTGTGCTCTCTGGGACTAAGTGAATAATTGGGCATTGGACGAAGGCCTTGTCTACCATACAACGTCATACCTTGGAGACTATCACTGTGTGGTATCTGCACAAACCCTTGTATCATCTCTCCCCTTTCCACTGTCTATGCCATTGCTAATGCTATCATGCCACTTTATAGCAAACACCACCTGGAGCAAATGGGATGTATAGGGTCTTTGCCCTCTCAAGTATGAGCAGCCATGAAATAGTTGTAAACATAAATAGGGTCCTATCTGGGAAGCTGAGAGTGGGAGAAGTCAGGGACAATACACCAGAATTTAGGCTGAAAGTGAGCTGAGTGGGGAGCTAACATACGGCAAAGAGACAGACCTGCAGGGTTACAGACTTGACCTTCTCCCCAGTAGTCCCATTATCACATCTTCCGCACCAAGCAAAGGGAACTCTTTGCCTTCACATGCTAGACTGTTTCATCTTTGCTCTTGCTAATTCTTCCAACCATTCTGCCACTAGTTCACATATCTAAATCCTACCCATCTTTCAACAAATATCATATGATATCACTTACATGTGGAATCTAAACAAATGACACAAATGAACTTACTTACAAAATAGAAATAGACTCACAGACATAGAAAACAAATTTATGCTTACCACAGGGGAAAAAGGGGGAGTATGAATTAGGAGTATGGGATTAACAGATACATACTACTATATACAAAATAGGTAACCAACAAGGACCTACTGTATAGCACAGGGAACTCTATTCAATATTTTGTAATAACTGATAATGGAAAAGAATCTGAAAAAGAATAGATATATATTTTATATATATCTATATATAATATAGATATATAGATATGTATAACCAAATCACTCTGCTGTACACCAGAAACACTATAAATCAACTGTACTTCAATTTAAAAAATAGAATTACTGCACTAGTATTTCAGCAAGGAGGAACTTCTTGCCAAAATTGACGTTAGAAAGATCATGTTCTTATAAAAAAAAAAACAAGAGATTAATGAAAATAATAAAAACATAAGTCACATGTTAAAAAAAAAAATCCTACCCATCTCTCAGGTGGTGGAGAGATCCCTTCCAGGTTGTGGAAGTATAGCATTTGAATTGGGTCTTAAAGGCCTATAACATTTTACCTATACCGCTATTATGGAAACCCTACATGGATTGTTTTATTTGGTAGTTTTCTATGCTCAGGCATGATATCTTCCCACAGATTAACAGCTCCTGGAGGGAAAAAAAGCCATGGTTAATTCATGTTTCTTCCTTCTTAGAACACTCCCTTATTCAAACAGGGAAGATTCACCTGTTGAATCAACAAATAAATAAAAATTGATTTTATGTTCCTTCTGATCATTATTTTCTTCTTGGAAACTCCTTCACCAAATCCATAGTCCTATACCCTCATTCCTTTCCTGAGGTCACTGCCTTACATCCAGCCTCCTGCTCTGACTCTTCTTGGCTCCATGTAACACACTTTGCTATTCTTCTTCCAGATTTTCATCAAGAGGTCTAGCTCAGCACTAAGGCGTGCAGAGAGAGAGAGAGCAGCAACAATATGTTGGCCAAAGGGGGAGCATGCTGGTGGTGATACAGTCCTGTTCGTGAAGTTTGACAGGTGATCTGACTGTATGTGCTGGTCCTTCATGCCACACATCAAGGTACAGAATCTACAGACTGTTGCAAGCTTAGGTGAGGTTCAGCTTTCTGCCATCCAATCTTATAGATAAGACATGGAGTTGAAAGAGTTGAAACTGAGTTCTGCCCATTGGAAAAAGAGGAATAACCTCATAAATTACTCTGTGACTTGTAGTGGTGGTACTGTGGAAGAAGGGGATGAATTCCTCAGTAGTGATTGTAGGACATGTCAATTAAAAATGCTCCTTATTCTTTAATTGCTTAACATAGGTGTGCCTTGCATCCAACACCAATTATAAAGTGTCAGAGGACAGACCCATGTGTTCAGACTCCCGTGCCCCTACACACAGCGCTGCCCTTTCCTAAACCCAGGGCACAGCACTGAACTAGGTATTGAGCAAGTGACTGAATGAATAATTGAAATGTCTTTCTCTGGTCAGATCCCCTTCAGGTATCCCGCACGGTGCTGGTAACAGACCCACCTGAGAGTATGTTCTGGTTCTATCTTCCTTCTAATTATGTGACCCTAAGCAAATTGCTTAATAATCAGTATTGCTGTTTTCTCACCTGTAAAAGGGGGATAATAAGTGCCATTTGAGGTTTTAGTGAGGATTAAATAATGAAATGATACAGGTCAGTTAGCACTAGCATGCACCATTCTTTAGCACAGTTCCTGGCTCAGAGAAAAGGTTCAGTAAATGGTTAGCCATTATGATTCAGTCTGCATTTTGACATTATCTGGAACTGTTAAACTTTGGTAATGATCAGTGCCTTTGCAATGTATGAGTTATGAATCAAAAGATGAATTTAGCATTGATGGCGCAAACAGTGGATCTATACTGATAAGAATGGAGATCCCTAAAGACAGACTGTACTTGTATTTTACAGATTTCTAACTTTTGTAATTTAGACAGCTCTGGGAAACAGGGAGGCGGTTTCAACTGAGGTGTTTGCTCTTCCCTATCAAAAGTAATCCTGGAGTGTTCATCCTTTTTCTTCTTCTGTTTTGAGATGGGTGTGCTGTTTGCTACGTGCCTCTCTAAGAACTGTTTTCTCTCAGCTTCAAGTGGACTTACAGTGACTTCTTTTCTGATCAAATAACATGACTGGTGGGAGTAGCAAAGCCTTTTACTTGTGGGCCTTCATGAATATGTTCCCATCACACATGTTTCAAAGGCCATTTGCATCAATTAAGGCGCTACGAACGTAAAGAGAGTGTACGGCTTACAGTCCTCACCACCCTGTATGGTGCTGCACGTCGATTTGTATGAAGCCCTCCTCGCTCTTCCCGCCTGTGATGTCACCCTAGCACAACAATCCATCTGAAATATTGCTTTTTATTGAGCTATTCATAGTATATTCAGTATGCACAGTATTATGAATCAAGGTTATTTCTCACAGACTTTTGCTTTTTAGTGGTAGTCACAGCTACCACTGCGACTTTAAAAATATGGCTGATTTATTCTTAGTTTTTGTTCTACGTTTCCTTTGGAGTAAATTCAATAAGAAAGGGGTTGGTGGGGGGAGTGCAGAATCCACAAATCCCTGCACAGTGAAATTCATCAGAGCATGAGTCTGTCTCTAGGGAGCATCAATTTCTCTAAAGGGAAAGTTCTGCCTGATGTCATGTATCCCCCAACTGGGCAGGCTGTAGACTCAAGCACCAACCAGGCAGCACCCATCTGATGGGCTTAGTATGACTGGAGCTTAGAGACCTCAAAGAATGAAACACGTCCCAACTTGGCCAAACATTCCAAGTCTGGACCATTTCTTTCTGTTAAAGCATTTGAATGCTTCTGTGGAAATATAGAAAGTCACTGTCACATCAAACCTCCTACTCCAGGAAGGCTTCCCTAACTCTCCCCAGAATCATTAGTTGTGCTTCTCGTGTGCCCTCATTACTCTTATAAGTACAGATGCTTTCCCCTAGAAGAACACGATTACTGCACTCTAGAGTCACTGGTCCCCTTTCGAGAGCAGCTTTTGATTGTTAGATAATTTTATTAATCTTTTTCCACAGGTCTAGCACTTAGCAGTTACCCCAGAAAAGTTGAATTACCAGATGTCCAGGTAACATTTTCTTGAATATATAAATTGAAACAACTCACAGACTCCGTTTACTAGCCATTTCCCATGACCTTCCGTTCCAGATAGTACTAAGAAAATTAAGGATTATTTTAAAAGCTTCTTGGTGGCTTACCTGCTGCTTTCCCAAGAGAATTCCACATGAAAAAGCAGCCAATAACACCTTAGTCTGAATCAGTTTCCTGTTATGGTGGTTCATTGATAGGTATCCCATTCCTTTGAAACCAATGGTGCACAATATACTCGATGGACTTGTAACATTTCCGCCAGCAATGGCTCATGGTGTGGTGATTCTTGGGAGGTGTAGAGGCAGGAGGAGGGAGACATAATGTCTGGAGGTCCCATCAGAGTCTCCAGAAGTGTGTATATTTTGAAATACCCTCCTTGGTGATTCTGATATGGCTTCATTCTACTTCGGTTTATGTATCTGAGAATCCAACCACAGCCCTCCTTCCTCTATCTCCTAGCTTTTGGATGCATCCAGCACATAACAGACGTGCCATACGTTAGTTAACTAGTTACACTGTCACTAGCAAAGACCAGAAGGGAAGTGGCCAAGAAAAGCATAGGGATGTATTTGTTGAAGAGAGAAAAGACAACTAAAGGAGATGTGTTTAACACAGGATGCATCCCAGCAAAGGGAGAGGTGACTCAGGGTTTTAGCAGGAGGGAACCTGGGGCCTGAGAAGACTCACTGAAAGCAGGAGTGTCTGAGTAGAATACAGAACACTGAAGACTACGCTGCCCTATCTGGCATTTGCTCAGTTCCAAGGATGTGTGTGTTTCTGCTTTTTTTCCCCCTTTCCCCGAGACCCATCAGGTGCTTGGACCTGGTGCTTCTTCCCAAAATAACCCACACATGACTTAGAACAGTGCTCATGCTGCTATTCCACTTAAAGGCACAGTACACGTAGGAACAGCATTGGGAATGTCTCTCTACTTCCTCAGCTATACTTATAAAACATGTTCAGTGTTCTTGCACATCAGCAATCTTCCTTCCTCATGCCTGTTTCCTTCTCACTACAATTCTATTTACACCTCACATGTTCCCAGCTGAAGTCCATGAAAGAATGATCTGAACTTACTGTATTTACCAACTTATTATTGTCTCAGTCCATTACAATCCGGATTCTGCCACCACTGGGAAATGAACAGTGGTTTGCTGATGTGGTGTGCTGATGATCTCAAGTGGAACATTTAGTCTAGTGAGAGCTTTCCGATCTCTTCCTGCTCGCTGGGAATACAACTTCTCCTTAGACTTATTCCTGCCTCTCTAGGCACTTTGCTCAGTCTCATTCGGTGATCTTCTTATTCTCCCTGAGCGTTAAATATCGATCTTGTCTACAAGTCTATCCTTGAAACTCTGTCTTCCCAATACAGATTCTACCTGGGTGATTTTGCCAAACCTCCAACTTCAGTGATTCCCAAAAGTGCACTCTATTCCTAACTCCACTCCAGACCCCAATGTAACCCTACTCTTTTACTTTATGGCATCAGGATGGCATACAGGGATAATCTGTTACCAAAGGATTCTCTCCTCCTCACAACTGATCACAAAAATTCTGAGAGTCAAAAGAAAGGTACCAAAGCGTTCTGTTTTCTTCCATTGATTAGCAGGTATTTGGTCCTGTCTAAAACGTCCATAAGACATTGGGTCCACGCCAAAAGTTCCTTGAAATCTGGTCCTGTTCAAAATTTCCACGAGCATTTTGGTCCATGCCAGATGGTTTTGCACAGGACTAAATGTCAAGGATTTTTCTCTTGGACCAAATGTCTTCATGGATGTTTTGGACAGGACAAAAACATGACCAAATAGCCTCCCTGCTTTTCTTTATTTTCTCTCTCTTTGCCCTCTCCAAGCTCCCAGGTCTATTCAGCCAGCACCCTTTGTAAACAGCCAGGGAGAGCGTTAATGGTTCCATTCTGGAAGCAGAGAGCAGATCCTAATTCTTCAGAATGGAGCATCAACAGATAAATATACTTTGCATTGGATAATGATAATGTTTATCACTTTTCACAGTATGATTTCAATGCATTTATATGTTAAAACATCCCTTGTCCAACATGGGGAGGGTTTAAAAAAATGAAATAATGTACAGTTCTTGGCACTGTAATGTATAATTTCTAGCATAGTTCCTGATGCAGAGAAAATGTTAAAAAATGATTCACTATTTTAATTAACTCTGCATTTTGACATTTTGGGAGCTATTTAAGTTTGGCAGTGATCAGTGTCTTTTCATCGTATGAGGTCTGGATTTGAAAGACCAATTCAGCATTTATTGGGAAAAGGAGAGGACACCAAACCCTATCATACACAGTCCCAGTGACTAATAGAAGTTCTTACACCTGGATGTACTGCAGAATCTCCATCTTAGCACATGCAACACGCAACGATTTTACTCCTTCCCAAACCTGGCCCTCCTCGCCTGAATTGGCCACTGTCATTACCCAAAGCAGAAGTCATCTTAACCCACACCCAGTCTCCATCATTCACAAATCTAGTCAGCCACCAGCTCCTTCCTATGTCCAAAAGACAGTTCAAACCTTATCTCTGCCACGATCATTGCCTTAATTCTGCCCTCTAAAAGTAGCTGATACTGATTGCTCAGCACAGATTCAACAGTCCACAAATGCTGGTTTGGTGCTAAGTGTTCCATGTTCATGATTTAATCTTCACATACAAGCTATGAAGTGTGCAGCATCACCCCATTTTACAAATGAGTAGACTGAGGCTAAGGGAGCTAGTGAGGCCCGGGATCACCCAGTTAGGAGGTGGCAAACCACAGCTTACGCCTAGACCTGCCCTGCCAGGTTTCCTTGCTTGCCTTCTTCATGTCTACATTCTGCATCCTCTACTGCATTGTGCCTCCTGTTTTTCTCTCTCTCTTCCCACCTCATTCTCCTGATGAATGTCTATGTGTTCTTTTTTTACATTTAAATTTTTTTTTAAGTTTTAAAAAATTTTTATACAATTTTTAAAGGTTACTTTCCACGTACAGTTATTATAAAATACTAGCTATACTCCCCGTATTGTACCAGACATCCTTGAACCTGACACCCAGTAGTTTGTGCCTCCCACCCCCCAACCCCTATATTGCCCCTCCCCCCTTCCCTCTCCCGACTGGTAACCACTGGTTTGTTCTCTGTATCTGTGGGTCTGCTTTTTTGTTATATTCACTAGTTTCTTGTATTTTTGAGATGCCACATACAAGTGATGTCATACAGTATTTGTCTTTCTCTGTCTGATTTATTTCACTTAGCATAATGCTTATGTGTCCTTTAAGCGTGAAATAAAATAGTCACTACACATGAGACTCTTTCCTTGCCATCTTCTTTTGCCCCCTGCCATGGGAGCTTTCTCTGTTTTCTCTCAGAACTTCCTACCTACATATGGTAAAATACTTATTATACATTATTCTAATGTTGGTTGGATGATATTTCAGAATACTATCCACGTTGCTTTTATCCTTTTCCATATGTTTCTTGTTCTTTCTACTTTCAGTCAGCGAGGGCAGCCTTCATTTAGTGTCTTGGGGATGGGATGACAAACAGAACACATAGAAAGAAAGGAATCAATGTCTGGCTTTTGATTTTCAGAAACTCATCCCTCTAGAGGAAAAGGCAGAGGACTTGGAAAAGAGAGTTGGGAAACCATTCGAGGAGCAATAGCTGAGTTCTCCTTCCCTCAACTAGGTAAACACTCTCTGGATAGAGGTAAGAAAGGACTTTGGAGAGGATGATAGATTGACTCATGAATTCTGGATGAGAGAGGACAGAGGCAGCTCTCTTCCCCACACCGGGTAGACCCCTGAGAGTGGATTGTATAATCCCCGCTATGTTTAGGAACTCAGAGAGCGAGTGAACTTTATTCAGCCTATTCCATCTATCGAGTGCCTATCTTGTGCCAGGCACTATTCTAGGTACTGTGTATATGGCAATAACAAAGGAGGAAAAACCCTGCTCTTAGTTTAAGGAGCCTTAAAAACTTCACCGGGTGTTCCTGTGTTCTGGCTTTGTACAGGAACAGCAGAATGACCCTAGTGAGGGTCACAGAAGTAGCTGAAAACGCGCTGGACCTTAACAAACCTTGCACCTGGAACAGCAAGGAGCTCTACAGACAAACAGTTGAGGACCAGACCAAGAAAGGACATCTCAGGAGATGGCAGGTGCCTAGAAAAAGACCCTCAGAGGGGATGGACAACGCAGCACAGCACAGCCTACATGAACCACTCCATCCCCGTTTTCTGCTCCCTCACCCCAAACCACCAGGATTGCGAGAAACCCTAGGTCAACGGAAATCAAGCTTCTCCTATGTTGGTGGAATGGGAGCCCGAATGAGTTTAACTGAGTCATAGAAAAGTGAAGAAAAATTGTGTTTCCTGACCTCCTGAATTAGCAGCCTGAGATTTTTAACTGCTGAACATGTTTTTCTTTTTTCTTTACCACAAGACTGTGGGGTCTCTGAGAGCACTTGATTAACTGATCAGGGGAAGCTATGATGAGTAGATGTTTGAATGACTGTACACACATTCATTCATTCACATTTATTGAGTCTAATTTTTGAGCCCTGGGACAGGAGCTGGGTATACAGCAGAGAAAGACAAGATTCTACCACTCAAGGAAACAACACCTCAGCCATGGGCTATGATTTTTTTCCCCGTTGAATCTTTTTTTTCTTAAATTATAGTTGATTTACAATGTTGTGATAGTTGATAGTTTCCAGGTATACATCAAAGTGATTCAGTTATATATATATATACTTTTTCAGATTCTTTTCCATAATAGATTATTATAAGATATTAAATACAGTTCCCTGTGCTATAAGTAGGACTTTGTTATTTAATCGATTGATATTTTATATACAGCAGTTTGTATTTACTAATCCCAAACTCCTAATTTATCCCTCCCACCCTTTCCCCTTTGGTAACCATAAGCTTGTTTTCTATGTCTGTGAGTCTGTTTCTGTTTTGTAAATAAGTTCATTTGTATCATTTTTTTAGATTCCACATATAAGTAATATCATATGATATTTGTCTTCCTGTTTTACTTCACTTTGTATGATCATCTCTAGGTCCATCCATGTTGCTGCAAATGGCATTATTTCATTCTTTTTTATGGCTGAGTAATATTTCATTGTATATATATACCACACCTTCTTTACGCATTCATCTGTCAATGGACATTTAGGTTGCTTCAATGTCCTGGCTATTGTAAATAGTGCTGCTATGAACATGGGGGTGCAGGTATCTTTTCAAATTATGGTTTTCTCCAGATATATGCCCAGGAGTGGGATTGCTGGGTCATATGGTAGCTCTGTTTTTAGTTTTTTAAGGAACCTCCGTACTGTTCTCCGTAGTGGCTGCACCACTATACGTTCTCACCAATAGTGTAGGCTATGTTTTACACAGGAAGCCTTGTCAGGCAGGACGCGCAGAAGAAGGAAGATGATTGTCACCCTCCCTTTTTCAAAGGGTAATCATCTCCTTGATTGATTTTTGGTTTCTGTGTTTGTTCATATATTTCTAAGCTACAAAATCTCTGAAGCTCTAAAATTTTCTAGCGACACTTTCTACCTACTCTTCACCCCCACACCACCACACCTTCTCCTAGGTGTCACATTTTCTGCGCTTTATTGTGTTTTTTTAAAGTAATGCTGGTGTATTTATGCCAACAGGTCCTCGATTAGAAAGTCTTAAACCGCAAGGACTTGAAAAAGAGGAGAGTCCTTAGCAGCTGCACCTAGACATTAAGTGGGTATAAATAACTTAAAGAACACCCCACTGCTTCTAAAAGGCTGCTAACCTTTAAAGTTGATTGTGAAAGAGAAACATTGCTGTCCTAGGAATCAGGTCCTATCAGCTCAGACATGCAGCTGTTTCTTAAAAAGGCACTTCATAATACATTGTCAAAATTTAAAAAAAATTAAAAATATATTTTTAAGAATCAAAATACTTGTTTTAAAGAGTTTGATTTTTTTTTTTTTTTTCTTTTTTTGCGGTACGCGGGCCTCTCACTGTTGTGGCCTCTCCCGTTGCGGAGCACAGGCTCCGGACGCGCAGGCTCAGCGGCCATGGCTCACGGGCCCAGCCGCTCCGCGGCGTGTGGGATCCTCCCGGACCGGGGCACGAACCCGTGTCCCCTGCATCGGCAGGCGGACTCTCAACCACTGCGCCACCAGGGAAGCCCCAAAGAGTTTGATTTTTAATATTGCTTTCTCTGTGAGGAGCTCAAGGGAAAGTAAACATGAGCACACAGAGCCAACTAGTGAGGAAGACAGATCCTTAAGAGTATTTAATGAAAGCAAACCATAAAAAAACCATCCCCTAAGACCTTTCCTTCTCACTCCTGCCATGCTAGGGAAGATACTTGTCACCTCGCACCAGATGCTGGAACACCTCAAATGCTTTAGGTGTCTTTAATCCAAGACCCCTTCGAATCTGCTTTATCCTTTCCATGTTCCCAGACGGATCTTCCTAAATTACTTGGTAAATGTTACATCTCTGCTTTCCTTCTGCTGCTGCCCTTTGGAAACATCATTAGTGTTCTCTCACTGGCAGTGCCTGTCTTTATAGGTCCATCTGTCTCAAGCAGGGTGACCATACAAATTGGTTGGCCCTGCACTGTTCTGGTTTATGCCTGTTTTCCTCGTTTCCTCTCCAAGCTGTCTTAGTGCGGAGAATAACCGCTACTCCACTGATTACTCCTCCATATTCCAGTGTGGCCCGTGCCGTCGAGATCTCACCCATGCCAGCCCTTCTCTCATTCTTCCCTTCCCCTATGTTGCTCCGGTTGTGTCCTTTTTATGGAAAGAGCATCCTTGTTCCTTTAGCCATTCTTCAAGGTTCAGCTCGCATTTCTCCTCCTCCAAAAGGACTTCGTCAGCACCTGGGGCCACACTGTGCCCTGCTGTCTATGAATCTTTACCACCTCTCAGTACCATTCATTCGGACGCTTCATCATTTACTACTTTACCTTCTTAATCAGCAAGAGTGAAGAAGGAAGGAAATCTTTCATGGTATACGTTTTCTAGGATAATTCAAATATTATTTTCTTCCAACATTTTATTTTGAAAAATTTCATGCCCCAATGAAAAGTTCAATGAACTGTATAATAAAAATATGTATATGCTTCACCTGGAATCGCTGATTGTTAGTATTTTGCCACATTTTCTTTCTTTCTCTCTCATTCTCTCACTGTCTCTATCGCTATCTCTGTGTGCGTCTGTGTGTATTTTTTTGGCAGACCCACTTTAAGAAAGGCTGCAAACCTCATGATCCTTTACACTTAAGGTCTCCAGCATGTACATCCCAGAATAAAGCCATTTTCCAACATAACCACAATACTAACACAGCTAATGAAATTAACAATCATTCCATAATACCAAGCAAATGTAGACATTCAGTTTTACCCAATTGTGCCTAGAATGACCTATATTGGGATATTTGTTTCCTGTTACTTCTGTAACAAATGACCACAAGCTTAAGTGTCCTAAAAACACAAGTTCATTGTCCTATTGTCTGGAGGTCAGAAATCCAAAACGATCTCACTCTGTTAAAATCAAGATGTCAGCATTGTGCTCCCTTCTGGAGACTCCAGGGGAGCCTCCACTTTCTAAACCTTTTTCAGCTTCTAGAGGTGCCCACATTCCTCGGTCTTCGAAGAAAGCAACGGCCTTTCTTACATCACATCACTTGGACCCTAACTCCTCTGCTTTTTTCTTCACATTTAAAGGACCTAGGGATGAGGCAGACACCTTAATTCCCGCTTCCTTGTAGTATAACATATTCACAGGTTCTGGGGATTAGGGCATGGACATCTTTGAGGGCTCCTTATTCTAGCCAGCACAATGAATTTCATGCCCCCATCTGATTTCCAATAAAGTTTTACATATTAACTTGATTAATTTGATTTGATTAATTTTACTTTTTAAAAATCTAGAACAGTCCCTCACCACCCCCCCACCTTCAACAAACACACTTCTTAGACGGTGAGTTTTATGAAGAGACCAGACCAGCTGTCTTGTAAGGTATCTCGTTATTCTGCCCATGTGTGATCGTTTTTTAATCATTAGATTCAGGTTAAAATTTTTTGATAAGAAAACATCATCTGTTATGGTTTGTACGCTTTATTTCATCACATCGCCACTATTAGTAATGCTAAGCTTGATTACTTGGTTCCAGTGGACGGCCATCACTCTACCATGTATGGTATGGTTTGGTTTTCCTTGAATTAGTAAATGATTTGGAGAGTGACACCTTGAGATTGTATAAATATGTGTTTTCTCCACAGTACTGGGCATAATGGTTATAACTTCTATTAATGATTCTTCCGTGAATGAATTTATTATGCTGGGAGTTTAAAAATGGTGATTTCCTAATTCTATCAATCCTTCTGCCATGATTATGTGGCATTCTTCTACAAAGGAGAACATGTGCTTGTCTTTTTTCTTTTCAAATTATTATGTTCTTAAGTATTTGATGATGATGATGATGATGATGAATGTGTTATAATCCATTACTGGTAGTGTGGGTTTTTTTAATTCTCAAGTCATTCCCTATACAATCAGTGTGAGCCGCTTCAGGCTAGCTCCTGTGTTCCCTTGACACAATTCAACATGCTCTGGATACCTCCTTGCTTTCCCGAACAACAGAAAGATATCCAGAGCTTCTCTTGAAATTTTGCATGGAATCAGTTATTTCTCCAAGAAGTCCTGGACTGTTTTAGATGAAATGGGCATTTGGAAACTGAGAGCTGATCACTAGAGATACTCATTGCTGCTCTGCCCTGGCAGTCACTCAGATACTCTTAATTCTCCTGCTGCTGCTGCTCAGTTCTAGTCTGTAGCCTAACGATGAATGAATGAATGAACAGCTGACACTAAGCTAGGGCACAGCAACATGTTTTGAAGATGTCAACTACTGTTCAAACAGTAGGTGTTTTCACAAAGATTTTAAAATTTAAGGTCTTGTGCACAAATTTAATGAAGTGAGGGAGAGGAAGAAGAAAGAAAAAAACCAGTCAAAATTATTGAAGGGAGAGAGGAGAGGAGAGCGCAAATATTTTGATAGCTTTATAAGGCCAGAGATATTGTTTTGGCTACGGATTCCAAGTCTGGCTGTGAAAGAACTGGAATTATTCCTGTAGATGCATTCTGCCTTAACTTTTTCACAAAACGCCCGAGCCCTTTGCCAGTTGAACTGTCTGAGAGGGTGATGATAAGGAAAGACAGAGGGAAGCAGTACAGCATCCTGATACTGTGATGGGGTGAGCCCTCAGGCTTAGGCAATAAGGCCACCAGAAAGAGCCTGACGGAACACGCACATAAGAGATCTACATCGTTGTGATGTTTTCCTACATTTCACATTTTGAGCTGATATTTTCTATCTTGCCCATTTCCAAGCAATTACTCCTTGGTAGCAATGCCACCCTGAAACAAAGTGAGACATGTTAAACTTCCCATGAAAATCACTACTGCTTTGTTTCTTAATACATGAAGGTGCTACTTACTGGAAACTATTGTCATTAGGGGAAGTTCCAAGCTGAGAGTCAATTTATAGAAAATGGAAGAAAGTGTCCAGTGAACTGAGATTTATTAGGTGTACTGCCCTGTACTACAGACCATCAGTTTTCTCTCTTTTCTTAAATGTAATTGCAAGGGAATGTTTTTATAATTTATTTTTAAAGAGAACTTGTTCCTACCAATGTTGACAAAAATGAAATAGAGCTACCAAACCAAAACCCAAAGCATTTAGACGGCTCTGGTTTAAATAAATGAATTTACGCTCATTATAGCACCCTAAATACCAGAAGGAGCATTTCAATTAAGTAAAATTAAACTTTATAAAAGAAATTTGGACTGCAGCTGAGGCAAAATAGAGAATATATTGGTATAACATATTTATCAGAAAAACATCAAGTTTGGGGAAAGAGCACCACAGAAGGTCCATTTAACACCCTGCTGACTTTCCAGAGCCAGGGGAATTCATACATCTATTAAGTAAAGAGCTTTCAAATGACAGGACCTATGTTTTATTTATATTTGTATTTCATTTTCCTTCACAAGGGTTGGTACCCAGAAGACACTCAATATTTTTGAATGAATAAATGAATGAATGAATGTATTAAAATAAGTTATTGATAATATAAAAATAATTTTCCAAATTCAGCTAATTACGTTAGAATCCATATTGCATATTAGCTATAATAGAAAACCATTTTTAATTGTTCAGGCTTTTATCTTCCTTTTAAAGCAGAACAAAGCATGTCTTCATTTCAATAATTAATTTCACGAACATAATAACTCAGCTGCTTCAGTGAGTCTGATGACACAGGAACAACCCAGCTTTGACTTTGTGGAGTGGAAAAGTACACAACTGTTCGCTGAAAAGAAACTTCAAATACATTGACTGTGGCCCTGAGAGGAAAGAAAACCTTTCTAATAGAAAATGCAGAAAACACTGTGTTTAAATATTGAATAACTGGGTACTTTGTTTTGATGGTTAAATCTATACCTAAGCTGTGTGAACATATGGCAGCCTCTTAACTCAAAGTTCCTCAGGATAGCTAAACAAATAGGATGAACCTGAATTAAACAGCAGTCTCTAGAAACTAAGCCTTAATTAATGAAAGGATTCAGTAAGCGAAGCATTTCACGGATGCTTCAGTGCCATCTTCAGGTGCTATCTCCACGTACATAGGAACCTGAGACATGGGTGGTCATCTTCAATTAAGAACAACCTCTTATTCTGAGGCTGAACTTACCTGTTGCAGAAACAGCTATCGGGTGCAATGAACTTGAGCTCTGAACAGGTCAGTCGGGGCCACACCTGGTACAACAAGGACCTGGTACAACAAGTTACACGTGTACATTATTAATGACTGGGTTCTGCTTAGTCTGAAAGGTCAGAGTTAGCTGGAGCTGCCTCATATGTGTGCATGTGTGCCTGTGTGTGGCTATGAATAAGAGGAATTAAGTACAAAGAGCGAGAGGCATTGAGAAAATGACAGGAGGATTTGGCTCCTCCAACCTGGCAGGGAGATGTCGGTGATTGTAGAGAGCTGTGGATTAGGTTTTCCCTTCTTCCCTCCAAAAGGTAGAGCGTGTTGTTGATTGGCTGCAACGCCAAAGGTTTTCACATTCTATTGGTCATTGTATTTGCATTGTACAGTTAATCACACACGATTTATTCATCAAGATAATGAGCACTCCTATCTAGGGGCAAAGCAAGCTATACTCAACTGATCGGTACCAGTCCTTCAGATCTGTCACGAGAGCTGGGCAGGAGGTGGGCTCAGAACATCTTCTAAATAAAAAACCTGAAGATGGCAACCTGGGCCACATTAGTCTTTCTAAACATGACCGGCCTTTTCAATTTCCATTTCTTACAAATGGCAAAGAATATGCCAAAGACAAGCTGACTGGTGTGTCTCCGAGCGCTCCAGATACTGTTTGCTTCTTTTGAGAGAGCAGTCGGCATATCTGGCAAGCACGGGTGTCAGGTTTAACTCAACGAAGGGAGAGTGTTTTGTTTATTAGGAGGCCTGAAGCAGAGCCAGCAAGAGTTGTGATTAAATTTAAAACATTTTTAAGCAAAAAGAAGCAGCATTTGTCTTGTGGAGGAATGCATTATCGATTCATCCCTGACTGGGATGCAGAGGGCATGTAGGGAATCATAAACTTTAATCTGTTCATATCTTCATTTCTAAACATGTTAGAATCATGACAAGGCTTTGCAATTCTGTTCTCTGGATTTTTCCCTCTGTGAGGGAACCCAACCCGGGATGTTAGAGATACAAAGACAATCACAAAAATCTGGGAAATCTCCAGTCCAACTGCCTCGTACTTGTGGCTCAATTGGTTTCAAAAGCTCACTCTTCCTTTCTGGCCTTGTGCCCTAGGTGGATTCAGCCGGGCTGGATAGCCGGATGCCTTCATATATGCTGGAATGTACCCAGGATCCATATTCACTCCATCTTTAGAAGAACCATGCCTACACTCCTAATTCCATGTTGATTTCACATGGTTCTCCTGAACGTAATGTCACGTACATACAAAGGTGGGGGTCTGGTTATTCATGTGGTATGAATCTCAGCCTTCAGGTCTCAGCTTAAGTCATCCCTGCCTCTTCTGTAGCCATTTATTGCAGTTTATTTGTTTACTGTTCTGTGGTCTCTATCCACAACTGTAAGGTCAGTGCCATAAGGTGAAGTGGTGAGAAGCCCACAGGACGGCTCTCAGTAACCCCTGCCTCCTGGTATTCACAGGATACCTGTGTAGCTCCTTCCACACGGCACCAGGGCTGGTCTCTGAGGCCAACAGAACAAAGAAGTGATGGCATGCCATGTCACTTCTAATACTAGGTCATGAAAGACTGGCTTCTGACTTGGCCTTACCCTCCTCTTCCCCCTAACCCCTCTCCCTCTCCTTTTCTCACCACTTGCACTTGGGAAGCCAGCTGCCCTGTACTGGGCAGCCCGATTGAGAGGTCCCCATGGCAAAGAACTGAAGCCATCTGCCACCGGCCATGTGAGTGAGCTGGAGTCCCTCCAGGTGACTGCAACCCCGGCCAACAACTTGACTGTAGCCTCACGAGAGGCCCTGAATCAAAATGACTCAGATAAGCTGCTCCTGGGTTTCTTACTCTTAGAATTGTATGAGATAATAAATATTTGTTTTATATTGCTAAGTGTTGGAGTAATATGATCCACAATAGACAATTAATACAGGTAAGATCAGTGTTTCCTGCCTGCTCCAGCTCCTAGCACAGCGTGGCACATATATCTCAATTAATTGCCTTCAAATAGCTGTTAAATAAACAGATGGAACCAGATAGCTCTAAACTTTGTCCAGGCATGTTTTAGAAGAAGGCTTTGCTCACGTATAAACAGCAACCTCTTGAATGAAGTTTTTGGTAGGGAAATCTACTTCTAAATAAACTGGAAAGAGCCCTTTACTTCAAGACCTTAGAAGTAATATGAAGTTCAGTTAATAAAGCCAGAGGCCGTACTACAGTACGAAGGTCATGCGCTGTATTAAGCAGTTGACATAGACACAGACTTTCTAAAATGAAGGATAAAAAGTGATACGGTCTGATTTTGTGTTGCCTTCCAATTTCTTCTCCTGAGGGTGCGGCGGGGAGGTGGGGGGCTGCTAGTTGGCAGGTATGATGAAGAGAAGGGTCTTTCCTGACTTGGTTGGTCTTAGAGGTTTGGAGTCTCTGGGGTGGCTTCTCTTCTCTCTCTCTGCCTCCCCCGTCTCTCTCTCTCTTCTACTCTAACTTGGCCTGTGCTCCTCTAGAGTGGTGGGAGTACTTCGGTGACCCTTGCCTTCTGCCAGCATGGCAGTTAACATCCAGCCTGCGTAAAATCTAGACATTTTCCTTGGTGTCAGAAAACGTGTTTGCCGATTATGTACTTATATCAGATCCACTGTATAAAGCCCGTGAATGTAGAACTTTTGTGTGAAGATTTTGCAACAGCTCCTACTTCACAGTGCAGTTAAAGTGGCCCTAAGAAGGGAAGGTGGACAGATTCATGTACTCAAATAACAAAGATGACCCAGTCTTTCAGTCCATCATAAAGTAAAGAAGACGAAGGCAAAGAAGTTGAATGATAGCTAAGGAAGAACACCAGTGAAATTGCAAATATGGCACTATTTCACAGTCTTTCAATTTTTTACTTTGTTAAACACTGGACATTTCTCTGTTTCTTGTACAGCACTGGAATTTTTAATATTCCTGTACTCGGATTAAAAATCACCATGGTCATATCTAGCTTTGATTATCTAACCATATTTCTAACCATGCTCTTAAATATCTTATACTTGAAGTAATTCTCCTTCTGTCTTAACACCCAATGAAGTATTTTGTACTTAGGTACTTAGTAAATATTTTAAAACTTTAATGGTACCCAGCTGTGGCTATTCAGTTTATAAATATTTTCCTCCCTGGACCCTACTCCTACCACTACAGGCATGTAAACCATACTTATTTTGACCAAGTTACTATTTCCTCAACCAATGAATGTTCCCAGCATCTACAGTCAACCTAGCGCTTCATTGGAAATGCACTTGAAGACTTTACTAAACTTTCATTAACTGCAATGATTGTCTCCCCCAGTGTTTATTGTTGTAAGAACACTCAACTATCTGTTCACACCAGCCCTTCATTATTTGGTTCCTAAGTACAGGTTTTCTCTCTGCATCTAATTTGTAAGTTTCTTTTGAGAAGCCATCATACTTTGTGCCTCTTTGACATTCCTTATAGTATCTGACCCAGTGCAAGGCACAGCATTCCAATGTACACGGTCATCAATCAATTATACTTAATCTAATCTTCAACCAGGAAAAGGGAGTCAGAGAAAAGAAGAATTCCCATTTTCACAGAAACCGTAAACAGAGGCAGCTGTACTATGTGTGGCTAACATGGGTAGGGAAGCAATCAGGGTTTATTGCCTCTTAATCACCAAATGTCATGCCTCAACTTCTCAGACTTGGCTTCCCATATTTTTCATGAGATATGGGGACTGATTTGTCTTCTCTTCTTTTAAAAAGGAGCCCTGCCTGAAAAGACAGTCTCTTCAGGAAATGGTGTTGGGAAAACTGGACAGCCACATGCAAAAGAATAAAACTGGACTTTCTCACACCATATACAAAAATAAACTCAAAATGGTTACAGATTTAAATGTAAAACCTGAAACCTTAAACCTCCTAGAAGAAAACACAGGCAGTCAGCTCTCTGACATTGGTCTTAGCAATATTTTTTTGGATAGGTCTCTTCAGGCAAGGGAAACAAAAGCAAAAATAAACAAATGGGACTACTCAAATTAAAAAGCTTTTGCACAGTGAAGGAAACTATCAACAAAATGAAAGCCCACCTACTGAGTGGGAGAAAATATTTGCAAGCAATACATCACATAGGGGGCTAATATCAAAAATGTACAAAGAACTCACACAATTTAACATTAAACAACCAAACAACCCAACTGAAAATGGGCAGAAGATCTGAAAAGACTTTTTTTTTTTAAGAAGACATATGGATGGGCAACAGGCACATGAAAAGATGCTCGACATCACTAATCATCAGGGAAACGCAAATCAAGACCAGAATGAGAAATCATCTCACATCTGTCAGATGGTTATTATCAAAAAGAGAGCAAATGACAAGTGTTGGTGAGGGTGTGGAGAAAAGGGAATGCTCATACACTGCTGGTGGGAATGTAAACTGATTCAACCACTGTGGACAACGGTATGGAGGTTCCTCAAAAAATTTAAAATAGTAGCACCATCCCATCTAGCACTTCCATTTATCCAAAGAAAAATATTTATTTATATTTATCCAAAGAAAAATAAGACACTAATTTGAAAAGATATATGCACCCCTATGTTCATAACAGCATTATTTACAATAGCCAAGATATGGAAGCAACCTAAGTGTCCATCAACAGATGAATGGTTAAAGAAGATACGGGGTATATATATATACATATATACACAATGGAACATTACTCAGCCATAAAAATAACAAAATCTTGCTATTTGCTACAACATGGATCGGCACAGAAGATACTATGCTGAGTGAAAGAAGTCAGACAAAGACAAATACTATATGATTTCACTTATATATGGAATATAAAAAGCAAAACAAACAAACAAAAAATAGATACACAGAACAAACAAGTGGTTGCCAGAGGGGAGAGTTGTGTGCAGAGGGCGAGAGAAATGGATAAGGGAGATTAAGGGGTACAAACTTTCAGTTACAAAATAAACGAGTCCTGTGTGAAATGTACACTGTGGGGAATTTAGTCGGTAACTGTCTCTGTATGGTGACAGACAGTAACTAGATTTATCTCGGTGACCATTTTGAAATGCATACAAATATTGAATCCCTATGTTGTGTACCAGGAACTAACAAAGTGCTGTAGGTCAATTATGTTTCAAAAACAAACAAACTCTTAGAAAAAGAAATGAGATTTGTGGTTACCAGAGGTGAGGGGTGAGGGAGGGGGAACTGGATGAAAGCAATCAAAAGATTACAAACTTCCAATTACAGGATAAATAAGTACTAGGGATGTCCTATGCAGCATGATGACTACAGTTAGCCCTGCTCTGTGTTATGTATCACGTTGATATGAGAGTAAATCCTAAGAGCTCTCATCACTGGGAAAAATTTTGTCTCTTTCTATGTCTTTAATTTTGTATCAAAGGAAATGATGGATGTTAACTTGGGGTAATCAGAAAACAAAAAAGAAACAAACAAAAAACAAAACGAAAAAGAAGCCCTGCCTACCTGTTTCTCCAGATTTCTCCCCTAACAGCTAACTTTGAGAAAAGTTTCTTCTTTGCTGTCTCCTTAAAATACACACATTGACCTTTTTTACTGAACATTTTATCTCTGATCTTTCAGCCTAAATGGAGGAAAGAAGACAGTAACAAACAAACTGTCTACCCCTAGGACCTGAGATGTGTTTTATCTCACAAACGGCAGGAGTCGTTGGTTCATAATCTACTGTTTCTGATTTTCCAGCTTACATTCATCTGGAAGCCAGGTGAATTTCTGTACTTCTAGGGCCAGGAGCTCATGAAATCTTTCCCTCCCTAGCCTCTGTCTCACACATATTCAGAAGCCTTTAGTCCTCTAGGTTTTCAAACAGCTTCCTACACAAAGACCCCTTTTTCTAGTGGATAAAAGTGTAAATATTGCGTCCCTTCAAAATTCTGCTCGTCTGTAGTGGGTTGTTAGTGCGTTTGAGAATGTCCTGGCTTCAGTTAAGGTCCTCGCCCATAGAGAAATGATTGTGTTGTTGTGCATGGCTCCTATGTACACATAACCCTCAGCCCTTGACCTACACCTCCCAACCAAGGATTCATTTCCTCTCTGGATCGTGTGGTACATTACTTTAATCACACTTTTTTGTCTGCATGATCGAATTCATGTTTTTGTACCCTTTTATTGCATTTGCCCTGCCAACCCTGCTTTTGTACCAACCTATCCATCTACTTTCTCAGCTCCTACATATATGAGCGATGATATAGGAAGAAAGAAATAACACCATTGCACAGACTACGGTCCCTATATTTTACGGTGTAACCTTCCGGCTCCACCCTCAGCGAGGCTCTCGGTCATATTTGAAAACCCTATTATGTATCCTTGAAGAGACCTCGCTCCCATTTCTTACAGTGGTTACTCAAAACCTTTTTAAAATTTCACTTAGTTTATCTCCTTTTCCTTCAATCCTACTTTTCTTACAGTTTCAATGTTTTTGTAAGGAATCAAGAAATTGTATATAAAGAGCTTAGCATGGTGCCTAACATAGAACAAAATTTTAATAAAGGTTAACTATTGCTATTATTAAATAATTAGAACACGCAGCAAGCAGGAAATAAAATTACACAAAAGCCTACCATCTACAGATATTTACTATTCAGCAGTTTTTATTTTAACAGACAATACTTTAGATTAATGTTATTTCCTCAAAAACATAAATATTAATTTATCAATTATTTATCTAAAGTTAAACAGAGGGGGCACTTCAAGATGGCAGAGGAGTAAGATATGGAGATCACCTTCCTTCCCACAAATACATACATCAAAAATACATGTACGTGTGGAACAACTCCGACAGAACACCTACTGAACGCTAGCAGAAGACCTCAGACTTCCCCAAAGGCAAGAAACTCCCCACGTACCTGGGTAGGGCAAAAGAAAAAAGGAAAAACAGAGACAAAAGAATAGGGACAGAACCTGCACCTCTGGGAGGGAGCTGTGAAGGAGGAAAAGTTTCCACACACTGGGAAGCCTCTTCACTGGTGGGGATAGTGGGTGGCAGTGGGGAAGCTTTGGAGCCATGGAGGAGAGCACAGCAACAGGGGTGTGGAGGGCAAAGAGGAGAGATTCCCACACAGAGGATCGGTGCCGACCAGCACTCACCAGCCCAAGAGGCTTGTCTGCTCACCAGCCGGGGCGGGTGGGGGCTGGGAGCTGAGGCTCGGGCTTCTGAGGTCAGATCCCAGGGAGAGGACTGGGGTTGGCTGCGTGAACACAGCCTGAAGGGAGCTAGTGCACCATAGCTAGCCGGGAGGGAGTCCAGGAAAAAGTCTGGACCTACCTAAGAGGCAAGAAACCATTGTTTCAGGGTACATGAGGAGAGGGGATTCAGAGCACCACCTAAACTAGCTCCAGAGACGGGCACAAGCCACGGCTATCAGCTCGGACACCAGAGACGGGCATGAGATGCTAAGGTTGTTGCTGCAGCCACCAAGAAGCTTGTGTGCGAGCACAGGTCACTCTCCACACCTCCCCTCCCAGGAGCCTGTGCAGCCCGCCACTGCCAGGGTCCCATGATCCAGGGACAACTCCCCCGGGAGAACACATGGCACACCTCAGGGTGTTGCAACGTCATGCTGGCCTCTGCGCCACAGACTTGCCCCGCATCCCGTACCACTCCCTCCCCCCGGCCTGAGTGAGCCAGAGCCCCCAAATCAGCTGCTACTTTAACCCCGTCCTGACTGACAGAAGAACAGACGCCCTCAGGTGACCTACACGCAGGGGCGGGCCCAAATCCAAAGCTGAAACCCAGGAGCTGTGCGAACAAAGAAGAGAAAGGGAAATTTCTCCCAGCAGCCTCAGAAGCAGCGGATTAAAGCTCCACAGTCAACCTGATGTACCCTGCAGCTCTGGAATACCTGAATAGACAATGAATCGTCCCAAAATTGAGGCAGTGGACTTTGGGAGCAACTGTAGACTTGGGGTTTGCTTTCTGTCTCTAATTTGTTTCTAGTTTTGTATTTAACTTAGTTTAGTATTTAGAGCTTATTATCATTGGTAGATTTGTTTATTGATTTGGTTGGTCTCTTCCTTTTTTCATATATATATATTTTTTTTTTTTTTTTTTCCTTTTTCTCTGTTTCTGAGTGTGTATGTGTATGCTTCTTTGTGTGATTTTGTCTGTATAGCTTTGCTTTTACCATTTGTCCTAGGGTGCTGTCTGTCCGGATTTTTTTTGTTTTTTTGGTTTTTTTTAAGTATAGTTTTTATTTTTTTACTTTTTTATTTTTATTTTTTTTTATTTTTGGCTGTGTTGGGTCTTCATTTCTGTGCGAGGGCTTTCTCTAGTTGTGGCGAGCGGGGGCCACTCTTCATCATGGTGCGTGGGCCGCTCACTATCGTGGCCTCTCTTGTTGCAGAGCACAGGCTTCAGACACGCAGGCTCAATAGTTCTGGCTCATGGGCCCAGTTGCTCCGTGGCATGTGGGATCCTCCCAGACCAGGGCTTGAACCCGTGTCTCTTGCCTTGGCAGGCAGACTACCAACCACCGCGCCACGAGGGAAGCCCCTAAGTATAGTTTCTAGCGCTTGTGGATTGGTGGATTTGTTTTTTGGTTTGTTTGCTCTCTTCTTTCTTTCTTTTTTTAAATTACTTTTTATTTTTTTTATTTTTAATAATATTTTTAAATTTTTTTTATTTTAATAACTTATTTTATTTTTTTAATTAATTTATTTTTCTTTCTTTCTTTCTTTTTCTCCCTTTTCTTCTGAGCCTTGTGGCAGACAGGGTCTTGGGGCTCCGGCTGGGTGTCAGGCCTGAGCCTATGATGTGGGAGAGCTGAGTTCAGGACATTGGTCTGCCAGAGACCTCCTGACTCAAGGTAATATCAAAGAGTGAAAGCTCTCTCAGAGATCTCCATCTCAATGCTAAGACCCAGCTCCACTCAACGACAAGCAAGCTATAGCGCTGGACACCCTATGCCAAACAACTAGTAAGACAGGAACACAACCCCACACATTAGAAGAGAGGCTGCCTAAAATCATAATAAGGTCACAGACACCCCAAAACACACTACCAGATGTGGTCCTGCCCACCAGAAAGACAAGATCCAGCCTCACCCACCAGAACACAGGCACCAGTCCCCTCCACCAGGAAGCCTACAAAACTCACTGTACCAACCTTACCCACTGGGGGCAGACACGAAAAACAACAGGAACTACAAACCTGCAGCCTGCGAAAAGGAGACCACAAACACAGTAAGTTAAGCAAAATGAGAAGACTAAACAAATGAAGAGGAAATAGGTAGTCTACTTGAAAAAGAATTCAGAGAAATGATAGTAAAGATGATCCAAAATCTTGGAAATAGAATGAAGAAAATACAAGAAACATTTAACAACGACCTAGAAAAACTAAAAAGCAAACAATGATGAATACCAAAATAAGTTAATTTAAAAATTCTCTAGAAGCAATCAATAGCAGAATAACTAAGGCAGAAGAACGGATAAGTAACCTGGAAGAAAAAATAGTGGAAGTAACTACTGCAGAGCAGAATAAAGAAAAAAGAAAGAAAAGTATTGAGGACAGTCTCTGAGATCTTGGGGAAAACATTAAACACACCAACATCTAATTATGGGGGTCCCAGAAGAAGAAGAGAAAGAAAAAGGGACTGAGAAAATACTTGAAAAGACTATAGTTGAAAAATTCCCTAATATGGGAAAGGAAATAGTCAATCAAGTCCAGGAAATGCAGAGTCCCATACAGAATAAAACCAAGGAGAAACACGCCGAGACACATATTAATCAATCTATCAAAAACTAAATACAAAGAAAAAATATTAAAAGCAACAAGGGAAAAGCAACAAAAAACGTACAAGGGAATCCCCATAAAGTTAACAGCTGATCTTTCAGCAGAAATGCTACAAGCCAGAAGGCAGTGGCAGGACATACTTAAAGTGAGGAAAGGGAAAAACCTACAACCAAGATTACTCTACCTAGCAAGGATCTCATTCAGGTTCAACAGAGAAATTAAAACTTTTACAGACAAGCAAAAGCTAAGAAAATTCAGCACCACCAAACCAGCTTTACAACAAATACTAATGGAACTTCTCTAGGCAGGAAACACAGAGAAGGAAAAGACCTACAATAACAAACTCAAAACAATTAAGAAAAGGGTAATAAGAACATACATATCGATAACGACCTTAAATGTAAATGGATTAAATGCTCCAACCAAAAGACATAGACGGGCTGAATGGATGCAAAAACAAGACCTGTATATATGCTGCCTACAAGAGACCCACTTTAGACCTAGGGACAAATAAAGACTGAAAGTGAGGGGATAGAGAAAGATATTTCATGCAAATGGAAATCAAAAGAAAGCTGGAGTAGTAATTCTCATATCAGACAAAACAGACTTTAAAATAAAGACTATTACAAGAGACAAAGGACACTACATAATGATCAAGGGATCATTCCAAGAAGAAGATATAACAATTGTAAATATTTATGCACCCAACATAGGACCACCTCAATACATAAGGCAAATGCTAACAGCCATAAAAGGGGAAATCGACATTAACACAATAAGAGTAGGGGACTTTAACACCCCACTTTCACCAACAGACAGATCACCCAAAATGAAAATAAATAAGGAAACACAAGCTTTAAATGATACATTAAACAAGATGGACTTAATTGATATTTATAGGACATTCCATCCAAAAGCAACAGAATACAGTTTCTTCTCAAGTGTTCATGGAACATTCTCTGGATAGATCATACTGTGGGTCACAAATCAAGCCTTGGTAAATGTAAAAAAACTGAAATCATATCAAGTATCTTTTGTGATGACAATGCTATGAGACTAGATATCAATTACAGGAAAAAATCTGTAAAAAATACAAACACATGGAGGCTAAACAATACACTCCTGAATAACCAAGAGATCACTGAAGACATTAGAGGAAATGAAAAAATACCTAGAAACAAATTACAATGAAAAGACGACGACCCAAAACCTATGGGATGCCGCAAAAGCAGTTCTAAGAGGGAACTTTATAGCAATACAATCCTATCTCAAGAAACATCTCAAATAAACAACCTAATCTTACACCTAAAGCAATTAGAGAAAGAAGAACAAAATCCCCCCAAGTTAGCAGAAGGAAGGAAACATAAACATCAGATCAGAAATAAATGAAAAAGAAATGAAGAAAACGATAGCAAATATCAATAAAACTAAAAGCTATTTTTAAGAAGATAAACAAAACTGATAAGCTATTAGCCAGACTCATCAAGAAAAAAAGGGAGAAGACTCAAATCTATAGAATTAGAAATGAAAAAGGAGAAGTAACAACTGACACTGCAGAAATACAAAGGATCATGAGAGATTACTACAAGGAACTATATGCCAGTAAAATGGAAACCTGTAAGAAACGGGCAAATTCTTAGAAAAGCACAACCTTCCGAGACTGAACCAGTTAGAAATAGAAAATATAAACAGACCAATCACAAGCACTAAAATTCAACTGTGATTAAAAGTCTTCCAACAAACAAAAGCCCAGGACCAGATGGCTTCACAGGCAAATTCTATCAAACATTTAGAGAATAGCTAACACCTATCCTTCTCAAACTCTTCCAAAATATAGCAGAGAGCAGAACACTCCCAAACTCATTCTATGAGGCCACCATCACCCTGATACCAAAACTGGACAAGGATGTCACAAAGAAAGAAAACTACAGGCCAATATCACTGATGAACATAGATGCAAAAATCCTCAACAAAATACTAGCAAACAGAATCCAATAGCACATGAAAAGGATCATACACCATGATCAAGGGGGGTTTATCCCAGGAATGCAACGATGCTTCAGTATATGCAAATCAATGTGATAAACCGTATTAACAAATTTAAGGATAAAAACCATATGATCATCTCAATAGATGCAGAAAAAGCTTTCGACAAAATTCAACACCCATTTATGATAAAAACTCTCCACAGTGTGGGCATAGAGGGAACCTACCTCAACATAATAAAGGCCATATATGACAAACCCACAGCCAACATCATTCTCAACAGTGAAAAATTGAAACGATTTCTACTAGGATCAGGAACAAGACCAGGTTGCCCACTCTCACCACTACTAATCAACATAGTTTTGGAAGGTTTAGCCACAGCAATCAGAGAACAAAAAGAAATAAAAGGAATCCAAATCAGAATAGAAGAAGTAAAACTATCACTGTTTGCAAATGACATGATACTATACATAGAGAATCCTAAAGATGCTACCAGAAAACTACTAGAGCTAATCAATTAATTTGTAAAGTTTCAGGACAGAAAATTAATGCACAAAAATCTCTTGCATTCCTATACACTAACAACATAAGATCAGAAAGAGAAATGAAGGAAACACTCCCATTCACCACTGCCACAAAAAGAATAAAATACCTAGGAACAGACCTACCTAAGGAGACGACCTGTATGTGGAAAACTATAAGATACTGATGAAAGAAATTAAAGATGATAGAAACAGATGGAGAGCTATACCACGTTCTTGGAGTGGAAGAATCAACATTGTGAAAATGACTATACTACCCAATGCAATCTACAGATTCAATGCAATCCCTATCAAACTACCAATGGCATTTTTCACAGAACCAGCATAAAAAATTTCACAATTTGTATGGAAACAAAAAAGACCCTGAATAGCCAAAGTAATCCTTTTTTAAATTTAATTTAATTTATTTATTATTATATTTATTTGGCTGTATTGGGTTTTTGTTGTTCTGCATGGGCTTTCTCTAGTTGCGGCGAGCGGGGGCAACTCTTTGTTGCAGTGTGCAGGTTTCTCATTGTGGTGGCTTCTCTTGTTGCAGAGCACGGGCTCTAGGTGTGTGGGCTTCAGTAATTGTAGCACGTGGGCTCAGTAGTTGTGGCTCGCGGGCTCTAGAGTGCAGGGTCAATAGTTGTGGCCCACGGGCTTGGCTGCTCCATGGCATGTGGGATCTTCCTGGACCAGGGCTCAAGCCCATGTCCCCTGCATTGGCAGGCGAATTCTTAACCAGTGCGCCACCAGGGAAGCCCCCAAAGCAATCTTGAGAAAGAAAAACAGAGCTGGAGGAATCAGGCTCCCAGTCTTCAGACTATACTACAAAGCTACAGTAATCAAGACAGTATGGTACAGGCACAAAAAGAGATATATAGATCAATGGAACAGGATAGAAAGCCCAGCGGTAAACCCACGCACATATGGTCACCTTATTTTTGATAAACGAGGCAAGAATATACGATGCGGAAAAGACAGCCTCTTCAATAAATGGTGCTGGGAAAACTGGACAGCTATATGTAAAAGAATGAAATTAGAACATTCCCTAACACCATACACAAAAATAAACTCAAAATGTATTAAAGACCTAAATGTAAGGCCAGACACTATAAAACTCTTAGAGGAAAACATAGGCAGAACATTCTATGACATAAATCAAAGCAAGATCCTTTTTGACCCATCTCCTAGAGAAATGGAAATAGAAACAAAAATAAACAAATGGGACCTAATGAAACTGAAAAGCTTTTGCACAGCAAAGGAAACCATAAACAGGATGAAAAGACAACCCTCAGAATGGGAGAAAATATTTGCAAATGAAGCAACTGACAAAGGATTAATCTCCAAGATTTACAAGTAGCACATGCAGCTCAATACCAAAAAAACAAACAACCCAATCCAAAAGTGGGCAGAAGACCTAAATAGACATTTCTCCAAAGAAGATATACAGATTGCCAACAAACACATGAAAGGATGCTCAACATCACTAATCATTAGAGAAATGCAAATCAAAACTACAATGAGGTATCACTTCACACCAGTCAGAATGGCCATCATCAAAAAATCTACAAACAATAAATGCTGGAGAGGGTGTGCAGAAAAGGGAATCCTCTTGCACTGTTGGTGGGAATGTAAATTGATATAGCCACTATGGAGAACAGTATGGAGGTTCCTTAAAAATCTAAAAATAGAACTACCATATGAGCCAGCAATCTTGATACTGGGCATATATCCTGAGAAAACCATAATTCAACAACAGTCATGTACCACAATGTTCACTGTAGCTCTGTTTACAATAGCCAGGACATGGACACAACCTAAGTGTCCATCAACAGATGAATGGATAAAGAAAATGTGGCACATATACACAATGGAATATTAGCCATAAAAAGAAACGAAATTGAGTTATCTGTAGTGAGGGGGATGGACCTAGAGACTGTCATACAGAGTAAAGTAAGTCAGAAAGAGAAAAATACCACATGCTAACACATATATATGGAATCTAAAAAAAAAAAAAAAAAAAGGTTCTGAAGAACCTAGGGGCAGGGCAATAAAGACACAGACATAGAGAATGGACTTGAGGACACAGGGAGGGGGAAGGGTAAGCTGGGACGAAGTAAGAGAGTGGCATGGACATATATACACTACCAAATATAAAATAGATAGTGGGAAGCAGCCACACAGCACAGGGAGGTCAGCTCAGTGCTGTGTGTTCACCTAGAGGGGTGGTATAGAGAGGGTGGTAGGGAGACGCAAGAGGGAGGGGATATGGGGATATATGTATACGTATAGCTGTTTCACTTTGTTATAAAGCAGAAACTAACACACCACTGTAAAACAATTATACTCCAATTCAGATGTTAAAAAAATTAACCTCAATTAAAAAAATAGTAATAAGATAAACAGAAAGTTTACCAGAAACATTAAGCAGCAGCATTTAATGCATTTTAATTTCATATTTCTTAATGAGGTTAAGTTCTATACGTGTTGGTAAAACTGAAAAAAGCATCATAAAAATCAAAGCCTGAAAATGATGCTATTTTTCCAATTTTTTTATTATAAAAGAATGTAAAATGGACAAAAGTTGAAAGAATGGTCCTATAGACACCCATATACCCACAACATAGATTCAACACATATTAATATTTTATCGTTGCTTAGTTCTCTCTTTGTGTTTGTGCATTTGCTGAAGGTTTGAAGTGATTTGCAGATATGACACTTCTGAATATTTCAGCACGAAACTCCTAAAAATAAGTATATTTTCTCACATAATCATTATTTCATTATCACACCAAAGAAAACTAACAATTCCATGATGTCAACTAATATATAGTCCTTATTCAATTTTCCCCAAACGTGTCTTCTACAGCTGTTTCTGTTTCTTCGTTTGAACAAGATCCAGTCAAGGTCTCTGTATTGCATTTTGTTCCTGTAGCTCTTCAGTTGGTTTTATTCTATAATAGTCCTCCCCTTTTTTCCCCTCTCCTGACATTGACTTTTTGAAGAGAACAGGTCAGTTGACTTACAAACTACATCCCATTCTTTTGGGGTTTGTTTACTTTTGATGGTACTTAACCTGTTTATCCAGCCCTTGAATCTATTATATGTTGAAAGTTAGATCTGAAAGCTTAGATTCAGGTCATTTTTTTAATTTTTTTTTTTTGGCAAGAATCATTCACAGGTGATGCTGTGAACCTCATAAAGCATTACATTAAAAGGCACACAGTACCATGTTGCCTCACTATTTATAATGCTCAGCTTTGGTGATCAAAGCCAGATCTCTTCATTGTGGGGTCAATTTTTATTCATTTTCGTTTAGGAAATAATCTGTGGGGTAATTGCATCCAGGGTGCTATCCAACAATCTTTGAATAAAAAGTTTTGGCATTCTTGCTTGAATCAATTATTTCAATGGAGGTTGCAAAATAGTGATCTTTTAAAAGATATTTAAATCCTTCTACATTTGTGGTCTAACAATCCTCTACAGAAAAGAGCTTGCCCCTATCAACTGGATACTTCCTAAATACGCAGGCTAGATGCTTAATTCTTTTTCTTTTAGTCCTAAATTTAAAAGTAAGTTGACAATGTGATAATTATATCTGCTGGAAGCATATAAGTTTTATTTTTCTTCTCTCACTCTCCCTTCTAATTCATTTGTTTCTTTTATAATTATAAAATTATGATCGTTAGTTTATTAGTTATAGACTTGTTAAAACTGTCCCAGAACTGGCCAATGGTAGTTTGTCCAAGCCAGATCCTATGTTTTTTGAACATGCTCCTCTTAGTCTTTGAGAACTTACTTGCTTTCTTGGCCATAAGATGTTCTTTGTAGTTTCTCTGCCCCAGACCATCAGCTGATAAAATCAACCATCAGCTGATAAAATAGGAGAAAATATTTGAAAACTATATATCTGATAGGGGACTGGTATCCACAATATATATGAAGAACACTTAAAACTGAATAATAAAAGAAAAAAATCACTCATTTAAAACTTGAAAAAGGATTTAAATAGGTATATTTACAAAGAAGATATACCAATTGAGGGAAAACATGCAATCCTTAAATAAGAAGTTCATTGTTTTGTTTTTTGTTTTATGCTTTTTGTTTTTGTTTTTAGTATATGACCTTTATCAGTAGAGGAACTTCACTTCTATACTTATTTGGTTGAGTATTTTTTTCACGAATGAGTGGTAGATTTTTGTCAAGTGCTTTTTATATTTCTATTGAGTTGACTATGTGGTTTTTGTCCTTTGGTGTATTATCTTGTTTGATTTTCAGAACTTAAAACAAGCTCGCATTCCTGGGATAAATCCTATTTACGTTGGTGAACCTTTTTCATGTGTTGCTAGGTTTGACTGGCCTTCTATAGCCAGTCTTAGCAGACCTCCATCACATTGAAATCCACCAGTGTTTCAAGTTCATGGGTAGCCTTCTTTCCTAGTTTTCATAACTGATGCAGAAGTTTGCCTATATTAGTCATTTCAATGAGAGATTTCAAGGAAAAGCCTTAGTACAATTTATTTGGAGGCCCAGCACATTTTTTTGTATAGGTCTCTCCCGTATAGAAAATATTAATATTCTCTCCTGTATAGAAAATATTCTCTCCCGTATAGAAAATATTCTCTCCTATATAGAAAATATTAATCCCTTGAGCAATGACACTATGCTATGTTCACCTGTTTCCCATATTTTATAGTGTGAGTAGCTTGTACTAGATGCTAACAACAAACAAACAAACAAACAAAAATAAAAAGAGCACAGAGTGAGAAGGAATAAAGGACAGAAAAAAAGAAGGAAGAAAAGAAGGAGTGAAAGAAGGAAAGATGGAAAGATATTTTAAAAGGGGAACTGAAGTTGTAGCTCTTAAATTGAGGTTACCTATATTAAAGAAATTGGGTTTGAAATGAAACTCAAAGTTTTGACAACCTATACCTATATCTATACCTAGAATTGATTAGACAGGAGAAACTTTTAAGAAGTGGGAGGTAAAAGGGAAATATAGTATTACATACCACAGCTAAAAGAATGAAAAACAGCAGTACCTGAAGAGAGCTGGTAGTTTGTGGTAATTACATCATGCCTAAAGACAGGTCAAAGCCAGAGAATGAGTCAGAACTAGAAATATATGTTGAGGGTTTCAAATGGATGGTCTTAATTAGACTCCAAAGCAAAAATTTTGATTGTTCTTATACAGCTACACCATGTCTATTTCCAAGTAAATATTATTTCCTCACAGAAAAAAAATCAACTCATAATCTGAGAGGAAAGAGAGGATTAAGTATCATAACCTGATGAAGTAAAATAGAATGGATATAGTTTAAAGGAGAAATATCATTGCTTTGCTGTGCACCTGAAACTATCACAACAATGTTAATCAGCTATACTCCAATATAAAATTCAAAGCTCAAAAAAAAGGAAAGAAAATTATCCAGGGTGTGCCTTGAATTGTTTCTCTCTATCTAGTATAAGTTTTACACGCTTTGGGGGCATGTAATAGTTATAGAGCCAAATATAGGGGTTTTGTATTCTAGCACAAGCCACTTCCTTTTCTTCCCTTCCACTTCAGAAGGTTGAGTACCACAGTGAAATGTAGGGACATTGGAAAAAGAGTCATCGAAAAAGATCAAGAGTATGGCCAGAAGCCATCCTGCTGACCCTGTAGCTGTATCTGTCCAATATAGACAGCAAAACCAAAGTGGATTAAATACTATATTAACCCATGCCATGGGACAAAAGAAACACTTCAATAACTTTAATATGGGAGTTACAAATCTAAAATAGGCACAATCTAAAAAACAAATACCAGGTAGGGTATGGGCTATTCATTAAAGCTTGGCTTAGGTAAACTAATAATAAAGGCAAGGAGAAGCCATCCTTCTATATCCAATCAGTGAGAGGAAAACAGCCCGGAGGGAGTGAGGAAAAAAACTAATCAAGTCCAGGAGAGCTGTGGTGTGTGCAATGGGCTGTTGGTATTGGTCCTAAAAAAATATGATATCATGACCTGCATCTGCAGACACTGCCCAGAGTCCAGGAAGTCAAATGTTTGCAAAAGAAGACTGAGTGTAGACTTCTTGTGAACTCCGTCTTTTATCAGCTGAGCAACGGTAAACAAATTACTCAACGTCTCTATGCTGTAGGGCTAATGAAAGAGCCTATTTCATGGAAGTGTTAAAAAGCTAAACTGAAATAATATATTCAGAGAATCTAGCACAATACTTAGCTTATTAAAAGTGTTTAATGTGTAAAAATATTATCAGCACTATTACCGTTACAGTATTAGTATAGTGCTATGTTCAGATTATTCAACAAAAATGCTACTCTGTTAGCACTGTTCTAAATGCTGGGAATACTGTAGTAAATAAAACATACAAAAACATATGAACTTCCTGTCCTCAAGGGACTTACATTCTAGTGAGAGAAGGAAAAAAACAGTAAAGAATGAAAATAAGTGTTACTGAGGAAACAAGGGCTAGAAAGATGACAAGGAAGATCTAAGTGGGGTCAGTAAGTGGGGGGATCCCTTCTTTCCCATATTTTAGCATCAAGAGATGAGAGATGATGTCAAAAGGGATAAAGGACATAATGATAATCATCCTGATGGTCTCAAGATAAGCACTGGTGGTGAGAGTCAGGGTATTGGGAGACCAGGGACTTGTTAGCAGTACCCAGGATGCAGGGGTTCCCTCTTCACTGTTGTCAGTGGTACTGTGGAGGGCCAGGGAGGCTCTTGTTACAAGCCTTGATGCTGTTCACTCTTTGAACCATTTTTTGTTTTTGTCATTAATTTCTTTTCAGGCATTCAACCTAGCAAAATGGAGTATCAAATACAAGAAAGCAATTTTATTCCAGATCCAGGAAAAACATGGGGGTACAGATTACACTGAAAAAGTCTACCTGTTGTTTTCTACATAAAGCCATATAGGCCTATGAAAATTTATAATGTGTTTCTAATTGTGGCAAATTTGGGTCCATCAAGTAACTGATGATGCTGCTGAGGCCACAAAACTGTGACTGGGGAGACATCATCTTATCAGAAGCAAAGAGAAGGAAGGAAGAAGGTGGTGTCTCTGAGAACTAGTGCCGAAAGACCTGAAGTTCTGGGCTTAGCAGGGGCCTACACCACCACGTAGCCATCCCAACCCACGTGCCCATGTCCTATTTTAGCTGTTTCAGAATGTCACTCAGACTTCCATCTGATGACTTATTTTCAGTGTCAACTTTCCACTGATATTCAATATAATCTTGATTTTCCTAGATACCAATATGGGCCACAAATCTGGTTTGGGTAAGAAATTTTTAAGGAGCTCCTCTCCTTATTGGAGTCTAGCATCTCCTTAGATGGAAGAAATGGTCTTAAGAAAAGTTAAGTCAGAGGTGAGTGGGAGAGATGAGGGTCTGACATTTGAATATGCTCACCAGTGTACGGTAAGCATAAATGGATCAAGGTTTAACATACTGGGAGGAAACATGTGTAGACACACAATTGCTCTCTTCAGAAGATCTGGTGATAGTTATGAGGTTCAGACGCTGGGCAGATACTGGCAATCCAGCATATGAAGCTGTCCCTTAATCATGGAGGATCCCTTAAGAAGTCTTAGGCAGAGAATATGCAGGTTCACTGAAAGGATCACCCCCAGCAGGGATCGGGGCCAGTCATGGAATCAAGTGTGAGGTTGACTTTAGAACCGTGAAAACTGATTAAAGCAAGACTTTTTAAAGAGTCCTGGGTTTGTGGGACCTTGGTGACTGTGCCAAGTGTACTTCAAGACTGAGATCTGGTCCTGAGGCAGTGCGCCAGTTACAAAAAGGAGTGTACTACAGAAAAGTATTCCCAGACAGCAAGAGTTGGTGCTGATTCACTTGACTTACTAGTGTTCCCCAAAGTCCTGCTAACTGTGGGCATTCTGAGTCTGGGGTGGAGTTGAACCCAAATTTGGGGGTTGAGTCTAAGCAGAGGAGGGAGGGGATGCGTGGAACCAGAAAGCAAGAAAATCATTCACACGGGACTCACCAAGGCCTACCAATCATAACTAGTAGTCAAGAGTCTCTGTACTCCAGCATTATTCAAAATACCCAAGATATGGAAATAACCAAAGTATCTGTCTATGGATAAATGGATAAAGAAATTGCGGTGTACATGTATAATGGAATATCACTCGGCTTGGAAAAAAGAGATCCTGCCGCTTTCAACAACATGAATGAACCTGCAGGACATTATGCTATGTGAAATAAGTCCATTGTTTGTTTCTATAATTATTATTATTTTCCATTCTCCAACTTTATTCACAAACATGGTGTCTGTGAGAAGCTGAGAGATAGGCCTAAGGGTCATCATGTCACCAAGATGCATCAGCCCCCGGGGAATCTCACTTTCCCTACAAAACTACAGAAATAAAACTGTATGATCTCACTTATGTATGCAATCTAAAAATATCAAATATGTAGAAACAGAGAGTAGACCACTAGTTAGCAGGGGTGGGGAGATGGAGGACATTGGAAGGTGTTGGTCAAAGGGTACAAAATGTCAGTCATGTAAGGTGAATGTACAGCACGGTGAGTGTATTAAGAACATTGTACTGTACACTGAAAATTTGCTAAAAGAGTAGATCTCAGGTGCTCTCACCACAAAGATAAAGTGGTAACTGCGTGAGAAGATGGATGTGGTAATTAGCTTGACTGTAGTAATCATGTCACTATGTATATTTGTATTAAAACACAATGTTGTACATCTTAAATATATGCACTTTTTATTTTTATTAAGTCCTAAAAGAGTCTTTGCATTCCAAAATAAAAGGGCTCAGTGTCATTACAATAACAGTAATAGTAATAATACGGATAACAAAAACAACAGCTATAATACATGATGTTCTCACCATGTGCCAATCTCATTTAACACTTGATAATATTACTCTCTTATTCTTTTTTTTTTTTTTTTTTTTTTTTTTGCCGTACGCAGACCTCTCACTGTTGTGGCCTCTCCCATTGTGGAGCACAGGCTCCGGATGCACAGGCTCAGCGGCCATGGCTCACGGGCCGAGCCGCTCCACGGCATGTGGGATCTTCCCGGACTGGGGCACGAACCCGTGTCCCCTGCATCGGCAGGCGGACTCTCAACCACTGCGCCACCAGGGAAGCCCTACTCTCTTATTCTTGATGATGAACCTCAATACCAAAGAAATTTTTTAACTTACCCAATGTCTTTGAGCTACTAAGAACCATATCAAGATGATAGCTTCAAATCCACTTCAACTTCATTCTAAACTCCGTTTTCTTTCCATAAAATCTCAGCGATCCACACATGTGTATGTTTGCCCTATTTACCATCTCTGAGGTGTGTGGTCATCATATTTGCAGGAGTTCAAAGCCTCTGACTTGCACAGAGTACATCTCAATAAAATCTGTATCATTGAATCTGCATATTTGAGCATGAAGAAGATTGATGCAAAGATTACAAGGCTTTGGCTAACTTATCGGCAATGTTGCTAATTCAGAATGTGTCCTTGGACAAGTCATTTTTACATTCTGCACCTCTGTTTCATTTCTTATTAGATGAATAATGACTATTCTTATCTCCCTGGAATACTATAAGAATAGACGAAGTGCTATGGCTTTGGAACGGCCACTGGCATCTGTGGCCAGAGACTATGGGGAAAATGCCAATTTAAATCATTTTATTTTTCCTTTTTCTCCATAGGGAGGTGTTGTGTGGATAAGTGTGTGGGCTTATATTTTAAGCATATTTAAAAATGACTACAGTAATATAAGTAAAGCAACTTAAGCATCTGGAAAGAAAAGTGCTATATCCACCTGGGGGTGATAATGATGCTGGTAGTGATGAGGAAGAATTTTAATAACAGTGAATCTGAGTGAATCTCACTAACTCGCTCATGGAAAATAGCAGCTCAAGGACGTAAAGTTCTCCCAAAGGTTAGTTTCAGTACCTACTTTTGCAAGTAGATTGTTCATGGCTTTCTTGATCCTGTATTCTACACAAAACATAGGTGTACCAATACCGTGTCTTGCTTCCTGACCCGGAAAAATATTCATGCCAATTGTGAAGATTAGGATGACTTTAACTAGTTCTCATGAAACATGTTCAGTTTCAGAAGAACTCTATCTTCCCATGCATATACGTGCACTTTCTTTTTCTGAGAAGAATGTAAATAGTGTAGCTTGAATACATAAAAAGAAAGTCACACAGTGTTGTTGTTTTTTATAGTCATGCTTGATGGCATTCTACCTAAGTAAGTGCAATCCAGGCAGATGCTATCCAGCTGAAATCCTGCAGTGTAGTAGATTTTTATTCATGAACACACAGGTAGCTGTCAGAACTAGTCTTTTGAGTATTTCGTAATAAGAGACATGTAGCAAAACTAAGGATGGTCCAGAGCAGGGTTATGGAAGCCTGACATATGAAAACCTCAGGAAACGGCGATCAGTGCACTGACCCAAAGCTGTGGGCAGCAGAACAGAAAGAATGAGGCCTCACCTTCTGTAGTCTTGTCTTGGAGAATCAGAGGAATTATTTGCTAATGAGACTTATCTGCTGATACGAAGTTTGCTAGCCTTTCCAAGGGTGCTGGCCCTGCTCAATGTCTGTTAGTAGAAATCCACATCAACGCAAAGTTAACCATGAGTTGTGGAATGAACAGTGCACCAAAAAGCAAAGCGACCTCCTTCTTGAGAAGGAGTTTCCTTATCTCTGAAGGAAGGAAGCCGTGAGTGGCATTCTCTCTCCTTGAATGGAGATTTGGTCTGATCTACTAATGAGGGGGTGTGACACACGTGGAGTTTTCTGCTTGTTTTTTGCTGGGGCTAGCGTGGGAAATGTGATGGAGGTAACGGATGTGAAAACATTTTTAGACCTTACCTAGGATATTTGTAATCCTAGGTATGTTTGTAATATAGCCCTTATTGACCCAGATGAAATGTGCTAATATTTGAAAAATTCAGATGCTCAAGTATGATCCCAAAACAACTCTGGGAAGAGCTTCACCTCTCCCTGAGCTCTTTTCTCCTCTTGCTTATCCAAATATGCATGGCCCACAGCACATGGCGCCAGTCTGTGTGCATGCAGAAGCCATGTGGTTTGCCCCAGTGATGACCAGCAAGGCCTTTCCTTGGCTCAAAACACAATGCTTTTCTTCCTCTGGTCAGAGGGAAGCAAAAATCTCACCAGTGGTCTCTACACTGTTTTGATGATGTGCTCTACCAATAAATGTTTGAACATATAGCTCTAACAGTTGTATGATTTTTGTATGATGTATATTATATACATGTACTACTGTACTATTATGATGCACACTGTAAAATCTACTGAAAATAAAACATTTAAAAGGATAAAGTAAAATGAAATTAAAAATTTTTTTAATTTGTCTAATAATAATAGGACAAAATCCAGTGTTCTCATGAATATATTATTGATGACTTTTTAAACTAGCAAAAATCTGATTGAATGTGGCAGACATGATTAAATCCTTTTTGTCTTTAATTTTTAATATGGATGATAAAAAGCTCATTCTAAGTTTAAAAGTGCTAAATCCTCTATTTTCTTGACACTTTTTTGTGTTGCATCTTTGTTTCATATTTTCTCCTTGTACAATTTGCAGAAATTTTACTAAACCACCTGTGATGACTGGCTTAGTTAAATCTGGGTAAAGTAATCAATAAATTAAGGTATCCACACATATATACACTGTGATAACACAACAACTAAAAACAAATGCACTAGAAAGATCGCCACTTTCAATCGCACCACATTTCTCTCACTTGTCCCTCCAGACATCTGGTCTCCCTATTGGAAACATGATAGGGGGGCACAGATATCAACTCATAAATTAAACAGACTGAAGATTAACTCTGTTCTTATATTTAGGTGAAAATAAATATGTTTTCATATTTTATTTCAGCATCCCAAATGATCATCTTATGCACCTAGTTTTCCCATTCCCAACTTTGGAGATCTGTATATAGACTTATGTAACAGAGGACATCAGGTCAATCTGATTTCTCAATTTTTTGACTCTGCTGATAAACACAGGTAAGATCGGGCTTCCCTGGTGGCACAGTGGCTGAGTCCGCCTTCCGATGCAGGGGACACGGGTTCGTGCCCCAGTCCGGGAAGATCCCACATGCCGCGGAGTGGCTGGGCCCGTGACCCATGGCCGCTGAGCCTGCGTGTCTGGAGCCTGTGCTCCGCAACAGGAGAGGCCGCGGCAGTGAGAGCCCCGCGTACTGCAAAAAAAAAAAAAAAAAAAAAAAAAAAACAGGTAAGATCAAGGAGTTTGGGTGAGAGAGGCTGAGGCAAAGTGAAGAAAACGAGGAAGCCTCAGCAACCTCCTAGGGTGATAACAGACAAGGTACCATCTTGTGACCACCCTTTGCATAGTGACCTCTTCCCTGTGCTTAAAAGGAAACAACTAAGCCATTTAATGTCTTTTATGTTTCCTCCTTTAAAAAAAAAAAAAAGAAACAAACTTTGAATGACCTAGTCAGTAAAGACAGGTCAAGTGAAATGGTTATGGTACATTTTGCTCTGGGGAGTCTTTTTTTCCCCTCCACACTGAGCAGGATAAAGGACCCAGTTGAGACTGCCACACAGTGGTTTCTTAATTGAGTCTTCCATCTTCACAGAACCAGATGAGAGACTCACTTAAAAGAGAATAAATTCAAAACCATGTGCAGTTTCAGAACAAATTGTCCAAGCCACCTGAAAGCGAAGTTCTTTGAAATCCTGCTGCTGCTTCTGCCACACCAGGTCCTTTCTAATTCTAGCCAAAGAACTGTGTTTAAAGTGGAGATCCTGTAATGAAGTGACATTTCACTTTCACAGTGAATTACAGAGCCTGTCACACGAGAGTAGTATTCGCAACTGTATTTTCTCCACACTGTTCAAGTGAGAAAATACCACATGAAGGGTCAGGAAGCCTTACTTCTATTTCTGGGAGTCACACAGTGAGACACAGCTGAGGCCGGTCCATTATAGAAGGTCAGTGGAGGCCTGATCATGGAAGACAATTAGGGGCAAAGGTTAAAGTAGTGCCAGGTAACAAAGGAAGTGTGTTGAGAATTAGACCTGTTGTTAAGTTGGAAGGTGAATGAACAAGGGGCTTTACTGAGATAACCAAAGATCAGGGAGGCTGGAGTTGCCAAGGTACCCACAGTAAAGAGAGATGGTAATGCAATATTTGTGGAGAGGAGCTGAAAATTCAGAATAGAATGACCTACTACACTGTAAGGCTCTTTCTTTTAAAATAAAGTCGTATTAAACTTATACCTGAAAACAGAAAACAATCAAGCTGAGGAACAATGAAACCTAAACATAATAACTTTACTAAGTTCTTCGTGTAACATACTCTAAGTGGTTATCATGTGATTCAAATAACCACAGCAGAAACTTAACCTAAGCAGTGAAATGGAAAGTTAAGATCTATATAGCCAATTACCATGTGAGGCAGAATGACTATTTGACAAGCATAAAAGATCACAGATACAGCAGTTATAAAACTTGGACTTCTGGCTTCATCTGGAAATAACTGAGTAACCCCAGGCGAGTTTGGCCCTTGATTTACTCATCAGTAAAATGAGAGCATCTGTAAAGTTGATCTTTCTTTACTATTATAAAAGTAATACAGAAGTATGGCAAAATAAGCAAACAGTATAGAAAGATTTTAAAAGGCATTCCTACTCTTACTTTCCTCTGTCACCATGAACCCTCAGTCCAATTTCTCAGAGAAACTGCTATTAACACTTTCTTTGAAGTCTTACACATTTATGCAAATACATATACGCAAATACTTTAAAAGCAAGTGAAATCTTATTACTTGTAATAAATGACTTATTACATATACTATTCATACCTTGCTTTATTTTCTTTATAATATACGGGATGGGCTGAATTGCGTTTGCGCACAATTCGTATGATGGAGTCCTAACCCCCAGTACCTCAGAATGTGACTATAGCTGGAGATGGATCTTTAAAGAGGTAATTAAGGTAAAAAGGGGTCATATTGATGGGAGGCCGTGGAATAGGATAGACATCTACAAGCCAAGGAGAAAAGCCCTCAGAAGAAACCAATATTACTGATACCTTGATCTTGAATTTATAGCCTCTAGAATGTGAGAAAATAAATTTTTGTAGTTTAAGCCACCCAGTCTGTGGTTCTTTGTTATGGCAGCCCTAACAAACTAATACATTACAGATATCTTTACATATCAGCACATACAGATCTATATTTTATTATAAAAGTTCTATACTATTCTATTTTATAGATATGATACAATTGATTTTGTGATAAGTGAAAATATAGTTTATAATTTGCCTCTACTTTAGTGACTGAGACATCAAGTAAATCCTCTCTACAGGAAGAAAACACCACAGAGCCTCAATTTTCTTAAGCACAATAACCAGTACTGAATAAAATGTTAGCAGGCATGGCAGGAGAGAGGACCAAATGCATGAAAACCAAGATGAAAAAATGTAGACAAAAGATTTCTATTTCTGCTCATGAAGGGGTAACTGCTATAGCACAGTTCTTCCTGTCTTAAACCACTTGAAAACTGGAGAAAAATGAGAAACAACTTTTCAGACACTGAATAACAGCAGCAAAGGCCTATGATTTGAAAAATAATGGAAACAAATGAAACATGCCTTACAATTGCCCTGTCTTTTTTCCTGAAATCAGTCTTTGGTCTGTGATGAATGGAGGGGAACTCAGAGTTCAGAGACGTCATTGAATAGAAGAGATAGATAATGAATTCAGGGAGGCTGAAGAAGCTAGAATCTGCTGTTGGGAGTTTCACAGAGGAGGGAGCTAAGCGGAGAAAGAGCTCCAGACGTCTATAAAGAGACACCTTGAGTGTTCTGTCGAATGCAATCTCTATTTTTCTAGGGGAAAACTCCATGAATCCAGGCAAACAACAACATTAGGGAAAGCAAATTACTTGGAACTATAAGCCAAACAATTTCCAGTGTCTACCGAGACCTGAGAATCTTCTGAGTTACCACCAGCCAGAGTGGAGAACCCCCTTTGGGAACATGAGACTTTCAGTAAAGACTTCAAAAAAGTAAAACATAGCTAACAGAGTTACTAAAGTAACTCTCAAGGAAACATTACCTAAAAGGTCTCTTTTAGAAAAAAATAAAATTAAAAATATGCTGGTAAGTCAGAAAGAGAAAGACAAATACCTATGCTAACACATATATATGGAAGACAAATACGTATGCTAACACATATATATGGAATCTAAGAGAAAACAAATGTCATGAAGAACCTAGGGGTAAGACAGGAATAAAGACACAGACCTACTAGAGAATGGACTTGAGGATATGGGGAGGGGGAAGGGTAAGCTGGGACAAAGTGAGAGAGTGGCACGGACTTATATACACTACCAAACGTAAGGTAGATAGCTAGTGGGAAGCAGCCGCGCAGCACAGGGAAATCAGCTCGGGGCTTTGTGACCACCTAGAGGGGTGGGATAGGGAGGGTGGGAGGGAGGGAGACGCAAGAGGGAGGAGATATGGGAACATATGTATATGTATAACTGATTCACTTTGTTATAAAGCAGAAACTAACACACCATTGTAAAGCAATTATACTCCAATAAAGATGTAAAAAAAAAATGCTGGATTCTTTCACACAAAACTAAAATTATCTATCAATCTATCTATCTATCTATATGATTGAAATAAACTTTACGACTTAGATAAATGGAGGGGCACACCATGATCATGGATAAGATCTGAACTCTTTCCATTTTGACCTAAAGATTCAGTATGATTGCATCAACATCCTAATGTGGTTTTTAGTAAAAATTAATAAGCTAATTCTAAAATGTATATGAAAATACAAAGGTCCAAAAATATCCAAGACAATTTTAAAGAAGACAGAAAGTTTGAAGACTTTCTTAATCTGATAAAAATATAAATTAAAAATGTATTTAATTATGAAATATTGAAACCTTTCTTTAGAGGTTAGGAATGAAACAAGAAGTCTCGCCATCACCATTTCTCTTCAATATTATACTGGAATTCCTAGCCAGAGCAATAAAACAAGGAAATTATAATGTGGTGTTGCTACAATTCTAATCAAACAAACTAAGGGAACAGAGTGAAAGCCTAGAACAGACCTGCATATACACTGTCACTTAATTTGTGGCAATGTGACATGGCATTGTGATGAACAAAGAATAAACTTACCAATAAGAGAGATCAACTGGATAATCTAATGTAAAAGGTAAAATGATAAAGATTCTACAAAATAATAAAGAATGTTACCCTCATAGCCTTAGAGTAGGCAACAGCTTTTGAGAAGGATATAAAAGAACTGGATATAAAGCACAAATCTGAGAATTTAACTTGTTAAAATTAGGAACTCTTGTACATAAAAAAAAAAAAAAGACCACAAAGAAAGTAAAAAGACAAGCCTTACATTATGGGATTATAACACACACACACACACACACACACACACACACACACACACACACAACAGAAATTTTATGCAATTTTATGCAATTACTCCCTTGAACATCATCAAACACATGACCTATGTTTATGGAACTATCTTTTGTATAAAGAAGGAATTACATATGTAGCTTTATTTTCCCTTATAACTAAATTCTTGTTCCAACACTATTTTTTCAACAATCTCATCTTTTTTTCTTTTTTTTTTACTATTTTGAAATATCATTGTTATCACATACTCTCTTCCCATATGTATTAGAAGCCCTTTGCGGACTTAAAAAAAAATAATTACATGTCTTTTTATTTACTACTCCATACCTTTATAAACCCAAGTGATACTGAAGTAATCCAGTTACATTTCAGGACTTATTTTTACATTCTAAAGTAGGATATGCCTCTATATTTGCTTTTAAGTAGATTCTGTGATTCATGTAGAAAAACTTTTATAAGTAAGAAAATATTTAGGGGTTTTGTTCAAAACTTAGCTACCCTAAAAATGATGTTTAAAACTTTTCCAAACATATACCCTAATCTCTCCATTAATAATCTGATTTCAAGTACCCCTGGAAAGGTCATTTTGAGTTAGGTACATATATATAGATTGTAAATAACGTTTTAGTCATAAAAATATGCAGCATCCATTCAATAAAAGCTTAGCTCTTAACAGTGGAAATGCAAAGTGAGGTCGGGGGTACAGGATGCTTTTCATTGCACTCAGTAGAAAAATACATAACAAAATATTTCAGTAAAGCTCACCTGAACTTCCTATTGAATCACAGAATGAACAAACATAAATCAAGGCTGACAAGGTTGAGTATCTCTCCTCAGAGCTTTGAAAATAATAATATATCATTCCATAACAATATAACATCCATCCTCCCCCACAGTTTCTCATTTTGTTGGCAAAAAGTCTCTCTCTTCAAAAACAAACCTTCATTATACCAGATGAATGTAAGTTTTATGCCAGAAAAAGAGTATCAGATTCCTATTAAAGGGAAGATTGTTTTATACAAGGACTTGCCAGAAAAAGAGTTAGAGATGAATTATGTTGAAGCTCCCTGTGCTCCTTTAATAAAAATTCTAGTATGTAGGCAGATGTTTTATTGGGGAAGGGAATCAAGAGAAACATAGATTGTCCTGCCACTCAACTGAATGCTGAAGCTGAAATTAGAATGATTCACAAATGCACATAATTGCCTGGAATATTTATCTTTTTCCAAAAAAAAGAAAAAAAAGAGACATTTTCCTCCTCTCTCTGTAAAATAAAAATCAGACCTGTGTTGTGAGAATTTAGGAGATCTTGTCCCTGTGGCAGCAGCAACTAATGCTACTAGTTCTCCCAATATATATTCTCCTCCTTTTCCTTGCTAACAGAATTTTAATCTTATTTAGGATGGCAACGTGTCAGCTTAAAGGCAAAGAGCTAGTCTCCCTTAAAACAGGAAATGCTCATGTGACACAACCATGGTTCGTGAAGTGTAGGTAGAAGTCACTGGGAGGTACTTTTAGAAAAGCTCTTTACGGGGACAAACAGATGGCATGAACCTCTTCCTTCCTTCCTCCCTGCCCCTCTCTCTCCCTCCTCCCTCTGTCATCCCTCTCTTCTTTTCTACCTATCTACCTACCTATCTGTCTATCTATATCTCCTTCTACTTTCTTTCTTCTTCCCAGGAAGAGTGGACATGACATGATGCTGGAAGTATCTGTGATTCTACTCTCCTGATTTTTAGGCATCTTTCTTGAAAGTGAGTTATCCTGATAAGAGTCCTGGGAAATCCTTCTCTATTTCTGGCATGAACTTCTATTGCGTTTGTATTCTTTAGGCTGTTTTGACAAGTGGTTGTTCTCAGAGAAGGCTGACATACACTGAGTCTCCTGCTGCTATCAAAGTGATAAGTTTGTTCTGAAGCTTCTGATTTCTAGGGTTTGCAGACTATGAAGCTCCTAGTTTGAGCATGTGACAAGTGGAAAGGGAGGCATTCATATGAAAGCATCTCTAAATATATTCAAGTTGCTGCAATTTCTATAGTTCAGAACTGTACATGAAAAGTCTACAAGGAAAGGGTAATGGGTATGGTGGCCATGCTCTTTTAACTTGCTATTTGGAGGTGGACAAGCCACTCAGCCTCCATTTCTCCTTCTGTCAAATGGAAACCTGTAGTAGCGGGTACACCTCATCATTTTCCAAGTAGTAGAAGTAGATACTAGACAAAACTTAGCTACATGATGAGCACTGTGAGATATATAATGAGTCTCTGGGCTGTGTTTACTTCTAGCCTAGCCCTTGGGCTTTCGAAAGTTCCACCAATGTAAATTCTTCCAAGAAGAGTTTACATGAATCATTCAAAACTCATCACTGACATTTGTGTTCTCTTTCCTTTCCTGAAGTAAGCATGGGATAAATTATATTCATTTGAAATGTTTATAATGCTTTTAGTCATGGGATAATATCCTAAATGTACATTTCAGAATGGGAACAACGATATCTATGCCACTATACTCAGTTCCCTCTGTCTCCAGCTGTGTCTTGCACATGTCTCCCTGGTAGACTAAACTAGCCAAATGTGAAGAAGATGCTGGAGGTTTAGACATGCATATATGCAATGCATGTTGCTCATACTCGCACACATGCACACACATACACACATACACTTGCCCTTTTTTATCAAGAAGTATTAAAATAATCAAACTATCCGTAGATGCTCCTTTGAGAATGCCACACGTGGTTGGGTAGAGTTACCGATCCGATACCATGTATCAGGTTATCACTCTAAGCTCTGGAGACATAGTAGTAATCAAATCATAGTCCCTGCTGTTATACAGCTTACGTTCTAGGTGATAGAGATAGACGAGAAGTAAATAAATCCTAATGTAAGGCGGTGATAACATCCATAAAGACACTAAAACAGAGTAAGAAGGTCAAGAATGAGATGCTATTTTAGGTAGCATGGTCATGGAAACCTTTCCCATGAAGTGACATTTGAGCAGAGAGCTCAGTGAAGTAAGGAAGTGAGTCATGTGAATTTGGATAGCTAAGGACACAATGTCCCAGGAAAAGGAGACAGAAAGTGAAAAAGCAGGCATATTCAAAAATTTATAATAAGGCTTACAGGACGGGATCAGAGTGAATGATGAAGAGTGGCAGGAAACAAAGTCAAAGAATAACAAGAGGCATATCTTAGAGGGCCATGTTGACCACGGTAAAAGCTTCATATGCCATGCTGAGTGAAATTGGAGCCATCAGAGAACATAAGACACCCACTTCTGTGCAATAAAATAATAGATATTCTGAATTAGAAGTAAACAACATGTATTATATTCAATCATTTTTCTGATATTTAATCTATAGCACCTCTGCTAAGAGTCATAAAATGTCAAGGAAATCACCCTCTCCAAGGTATTCCATTCAATTCTTGTACGTTACTTTTTGTCAAAGTACTATTTCTTATTTGTAAACAAAATCTGTTTCCCTGAACTCTTCACCATTATGTTTTCATTGTATTCACAGCACAAGTTTTTTTTCCCCCTAATAAAAACCATTCATGTATTTTCCCCCTGGTAAATCTCGAAAATATCCACCAGGTCTTGACCTGACATAGGACTGAATCTTCTGATTATTCTCCTCAGGTCCATTTCTATCCTTGTATAAGTTTGGTGACCAGAACTAAATGCAATATTCATTTCCATCCATCTTAATTTATTGCTATTATTCACATTAGTTCAACGCAGTTTATTTTCCAACTTCTGAAATAAAGTCATGCTTTCTCCTTGAGTAAACCTATTTTCCTTACATCAACTGGCTTCAACTTGATGGCTCAGGAGAAGCTTGGCATGTTAGCATTTGGTTCCTCTGCTCCAAGTCAGCAGTGTGCAACCTTTGAGCTGGAGTCAAACAGCACCTGCAGCAATTCGAGAGAAGGTCCTACTATCTTCCAACATATGACACTCTTTATCATTTTTCCTTTCTCCCTCATTGTTTTCCTTTTCTTTTCTTCTTATTATATCCTTCACTTTCATTTTATTCCTCTCTTTACTTTCTTCCATTTTCTTCTCATATTAGAACTCTGAGTAATACTCAATAACACCCACAAATATTTCTTGGCCTTATTATAGACAAGAACTACATTCCAAGTATGCAGAAAAGATGACAGTCAATTGGATTACACACTTGCCATAGTTCTAAGAAGGAATCTTAATATATGAAATTCCATTTGTAGAGATTCTTTCTTTGGTTTAAATATCCATGATAACACAACTGTCACATTGTTGAACTGAAAAGAATCAGAGGTCTTACCTAGTATCAAACTTTACTAATAATTCCAAGGATATATATAATCAAAGGATACAGCTAAAGCGAAGATAGGTCTGTGATCCTCAACACAGTTCCCCAGTCCTTCCACATTTGGACACACCCAATTTTTGTCAAGATCTAAGAGGTCTCTGGCCCAAATATAACTCCTGAGGTCTTTAAGAAATGTGTGTGTGTGTGTGTGTGTGTGTGTGTGTGTGTTTTATCATTACAGAAAGGTAGCTGTTTAGCATGCAACCTTTCCCTTTTTGTCTCATGTAACTGCAAAGTTGATAATGTTTTCCAGAGGGCATGCCTCCAAAATCCATAGATTTTTTAAATCATATTTTTGCTGTTTTTTTCCCACATTTATTTAGAAATAATTGACAATTCTTTTTTACTCATCTGATTGTTGGGTTTGGAAAAAGAAAATATACAAACCTGCACATTTAATTTTATGAGAAAGTGGAAGTACCATACACAGCGTAAAATAAACTTTTAAAAAGTTAATTTAAAACAAAAGAACCCTGTCTATTGATTTAATGGTGTGTTTTTCATCAGTTTGGATCACAGCAATAGCAAATTCAAGTTACTGCTTAATGCATTTTTTAACATCTTTATTGGAGTATAATTGCTTTACAATGATATGTTAGTTTCTGCTTTATAACAAAGTGAATCAGTTATACATATACATGTGTTTCCATATCTCTTCCCTCTTGCGTCTCTCTCCCTCCCACCCTCCCTATCCCACCCCTCTAGGTGGTCACAAAGCACCGAGCTGATCTCCCTGTGCTATGCAGCTGCTTCCCACTAGCTATCTATTTTACTGCTCAATGCATTTGTTAAGAAAGACTTTTTTAATTGAAGTATCATTGACCTACAACACTATGTTAGTTACAGGTACACAACATAGTTATCTGATATTCCTATACAGAGCAAAATGATCACATCAATAAGTCTAGTTACAATCTGTCAACATACAAAATTATTACATTATTGTTGACTATATTCCCCATGCTATACATTTCATCCCTTTGACTCATTTATTTTGTAACTTGAAGTTAATTCCCCTCACCTATTTCACTCACCACCACCCCCCAACCTACCCATCTTCCCCTCTGGCAATCACCTGTTTGTTCTCTGTAGCTATGACTCTATTTCTGTTCTTACGTTTGTACATTTGTTTTGTTTTTTACATTCTATTATACATATAAGTGAAATCATACAGTATTTGTCTCTGTCTGATTTATTTCACTTAGCATAATACCCTCTAGGTCTATCCATGTTGTCACAAATGGCGAGATTTCATTAATTTTATGACTGAGTAATATCCCATTGTATATTTATAACACATCTTCTTTATCCTTTCATTTACTGATGGGCACTTAGGTTGCTTCTGTATCTTGGCTACTGTAAATATGCTGTTACAAACATAGGAGTGCATGTATCTTTTCAAATTAGTGTTTCTGTTTTCTTCTGAAAAATACCCAGAAGTGGAATTGCTAGATCATATGGTGTTCCTATTTTTAATTGTTTGAGGAACCTTCACAGTGACTGCACCAATTTACAGTCCCAACTCCAGTGCATGAAGGTTCCCTCTTCTGTACATCCTCACCAACACTTGTTCTTTGTTGTCTTTTTGATAATAGCCATTCTGAAAAGTGTGAGGTGACATCTCATTGTGGCTTTGATTTGCATTTCCCTGATGATTAGTGATGTTGAACATCTTTTCACGTGTCTGTTGGCCATCTGTATGTTTTCCTTGGGAAAATGTCTATTCAGGTTCTCTGCCCATTTTTTAACTGTGTTGTTTATTTACTTAATGTCGAGTTGTTTGAATTATTTGGATAGTTTGGATGTTAACCCTATATCAGATATAGCATTTGCAAATATCTGCTTCCATTCAGTAGGCAACGTTTTTATTTTTTTTTGTACTTTTCTTCACTGTGCAAAAGCTTTGTAGTTTGACACAGTCCCACTTGTTTATATTTGCTTTTGTTTCCCTTGCCTGAGGAGACACACCCAAAACAATATTGCTAAGACCTACATCAAAGACTGTACTGCCTATATTTTCTTCTTGAAGTTTTAAGGTTTCAGGTCCTACATTTAAGTTTTTAATCCATTTTGAGTTTATTTTTGTATCTGGTATGAGAAAGTAGTCCAGTTTGATTCTTTTGCATGTAGCTGTCCAGTTTTCCCAACACCATTTATTGAAAAGGCCATCTTTCCATCATTGTATATTCTTGCCTCCTCTGCCATAGATTAATTGACCATAAAGGCATGGGTTTATTTCTGGGCCCTCTATTCTGTTCCATTGAGCTATGTGTCTGTTTTTGTGCCAGTACCATACTGTTTTGATTACTGCAGCTTTGTAGTATAGTTTGAAATGAGGGAGCATGATACCTCCAGCTTTGTTCTTCTTTCTCAAGAACGTTTTGGCTATTCAGGGTCTATTGTGTTTTTATACCTATTTTAGACTTATTTGTTCTAGTTCTGTGAAAAACGTCATTGATACTTGAATAGGGATTGCATTGAATCTGTGGATTGCCTTGGGTAGTATGGTCATTTTAATATTAATTCTTCCAATTCATGATCATGGTATAACTTTCCATTTTTTATGTCATCTTCAATTTCTTTCATCAATGTCTTATAGTATTCTCAATACAAATATTTTACCTCCTTAGTTAGGTTTATTCCTAGATATCTTATTCTTATTGATGTGGTTATAAATGGGTTTGTTTTCTTAATTTCTCTTTCTGCTACTTTATTATTAATGTACAGAGATGTGGCAGATTTCTATATATTAATTTTATATCCTACAACTTTACTGAATTCATTTATTAATTCTAATGTTTTTTCATGACATCTTTAGGATGTTCTATAAATAGCATCATGCCATCTGCAGTGACAATCTTACTTCTTCCTTTCTAATTTGGATGTCTTTTATTTCTTTTTTTGTATCTAAATTCTCTTGTTAAAACAGCCAATACTATGTTGAATAAAAGTGGAAGGAGTGGGCAACCTTGTCTTTTTCCTCAACTTAGAGGAAATGCTTTCAGCTTTTCACCATTGAGAATAATGTTAGTTGTAGGTTTGTCTTATATGTCCTTTATTATTTTGCAGTATGTTCCCTCTAAACCCACTTTACTGAGAGTTTTTATCATACATGAATGTTGAATTTTGCCAAAAGCTTTTTCTGCATCTATTGAGATGTTCCTCTGATTTTTATTCTACAATTTATTAATGTAGTGTATCACATTGATTGATTTGCAGATATTGAACCATCCTTGCATCCCTAGGATAAATCCCACTTGATCATGGTTATGATCCTTTTAATGTATTGTTGAATTAAGTCTGCTAATATGTTGATTTTTGCATCTGTGCTCCTCAGGGATACTGGCCTGTAATTTTCTCTTTTGGTGTCCTTTTCTATTTTTGGTATTTGGGTGATGCTGGCCTCAAAGAATGCATTTGGAAGCATTTGTTCCTCTTCAGGTTTTTGGAATAGTTTGAGAAGGACAGCTGTTAACTCTTCTTTAAATTTTTGGTAGAATTCACCTGTGAAACCATCTGGCCCAGGACTTTTGCTCATTGGAAGTTTTTGATTACCAATTCCATTTCATTACTAGTAATTGATCTGTTCATATTTCCTATATCTTCCTAACTCAGTCATGGGACATTGTATATTTCTAGGAATTTACCCATTACCCCTAGGTTGCCCATTTTACTGACGTATAACTGTCTGTAGTAAACTCTTATGATCTATTATTTCTTCAAATAAGTTCTCTGCTCCTTTCTCTCTCTCTCTCTCTCTCTCTCTCTCTCTCTCTCTCTCTCTCTTCTCCTTCTAGGACCCTATCATGTGAATGTTAGTATGCTTGACATTGTCCTAGAGGTCTCTTAAAGTGTCCTCATTTTTCTAAATTCTTTATTTTTCTCTTTTCTGTTCAGTTTGAGTGATTTTCACTAGTCTGTCTTTCAGTTTGCTGACTCATTCTTCTTACCATCTAATGCATTATTGATCCCTTCTAGTGTATTTTTTATTTGTTGTTGTATTCTTCAATACAATTGTATTTTCTAACACTTTGTTAAACTTCTCACTGTGTTCATCCATTCTTCTCCCAAGTTCATGAGCTTCTTTAGGATCATTACTTTGAAATGTTTATCACGTAGATTGCTTACTTGATAAACATGATTGCTTAATTGTGTCTCTTCATTTGGAACATTTTCTTTTGTCACCTCATTTTGCCTAAATTTCTGTTTTTATTTCTACGTATTAGGCAGGTTGTTTACATTTCACAGTCTTGGAGAAGAGGCCTCATATAGGAGTTTTCCTATGGGGCCCAGCAGCACATTCCCCTCTGTTCACCACAGCTATATGCTCTAGGGCTTCCCTCATGTGGGCTGCATGGATCTGTCTGTTGTGGCAGCACTGACTACTATGGGCACACTGGTATGTGGCGCTGGTCCTCAGCCTGGTTGGCTGCCAGGCCCTGCCTTGTGCAGAAGCTGCTTGCCACTGGTGAGTGGGGCTGGGTCCTGGCATAGTTGACTCTTTGGCCTGGGAAATCCCAGGACTGGTACTTTCCATGGGTGGGCTAGGTGGTATTGGGGTGGCTGGCAGCAGGGCTTATAGTATCCCAGGGTTGGTGCCAGTCCATTAGTGGGCAGAGCCTGGTTCTGGCATCACAGGTTGCATAGCCTGGGGTGTCCCAGGGCAGCTGGCTTTGGGGCCCAGGGGGTCCTGCAGCTGGTGTAGGCCCAGTTGTGGGCAGGGCCTAGTCCTAGGCCAGCTGGTTACAGGGACCAGAGGGTCTTGTAACCAGGGGTGTTGGCCTTCTGGTGAGCAGAGCCAGGTCCTGGGCCCAATGGGAGGCAGTGCTGGGTCCCAGTGAAGCTGGCTGACAGGTTTAGGAGAGGCTGCAGCTAAAGCTAGCCCACTGGTGGGCATGGCTGGATCCCCATGTGGCTGGATGCTTGGCCTGTGGGTTCCCAGGACTGGTGTCCATTGACTAGATGATGAGTAAGCCCCCAGCACTAATAGGCTGGAGGGAGGACTCCACAATGATGCTTCTCAGCCATCATGCTGTGGTCCAATCAGCTCCCAACATCTCAATTCAAACACCATCAGTATTAGCAAAACAACATAAAAGGTATTATTTTATTGAAAAAGAGACATAACCTCCATTTCAAAGATGACTGCCACATAGGAAACCTTCCAGTTCTTAGAGAAATGAACTGTACACTCACTCTGCAATTAATACCTCTAGCTTTCTATCACTCTCATCTGTTTCATTCAGTGTAAACTGACTTTATCATTTCTCTGCTCCAAACAGATTTATCAGATTTAAGTTCTCAGAATTTGGTAATTTCTCAGCCAAGTGTCTTTATACATATTTCTCATGTAAAGTGTAGCTAATTTTGTTAGGTGTAAATTGGAATTTATTGCTTCAAGTAATATTTGGGAAAAACATTGAATCCTTCAGTCTACTGGAAGCGTCCTCTTCCACTTCCTCTTCCTTCTCGATTGACTTTAGTTGAAACAGTATTAGTGGGGTTATAATTGCAAAACACTTGACTTTGAATAAAGACAGTAATAAACAATGGTCACAAGGTGAAAAAAACTGACTTCAGAAAGAATTTGCGTACATAAGGTAAGGTGATAAACATATGTTGTTCTGTCACCTCAGTCTTTTCCATGAAACATGTTTTCTATTTTCTAAGATCTACTGACTAACTAACTGGGACAAATGAACTAGAAGCCAAATCCTAAGCAGCAAATACGGATTGACTATTCCACAGCATGGATACTATTTGATAGAGATATCGCGAGCACAGTAATCCCAGATGGTGTGAGACCTTTAATACTAGTTAATTTTATTCAACTGCATAGCTTGTCAGACACTTGGAAGTTATTTTGTAATCATTTTACTTTCAATCTTTTGAAGTTTTGGAAACCTTGATTTAGAGGGTTTTTCCCTCCCCAGTGGCAGCTACTGCGTCCTCTTCCTCCTCAACACTCATAAGGACAGAATGTAGAGTCATTCAAATATCTGACTTTCAAAGAGTCTATAATTCAGAATCGTGGGTTTAAAATTTTTCTTGAAAGTAGGAACAATTAAGAGGATGCCAATAATGTTTTTTCATAAACAATTGTTTTCAGCAAATGGCTAAGAACTGTAAACTAAAATCTCACAGTACTTAATTACCTGTGAATATAAAATAGGGTAGAAAAACGTTATCCAAATTGGTGTGTGTAGTGTGTCTTCTAGGAAAAAAATGTGGGGAACAAAAGAGCTGTATTTTTTAAGAATATAACTTGCCACAAAAGGAATATTAGTAATGTAACTGGGAAAAGCTCGAAGTTCATATTCTGCCCAACACCATTCGATCTAAATAAGTCAATGTGTACAGTGTGGCAAATTAAGCAAATGGCGAAGAGTAATTTTCTCTGCAAAAGGGGACTATTAACAAACAGAATATGCCGTCAGCATTAAGGTTCCAGAAACACTACTGAAAGTAATTTACAAGTTGGCCAATGATTACATTTTTCATCCTCATTTGTACTCAAGAGAATTATTTTTAATTAAAATAATTCACAGAGCCCAATGCAGTTTGACATAGAGTGGATGAAAATAAAAGTTGGCTAGGTTGTTTGTATTTGTTTAGCTTGTTTGGGTTGTTTGCCCCTTCTTTCTCACTTTTTTATGAAATCTCAGCTACAGAAGATTTACTGCGTTAACAGTGTGAAGTGTAAAGGAGAAAAATGGAAAGGTGTTGTTTCTGTTTACCTGGGTTTTCATACCTCTGAGGAATTTTATTATATTCACATAAACTGACATAAGAGTTCCAGACCCACTGCCTGTGCCTAACACCAGCTTGGCTATTTTATTTTTCTGGAAAACAAAGCCAAATGCTCCCTAGTCTCACATTCTGTGAAGTTCTGTTCCTATAGGATGGTGTTTTACTCATCAAATGTTGAATCCTGCCAAATATCAGCCAATCTTCTAGGCATTGGGATAAATTAATGGAAAAATAGACAAAGATACCTGCCCTTGTGTAGCTTACTTTCCAGTTGGGGAAAATAAACAATAAACAAATTGAATTAGTGAAACTGTACATGTTAGAAAGTGGTGAGCGTGTGAAAAAAACTAAAAAGGAAGGGAAAAAATAACTAAAATGCAATTTTACGTAACAGGTTAATAGTAGGTTGAAAACTTCTCAGAAGATAAAATCACATCTTCTGGCTCCTCTTGTTGCTGTTTAAAAGGTTCTTTCAGTCTAACTGTTGTCATAATTGATCCAAATTTGTTTACAGCTGCTGTAGAGGGTATGAGTTATACTCCACAACAACATGCAGGGCTGTTAAAAGCTACAATAATTTTCCAAAACAAAATTTCCACATGGCCAGGAATTTACTACTCAGTTTCTGTGGTTGGGATTTTCTTGACTCCCAAGGGCTGTACACAAACTCATCATCTTATTTTGGGTTCCCCTGGCCTCTTTTTCTCATTGGTCACCACCAATACACTCAATCTCTAACCCAAATGTTGCTTGAAGATATTCAGCATAAGGACTATTGTCAGCTCTTACCCCTACACCATCTATACAGCTTTTCACTCTGAAGGGCTTTTTAGTGCTATGAGGATGAGCAGTACCAATCTTTTTATTCTTTGGACCTGGCTCAAACCCTGTCCATTTCCCCATGGACAGCTTTTCTTAGCCTCTAGTTTTCTGCCACTTCTCCAAAATCCCTCACTTCTCAGTGATTCCTACCCAACATACACTCATGGAAGCCCAAGACTGCCTCTTACGTCCTAGAAGAAATGGCATGGAAGGAGTCGTTGACACCAGCCAGCTATATTCCTTCTCCCATCCCCCAGCTTTCTCTTTTACACTTTTACGTAAAAGGGCATGGGTGTTTCCTGTTGAATTAGCCCTGTGTGGATTAACTCAAATTAAGAATGCTAGATAGCCCTGGGGTGGGGCAATGTGATTATCATATGCCTCTTCTGATTATCACAGAAACTGAGAGATGGACTGGACAGGGAAGTATCAGCTCATGTTATGGATGTGGAAATGAGGCAGGTAGACAGAGGGTAAAGTGAGAGATGGAGCCAGGACGGAAAACCAGATCTTCTAGATCCGCAGTCTAAGCTGTTAATCACTGCAGAAAGACATAAGGAAATACTTGACCATGCAAAACAGGTTCATCAGTCTGAATTTCTTCGACAATTCTTTTCTTCATTTTCATGTTTGCCTTTCTTCCCCTCTGGACTTACGCTATTTCTTAACTTTTCAATGTGATCCCCTAGGTCCTCATAGCAGCACCGATAAACAGCTCTACATTTTTAGACAGCACACCACAGTTCTGCCTTGCTCCACAGAACTTCTGCACATACCTTACACCTCTTCTCCCATGACCTTTATTTTCCCACACGATATGCCCCTTCATGTGAAGAAACTATATGTTGTTTCCTCAGAGAAGAGACGGATTAATGATTGTATTCCCTTTCACCAGTATTTCCCAAACTATGTTCTATGGATACCAGTGCTCTTCAGCAAAAAAATAGGTTCTTTGATAAAATGTGGTTGAAAATATTTGTTTAAACAAATTTCATCGGGATAGGATCCTCAGAATGTTCCTGGTGTTAACATGCCTAAGTCTCTCCAAGAGGGGGAAAAATGCATAAAGAATGTCCCCAATGTTTTGTCAATACAACACTTTTTCTGGCAGAATACCCATCAGCGTTGTCTAAGACACTAGAGTTCAAAGAATACAGTTTGGGAGGTGCCCTCCTGAACCTCTCTTTCCCTGTTGCCTACCCAAGGATGCTTGTCATGGCCTAATGCTGGGCAGCCACCTTTTATACACATCATGTAATTCGGTCCTTTAAGGACCAAATGAGGAAACTTAAGTTTAGAGATATTAAATTGGGCTTCTGAATCTAGCAGTATGACTGATTAGGTATTCCAAAGAAACCGTCTACTTAAAATAGCTAAGCTTATGGATAAATAAAGTTTAAAAAATATTAGAGTTGGCACAAAATAAGAAATCCACAGAACCCTGGGAGGTAAGCCAATGTCAACACGGGTTTTGATATGAATGTTTCTAGCTACACTCTAGAGACCTTAAAGCTTCTTTTGATGGCTTCATTGGTTCCAATGAAGGTAGGAAATTCAATAGAAAATTCATGAATAAAGCTGGGAAAGCAAAGAGCTCTTTGTTCAACTTAAGCATAAAAAATAAATAAACCCTTCATGCAGAAACAGACAGAAAAGTAAGTTGCCTATTTGGACTCTCTGGTGCTGGAAAGAGAGATTAAAAATATGCCCTGAGAAGTCATATTTATATGCTAGGCCTCATGCAGGACTGCAGTCTGAATTTATGGTTACCATTATGGTTTGAAAAACTTCAACTACAAAAGTTAGGTTAAAGTGGCCTCAGGTTGGTAGTCATCATAGATATTTGGCAGAAACAAATGCAAATTCTCTTTGGAGGAACTCAAAGTTAATTCAGGCTTCAAAGAATTCCACAGATAGAGTTCCAAGTAAAAGGACATTTTACAGTCAAAAATAATAAAATAGGTCAGGATAAAAGACATTATGAATAGAATCCAGCAGAAATAAAGTGCAGTATGTACAGAACGACAAATGCTTCAGATGGTAGATTTGGACACAAAATTCAAAATCACTGTATTTAATATCTTTAAACATAATAAAGGAGGATGAAATTATGATTAGAGAACAAGGATGCATGAAATAATAGAACTGCTGTAATGAAAAATATAACTGAATTTTAAACCTTAGTGTATAGTTTAAACAGCAGAGTTCATGCAGCTGAAGACAAATGTCCTGGAAAAGAGATCTGAAGAAATCCAGAGCACAGCCAATAGATTGAAAATATAAAGGGAGGGTAAGAGACAAGAAGAAAAGCAACGAAGATCTGAAATACTTTTAATCATAGTTTACAGGAAGATAAAATGGAGAAGGAATATCTAAAGATAAAATGGCTGAAATTTTCCAGACTGTTTGAAAAACACCAGAATTCAGATCTAAATGCTGTTGTCTTTTAAAAAGTCTGGCATATTCCAAGCCAGATGAATAAAAAGGAATTTAAACCTTGACACATTAAAGTGAAACTGAAAAGTACCAAAGAAAACCAGAAAATCCCAAAAAACTTCTTAAAAAACAAAAGACCAATTATCTAACACCTTGAAGATATGCTTCAACTGTCTTCCAGCTTCATTTTAGCTTTCAGACAATTTGAAAGAAAGTCAATCTATAATCTTATACCAAGTAAAACATCTTTCAAGGGGAAATATGAAATAACAATTAGGAAAAAAAATACCAAAGAAAAGCTAAAGGATGTTCTTTAAAAAGATGAAGCCAGGGGCTTCCCTGGTGGCGCAGTGGTTGAGAGTCCGCCTGCCGATGCAGAGGACACGGGTTCGTGCCCCGGTCCGGAAGGATCCCACGTGCCGCGGAGCGGCTGGGCCCGTGAGCCATGGCCGCTGAGCCTGCGCGTCCGGAGCCTGTGCCCCGCAACGGGAGAGGCCACAACAGTGAGAGGCCCACGTACTGCATAAAAAAAAAAAAAAGATGAACCCAAATGGAAGGTCTGTATTTTGTAAATAAATGGTGAGCAAAGGTAATGATAAATATTTAGATACAAATATGAACTGTACCATAATAATAATGCCTACTTTGTGTGTAGGGAGGAAGAGGCTCTAAACAAAAGACGGTAAAATAATGTCTTATATATTAAATATGAACATTAAAATTGGGTAAATACTAAAGAATTGACATAGAGTGCCTAAAAGTAGAGGAAAATTGAATGAGATGAAGAAAAGAAATCCAAAAGGTAAGAAAAAAGGGAAATAAACATTAAAAAAACAAATAGAAACTGCTTTTAATAAGATCAGTAGAAAGAAATCCAAATATGTCAGTGGATTGTAGTGTTGATGCCCATCTGTTAAAGACCATCAGAGATATACCTATAGTCAAAGACGGTTGGGTTTATTGCCTCATTGTCACAAGGAAGAGAGCCTACCATGGGGGACCACAGGACATCTCAAGAGGTTTTAGAAACAATTTATAATAAGATTTGGTCACGTTGAGTGACTGGGAGGAGGATTTAAGGATTTGATTTGTTCAGGACTGAATATTGTCAGGAAGCAGGAAAAAGTCTATGAATAGGTATCTCAATGAATTTTATCTAAGAGGTAGGAGAAATGAAGAGGGGCTAAATAGGTAATTAGTACAGAAACAGCAGTTACTAGTGTTAATCAGACAAGGGAATTATTTGGTTATTTTTTTGGTTTGGATAATGCTTTTGTTTGTGCTGCAACATGATTAATGGAGAGCTCTTGTTTGTGCCTTTCTCTATCACGGTCACAGTGAGACCTTATCTGATGTTCATGTTCTCTGGAATTGTTTGTGTTTCACAGGAGAACACCATAACTTGGCCGTGAGTGCCAGCCCAGCTCCTAGAAACACCAAGACCTAACTCTTATCTCCAGTTCTGCTTGTGGATATAAAGGAATGTTCTTCTCTACTTTTCAACAATAACTGTAAATTGACTAAATTTACCAGAGAAAAGACAAAGATTATTAAACTCACCTCAAATTTCATGTTGTTTATAGGAGAACTAAAGCATATGAACACAGATAATTAAAAGTCAAATGATGGAAAATAAATACCAGGTAAATACTAGCCAGAAAGAAAAAATGTGAAATTATATTAATATTTGACAAAATAGACTTCAAGTCCAAAACCATTATTAGAGAAAAGCAATTCATAATATAATAATAAAAAGTTTAATTTATCATAAGGGCATCACAGTTCTAAATATTTATTTATTTAATTCCATAGCATCAAATATGTAAAACAAAAATTGACAGATAAAGGAAAAAATATAAAAATCCACAATCATGGTGGGAAATTTTTAAATAGTACTGTTGGAAATGTTCAAATATTTACCAAACTGAATAGAATAGTATTATAAACTACTTTGTGCCCATCAGCCAGCTTTCTGTTGAAGTATACTGCCTATTTGTATCTCTTTTGGGGGAATTGTCTGTTTATATGCTTTGTAAATTATCCAATGTGTTTTTATGGTCTCCATTAATACTCATTTCACTCTTCACACATTGCATAACAATAAAGCAGTTTAGATAGAATAAACTATCCAAGGGGATTGGCAGAAGCCAGTTAAAGCAATTCCATCCCTCTTGTGACAATAATTGATTCAGGTGACACAGATTTAAACCAATCAGTACTTGGCAGTCTCCTGTGCAGAGCTGATTGAGTCATAGATATTTTAGTCAGTACAAAGCTCAGGACTTTTGTGTAATGACAGGTGAGTAAGGAGTCAGGTAGCCCCAGATACTCCTGGCAATCATTTGAACCCATGAGGAAAGCCAACCCAAGGGTTGGGATCATGAAAAATGAGAAGGAAAGTAGCCAGAGCCTAGTAAAATTGTATTAGAGGAGAATTTATGTTGAACTTCTCATTGTTTAAACCAGTTTGGGTCAGTTCTTTTGCTTGCAATGTCAAAAATGATAAAAGAGTTATTGTTTTTCTTCCTGTTATGAATTTTTTTTTTTTTTTTTTGGCGGTATGCGGGCCTCTCACCACTGTGGCCTCTCCCGTTGCGGAACACAGGCTCCGGACGCGCAGGCTCAGTGGCCACGGCCCATGGGCCCAGCCGCTCCGTGGCATGTGGGATCTTCCCGGACCGGGGCACAAACCCGCGTCCCCTGCATCGGCAGGTGGACTCTCAACCACTGCGCCACCAGGGAAGCCCCTTGCTACAGTTTTGAATTAGTTTTTGCAGGGATATACAAAGCTATTGGCTTTTGTGTGTTCATTATGTATCAGGCCACTTCTTATCTAATATTTGTCAGTTCTTTTGAAGTTTCAAGGTAGATGATTATGTTGTCTGTAATAAAATTTAACCCACTGTGGCCTACATTTTAATTTTCTTTTTTTGGTTTAGTATCAGGGTTATGCTAGCTTATAAAATGAGTTGGGTAGTAATCCATCCTTTTGTATTTTCTGGAACAATTGTAAAACTTGGAATTATCTGTTCCTGTGTTCTTTGAAGTTATTATAGAGAATTAGTCTGTAAATTATGAATGTTTGGTGCCTTTTGAAGGGTAGGTCGTTCATTACCACTTAAATTTATTTTCAAGACATGATCCAAGAAGAATAAAAAGATTATACCAATTAGTAATAATAGTCTCATATTCTTATGTATTTGCCACCTCTGCATGTGGCCGTGTTTCTATTCTTGCTGTTGTTTTCTTTTGTTCTTCTTTTTGTTTTTCTTGTGAATACTTGTCCAGAATTTATTATCTCTTTTTAAAAAATAGCTGTTTCATTGATATACTCTCATCTCTATTTGCTTAACTTTTGCTTTTACACTTACAATTTTCTTCTTTCTTTGAGTTTATTTCAGTATGCTTTTTCAAACTAAAGGTTATCACATATTTATTCTCCCCTTTCATTAAAAAATTATTTAATGGTATGCATTTTCTTTTGAGTACTACTTGCTTATTCTACAATTTTATATTCCTTGTCCATTTCAAAGTGCTTATTAATTTCCATTTTCTATTCACTGTTCAACACTTGAATTATGCAAAATAGGGTTTTAAATATTTTAAATAATGAAATTTTGAAAATATCTTTTGTGGGTGATTTTTAATCATATTTCATTAGACATCTCTGATGTGTGGTCTACGTGATATCAATATTTTCAAATTTGTTGAGACTCTCTTTCTACCTAATATGAGCTCAAGTTTTTCAGGTATTCCATATGTGTTTGAAAATATGTGTTCTGCACTTGTTGAGTCTGGCAGACAACATATCAGTATTGGTACTATACCCACCAACATTTCTAAGTCTCCAGTCCTCCTCAGGAAATAAAACCTGCTCCTCAGGCAGCTTTTATTTCCCTGCCCCCTTAGACTCAGCTATGGCCATGTTACTTGTTTGAGAGAATAATATGAGTGGAAGTGACATGTGTTACTCTTTTTTTTTTTTTTTTTCGGTATGTGGGCCTCCCACTGCCGCGGCCTCCCACTGCGGAGCACAGGCCCCGGACGCGCAGGCCCAGCGGACACGGCCCACGGGCCCAGCCGCTCCGTGGCATGCGGGATCCTCCTGGACCGGGGCACGAACCCGCGTCCCCTGCATCGGCAGGCGGACTCTCAACCACTGCGCCACCAGGGAAGCCCCAACATGTGTTACTCTTAATGGAAGCAAGAAAGAACTAGTGGCACAGCCTCCTGTGCAATCCTCCCTTGTAGCTACAATTTCTGGAGCTTCATTTTGAGATGGTAGCATGAAAAGATGGTGGAGCCTCTCCCAGCCTGATCCCTGAATATTGACTCTGTAGAACAGGGCTCCCCTGCTGAGTCACTAGTGCATGTAGCATGAGCGAAAAATAGCCTTTCTTCTTTAAGCCCTGAGATTTGAAGATTATTTGTTAGTATAATGTTCCATCAGTCAACTTAAGCCAGTTTATGCTGTCAAAACAACCCCAAAACTGTGATGGCTTACAGCAACAATGACTTTTTGCTCATGTGATATAGAGCCCAAGAGGGGGCTCTGGATTTTGCTCTAGGACCTTGGATGAAGGAGCAGTGCCTCTCACATACTCTTGATGCTATGGCAGGGGAACAACAGAGATGGTGGTACACATGATGCCTCTTAAAGCCTGTGCCTAGAAGTGGATCATGTCACTTGCACTCACATTGCTCTAGCCAAAGGTGCATCGTATAGACAAGCTTGGTATCAATGGTGTAGAAAGAATTACGCTTTCATTAGGGTGGCCCTAATAGGGAAGAGCTAGAAGGGAAGGCAGTGCATGTCTTGACAATAATAAACTCTAACACGTAAAGCATAACCTAGTCCAATATACATCCCTTTCTGTTTCTGTTTGATATGTCCGTTTTTGAGAGAAGTGTATTAAAGTCTTCCAGTTTTACTGTGGGGCTGTATCTTATCGTCACTGCATTAGTCTCCCTTTGTGCGCTTCGAAGAAGTGCTGCAAAATGCACGCTGTTTCGTAGCCGCCGCGTCCTCTTGGTGAGTTATTGTGTTATAGCTGGGAATTCTTAATTTGTCCTTTTTTAAGGTTTTCACCTTAAATTTGTTTCCTCTGATAACATTACCGCACATGATTAATTTTTATTATTTTCACCAGTAAAGAAATTGTAAAGAAATTGAAGGCAAGATTCTGAAGCCAGAATTTGTCTTTGTCTTGGTTCAAAAACTGGCTCTGCTACTTACTACCTATGTGAGCTTGAATAAGGTGACTAACTGAAACTGAGCAAGACCCTAGTTTTTGCCCCCCATGTCCTCAGCCTGCCTTTTGTCTGTAGAAAAACTTTAGCCAAAGAATAAGTTTAATCAGAGAAGTGAGAAAATGAAGAAGCAAAGAAAAGCAGTCAAACAGGACAAAATAATAATAGTTTATACAGTAAGCAAAGTCAAGGATCTTTAGTTCCTTCTCAAGGGCTATAGATAATATTCTGAACCATATCCTGTGAGCTGTCTTACAGATACTGAAACCCCACCAGGTGGAAGAAGTTAACTACATGATGACCAGACTGTAGCCATGACATAAGCTGCCACAATTCTGAGAATTGGCCTCAAAGAAATGGGGACAAACTGACCCTGGAACTGAAGACTAACTGTACTTAAAACAATCGAGATGACACTGATCATACCACCAAGGACCAATTTCAAGATGACTATCAGAGCTGACTGTGCTGTTTCTACATAGCCCCTCCCTCCAGCTATAAGAGCTCTTGCCCACTGGTTGTCAGTTGGTGGGGGGAGTCGGCCTTTGGACCACCCCACCATTGCCAGCATCCAAAATAAAGTAAACTTTCCTTCCCACCAATCTTGCCTCTTTATTGGCTTTTGAGTGGCGAGCAGCCGGACCCCACTTTCAGTTACATAACCTCTCTGTGCCTGAATTTCCTTGTCTGTAAAATAAAACTAATAATAGGTCTACCTCCTAGCATTGTTGTGAGGATTGGAATTATGTCTGGCATGAGTCTAAATGAGTATTTACATGTTTTTAAAAAATTATTTATTGGGCTTCCCTGGTGGCACAGTGGTTGAGGGTCCGCCTGCCGATGCAGGGTACATGGGTTCGTGCCCCGGTCCGGGAGGAGCCCACATGCCGCGGAGCGGCTGGGCCCGTGAGCCATGGCCGCTGAGCCTGCGCATCCGGAGCCTGTGCTTCGCAACGGGAGAGGCCACAACAATGAGAGGCCCAAGTACCGCAAAAAAAAAAAAAAAAAAATTATTTATCTAGTGTCTTTTGTAAAGTAAATAATGGCAGGATTTGGATTGCTTCGTTTTTATTACATACTGAGAACTTTAGTAGATTAGCTTAAACTAGTCACAGTTATTGTGATTACTAATATTTTTGGACTAATTATTTTTTCTTTTCTTAAGACTTTACTTATCATGCTTTCTCTTTTTTTTTCTCTTCTGTCTTTTGTTGGGTATGTTAGATTTCTTTTATTCCATTATTTTTCTAAACTGGTTTAAAACTTATTTTATTTCTATTCTTCTAAAAATTTTTAATATAGCACAACTACTTACATTGACATTTTCCTAGTAAAATGTGTTTTAATTAGTCTTTATACTTCCATCTCTAGTCTCTACCTCACTTCCAGTGTTGATCTAGTTTATAATCTTTGTCCTAGATTGTAAAAGTAATCATTTCTTTAAACAAGGAATACAATTAAGACTGTAAAGTTTACGTATCTATTTTCTTGCCATCACTTTTGCATGCCATCCTATTCACTTGGAATTATTTTTCTTGTTATTAGAGCATACTGCTCTCCACTTTATGAATGAAACTCTCCTAAAGACACCCCCATGCTGCAGAGGAATAAACTGGGAGACTGGGACTGACATACCTACACTACTATTTATATATAAAACAGGTAACTAATAAGGACCTGCTGTAGAGCACAGGGAACTCTATTCAATTCTCTGTAATGGCCCATATGGGAAAGAATCTAAAAAAGAGTGGATATATGTATATGTATAACTGATTCACTTTGTTGTACACCTGAAACTAACACAGCATTGTAAACCAACTATACTCCAATAAAATTTTTTTTAAAAAGACACCCCCATGCTTATAAGCTGCCAGTGCTTCAATCCAATTCTATCTCTAGTCAATCTCAGGGCTTCCTCACAATTTCTTTTGCTCTGAAATTTCCCCTTCTATTTCTGACCATGAATATGTATTCACTTAAAACTTTTTACCATCATTTTAAGAGTTTGATAAGAGGAGAAAACTCCCTTGTGTTTTCCCAGCTCCATTTTGAAATCACAATTATATCGAAGACTATTTTAAGAGTATATGGTGACAGATGATGGATGGATTTAAAGGCTACTGATCACTGACTGAGAAACCTTAATTATAAATATATTTACTTTAATTCATGAGCCACCAAATCTATTTCAAAATTTTCACAATTGTGCTTTCTGAATGTTAATAGTACTATCAGATTAGGTCCATGAAACACATAGATTTTATGAATCTTTAACAATTAACCAAGTCATAGAAATGTCCACAGTTAAGTTTAATTTCTTAACAAATACCTTAATATTCATTTATTTTCCTTATCACAAGCAATCTTAGAAGATGTGGAGCCATTCAGAAACAAAAGAAACATTAGCTATGATAAATTCAAGTGCCAGTGGAATGGTATATGAACAAAACACTTCTCATCTAATTTCCTTGTCTTTTCCTAATCTAAAAGAAATTTACCCTGGCCAGAATCATCTTTCTCGGGTGCAGATCCTGTTGCATTCTGAAGTTACATCACATGACCTACCACGAAAATCTATATTAATGGTCCCAACTTATCTTTACAGTTCAAACAAATTAGTATGTACACTCCCCTGACTTGGTCCACACATCCCTGTGTTCACATCTTAGCTAATGCTATTAAGAATTCCAGGTATGGGATCTTCTAACATTTCTGATAGCTTAAATCCTACAAATTGTTTAAAACCCCATTACTATCCAAATGAATTTGGATGGATTTCCTCAACAGTTTATACATTCAATCCAAATGGATTTCCTCAACAGTTTATACATTCTCTGTTTTTTCAATTCCAAGAGGACCTTGTTTCTTTGATTATCTTTATTCATCTTCATTTAATGATATAATTTTGTGCGATTATATTTTCTATGCTTTACACACACACATACCACCTGCACATTTGTACACTTCTGAGGAGCCTAAAGAATGTTTAACTCAACTTCATTAGCCCCTGTAGGGATTAGTACAGCATCTTGCTTTTTTTTTTTAATGAAACTCTCAGTACATTTACAAATAGAATAGAATTGGATCCCATTTCTTACTGGTACACCATTGAATAAGCGTACAGATTTGACTACTGAATCCAACATGACTGGCAGGCCATTGTTTCTTTTGATTTTAAATGAAAAACTGGATTTTATCAGTTTTAGCCTGTGCTAGTCTACCATTAGCCCAATTTCCTACAGATGTTTCTGCTGTGATTGGAGTCACCATCTTATAAATAACGACCTCAACATCAACCTCCTGAAATTAACGCTACATAACAAAGTATAATAAATGTAAAGCATCAGAGGAGTCTCATATCAAGAATTTATCTTTGGCAAAAAAGAAAAAAGATGCTAGGAGGAAGGTCCCACAGAAATGTTTTAATTTGTTGATGAGTGCTACTTACAGTTTGCAACCTCTGAACATTTGGTAAAATCCATTTATTTTGCTGATTAGCCATTCCAATGAGTGTTTAGGGAAAAGAAAGTCTCTGATTAATTCTAAAGTGCTATTCAAATACAAGCTTGATTTGTCAAGATGACCCTAAGCTGAACTGTCAAGTCTTGGTCTCTTCCTGTTTATGATGTCTTAGTCCTCCTGGGAGTGGCCCCAGTGAGAGGATAACTCATTTATACCTGGGCAGAACTGCATAGATAAAGAATGTTATATCCAGAAGAAATTTAGAGACAGACAAATCCAATCCTCTGAGCTTTGTTTTTGTCATTTCTAAAATGGGGAATTTAATCATGAAAAGCATGTATTAAGAAACTTCTAAAGTCAAAGCAAAATTTCCAAATGACCTATCTTACATTTGGTTAATTGCAAAACAAGTAAATCACCAAAAACTGTACAACCTGGATTTCCCTAGGTCTTACAAGACAAGCCACATATTTCAATGGCTGTAGCTTCTGCTTGCCAATGCAGGACATCCAGCTCTCTTCTAATTTCATTCAGTTATTTCTGGAAGTCCTCCAGAATATGCCACAGGAGTTCTTAAACTGTCCTTCCTGTAGTGCTGCTCCTGCCCTGCCCTGGGATCCCTTGTTGATGTCTCGTCCGTTGAACTTCTTAAGGGCATCTCACACTCCCACTGCTCGCATTGTCCACCAGAACTGAGCTACATCGGCCCTAAGTGTGCTGCCTCCCAAGATCATAAATCCAAAAACTTTCTAAGTGTCACCTGGAATCCTCAAAGCACTGCAGTCACACTCTATTCCAAAAGAAGTATGAAGCATCCCTCTTCTCCACTCTCTGTCAACACGTTTCATTAAGAACAAGGCAGTACTGTTTATCAGCTGAAATAGCAGAATAATCAAAAACTAATAAATTGATAAATTCCTTAGGGAAGTCTTGCTCATTCCATCTTATAGCTCTTCTTCAGTCAGTAGGCAGTGTCTCCTGCCTACTGGTCACAACATGGCTGCAGGAGGACCAAGCTTCACATTATCACATGATGTCAATCAGGAATAATCATGCATAACTCTAAAGTAAGAGAAAAGAGTACTGCATGCCCTGCTTAGTGCACCCATCTTAATTATACCTTAATGTATCTCAAGAAGAAAGAAAGGCATACAGGGCTAGTCATTCCTCAGATACACTTCTCTTTTTATAAAAGAAATTTTGGCTACAATTGGCTCAAAATTCTATCCCTAACTTTAAGAGTGCAAACATACCTGGCATCTTTAAGTTCTATATTAGGAAGCTAGTAGGAAAGACGGCAGATGAGCATGGCTGCGCTTGCCCAGCACACTGAGGTCTTTAGGAGACTCCTTGAACTTCTGCCTGGGACCCTTCTTTCCAGAGTAGCAGACAATATCTTTGGAGCCCAGTGCTGTACGGAAAATGTCTTAGACAGAACTTGTTCTATTCTCTAAAAACTGTTCCCTCTTAGATATGTGTGTATTCCCCGCTCTTGTTCCTGAATCCACCCCCCCTGTAAACAAACTCCTGGTAAGTTGGCCTCCTTAGTTTACCATAAGTGTCTGATCTTGCCTGAGAAGCGGTAATGAATACAGCTTGAGCTCGAGGCTGGGGTCCTGATACCCCAGTAAGAAGGAGAGCAACATCTACCTAGAGGCAGCTCAGTCAGGTGCCAAGAACAGTAGCTAAGAGGAAGTGAATAACTTGGAATTTGCTCCCAACCCTAATACTGTAGATTAGCAAGGACCAGCATGAAAAGAAAAATCCTGGAAAATGATCGAAAACATCTCGCTTTTAGTGCCAAATTTGCCCAACTAGAATTTAGCCTTTGAGTCTCATTTTCCTCATCTGAAAAATAAGTGTCAAGTTACATAAAAATTGTGACATTACAGTTCAACATGGCATGATTCTATAAAACTTAATTCATCCCTGGACCATACATCCTTCAAATGAGTGGAAATAAGTTGACTGTTAAGCCAAACAAGAAGTGTAGAGAAACTGCCAAATGTAAGGCTGTTATATTTTTCTTGGCAAATGTTCCACAATCTGCCCGAACTAAAACTGCGATACATCAAGGCATAATACAGAGAATACTGGGCAAGGCCTTTGCCAGTAACTAGCTATATGACTTGACATCAGTAAGTCATTTACTTTGTCTGAGCCTCAAGTCCAGAGAGGTTAGACTTAATGCCTAAGTTCTCTTCTGGCTCTAAAATATTATGATATAGGAGGTAGTTCTTTATTACTCTCATGTCTCCACTAACTCTCAACAAGGACTTAATGCTAAAAATAACTCTTCTCTCCACTGTAATTTAAAGAGGTAAGCAGAGTTTGTGACAATAAAACCAAAGTAAAGAAGACCAAAAACCACAAAGTTCAGTGTATTACATTTGCCTTTATCGGGCAAGGGAATCTTTGAAGAGCTAGATAATTGATCACTAATCTCTAAATTAACAGCTCACTGTTTCTTATGGATCAGCTCATGCAATTCCAAAATTATTTTTTAAAAAATAAATGAGTTTAAAACAATAATATTGGAACTAAAGTTATGTATAATATCTTTATACACAAAAAATACATATAGAAGAAAGCAATGGGCATCTTGTAACTATAATGCTGATGGAATAAAGCCAGACTCCAAAGAAGACACATGTATGATTTCATTTATATAATGTCCCAAAACAAACAAAAGTAATTTCTGCTATTAGAAGTCAGAATAGTGGGAGAGGGTAGTGACTGGAGGAGGATAGGAGCTGAGGTATCTGTATGCTGGGGGTCTTCTACTTCGTGATCAGGATATACAATTATGCTCATTTCACGGAAATACATAAAGCTGTACACCTATGATTAGTGCTCTTTTCTGGGTGTTTATTATACTTCAATAAAAATATTTTATATGGGTAAGTACTTATACTGATCTCTTTAAGATGCATAGAATGAACTAGTGTTCATTTTTATCATCATTTAATCATAAATGAATTAATCATAAATGATGTTATCATCATTTATCATTAATCCAGAGGGCATAGATAATTAATATTTCCCAATAATTTTTTATCTTAAAAAATACTGGGGTATATTACATAAAAGTTTTTAAATTGGTTGTATGAGTGATGGGATTATGTATAGTGTTCATTTTCTTGTTTATAATTTCCAAAATTTTCTAACTCAAATATGTATTAATTCTATATTCATAAAAAATAATTTTATGCAAAAGAAAATAAGTTAAAGAATAATTGTGAGAGGAGAGATTTTCTTTTATTAGAAAGTCTCCACATATGGTAGACAGATGGTAGGGAGCTATTGAGACCAATTTATTTTTCAAGGTGAAAATTACATATTGTTGACACCATTTTTTCTTTTTGTAGCTATAAAATATTAACAAAAACTGTGAAGATGTAAGTAAGACCATGGCATTTTTCGATACTCACTATTTTCGTCCAACCTCAGAGGATCACACAAGGAACTTTTGCAGATTCATGGCAACTATTACCACTCTGATGCACTGGTGAGGAATTCACACTCTTGGTCTAGTTGGTACAACTCATTCACTGTGATGGCACCTAATATGTGCAGCACTCCTTAACAGAGAAGTAGTGATAGCTTATTCTCCTATCAGTTTAGAGGAGTACAAGATGTTAACAACACTCAAAATTACATTGGGCCACCCATGGTTGATGCTAAACATTTTACAACGCGACTATTCAGACATCTAAATGTAGATGGAGAAGGTAAGTTATTTCTGAAAAACTCCTAGGAATTATCAGTATTAGCCTTTTGGTATTCCTTCTCACTTCCTCCCACTTTTCTCCTCTTCTATTCTTCTTCCCTTCCTTCCTCCATCCCTCCTTTCCTCCTTCCCTCTTCCTTTCTTTTTTTCTTTCCTTCAAGCTCTCCATGTAGCTTGTAGATCACAAGTCTGTGATAAATCAGCCCCTTGGTCAAGATGAACAAAAGTCAAGGGTAGTAACTAATGTTATCCCATGGAAAGTTTGCAATAGAAACAAATCACAAATAAAAGTACTAATTAGAATAATTATGGCCATTATGATTATTATGACACAGCACGGTCTTGCATTGTGCTAAGTATCCAGAACTGTCACATTTGCAAACAGCATAACTGCACATATTAATGTCTAGAATTCTTTTACTCACTATGGAAAATAGGCCATTTCTTCACATTATGCAAATAAGCACATCCATACATATCCAGAATATTATGGTGTCTAAGAAGCCTAATACACAACGTGAAAGAATGTGGGCAAGGAAAGAGAGTGAAATTTTTTTTATTTTTAAAAATTTTTTAATTGAGATACAATTGACATATAACACTATGTTAGTTACAGGTGTGCAACATAATGATTCAATATTTGTATATAGTGTAAAAAGCCACAGGTCTTTGCTAGAGTGGACTCCCAATAGATTTTAGCATCTCCTTGAAACTCTTTGGGCAATCCTACTCGTATTACAAAGTGTGTCTGAGATTTTAGAGTGAGGCAGAGGTGAAGTCCAGGTTCAAAGTCAAGTCAGAAGACAGGTGAAGGGGAGAGAGTGATCCATTTCTATATACTGAAAATTACAAAGGGAACAAGGCACCAGGTGGTGCTGATGAAGTTTGTATTTTGTTGGAATGTGTGTGTGTGTGCGTGTGTGTGTGTATGCAGGTATTTCAGAGCTTTCTAGAAACCATACTATACGTTAATCTATGTGAGGTGCGCAACCCTAAATTCTGTCTTGATAGCAGCTTTAATTCTCTGGCCTTTTGACTTCCTCTGTATAATCATATCAAATAGAAACCAAACAATTATACAGATGTGTTACACCTGGAAGCTGATAATTCTGATTCGACATTTAGAGGATCTTCTCATAAAAACTTAGACACTAAACTTATGACTGTGGCAGGAGAGATGGATGGATTTAGGAAAAGGAGCTCTTCCTCTTAGAAGAGTTTCTGACACACAGAGTATATTCAATTAATGCCTGCTGATGTTATCGTAACACTGCCCCCTCACACATCTTCCCTTAATCCTGACCCTGCGGGTGCACATTGAATTCTGCCTGAACTTTGAGAAACTTCATTTTTAATGACATTAATGGCCATTTATTGGTCTTAGAGAATCCCTAACTACTGGTTTGAATCCTGACTGTCGGGAGTGTTGTCGGCTCTGAGCGGGGACGCAAACAGGACCTTGGAGGCTGGACCCTGACTTCAGCTACTCAGTGAGTCTTCAGTGAGTGTGTAACAACTGCTCCCTCTTGCCTCAAATCCTCATTAAAGTGGATGCATCAGAATACTAGTGGGAAGTGCAGCTGAATCCCCCTGTCTAATTGGCTTGGGTGGTCTGTGACTCGATAATATCACTGCATTCAAGAAAAGTAAGGAAGCTTCAGTAGTCCCTTTTGTGGAGAAATAGTACCTTGTTCAGGAAAAGTACCCAGTGTGAAATTCGTTAGTGAGCATGTGTGTCTGGGGAGCAGAATGAGGAAATGTGTTCAGGAGGAAGGGCTCACTAGTTCCCATGGAAACAAACAGAACAACCTGCCCAGCTTATTTGGTTCTATAATTTTAAGGAATTTCTTTCTTAACTGGGCTCCACAATTTCCTGGGAGGGAGGTCTAGAGCGGATTTATGTACGTTATGGGCTTTTCTATTTCTCTAAAGAACAAAGCTAGCTGAGCAGAGCGGAAGTGAAGATTAAGTGATTGGTGAAGCATTGTGGGTAAAGTATAAATCTATTATTCCATTGGGAGCAATAATTTCTTAGGCTCAAGAGGGAGGGGATATGCATGCATAGGCTGATTCATTTTGTTGTACAACAGAAACTAACACAGTATTGTGAAGCAATTATACTCCAATAAACATCTATTAAAAAAAAAAGCCAGAGTGAAGAGTGGAATGAGATACTGAACTTTAAAAATCCTATATCTGCCTACTTTTTCACTTGCCCTCTGGTCACCCTCACTCCACTTCCCTTCCAATCTTACAGAGTTAACTAGCATCATAGCCCTTGATAGCTGAAAACTGACACTGGTCATTCTCCCATCATTTTCCTCCAACTGAGAAAATCTTTTGCCATTCTTCTTCTACTATTTCAAAATTTTACCTTATTATCATCATATTTTTAATACATGAACCTTGTAAAAATATCCAAATACCACAGAAGTATAATAAGTATATGTATCAATTCCCCCTATTTTTCTCAGAATCCCTCTCCTTAGAGCTGGCATTTGCAGCAGCGTACTGGGTATCCTTCCAACACCTTTTACCTATTTAACCACATGCACATATGCATACAGACATTTACACGTGTGTGCTCACGCACACACACTCGCACACACATATGTATACTGGCAGACTTTTAAAAACACAATTGGGACCCTCCGCAGTTTACTTCTTTCAGTCAACAATGAATTGGGAATATATTCCCAGGCCCACACACACAGATCTACCGCATTCTTTTCCAGTATTGGCAGCATCCCACATTGTACTTTAAATTTAGTTTTCTTTTAAATTTTACAAAGATTGCATGCACACTGTAAAATAACTGAAAAAAGTTATTAAAGGCATAAAATGAAAAGTAAATGTATCCATTCATACCTCCTACACTTAATTCCAATTCCACTCTCCAAAAGTTACTAACATTAATCATTATATATTAGAAATACACACTATATACATATACATACTATATATACACTCCCTCTATATATATACACTATATGTATGTGTTTATAGTGTATAATATATAGAGTACACTCTCTCTATACACTATATATACTATAGTGTATATACATAGTGTGTACACTATATATTCACTGTATGTATGTATACTATACATACTCTTGCTATCTGCTCTACCAATTTCTGCTAGTTTTATGGTTTGTTCATTTTTAAGTTTTTAAAAATTTACAATCTGTTTTGTGAGTATAATTACAAGTATAAAATATATACCATTAACCAGGTAGTGTGACTGGACTAACAGAAAATTATGGGTAATTTTTTGTCATTAAACTTTACCATTCAAAAATAACCTTTCAGATGTTGAAGACCAAATGGATCCTCTTTAAATTTCACCTGAAGTTCATTCATTTACGCTGGAAGAGGCAGGACAGAAGAGTGGGTAAGAGAATAGCTCTGGAACTGGACAGCCCCTGGCTCTGGCACTTACCAGCTCAGAGAACTTGATGGAGTTTCTTAAGCTCTCTGGGCCTTAAATGGCAATAATATCAGTGCCTATCTTGTTGATTTACTTTGAGATTAAATAAATTTATATATTCAAAGCACTGAGCATCTATCGGGGTTTGCTATCATGACTAATCACTGCTTCTGGATTACAGTTACTTGCCACTGCTTCCTATAGTGTATGTTATATTCTTTTTTGAATTCCTTGGACTTTAGTTTGTTTCGAATATTTTTGCTGTTACATATAAAGCATTTTTGAGAAGGTTTTGGGAACAAGCAATTCTGCTTTCAGAGTAGATTAATATTTTGGCTGAGTAGAAAATTCTAGAATCAAATTTTTTTTTCCTAAAAACTTTAAGCGTTAATTCCATTTTTTTCTGATACTAGGTGCTTTGACGAAAAGTGTAATGCAGTCTAATTCTCTTTCCTTTATAAGTGATTTCTTTTTAAATAAATGTTTCCCCTGGAGAATCAATATTTTCAAATAGTTTTAATTCAGATGTTTATGTTTTTAATCAGTTTTGTGATGTAAATTCACAAGTAAATCAGGGGAGTCTTTCTTTTCCATTTTGGAAAATTTTATATTGGATGGTGAAAATTGAGAGAATATTTTATATGAGTTCAATATTCAGAAAATTTCATAGCTTTGTATTAATAAAACGGTTATAATTTTTCTGAAACAATTTCATGATTATAGAAATTGTCACAAATATAGTATTATAAAAATGCTTCCCTTGAAGTTTCTTAATCAATTTCATTTATTCCTATATAATTCATTGCTGTTTGACCAGATCTTAGATCAAGGTTCTCATTCTGTGAAGTCATCTGCTTCACAAAACCCTGGAATCCTAGCTCAGTTTCCTGGTACAGTCTGAGAAGTGTTTGCTCATAGAGATGACACCAGCTTATACTGGGGAGCCTGAACCCATAAGTCTTTTTCATGCAATGTCATTGGTCAGAAGAACCTGGTACAGACCATGGCAGAAACTAAGATTCTTCTGATGTTGCTTCCAAGATTCCATTTCTAACCTGTAGCTTGTAGCATGGGGCTATGGGTAAGTGTGAGAGAAAATAAAAAAACTTATCATCTGCTGATGATAAAGTTGAACAACTCTGGTTAATTTACTACAGCAACCAGCAATATGGAAATGAAAGAGAATGGAATCCCCTCCTGGAGTGTGACATAATTATTTCAAGATTATTTACTATGATGCTGAACCTGATAGTAACAACATATCATGGACAATAATGGGACGGATGCATCTTCAGGTCCCTCTAATCAACCCTGATGTCTCATCATACTACAGACAGAATTCCTACAAAGACATTCTTGCACATAACCACAATTCAACCATCGCAACTATGAAATTAACATTAAGTCATTACTACCATCTAAACCTCGGAATACATTCAAGTTTATCGATAAAAGGAAAAAGTTCAAAATCATATATTTGTCCTTTTACTGACAAGGTTAAGTTTGATTATTTGATAAAGCTATTTTCTGCCAGAATTCTCTACCATGTTTTGCAAATACTAAATCTTTTGGGGGGTAGGTACTTTGAGAACACCTAAATAATATATAAATATTCTGCTCTTTATAAAACTTCCAATTTTTTCCTTTTAAAAAAATTATGAATTCATTGTTTTCTATTTTAATCAGTGTGTTACCCTATGACAATCATCATTTATTTTGATGCTTAAACTGTCCTCATTTGACCACTGAGAGCCTCTTCAGGCTGATTCCCATGTCCTTTTGACATGCCCCAATTATTTTTTGAGTACTGCTGTACTTTCTGGCACAAGAGGGTGTTCCAAGCTCATTTTGCACATTGCCTGTTCAAGTCCTGGAATCAGCCAACTATCCAAGGAGCAATAATTCTATTTTTATTGGAAGAATGCTATTTAAATAATACCAAATTTAGGTGCTAGGTGTGTTCATTGCTATGTACAGATGTGTGTATGTGCATATATATACATGTGCATGTATTTTGTATATACACACATTTTCATCAATATATATTTCTACACCTATATATGCATTGAATACCACAATTTCATACCAATACCACTAATTCCTACCTAATATCATAGGTCCTTTCTAACTTTCTTCCTTTCCAGATTTGTAACTCCTTTCTTCCAATCTAAGAAAATTAGCTCTCACTATCCTTAACACATTTGATATACCTCCCTATATGGAAACAATTTCCAGGGACTACAGCAACCTTCCCTACCTCCCAATACACCCTATTCACATCTTCTGAGCTCTGACACTTCCTTCAGGGCCACTGTCATGGCCCCCTCATCCATGGATCCTTCTCATCCTGTTTGAGCTCCGACACCCTCCTAGTTTGGTACCTCCCTCTCCCCGTGTGAACTTCCCCCTCCTTCTCTCAGGCTGATATGCTGCCCCTCCAGGTCACCCCCACCCAATTCCCCTTCACTCCATTCAGGCTGCCATCCCTCTTGCTGGCCCACCTTCCCCCTTGGCAGTCACCCTCCTCACCTCTTCATGATTCTTGGGCTCCAGACATCCCATACTCTGCCCTTTCCGTGGCAGTATTCTTACCCTGCTCAGGTTCCTACACCTTGTGCTGGGCTATCTTTTAAAACAGATGCTCTCCTCACCCCATGCAGGCTCTGATACCCCCTGTGGTCCATCATGGCTGCCCTCATGGTGATAACCTCCCTGACTGAGAGTAAATGGCTTTGACACTGAATTGTTCCCTTCATGGTAGGAGGAATAATGGCCCCACAAAGATATCCACATCCTAATCCCTGAAATCTGTGAGCATGTTTCCATATAAGGCAAAAGAGACTTTGCAGATGTGATTAAGATTACAGATCTTGATGTGGGGAGAGTAGCCTGGATAATTCTGTGGGTCCAACCTAATCATATGAGTCCTCAAAAGCAGAAAACCTTTCTCAGCTGAGATCAGAGCCAGCAGGAGATGTAACTACAGAATGGGTAGAGAGATGGAACATTCCTAGTTTAGAAGACAGAGGAAGAGATCACAAGCCAAGGAATGTGGGTGGCCTCTAGGAGCTGGAAAAGGTAAGGAAAGGGATTCTTTAGAGCCTTCAGAAAGGAAGGGTGACAAGACTTTGGTTTTAGCCCTGTGACACCCGTGTTGGTACAATTCATGGCATTAAGTATATTCACACTGTTGTGCAACCATCACTAGCCTCCATCTCCAGAATTTTCTCATCATCCCAAGCTGAAACTCTGTACCCATTAAACAACAACTCCTATTCTCCCCACTTTGAGATGAAGTTTCAGCATTATCTTACCATCTCTGTCAGTTACCACTTCTCTCTGCTTCTAATACTTTGGCCTCTTCTCCCTGTGTTTTTAACTCTTTACTATCATTTTAGAGGGATTTAAGAAGAAAGTGGAAATAAGAACAAACCTTCAATTAACCACTTTTAACTTGAAGACAGAAACCACAGTACCTTGAAATTTTATTCGACTATCCATCTTACGGTTATAACATTTCACCTATATGTGTCTACTCATAAGTTTCATTACACTTTGGGGGAGGTGGCCAGGAAGGGACTTTTAATCTGAATTTCTTTCCTTTCTTCAGTTTAAGAGGAAAGTTCTTGCGTTTTCATAATTTTTTGTCCTTTCCATTATGTCTATCATCTCCTGTAGCTCGCCTTAGATGAATGTTTAACATCTTGGTTATATTTTGCATATCTGTTTACATTTCTGTCATATTTTCTGTCTTTTCCCCTCAACATTGAAAGATTTCTTCAAATTTATCTTTCATATCAATAATTATGATTGATTCATCTTTAATTATGTCCATTTTATAATGGGTAGATATTTGTACTTCCCATTAAACTTTGGACTTATTAAATTTTCTGATAATAAAAAAAATATATTCTCATTGTGAAGAAACTGGAGAACATACTAAAAAGACTAAACAAAATGTGATCTTTAACTCACATTTTAGAGTTAACTTTTCGATAAGAATTTTTATTAATGTAAGCACTCATGCATTTTATTGATTTTATTTATTTTTTTACAAAATAGAGTTCTGCAAGCTAGTTTTTTTAACCTTATTTTTCACTTAGCTATGTAACATTGTCATTCTTTTTCATAAATAAATTGTTATTTACATTGTAATATTTAATAGCTACATACCAAATTTTTGCTTAGATGCGATAACTTTTTATTTCCTATTAACCGACATTGTTTTCATTTTTCCTTATCATACACACATGATGATTAATTTACTCATAAACAATTTTTCAGGGCTTATTAAATGTTCTCCTTAAAATATTTTGATATATATTTCCAGATAGCCTTCCAGAAAGGTTAGACCAATCTACATTCTTATCTGCTGTGTCTTTTTTTCCATGCCCCTTTTTGATTTCTCCAATCAGCTGGGGGTGAGGGGATGCAATTCATTCTTATTTCAATGTGAATTTTTACAACTATGAGGATTAACATTCTTTTCCAATATTCATGTCATCTACATTGCTTCTACTGTGAATTACTCCTTCAAGTTACTTGCTCATTTTTCAAATTGTTGTCTTCATTAAATCCTTTAATTACTAAACCTAGGCATTTTCTTTGCAACTAGTGAAACAATGTATATGCAAATATATATAAATTATGAAATTTTTTCTTTCTCCTCTCATCTACACTCTTCTCTCCCAACCCAGGGTGTTAATGATGGGACATGTGCCCTTCCACAGCCTCCTATGCACTACACACACATAAGGTTTGTGTAAAGGACGTTTATTCACCAACATGGGCTTCTGTTATACATGTGGCTCTTCAACTTGTTTCACTTTTAATTAGGAAGCTTTCAAGCACAGAGAGCAATATGAATTAGTAAAATAAACACTATCTAAACACTTCCTCCCATAATTTAAAAATATTAACTTTTGGCAGATTTATTTTCATGTTTCAAATAAACCATATGAAAGATATAGTTGGTATCTGAGCTAGTCCTATTAGACACATGTACTATGAACTTCTTTAAATGCTTCAACATTTAACAAATACTCTACTTGCTTTCCTATTTTTTTTTAAAAAAAGACCGATTCTCAAAGGCACAAAAATACTTTGCACAGTTTTTATTAATACTGTGCCATGCTTTGTGCCTTAGAGATTGTTAGTCCATTTAGTTGTCCGTGTAAAATTGATTTATGATGATGTAGTGAAAACAATGCTGATGCCAAAGATGATAGTATATTTTCGACCATTTTACCAGTGCTGAGTTATAACAGATATTTACTGAACGCTGCAACATACTAAGTATACCTAGACATTGACCAATTAAAAATTACTAAGGTGAGACATGGGAGAAACCTATAAATTTCCCGATGGGAGGCAAAAAAGGTCATGTGGTATAATTTTCAGGAAACCAAAAAGGCATAAGATCCTAAAAATGAGGTCTTAGAAGATTTACCAAGTTTAGCCCTCAGAAATATCATCCAAAATATAGATTTGCAAATGAAGAAAGAATTGGGTGTTTATCATACTGACTTCCAAGGAATCTATCTTATGGTACGAACACCATCTTTTCTATAAGGATGATCACCTACCAGAGTTTGTCTGGAAGACTGCAAATGTTTTACATTAAAAGCATTAAATCTTTGGCGGTGCTGAGTGTTAGGAGACAGACATGGTTTCTGATGGCAAAGCCGTCTTACAGGTAGGAAGAGTAGAAGTCTGTGAGAGGGATGAGTTTTAACACCATGAGCTTACTCAGTGCCTAAAATTCCCACCCCTGACGTTGTCCACTTGGGGTTACATTAAGCCTTAGCAGATAAATAATGTCTCTTATTAAAATACAAATGTGTGATTTTGGAATTTCAACACATAGACATTTTAAGCCCCCAAAGAAGAATGGAACCCACAGCAGAAAACACTCTGATGGGAGCAGGGAAGAGGGAAAATCAAGAGGCTAAAGAACCAGCAGGAAAGGTTGGACCAAGACAGTACTTTGACATTCACGTCTCCAGAAACAAATGGATATCGTGAAGGTGCTTAGTGATTCAACACCCCATGTGGAACGTGGGCATCGGAGAGCAAAGGTGAACAGTGCTCAATATTGTTCAGACATGAGGGCTATAGATCTTAGAAGCAGCTAGTGTGGGCTTCCAACCTACCTATTTTACCTACCCAATTAATTATATCTCCATAAGCCTCAATACTTTGATCCTAAGAGTGTATTTTCCTCAAGATATTTGTAAAACTTAAGATAATACAAAATGCATCTCATAGTGTCATATTGCAAGCACTTACTATGCCATAATGAATAATTGACAGTTTTGTCTGAGAATGCTCCTCATCTACCCCTCCATGAACTTCCACTGGTTTTTGCTGCCAATGGTAATGGCTTTTTCACCCACAGAGGCAGACTCACCTCCATGTTCTAGGTTTTCAGGTGAGCTCTCCAGGCTGGGCTGGAAGAAGGAAATATGTCATATGTAAGTGATATAATGTCTGTCTGGACAGACCTGGGGATTAGGAATGGAAAATTGCAAAAGACAATTTAAATATGAATTTCTTTCATCATAGGGAGAGTGGGGAAGACAAGGAGATTACTTTTATGACATCTCACTACGGGTTCGGCATTACAGTAAGCACTTTACAGATATGACTTCATTTGCTATGCATCACTACCTTGTAACATAGGTTCTGTCACCTTGATCTTACAGGTCAGAAATTAAGGTTCAGAAGTTATAAATTTTATAAGTGGAGGTTCCTGAAAAACAACTACAAAACTGTACACCAATGAAACAAATGTAGATATAAAGCCAAGTTTTTAAAATAAAGCATTCAGAGATGTCCAGCAAATGTTCCTGAGACTTTCTTAGTATAAGCAATTCTTAGTCCTTCGGGGTTTTCAGAAGTAACATGGGGTTGTTGTCAGATTCCAGGGTTGCTAGAGCTTGAACATGGCAAGGTGATAAGTTCTCTACTGGAATAAATGGAGATCTGCGCTTGCCCAGAAAATTGCAAATGTCACCCTTCCCCCTGGTGATTCTGATATGAGCAACTCCTTGAGGGGCGTGCTTACCATGGATACCCCACTGAGCATCAGGGCTGGAGCTAGCAACTGCCAAGGACAACAGCAAGTTATATTTCTCATGACAGGTAGGGGGAAAAAAGCTGAGCATCCGTAACCTAGGAAGTAGGATGAATTACCCTGGGGTAACAGCCTTGTCTTGGGTCAAAGACAAGAGACAACATCAGGAAGGAACTCATTCTATATATTGAGGGTTGTTCCTTTAATCCTTTCTCCAGAGTTATTGATTAAATTTCCCGAGAAAACTACACAGCACTCAAAGGTCTTATGAGCTCTGCTGTGAAAAAAAGTCCTGTGGAAATGACATGGAGAGAATAAAACTGAACTTCCCAGCTGCTGAGGGGCCTGAGGATTTTGTCCTAGATTTAAGGAGGCTGATACCTGAAAAATGAGGTGACCCAAGAGAACAGCCTATTGGAGTTCGGCAATGTTGGATGTCATGGCTTTGGGGAGAACTGTCACTACCGCTGACAGGAAAGGCTGATGCTTCTGCTGCCACTGGGATTTCTGTCCATCAGAAAACTCTCTGAGCAACCCACTCAAGAACACATGAAACATAATTCAAATTCATTTATTTATTCAATTAAAATGCACCCAACATTTGTTACATCACAGGCACTGTGCTACCTAAGAGCTGAAACTACCATGAAGAGAAGAGTGATATTGCTCCTAACCTTCAAAGAACTTATAGTTAAAAGAAGGTGAGATGACAAAGGTAAACTGTTATAAATCTTATAATAAGGTAAGCAGGTGCTAGGAGAATAAATAGTAACAGATTGTTAAGACACATTTTTTTAATACTTGGAAATAAAACAAAAAGGTGAGTGGCACATCTTTTCAATGTCGCACTGGGATGTTGTTTAACAAGGATTATATGATTAGCTCAGGGAATGTACCTACGTTTGACTTTGCTATTTACTACTGAGGGCTCAGACTTCATGAAGTTATATGTTAACTTGTAGATTTCTGTCTGGAAGAGATGTTATCCATCAGATTTTATTGTTCCATAGGACTTTAACCAATCTGCCTTAACCAATTTTATCTCTAGCTCAGCAAATTTATTTAAAAATGCCTTACCTAGTAGACTACAAGTACGCTGTTTCTCAAAATGTTCTTTGAACTTGCTTTACCAGCTTATCACTTTCTTCATTAATAAAGGAATTGGATAAAATCTTTGATGCATGTTCAGCCTACACTGGTATAAGAATCATGTTTCTAACTTTTTGAAAACTAATTATCTGACAACAATGGGAACCATTTCTGGGAGAATGGGTGTATTACTCAGCTTCAGCTACTTTAAGAAAATACCACAGACTGGGGCATAAACAACAGACATTGGTTTATCACAGTTCCTGGAGGCTAGGAAGTCCAAGATCAAGGTGCTGGCATATTTGGTCCCTAGTGACAGCTCTCTCCCCGGCTTGCAAATCACCATCTTCTCACTGTATCCTTATGTGGTGAGAGAGTGAGAGCTCTGATCTCTCTTCCTCTTCTTAAAAGGACACTAATCCCATCACAGGGGCCCCACCTTTATGACCTCAAGAAAACTTAACTACCTCCCAAAAGCTGTACCTCCAAATACCATCACATTCAGGGTTGGGGCTTCAACATATGAATTTGGGGGTCCATAACATTCAGTCCCTAACAGTGGAGTTTAGGATTCATCAGACAAGGTTTGCAGGATACACCTGTGGAGGATGCAGCAGCTGATGGAAAATGACCTGGTACGGAGATGGAGTAATGCAGTTGAAAGAGTTTTGGAGTCAGGCAGATTTAAATTCAAATCCTGCATTCAGGATTTACTAGCTGTTAATAGAACTGCTGAGACCCTCAATTTCCACATCAGTTAAATGGAGTTGGTATAGTGACAATATCAGCGGGATGGTGTGATGATTACAACACCTAACACAGTACATGGTACACAATGCTTAATGTGTAGTTGCCTTCCTAGCTTTCTAGTGCCGTTACTTTGGGAATTTCCAAAGAAATCAAACTGGAAGCTTGGTTCCACACTCTCAGATTCTGGCTCTCTCATTGTTGGCCTTCTAGGTGGTAAAAATTAATAATCTCTTCCATAAAAATTATATAAAATTTTCTACCAAAACATGTAGATATGGCAGCCCAGAAACTTGAAGCTTAAGGCAGCTATAGAGACCCTGAATTTCATCTCAGGTTTCAAATGTTCAGGACATGGTAGAAGCTAAGAAAAAGGACAAATAGATTTCATCCCATTAACTCAAGCTTGATTCAGTATTTGTGACAGTTCTGCTAAAGATCAGCATTACGTTTGCCTTTGCTCAGCAACACCTACTTCAAAGATTAACAATGTAGTGGAAATCTGGGGCAGGATTTTTAATATGCTTAAGAAATTAAACACTATTTATGCACCTACCTTGACTGCAGTTAAAACATACGCCAAATTATGTTAAAAATAAAATGTTCTTATCTAGTTGTTAAAGCTGGTCCCCAAGGGCTATTTACTAAGCTATACTTGATCACTTTCAAATATGTGAAGTCAGTTAAATAAACTTAATGTAAATGAATGTTGCTAAAAGTAGTCTATAGTTTAGATTTTTTGCTTATTTAAATCAACCCCCCCTATTAGTCTAAATTGGCTTTCAGAGTAAACAGTTTTATGTCACCTTACAACGCACAGAAACACCCACTCCATGGCACATTACGACGATAAATAAGTAATGACATTTTAAGACTCTTTAAAGGAATGTGATCGGGATGCAAGATTATCACAGGTGGTTTTTTAAAAATTTGCTTTTAGGGCTTCCCTGGTGGCGCAGTGGTTGAGAGTCCGCCTGTCGATGCAGGGGACACGGGTTCGTGCCCCGGTCCGGGAGGATCCCACATGCCGCGGAACGGCTGGGCCCGTGAGCCATGGCCGCTGAGCCTGTGCGTCCGGAGCCTGTGCTCCGCAACGGGAGAGGCCACAACAGTGAGAGGCCCGCTTACCACAAAAAAAAAAAAAAAAAAAAAATTTGCTTTTAAAAATTTGGATCTCTTATGTTCCTTTTACTGTCTCCCTCCTCTTCACACGTTTATATCTCCTTATTGTCACCCTTATTGCCTAGCCTTATTCCCTCCTAAAATATGCTTCTAGATGCCAACGTTTGTGTTTCTGGGTAGAAGGAAAAAATGTCTTCTTCCCTAGCTTTGGGCATAACTAATAGAAATAACTAAGATTGGGCTTCCCTGGTGGCGCAGTGGTTAAGAATCTGCCTACCAATGCAAAGGACACACGTTTGAGCCCTGGTCCGGGAAGATCCCACATGCCGCACAGCAACTAAGCCCGTGCACAACTACTGAGCCCACACACCACAAGTACTGAAGCCCACGTGCCTAGAGCCCGTGCTCTGCAACAAGAGAAGCCACTGCAATGAGAAGCCCATGCACCACAACGAAGAGTAGCCCCCTCTCACCGCAACTAGAGAAAGCCCACGCACAGCAATGAAGACCCAACACAGCCAAAAATAAATAAATAAAATAAATAAATTTATAAAAGAAAGAACTAAGATTTGTCAAGCATTTAGAACGTGGCAGGCACTATTTCAAGACTTTGATAAAAATTAACTAATTTAATTCATACAACCCCATGAAGCCATCCTTATTATTATATCAGCTTCACAGATAAAGCAACAGAGCATTTAGATAAGTCATTCAAGGTCACACGGATAGTAAAGATGGAGCCAGGCTTTAACCCAGGAAGTCTAGCTTAAGAATCTGCACAGTTACCTACTACCTTCACTTTTCTTCCACACATTAAACATCTGTGCTACCCAAGCTATGACACTTTTCTTTATAAAAAGGACGGTAATGGTTAATTTTATGTGTCAACTTGACTGACCATGAGATACCCAGATATTTGGTTAAACATTATTCTGGGTGTGTCTGTGAGGGTGATTCTGGATGAGACTGAAAATTGGATCAATAAGCTGAGTAAAGCAGATTGTCTTCCGCAGTGTGGGTGGGCCTCATCCTATCCACTGAAGGTCTGAATAGTACAAAAGGCTGAGCAAGAGAGAATTTGCTCTATTCGCCTGATAGTCTTTGAACTGGGACATCAGTGTTTCTCTGCCTTCAGACTCAAACGTGAACTTACACCTTAGCTCTACTGATTCTCAAGCATTTGAACTGTGGATATTGGGACAGTTCAGTCTCTGTAATCACAGGAGCCAGCTCCTTATCTATCTATCTATCTATCTATCTATCATCTATCTCCTACCTTTATGTCTATACCTTTACATATCTATACAGATCCTATGGGTTCTGCTTCTTGGAGAACCCTGTGCAATATAGGGACACAGGACACATGAGATTGCCCCTAATCAGTTTTACATTTCCCCCAATATTCTATATTAAGATATGGAGTATCTTACCAAGATATTAGGCGTATTCATACATATAAACAACTTGTGAGTTACACTTATTCATTTTCAAATAAATGAATACGGGATATGGTAAATCTCTTTATATAAGTGTCTATATACTGTACCAATTTTATACATTTAATCATTTTATTAAAGATATATTAGCAAAGAGAAAAAAACTGAGATTTCAGGAGAAACTTGTTTCTGTGAGAGACCTATCAGCTAGGAAAACAGACCAACTTAGTTCGGGTATATAAATACAGAATAAATATCCAGTACTTGTGACCCTGCTACTAATGGCCACATTTCAGTTCCCCCAACTGCTGTGAGATAATTCTTCAAGTTTTGATATAAATTTATATTTATATAAAATCAACTTTTATATTTTGGTCTCCTGTCCCCAACTTCACGCATGCATATACATGTATGTATATCAATGTATGAGTGTATTGAATGTTTCTTATTCAATGCTTAATATCTTTTAAAAATATTTTTAGGCTTCATAATGTATTGTTATGTACTGTATATCATCAAGATGAATAATAAATAATATAGTAAAGTAGAAAAAACATAAACATTAGAGCCAGCCAGACATGGATTTGAATCTCAGCTCTGCTACTTGTCAGCTAAAGGATCTTAGGATGGCTACTTAAACTTTGTTAGTAATCAGATAAATAAAAAATAAAATGTCACAACAAAAAATTTTTTTATATACAAGACTGACAAGAATTTTTAAATTTGACAACATCAATTCTTGGCAAAGTTGTAAAACAATAAAAAATAAAAACTCTTGTACAGTGTTTGTAGGAAAACAATGTGAATACACACATATTCCATGAGCCAAAAATTTAACTGCTAGCTGTACATCTGGGATAATACCTTGCAACTGTGCACCAGAAGACAGAGGCAAAAAGGTAGAAATAAACCAGATGTCCAAAAACAAGAAGATGAACAAATAAATTGTTAAATATCCATATAATAAGATATTATTTAGCACACACACATAAGGAGATAGAGACACACACATAAGCATGTTTGAATCTCAACAGTTAAATCCTAAGAATATAAAGATGAATGAAAAAAGCAAGTCCCAGAAGAATACATGCATTAAATATTATTTATATAAAGTTTTAAAACTTGCAAAACTTTTATATTAACCATAATATAACTATTATATAAACTATATTATTTAAGGATGTGTTCATATACAGCTTATATATTTATATATGTGATATATTTGATATATTTCTATATATTTATAGTAATTGTATATATTTTATGTATAATATCTATTTTCTTTATATAAATATATATGATATAGGATAAAAAAATTTAGGATAGTAGTTACAGAGTGGGAAGTGAAGGTCTTCAATGTTGTTGGCAAGTTTCATTTTTTATCTGGGTGTTAGATATGTTATATTATTCATTTCTTTTTTATATTGAAGTACAGTTGCTATACAATATTATACAAGTCACCAGTGTACAATATAGTGATTCACAATTTTTAAAGATCATTCTCCATTTACAGTTATTATAAAATATTTGCTATATTCCCCGTGTTATACAATAGATCCTTGTAGCTTTTTTTTTTTTTTTTTTTTTTTTTTTGCGTTACGCGGGCCTCTCACTGTTGTGGCCTCTCCCGTTGCGGAGCACAGGCTCCGGACGCGCAGACTCAGCGGCCATGGCTCACGGGCCCAGCCGCTCCGCGGCATGTGGGATCCTCCCGGACCGGGGCACGAACCCGTGTCCCCTGCATCGGCAGGCGGACTCCCAACCACTGCGCCACCAGGGAAGCCCTGTGGCTTATTTTATACGTAATGGTTTGTACCTCTTACTCCACTCCCTCATTATTCATTTCTTAAGACATTTAAGTTATTTTATGTACATGACAATTGTTATTTTTAGTAAAAAAAAAAAAGGGGGGGGGATTAACAAAATACAAATTCTACTTTTAAGTCAATCAATTTATTTTTATAAGGTAGATATATCAGAGAATTCCATGAGCTCATGTTACAGAAAAAATCCTGGATCAAAGAAGTCAAGAGTTGAGTTCAGGCTCCAACAATGGTGCTAACTAGTACTGTGATATTTGACAAACGAAATCCTGGTCTCTCTGGATGTAATCTCAAACATAAGATTGGAGGAGGCCTGCGCCTCATTGAAAGGCGCTGCAGACTAGATGAGCTTTAAACTTACTTCCACCTCTAGGACCGCATAGTGCCATGAATTCAGTCTTGAAGACCTTTTGGAGAATCTCCCATTTTGTTCTCAGTTCTTCACAATATACTTTTTGGTGAAAGAGTTTCAAATGTTCCAGTAGTTTATGAAAACAAATATCATCCAATACAGTAGGACATACCAGCAACAAATGTTGTTTCTTTCTGTTCTGTAATCTATGAAACGATAGGCTCAGTGATGATGAAAGATATTTTCTTAGCAAGGATATAATTCTAGATGAATTCTCGTACATCACAGAGGTAGGAAACTATTTTATGTAGGGTCACTGACAAAGAATAGAAAGCAGTATGAGCTAACCACTGAATTCCTACCATTTTAATTGACATACATATTATGAAATATTAGCAGATGTTTTAAAAATGGCAACATAGGGGCTTCCCTGGTGGCACAGTGGTTGAGAGTCCACCTGCCGATGCAGGGGACACGGGTTGGTGCCCCAGTCCGGGAAGATGCCACATGCCACGGAGCAGCTGGGCCCGTGAGCCATGGCCGCTGAGCCTGCGCGTCCAGAGCCTGTGCGCCGCAACGCGAGAGGCCACAACAGTGAGAGGCCCACATACTGCAAAAAAAAAAAAAAAAGGCAAAGTAAAGGTTTACTAAATAATGCTTTAAAACATTCTATTCTATACTGTGGCTGGTAAAGTATAAGAGACAAAAACAGAAAAAGAAAGGGTAATTGGGAGAACCTGAATTGAGGAAAAGAAGCAAACAGTTTGCACAGGAAGATGTTAAATGTCAAAATAGTGTGGAAATGCTGGAGAGGGTGTGGAGAAAAGGGAACACTCTTGCACTGCTGGTGGGAATGTGAATTGGTACAGCCACTATGGAGAACAGTATGGAGGTTCCTTAAAAAACTACAAATAGAACTACCATATGACCCAGCAATCCCACTACTGGGCATATACCCTGAGAAAACCATAATTCGAAAAGAGTCATGTACCAAAATGTTCATTGCAGCTCTATTTACAATAGCCTGGAGATGGAAACAACCTAAGTGTCCATCATCGGATGAATGGATAAAGAAGATGTGGCACATATATACAATGGAATATTACTCAGCCATAAAAAGAAATGAAATTGAGCTATTTGTAATGAGGTGGATGGACCTAGAGTCTGTCATACAGAGTGAAGTAAGTCAGAAAGAGAAAGACAAATACCATATGCTAACACATATATATGGAATCTAAGAAAAAACAAATGTCATGAAGAACCTAGGGGTAAGACAGGAATAAAAACACAGACCTACTAGAGAATGGACTTGAGGATTTGGGGAGGGGGAAGGGTAAGCTGTGACAAAGCGAGAGAGTGGCATGGACATATATACACTACCAAACGTAAAATAGACAGCTAGTGGGAAGCAGCCGCATAGCACAGGGAGATCAGCTTGGTGCTTTGTGACCACCTAGAGCGGTGGGATAGGGAGGGTGGGAGGGAGGGAGACGCAAGAGGGAGGAGATATGGGAACATATGTATATGTATAACTGATTCACTTTGTTATAAAGCAGAAACTAACACACCATTGTAAAGCAATTATACTCCAATAAAGATATAAAAAAAGAAAATAGAAAAAAAAAGAATGTCAAATATCTTGACAATTTCTTATACTGATCACATGCTGAAATGATCATATTTGGGATATATTGGGTTAAACAAGATCTATTAATTTCACCTATTTCTTTTAATGTTTTGTAATGTGGCTACTAGAAAATTTTAAATTAAATGCACATCCTACACATCACATTATATTTCTACTGTGGTATATTATAGAACTGCTTCAGGCTCATAAAATAATAATAATAAATTTTGACTCTATAACATTAAAAAAAATAGTGTGGAAAAGACAAAAGGAAGAGAGGGGATGTGTATGTAGGACACATTCACAAACAAACAAATTTAAATATGTAATCACAAAATAACTTATCTGTCTCTTGGCTGTTAAGGTCTATTTTGAACATTCTGAAAACTTGTTAGAGTGCAACCAACAAAATGACTTGAAAATATCAAATCCATCCCAGCCAGCTCTTCTGGTCCTTTCACTCCCACCACAGTTTTGCAACTGACCTTCATTTTTTTTCTAAGCTTCAAGTCTGCTTATTCCCTTCTTTTGGTTCCCTTCAAAGATGACAGAAATAAACTTGGTTCACGTTCTTAAGCATATTTACTCACGCCTGTGGAATGCTAGTAAAAGTCTGTCTTTTTTCCCCGACATTAATAAATAAAAAGATTTTTCTCCCACTCCCACTCATGATCTGTAGGGTTTCATGGATAATAATCTAAGATAGGGATTTGTTGTTGTATTAAGCCTTTTATAGGCTTGTATAAAGAAAGAAAAATATAATTAATCTCTTTGTCAATCTCAAAATTTGAAATTAAGCAAGTAAAGTTTCTCTTTAAGGAGACAGCAAACTGGAAGAAAGCTTGGGATAGAGACTGGCTTCTGCTCTTCAGAACACTTAGCGGGTGACAAATATGACAATTGTCTTTGAGCTCATCTGGAAATGGATCTGCAAATGAGTAAAATTGCAAAAATCATAAAGATAGTCTATTTTTCAATAGAATCTGCAGCAGGTTAGTTAACAGTGTCAGACTCTCATTATTCCAGAGGCAGGGGAGAATGAGAGACTCCAGTGCACGGCTGTAGAGTACTATCAGGATATTCTCATCAAGCCCAGCATGAGGCGTACCGTTTGGAGAAAGCACAGTGCTACACCATGCAACCTAATAAACCCGAGGGTCCAATTCAATGACTTTTATTCCCAGTGGCTCTTTGTTTAGCATAAAAACTCAGTCACTAGAATTTGGCTTTGCAGTTTGAGACTTTCTGGGCCTTTAAATTAAACACATTTTGAAAACTACACATATGTAGCGAAGAACGTACGTACAGACCGTCCACTCCTCTCACCAGAAGGGAGCAGCAGTGGGTCTGGCGAGGTGGAGTGATAGTCCCTGGCTGGATTTATGGCAGAGCTGAAAGCAGACCCAGGTCAACTGGTTCAAAGGTCCACCCCAGCCCCACTGATCCCCATATAATATGATACTATTGGCGGTCAGGGTGGGCTGCCCGAAATATGCCACAATGACATATTGGTTATTTTGAATTAAAGTTATTTAAGAAATGGCCAACACAAGAAGGACACTCCGGCCCTCCCTCTGTCTCCCTGAAGACAGGAAAGATATCTCTCATGCACTCTGTATCTAGAGGTAGAAGGCACTCTGATCACCAAAGATATGGAATTCAGGCTAAGAAGCCTGTTTAGATAAAGCTTGTTAGTTCTTTAATTTACTACCCCAAGCCCAAACTCTGTTTAGATTTTTCACTAACTGAGCACCCAAAACCTAAATTTCTTTGTCCTGTCAATTCCTCTCAAATGTATTGGAGGTCTTTTTGTTTACTTTTGGTTTGTTTTGGTCTAAAAAGTATATATAAAAGCTGCCTGCTTTGGCTACTTCTTAGGTCTTACTTCTATGAGACCACCATGTGAAAAAATTAAAATTTGGGCGTTGTTTTTCCTCCTGTTAATCTGTTCTGTGTCAGTTTTATTATTAATCTAGCCAAAAGAATTCAAGAGGAGTCAAGGGGAAAATCCCCCCCTCCCTGACAATACCTTGGGAAATATTTCCTCCTGTTTGGTCTGTAAAGTGCCCTTCCCTCAAATTCAATAGCAGAAAAAGGCACAATGGATTCAAACTGTGGCTGAGAGGGGAAAGCAGGGAAGCTGTGGTTTCAGCTCCATTAGAATAGATTCTGGACAGTGTCTCCAGCCTTCTCTAAAGGCAGAGACATTCAGCTGGAGCCCAGGGGTGCATCTTTACTAATTAGCATGCTGCTTCCCAAAGTAAATGTTAAACGGTTGAACTTCATATATCACTTCTAAGCCAAACTCCATTATACTGCTCTTCAGGGAAAGGTGAGGTACACCCTCTGATTCAATAGGTGGAAAGTAAACAAACCATTTGACATTCAAAAATAAGTTAACAAGAAAACAATGTAAGGGGCCTTTCACGGGGACAGTCACCAGAATTTGGGACCTGTTGAACTGAATTTTACCCACACAGATAAACATGTATTGAGCACATGTCCTATTCCAGGTCCTGTGCTACCTACTGCGGACACAAAGGGAAAAAAAAAGATATTACCTCTGCTTTGAAGGGACTTATAGCCTAATGGGAATAAAAATTGCATCACTATAGAATAAGCAAGTAAAATAACAGAGATGTGCAGAGTGTGTACAAGAGACGCACTTCGTGGCTTAGGATTTAGGAAAGTCCTCCTGAAGGAGATATTGTCAGGCGAGTCTTGAAAGACTGTTGGGAGGTATCCAGGTAAAGAAAGGCAGGAAGGACAGTTTATAAAGAAGGGAGAGCATAAGCAAAGGCAGGGGGAGTGAAATGATGGAGGGCAAGAATTTTGAGGAATTATGCAACTAAAAATTGCCGCAGGCCAACTAAAAATTGTTGCTTGCCATCTGGTTCTACAAGAATGAAGTCACTGGCCACTGAAGTTGTTGACCTTCAACACACCCTGAAAGCAGTTCAGGGCGGAGATCAGGAATGAGGCACTCTGTGCTCTGGGAAAAACCGGCAGAACAGACCTTTAGATAGTTAGATATTTTCAGGAGAAGATTTTATGAGCCTGATTTCTTGCATCTCCTCATATCTAGAAAAGCACTAAAATCATGAATGGAGACATCTGCTCCTTGTGACTAGCAGCAACCTTCTGCCAAAATGTGGGCTGGATTGCATAGACCCCCTTCGCATAAATCACGTATATACTGACCTCCCCCGCCCCGACCTCTTGAGCAGTTCCTCAGAGCTATCTGATGGGCTGTCTCCTGGGCACTTTGTCTCACTTTGCCTCAAATAAAACTTAACTCACAGCTCTCATGGTGTACATCTTTTTTTCAGCTGACACACATGTCGAGTGTGAAGCCTGAGGTCATTAAAATGAGGCTGAGAAATCTCCCTGGGACCATCTACTAATTGAAGGTCTTGCAGGCCAAGCAACAGGTCTAGATTTTATTTTGAAGGATACAGGACGGCATCACTGGGGGTCTAAATAGAAAAAGGACCAGCTTTACTTACAGTGCATGTAGATTATTCTGCAACCTAGTACAGAGATCTTATAAAAGAAAGGACAAAAATGTCGGGAGGAGCATTTGAAGACGATTGCAATAGGCCATATCACAGCTGATGCACACCTGAGTGCAGTAGTGGTCCAGATGGGGAAGAGAGGAGAGGGCACAAAAAGGGCGATTTGGGGATGAGTTGGAACCGAGGGGTAAAAGATTAAGTGGAAATTAAGATGGTTTTAATTAGTTCAGAGACAGAATTTCTGTTTCTTATTTTTTGGGAAGAAGGTGAACAATTCCTCATTTTACAAAGAGTAGCTGCACCCCATTAGGCAAAAACAAAAACACACGATAGCTAGTGTATGGAAGCTCATGCCCTCACATCTCCAGGATAAACCTCCCAGCTTCTTCCTTCTGTCTTGTAATTAGACATGGTTTAAAATTCCTGTCTTGGGCCTTCCCTGGTGGTCTAGTGGCTAAGGCTCCGCACTCCCAATGCAGGGGGCCCGGGTTCAATCCCTGGTCAGGGAACTAGATCCTACATGCCCCAGCCAAGAGTGCGCATGCCACAATTAAAGATCCTGCATGCCACAATGAAGATCTCACGTGCTGCAACTAAGACCTGGTGCAGGCAAATAAATAAATAAATAAATAATTTTAAAAATAAAAAATAACTAAAATTCCCATCTTAAGTCTCCAGATGACAGCCAAAGGGAGGAGCTCCTACGTACTGTTTGTCAGTCTTTTTCTTACAAGGCTCTCTTTGCTATCAGTGCTGTGAGCATAGGAGTGGTCAGTAAAATCTTGCAAATAGTGCTGCTTGCAAGTGCCGTTCTGCTCCCCTAGAGAGAAAAGGGGGACAGTGCTAAGGGAGAAAAGAAGGAGCCCCTTGGATAGTTCATTTTCTTAGTGAACAGTCTCATTAAGAATGTCTATGTATATCAATTCATGGTTTACCTATTTTAAGAAATATTATCTTTTGAGAGGCAGTGTTAGTAGTGGCTACAGGTAGACTCTGGAGCCAGACTGCTTAAGTTCAAATTCCAGTTCTGCTCCTGACTTGGCTTTGCCATAAGTCAGTGTCTACATCTGGGAGAAGGAACCTTAATAGTATCACTTTTGTACAGTTACTCTGAAGATGAAACGTAATTTCCATGTAAATTCCTATGTAAAGATATAGAAGTGCTGCACCTCTATCTTAACAAACTGTCAGAAAGGCAGAATAGTAGTTACTCCATAAGTGTGTTCTATTTTTATTCCTACTTACTGGAGGAATTTTATACTTTACCTATGTCCATGTTCTATGTTGTTCTGAGAATCTTGATAGACTCTCAGATTCATTTTCTAAATTTAAGAATAAAAAATGTTTCTTTCTTCCTGGGCTGGTTTTCCCCTTTCCTTCTCAATAAAGTCCTACTAATACTTTAAGACTCAACTTAAGCATCACATATTTCTTGTTGAATGTCTCCTCTACTGACACAGTAAGCTCCCCAAGGGCAAAGACCACATTCTAATCATTAGACTCTAAGCCTAATATAATATCTCACATTCTATAAGTTATTACTACATGTTTGTTGAATGATAATGAATTATTGACATGAAAGTAATAGTTGTTAGCAAAATAGTTATTTTATATCTCCCCTGTCTTTGCTTTTTCAAGGACAAGACTTTATTTTTTTGAACCTGTATATTTAATGTCAGACAGGTTAACTCTTTTTTCAAATTAACTCACATTTTTTTCCTGTCGTTTACTATGTACAAGACTCTGTCCTGAGTATTTTACCCATATTATTTCATTTAATATTCACAAACATGCCATAAAGGAGATATCGTTAGCCTCATTGACAAAGGATGAAACTAAGGCTTTGGAAAATTTCAGTAACGTCTCTAAGTTTACATGACTCACATGTGGTGGACTGAGTACTCAAACTCAGTTCTTTAATCTCATATTTGTACTTTAAATCAGGATGCCATACAAGTGCTGTTTGAAATGTAATATGAATTAGACAAGTAACCTGGGGATTCTTCTTAAATGCAGGTTTTGATTCAGTGTTGCTGAGATGGGCTTGGAGATTCTGCACTTTGAACACGCTCTCAAGCAGCTCTGATGCTGTACAGAGACCATGTGTTGAGTAGCATTGTTCTGCTGCTCTACTTCACAAGTTCTGCTTGGCTCAGTCAGTCTTTGGATTGACTTCTAGCTCAGCAGGAGGCACATGAGAGATTTCCTTTTCTAAGCAGTAGTTCTCTTAGTTACAGTCTGTGTCACTCAATTCACATCTGATTCCTATCTCATCTCCTCCATCACCCTCTTTCTTTAATCTGCCTTATCTGTGTGATTCCTGACCCTTGACCCCACTGTCCAGTTTCTCACTCATCATCCTGACTTGACATCCAAGGCTTACCTTGCCTGTGATTCACAGCTTGCGTTTGAACATTAGCTGAGAGACCTTCTTTAGCTCTTGGCTTTTTGAATTTAGAGTTTCTAAGAAATATCCTCAGCAATTTGGAAGATTTAAACTAACATGGACCTCCCTTCTCGGTGCAAATGCATAGCTATCCTGGATTTTTTAAAAATCAGAAACATATATAGTCAGGTTTGAAAGATGATAAAATCACTTTCTCAGAAATAAAGAGAGAATTCATAACCAAGGCAGTTATTCTATAGGCTGACTCAGTGGCCGTCCAGAAGGTGATAGACCTAGATGTAGGCCTGAGCACTTTAGGGAGTTCTTATTTAACAACCATCAGGAACAGTAGCTCTTTCCTTGGATAGTGCATGAGACAGAAAGCCAGACCTAAGAACAATGCACCAACGGAAGTCTCTTAAAGACTCATCTCCTCCAAGAAAAGCCGGTAGAAAAACTCCACTCACTGCCATGGACACAAGAAAACATATCATCTTCCAGGATCTCTCAGAAGGAAGAAAAATTTCTCATGAAAATCAAAACCCCAAGACTTCACCATGAACAGATGTGAAAACTTAATTAATACCACTCATGCCACAGGTATCCCAACATGACAGATTAAGATATAAACTGAATTCAGAATAGCAAATTGCTGCTCTGCAGTAGGAGCTCATGCCATAGCATTCCATTTGGAAATCTAAAAAGTTACAGTGCACAGATCTCCCACAAAAAATCAACTCCCATTGAATATGAGCTCATAAAAAGACATTATAAATGGCCTACTTTGTGTGTGACTTGACCCACTAAAATCACAAGGTATACTAGAACAACCTAGAAGAGACTATAAGTTTATTTAAAAATATTACAAGAGCAAGGAGAAAAAAAAAAAATTATAATGAAAAAAAAGGCACTATGAAAAAAAGTTAGGAAGACTTTCAAAAGAAGAAAATAAAACTAATAATGAAAAGTCAATCATTAAAAGTAATGACTCAAAAAAAAAAAGTAATGACTCAATGGAAGGATTAAAAAGAAGATTTACCAGAGAATTAGTTAGCCAGAAGGAAAAAGAACTGAGGAAATTAGTGATAACTGAACCTAGAGGAAAAAATAAATTAAAAATATAAAGTCAGATTAAGAGACTTTATAAAGATAGTATAAGGAGTTTAGCATATGCATCTTTAAGGTTTTAGAAATTTTAAAGAGAAAATATGAGGGAAATGCAATATGTAAAGAGATAAAAATTGAAAATATTCAAGAATGGAAGATACACATGGATTTGCAGATTGAAGAAGCACACCAATTTCTGAGACAAAAATCCTGTAGAAGAGCAAAGAAAACAAAAAGGGCATAAAAGCAACCAAAAGGGAAAAGCTGCTCACCTACAAAAGAAAAACACATTTGACTGGCAGCAGATCTCTCTGCAGCATGGTAAAGATGAGAAGATAATGAAATGATATCCTCAATGTGTTAGAAGAAATAATAGTCTATGTAAAATTCTATATCCAGCTCAACTATCATTTAATAAAGGCAAATTTCAAACTGCTTTTTTTTCAATAAAACAAAGAGTAAGAGAATTTTCCTCTATAGATTTTCACTGAATGATCTTCTAAAGAATGCACTTCGTAAGAAGAAAATTCAACCCAAAAGCTTAGCTAGAACCAATAATAAGCAAATAAGTTGGTAAAATTGGTAAATGTGATGATGTAGGTAAATAACTATTAATTGTAAAGAAGAAAAAAAATAATACTGTAATGCTAAGAATAAATTGGGAGAATAGACACAGTGGATAATAGTAGCATGGAATTTGAAATGGCATGTTTGAAATTAAAGTGTTCTTCTTTCCCTTTATGATTCCAGTAGGACATAGAGATGTTGGTTAAATGTATACACTGGTAGGTCAAATATGCATTTTAAAGGTAAGGGCTAAGTGAACAGAAGGAGGATAATTTCCAATCCAGAGAAAGGAAGTATTACTTTTCTATGGATGCTGTAATAAATTACCACAAATTGGATAGCTTAAAACAATGGAAGTTTATTCTCTCACAGTCCTGGAGGGCAGATCTTAATATGTTTCCCTGGACTGAATCAGTTTCACAGGGCTGCACTTTCTCTGGAGGATCAGGGAAATCTGCTCCTTGCCTCTTCTAGTTCCCGGCATTCTGGGGCTTGGGGCCACATTACTCCAACTTCTGCCTCCATCTTCACATCACCATCTCCGATGTGCATATGTCTAATATCCCTCTGCTTCTCTTTTTTAAGGCTGCTTGTGATGGAACTTAGGGCCTATGCAGGTCTTCCAGGATGGTATTCCCATCTCAGTATCCCAAACTTAATCACATCTGCAAAGGCCCTTTTTCCAAACAAGATAATTTGTATAGGTTCCACGGATTAGGAGGTGGACAGATCTTTGGGACTACTATTCATCCCACTACACAGGAATAATGAAAATGCAGTCTAGCAAAAAAACAAAACAAAACAAATAAAAAACAGGAAAAGAAAGGTAATAAGAGCAATACAGACAATAATTATGTTGTGTCCACTTTGAATACTTATTGCTCATTTCATTTCCACAACTTAATCTTTTACTCTGAACATAGATTGGAGTAATGGAAAAGATTAGAAAAACAGTCAGTAAACAATGACCACTGGATCAAAGCCAGCCCCCTGTTTTTGCAAATAAAGTTTTATTAAAACAGTCACATCTATACATTACATATTTTCTATGGTTGCTTTTATGCTACAACAGCAGAGTTGAGTAGTTGCAACAGAGACCATATGGCCTGCAAAGCCAAAAACATTTACTCTGTAGTCCTTTCTGGAAAAGTTTGCCACGCCATGATTTAAATGATCTTTTTCAAGTGGAAACAGGAAAGAGGATTAATTGATTGAGTGCATGCGTGTGTGTGTGTGTGTGTGTGTGTGTGTTATGCATATTCTGAATCGAGGTCATCATCAACAGTCTGATGCTGTCAATAGAACCAAAGTTCTGTGAGAATTGACAAATGAAGGAAAAAAGTTTTGGTTCCTTGGATGTGGAAATTTGGATTCAGGATTTCCTTCAAACCCGCAGAATGTGCTTAGAAAAAAGATTCGCAATTAGATGCTGCACACATTGGACTGAAGGGATAAAGGGCAGTAAATAATGCCAACAATTTTATGAAAAGTGTATGCAACCTGTATTTTACTCTGAATGGGATACACAGTTGGCCTGATTTTATTTTTTACTTCTATTATAAGCTGCCTCAAATCATTTTGGTAGAAGTAGAGGTGGTATAGATAAACAACCATCCATGGACAGCACAAAAGAGAAAGAAAATGTGGAGCAGAAAAAATAAATCTCATAAGTAGCTGTATTTTAAGGGGAAGGTCAGGCTTTGCATTAGGTAGTATTTATAAGATATTTGTGGAGTGCCTTTAAATGCCATGGAAATGTCAGTGACGGTCACAGTGCTTGAAAACCATACTGTCAGAATGAGCTAACTTAGTTATTTCAGTGCTTGGCTTTCACTTCTTTGTCAGAACAGGAATGCCTGTTCCTCAAGCCTGTCAGTCTCAGAGATCACAGTGCTCCCTGGGCCCAGGGTAGCACTGACAGCTTCCACTGACATGCTAGCCCAACAGAAAGGATGCACTTGGGTTCTCGGAATTTACAATAAGTATGGCTAAATATTTAGGAATCTAATGTTTTGGGTTTCTTTTGCTTTTTCTGCCAATTATTGAAAACGGAGGATAGAAATTTCTATTTTATGTAAAGTCATCATATTATTTATTTATTATTTATTTATTTTAATAGATCTTTATTGGAGTATAATTGCTTCACGATACTGTGTTAGTTTCTGCTGTACAACAAAGTGAATCAGCCATATGCATACACATGTCCCCATATCCCCTCCCTCTTGAGCCTCCCTCCCACCCTCCCTATCCCACCCCTCTAGGTCATCGCAAAGCACCGAGCTCATCTCCCTGTGCTATGCTGCTGCTTCTCACCAATTACTTTACATTCTGTAGTGTATATATGTCGATGCTACTCTCACTTCACCCCAGCTTCCCCCTCGCACCCCATGTCCTCAAGTCCATCCTCTATGTCTACACCTTTATTCCTGCCCTGTACCATTTTTTCATCAGTACCATTTTTTTTTTTTAGATTCCATATATATGTGTTAGCATACGGTATTTGTTTTTCTCTTTCCGACTTACTTCACTCTGTGTGACAGACTCTAGATCCATTCACCTCACTACAAATAACTCAATTTCGTTTCTTTTTATGGCTGAGTAATATTCCATTGTATATATGTGCCACATCTTCTTTATCCACTCATCTGTCAATGGACATTTAGGTTGCTTCCATGTCCTGGCTACTGTAAATTGTGCTGCAATGAACATTGTAGTACATGTCTCTCTTTGAATTACAGTTTTCTCAGGGTATATGTCCAGTAGTGGGATTGCTGGGTCATATGGTAGTTTTTTTGTTTTGTTTTTTTGGCTGCATTGGGTCTTCGTTGCTGCGTGCGGGCTTTCTCTAGTTGCGGGGAGTGGGGGCTACTCTTCATTGGGGTGCACGGGCTTCTCATTGAGGTGGCTTCTTTTGTTGTGGAGCAGGGGCTCTAGGCATACGTGGTCTTCAGTAGCTGTGGCTTGCAGGCTCTAGAGTGAAGGCTCAGTAGTTGTGGCACATGGGCTTAGTTGCTCCGCGACATGTGGGCTCTTCCCGGACCAGGGATGGAACCTGTGTCCCCTGTATTGGCAGGCGGAGTCTTAACCACTTTGCCACCAGGGAAGTCCCTATTTTTAGTTTTTTAAGGAAACTCCATACTGTTTTCCATAGTGTTTGTATCAGTTTACATTCCCACCAACAGTGCAGGAGGGTTCCCTTTTCACCACACCCTTTCCAGCATTTATTGTTTCTAGATTTTTTGATAATGGCCATTCTGACCTGTGTGAGGTGATACCTCATTGTAGTTTTGATTTACATTTCTCTAATGATTAGTGATGTTGAGCATCTTTTCGTGTGCCTCTTGGCCATCTGTATGTCTTCCTTGGTGAAATGTCTATTTAGGTCTGCCACCCACTTTTTAACTGGATTGTTTGTATTTTTGATATTGAGCTCCATGAGCTGTTTGTATATTTTGGAGATTAATCCTTTGCCTGTTGTTTCATTTGTAATTTTTTTCTCCCATTCTGAGGGTTGTTGTTTTGTCTTGTTTATGGTTTCCTTTGCTGTGCAAAAGCTTTTAAGTTCCATTTGTTTATTTTTGTTTTTACTTCTGTGACTCTAGGAGGTGGGTCAAAAAAGATCTTGCTGTAGATTATGTCATAGAGTGTTTTTCCTATGTTTTCCTCTAAGAGTTTTACAGTGTCCGGTCTTACACAGAAGTCTTTAATGCATTTGGAGTTTATTTTTGTGTATGGTGTTAGGCAGTGTTCTAATTTCATTCTTTTACATGTAGCTGTCCAGTTTTCCCAGCACCACTTATTGAAGAGGCTGTCTTTTCTTCATTGTATATTCTTGCCTCCTTTGTCATAAATTAGGTGGCCATATGTGCGTGGGTCTATCTCTGGGTATTCTATCCTGTACCATTGATCTATATTTCTGTTTTTGTATGACTACCATACTGTCTTCATTACTGTAGCTTTGGTATAGTTTGAAGTCAGGGAGCCTGATTCCTCCCACTCTGTTTTTCTTTCTCAAGATTGCTTTGGCTATTCGGGGTCTTCTGTGTTTCCATATGAATTGTAAAATTTTTTGTTCTAATTCTGCGAAGAATGCCATTGGTAGTGTGATAGGGACTGCATTGAATCTGTAGATTGATTTGGGTAATATAGTCATTTTCACAATATTGATTCCTCTAATCCAAGAACATGGTATATTTCTCCATCTGTTTATATCACCTTTGACTTCTTTCATCAGTGTTTTGTAGTTTTCTGAGTACCAGTTTTTCACCTTCTCAGGCAGGTTTATTCCTAGGTATTTTATTATTTTTGTTGCAATGGTAAATGGGAGTGTTTCCTTAATTTCTCTTTCTGATTTTTCGTTGTTAGTGTATAGGAATGCCAGAGATTTCTGTGCATTAATTTTGTATCCTGCAACCTTACCAAATTCACTGATTAGTTCTAGGAGTTTTCTGGTGGCATCTTTAGGATTTTGTAAGTATAGTATCATGTCATCTGCAAACAGTGACAGCTTTACTTCTTCTTTTCCCATTTGTATTCCTTTTATGTCTTTTTCTTCTCTGATTGCTGTGGCTAGGACTTCCAAAACTATGTTGAATAAGAGTGGTGAGAGTGGACATCCTTGTCTAGTTCCTGATCTTAGTGGAAATGGTTTCAGTTTTTCACTGTTGAGAATGATGTTGGCTGTGGGTTTGTCATATATGGCCTTTATTATGTTGATGTAGGTTCCCTCTATGTCCACATTCTGGGGAGTTATCATAAATGGGTGTTGAATTTTGTCAAAAGCTTTTTCTGCATCTATTGAGATGATCATATGGCTTTTATTCCTTAATTTGTTAATATGGTGTATCACATCGATTGATTTGTGTATATTGAAGAATCCTTGCATCCCTGGGATAAACCCCACTTGATCATGGTGTATGATCCTTTTAATGTGCTGTTGGATTCTGTTTGCTAGTATTTTCTTCAGGATTTTTGCATCTATTCATCAGTGATATTGACCTGTAGTTTCCTTTTTCTGTGATATCTTTTTCTGGTTTTGGTATCAGGGTGATGGTGGCTTCTTAGAATGTATTTGGGAGTGTTTCTCCCTCTGCAATTTTTTGGAAGAGTTTGAAAAGGATCGGTGTTAGCTCTTCTCTAAACATTTGATAGAATTTGCGTGTTAAGCCATCTGGTCCTGGACTCTTGTTTGTTGGAATATTTTAAATTATGGTTTCAATTTAATTACTTGTGATAGGTCTGCTTATATTTTCTAATTCTTCCTGGTTCAGTCTTGGAAAATTGTACCTTTCTGAGAATTTGTCCATTTCTTCGTGGTTGTCCATTTTATTGGCATATAGTTGTTTTTAGTAGTCTCTTATAATCCTTTGCATTTCTGCAGTGTCACTCCTTTTTCATTTCGAATTTTATTGATTTGCATCCTCTCCCTTTTTTTCTTGATGAGTCTGGCAAAGGGTTTATCAATTTTGTTTATCTTCTCAAAGAACCAGCTTTTAGTTTTATTTATCTTTGCTATTTTCTTCATTTCTATTTCATTTATTTTTGCTCTGATCTTTATGATTTCTTTCCTTCTACTGACTTTGGGTTTTCTTTGTTCTTCTTTCTCTAGTTGTTTTAAGTGTGGGTTAGATTGTTTATTTGAGATTTTTCTTGTTTCTTGAGGTGAGACTGAATTGCTATAAACTTCCCTCTCAGAACTGCTTTTGCTGCGTCCCATAGGTTTTGGGTCATCGTGTTTTCGTTGTCATTTGTTTCTATATATTTTTTTATTTCTTCTTTGATTTCTTCAGTGATCTCTTGGTTATTTAGTAGCACACTGTTTAGCTTCCATATATTTGTGTTTTTTACAGTTTTTTTCCTGTAATTGATTTCCAATCTCATAGCATTATGGTCAGAAAAGATGCTTGATACAATTTCAATATTCTTAAATTTTCTGAGGCTTGATTTGTGACCCTAGATGTGATCTATCCTGGAGAATGCTCCATGTGCACTTCAGAAGCAAGTGTATTCTGCCCTGTGTTTCCTTATTTATTTTTTGTTTGGATGATCTGTGCAATGGGGTAAGTGGAGTGTTAAAGCCCCCTACTATTATTGTGTTACTGTCGATTTCTCCTTTCATGGTTGTTAGCATTTGCCTTACGTACTGAGGTGCTCCTATGTTGGGTGCATAAACATTTATAATTGCTATATCTTCTTCTTGGATTGATCCTTTGATCATTATGTAGTGTCCCTCCTTATTTCTTGTAACAGTCTTTATTTTAAAGTCTATTTTATCTGATATGAGTATTGCTGCTCCAGCTTTCTTTTGATTTCCATTTGTGTGGAATATCTTTTTCCATACCTTCACTTTCAGTCTGTATGTGTCCCTAGGTCTGAAGTGGGTCTCTTGTAGACAGCATATATATGGGTCTTGTTTTTGTATCCATTCAGCCAGTCTGTGTCTTTTGGTTGGGGCATGTAATCCATTTACATTCAAGGTTGCTATTGATATGTGTGTTCCTATTACCATTTTCTTAATTGTTTTAGGTTTGTTTTTGTGGGTCTTTTTCTTGTCTTGTGTTTCCCACTTAGAGAAGTTTCTTTAGCGTTTGTTGTAAAGCTGGTTTGGTGGTGCTGAATTCTCCTAGCTTTTGCTTGTCTGAAAAGCTTTTTGATTTCTCTGTCAAATCTGAATGAGATCCTTGCTAGGTGTTCGTCGTTGTAGGTTTTTCTCTTTCATCACTTTCAGTATATCCTGCCACTCCCTTCTGGCCTGCAGAGTTTCTGCTGAAAAATCAGCTGATAACCTTATGGGGATTCCTTTGTATGTTATTTTTGTTTTTCCTTTGCTGCTTTTAATATTTTTTCTTTGAGTTTAATTTTTGTTAGTTTGATTAATATGTGCCTTGGTGTGTTTTTCTTAGGGCTTATCCCGTATGGGACTCTCTGTGCTTCCTGGACTTGGGTGACTCTTTCCTTTCCCATGTTAGGGAAGTTTTCGACTATAATCTCTTCAAATATTTTCTCAGACCCTTCTTTTTCTCTTCTTCTTCTGGAACCCCTGTAATTCGAATGTTGGTGTGTTTAGTGTTGTCCCAGAGGTCTCTGAGATTGTCTTCAATTCTTTTCATTCTTTTTTCTTTATTCTGCTCCTCAGCAGTTATTTTCACCATTTTGTCTTACAGCTCACTTATTCGTTCTTCTGCCTCCGTTATTCTGTTATTGATTCTTTCTAGTGTATTTTTCATTTCAGTTATTGTGTTGTCCATCTCTGTTTGTTCTTTACTTCATCTAGATCTTTGTTAGACATTTCTTGTATTTTCTCAATCTGTGCCTCTATTCCATTTCCAAGATTCTGGATCATCCTTACTATCATTAGCCTGAATTCCTTTTCAGGTAGATTGCCTATTCCCTCTTCATTTATTTGGTATTGTAGGTTTTCACCTCACTCCTTCATCTGTGACATATTTTTTTGCTGTCTCATTTTTTTTTTTTTTCTTATGAGTGGGATTGTGTTCCTGTCTTACTGGTTGTTTGGCCTGAGGCTTCCAACACTGGAGTTTGTAGGCTGCTGGGTAGAGCTGGGTCTTGGTGCTGAGATGAGAATCTCCGTGAGACCTCACTCCAATGAATATTCCCTGGGGTCTGTGGTTCTCTGTTGATCCAGTGGTTCAGACTCAGAGCTCCCACAGCAGGAGCTTTGGCCCAACCCCTGGCTCATGAACCAAGATCCCGCAAGCCACGTGGGGTGGCAAAAAAAACCAACAAAAAAAACAATAACAAAGTAAAAAAATAAAATTGGACTAGGAAACTAACAGATATGTTAGAAAGAATATAAAAATAAAAATATAGATGACTCAACGACCAGAAGGTACATCAGTACCACAACCGTAAAAAAGAGGAGGAGGGAAAGAGAAAAGGTCTTGGAGGGCAGGGCCAAAGCAAGAACGAGGTTTGGGTGGTGTGTGGGGCCTGTGCTCAGGACCCACAGGGCTAGAAAAGGCCCTGGGGGCTGTGGGGGGTGGGGCTTAGGCTCAAGGAACAGAAGGGGCCTAAGAGGGCAGGGCCCCTTGGTCTCAGAGGGCGGGGGAACTCACCAGGGAGCCCAGCAGGCTTCCTGGGCTCAAGTGGCATCTCCTGATCTCCCCAGCCTCCCTCCTATGCCCCAAAGGACCCACGCGGCCTGCAGGGGGCTTTGGAGTGGGGGTACCAGCCTGGGAGCTCAGCAGGCTGCCCAGCCCAAGCAGGCCAGGCGATCACCCTCTGCTCCTCTCCCACTCTTCCTGGAGGTTCCCGCTTGCCTATCCTGATCTCCCTGGCCTCAGTGGCGCTGATCCTGTCTGGCCACCACTTCTCCTCTCCCCCTCAGCCTCCCTACAACCTACCAGTTCACTTGGGGGTCCCTCCCATCTCCTTGGGCATCAGGGTCCTCTACCAGCGGCCGGAACACCCTAGTTGTGGGGAAACGCTAACTCGGCATCTTCCCACACCACCATCTTGACTCCTCCCTCTCCATATTATTTAAATGGATTACTTGTCTGAGCTGCCTTGCAAATAAATTGCAGGAATGTTCACTCTCTCTACTTTGAGACGGATTTCTTCATAAAGAGTGCTGACAAGAATAACAGGATCATGTCACCCCCCAGTCCATCCTCAGTTCATTATACTTGGTCTTTTATCTCTTCTACCTGTCTTGGAGATTCTCAGCAGAGAAGTCTCCTAAGATGTTGTCAGTAAGCATCACATGGAGGAACAGGGGATGAGTCAGCTCTGGACTCCCCAAAGAACACCAAAAAATATACTGATGAAGCAAAACTTAGTTGATTTGACCCACTGCTGTAAGGGAGGATACAGCCTTGACAGCGCCTTAGCACTGTCTTAGAAGAGGGAGTTCAGGGGAAGATATTTGAAGGGTGTTGTCATTTAAGGCAGATCTTTCAAGGCAAGGAGCTGACTGGATTCACATAAGTGTTTTTTCGCTTTTTTTTTTTTTTCTTTACATGATGCTTCAAGATTGCTGAACAGACACCTTGAGGTGTTGGTCTTAAAGCCAATCTTGATAAGGAAATTCTTTGTTTGATAAGTGAGCTGTTTACCCAAGATCCTGATAGAAGAGCTATTTACCTAGATGAGCAAACTCTTTGTTCCCATAAATTTATTTGTGGAAATTCCCTGAAACAAACAGTGAAATTTTTTATTGCTTTATAGCCTAATCTTTCTGAGCAAGAGTTAAGTCAGGTTGACATAGGTGGCCTCCGTTTAGTTCTATAGTGATGTGGATTCAGGAGAATCTCCATTCTTAAAGGTTTATCCTAAAACATGACACAGATTTACAGGCTAAGGTCATTCCTGTTTCTCCACTCTTGGGAGTTCAAACTTATTCATTCCATCTCCAAATATCTTCTCCTGAATGACAGCGTCTAAAGCTTACCATTGTTTGGGGAACTTTCCTGGCCCCTGCTCTTGTCTGGTCACATTCAAGTATATGCCTAAGTTTGTTTTATTGTCTGTACTTGCCCAGCTTTCAATCGTATTGAAGGTCTCTTAAAGAATTGAAAATTGAAGGAAAAATATTTTGTCTCCTTGCAGTTGGAAATATGGACCCAAGATTTCTTTCAACTCTATATTCTGCTTTCCTAGATGAAAGGCTTTCAGTGAGATGCTAAACACAATTGATTAGAACAAGAAGGGGCAGTAAAAGTTGACAAAGACATGTCTACTGCACTGCATCCTTTACCTAATCCCTATACCAGGTGCCCAGTTGCAAGAAATCAGAGAACAAATCAGAAACTTGGATGTTTCTGTTTTTGGAACCTGATTCTGCTCATGGATACCTGATGATTTGTGTAGCTTTGTTTTCGCTCTCCCATAGGGGCTGGTCATCTCTGTAATGCAATTTAAGTGTTGACCCTTGAATAGTATCAAATCCATCTAGAAACAAAACCCTTTACTAGACCAGTATTTTCATGCGACCACTGTGCAGAGTCTTCTGGTCTTAAGATTAGATTCCTTAATAAAAATAACAGTCAAAACTAGGCCTGAGTTTGCCATGAGGATTTGTTCTGTGATTAGAAATGATGGTGTCCTCTCCTACCTCACCTGTTCTCCTGGGGACCACTGACATCTTTTTTCTCTACATGTTGCTATGGGTTCTGAATTACTTTCCTTACTTTATGAGCCTACAATAAAGTCCTAACGTGGCTCCTGAGCCTGGGTCCATACTATCCTTTGGCAGCCAGGTCGTTGGAAAGACTACCATGTTCTGTGTGTATATTCTACTGAGACTGTCTTAATGTTCAAGACCAAATCATACCATTTGAACTGGATACAAAGTCGATCAGGGAGCTGCCCTTCTGCTTCCCATTCCCCCAGTCTACTTTGAATATAATTTTCTATCTAATTAAGTTTCTTATCTTGACTCCATTTTTGCTGGGTCCATCTTGGTTTTTTCTTCTTTTTTCTTTTTAGCTTTCTGTTTTTTCCAATTTCAGAACGCCAAACCAGGTTCTGACCCAGCCCATATACAGAGGCCACTCGTAGCAGCTGTCATCAAGATCTGTGTCCTACAATCATGCAGAGAAGACTGCCTGTCTCTACGCCATGGTGAAGTAACCAAGCCACCACCCTAAATGCTTAAAGCACCCAGCTTTTGCTCCTACATGGAGAGAAATCAGATACCACCAAGGGTCCAGACCAAGTCAACATGGGAGTTTTAAGGAAAGAAACTACAATCTGAATTTCTTTACTGGACTTTCCCCCTTTAATGGCATTTTGTTTATTTGTTTGTTTTGTTTTGTTGGTCACCAGCACCTCCTAATGACTCCTGGAGTGTTAAATCTGGTGCTTGCCATCCCGCTATAGAAGTGAAGGTGGTTCTTCAAGATTTCTTGTCCAAATGCTCCCTCTCAAGGCTCCTTCACTCAAGATGTGGCTCATCAGACTCTCATTTGTGACTGATTTCCCAGGGGAAGGATGTAAGTCTCAGAGCTTATTCAAGCTACTGGGGAAATTATGCTCCTGCTAGTAGCACCACCTGAAGCCACCTTGTTCCTGTCTCTTTCAAGCTTGATTCTGGGGCCCCCTTTCAACCTCATGTACCCCGTCTGCCTTTCCTATGGATTCTCCTTCTTTAGAAAATTAGCTAGAGTCTCCTTCTCTCACCTGCAAGCAAATCACCTTCTCAACTTTTGTTGCTTTCAAGAGGCTGTGTATTACGGTTACATTTTGGTGCAATCCACTTGATCACAGCCAGGCTGGCCCATGCTCTGCACTGGTTAATTGCAACAGAACACACAGTCACAGTTTCCTACACAAAGCTCTATAGGAAGGAGCACACTTAAGGGAAAATATTTTCTCTTAAACTGTATACTATCTCTGGCTTCCTTCTGAGCACAGGGACAAATGACTTCCTCTACTCATATGATGAGCCAAGTTTGCAATGAGACCATTTCAAAAAGCAGTGACTCACTATCAATTTTGGCTTGAAGCTAGCTGTTCAGAGACCAGGTCCTTTTTGAAGTTTATGTTCCTGACTCTGTGTGTGTGTGTTTGTGTGTGTGTGTGTGTGTGTGTGTGTGTGTGTGTGTGTGTGTGTGAGAGAGAGAGAGAGAGAGAGAGAGAGGCAGAGAGAGAGAGAGGACCCCGTCACATGGAAGCACAGACTACATCCTTCTCCCAAGGGAGTGCTGCTTTGTTGCACTTTCATTTACTTCCAAACTGGTTTTAGAATCTTCTGGCTTTCTTATCTAGTCATTCCTTTGCAGTAACAATGAAATGGCAATCTGAACAGTACTGAGGTGAAGGTTTCCCAAGAGTCTTGCACTTGAGATTCCCCATGTGAAGGGCAATGGCCTTTGTGACCAGGGCAAGTCTATTTGTGTCCCCCGGCTCCTATTTACCACTCCCTTTCCTCCTGGATGTTTTAACCAGGTGGTATCCTATTAATGTGAATAGCAGAGGCTGTTTTACAGAGAAAAAGAAATCATAAAAGCTTTGCAGTGGGAAGGGTTCCCATTTATTCTTTGTCACAATAATGGCAGTGATAAAGAATACATACGGACTGGTGATGAATCAATAATATACTTACAGGAAGCATCACAATGTATGATCTATACACATACATACATATGTAAACTAAACATGTGGGTCTTACAACATCCTTATGAGATAATTATGCATGTTATTGATATTATTAACCCCAATTGAGAAATAAATAAACTTGATGTTCCCAGAGGTAAGTCACTTACCTCAGTCACAAGTTAGTAAATGATGGAGGGAGGTCTCTAGACCCTTGCTAACTAAAGGATGCCTGTGAACTGCAGACTCTTGGACCCCCACCCAAGAGCTGCTGAATCAGAGTCTGTATTTTTACAGGACCCCCAGGTGATTCTCTTGCATAACAAAGTGTAAGGAGCATTGCTTCAGATCAAGTCTCTGTTACATGTCATGGAAGGTTTAGTAATTTTTACCAGAAGCCACCTCCTTCTTTCTTAATGCTTCTCAACAGGATCATTTTGTAAGAGGCTGGCCAACAGGGTGAAGAATCACAAAGTTTGGGGCCTCGGTTTATCCCCAGCTTTATCCTCAGCTTCCAGTCTGAGAGATCATTTCTTCCCTTTTCCATCATTATCACTACTGGGAAACAAAAGTAAGCATAGCTGCAAAGGGGCAGAAAACAGGAAAGGAAAAGAAAGGATGCTCAGTCAATTGTTTCCTGTTCCTTCTAATTTGAAGAGCTGCTCCAAAAGCACAAACCATTAGGACTGGATTTTGAGGAGACCCAGGAGAGCTACAGATGGAGTTATTCTGCTGTCTGTTGCTAATGTCATCTACCAGGTACACAGACATGATTTTCCTTCATGTGTCTCAGGGCCCTAGTACATTCTGTTGTCAAATTTTCACAACGAAAAATAACATGGTTTAAGAATACGAAACTTATATCTCTCCCTGGGAGATCCAGGCTAGCAGTACTATGTATTCATTCCAGGCCTCTACAAAGATATACTGGCCCAGGAACCCGGAAGCTGAATTATGTCCTGCCCAGTCCTTGCCCAGCCCACCTGCCTGCTCACGTTGAGCTTCAGGTTTATCTATCACCCCAAAACCAAAGGGAAGTAAACTGGGATGATGTGTCAGTTGCTCCTGTTCTGGTCACACTATGGCCTGCTTGAAATTAACCAATGTCTGACCATAATCTGACTGCTGAAGCTCAGCGTGCTGCAATGGTTTGAAAGTTTGGCAATCTACCCAAACCACGCAATATCTACTCACTAAGTCTTCTGACTTTCCCAAATTTTACCCTATTTCTAGATATTTCATTCTTCCAATGGATCTTCTTTGCCCAATACGTATTTTTCATTTTAAATCAAAATATTGTTGTTGTTGTTTTCTTTGTTTCTATTATATTCCAGGAAGTTAAAAGGCATAGTGCTCAAATTTTGTAGGATACAAAAGAGCTGAATGGCTGGAAATTGGGTCAAGGGCACATGTTTCTTTAGTATATATCTCAAAACCTTTTTCCCAAAAGGAAATAACATCTAGGTAACAAATACAGACATTTTCAAAATTCTTCCTGTAGCTTTTCCTATAAGCTCGTGTCACCTTACTGAACATATGAAAATCAATTTGGGAGGACACATACGATTCTGAGAATTATCTCCAGTGAAAATATGGATCTAACAGGCTACAGATCAGAAGAAAAAGACTTTATTGTGGATGGAAGAATCAAGTTAAACACTTTCAAATTGGAGGAAAGATCCTCTTTGCAGACTTGCACTTCTATTTATAGCGTGTCACACTGTTTACTATGGGGGACGCTTTCAGCCAACTGGTATATACAAAGCACCACTAATGAGCCAGAGACTCTGCTGGTCACTAGGAAAAGAGAAAGCAAGGTTCCTGCTCTCTTGGCTCTTACTTTCTAGTGGTCATTGGTTATTATGATGGCAGAGGAGGGGAGTGACCTCGGAGAAAAATAAGAATGATGTTTGCAAATGAAAAGGGATGTGGGTGATACTAATTTTCGTAAATACATTCATGGGAGCTTGTTGAGCAGCCAGTTTCCCTGTTCTCAAGATGCCAGCATGTACCATGATGTCAAAGAGCTTTAAGAGATGCTGCAAACCAGAATTCCATCTTCCCTTTCCCGCTAGTGATCACATGGACATCACAACTACTGAAAGAGTGCCAGTCCCAGAAAACAATTTCATCTAATTACTAAAACCTAGGTTCTTCAAAGCAAAATATCAGGGAGCACTGAGCAAGCTTCTAGAGTTCATGTTTTGCCCACCAGATTCATTCTCCCCAGGTATCCTTTTTAGGTGGAATGGGTTCTCGCATTTATTCTGCCTTCCATGGAAGAAGCTGTACTAGCAGGCAACCACAATGGCTGTCATCTGTCAGCATTTATTACCCACCATTAAAGCTAAAGGGAATGTTAATGAAAAATATTACAGCATGCTTTGTAAAATTTACAAGCCGTTTTAATATCACTTCCTGCCAAGATGAATATAGAGATTTGCCTAATCACAAAATGTTACGTCTCACATCTTCTCCCCTAGCCTCGTTTCCAGATACCCAGCATCCATCCAACTTGCAGTAAGAAAGCCTACGTTCAATTACTCAATGCAGAATTCAGTCACATTTTACCAGAGGTTATTCTGCAAGAGTCTTCTGTGTTTTGTCTTTCCATGTTCTAAAAAGAGCGTGGATTGAAGGTTGCAGATCATTTTCGAGTCAATTGCTTTATGTGGACTCAGAGCCTCACTGCCCTGTCTGACGTGGCTTTAGGGAAGCTGAGACAATGCTCTTCAATAAACAGGCTTTGTCTGCCCGCGCTGGCAGCAACTGCTTCACAAAGAGTACACAGGCAATATGTTACTGTGTATTACCCATGGGCACTTAACACTCCTGCACACAGCTTCCAAATCTGTCATCTTTCTAATCTGCTCTTGCCAAATTCCTATTCTCCTGGCCTGGGACATAGGACATAAGCTTCTTCTCCAGCCTCTGGGCTCCATGATCACTCGAGCCTTGTGAATGTTCACTTTCAAGAGGGAGAATGCTGGGCTCCCCTGGTGGCGCAGTGGTTGAGAGTCCGCCTGCCGATGCAGGGGACACGGGTTCGTGCCCTGGTCCGGGAAGATCCCACATGCCGCGGAGCGGCTGGGCCCGTGAGCCATGGCCGCTGAGTCTGCGCGTCCGGAGCCTGTGCTCCGCAACGGGAGAGGCCACAACGGTGAGAAGCCCGCGTGCCGCAAAAAAAAAAAAGAAAAAAAAGAGGGAGAATGAAAAGTGAATCACATCTCAGCGCCCACAAAGGCATGTAGTTCCAGGGCAAAAAAAAAAAAGTATCCTGGGTGAACTTATAATCAATAAACTGTAGATTCTGCAATCTTTCTGAGCTTTTGGTCATCTTAGTATCTCTCCACTGCGACTGTCTCTGGAATGATCTGAACCATCGTGATACTGAGGATAGAGACCCAATGAGGTTAGCTGGGTACACACAGCTAGTGTTCATGCTGGGGTCAGAGTGTGTGCTTCCTGCTTTCCACTGGACCAACTTGATCTGAGTTGTTAAGAAAAGATTTCAGAGAGAAGGAGACCTTTGAGCTAGGTCTCGAGGGTAAATATCTATGTATTATGACAAGGAAAATCTGAGGAAAAGTAAAACCACATACGTGAAGGCAGATGTGCTAAAAGGTGGCTTTCCAAGAACCTCAAGAAGCTCAGAAATGTAAAACATGGAGTGCATGAAAGAGGACGGCCATGAAAGGGACTGCAGAAGTCTTTGGGGTTAGAGATGGAAGGACAGCCAAGTGCCACTAAGGAGTTTCTATTTATTTCATGGGTTATAATCCAGTCCCTCAGCACTCTTAAAGTGAAAGGTATAAACATTTACCAAAAATAATGAGCAAATACAGTGACTGTTTCTCACTGTTTTTAATTTTATGCCTTTACCAGATACCAAAATGACTTAACTCAATAATTTGTTTGTGTCTTTGGAAGCTCCCTATATACACACAACATGGGGTGCGTGCATGCACAGATTCTAATGAAGAAAATTTTTATCTGGAAATATTTTATCAATGACATTTTTTCAGGATAGATTTCTGTCATATGCCTTGAGGCAACTAGTCAATAATTAAGAAGAAATTGAACATTTTAAACTCTGCTCTTAAATATCACTCTGTTGCCAAGAGCAGCATTTCGGGTGAACTGAGAACATCTGGGTTGGCTCGGACCAAGTTTTGCAAGAGGGTAGAGTTAATCCCAGATCCACCCCATTACCTGAGCATAGCTTCAATTACCTTATGTAGTAAACACCTGCTGTCTCCTCACTGGGGGCAGTGGTAGGCGCCCAGGAATGTAGGCATGTCAGGAATGACGCTCCTTATAAAGACTTTCATCCTACCCCTTTTTCAGGAGATGGTGGGTAAGCTCCCTGGCTAGGTTGAGCAAGGCCCTATGACTTCCATCAGATCGAGGGCTAAATGGGTGAGGCCAGTTCTTGAACTAGACCCTGGCACCGTACAAGGGGTAGAAACAGGTAAATGCCCCCAATAGGTGAGCCTGATTTGAAAAACATACATTTAAGTTAAGTTCAGACAGCCATTCCAAAGGAAGGAATGTCTTTCAGATAAATCCAGAGACTGGAGGAAAAACAGTCTAAGGGGCAGATGATTCTTACAGATAGGATTACTGTCAGCAAAGTCTGTGAGTAGGCAGCAGGTACCAAGTCACTAGGCTGGGGTCTGGACTGGGCTCTAGTTGTACAGGGGTAACTGGGACGAAGATGGCAGGTCCTCAGTCTGAAGGCAACTGAGGCAAGAGGACAATCAGAAGTGTGTACCATGGACAGAAATCTCTTGCATTCCTATACACTAATGATGAAAAATCTGAAAGAGAAATTAAGGAAACACTCCCATTTACCACTGCAACAAAAAGAATAAAATACCTAGGAATAAACCTACCTAAGGAGACAACAGACATGTATGCAGAAGACACTGATGAAAGAAATTAAAGATGATACAAACAGATGCAGAGATATACCATATTCTTGGACTGGAAGAATCAACATTGTGAAAATGACTACATACGCAAAGCAATCTACAGAGTCAATGCAATCCCTATCAAACTACCAATGGCATTTTCCACCGAACTAGAACAAAAAATTTCACAATTTGTATGGAAACACAAAAGACCTCGAATAGCCAAAGCAATCTTGAAAAAGAAAAATGGAGCTGGAGGAATCAGGCTCCCTGACTTCAGACTATACTACAAAGCTACAGTAATCAAGACAGTATGCTACTGGCACAGAAACAGAAATATAGATCAATGGAACAGGATAGAAAGCCCAGAGATAAACCCACGCACATATGGTCACCTTATTTTTGATAAAGGAGGCAAGAATATACAATGGAGCAAAAAGACAGCATCTTCAATAACTGGTGCTTGGAAAACTGGACAGCAACATGTAAAAGAATGAAATCAGAACATTCCTTAACACAGAAATAAACTCAAAATGGATTTAAGACCTAAATGTAAGGCCGGACACTATAACACTCTTAGAGGAAAACATAGGCAGAACATTCTATGACATAAATCACAGCAAGATCCTTTTTGACCCACCTCCTAGAGAAATGGAAATAAAAACAAAAATAAACAAATGGGACCTAATGAAACTTAAAAGCTTTTGCACAGCAAAGGAAACCATAAACAAGATGAAAAGACAACACTCACAATGGGAGAAAATATTTGCAAACGAAGCAACTGACAAAGGATTAATCTCCAAAATTTACAAGCAGCTCATGCAGCTCAATACCAAAAAAACCCAAACAACCCAATCCAAAAATGGGCAGAAGACCTAAATAGACATTTCTCCAAAGAAGATATACAGATTGCCAACAGACACATGAAAGGGTGCTCAAAATCACTAATCGTTAGAAAAATGCAAATCAAAACTACAATGAAGTATCATCTCACACCAGATCAGAATGGGCATCATCAAAAAATCTACAAACAATAAATGCTGGAAAGAGTGGGGAGAAAGGGAAACCTCCTGCACTGTTGGTCGGAAGTAAATTGATACAGCCACTATGGACAACAGTATGGAGGTTCCTTAAAAAAATGAAAATAGAGCTACCATACGACCCAACAATCCCACTACTGGGCATATTACCCTGAGAAAACCATAATTCAAAAAGAGTCATGTACCCCAATGTTCTTTGCAGCTCTATTTACAATAGCCAGGACATGGAAGCAACCTAAGTGTCCATCAACAAATGAATGGATAAAGAAGATGTGGCACATATATACAATGGAATATTACTCAGCCATAACAAAAAATGAAATTGAGTTATTTGTAGTGAGGTGGATGGACCTAGAGTCTGTCATACAGAGTGAAGTAAGTCAGAAAGAGAAAAACAAATACCGTATGCTAACACATATATATGGAATCTAAAAAAAAAAAAAAAGTTCCAAAGAACCTAGGGGCAGGACAGGAATAAAGACAGACATAGAGAATGGAGTTGAGGACACGGGGAGGGGGAAGGGTAAGCTGGGACGAAGTGAGGGAGTGACATTGACATATATACACTACCAAATGTAAAATAGATAGCTAGTGGGAAGCAGCCACGTAGCACAGGGAGATCAGCTCGGTGCTTTGTGACCATGTAGAGGGGTAGGATAGGGAGGGTGGGAGGGAGACACAAGAGGGAGGAGATATGGGGATGTATGTACATGTATAGTTGACTCACTTTGTTATACAGCAGAAACTAACACGCCACTGTAAAACAATTATATTCCAATAACAATGTTAAAAAATTAAAAAAAAAAAAAGAAGTGTGTGCCATGGAGAAGAAATCTACTGTACGGAAATGTCCATACAATTAAAGCCAAATAAACCAGAAAATATTTACTAAGCCTATAAAGAGAAATAGATAGACTGTGGGTGAAAGCAGGATCATATGGCGTCTTTTATCCCTTAGATGATATTAGCTGATTTGGAAAGGCAAGATATAAATAGCAAAAAAATTAAATAACAACATAAAAATCTCATTTTATTAAGGCAAAGTGCTTAAGATATGTTACAAGTTAGGACATGATTAAATGGTTTTGTTTTGAGTCAAAATGGAATTTTCAGATTGAACCAGTAATCCATTTGTTAAAAATATTGCTTATGTTAACTAGGAGAAATAATTGGATTCTGAAAGTGATTTTGGTTTATGTTGCTGGGTAACTTGCCATCTATTTTGTAACTTTTTTTTAAAACCAGATATTTTGGAATGCCTATAACAGCTCTTTCTAATTCCTCCTTCCCCTCACAATTACTTTTGTCCAAAGTTTTTCTGAAATAGGTCACAAGTGAGAACTTCTTACCTGTCTGACCATCCCCCAGGACTGACTGCAGACAGGAGGCACTTGGGATTTGGCAGCCTGGCTTAGTGAGGGCTGTTTCCCACCAGGCTGACCGCAAGGCTCACTTTGGTTGTGTACCCATGACAACACAACAGTCTGGGGGATGGTCCATTAATTATCCAGTTGCTATATTTCCATAGTGCCCAGTGAGTTATGTGAATGACACCCTGTCTTGTTTGATTACAGTGACCTCTTCTAAGCTTAGATATCACCCTTCTTTCTGAGATAAATAGGTTTGTACCATATCATGCCAACGGACTAGTTTTGTTCACCAGCGAACTAGCTGTATTCGCCATGAACATACCACTTTCACGAGAATGAAACGGCTGCTGTTCTAGTGGACAGCTTAGCAAGCAGGAGTTTTCTTCTTTCTTACTTTCATTCTTCCCTCCTTTTCTCAAGCCTCTAAAGAGAGATTGAGCTAATAGCCCTACTTGTTAATAGCCCTACTTGTAACTACTTGTTAATGTGTCAAGTTCTCAGTTACACAATTACACTGTAGTAAACACATGGGCAATGGATATGGAGGAAGCACCATTTTCCTTCCTATTTTCCTCTTCATATATAGTTATGATAAAATATCCTGTTTTGTGAATATTGCATTTTAATGAATTTTATTATGCAGAACCCCTTTTTGAGAGTTTTTTTAAATCATTCTTTTAATTACAGAGATCAGCTTGAGCCAAAGGACTTGAAAAGCTTTGCCAAAGAGGAAAAAAAATAGTATGCTAGAAAAAGCCGAAGTAAAGTGTTTTAACTTTATTTTTCTTCCGTTAAACTCATGGCAGTATTATGCTAGCATTACTTGAAAGATGGTAATCTTTCAAGTCAAAATATGACTAAATATCAGCTAATAACAGTATTGTGCAATTGACTAAGAAAGACTTAAAAGTCCCAAGTGAAGGGGAGAAAAAATTCAAGTGATTCTGATAAGCTCCCAAAGATCAGTCCTTATCTGCAAAGTGTGATGGAATCAGCACAGAATGAAATGTCATAATTAACCAGGGCCATTACTTCATCCAAACCATTTTTCCAGAACAGAACTTGTATAAAGCTAATTCAGTTCGGAGAGGTCACTTTCTGATCTCTCCATTAAGATATTTTACAGGTTTGCAGGGGACTATCTTTCCTAGAATAAAATTTAGGAGAGTTTGAACTCCCAAATACTAAATTCGGGGTCAGAAAACTTTTTTTTAGCAACATCTGTCATCTAGTTAAAATGGTCAGGCCATGGGGCTCTCACTTCATTGACATTCATTTCTTTATGTAAGAACATTACACTGGGACCCACTAACTCACCGGGAAACTTTTGTCAACCACTCCTAATAGAGAACATTTCCCTGAAGATGTACTATTCACTTTGTCCTTGAAGCAAGAAAACAAATGAGAATCCAAAGATGCATAATTGATTGTTTTATTACTAAGTTTAAGGGAAAATACTTTGAGTCACATTCTCATAATGTTTATGTAATTTTCTGACTTTATGACAATTGCCCTGAAAGGCAAATGCTCAAGATAATAGATCATCAACCTCCCTTGTTTCGAATCATTGTGACTAATATCTACCCCTCTCCTGCATGGTGCCAAGTTGTGAATCTGCAAGTTATTTTGAGTATTGCTTGAATCAAAGTAATCAGTATGTGCTGGATTTTAAGTGATTACTGTAATTTAATAATTGTCCTTTTATTTTGTATGAACAATTAGCATTAAGAGACAGACTCTGCCACTTGCTAGTCATGTGACCTTACAAAATTACTTAATCTCCCTGGACTTCACCGTTCTCATTTATACAATCAGGTAGGTGACCATGATGATAATTTAAGATGTACGTGCCTCAAAGAAGTGACTGACTCCCCAAAAGATGATTTGGAACCACAAATGGTGGTACACTAGGGCAAAGCTGTGGGAAATTTGGGGATTAGGAGGAAGAAAATAAACACCTGAGTAAGTGAAAATTGAGATGCTTTTGGAATGGACCAAAGAGTGAAGACCTAACTGCCAATGCTTTTCTATGTGATTTCAAACCCTGTGTGTTCCAGGTAGGGAGCTCCATCCAAGTGCACAGCAGCTCCCTGAACAAAATCCTAAAGAAGCGATGAGGCAGGGTCCAAGCTGTTGTGAAAAGTCCAAGAAAAACCAGAGACTAAGAGGATTCAGGCAGCAAAGACTTAACTGCTTTTGTTTTTTTCTTGCGGTACGAGGGCCTTCCACCGCTGCGGCCCCTCCCGCTGCGGAGCACAGGCCCTGGACGCGCAAGCTCAGCGGCCATGGCTCACGGGCCCAGCCGCTCCACGGCACGTGGGATCTTCCCGAACCGGGGCACGAACCCGCGTCCCCTGCATCGGCAGGCGGGCTCCCAACCACTGCGCCACCAGGGAAGCCCGAGACATTGCTATACTTTGATGTCCATCAAAAGACACTTGTTATATAACCAGGAGAATTTTACCCCAAGAATTTACAATCTAAAAGTGTCTATTGGAGGCTATGTTTGGTTTAAAATATTAATATGCGGGCTTCCCTGGTGGCACAGTGGTTGAGAGTCCGCCTGCCGATGCAGGGGACACGAGTTCGTGCCCCGGTCCGGGAAGATCCCACACGCCGCAGAGCAGCTGGGCCCGTGAGCCATGGCCGCTGAGCCTGCGCGTCTGGAGCCTGTGCTCCGCAACGGGAGAGGCCACAACAGTGAGAGGCCCGCGTACCGCAAAAAAAAAAAATATTAATATGCTACGGTGGTAACTAAAATCGTAGTCATAAGTTGCTTTATATTTAATTTTTATATCAGATAAATTTGATTTAACTCATTATTGCCTTTGTTCCTTAATCTATTTTTGGAATACAAATTACTTGATAATATGGCAAGTGTTAGAAGCACAGCTTTATGAACTACAGTGCAAGCTTGCATCCAATTCCATTACGATGATGATTAAACTCCAACCATCATATAGCACTCATCATCTAGTTCTCTTGGTCACATATTTATCGAGCACCTGCTATGTGCTCAGCACTGGGCTGAATACTGTGAGAGTAACAGTGATAATAAGCTCTGGGCCTTGTCTTCCAGAAGTTTACAGAACAGATCTGACAGCCTTCCAGCAGCTTACAAATATGAAAAGAAATGAACAAGATTCTGGCTGAATAGAATAAAGACCATGACAGAGTTATAAGCAGTGCTCTTTGTGTACATGGAGAAAGGGGCGGTTAATTCTTTGAGAAGAAACTTGTACAGGCTTCCCAAGGCCATTAGAGAATAATTAGTAAGGAAGAAAGGACAGAGCAGTCCAAGGAACCAAATGAACAAAAGCTGTCCACTAGAAATCCTTACTTCCCATTGTTTTTGCCTATACTAATGACAGTAACAACCTATCAGAGCAATAAACTGTAAGTCCACACAATTTTATTTCACCTTAGAACTTACGCCATTGCTGAGATGGCACAGATCATGGCAGGAGAGTGAGACTGCACATAAAAATTTATAGCATCTCATCAGTTTTGAAGTTTCAACATGCCAAGGAAATTGTTTATGATCCTTCTGAATGGGAACTCTTGGAGCCATGAACTGTACTGCACCCCCGGCCACCACCCTGAAGTAGAGCTGATAAAAGTACCTTAACAGAGCTTAACACGGTACACAGCCTGCCCGTCTCAGCTATCCCACCTGCAGCCGCCTCCCCATACAAACGCTGCTGTCCAAATTCACAAGCCCCATGCTCTTCACCTTCCTGCTGTGGTTTCTCATGGCGCTGTCTCATCTGTGCTGGTTCTTCTTGTAAGGGATACACGCTGCTTTTCCTTCACCAGCCACATGACTAACTGCTCTTTGTCATTTCTCAAGAATCATCCCTTTAAGGAACTTTCAGTAACACCTTCTGGAATAACACTCTAAAAGCCATCTACCCAGATTATTAGGGCACTGGAGAGGAGAGCAGCTTTTCTAACACTTAGTTCATTGGTATTTATCTCCCACTAGGCTGTGTGATTCATGAAGATGAGACATATATGTTGTCTTTATTTGTGTATTGTTGCTTACCCAGAAATAGTAAGCACATGGCGTATTCGCCCCCATTCTCTCTTTCCTCACTCACAACAGACTGCAAAAATCCAACACAACATCATTTCTTATGAGCCCTTTCTCAAAATCATTCTCATCCCAATTCTTCAGTCAGATACTGTCAATCATTGAGTCGGCACACAAAGCCACGTGGCACTCTTGCCTTTAGTAGGCTCTAAATCCTCATATGAATAATTAACAAAGCAAATTGCCTCTTGTTTTCCTCATATCATGCCTGGTGCTGGCATAATAAGTGCCTATTCTGTTCAAGCCATCTTGCTAGGTTATTTATATATATATTACCTGATGTAATTCTCACAAGAATATGTTCGTGCTATTAATTTCTTTATTTCCCATATATGAGAAAACAGACACAGAGGAGTTCAGACACTAGTCTAAGGCTGAGCTAGTAAGCCTGGATTATAAACCACAGCTACAAAGTTTCAATTATGCAAGGTGAACTAATCCTAGAGACTTACTATACAGCAAAGAGCCTACAGTTAATAGTACTATATTAAACACTTAAAGTTTGCTAAGAAGGTAGATCTTATAGTGTGTTCTTATCACACATGCACAAATAAGAAGAAGAAATAAAGAGGGTGGGAAGATACTTTTGAAGGTGATAAATATGTTTATGGCATAGGCCGTAATCATGATTTCACTGAGGCATACTTATCTCCAAACTCAACAAGTTGTATACATCAAATACATACAGCTTTTTGTATGTCAAGTGTAACCCAAGAAAGTGATTAAAAAAAAATAAGCCACAGCTACTTGACTTCCAAGTCTAGGTTTTTTCCATTTCCTGCAAGAAACATAAACTTTTTTAAAAATTTATTTTTTGCTGTTTGCAATAAAACCATAGCTTCCAGCCACTCATACTGGAAGAATTCCATGGCAGGCATCTGCTGTCATTACCTCCTCTCTCTTAGCTGGCTGATCCTCCGTCCCCACGCTACAGTAAAGAGTCAAGGAGATCTACCCAGTGCCTAGGAGATGAGGAGGACAGCAGAGCTGGCCACAAAGAGCGAGCGGAAGCAAGTCAGCTGAAGACAAGTTCCAGGGTCTTCGTAACTCTAGGTGACATTGGCGTTTGCCTCACCTTTTTCCAATCATGTTTTCTGCACTGATCCTTATAACTGCCCCTAGGAAGTCTGAAATGGTAGCTCCTCTTCTCACCACATACACTATCCTCTTCTGCCACGCACAGAGACTGATTTGTTATTTCTGGGTTGTTCTTGAGTGCTGGACTGTTGTTGATCATTGATTTTTTTTTTTTTTTTTTCCTATCTTGGAAAAAGGAGTTGCAAGGCACTACTTTCAAAGAGACAAAAAAAAAAGGAACTTGGGAGAGAGAAAAACCATGCACACCTGAAGGATTCCGTGGACTGTAAATAGATTTGTTTCCAAAAGTTTGTATTTTAATCCAATCAAAACATTTGAGCAGCCTGAATAGTGTCTCTGCCTTTAAAGGAATTTAGCTCAATTTTACAGCAAACACCATTCTGAAGCTTAACTTAATGTGGAAATGCCTTTAGATTTAGTCACTAGGAGTGGAAAAGAATCACGGAAAGTGGCAAAATGTGTCTCTTTCTAGTTGCTGTTTCCTCTTTCATTCTCAGTGCCTGAACTTCTCCACATGGCTTGGGCTTTGAACAGACTTCAAATATGAATAACCTTGGTCACTTCTTTCATCTTTTAAATCTCAGATTATATTAATATCCATGGCTCCCCCGGTTTAAATCTCTGCCACAAAATCTCTCTGGAGAATTAGCTGTGAAGTTAGGAACTGGAGTTCATAGCAGATATGTGAAACTCTGTTCCCTTCACCACTGTCCCCATTGGAATAGCTGATTATTATCTGGAAAAGTCCAACTTCCTTTTAAGCCAACCTTGATTAAACTGAGTCATTTAATGAACATACACCTTGCTGCAGAAAATCTGTATTAATCCAGATGACTAAAAACCACTGACATCTCCTAACTTGCTTTCCTAAGAAGCATCTTTCATGCCTTGGAGTTGAAGCTGCCCAAATGTGAAAGTAACATATTATCTTATACCCTAAATAATGCTGAGTTCTATACTCTTTGCCCTCAGGAGTCAGTAAGTTTTGAATGAATTAATAACTCTGAACATGTACATGAATAACTATGAACAACATTCTGAACACGTATGGGAGTTTAATTCACTTTTAACTAGAGCTTAATGCTAAAAAGAGGAACATTCAACATCAGTCTTAGTTTCTTTCCATTTGTCTACACCTGGAACCCAACCCAGCTGTCTTACCCATTACTGCTTTGGGCATAAAGGAGAAACAACAAGGCTGTGTGGGGTGGGCAGTGTAAGAACACTGTCACTCCAGGGAGAGATGGGTTCAAGAGGACCACTCTGATGGGTAGCATATCTCCTGCATCGTCTGAACATTTAGGAAGAAAGCATCAGCAACTTACAAGAGTTTTGTTTTTTCCAGTTATTCTTCTGGATACATCCAAGGTCACTGTAGAAACCTGCATCCTACATGTCTTCAGGAAGCACTCATTGGGAAGACATTCTATACAGAGCTCATGCTAGAGTAAGAGGATGGCATTGGAGGCTTGGCGGCAGGTGGACTTTAAAAGGATTTTATATTTTTGTTAAAGGGACAGAATAGAAGCACATGCAAAATAATTGTCCTTTACTTTGCATCATGCTTTACTGCTGAGTAAAAACTTATGCATACATGAATTATTATATTTATCCTCATAATTCTTGAGGTGAAGGGACAGACGTTGTTACTCTCCTTTAGAGATGAAGACAATATGGCTAGGAATTTAAGGGAACTGCATTCCTCACCCTTCCCTGTATCAGTCCCCTTTGCCACATGACTTTAAGTTCCTCTAACAAAAGGAGTGAAGATTATTTTCATCCCTTGAGTCTGACTTTGTCTTCATCACTTGTATTGGCCAACTGAACAAGAGTGAAGCAATGGTATGCCAATTCTAAGTCTCAGCCTCAAAAGGTCTTGACTCCAAAACTACTGATATTCCATTATGCCACATTGCCTAGTGCACATAGCATCTGAGGCTAGATAGCTTTTCAGTTATGAGGCTAAGAAACTTTCTTCTAGTAAACTGTACTTTACCGAGCTAGTCCAACTTATCTCCCGTTATTCCCTAACATATTCTCTGCTACAGACAGGCTGGAGTCCTTCCCACCCCCCATTCATACATATTATCTTTTGAGAAACATACCCTCAGTTCTAATGGCCACTTCTCCCTCTCTGCTCAACCAAATCTTCTACTTTATTTTATTTTATTGAAGAATAGTTGATTTACAGTGTGTTTATTTCTGCTATACAGCAAAGCAATTCAGTTATATATATATAATATATAATACAGATATATTATATATATACATATATATTATATATATATCTATTCTTTTCCATTATGGTTTGTCATAGGATATTGAGTATAGTTTCTTGTGCTATATAGTAGGAACTTGTTGTCAAATCTAATTATTTAACACCCCACTTCTACTCCATCCATTTATGAGTTCTCCTCTAGTCACCTATTCTCTGCTTACCTGACACTTAGCATTTATATGTGGTCTCAGTCCCATGCGACTACACTGCTCTCAATGACTATATGGCCTGCCGCCATAGCTCAGTATAAGAGCTTCCCACAGGGACCAAGACCTCTGCTTCCCTGATGCACCTATGAATAAGTAGATGAGTGAATAAATAATAATTAAACTCATAGCATCTAAGCTATACTATAAGGAGGTTAAATTAGCACAGCATCTTTTTTACTGCTTGTATAATTGCTTCACAACTCTAGACTGCTAAGAAGCAAATACAAAGATTCTGTGACAGGGCTTCCCTGGTGGTGCAGTGGTTGAGAGTCTGCCTGCCGATGCAGGGGACGCGGGTTCGTGCCCCGGTCCGGGAAGATCCCACGTGCCGCGGAGCGGCTGGGCCCGTGAGCCATGGCCGCTGAGCCTGCGCGTCCGGAGCCTGTGCTCTGCAACGGGAGAGGCCACAGCGGTGAGAGGCCCATGTACCGCAAAAAAAAAAAAAAAAGATTCTGTGACATTACCTTGAGCTCTTATCATCTGAAATATTACTGGAAAAGAAATAAGTATAAGATGTGAGGGAAGAATGCTTCCCTTCTCCACCAGGTGTCTCCTCAGCTTCAGCCATTTTCAGCAGCATCCTTGTAAGACATGAGGACGTAGCTAAGGCTAAGCAGGCACAATGCAGAGGAAGCCCACCTCCTGGAACGGACTGCAGGGCTTGCACAGCAGAGACACAACTTCAAAAGCTTGCTTCCCTCTGTGTGTACAACATGGGCACAACTACTTCAAAGAGCATACCTTCTGAAAACATAGCTCATGGATCATTACTCATAAAGGATTACCAGTTCTTTTAAAATGTAATTTCCACCTCAGGAAAAACTTAATTTCCATGCATATTACACTCATTACCTTTGGTACATAGGCGGCTTATTAGTACATATTTGGTATCCTTAAAGATTCCTCTAGAGGAACTTTTGCATTTGAAAGAAAACCAAATCAGCAATAATAACAGCATTTGCTCCACTGTTCTTCCCACCTTCCTAATCACTGCACTCAGCGCTGTAGGCATTTATGAGCCTTGCCCCAAACTGTCAACCTGAAGAAGTACTATCATAACCATAAGTAATTACCTTGTGGGTCCAACAAACTGAAGGTTTTCCTAAGATGCTCCCTGGGCTATATCCTTAGGGCTGGGTAGTCCGTGAAGGAGAAGGAGGTGAATCTACCAGCTTGTGTACAAAAAGACACAGGCTTTCAGCTATAAGCAGACCTTGGAGGTATCATGGGTTTTGTTCCAAGCCACTGCAATAAAGTGAGTATCTCAATAAATCAAGTCACACGAATGTTTTGGTTTCCCAGTGTATACAATAGTTATGTTTACACTGTACTGTAGTCTACTAAGTGTGCAATAACATTCTATCTAAAAAACACTGTGCATACCTTAATTTTAAAATAATTTATTACTAAACTGTGCTAACCATTATTTGAGCCTTCAGGGAGTTGTCATAATAAATCAAAGATCACTGATCACAGGTCCCCATAACAAATATAATAAGAATGAAAAAGTCGGAAATATTGCGAGAATTACCAAAATGTCACACAGAGACACTAAATGAGCAAATGCTGTTAGAAAAATGGGGCCGATAGACTTGCTTGATGCAGGGTTCCCACAAACCTTGAATTTGTAAAAAAAAAAAAAAAACCAATATCTGTGAAGCGCAATAAGATGCAGTCTGCCTGTATACATAGAACTTGTATAATAACTAGGCTCTCCTGGCAAGGAATTTTGTCTTTTCATACAGTAGTCCTCACTTATCCATGATTTTCCCTTTCCACTGTTTTAGTTAACCCCATCAACTGTGATCCAAAGATATTAAATGGAGAGTTTCAGAAATAAAATATCCAGAAGCTTTAAATCACATGCCATTCTGAGTAGCGTAAGGAAATCTCATGCCATCTTGCTTTGTCCCACCCAGGACTTGACTCATCCCTTTGTCCAGCCCATTAGTCACTTAGTAGCCATCTTGGTTATCAGATTGACTGCCACAGTACCACAGTGCTGTATTCAACGAACACTTATCATACTTCATAATGGCCCCAAAATGCAAGAATAGTGATCTGGCTGGCAATTCAGATCTGCCAAAGAGAAGTCGTAAAGTTCCTGACCTGATAAGGAAAGAAAAAAATCATACGCCGAAGTCACCAAGCTCTAAGGTAAGAACAAATCGTCTATCCATGAAATTGTGAAGAGGGAAAAAGAAAGTTCTGCTAGTTTTGCTGTTGCATCTCAGACTGCAAAAGTTACGGCCACGGTGCTTGATAAGTGCTTACTTAAGATGGAAAATGCATTAAGTTTGTACCATAAGATATTTTGAGAGTGAGAGAGAGACCACGTTCACATAACTTTTATTACAGTATATTGTTATAACTGCTCTATGTTATTCTTAGTTATTGTTGTTAATCTCCTACTGTGCTTGATTTATAAATTAAACTTTATCACAGGTATGCATGTATAGGAGTAAACGTAGTATATATAGTGTTTAGTACTGTCCACAATTTCAGAAATCCACTAGGGGTCTTGGAACGTATCCCCTGTTGTTAAGGGGGACTACTGTATAGTATGTGTGGCGTGTCACTGTTTCTTGCTATTTCTTTTTAGGGCTTGCCCTCGATATTTATTTTTACACAGATTCCTTAGATGTGTATGTGTGTGTGTGTGTGCGTGTGTATGTTGGGAGTTGTACATGTCCATATGTACAAGCATGATCTCTGAATGAGATCAAGTACTGCATTGTCCTGGGCACCACATCTTCTAGGGATGGTCTAACCTGATGAGAGGGAAGGAGAAAGCATTGTTTACCCACCAATTAGCTAATCCCTGTTCCCCCAGAAACCCATGGGATCTAATGAGTTACATTAATATTCTGCCTATGACCTAACATCAGGTAGATCAGATCAGAGACTAAGTATGATGGATACATGGTGTTATGAGTTGAATTTTGTTCCAACCAGTAAGATGTGTTTAAGTCCTAAGAATGCTGGATACGTGGTGTTATGAGTTGAATTTTGTTCCAACCAGTAAGATGTGTTTAAGTCCTAAGCCCAGTATCTCAGAATGCAACCTTATTAAGAAATAGGGTTTTTACAGATATAATAAAGTTAAAATTAGGCCATTAGTGTGGTCCTAACCAATATGATTGGCACCCTTAATAAAAAGGATCAATGTGGACACAGAGACAGACACAGGGAGAAGCCCATGTGAACATAAGGCAGAGGAGGTCAGGGTAACATCTGCAAGGTAAGGAACTCCTAAGATTGCCAGTAAACCACCAGAAGCTGCGAGGGAGGCGTGGAACGGGTTCCCATCACAGCCCTCCGAAGAAAACACCCCTACTGATAACTTGATTTCAGACTTCTGGCCTCCAGAACTGAGGGAGAATAAATTTCTGTTGTTTAAGCACCCAGGTTGTGGCATTTTGTTACAACAACCCTAGAAAACTAAAACAGATGGGGGAGGAAACAGAGATTTGGTGTTTCTGAGCTGATTGACAAAAGTAGTTTGAACCCTGCTAAGAACTTTTATTTAACTTCTGGTGGAGCAGAATGGTAAAAAGAAGTGAGGTAGAAAAGGCATTCCTGGTTAAGAGCTGTACTGCCCTATTAATATGGATTAATTAATTAGGTATTCCGACTCCACCAAAATCAGGATAGCCCCCATCCTGCTGGAGTTTTCAGTAACGTACTAGTTAATGTGTTGAATCAGCTTGCTGTGACACATATAGTTCTGAACATAAATGCTTGATATTTCCTAATTTTATAGGATAATATTTAATCCATCACGATCCTGGTGTATTCGTCACAAGCTGGTCTACCCATCCTCAATTAACCCCATCTAGTCATTAAATCCCAAGGAAATGCTTTGATTTAGAGTTATCATTGTTATGTTAAGCACAAAAAATTTCCCAAAAAATTGAAGGTAAAATAAAAACCTCTAGGGTTATTTTTTCCTGCCTTTTACTGTACAATGTTCAGAACTGAGGGCATTATTACGTAGCTGTGGAAAATTAGAGTCAAACAGCACCACTGCAAAGTCTATTTCACTCATCACATTTCCCGCAGCTCTGAGGACAGCCTGGTGTGTGATCTTGGGTTATAAAGAGAGCCTGGACACCAGCATTCCTATCTTTTATTACCAATTTCTAGCTCTACTGCCAAGATCTATCTTGGACACATCCACATTCCGGTAAGACACAGAGTGAAATATTGGTATGAACATACAGTAATAATACTGGCCACTCATGGATCTGATATTACAACTATGTAATCTGGCTAGAGAGATTTAAGTGTTGAATGTGAGTAAGCAGCTCAATATGATCAATAACATCTAGAAGGAAATACTTAATTATCAATTAATCAGCTCTACTTACTAGGTAGGAGCCCTTCACAGTGCACACAGCACCCCTCAGATGTTTAACTCAACATCTATTACATACCCACCATACACAGCATTAGGGTTTATACAATGTTTCTCATATTTTCTTTATTTTCTTTCCTTGCTTTCAAGAAAAAGAGTACTGCCAAATTGCCTTCCTGGTCAGATTTCTTTCTTGTTTAAAAAAAAAAGGCTTTGAAAGGAATAGAGGAAACCCAATTTCCCTTGCATGAATGCATTGGTAAGCGTCTTTTTTCTGGGACCTAGTACCCAGGAATTTGGAGCTAGTAACCATGTTTAACATATGGGACTTTTAGGTTCCAGGGAGCTACACCAGGGCCAAGTGATAGATACCCTTAATTATGATACTCTCCAAAGAAGAGAGTTTTATATGACTACCCCAGAAGGCACACCGCTGCAAAGTGAGCTGTGATCAAGGTAGAGTGTGGACCCCTGAAGGAGACTCCCTGGGTGCAGGGAGAGCATCGTGGTCACCTTTAATTCCCAGCAACTGGCCCAAAATGAAACGTTATCAACATTTCCTGGATGAATAACAGTGGCAGTGCTCGTGACTGGACTTTTAAACATTGGGCTACACAGCCACATCTGGATACTGAGGTTCTCCATCTTCAGCATCTATTGTCTGTGTTGCTGTTTCTCACTCAGAGTGAAATTGTTACATCAACAAATCTCAAGTCCTGAGCTGCCTAAGACTTGATTCTGTTGGGTTTGTTGTGTGCTGAGGTGGAGGAGCATGGGTGGTGGGATTACATTTGATAGTGCTATACTGTGGACAGGAGGAGCGCCTTTCTGAAAAAATCCAACAGAGACTGGCAGCTTCCAATCCTCCCCCCATCCCTGGCCCACACATCTCCCCTAGTGATGTGTGAAGTAAAAAGTTTCTCACACCACTGTAGTCCAGCCCAGGGCAGGATGGAATGGGGTGATTGATGGACCCAGCCCTGAGACAGATAGCACACTCTGGGAAGAAAGAAGTCATTCCCAGGACAACAGACTGTAAACAACTATCAGCACTGCCTGTCTGTGTAAAGCCATTAGAAATAGCAGTAGCTGCAGATTCGGAAATAGTTGATGTCGTGTGAATGAGGAGTAACTGCAGAGAAAGGACTCCCTGAAAATGGTCCATAAGCCTCCATAAAAGAAAACAATTACTTCAGGGCAGGCGAGTCTAGGGAACAGAGAAGAATCAGCAGAGAGGCCAAGAAGCTGAGAATGATTTAAAACAAATCGTTTTAATCGGGAACTATATTCAATATCCTGAGATAAACCATAATGGAAAAGAATATTAAAAAGAATGTATATATGTATGTATAACTGAATCACGTTGCTGTACAGCAGAAATTAACACAACACTGTAAACCAATTATATTTCAACTTTTAAAAAGTAGAAAAAAAAATTAAAGGAGGATCCAAATAGTCCCAGAGTATAAATTCCATTTCTCTCTCTCAAAGTGAGGCAGGATTGGATACTAACACTGAAGATGCAAGCATACCATTTGCAGCTGTAAATATGTATTTATGCTTCAGTTTACTTCATAGTTAACTTCATAGTTCACTCCACAGGATGGGCCTGGTCATTCTTAAGAAATCCTTGCGTGCCTATTATGATATCCCCAATAAAAGATCCTCCTTCATCAACAGAAAATGTTCTCTCTTCTTGGTGGCCCCAATTGACAATGGCAGTCAGAACTCCAGTTTCTAGGTAAGCAAAACAAGTTAAAAATCACCTCTTGGAGAAAGCTGGCTTACTAAAGGAGCGATTCTCACTATATTGCTTCACAAATTCTGAAGCTGGCTGGGCCTTAATTGCTGTTTGGATGGCCAGCAATACAAAATGCTGAGAAAAACAGCATCTGCTTATAAAAACAAACTCTGGTTTTGAAGCTCTAGGTAACAGAACTAGCGTGGTCAGTGGTGAAAGCTAGTTATTTTCTTTGAAGTTGTGACCAATACTAAATGTATACTTTTTAGCCACTTTTCCTTCAGGAAAATGACTGCCACAGGCTCCCTGCTGACAAAGCTTATCACTAATTCATTTTCCTCCTTTAACAGTAAAAACATATTTTCCATAGACAGAAGTGAATTTGTGACATTATAACTCAATCAACGAGGAGAACTTGCCTTCTGCATCAGTTGAAACACATTTAAAAGTTTCTCAGTTCTTTACAGTGTAAAATCTGTGTGCTTTTATATTCCCATTTTTAACCCTGAAAATGTAGTCCTTTCATTCTTGAAGTCCAGTTTGTTCTAGATACTTCATTTAATCAAATAAATCTCCCCTTATCTTTATAAAGTTGGCATAGGTAACATGCAGCTGGAAAGGCACTAACTCTGAAGTTATTAAGTTTGTACAAGTGAATAAATCAGAAACATAACCGAGAACCAACTGGAAATCCAGCTAACACCCAGGCTTTCTTGAATTCTTCCTTTTATTTTCTTTCGCTTTTCTCATTTGTAAGGACCCACAACCTAGATTGGGTGCAGTTGGGCTTAGGATATATTAGAAAAGAATATCCTTTGTTGGTAAATAGCCAGGACACTAATGGGGCAACATTTAAAAAATGTGCTGCTTTCATAATGATCATTTAATTTTAAGAACAAAAATCAGTTGTTACGTAATTAAATATCAGTTGATTGTCAGAAGATTATTTTGCAGGTTATGTGTAGCTACCTCTAGTTATCATACTAGTTCTTTCAAACGACAAAAGTATCCAATGTATAATGAGGTTGGAAAGTTGTGGGTCTTTGTGCTGCAGTGATATAAAATGGTGATATTGTGACTCTAGTAGCAAAGAAAGCCCCACACAAAAGAACGAAAACAAAACGCATCACATAGCAAAACATCTTGTGGTGCTCTAACAGGAGTAGCATCTACGCAGTACAGTTTAACTCAAGTGTCATGAAGCATCTTAGGATGTCCAGGCTCAGCTCCACTGACATTCACATCCCAAAAATAACTGCACTAGGTTAGAACAGTAGTCGCCAAGCTTCCCTCTGCACTAGAGTCACCTGAGCAGTCTTTAATGCTGACACCCAGTTCATACCCCACCTTAAATCAGAATGTCTAGGGGTAGGAGACAGACTTCAGTAGTTTTTAAAGATCTCCAGGTGATTCCAACGTGCACTAAAGTTTGCAAACCACTGAGTTATAGAAAATAAAGGTGAAAAGATCATCAAAATGTCACTAAACTTTAGTGCAGGCAAATAGCAGTCACATTTTCACAAGACAGACTTAAGTACAGCCTCTCAATTCCTGATCTGAAATCCTCAGGGATAAAAGTGTTTTACTATACAGAATTTTTCAGATTTCATAAGTTATATACAACAGTACATATAATATGGAACTCCCTGATCAGGGTATGGGGATAGAGCACCCCGTAACCACAAAACTAATATTTCTGCAGGAAAACACTCATATTAAGTAAGAAAATTGAAACGTGATAAAATCACATCTACTGAAGTCAAGTTTTGCCACCAAATGAATTTGCCCATATTTATAAAACCACTTTTGATTTTCAGAGCATTTGGGATTTCATAACCATTAATAATGGCATGTGAATCTATACCAAGTCAAACTTTCAGCAAACCAAATCAGGACCTAGAGCAACATAGTCCATTCATGGTCATCAATAGCAGTGGGCCCTGTGAGGCTGACAGTGATGACACTGGTTAGACCACCCTCTCATCTCAGCTTAAATCTGGTTCCCTTTCCTCTGAGAGCAATATGCATACATGAGCTAATAAGTTTTCCAAACTCTGAATTATTTATTGTATGTATTTATACACACATGCATGTTCATCCAAAATCTGAATTATTTATTGTATGTATTTATACACACATGCGTGTTTATGTGTGCGTCTGTGTGGGTGTATAATTAAAATGTCAAGCCATTGGGACCTATACCTTAAAGAATCAACCAGCCATATTCCATAAGGGTTACAAGTCATCATAGATTCCCTGGTGCGCACTTCTCAAGTCTGTCAAACACAAACTTTATAGTCATTGGTACTACCTTGCTGTTTGGGATCTGAAAACCCCAGCTGTGGTTCGACAGCTTATGGAGTCAAGCAGGCTATCTCATCACATCCGAAACAGATCATGCTGAGTAAGTTATTAGAAATAGCCTACTGGCTTTCTGCCCTGGGGTAGAATTGCTCACTGTTGTAATATTAATCAGTTTAGGAGGAAACTCATGGATTTTTACTGGGGAAAGATGTGTGTGGTCAGTGAGAACAAGACCAACCTGAAGACTGAAGCTTTTAGTTTTGAGGCACCTAGAAAAAATACAGCTTCATAGAATGAGGTAGAAAGTCCAAGCTGGTTATATAGATTTGATGCTATTTACCCAATGGAGAACACCTCCTAACTAGGCTCTACAGAAATCTGGTAGGATAATTAGATGGGCTCTAAGAATTAGGTAAAGCTGGAAGAACCATCATCATGGACTCAGTTCCCAAGACTTGCTTCAGGGATTCATTGAGAAATAATCACCTGATGCCCTGGGTAGCATTCCTCCCCCATCTCTGTAGAGGCAACAAACCCAAGAACCAGCAGGTAAAGCAGACCTCTCTTTCTAGCACTGTTCCAAACAGCCAGGTACAGGTTTTGATCATACTAAGAGAACGACCAAGGAAGAACTTCATCTGAACAACACGGTACAGTTTCAGAAATTCTCAAACGATTTTTACTTGTTGCTAGTCACCTGCCCTAATTTACTATAACATTCAGTACAAGTATCATTATTCTTCTGAAGTCCTCAACACCATCTCTGCCTCACGAAATGAACCTAGTTGACCAAATAAAATGAATCTATGAATTTGAATTCCCTCAGTTTCCCCCCCAACACCTACAAATGAATCTGTATCCACACCTACTTTACTGTTTCTTCTGTCAACTGAAAAAAAAATGTACAACCTAAAAGTTGAGAATTGTGTTTTATTCAGTGGGCTTGATGAGAACTTGAGCCCAGGAGGCTACCTCTCAGACAACTCCGAGGGACTGTTCTGAAGAAGTAAGGGAGGAATCAGGATATATAGGAGTTTTGCAACAAAAACCAGGTAGTCGGAACATCAAAAACTTACTGTTAATTAAAGAAAAGCCAGACATGTCAAGTTAAGGAATTTAGCGCTTTTCTCTATATGGGAAGATGTAAGCGTCGGGGCTCATCGAAATCATCCCTTTGATATGAACCCTAACTATCTAGGGCCAGCGTCCGTTTCCTCTCCCTCCTGAGCCTCCCCAGGGCACAGGGTAGAGGGCAGGTGGCTATAGTGACTGAGGGCTTGACGGCCACAACATCCTTTGTTTACTGATGTGACGGCAGCATTTTTCATCCACACTTCCGTTTCCGAGATTTTCTCACTCCTCTCGGAGTTCAGGCACTTTCCTCCTTCTATGTCCCCCCCTCCCACATATGTCTCTCCTTTATAAACATGCTCAAACCTCTTCTACCTGAAAAACACTGCAAAAAGGGGATATGACCTTAAGTTTGCTATGGCTTCACTTTCCATGCTATTAGAGCTCAGCTTCTTGAAAAGGGTGAATGGGAGGTGAGGAAATAACACTTAACGTGGCTTCCCCTCCGACTTGTACACTGAGACTGTTCTTTCCAACATCAATCATCCTAGCAGCTAAATTCAATGGACAACTTTTAGCCATCCCCTACCTCTCCTCTCTGCAAGGTGTTTTTTTATTCTTCCTGAACTGGACTTGGCCTTTGGGGACACCACTGTCTCTCTGTTTTTCTTAGGCCTCTAGATACAACCCTCATTCTCAGTTTTCTTAATGAGCTCTTTTTCTTCCACCTGCCAATGAAATGATTGTGCTTCCATGGTTCTGTCAATGATTTCAATTACATCCTTAATGTCACCCAAATCCATCCTCATCTCTCCAGCACTACTGACATGAACTTAGTTTAGAACCTCTTCATTTCCATTTTGGATTTCAGCGACAGACTCCTAACTGCTTCTCCCATTGTTCTCCTGGTCATGCTTCACTTGCCAGCTCTTTGATGGCAAATATAGGGCATATTATCTGCATTTCTCCACTACTGTGCCCTTGACAGCCACAGTCATTTTTAACAATGGAGAAAAATCTTATTTCTCTTGGAGGCTGAATCTTCCCTGACCTCTATTTCCATTAAATCCTCCATATACCTCATATTTCATAGATATTGAATGGAGAAGTCAGATATATATTTTTGGAAGTGACACAGTGACAGAAGACATGTTTTTTGGAAGTTGTCCCTGGAATAACAGCCATACCTGGGTACATAATTATGGCCTTTTTCCACCTTAGCCTGAACGTAGCCTCAGAATCCTCCTCAACACAGTGCCAATTAACGGCTAGTTGAAAGCTATTTGTCATTCTTGCTTTGAATATTCTCCACTATGCTACAGTATGGTCCTTCTAAAACAAACAAACAAACAAATGTAACGCTATCATCACCCTGTTGAAAAGCTTTAATTGTTCTCCTTTGCCTACAGGATACAGTCTATGCTTTTACTCTGACAGAAGTTCTCCCAGGGTCTGGTCTTGCCTATTTTATCAATTTTCCCTCTCACACTCAATCTTTCACAAACTACTTAACTATTGCCAAGAGCTCTGAGTGCTCCTTTGTTTCTGTAAGATGTTTAACAGTTGAATCTGGTGACTATAGTTAACAATACTGTATTGTATACCTGGAAGATGCTAAGAGATTAGATCTTAAATGTTCTCACTACAAAAACAGCAACCAAAACATGGTAATTATGTGCACTGATAGATTTGTTAACTAACCTTCTTGTAGTAATAATTTTACAACATATTCATGTATCAAATCATCACATTATACACCTTAAACTTACACGTTATATGACAATTATATCTTAATAGAGCTGGGGGTAAAAAAAAGAGAGAGTTCACCTGTAAGGGTAGATGAAGTCAACAAAGAAATGACCACTTAAAAGGGGACAAAAGGATTCAGGGGAAAAAAATCTAGCAGTAACCTATACTAAAAGGATTAAAGACAGGAGGAAGGTCAGAGAAAGAATGGGAAAGGAAAATAATTGTCAGAAAAACTAGTAAAGTGCCACAGAGATCAATGGGAGAGCAAAAGAAAATAAGTGTGTATTTGTCTTGTGTGTGTTTTTACTTAAAATGCTGGAAGAAGGGTGATGAGTCCAGGAGGAAGTAGATCTGAGGCCGGGAAGGTGATCAGTAATTTCAAATACCACAGATTAGAGGGAAGTCAATGAGAATCCACTAGAACCTACTCAATGTGGTGACTATATTGACATAACTGAAAATAGGTGTTTCAGCTAAAGAGTGGGGACAAAAATCAGATTGCAAAGGATTACAGACTGATAAAGTAGTGAGGAAGTAAAATAAAGTGAAGGAGATGAAGGAGAGATGGTCTCTTTCCCTGTTGGTCAATGAGTTTCTTGGAGGCGGAGACTCTCATCTAGTACAAGACTTGTGCATAGAGTTCTTGGATAAATATGATTTATAAAATATCCAGCTCTGTAAAGCCTGCAAGCCAACACTGATCACTGCTGTGAAGCTGAAAACACAAGTGCCTTTGATTGACCTTTTACAAAGCTTGCCCTGGGGACCAGGTGGACCTCTCTTGCTCCAGTGGATGGTCAGTTTTCATATTGAAGCAATCAGACTTCAGAGTCAATGGCCTTTCACTTGAAAGCAATTTAATACATTTGAATGATCTAAGAACAGACCTCTATTGGAAGATTATGTGAACGAGAGAGCATTTAAACTAATTTTCCTCGACATTTTTCTGTTTTTCCTCTGTGCCACTCTTGAAACAATGTGAAGCTTGTCTCGTTTTTGAACCTCATCCTTCTGAAAGCTGGTCTATGCTGTCTTTATGATTTTAATTATACCCTGTCTTAATTTGTTCCTTTCTTTTTGTTTCTACTGTGCTATCGCATTCAGAACCTCTTTACCTTTCACCTCAATTGATTTAATAGCCTTGATGAGGCTAACAGAGTCGATTTTTTTAATCCCAATATACATTATTTTCTTGCTAAAAAGCAAATAAAACAAATAATTTCAAAAATTCTTTTAAATTGTTCTCTATTACCATCTAAAGAACACTTAACCTGATTTTTAAGACTCATTAATCTAGTGCTCATTTTTTATTTTATCACCAATCACTTCTCTCTATACTGTTCCCCAACCAAACCAGTGGGTCGCATTTGTACCAGAGTCTTCTGCTCTCTGACTTATTCACATAGTTTTCTCTCCTTTTCCTTCCTTTTGGGTATGCCTGAATTTTTTTTTCTTTATATTATGGACAAGGCAATCCATTCCATGGAGTCATTCTTGGTCAACTAGGATTTCCTTTTATCATATATGGATGTTCACAGTCCTCTACGCCTTTCTGGTGAGATGTCTCATATTCTGTCTGTGTTATAGTTGTTTGCATATGTCTCAATCTAGTGGGAACACTAGATCTTCACAAAATTCTTAACCTAGTGCCATCCACATTGCAATTACTCAGTAAGTAATGAATGAATGCATAGGTGAGTATAAAGACGCAAGAGTAAACTGGAATTAAAAACCAATCTTTGGAAATTTGTTAAGCAGTCAATTTCTTTCTTTTCTTTTTTCTTTGCCACACCACGTGGCTTGTGGGATTTGAGTTCCCCGACCAGGGATCAAACTCAAGGTCTCGGCAGTGAGAGCGTGAAGTCCTAACTACTGGATCTCCAGGGAATTCCCAATTTCTCTTTTCTCAAATTAAGGTATAGGTGATTTACAATATTATATAAGTTTCAAGAGTACAACATAGGGATTCTCAATTTTTAAAGGTTATACTCCATTTACAGTTATAAAATTTTGGCTATAGTCCCTCTGCTGTATAGTACATTCTTGCAGCTTATTTTATACATAGTGTTTGTACCTGCCCTACCCCTATCTTGTCCCTCTCCTCTTCTTTCTCTCCACTGGTAATCACTAGCTTGTTCTTTAGATCTGTGAGTCTGTTTCTTTTTTTTGTTATATTCACCAGTTTGTTTTATTTTTTAGATTCCACATATAAGTGATATTATACAGTATTTGTCTTTGTCTGACTTTTTTTTTTTTGCTAAGCAGTGAAATTCTTTAAAATGTATGGACTTCTAAAGTTGGTTAAATTAGGCAAACAAAATAACATAGCACATCTTAAATTTTGCATTTAGTATTAGATCCATCTGGATAGCCAAAGTCCCCGCCTCATATATGATGGAATTGATACAGCAAGCAACTGTACCAACTAACAAGGATAAAGGGTTGGAAAGTCTGAGGTCAAGCTAATCTTTACCACACAGATTTACGTTTTAAAAATTTGCTTCTATGTTCAGATTAAAAAATTAGCAACTTTAGGTTAGCAGTGTTTCAACAAGCATTCCTTTTTTTTTAACTTATTTATTTCATTTATTTATTTTTTGGCTCCATTGGGTCTTTGTTGTTGCACGCAGGCTTTCTCTAGTTGCGGCGAGCAGGAGCTACTCTTCGTTGCGGTGCACGGGCTTCTCATTGCGGTGGCTTCTCTTGTAGTAGAGCACAGGCTCTAGGTGCACGGGCCTCAGTAGTTGTGGCACACGGGCTCAGGAGTTGTGGCTCATGGGCTTAGTTGCCCTGCAGTATGTGGGATCTTCCCGGACCAGGGCTCGAACCTGTGTTCTCTGCATTGGCAGGTGGATTCTTAGCCACTGCGCCACCAGGGAAGCCCTCAACAGGCATTCCTAAAGCACATTTTTATAAGTCCATAGTGGGAAGCAGCCGCATAGCACAGGGAGATCAGCTTGGTGCTTTGTGACCACCTAGAGGGGTGGGATAGGGAGGATGGGAGGGAGATGCAAGAGGGAGGATATATGGGGATATATGTATATGTAGAGCTGATTCACTTTGTTATAAAGCAGAAACTAACACACCACTGTAAAGCAAAAAAAACAGTTTCAACAAATACCTGCATTTCTTCTTAATATATTTTTTTCTGTAAAATACCTAAATATATTCACCCACTAAGCCCTTAAAAATATGTTAGAAACGGGACTTGGAGTAGAATGCAGAATGGAGCCAGCCTGGATTAGGACCAGGTCAATCAATTAGTTGAAACATGATGTTAATGAGGTCAGAGTTATATATTCAATCCCCACATTGACCGGTTAGCTGGACTGCATTTAAGTTCCAAAGTCTAAACTTCAGTCCCCAATCAAAGGAGAGGATGAAGCTGCATCAGCACAAATGTATCCTCATTCTTGGAAAATAAAGCAAAATACTTCTCTTATGTAAAGAGATTCAGAATAGCCATCCAGTTATAAAAACACAGTTCATTAAACTTGGAGCAGGTTTGAAGATGGAAGATTGGAGGAATCTTGGAGAGAAAAAAAAAAAAAGAATTTTCTACAGAGGAACAGTGAGCAAGATAGCTGTGTCCCAAAAGGAAGCTTGGAAGTTGACGAATTGGGTTGAGATGGCTCAAAGTAGTTTAAAAGAAATAGAAAAATATTTTAAGGGAGATGTAGTATGAAAAGCTAGAGGAGAATTTCGTAAATCTTGTTCTGACCCCTTTCTCAATTTAAGGTATCACTGCATGCTTGTCATAGTAACTTATTGCATTTTTTGAAGGGGTAATAGGAATGGGAACTTTATCAAAGGGTTTACTCTCAAGATAGTTATGCTACTGAAAAACAATTAAGTGCAAAACACCATTACTTGCAGGATGCATTGAAGCACACACTTCATTTTTTTCCCCTTTTTTAATTTACCCAGGGTTTTCTCCCCAAGGCAGATGATGTGGGTTGCAGTTAAAAGTAAACAATTAGAGGTTGGGAGCTAGACAAGCAGTCAGAAAATGTTACTGGAATTTGAACTTTTCCCAAGCAAGTAACCACACCTGTCTATAAAACTGCTTTAAGTGAGGGGGAAAAAAAGGACATTGATTGAGGCAAAGAAATCCACTGTGAAATGTTCAAGTCTCCTTGGTGTGCAGCACCTTTCAAAGTAACTAATGCTTCCAAATAATTTTATCCTGGGTGTGTATCCACTTCCTGTCTCTCCCTGCACCATATACGTTTATAATGACATATTGATTTCTAGTCCAGCTTGAAATGGAATAGAAGGCACCCCTCCACTGAAGAGGGGGGACGTTTCTCCTGAGTCAGCTCACCCTGTGCACATTCTCAATGCACCACCTGTCCGCTGGGTGATTGGTTCTTGGACCACATGGAGGAATGAGGTTGAGGAAGAGGGGATGGGGGAGGGACCAGAAAGAAGTAGGACCTTTCTCATTTCAGAGGTGAATTGAGTTCCATGCCTGGGTCAGTAGTTGTCTATCAAATTCTGTCCAAATCCTTTCCAAAGTCACACTTTTTTTTTTTTTTTTTTTGCGGTACGCGGGCCTCTCACTGTTGTGGCCTCCCCCGTTGCGGAGCACAGGCTCCGGACGCGCAGGCTCAGTGGCCATGGCTCACGGGCCTAGCCGCTCCACAGCATGTGGGATCTTCCCGGACCGGGGCACGAACCCGAGTCCCCTGCATCGGCAGGCGGACTCTCAACCACTGCGCCACCAGGGAAGCCCCAAAGTCACACACTTTAAATCTAACAGCCTTAACAACTCAGGATACACGTTTCAAACCACAGAGCTCTGCTCATCGGTCTGTCTCTGCATTGCCAGCCACTGCCAGAATGATTATCCTGCTGGTATTCAAGTAGTAGCTCAAGAATAAGATACTGCCCAAACAGAAGACCTCAGAGAGTTTCCATTCTAATTTCAGAAAACCTCCTCAATTCTGAAGAATTGGTGGTGAATAAATTACACAGTAAAATATGGTAGCAACAAATCACATAAAATTTCACAGAAAATATTAGGCATACAGAGGTCAAAATAAAATGCATACAAAAAGCCAAAATTATGGATGTTTTAAAAGCAAATACAGTTTTATTACTTTCAGCTACATACAGTAACTTTGCTAGGAGAGTGTTTTCAATTAGAAGGATGACTGGTTCACCTATAATAAACAGATGAGATGAATTTGTTCTAATAACCTTCAGTTTTCACAGAAATAAAATGACATGTCTTTAAAAATGCATTTTGATATGAAGTAAAGAACTAAGATTCATGTAGTTATTACTAAATGTTGTGACCCGTATCTGACGTTTTACATATATTACCTCCTTTACTTTAACTTAATTCCAAAGAGTATTTAATATCTCCTTTTTACAGATGAGAAAAATGAGATTTGGGAAGGGTAAGTAAGATGTCCAAGTTTCTACAACTAGTAAGTGATAGAAATCAAATTTGAATTCAGTTTTGAGCTGCTAAGTTCCAAGGAGCAGATTAAGTGTGCCAAAGAATGTATTTGTTTGTTATTAAAATACATCAAAGAAGATGTGACCAAAAATAAAGACTGGCTTAGCAGATAAGTGAAATTATACAGTTCATTTTACATGTACAGATAATGTACATAAATGTTTTATAGAAGTAATTTGGAAAGTCTTAAACTTATTCCACTAATGCTACCAATCCTTAAAAATCTTAAAAATATACTTAGAATTCCTCTCTGGAATTTCCTTTAGAGCCAGTATGAAATTAATATATGACATATTTACTGAGCATCTTCTAAGTCTCAGTCACTAAGTTGGGGGGGAACAAAAATATATGAAAAATGCCATAATGCAATTCATGCTCCCTAGTAATTTCAAATCTAATTGGGTCAATGGAATATTTATCTGGTTTTATCTACTGCATCCTGGCTAAAACAATGGATCTTATTACCTCACAGTAAGCCCGGGCCAAAAGTGGATTGAACTCGTACCTTAGTTATCAAATTTAGATTTCATCCTTTGAGGATAACTTTATTTAGAAACGAGCAAAATCAGAACTATCATACCTGAGAATTTTCAAAACACCTTGTCATAAGCTCTGCTGAAAATTTAAAAATAGGAGTCAGAAATATGTGGCTATCCAATAACATTTGAATAAATGACCAGAGTTCCTAGGTGACATCTGGGAAAGAGATGCAGGCCTTTGCCAGACCTCACAGGACATATAGCCCTTACTCTGAAATATAAAATCTTCCAATCACTGGAGGGTAAACTAGTGCGAGTTTATTGTTGATAGTTTATTAAGTAAAATTATTTTTCCTCAGGGCCGGCCTCACTTTTCTTATAAGCATAGGGAGAGAAAATTTCTTTAGTCCAGAGACCTTTCACATAGGCCTTTAGGCACTGTATTATCCAGGGCCTTTTAAGCAATTGTCTGCTAAATATTTCCTTTTGCTTTAGTTAATCCAATTCAGTGAATGCATGTATGCTTATGGGTAAAAAATAAAAAAAGGAACATTTAGTAATTATCTGGTTGCTTGTTGAGGCAGAAATCCATGGCGAATAATTCAATAATTCAGGCACAAGGGTAGAGTTTGGGGCCTGACTATTCAATTGGGCTATCAGAAGCTATGTATAAGCACAAGATTATCTCTTTGTTGAGTGCTGTAAATCAGTGGCAAAATGAAGAGTTCCTAGGTACAGTGTAGATAAAAAGAAGGACACAAAAAGCAATTCTGCTTCTGCGTTTTTCCTCTCAAGGCTTTAAAATTTCTGATTGTTAATCTGTTGTGGGACGTTTCTATCTGTGCTTCTTGCCAGTTACCTTGCGAGCAGGTATTTTGGGAGAATTGCTCTTTCTAAATCTAACCTTTCAGTAGATAAATAAATATTCTAGAGTCTGAGAAATCAACAAAAACAAAAAAACACTTTGTTTCCCACTAGTCACTAGAAAACAAATATCAATAGTATATTATAGGATGGAAATGGTTCAGGCAGCCACTGTGTGACTTCCAACCACCCACAAACACTAAGTAAGCCCAGGGCAAGGAGAGAAAGTAACATTTTACTGCTGATTTCCATGGTGCATTGCTGTAAAGATTTGCAGATAAGAGTTCAAAAGAGCCAAGCTCATTCCTGGGCCTAGAGTTCAAGGAAAAAAAGCCTGAGGTGGGGCAGGAAGAAGAGTTGGAAAAATAATGTAATGAATGCTTCTACCTCTCCGGCGATTAACTCAGACAAGAACTAAACCAAATATAAATGAAATCCTACTGGTGTCTTTCCTCATCTTCTATACCCATCCCTCCTTCATTATTAAGTTCTGAGCAGCATGCTCCCCCCCCCCCGCCCCCGCTTCCTCCTTCTCTCCTTTACCCAAGTCCTTCACCCTCACAGCCTCCTTAGGAATTTCGAAGCCACAGGCGTGGGCACTAAGCAGACTGCTTAAGGGCTCACCTTGGCTCTCTCTCAGCAGCCTGCTGGCAGAGAGAAGCGATGCTGTTCTCAGAGGCCTAACTGGTGAGGAGCAGGAGCACCCCCAGAGGGGAGGACAGGCAATGAGACATGTGATGTGCGCCTTACTGTGCTCCACATAAAGACACCTCCTTGTTTCTGTACAGCCATGGATTTGTAGTAATCTGACCATTTTTATAAGATCTCTATAGTAATTCTAATAATTTTTTAAAAAATTAATCATGATTCCAAACTGGTTAATTACCCCTGATGAGTTTAATTAATTCACACACACACACACACACACACACACGCACGCCAGAATAAGGCATAGAATCTGTCTCTTCATGATTGTTAATGAATCTGAATATCGTTCAAGTAGCACCTGCTATTCAGGTGAATCAAAAATAGTAGGGAATTTTTTGAGGGTAAAGTCTTCTTGAAGTTTTGAAATTTTTACTTGTTATATTGTGTGATGTTCACGTTATCTTCCAAAGTCATATAACCATCATCTGAACAACCATGCAGCCAATGCACTGATTTTCCTTTACAATCTTCCAGCTTCTGGTTGAAGTATCCAAAGGGATTGGAAACTTATTGCCTCCGATTGCATCTTGAGTGTCTCCAAACATCAGAATCTTCTTCTTTCTACTGACATGAAATCTCTCTCCTGTAAGTCCCATCCTTTGGTCCCATATTACCCTTTGTCATCATGTAGTTTAATTCCTCCACTGGGGAAAATCCTGGTAAATGTTACAAATTTTAAAAGGTTACCACTTATTTATATCATTCAGAAGGAGGAGATAGGAAAAAGCTGCCCACTTGCTGTTTGATGTGTACTTTTTGTGCTTTTATGTTCAGAGTGAGGCCACATGCATGGATCGAGTGTAGGGTTTCCCCAGAAGGGAGTGCATATTCAGACTGTCAACTTTCCTGAAATGAATCAGAGCCTGGAAAAAAAAGATTTATGACACAAAAACTAGGGAGAAAACTATTTTCTCTGGCCTTTCCCCACTGAGACTAGTCTGCCAGAAACAGAGAAAAGCTTAAATATACTTCTGGGTAGTGAGGATCCCCATGCAAAAACAATCTTCAAGTTGGGCAAGGAGGTTGCTCTATGGCCACCTAGAGAGGACTGCTTTAGAGACTCAAAGGGGTGGCCTTCTGGGTCCTGAGAACAGACCCATCTAGTAGTCAGCTGAATTTTTTCTGCATTAGAAACTTCATTCTTCTTCAAATGTCCTTTACTGTCTTGGTAAGTATACAATCTAGGCTGAGAGCTGAATTCCCAAGGCCAGGGGATTAAAGGTAGAAACCTTTAAAGCTGAGGTTCTCAGACAAGGTAAGCCATTCTTGTCCCTCCAGGGGACATGTGGAAATGTGGGAAGACATTTTTATTGTCATAATTGGAGATGCTACTGGGATTTAGTGGGTAGAGGCCAGTGAGGATGGTAGACAATGCACAGGACAGCTCCCGTTCAAAACAGAGAATTATCTGGCCCCCAATGTCAATAGTGCTGAGACTAAGGAAGCCTCCTCTACGACTGCCACCTCCTTACGACTGCCACCTCAGACCTGCAGGCGGTGCAGACTGCGGCCATGGGTGAAGGCCAGACTGGCTACCTGGAGCCAAGTAAACTGAGTGGCCAGAGATGGGGCTGGAGCCATAGCAGAAGCACACGTGTAACCTTCCCTGTGGACACAGTGGAGTCTCCTGGAGTGGAGAGGAAAACTTGAAAGGGAGCTACAGGTCCTTTTATCACTCTTGTGACCCTGAGAGATATTAGGTTCCACCACTTAAGCCTCTCCAAGGAGAAAAATCTATTCCCAGATCCCACTGAGTCCCACATTACTCCAAAGCAAGCAGTCTTGACCTGAACATCACTGCCTTAGGCCTTGGTCTGCTGCACCTTTTCTTTTTTTAATTTACTTATTTATTCTTCTTTTTTAAACTTCTTTATTGCAGTATAATTGCTTTACAATGGTGTGTTACATTCTGTTTTAAAACAAAGTGAATCAGCTATACATATACATATATCCCCATATCTCTTTCCTCTTGCATCTCCCTCCCTTCCACCCTCCCCATCCCACCCCTCTAGGTGGTCGCAAAGCACAAAGCTGATCTCCCTGTGCTATGTGGCTGCTTCCCACTAGCTATCTATTTTACACTTGGTAGTGTATATATGTCCATGCCACTCTCTCACTTCGTCCCAGCTTACCATTCCCCCTCCCCGTGTCCTCAAGTCCATTCTCTACAGCTGCATCTTTATTCCTGTCCTGCCCCTATGTTCTTCAAAACCAATTTTTTTTTAATTCCATATATATGTGTTAGCATATGGTATTTTTCTCTTTCTGACTTACTTCGCTCTGTATGACAGTCTCTAGGCCATCCACTTCACTACAAATAGCTCAATTTCGTTTCTTTTTATGGCTGAGTAATATTCCATTGTATATATGTGCCACATCTTCTTTATCCATTCATCTGTCGATGGACATTTAGGTTGCTTCCATGTCCTGGTTATTGTAAATAGAGCTGCAATGAACATTGTGGTACATGACTCTTCTTGAATTATGGTTTTCTCAGGGTATATGCCCAGCAGTGGGATTGCTGGGTCGTATGGTAGTTCTATTTTTAGTTTTGTAAGGAACCTCCATACTGTTCTCCATAGTGGCTGTATCAATTTACATTCCCACCAACAGTGCAAGAGGATTCCCTTTTCTCCACACCCTCTCCAGCATTTATTGTTTGTAGATTTTTTGATGATGGCCATTCTGACTGGTGTGAGGTGATACCTCATTGTAGTTTTGATTTGCATTTCTCTAATTATTAGTGGTGTTGAGCATCCTTTCATGTGTTTGTTGGCAATCTGTATATCTTCTCTGGAGAAATATCTATTTAGATCTTCTGCCCATTTTTGGATTGGCTTTTTGGTTTTTTTGATATTGAGCTGCCTGTGTATTTTGGAGATTAATCCTTTGTCAGTTGCTTCATTTGCAAATATTTTCTCCCATTCTGAGGGTTGTCTTTTTGTCTTGTTTATGGTTTCCTTTGCTGTGCAAAAGCATTTAAGTTTCATTAGGTCCATTTGTTTATTTTTGCTTTTATTTCCATTTCTCTAGGAGGTGGGTCGAAAAGGATCTTACTGTGATGTATGTCACAGAGTGTTCTGCCTATGTTTTCCTCTAAGAGTTTTATAGTGTCTGGCCTTACATTTAGGTCTTTAATCCATTTTGAGTTTATTTTTGTGTATGGTGTTAGGGAATGTTCTAATTTCATTCTTTTACATGTAGCTGTCCAGTTTTCCCAGCTCCACTTATTGAAGAGGCTGTCTTTTCTCCAATGTATATTCTTGCCTCCTTTATCAAAGATAAGGTAACCATATATGTGTGGGTTTATCTCTGGGCTTTCTATCCTGTTCCATTGATCTACATTTCTGTTTTTGTGCCAGTACCATATTGCTTGATTACTGTAGCTTTGTAGTATAATCTGAAGTCAGGGAGCCTGATTCCTCCAGCTCCATTTTTCTTTCTCAAGATCACTTTGGCTATTTGGGGTCTTTTGTGTTTCCATACAAATTGTGAAATTTTTTGTTCTAGTTCTGTGAAAAATGCCAGTGGTAGTTTGATAGGGATTGCATGGAATCTGTAGATTGCTTTGGGTAGGATAGTCATTTTCACAATGTTGATCCTTCCAATCCAAGAACATGGTCTATCTCTCCATCTGTTTGTATCAACTTTAATTTTTTTCATCAGTGTCTTATAGTTTTCTGCACACATGTCTGTTGTCTCCTTAGGTAGGTTTATTCCTAGGTATTTTATTCTTTTTGTTGCAATGGTAAATGGGAGTGTTTGCTTAATTTCTCTTTCATATTTTTCATAATAAATGTATAGGAATCCAAGAGATTTCCGGGCATTAATTTTATATCCTGCTACTTTACCAAATTCATTGACTACCTCTAGTGGTCTTCTGGTAGCATCTTTAGGATTCTCTATGTATAGTATCATGTCATCTGCAAACAGTGACAGCTTTACTTCTTCTTTTCTGATTTGGATTCCTTTTATTTCTTTTTCTTCTCTGATTGCTGTGGCTAAAACTTCCAAAACTATGTTGAATAATAGTGGTGAGAGTGGGCAACCTTGTCTTGTTCCTGATCTTAGTGGAAATGGTTTCAGTTTTTCACCATTGAGAATGATGTTGGCTGTGGGTTTGTCATATATGGCCTTTATTATGTTGCGGTAACTTCCCTCTATGCCTACTTTCTGGAGAGTTTTTATCATAAATGGGTGTTGAATTTTGTCAAAAGCTTTTTCTGCATCTATTGAGATGATCATATGGTTTTTATCCTTCAATTTGTTATTATGGTTTATCACATTGATTGATTTGCATATATTGAAGAATCCTTGCATTCCTGGGATAAACCCCACTTGATCATGGTGTGTGGTCCCTTTAAGGTGCTGTTGGATTCTGTTTGCTAGTATTTTGTTGAGGATTTTTGCATTTATATTCATCACTGATATTGGCCTGTAGTTTTCTTTCTTTGTGACATCCTTGTCTGGTTTTGGTATCAGGGTGATGGTGGCCTCGTAGAATGAGTTTGGGAGTATTCCTCCCTCAGCTATATCTTGGAAGAGTTTGAGAAGGATAGGTATTAGCTCTTCTCTAAATATTTGATAGAATTCGCCTGTGAAGCCATCTGGTCCTGGGCTTTTGTTTGTTGGAAGACTTTTAATCACAGTTTCAATTTCAGTGCTTGTAATTGGTCTGTTTATATTTTCTATTTCTTCCTGGTTCAGTCTCAGAAGGTTATGCTTTTCTAAGAATTTGTCCATTTTCCAGGTTGTCCATGTTATTGGCTTTTAGTTGCTTGTAGTAATCTCTCATGATCCTTTGTATTTCTGCAGTGTCAGTTGCTACGTCTCCTGTTTTCATTTCTAATTCTATTGATTTGAGTCTTCTCCCTTTTTTCTTGATGAGTCTGGCTAAAGGTTTATCAATTTTGCTTATCTTCTCAAAGAACCAGCTTTTAGTTTTATTGATCTTTGCTATCATTTCCTTCCATTTTTTTTTCATTTATTTCTGATCTGATCTTTATGATTTCTTTCCTTCTGCTAACTTTGGGGGTTTTTTGTTCTTCTTTCTCTAATTGGTTTAGGTGTAAGGTTAGGTTGTTTATTTGAGATGTTTCTTGTTTCTTGACATAGGAATGTATTGCTATAAACTTCCCGCTTAGAACTGCCTTTGCTGCATCCCACAGGTTTTGGGTCACCATGTTTTCATTGTCATTTGTTCCCAGGTACTTTTTGATTTCCTCTTTGATTTCTTCAGTGATCTCTTGGTTATTTAGTAGTGTACTGTTTAGCCTCCATGTGTTTGTATTTTTTACAGATTTTTTCCTGTAATTGATATCTAGTCTCATAGCATTGTGGTCGGAAAAGATACTTGATACAATTTCAATTTTCTTAAATTTACCAATTCTTGATTTGTGACCCAAGATATGATCCATCCTGGAGAATGTTCCATGAGCACTTGAGAAGAAAGTGTATTTTGTTGTTTTTGGATAGAATGTCCTATAAATATCAATTAAGTCCATCTTGTTTAATGTATCATTTAAAGCTTGTGTTTCCTTTTATATTCTCATTTTGGATGATCTGTCCATTGGTGAAAGTGGGATGTTAAAGTCCCCTACTATTATTGTGTTACTGTCGATTTCCCCTTTTATGGCTGTTAGCATTTGCCTTATGTATTGAGGTGCTCCTATATTGGGTGCATAAATATTTACAATTGTTATATCTTCTTCTTGGATTGATCTCTTGATCATTATGTAGTGTCCTTCTTTATCTCTTGTAATAGGCTTTATTTTTTATTAGTTTTTAATTTTTTTGCGGTACGCGGCCTCTCACCATTGCAGCCTCTCCTGCTGCGGAGCACAGGCTCCAGACGCACAGGCCTAGAGGCCATGGCTCACGGGCCCAGCCACTCCGCGGCATGTGGGATCCTCCCGGACCGGGGCACAAACCCGTGTCCCCTGCATCAGCAGGCAGACTCTCAACCACTGTGCCACCAGGGAAGCCCATAGGCTTTATTTTAAAGTCTATTTTATCTGACATGAGAATTGCTACTCCAGCTTTCCTTTGATTTCCATTAGCATGGAATATCTTTTTCTATCCCCTCACTTTCAGTCTGTATGTGTCCCTAGGTCTGAAGTAGGTCTCTTGGAGACAGCATATATACAGCTCTTGTTTTTGTATCCATTCAGCCAGTGTATGTCTTTTGGTTGGAGCATTTAATCCATTTATATTTAAGGTAGTTATTGATATGTATGTTCCTAATACCATTTTCTTAATTGTTTTGGGTTTGTTATTATAGGTCTTTTTCTTCTCTTGTATTTCCTGCCTAGGGAAGTTCCATTAGCATTTGTTGTAAAGCTGGTTTGGTGGTGCTGAATTCTCTTAGCTTTTTCTTGTCTGTAAAGGTTTTAATTTCTCCATTGAATCTGAATGAGATCCTTGCTGGGTAGAGTAATCTTGGTTGTAGGTTTTTCCCTTTCATCACTTTAAATATGTCCTGCCACCCCCTTCTGGCTTGCAGAGTTTCTGCTGAAAGATCTGCTGTTAACCTTATGGGGATTCCCTTATATGTTATTTGCTACTCTTCCCTTACTGCTTTTAATATTTTTTCTTTGTATTTAATTTTTGATAGTTTGATTAATATGTGTCTTGGTGTGCTTCTCCTTGGATTTATTTTGGAGTCCCTGTACGGGAATCTCTGTGCTTCCTGGACTTGAATGACTATTTCCTTTCCTATATTAGGGAAGTTTTCAACTATAATCTCTTCAAATATTTTCTCAGTACCGTTTTTTTTCTCTTTTTCTTCTGGGACCTCTATAATTTGAATGTTGGTGCATTTAATACTGTCCCAGAGGTCTCTGAGACTGTCCTCAATTCTTTTCATTCTTTTTTCTTTATTCTGCTCTATGGTAGTTATTACCAATATTTTATCTTCCAGGTCATTTATCCATCCTTCTGCCTCAGTTATTCTGCTATTGGTTCCTTCTAGAGAATTTTTAATTTCATTTATTGTGTTGTTCATCATTGTTTCTTTGTTCTTTAGTTCTTCTAGGTCCTTGTTAAAAGTTTCTTGTGTTTTCTCCATTCTATTTCCAAGATTTTGGATCATCTTTACTATCATTACTTTGAATTCTTTTTCAGGTAGGCTGCCTATTTCTTCTTCATTTGTTTGGTCTGGTGGGTTTCTACCTTGCTCCTTCATCTGCTGTGTTTCTCTGTCTCCTCATTTTGCTTAACTTACTGTGTTTAGGGTCTCCTTTTTGCAGGCTACAAGTTCATAGTTCCCATTGTTTTTGTTGTCTGCCCCCAGTGGGTGAGGTTGTTTCAGTGGGTTGTGTAGGCTTCCCGGTGGAGGGGACTGGTGCCTGTGTTCTGGTGGATGAGGCTGGATCTTGTCTTTCTGGTGGGTAGGACCACTTCCAGTGGTGTGTTTTGGGTGTCTGTGAACTTTCAATGACTTTAAGCAGCCTCTCTGTTAATGGGTAGGGTTGTGTTCCTGTCTTACTAGTTGTTTGGCATAGGATGTTCAGCACTGTAGCTTGCTGGTCGTTGAGTGGAGCTGGGTCTTAGCACTGAGACGGAGATCTTTGGGAGAGCTTTCACCATTTGACATTATGTGGGGCCGGTAGGTCTCTGGTGTACCAATGTCCTGAACTCAGCTCTCCCACCTCAGAGGTTCAGGCCTGACACACCAAGACCCTGTCAGCCACATAGCTCAGAAGAAAAGGGAGAAAAAAATAAATAAATAATAGAATAGAATTGAATAGAATAGAATAAAATGTTTTTAAAATAAAAAATTTTAGGGCTTCCCTGGTGGCGCAGTGGTTGAGAGTCCGCCTGCCGATGCAGGGGACACAGGTTCATGCCCCGGTCCGGGAGGATCCCACATGCTGCGGAGCAGCTAGGCCCATAAGCCATGGCCACTGAGTCTGCATGTCCGGAGTCTGTGCTCCACAACGGGAGAGGGCACAACAGTGAGAGGCCCGCGTACCACAAAAAAAAAAAAGAAAAATTATTAAAAATAAAAAAGTAATTAAAAAAAAGGAAGAAAGAAGAGAGCAACCAAACCAAAAAACAGAATGCTCTAATTTTTATGCATCCCTTGTACTCTTACACTCTTATTTTGCCTTCACTTTTGTGAAATATACGCAGATATATTAAGCCACACAAATCTCAATTGTGCCACACAATGAATTTTTACGTATACTATATATTTTGTCATAACTACCACCTAGATTAAAATTTAGAACACTTTTGATTTTTTCTTTTTGGAAGGCCCTTGATTCCTGGTTGATTGTTTATTGGTATTTTCAAATTTTAGATAGAAGGCAATGCTGTCACTCTATGAAAAAACTATAGAGGAAGAACAAAATTGGCATTGCTACTTATAGTAACTGTTCAGGATGATCAATTTTGACTGTCAGCTTCATCATGAAGATAGCTAATTTAGGTAATATTTGTAAAGCAATCCCAGGGTGAAGCATGTCTTTTTAAGAGAGGTAAATATCAATATTCTGTCCTTGGGAAAGGTACTGGAATTTTCCAATTATTTCACTGCAGGTAGAATATTATAATTTCCAGTGGAAGCCCTGAATAGGATGGGTGCCTAATAATGAGTCTTCTCTGTGCTTTTGTTTAAGAAAAAATACCTTTATGAACTGACCTTACAATGCACCTTAATCTATGGCAATAATCCATGAGTATCCACTTGAAATAATAATGAATACTAATGAAATTGATAATTAGGAGCCACGCTCATTTTTAATTACATACAAGTATTCTAATTAACCACTTTTGGACTCTGTCTTGAAGTTGAAGGTCTTTTCTTCCTTGAGAGAGGATGAGGATGGCTGAGGAAAAGAACGGCATCCTCTCCGAATTAGACTCCAAATCTCATTGTCCTATTATTGTTTTCTGTCTGTGTGGTAGTTAGATAGAAAAGTCCCTCTCAAGAAAAATGGGACCCATTTTTGGAAAGAGGGATACAGGGCTCTAGGCTCATCCACACCGTTTCATTTGGCATCACTTCTCTTATCAGTTCCAACATTCCACCTTCAGACTTTTTGCAGGAATTTTCTGCTACTAGATCTTACTGGAACTATTTCTTTCCTCAATCCCAAGCTCACAGTGGATGAGAGCTGGGTGTGTCCTAAGGTGTGAGGGAGTGAAGAAGTAGGACATGGGAAAGATAGATGAGGAATGAGTCATAAATGCCCTTAGCTTCAGGTTTTTCCCTTTCGTAATCCCCCCTGCATGCAAAGTGGTTTGAGATTCTCAGTCTTTTCTTCATCTTGCTCTATTAATGGGACATTGACAGTTTGTTTGCTGACATATTATTTCATTGAAGCAGCATTTTAAAAGATGTTTTCTAGAATCTACCCTACTAAAAGAAGAGTAACAAGAATTGCAAGCCCTTTTCAGTTTTAGAGGACAATGTTTCTGGACCATCTGGCCTTTTGCCTTCCCCCAGATCACCTTGTGCGGGTAATCTTCCGTTCTGTCTCCAGACAGCGCAGGCCTTGCTCTGGAGATTGGACTGTCTCAGAATCTGTATGGCAGGCAGATGACACTGAGGAGGGAGAGCTATCCTTGACAGCTTGTTTAACTGCTCTTATTCTGGAAACATCTTTGGACAACCTATCCTGCTCTCCTTAGTGGCTGCGGAAACTGAGGCACAGTATAGGCTAGTGTTTTGCCCTAGAATCTCAGCAGCTTTCTCTGACTTCACTTCAACTCTGTCAGGACCTGAACACTCCCTTGCTACTGGGATTCAAGCAGGCTGGTTTCCAGAGTGCGATCATTCCAGAATCTCTTCCTCATTGACTGGAAGACGATGGTCTCAGTATCCAGGTGCAAAGACAAAGTCTTCACTGACAAACATCCCAGACTCTAACCATCCCCATTGCAACAGTCAGTCTTCTGATGCACATCATTAGAATGACACAGGTTTCTTTGTTTCATTTTCAAACAAAATTAAAGGTCAAGGCTTTCTGCCCAGTCCACTCATTTAAGGATCTAACAGATCTCTAAGCACCATCTTTGCAAGACAGGATTTCAAAGTGCCCTGGAGCTTCAGCACAGAAGGAAATTGCATAACTGTCTCTGGAAGCTTTTATTTATTTTTTCATGGAGTATTTATTTGGAATACTCTGGAATAAACATTTTAGTGGTGATAATTTTAGATTTATAGAAAAGCCACAAAGATAATACAGAGAGTCCCTGTACACCCTCACCCCAGTTCAGTGTCCTCTGATGTTCTCCTCTTACATCCCTGTGGTACGTTTGTCAAAACTGAGCACCAGGGGAGGGATGGATTTGGAGTTTAGGATTAGCAGATGCAAGCTATTACACATAGAATGGATAAACAACAAAGTCCTACTGTAGAACCCAGAGGACTATATTCAGTATCCTGTGATAAACTATAATGGAAAAGAATATGAAAAAGAGTGTGTGTGTGTGTGTGTGCGTGTGTGTGTGTATATATATAACCGAATCACTTTGCTGTACAGCAGAAATTAACACAACATTGTAAATCAACTATACTTCAATAAAATAAATTTTTAAAAAACTGAGGACCTAACATTGATCCACTAACTAAACACCTGGTTTCATTTTAATTTCGCCAGTTTTTCCACTAATGTTATTTTTTTCTGTTCCAGGGTCTAATTCTGAAAGCTTTTTAAATCAGTCCTCTTCCCAATTAATGTGAGGTCCGATCTAGAATTTATCTTCAGATATCAGTCATTCTTCTGGCGTGCCTTGGATCTTAACAGGAACAGTAATTACGCCCTATGCTCCATGTTGCTTGTTGCTTTGTTCCTCTTAGCAGCTAACACGCCTCCGAACACTTACTGTTCTGAATCAAACGAAGAGCACAGAAGGGTGATAGTTTTAAAACGTTCTTTGTTCAGTTTTACCAAGGACACAATGGACATTAAGCCACTGTTCTTGCCTTCTTTCTTCCTTTCTCTATTTCTTCTGAGTGAAACTATTTAGGTCAAATTTCTCCAAACTAAAAAGCAGCTGAATTTCCCCTAGAATCGACAGAATGTTTCTACAGTATCCACATTGAGACAGAAGAAAACCCTTGATGATCAACGCCCTTGAAAAGCCAATGAGTCTCTCCTTTCTGTACCTGAAGGGTCACTCTTAGGCTTCAGACTTTAATAACAAAGTCCTTCAGACATCAAAGAATAACAGTCAGGGGCCTATGTCCTCGGTCTGGGAAGTTACAGTGCATCATAATAGATTCAGTTTGCAAAGCCATACTTGCTAAGACTAGCTCACCAAGTATGCAGTTCAGGTGATGTCTCCTTAAAACTTATATAAGCAGCGACATTTCATTGCTCTTTTTTTTTAAACCTCTGAAACTGAAGTTTTCCTCCCCTCTCACCCATGTCACTTAACAGAAGCTCGGTTTATTGGTGCATGTAAAAAGAAGGAAGGCAATTATTTCTGCGAGTAGCCAAACCTCTGTTCATGCGGCGGGGAGGAAATTGTGATGAGGGTTTTTGTGTACTTAATTCACTTATTCATCGAGCAAAGGAAAGGGTGAGAGGCAAGAGGAAATTAAATTCCAGAGGTTTTTTTTTTTTCCTTTTTTATGTCCACCGCCTAGAGAATTATTACAGGTCTACACACAGTTACACGGACAAAACACCCAGTTGAAACTATCACTTAGAATTTGAACTGTTTTACTCTGGTCTGAGTTTGGGTTTTGTATGGCTTCCCAGGAAACCTTCATAATTTCAGATCCCACTAACAGGAATCTAAAATTTGAAGTATGATTTGGGTTGAAGCTTAATGGACAGTCCTGTGAAAGCATGCTTTTTCTAAGTAAATTAACACGGAACAAAGACTCACAGGCAAAGGTTTAACCCTGTGCGTAAGAACAGCTACTTTCAAACGGGAGGGGGGTTGAACTCATCATAAAGACATGAAAATGTGTTGTTTTTCCACTAACTGCTCCCTGTTCTGCTCTTCTTCATGAAAATAAAGTCTGATTTCATAATCTCCAATTATGTTTGGTTATAAAAACCGTAGTTCTCTTCATTTAAAAAAACATTATTGTCATAACTGATTCAAAAAAGTAGCCCTCCCCACCCCTGTAGCAGGAGGATGAACTCATGGGGCTAGTGACCCGCTGGAGGAGAGCTGTGCTCTCCTACACTCTCCCACCTGCGAGTGCCTGCCCCACACACACCCAGCAGAGCCCCCATGTCTCCCCAAGCCCCCCTCACCTCCTGGCTCTTCCTTCTCCGGTGAAGGAGAGTGCCAAGTTAGCCAGTGGATAAGCGGCTTCAAAGCTGAAACACAATGTCAGCCTCCCTTCTGGCAGAGCCTCAGGGTCTAAAGAGATTTCCCTGTGCATTCCTGCCTTTGGCTGCTCTCCATAAGAGGTATATTCATTTAAAAGTACTTATATGTATACTTAGCTTTCAATTCCTATGTTCGTTAGAACTTTGAAAACCGGCAAGCACTTCACAAATGCTTCAATTAAAAAAAAAAAAAAAAGATCATATCATCAAGTTAAAAATTTCAGTTGTGTTATTTATTTGCCATATCTCCTTCATTTGTAAAATACATAGCTTTTGATAAGGAAAGTGGATATATATTTTTAAACTGTCCATGAAATAAACCTAAAGAGTCATTGTTAATATTCAAATGAGGCATTAGCCTAAAACCATTAGCTATTTTTTTCTTTATCTTATTAATTGTATCAATAGGAAGGTAGCACAATTGAAATGAATGCACTTAAATTCACATAAATATATGAATGTAAATAAATGATGATGATGATAAAGTTTTCTTTATCTTACATGATTGATTTAATCCTGCTCTCTCTTCCTACATCATCCACTGGGACTCTCTCAGGGACAATCTAGATGTTTCTATTCCCTTTATTCCAAAGGAATTTTGATCTCAAAGGGAAATCAGAGAACTCATCTGACCTCTTGCTGCTTGTGCTGTCTTTCCCCATTTCCCCCTCACCAAAAAGTTCTCTTTTCAGCTTCCTGTGCCCAGACCTCTAGTTCTGTCATATTTTCATTTTCCCTAATTGCAGCCCTTTAAAACTTACTGTTATTTATTTCTCTGGGACCACAGTTTTCATGATATAACTTTAATGGTGGAGAAATACAACAGAAGAAAGAAAAACATGAATTGCTAACCAATAAAATATTTCCAAAATATTATCCTCATTACAGGAATATTTGGGGATAAATTTATATTCATAGTGATGTTCCAGATTTAATTATTCTTTAATCCTGTGCTATTATCATCAGTGTCTGCAACAATGCTTTTACTAAGTTACTCTGGACCTTAGTCTCCTTAGAGTTAAAATGGTGCAAAGAGAGAAGTCTCAATCTTTAGCGTGTCTCATAAAGTAGCAGAGACGGATTTTGGACTCCATATTTCCTGACCTGTCTCTTTCAACAGGCAAAGTGAGGATAGGGTTTAATTGAAAACAACAGTCTGATATGCTAATCTGATAAGATTAGTAATAGGCGTTCCAAAAGCATGTGCTTTGTTGATTTCTCTCTCATTTCTGCTACTCTCTTGAGGATGAAAGGGTTTTGGCAAAGGTTGGAGCAGCCCCAGGAATGCAGCTCCATACAAATGCCCAGGGGCAGAAAGAACAGCATGACTGTGCATGTGTTCATTCCAGGTGGGAGATCAACTTAAATTTCAATGAATTTGAGTTTCCATATATTAAACAACAGAACTTCTCACCCTATTAGAAGACTCCAGAGAAAGGGGAGGCACCTTCTAAACAGTGGCACCATGTGATTGGCCTGAATGGTAAGGAAGAACTTGGGGATGACCCCACAAACAGGGTTCCTGAGAAGCACCAACAGCACACGGGGTGTGTTTTGGGGAAACCTGGGTTCAGACTGACCTGACTGCTGCCCGTAGGCTTGGAGAAATTTTTTTTTTTTTCTTTTTGAGCCTCACTTTTCTCATGAGTAAAATGAAGAGGCAGGTGACCACTAAGACCCACCTCTATTGTTACAAGCCCTTAGGGACTCATCATTAGAGACCCAATTGTTGCTTTAGCCCTTTCTTTGAATAACGAAAACAATTCCATGGAAATCAAGGGAGCACATCACGCAGACTGGATTCTCAAGCAGGAAAAGGGATGAAAATGCCATCCATAAAGTCTCAGTTGAAGTAAAACTTTTTGGCTACTATCAGCCCAATCATTATAGCACAAAACTCTAAGAATTCAAACGGGGCAAAACATACCCGTGAGTCCAACACCCTAGAATTTAACATGCACACGCGCACGCACACACACACACACAACACACACAAAAGCAAGCAAATACAAATACTCTGGGACAAGGTGAATTTGAAGCATTAAAAGGGCTGAATTTTAGGGTATTTTCAAATTGATACAATTTTATTATGCGTTAGAACGTATAACAATTTGGATTAGAAGGGCAAAGTGAAAATCTCTGAGGTTTAAACAATTCACAGTAACAAGCCAAATTAAGATTAGTAATAGGAGTTTCAAAAGCATGTTATACTTCTTAACAAAAATTTATTCTCTTAAACAGTTGGGAGCTTTTGATACCATTTAATAAAGATATAGATTTTTTTAAGCAAATAAAAAACATTGATAATATGAAGTAAATTGGAGCTAGGCTTATTCCATTTGTCAGCAATTCTGAGTCAGCATACTATGATTTAACAAATTTTCCAAAGAAAATTATTAACTCAAAACAAAACAAAAAAATTTGATGACAAGAGATCTCAGGAAGGAAAGAGTAATCAAATAATCAGATATGTACCTTAAACATCCTTTTTATCTTTCCAACATAATATAGTATTGTTTTCAAAATCATTTGGGAAATGCTTCCTTTTATCCTACTTCTTTTACTGCTCTCATCTCTTAGTTAAATCAAGTGTCCTGCTTCACTGGGCATGATATTTCAATTTCTCTGACCGGTCTGCCAAATATGGCTGCTGCTCTGACATTCTGCCTTTTGCCAACCAGGTGGTGACAATTTCAATAATATCCTCACGTTTAAATATATAGTATCTCCCAAGGCCCCTGACGGTTCCTCACTTACTCATCCTTGTAACACTTCAGAGGAGAAGACGGAGTTTGGCTAATCATGCCCTAGAGTAGACAGATTAGAGATCCATGTGGATAAAGATGGCAGGGAAAGACAGCACAATGGAACGCCACAAAGCAAAGCCACCATAAAGGTAAAAATGCTGAAATATTTCCAAGGTCAAAACTATACATCTAGGGAATTCCCTGGTGGACCAGTGGTTATGACTCAGCGCTTTCACTGCCAGGTCTGGGTTCGATCCCTAGTCTGGGAACTAAGATTCCACAAGCCATGTGGTGCAGCCAAAAAAAAAAAAAAGAAGAAGAAAAGAAAAGAAAAATGTGAAAAAAAGTTATACTTCTAAACATACTGCCCTACAATCCTCTTTCCATTCATAATCATTTAGGAATGGAAAGGGGATTCACATTATGTGGTTTGTAATTTGGTGGATGGGTTTGCTTGAAGGTATCTGAGAAGCCCTATGCCCTTCTCGAATTCCCGCCTCTAAGGAAACAGGCTGACCCCTTTCTGCAACCACAGACCTAGCCTGGTTTAACTCTTGAAGTAACCCTGGCACCAGGACTTGCAAAAATTTACATCTTAACAAACTACTGTTTGCTGGGCTAAGCTACTCAAGTGCCAAATTATGGGCAATGACTATGAATGAATTCGCTTACTTTTGACACTGCAAATTAGTTACTGAAAGTATTAATAAGCAAGTACTGTCATGCAAAGATCTTAGTAGACACATATGTGGGTTTATGCAATATCCATTCAAAAATTTTGCACTTTGATTTTTGGATTTATTAAGAATCAAAAGGCTGGACTTAAAAAAAGAAAAAAACAAGACTGGTTTTCATTCCTGAACCAGGATTTGTTTCTACTTATTTATCAGGGAAGAGGTAGTCATGATCTTTTTTTCATGTAATCAGCATGTACTGAGAACTCTGTGTTGGGGGCTAGGAAGGCTGGTGTTGGTGGAAAGGGACACAAGGATGGCTCAGTATCCTCTATAATGAACTAGGCTGTAACAGGCAGATTTTCTGGTCCAAATTCACAAAAGGAATAATACTTCAACCCACAGGTATTAAAGTCATGGAACATAAAAAACTATTACATAGCATCTAATACAACTATGTTATTTTTTTCTATTTAAATAAGCGTTTTATTTTAGATAGAGTTACATTTACAGAAAAAATTAAATAATAGTATATGGAGTTCCCATATACCCCACACTTAACTTCCCCTATTGTTAACATCTTACTACAGTCCATTTTCACAAATAATGAACCAATACTCATACATCATTATTCACTAACTTTCATTTTTTATTTGAATTGCACTAGTGTTTCTCTAACCTCCTTTATCTGTTCCAAGATCCAATCTAATATATCACATTATATTTAGTTATGTTGCCTTATGCTCCTCTTGACTATGACAGTTTCTCAGACTTTCCTTGTTTTTTATGACCCTGACAGTTTTGAGGAATACTGGCTAAGGTATTTTGTAGTATGTCTCTCAATTTGGGTTTATCTGATGTTTTTCTCAACATCAAGCTGAGGTTGAGTTTTTGGAAGATGACAAGGTAAAGTGCTCTCTCATTGCATCATTTCAAGGGTACACGCTATCAACATGACTCATCAATGATGATCTTAACCTGGATCATAATTAGTAGTGTCTGCCAGGTTTCTCCACTCTAAAGTTACTTTCATGTTCCACTTTCCATGCTATAATCTTCTTTGACATATCATATTTTCTTTTGAGCTCTTTCTGACTTTCCAGCACTATTCCCTGCCTCAGCCCTGATATCAGACATTTAGTAAGATGCCCTGATTAACCTTTTACTGGAGATTGGTATTAGAAACCAAGATCTGAGCACTAGCAACCAATTCATTTTCTAGATTACACAACTGAAGCTACGAGAAATTAAGGGATTTTCTGAAGGTCCAAAGGTGACTAGTTGCAAAACTAACACTGGAACACCAGTATCTTGATGCCTGGGTCACTAATCTTGCCATTGACACAACTCTGCCTTTCCTCTCACATTCCAGGACATGCAGCCTTCATGGGGATATAAATGAAAAACTATGACCTTGCTTCCTGCAGTCTAGACTTTCCAAGTGTCCTGCAGTTACATGTATTTTTATTTATGTGGGCATTTGAATCCTTCCATGAAAGAGAAAATGAAAGCAAGGGAAATAGTTACCTTAATAATGACAAAGGGAAAAATAAAGGGCCATTTCCCCAAGAAGAGTAAGGTTTAGGTTACACAAAGAATATCAGCTGTGTCTTTTATACTCAGAAAATCTGCTGTGTGATATATCTGTGTACATGGCTTATCACTTCCAAGACCTTCATCAGTCTGTCACACCCCTTTTGGAAACACGCCCTTGCCATGCAGACCCAGAGCATGTACACTTGCGCACACATCTATGAAGAAACAAAACGACTCCTTCAGATGGAAATTTGAAATCTTTATACAATTATAAACAGTAATGCATATTGTTCCCTTCGGGGGGAGGCATGTAGCATATTTTCCTATGGTCTTTGAGATGAACAGGATTTAGTGATCAGTTAGTACATAAAACATTACCAAAAACTTTGACAATGTTCTTTGGTGCCGGAGGGCAAGCATAGTACACATCTCGTATCATCTTATTATATACATTATATAGCCCAGCTCTATATTTTAGAGGTCAGTAGATCATTTTAATATTAGTGCCTTAGGTTTATTTCTTTTTTATCCATAATGATGTGTTCCCAGTAGATTCCATGCATTTAATAAATAGTGAGTAATGCTGATGACTACTGCTAGTCATTACTAAGACTGTTCCAGCCATTATGGGTGATGCAAAGATGAATAAGTCCCAGATCCTTCTGATAAAATAGTACCCTATCATATATTTTACTGCTGACCTCTAGAGCTCCCAGTACTATATAGCATACACCATATGCATTAAGCGAACAATCACTGTTTAGCAAATCAGTAGTCAATCCCGAAACTAGTGGGCTTTTGCAATTTTCACTGGTAATAATTTCAATTAAAGTGTTTACATTGAAATGGGTCAACAATGCAAATTCTGTGTTAGAAAAGCTTTTTAATAATTATTAGATATTTGTAATAAACCCTGTAAACTAACAACTCCGCCCATGACTCCATGAAGACTTCCTTTCTTATTTAGCTCATAAGTGAAGAAGTAGTGAGATAGCTCTGAGGTACCATCTTCTTGAATTTTACACTTGTCGATCATCTTGGTTGTTCCCAATAGTGACGAAGGCCTAAACCACTCGTTAATTTTTTTCCTAAAATGAAGACTATACTTTAAATACACAATTTTAGGGCTTTCCTGGTGGCACAGTGGTTAAGTATCCACCTGCCAATGCAAGGGACACGGGTTCAAGCCCTGGTCCAGGAAGGTCCCACATGCCGTGGAGCAACTAAGCCCGAGCGCCACAACTACTGAGCCTGCACTCTAGAGCCTGCAAGCCAAAACTACTGAGCCCACGTGCCACAAGTACTGAAGCCCACATACCTAGAGCCCATGCTCCACAACAAGAGAAGCCACCACAATGAGAAGCCCGCGCAACGCAATGAAGAGTAGCCCCCCATTCGCCACAACTAGAGAAAGCCCGCACGCAGCAACGAAGACCCAACGTAGCCAAAATTAAATAAATAAATAAGAGGAAAATTGTAAAAAATACATAAAAAATAAATACACAATTTTAAAAGCAGTTTCTATTAATTATTCTAATTTATTACACGAAAGAAAGTATTTGATACACTTTTGAAATTCACATTCATTGTTCACATTCCAAAATGTCAGGGTTTTACACCTTTTTATTATTTTTAATATTATTATAAACTGATAGTTTTATATGTGATTGCAACTGATACAAATGTATGATGTTTATGTCAATTATCGGTCCTGTAGCAATCAACCAATTGCTTGTACCAAATGCTGAATGCCAGAAAAGCCTCTCCCTCAGCAGTAAAAATAGACATGTTTTTACTTATATCTATATTAACTCATCAATATCTATGTATGTAATTTATTGGAATACTAATCTGAAAGAAAATAGAGGTATAGCTAAGACTTTTTAATAATGAGTCATTTTATATAAGTTTGTACTAAATAAAGCTAATTGATATTAAAGGCAATATCTTCAAAGAGCCTATTAAGATATTTTTAGACTCCAAAATACACATATTTCTTCTTTTTTCCTGATTCATATAAATTGAATAAATGTATATCCTATCTAAAGCAATTTATCCCCAATTCCAAATGGACAAGGATTGTTGTTACTATTATAACCCTGTTTAGTCTCTCCACAACCTTTATAATGAGTTTGGAAAGTAGCTGAGTTTGGGAAGTAGCAGATGTACATTATCATATGAAAAGAGCTCTTCCAGCTTGCATAACTCTTCAACCATATACCTGAAAAATGTGGTTGGAGTTGATGTACATACTGGCTGGTGTTCATGTAATGGACATTGCATCTTACCAAAAGTCTTTCAAGTTCCCTGCTTTCTGCCTTCAGAGGAAGAGAAAGTTTCTCAGAACTAATTTCCCACTGGGAAAAAAAAAACCCCACATACTAAAAGTGAACCATACTTAACTTTATTCTTTAATTTTAGCAAATTTTAACACTTTTCTTAATTCTTTCCCATACTTTTAAAAATTCATGTAAACATCTTTGGTTTTAGTTTCATTTCCTTATGAAAGTTCCAGTTGATCCTGTTTTCCTATTCTTTTTAGGAACTTCTTTGGTAGAACAAACACAGAAGAATAAGATCCCCTAAACTTACCAACTAGAAATGAACTTACGAGAAAAGGTAAAGGCATTTGTGAAACAGAACTCAAGTTCAATCCCCCACATTTTAAATCCTGGTGAGGGCTCAACACACTGAAGCTAAGCTCTGGTCTTTGGTTCAACACATTACCATTCTCTGAACTGATGTTGGGAATAACATCACCGATCTGTAAAGATTTCATTTTCCTTTTTGAGCATTAGGTAAAGTTCTTCCCATCTAACAAAGAAGGATATTAACACAGCCCGCGATTGCTTCTTTTCCTTTTGGTAAATGATGAGATTTGAAAACAGTAGCAATCCATGGTTAATTCTGAGATTGCCATCACGTTCTTAATAACTGAACGCTCAGCTCTAGAGAATTCTGAACATCACCCAATTTTATCCCTTCAGGGCATATCAAAGAAAATTGGATAATCCTAAAGAAAGGTTGGTCTGCCTTGGAAGATATAAGCTTTAGGAAAGGGAGTAGGGCACCCCACTGCCTAGAGAACCATGCATTTTGGTATAGGACTCTTTCCTTTTGTTTCTCACTCTCCTCTCCCATCTCAAACCTCTACTCCATGACCTATTTATCCAGAGGCAAGCTTTTAGTGAAATGCCAATGAAAGCAGTAGTTGGCAAACTACGGCCCATGAGCCAAACCTGGCCCACATCCTGTTTTTGTAAATAAAGTTTTATTGGAACACAGCCATGCTCATTCATTTGCACATTGCCCGTGGCTGCTTTGGAGTCACAGGATGAGTTTAGGAGATACAACAGAGATCACGTGACACACAAAGCCTAAAACGTTTCCCATCTGATGCTTCCCTGAAGAAGTTTGCTAACTCTGAACTGAAGGATCAACTGAAGACTTTGGATTTACAAACATTAAGGTATTTGCAGGCTCAAAAAGCCAGCAATGATCATGTACATCCCATATTTCTTCATTGGGTAATACAGCAGTTCATTTTCACTCTGCAAAGAAAATTATATGCAGCATGTTAGGGAAGAAAATCAATAGCCCAGCAGGAAGGACCCTGAATACTTCATCTGACTCCATTACTTTTCTCTACTTCAGTGTCTTGAAAGCCCTGAGACTACCCTGGACAGCGGCATCCCAGGTTTCCTTACAGCTCATCATTATTGGTGTGGCAAGGAAGCACAGACTTCTCAAAACTTCACAGTAGGGTTGGGTTCTTTTGTACACACACACACACACACACACACACACACACACACACACAGCTAGCCTGCAAGGACACCCAGCTCCCTCCCTCATTTATTTTATGGGTTTACCACACTTTTATTACCAGTAGTCAGTGAACAAAACTCTCACCCCCCTAGCTCTCCCCTTTGGTAACCATAGGTTTGTTTTCTATGTCTGTGAATCTATTTCTGTTTTGTAAATAAGTTCATTTGTATCATTTTTTTAGATTCCACATATAAGTGATATCGTATGATATTTGTCATTTTCTGTCTGACTTACTTCACTTAGTATGAGAATCTCCAGGTCCATCCATGTTGCTTCAAATGGCATTATTTCACCCTTTTTATGGCTGAGTAGTAGTCCGTTATATACATGTACCACAACTTCTTTATCCATTCCTCTGTCGATGGACACTTAGGTTGCTTCCCTGTCTTGGCTATTGTAAGTAGTGCTGCTATGAACATTGGGGTGCATGTATCTTTTCAAATTAGAGTTCTCTTCAGATATACACCCAGGAGTGGGATTGCAGGATCATAGGGTAACTTATTTTTGTTTTTTTAAGGAACCTCCATTCTGTTCTCCATAGTGGCTGCACCAATTTCCTTCCCTCATTTTTCACGTCCACTAAGGTGCTGACCACCAGCTGGCATAAATGACAGATGATGCTAACTTCCAACAGATGTCTTTCTGACCCCAAAGATAATGGAAATGACAAATAATAACTTTGTAATTACCTTAACTGCAACCAAAGCATAAGCTGAAAAATCACCAGATGAGAACCTACAGGGAACATGTGAGACCAACTTCCCCATTAAGCATGTTTAAGGGTCCCCCCTGCTGTGAAGCTCAGGAGCTGTGCCAAGACAGCGGGGAAGGCAGCCCAACAACAGGCACCCAACCATAAATCCTCTCGGCCCCATGATACACAAACACGATTTCAGCATCTGCATGCGCAGCAGACGGGAAACCGAGAAATGAAGATTAAATGGGAACTAGGGCACTGTCAGAGCTTGGAGTTTTACAGTGCTTTGGATCAGATAAAAGTCCTCTAATTAAAAACACATTTTAAGTGCTCCCATTCTCTTTTCTTTTCTGGCTGCTGGGTCTGGTCCTTGAGAAGAAACAACAGGAAAGACAAGAAAGGCAAAGAGAGTTTTGAACTGATGAGAGAAGGGTTTGCCTTTTGCTGATGCTCTTGCTTTGGGAAGTGGGTTAGACAACGACTGTGAAATGCAGTGAGCCACTGCTAACCTTGACCCATGGCATGGCTGTCTGGGCTTTGTGCTTTGAGGAGAACAGAGGGACTTGTGAGCATGGTGAAATTTTTCTTTATTTTCAAGAATCTGGAGCTTGTTTGAACTAAGTCTTTGATTAAACACCCAGAAGTGAACTTGTTTAGTTGGACTAAAAATCCTGACCATGTTGTTTGTTCCTAGATGGAGGTTAGTCAATCCCCAAGTAGAAACAATTCTCACTTATGATGATTAATTTTACATATCAACGTGACTGGGCCACAACGTGCCCAGTTATTTGGTCTACAACTATTCTGGGTATTTCTGTTACGTGTGCTGGATGGGACTAACATTTAAATAGGTAGACTGAGTAAAGCAGATGGCCCCTCCTATTATGGGTAGACTGCCTCCAATCAGTTGAAGTCCTGAATAGAACAAAAAGGCTGATCCTCCCCTAAGTAAGAGAAAATCCTTTCTGTCTGATGGCCTTCAGACTAGGACATCAGCATTTTTCCTGCCTTTGGACTTAAACTGAAAGATCAGCTCTTCCTGGGTTTTGAGCCTGCTGGCCTCCAGACTGGAGCTACGCTGTCAGTTCTTCTGGGTCTCCAGCGTGCTGACTCACCCTGAAGATCTTGGGATTTGCCAGCTCATAATTGCATAAGCTATGTTTATAATAACAAATATCTTTTTATGTATGTATGTACACATACACACACATATCCTATTTGTTCTGTTTCTCTGGACAACCCTACCTAATACATCACTGAATCTGAAGCTAAGTATCTAAGGACATGCATGAGATGGCAAAAATCTTATTATTGATTTTCTCCCTATAACTCCCTCCCACTGAAACTATTTATCCCCCCTTGGAGCTCTAACAGAATTAACTGTATGAAGACAATTGTTATGATCACCTTCTCCAGGCTAACCATTTCCATTTGACATAACCATTCGTCATTATACACCGTTTGAGTTTTTTCACCCTCACCGTCACTCTTTAAATACCCTTCAGTCTGCCTATACCCCACACGAAGTGTGGGATAGTCTTCTTTAGGTCCAGAGTTATCACCCCCTGGATTCTAATTCATTATATCCATTCATGCAGCATAGTTTGGCATTAGCTTTTTTGATGATTATATCCCTGATCTACATTGGCCTAAATTCTTCTGCTGAACTGTATCTTTTTCTTTATGCACTAACATTTTTTAAAGTATAGAAACTCATTAAGTGATAGCTTCAACTCTTACCTACAAGCTGCTTTCCCTTGGATCAACATTTCTAGACCAAATCTTTCATCTAAGCCCCAGCACCAATTCAACCACCTCCTGGGATGTTCACAGTTACCCTATTTGACGTAAGCTCCACAAGGGCAGGAATTTATGTTTGTTTTATTCACTGCTGTATGCCCAGTGCCTAGAGTAGCCTCTGGCACCTAGGAGGTAGGCTGTCTGCAAACATTGTTAAACATATAAATAATTGAATCTTAAAGTGCACATGTTCAAATATAGTCTTACCCCCTTATCTCACTTCCTATAGAACCTCTCAGGAGAGTGGTACCACCATCCATACAGGTACCAAAGCCAAAAATCTGAGTCATCCTGTATCCATATTCTACCTCACTTCACATATCCAGTTAGATCTCAAGGAACACTGATTTCTCCCTGAGTGTCTTTCGAATTGATCTCTTTTCTCTTTCTCACCACCACTGACTTAGTGTAGGCCCTCATCTTCTCCTTATTTATGATTTTCAATAGTCCCCTAAATAAATGAATGACTCCATTCTTGCCCCCGCTTTTTAAAATTCATCCATTCTTCATGCTTCCGTCAATGCTCTCTTTCAGAAACGCAAACCTGATTAAAGTATTATACTACTTAAAGGCCTTTGTTAGCTCCCCATGACGGTCACAGTAAAATACAAGTCCTTAGCAAGGCATTCATCCATTCCAAGCTCCTTCTTGGTCTGAGCCTTATCTACCTTCCCAGCTTCACTTCTCTTCACTCTACCACCAAGTGCCCTATTCTTCAGTCATAAGGAGCACGCCTCTGACCTGTGCACGCGTTTCTTGCTTTTGTTTCTTCTCTGTATCTACAGAGTTGACTACAACTCACTAAACGATTCAGGAGGTAGCTGCTGATCATCCCCAGACTGGGTAAGATACCTCGTCTGCACTCACAGAACACCTGTGCCGACCTTGATTGTAGACAAACATAATAAAGTGTGATAAGGGCCCTCTCTCATGCTTGATTCTAAAATTGTGTGAATTTGTATCCTCGGTGCTCATCCTAGTGTTCAGGACATAATCAGTTCTCAGTTGAATGAATTTCACCCTACGAAGCAGGTGGCAAAAGGCGAGAAAGGAAAAGGACCAAGTGGGTGGGAGATATTCCAGAACAAGTGACCCACATGAACAAAGGCACAGGGCAAGAGAATAATGCTTGTGTCTAGGGTGCAGAGAGGCACACAGAGTTCAGGCAGGGAAGTGGGGAGCAGAGGGCTAGAAAAGAAAGCTGTTCTTTACAAAGAGAATTTCTCAGGTCAGTGAGTTGCCATCTGGCCATCCTGCAGACCCAGTGTTCCATTTCTAGTCTTCCAGAAATCAACAAATTATATGCATGATATAGACTTCCCTCTGAGGGTACCACATCTCACATTTTGCACTGTCTCCCCTTCATCAGCAATAACAGACAAACCTGCCGAGTTCAGCATATATTATCTTGTTAGCAAGGCTTTCCCTTCACTGCTGCCTCTTTGCAACTCAATCTCTCTAATGCTGACTGCTAAAATGACTTGAGGTCCAGGTGTAGATTCAACATCTGAGTCAGGAGCTCTAAAATCTGTGCCAGCAATGTGGAAATGTGTTGGGAGATGTGATAATGATTTATCTGTAGCACATTTATTGGAACATGTCAAAGCCCCGAATAAAAATAACTCACATTTATAGAGTACTTTCCTTGTACCAGGTATTGACCTAAATATTCTGCATGTATTAACTCTCAAAATTCCTATGAGATATATGCCCTTATTGTCCCATTTTACAGATGAAGTCATTGAGGCACAGAGAAGTTGAGAACACTCTACAGGGTCACACAGCAGACAAACGTTGGAGTTAGAATTTTTTAAATGAAACACCAAATTCTATGAACTTAATGATGATCCTATGGTGCCTCCTTAAAATAGGCAAGAAATGCAGGACCAAAAAAGAGAGTACAGCTTTTAATATTGACTTTGCTGTAAAGTATATGATTTTGGTTAAGTCAGGACTGCATGAAACTTATTTTCTGTACCATGACAGAATTTGTGTAGAAGAGCAGGCTTCAAACACTTTTGCTTCCACAGCCCTAACATAATTTTTAAAAAATATATTGTGTCCCCTTGCACATTTTAAAAGGACATCTAGATTTTCAATAATATGTTTAAATGTTTGCAAAAATAAATACTTTCTAGCATTTTATAAATATAGATTTTAAAATAAAACGTTTCTATTATTCTTTAAATATAGGCACTTCAGCTCTCTTCTGGTTACTGTTTGCATGGTACATCTTTTTCCTTCCTTAAAAGTTCAACCTGTCTGTGTCTTTGAATCTAAACTATGTCTTTTGTACAGAGCATATCATTAAATCTTTTTTTATTGAAGTATAGTTGATTTACAATGTTGTCAGTTTCAGGTATACAGCAAATATCATTAAATCTTGCTTTTTTTTTAGCTAGACTGATCATTCGTATGTTTGATTGAAGTCTTTAGTGCATTCATACTTAATATAATTACTGATATTGTTGGATTTACATCTGTCATTTTGCTATTTGTTTTCTGGTTGTCTCATGTAGTTCTTCCTCCTTTACCGTTTCTTTTTGTGTTAAACCAATATTTTTTTAAGTAAACCATTTTAATTACTCTCTTGAGATTTTACTCTGATTTTTTAAATTTAGCTTTCAAAATGGCTTACACTAGACATTACAACATGCATCTTTAAAAATAAAAATTGTATATATTTAAGGTATATACTATGATGTTTTGCTATATATGTGTGTGTGTGTATATGTGTATATATATATATAGCAATGATTACTGTAATCAAGCTAAGTAATATATCCACCTCCTTACACAGTTATCATTTGTGTGTGTGTGGTTAGAGCACCTGAGATCTACTCACTTAGCAAATTTCCAGTATGCAATACAATATTATACTCTTTTGAACATTCCTGTATGTTAGATCTCTAGACTTATCCTACATAACTGCAAATTTGCATCCTTTGACCAACGTCTCTCCATCTTCCCCACCTCCTCATCTTAATATATCACAATCCGTTTCAGACTTTAGTGACCTAATTCTAGTAAAATATACCTCCATCCCCTCTTTGTGCTGTTAATGCCATTATGTATTGTATCTACATATGCTCTGAACACCATAATAGTGTTATAATCATTGCTTTAGACAAGCGTATGTGTATTTTTAAGAGATTAAGAGTAAACAAAAATACATAGTGAGAGTAATTTTTATTTACCCACATACTACATTTCCCTATTCTTCACTCCTTCTTGTGTATTTGATTTCACATCTGGTGTCATTTCCTTTCAGCCTAAAGGACATTTTTATAGGAGAGATGTGCTAGCAAAGATTTCTCTTGGTTTTTGTTTATCTAGGAATGTCTTTATTTTTCATTCTTTTTTTTTTTTTTTTTTTTTTTTGCAGTACGCGGGCCTCTCACCGTTGTGGCCTCTCCTGTTGCGGAGCACAGGCTCCGGACACACAGGCTCAGTGGCCATGGCTCACGGGCCCAGCCGCTCCGCGGCATGAACCCGTGTCCCCTGCATTGGCAGGTGGACTCTCAACCACTGCGCCACCAGGGAAGCCCCCTTTCATTCATTTTTGAAGAATAGTTTTGGTAGATAAAGTATCGTTAACTGACAATTTATGAACTTACTACGACTAAGTGTGAGGCAATTATAACTTGGAGCAGCATTTCCCAAAGAAGTATACCCTCTGGAAGTTCAGTTGCTATGAAATATCCATGGTCTATTATAGTTTCTTTAAAATAGGGATTCTCAGAGTTTTTCAAGCACTAATATGGGTCTTGACTCTTGATGAAGAAGAGAGAGCCTGAAATGCTTCCAGAAGTTTTTTTACTACAGGGGACTTTTTCTACTGAGCATCTCACTAGTGTTCTACAAACAATACATTGAAAAATGTAAACCCAGTTTGGATAAGTAAACTGAGGCACAGAAAGGGACTGAGTGTGGCCCAATGGATGAAGTAATGGCGCAGTAAAAACAACTGTAGGAAGATACATTTCCATCCTATGTACTCCCAGCAGCCTCACAAGGAGGATCCTTTTACTGGAGAAGCAAGGGTTATGACATTTATTGGCAGTCAAGGAAATACATTGTGATTTGTTTATTATTGGAATTTTGTTGTTGTTGACTACTGCTCTATGTTTGACCCCACAGCTTGAGAAGTGATCTGGAACTTAATTTGTTATCTTCACCTTAATGCAACTACATGCTTGACTGTTATAGTTCACATTGAATAGAAAAAAAAAATTCTGCAGTTGAAACATCCCTATTTTATAATTACATTTTGGTTGCTGAGGCATTATCTGGGCATCCTGCAAAGCTCAACTAATGCAAACCTAATTCTCCTTTAATAGCAATCCCAGGAGGAGTTTAACTTGAAAACAGTAAGATTTATTTTTGAGTCTGTAGATTGTTTTTAAATACTTAGTTGCTAAATTTTATGTACTGTATAAGGAAGAAAATGAGAAAGTTCTGTTATTTCTTCTCTTCTGAAGGAGGCAGGAAAGGGACAAAGCTCACAGTAGTCAGCTATATAGTCTGGAAGATGATTACAGCACAAATAGGTGTACATTACACAATAATACAACTCCTCAGGTAAAATATATGAGGATAGGACTATATCTCTTCTAGAATTATAACCGTTAACATGATTATGTTAATGATTGGCTAACATTTATTGAACTCTTGCTATATATCATTTCATCCACACAACAATCCAATAAGTAGCTACTATTAATTATCTTCATTATAAAAATCAGGAAACCAAGCTAGAAAGATTAGGTAACATATTTATGATTCACCGCTGTGTCCTGTCTATGACTCGACATCTATGCTTTTAACCTTCTATGTGTGGATAACCATACAGCAGTGATTCTCAAAGTGTGATCCACTCAAAAGCACCATCAACATGACCTGGGAACTTGATCGAAAGACCTACTGAATCAGAAAGTCTGGGGATGGGACCCAGCACTGGGTTTTTACCAGCCCTCCAGGTGATGCTGCGGTTCTCTAAAATTTGAGAACCACTGCCATGTAGCATGATACTTAGTCAATGTGTTTTTGGCTGAGAGACAATATAAAGGATTTTTTTTACTACACATTACAAACCCATCTCTCAAATATGCAAAGTCAATCTGCACAGTACATTATAGCATGCATCTTAAATCTTATTTATAAAATCACAGTCCAGTATTTTGTTTGGCTCCTATTTGGCTTCTTCCCTACCTCAGCAAGTGTTCCCAGGGCCACTGCATTGTATGAGCACCTGATTCTGCTGCTTTTGGAGAAGCCGATCCTACTTCCATTCAAGCCTTCTGAGCTTCAATGTCCTCACATGTCTACCCCACCTATCCAGAAGTCATCAGTATCTGGCACAGTCTCTGGCACATAGCAGATAGTTAATAATCATTCATAAATAATTTGTTTAACTGCTATAAGCAGTTTAACAAATGTTGCAGATTTTCAATGATTATTCTAGGTACTCTTCTGAAAGTGGATTTATACTTGTTGACTGGTCTGATTACTTTGGGTATAACAAGAGTCTACCAAAGTCAGGCATCATCATATTTCAATAAGGTATACATGACCAATGTGGTCATTTATCTTCAAAGACAGATTTCCCAGCGAACCACGCTTCCCAGTAATCATGTCCTGTGTATGGTGATTTTGTGTTAATTTTGAAACTAAGTCATTAAAAATGCAGTTTCCACCTTGGTCTCTTGAAATATGTGCTCAAAACCAGCCACCATGTAAGAAGTTTATACTGAGACCTCCATGCTATAAGGGAATCCAAAGTAGCTAGCCAAGTGGAGAGGCTCCATGGATAGAGAGACATGCCCAGTCAACCCCCAACTGCACTGGGCTTCCCAGGTGAGGCATAAGATTTGTGAGTTAAAAGCTATCATGGACATCTAGCCCAATGGGCCTTCAGTTGGGTTCCATCTGCCATCGGACTACAGCTATATGAAAGACCTCAGACAAGAATAGCCCACGTGAGCTCAGTCACTCACAAAACAGTAAGCAACAATAATACATTGTTATTTTAAGTCACTGTATTTTGGGGTAGTTTGTTATATAGCAATAGCTAACGATAGCAATAGGTCAGGGTTTAAAAGTATCGCATATGTTGAACATATATCATGGTGCCTAAGTGTAACACAGTCAGCTAAGGGAGAAGGGTGAGGTCTATGTATAATTCATTTCCTTTTCCTAGCTTTAATAACACATTAGTGTTGCTTCAATGTGGACTCTAAGCATTTTTATTGTGAGTATAAAAACTAAATTTGCATAGCAGGCAGTGTTGCATATTGCATAGTTCAGTGGAGTTAGAAATTTCATTAACAGCACAGGGAATATTTTTTATGAGTGTCCATGAAAGAAAAAAGGATAAAATTTGTATCCTGTTTAAAATGTTATAACTTGAGTTACACTGTACATTAAGTAGATCAGTTCCTGCTACAACCTAAGAAAAGTGACTAAATGTTGACTGGTACTGCTTCCAGAAAGCTGTGAAGACTTGTATCATGTGCAGCAGCCTGTTCAAGGAGCCAGATACACACACATTACACTTTCCACACTGGGGCTTTCTCCGTGGTACTTTGTAAGCCTATCTAGTTAGCATTATAAAGCTTAATATTTATCAAATTCCTGACCCTGAACAATTTTTATATTAAAATTATTTTTTTCTTCTCCACCTCCATCCAATATAGAGTGGACTAAATGCATATCTTTATATACCACTTACCATTTATCACATAGTATACGTACTAGCTTTATTCTATATACAAGTAAATCGTAATGTATTTATAGGCAAAGATCATCTCTTTTTTTAAAGCATTACAGAGATATCATTAACATGTGACATTGTGTAAGGTTAAGGCATACAATGTGTTGGTATGATGCACTTATATATAGAAAAATGATTACCACCATAGTATTAGCTAACGCCTCTATCATGTCATATAATTACCATGTGTGTCTGTGTGTGTCTGTGTGTGTGTGTGGTGAGAGCATTAAGATCTACTCTCTTAGCAACTTTTAAGTATATAATAGAGTATTATAAAATATAATCATCATGCTGTACATTAGATTCCCAGAACTTATTCATTTTATAATTGGAACTTTGTACCCTTTGATTAACATCTTCCTATTTCCCCTGACACCCAGCCCTTGGTAATCACCACTCTACTCCCTGTTTCTATGACTTCAGCTGTTTCAGATTCCAATACAGCATAGATAATAGAGCATACGTCTTCCTCTGTCTGACTTATTTCACTTAGCATAATGCTCCCGAGGTCCACTGGTGTTATTGTAAATGGCAGGATTTCCTTCTTTTCTCATGGATGAATAATATTCCATGAAAGATAGACAGACAGACAGAAAGACAGATAGGTTTATACATCTATAGCTATATCTCTGTACCTCTATCTCAATATAACATTTTCCTTATCCATTCATCAGTTGATAAGACACTTAGGGGGTTTTCCGATCTTGGCTATTGTGAATAATGCTTTAATGAACGTGGGAGTGCAGATATCTCATCAAGATCCTGATTTCAATTGCTTTGAATATATACCTAGAAGTGGAATTGCTGGATCATATGGTGGATTTATTTTTTATTTATTTATTTATTTATTTTTTTCTGCGGTACGTGGGGCTCTCACTGTTGTGGCCTCTCCCGTTGCGGAGCACAGGCTCAGGACGCGCAGGCTCAGCGGCCATGGCTCATGGGCCCAGCCGCTCCGCGGCATGTGGGATCTTCCCGGACCGGGGCACGAACCCGCGTCCCCTGCATCGGCAGGTGGACTCTCAACCACTGCGCCACCAGGGAAGCCCTGGTGGATCTATTTTTAATACTTTGAGGAACCTCCACACTCTTTTCCATACTGGCTGCACCAATTTGCATTCCCACCAACAGTGCACCGACTGCACAGGTTCCGACTGCACGGGCTCCCTTTTCTCCAGTTGTGCTAACATTTGGTATCTCTTGCCTTGTTGTTAATAGCCATTATTACAGATAGGAGGTGATATCTTGTGGTTTTGACTTGCACTTCCTGATGATTAGTGATTTCTAGCACCTTTTCGTTTACCTGTTGGCTATTTGTATATCTTCTTTAGACAAATGTCTATTCAGTGTCTCTGACCATTTTTCAGATTGTTTATTTTTTTCTGCTATTGAATTGTAGTAATTCTTTATATATTTTGAATATTAACCCCTTATCAGATAAACGATCTGAAAATATTTTCTCTCATTCCATAGGTTGCCTTTTTATTTTGTGGATTTTTCTTTTCCTGTGCAGAAGCGTTTTAGTTTGATATAGTCCCAGTTATTAATTTTTACTTTTGTTGCCTGTACTTTTGGTGTAGTATCAAAAAAAATTGTTGCCAAGACTAATATTAAGGAGATTTATCCCTATGTTTTCATCTTGAAATTTTACAGTTTCAGTTCTTATGTTTAAGTCTTTAACCCATTTTGAGTTAATTTTTGTGAGTGGTGAGACAGGGGTCAAATTTCATTGTTCTTTGAGTGCTTATTCAGTTTTCTCAACACTATTTATGGAAAGGACCATCCTTTCCTCACTGAGCATTCTAGGCTTCACTGTCAAATATTAGTTGACTGTATATGTTAGGGTTTATTTCTGAACTCTCAAGTGTTTTCCATTGGTCTATGTGTTTGTTTTTATGCCAGGACCATACTGTTTTGATTACTATAGCTTTTACTATTTTCCATTATGCTTTCATTCCATTTCTATATAATTTGTGAATCTGTTGTTAAGGTTTTTTGCTTTATGGTTACTGCGAGGCTTACATAAAACACTAAATATGGCACTCTATTTACACTGATAGCAATTTAACTTTGCACGCGAAAAGTACCCTTTTACTCCTTTTGTTTTTGATGTCACAATTTACATCTTTGTATACTGTGTATACATTAACAAATTATTGTAGTAGAGCTGTTTTTAATATTTTTGTCTTTAACCTATATACTAGAGTTAAGTAGTTAACACACCACATTTCAGTATTATGTATACAGAATACAGAGTATTCTGAATCTGACTATATGATTAACTTTACTACTGTGTTGTATATTTTCATATGTTTTCCTGTTACTAATTAGCATCCTTTTATTTCAGCTTAAAGAACTATTTTCAGCATTTCTTATAAGGCAGATTTAGTGGTGATGAATCCCTCAGCTTTTGTTTATTAGGATAAGTCTTTATTTTACCTTTATTTCTGAAAGACAGGCTTGCTGGGTAGAGTATTCTTGGTTGGCATTTTCTTCCTTTCAACACTTTGAACTTATCATCCCATTCTTTGCTGGTCTGCAAGGTCTCTGCTGAAAAATCCACTGATAGCCTTATGGGGGTTCCCTTGTACAAGAATTTTCTTTTGCTCTTGCTGCTTTTAAAATTCTCTCTGTCTTTGTTTTAGAAAGTTTCATTTAGTGAATCCTGGAGAAGTTAGTTTTGGATTGAAATTTTTGGGTACCTATTAATAGGGTTTAATGAACATGGATATTCAAATATATCCCAGGTTTGGGAAGTTCTCAGCCATTGTTTCTATAAATAAGCTTTCTATCTCCTTTTCCCTTTATACTCTTTCTGGGACTCCAGTGATGCACACATTGTTTCTCCTGATGTTGTCCCATAAGTCCTGTAGGATTTCCTCATTCCTTTTCACTCTTTTTCCTCCTCTGATTAATTTTAATTGATCTGTCTTCTCACTTACTACTCTTCTCTTCTGTTTAGAGAAATCTGCTATTAAAACTCTCTATTGAATTTTTTAGTCCAGTTGCTGTATTCTTTGGCTCCAAAATTCATTTTGGTTCCTTTTTATGTTTTCTATATCTTTGTTGAACTTCTCATTTTGTCTTGTATGTTTTTCCTATTATTGTTTAAATGTTTATCTGTGTTCTCTTGTAGCTCTCTGAGCATCTTTAGAACAAATTTTTTGAATTCTCTGTCAAGAAATTCTTGGATCTCCATTTCCTTGGGGCCAGTTACTGGAGGTTAACTATATTCCTTTGATGGCGTCATGTTTCTCTGATTCTTCATGATTCCTTTAGCCTTGAATAGGTATTTGTTACCTATTTGATGACTATTTGAAGAAGCAGTCACCTCTTCCAGATTTTATGGATTAACTTCATTAAGGGAAGACTTTCACCCGAGCTTGGGGCACACTGGAGCTTACTGTGACCCTGAGTCTAGTGGTGTGGGCACTTAGTGTAGGGGCACGTAGTGGCTCTGGGCTGGGGCAGGGGGGCATGATATCTCTTCTGCTCAGCCTGTTGAGGTTCATAGCAGCAATAACTGTGTGGTCCTTGGTTAGTACTGAGAAGGGGAGGGAGGGTAGCAGTGGCTGCAAGGGCCGCTGGGATCCTCAGTGGCACCCTCAGGTCCAGCTGCTAGGGACCAGGGCAGGAAGCAGTGGTAGCTGGAGCCAATGCTGCAAGCACATTCAGCTGCAGGTGCCTAGGTAGTGGCAGGGGCTGGCTGCAGACATGTACACAGCGGCAAGGGCTGTAAACAACTATGGGCTCACTAGCAGCTTTGGGGGCCCTGCCTGTCAGCATGCTCTCCTGTAGCTTCGCCATCTCCCCTTTGGCATGCGCACTGCAGTGGGAGAGCTGGTGACAGGGGTCAGACTGGTGGCAGCACAAGTACAGCTGGAGAGGCTAGCTGCAGGTAAGCATGGCGGTGCAGGCCAGTGACAGAAGACAAGGTCTGATCCAGGCTGCAAGTGGCTGCAGCAGCTCTGCCTGTGGGTTTGGTCTCCCATGGCTACAAGGTCTCCCCCGGCATGTGTGCTGCAGTAGAGGCTGGTCCCATGCCTGTGCACAGTTAGAGGCAAGCCCCGAGCGTGTGTATGACAGTGGGGGCAGCTGTAGGGGTCTAGGCTAGTATCTCATATTCATGGAGCCAGGGAAGCCTGAAATGGCTGTGGTTCCTGGGTTCTGGCAGGGGTGGGGAGTGATTGGGGAGAGGCTCAAGCAGCTGGCATTAGTGACCATGAATACTTGTGGCGTGAAAGCTGGTGAAATCTGCAGAAGTGGCTGTACCAGCCTTTTAGTTCCTTTGGTGGCAAAATCTTCTGGGTTTGTCTGCAGAACAGATCACTGTGGACACAATCCCTCCCGCTGCATGGCTGCTATTGGTAGCCCAGGCTTTTTTCTTCCTTGTTCCTACATCTCTGTACATCTCAGCTCTGCCAGCCTGGTTGAGGTGAAACCAAAGCAGGACCTTAGCTTGGTGCCTCGAAAAGCTGGGAAAACTGGAAGCTTGTCTCAATTTTCCTTTCCTGGAAAGAGGAACTCTTTGTAGTTGAGAAGTTCGTCTTTGTGCTGAGCAATGCTGGCTTGGGGGATGGGATGAAGCAGGAGAAATGAAGCTGCCATCCTTCTCTCCTTGTATGGTTATTCTCAGGTTTTTATTACTCTGTGTTGGCAAAAATTCTTAGGTAGACTCCAGAGGGCTCCCAGAGCTGTTTTCGTTCATAGCCAGCTGTCTAATAGTTGATCTTTGCTGGAGGTGGGAGAAAGTTGGGATCTCCTATATTGCTATTTTGGTGACCTCCAGCAAAGGTTATTTCTTAATTTCCTTTTGTGTCCTCCATAGTGCCTGGCTTTATATATTAGAAATGATTTACTAAATATTTATCAAAATGAAGGAATGAGATGAATGCATGGCATACTTGAAAGATACAGTATTTTGTTTTCCAGAATGAGATACATAAAAGATTGTTGATACATTTTAATCATTTTATCCTCAATCTCTGATTTGTCTTCTGAGTCCCACACTCTATTTTCAAATTCTATTCAATCTATACAATGGGCTGACCTCTTTGCAGACAAGCTCTGATTTTAATCCCATGATAAAACTATGATCACCACCACACTCACTACTCTCAGCTAACCTTTTGGCTTGACTTAAGTAACAAATACTCAACACCCCAGTGTTTTATCTGTGGTGAAGTCCTCCCTTAGAGGAAAATATTGGGGAAATAATTAACAAAGTCATATGCAAGTATCAAACCTTCATAAAATATTGAATCGGCATAATAGGTGACCAGTGAGTCAAGCAATTGACATTTATTTACATACTTTAAAAGAATCTTAGCATAATATTTAACCTTGAGCTAATGGGGAAGGTGTTTTGCAACATCTTCTCAATTATTCCCAGAACTTTGTTTCTCAGTTTATAACACCAGAATGTTTATCTGTCCATAATTTGGAGAGTTTGGTGCATATGGTGAGAGCAAGCCCATCAACTAAAAAGGGTACAGCACATATTGGTGCTCTGCAACACCTCAGGCATCAGACACCCACACCCTGAGATTCACCACAACTAAATACTTTAACACAAAGCTGTGAAACAGGAAATCTCTCAGGAAGTCTCCAACTATTTGAGAAAATTCTACTAGTAGAGCTCATATTGTATGTGAATAACATACAAAACACACACACACACACACACACACACACACACACACACACACTGCTTTCCACAGTGTGCGGGAAGATACAGTGAAGAAGAGAGTCCAGCTGGCAGTGAAGCCTCCTTTCTCACTCTCTTCAAATACTTTAAGCTTCTTCCACTCCCTTTTGCTTAAGCACCTCATTACTAATCCCTCTTTCCTCTCCTCTAGCCTTATTCTCACTAATATGCTCAAGAACTCAGAAAAAAAGAAATTAAGAACAAAAGCCCTCTTCATTATAAGGTAGGAGACCCCCAATATATTGATAATTGTGGACCATTTTCCATTGAGCCTACAGACGGGAAAAGAGAGGGAGATACCAGGGATGCAACGAAATGTAGCATATTTGAGGAGGAATTGAAGCTTCAGGGGTTGGTGGCTGCCTTAGTCTGCTTGAACTGCTATAGCAAAATACCATAGACTGAGTGGCTTAAACAAAGACATTTATTTCTCAGTCTTGGACACTGAGAAGTCCAAGAGCAAGGTGCCAGTAGATTTGGTGTAGGGTGAGAATCCTCTTCCTGATTTGCTGTCGTCACTTTCTTACTGTATCCGCACATGACACAGAGATATCATCTCTCTCATGTCTCTTCCTATATGGGCACTAATCCCATTTATGAGGACTCCACCCTCATGACCCAACTACCTCTCAAAGACCCCACTTCCAAATACCTTCACACTGAAGCTTAGAGCTTCAATATATGAAAGGGGGTGGGGGGCATAAACATTCAGTCCGTAGCAGTGGCTTTAGAGGAGGTGGACACCAAGGAAATCTGTGAAATAGGTTAGCAGAGCAAGGGATGTATTTTGCTGTGAGAAATGGGATCCCAGTTAAAAAATCCTCAAAAACATGGAATTCTATATTCATTCTACTCAACTTATTTCCTCTCACCACTCCACCCTCCTCCCCAGAACTGATTTTTTAAGGTATATGTAGAAAATTCTTACAGTAAATATTGACAGCTCTGCCTAATACTATCAAAGTTATGTCATAATGGTAACAATGCTACTGAAAAAATTAAGTCAGCATTTTCTCATTTCCATAAGAGTCCCAGGAAAGCAGCACATCTGTGCAGCAGCTTGAAATATTTTTTTATGTTTTTTCAAACCAGTAAGCCTTAATTCTTTCCCAGAAAATCAATAGTGAGGCTGTTGGAGATGTGAAATGGCAAAGAAATACTAACATTTAGCACCCTTGCATTTCAAATTTGTTAGCCCATGGATGTTACTTCCATTTGGTAAATGAACACGTGCAGCTCAGACATCCAGATACAAGAGGCACTTGATGAGGCAGCTAATACAGTGACCTGAGTCCTTCTCCACAGTTCAGTCACCCCTCTTGTTTCATCTCAGCCAGCCCAGGAGCCTACCTCTCCCATCTCAGGTGCCACTGATTCACGAATGTCTTTCTTCCTCTTCAAATCAGGTATGCTCTCTCCCTCCTACACTTCCATCACTCGTGGTATTTATTGCATCCCACCTTAGATTCTACTTATGAGTCTGCATACTAGCTCTCTTTGGAAACACTCTATTCTCTGAGGGCAGGAATTACAGCTTGTTAATCTGTGTACAATCCTTAGATTTGAATATATAATGGGTTTTGTGATAGACACTGCATTATGCCCTTTAGTGCATTATCTTAATCCTTCAGACACCACAATAGCGGTTGGTGCCCCATCCATGTGTCCCTTGGGTCTAGAAACTGTAATGTTCCCGGGACTTCCAGCTGCCGGGGCCAACATCTCTTTGCCAAGAGTTTACTCTGGAATCCATTCCGCCCAAGGGCAACACAAGAGAAAGTGCTGGAGAATTATGGTTTATTTCCATCACCCTCTCCCCAGCAGCCCTTAATAATGACTGATGGGAGTTGGTGTATCAATATCCCAGCTACCTTCCATCCCCCCATGGATTAACTCCAAGACAGGTGTTCTGCACATGCTCCCTAATTCATCAGTTTTCAAACTTGAGTGAGTAACAAAATTCCCTATTAGACCAGGTTGCTGGACCCTCATGCACAGTTTCTAATTCAGTAGGTCTGGAGTGGGACCTGAGAATTTGCATTTCTAACTAGTGTCCAAGTGATGCTGATGCTGGTCAACCTTGAACCATACTTTGAGACTCAGTCCTTGCTCCAGGTATCACAGTGATAACTTGTTTTGTAGCCTATCCTTCATTGGTTGCCTTCTCTTTCTTCCCTCCCTTGTTCCCTTACCAGTGTTTCTGGGATCATTTTGCAAGTAAACTATTTGTTCTCAGTCCATATTTGGGGGCCTGCTTCCAGGGAAACACAAAACAAAACAAGCAATATCTACATAGTTATTCTTGCCATGATACACATGAGAACCTCCTTACCTAGAGAAATTAGGCTACTTGTCCCAGGTTACACAAATGGAAAAGTCTAGCTGTTGACCACCACATGATACTGTCTCCTTGGCATAAGACTTTTCCCGTAACAAAGTGCTCTATAAATGTTACTAGAATTAAATTAAATTTTGTTGATCAACTATCTCACAAATACTAGAATCAGAACCCGCTTACTGTTTGGGAGTCTCAAAGGTATCACTACGAGTATTTCAAGTTTTATAGCAGAGCCATGCATCTGGAAAGCTGACCAGATTTGTTTAAGCAAGTCCCCCAGCATCTGAAGAGTTAGGACTGCCTTGGCTCTGCACTGACCCTGTCGTCTCTTGGTGCAACTGAGGTCTGCTGCTTTACTGTGAAAACTCAAACACCAGCCTGGAGAAGTTTACAGCTGCTGGACATCTGGAGTCTGAAAATCCTAATGCCCCCCTCTGGAGATAATTAGACACTATCTGCTGTCACTGCTGCACTTTGATTCTTCTTTTTATTTTAGCCAAGAGCCCAGATCTATCTGGGCTCTCCAATGTGTATCATCTTTGGCTCGACTCACCACTCTTAAAGAATTTGTTATATTTTTTCCCCTTCTTCTATTTATGAATGATAGGAATTTTTTCCCCACACAGAACAAAGCATATGTTGTAGTTTTTGAGTGGTCTTATAATTCAATCACATCTGTCTTTAAACAGCCTTGTCAAAAATTTAGAGGTGGTTGAATACTCAAAGCTCAAAATCAGACAGGACTCTGGCTTCATAGATTAGTCAATAACTGAGCATCGGGCACCCGAGAGACGTAGACATAACAGGAAAATAATATGTAATTGTGTGAACAATTCACTTTATTAGTTTCCCTGGGATTAAGCTTTTACCATCTATAGTAGCTCTGACAGCAAAAGAAGAAAAAAAAAGGCAAAACGATGTGAAGTTTTCATAACTTATTCTGTAACAGAATGGAATTTGAATTGAATTGTGTGATAAGCTAAAAAAGAAAAAAAGGAAATGCTTAAAGTGAATGTTCAAGTTGATTTATTTTTAATTAATTTCAGTGATGGTAAAACAAGCCAGATTTCCAGCTTTGGCATTCAGGCAATACCCTGAACAACAGAAAAAGTTTTTTTAAAAAAAGAAGGGAGTTGTGCATATTCCCTGTAAAATGTCAATACCACCTCTGCCATGAGAAGAAATACTTTAAGTCAATGGTTTGGAACCCTTATAGACAGCCCTTTGGAACAGCCTCATTGAATACAAGATGCCTCTGTATCAGGCCTGATTTCTTAAGTCCATGTGTACAAACTAAGAATAAGACAGGTATCTTGAAGCAACTGAGCACTTTGTCTACTAAGTGTCTAATGTCCACAAAATAACTATTAGTAAAAACATAAGAGCAAACACTTATATAGTGTCCGTTTCCAGGGCCAGCTTCACAAGTATGTGATCAGCCCAGTCTCACAGGCTCTTACACTCAGAAGAGAGGCCCCCAAATGGGGTTTAATATTCTCCAGTCACCATTTTAAATTCTTCATAGTCTCATCTTTGAATCTGTTTTTTGTAAGTGAAGTCCAATGGGACAATGGAGCGTGTTCTGGAGGATTGGAGTCCCAGCCCATGTTTAATGTCCCCTCCCACTGCCCCCCTGTGTCTCCAGGATATTTACTCAGCCACCTGCTCTCCCATCTCCTGACTCTTGGTCACCCTGCTGGCCTCCCTCTCCTGCTCCTGCCCAGTGACCACTACTACCCTCTGCCCCCAGCAGGGGCCTAGGTTGTGGATGCAGGGAAGGTTGAGCCCTAATCCCTAAAACTATAAATATGGTGAGATACTGGTGCCTGGGATTATATTACGCTATGTGACAAAAGGGATTTTCAGAGATAATCAAGGTTACTAATCAGTTCGCTTTGAGTTAATCTGAAGAGGGCTTATTCAAGTGGGCCCATCTAATCACATGGGACTTGTAAAAGCAATGAGATATCTCCAGCTGGGAGCAGAAGAAGTCAAAGACATTCAAAGCGTAAGAAGGACTTGGTGTATCATTTCTGCATTGAAGATAAAGGGTGTGTGTGTGTGTGTGTGCATGAATGAATGTGGGGGGCCTCTAGGAACAGACAGCAGCCCTCACCTAACAGCCAGGAAGGGAATTAGGAACCCAGACCTATAACCACAAGCAACTGGATTATGAAAACAACCTGGATGGTCTTAGAAAAGGATTCCTTCCCACAGTCTCCAAACAAAAGCTCAGGCTGACCTTGATTTTGACCTCCTGAGAGCCCAGCCAAGTCCTACCCTGACCTATTGAACTATGAGCTAATAAATGGATATTGTTTTAAAATGTTAACTTTGTGGTAATTTGTTATACAGCAATAGAAAACAAATACACCTCTATTCTTCCTAAGTGGTCCTTTGGCATTATTTTTTTAAGAGGAAGCCAGCTATTACATGAAATTAATAGTCGGTTAAAGTAGCCTCTTAAAAGACAGCTTTTCTGTATTTACATCCACCTAAAAACAGTATTGTTCTATGAAATAATTTATGACAAGGCTGAATAGCTTTATGAGTGATAACATTTATAGTCATGTTAAATATAGATAATCAAATATGCATTAAAAGATAAGAACCCTGAAGTGTTCTAAAACAAATTCCTAACCTCATTCATGCCAAACCCATATTTTGTGTAAGATGTTATAAAACTTAAGAGGAATATTACAATTTTCTACCTCTCTGAGGGTCATACTTATTCAATAAAAGTGTCAGAGAAAGAAAGCAAAACTGGTAGAGAGGGTATATCATATTCCTTTGTCTCTGCTTCTTATCTTAATCTGTATATTTGACTTAATCAGTCCATTTTTTTTTAATCTTTTTTTTTTTTTTTTTTTTTTTGCGGTACGCGGGCCTCTCACTGTTGTGGCCTCTCCCGTTGCAGAGCGCAGGCTCAGCGGCCATGGCTCACGGGCCCAGCCGCTCCGCAGCATGTGGGATCTTCCCACACCGGGACACGAAACCATGTCCCCTGCATCGGCAGGCGGACTCTCAACCACTGCGCCACCAGGAAAGCCCTAATCTGTCTTTTTGATGAAAATTATTTTACTCTGAAGTCAAACGGGGGGTCCTTAACTATGAGATACACGTTGGTGAATAAATGGGACAGGGAAGAGGAAAGGGGAATCGTGCTGGACCCACCTGATGTGCACCCAGGACTCAGACTGGGACCAATCAGAGTTAGCCCCAGTCACCAGCTCATCTTTATGCCCCTTATAACTCAGCTTCCCAGCCTTCTCTGTACATCAGCCATCCTTCCCCGGACCTCCTTAATGTGAGACCCTCCAAAGACTGACTTTTGAAATGTTCAAGGAAAACCTCTCAACTATTCCTCTGTACCCTCTCTTAGCCACTCACCATCCCAAGAGCAGATGTTCGTCTCTGTGTGGTAGAGTATAACCATCACACCATTAGAATTAAACTTTCAGACTCCTCTCCTGAAGCATCTGAGTCACCCAGAAAGAATAATTACATCAACAATCCACTCTGAGTAAATGAAATTTAAATCAAGACCCATATTATTATTTTACAATCAATCCTCAATGGAGGAACATTGCTTTTACTTTTTTTTTTTTTTTTTTTTTTTTTGGTGTCGCTCAGCCAGGAGACTCTTAAACACAGCTTGCTACCAACCATTATTTATGCTCCTCTTCTGAGCGGCACCTAGTAACTGCTAATTAAGTCTTTTGTAGCCTGACTCTGAACTAATTAGGGTTAATTGAGCCTGCTTGTACATTAGCTATTCTAACTCTTTTCCTGATAATCAGGATTTTGGAGCACATTGAATATTTAGTTACTTTGTGAGCTTAGATTTCCTTCCACTGGACATTCTGCTGCAGGCCTTTGTCATCTCTTAATGCGCACAGTGAGTCACTCTTTGCTTGATTTGCACCTTGCTTTATGTCGTGTGTGTGTGTGTGTGTGTGTGTGTGTGTGTGTGTATAAACAACCAAGGGGTGTGATAGAGGAATGACGAGCAACGAGGTTGGTGTCATGTTATTTCAGCTTTGATTTTTAATCATTAAACAGAATCACTAAGGGATATATCTTCTCAGAGAAGAAGAATGGAGTTTTTGAGGTTCTGTGTTTGTGGTCCATAAATATGACTTTTTTTAGTTTTTCTTCCTAGTCCTACTCATTGGTTAGATGGCTATGTCTTTGAACTGATTCTGGAGTGTCATGTACCTGTCATTGAGGGACCAGGTTACATATTATTATTGTTATCATCACTATTATTATTTTAAGCATGAATATTTGATTTGCATTAATAGCCTCTATGAGAGTCATTTCACATTCTTTCAGACCATTGAAAATCCGATCTGTTTTTGAAACTTCAATAAAAGATTTGATCATTTAGCTTGGAATCCCATCCAATTGTTCAGCCATCTTTATCATAAAAACAATTCTACATAAAAACAAGTTTTAAAACATGTTTACTCTTTAGTTTTTCATAGCTGTTCTTCCAAGGAAATTAAGTTGAATAACGAGAACTGAAAGATAATTTTAACATCAATTAACAACTTGTCTAATATCACCAAGGTGACTGGTTATTCAACAATTTCTTTATATATGTTAGCTGATGAGCCGGAATTTAAAGCAAATAATCTGGCCACAACAAAGATTAAACTAGTATTTCTTTGATGAACCTCAGACGGGAAGGTAGAGAGAGGTCATTCTTGAAGCAAGGAACCCACCTTATGTGTCTTTCACATCTAATATATACTAAGAAGTGTCTGTTGAATAATGGGTAACTGAATGAATGAGTTAGGGAATGAATGTGTCTGAATAAGGCAGTACATGATACAGTTACCTTCTCTATTTATGTGCACAATCGAGATGTTTATGTTATGCAATTCCTTAATTCCATACTTTTGTTAGGTTAGCAGTTGAAAAGACCTTAGCGATTATTCATTTTAACCTCTCCCTGTACAGATGATAAAGCTAAGGATGATAGAGGTCAAGTAATGGACCCAAGTTTGCTCACAATTAAATAATGGTAAAGCCGAAATCTGAACTCAGGGGCAAAGTCAGCCTCCTGCAGGTGGGTTTCATTGTGAACGGAAATTCTGAGAACTGATATTGTCTGTGTCTAGTCATCAGCTAGAAGCTCCTTTACCTTCAGAAATATGACCAAGCCAGTTACAAAGGCCTGAATTCCAACCTTCCATCTCTGCACTGAAGTCCACAGAGCATCATGTAGCAGCAGCCCATTTAACAGCAGGGCTGTTTTAATTTATGAAATTTGCATAAATGTAAATTTACATAAATTAAAATGTACACATTTACATAAATGTCCAAAGAAAAGTGTTTATTACAAACCTTTTAATTTACAATTGAAAGCTCCCCTTAAAAACATACCCAAATAAAATAACTAATGATCTATATATAGATGTGCCCATACATGTAAACGCTCAAAGACGTCTTACATATAAATGGGAATATATAACTCTATAAGCAAGGACTATGCATAGTTTTGGTTCCATTTTAATTGGATTCAAAATTAATCAATAAAAGTAATACTTAATATACATTTCCATTAAGCTCTCAAAAATCTTGTTTCAATAATTTCAAACCAATGATTATTTTACATGCATTAAAAAAGTACTGCCAACAATTGGCTGTGCATTGAAATAATATCTAATTACTGCAGTAGGTAGGGGAACTAACAGAATCTGTAATTGTGGCCTAAAAATCTGCAGTTTAAAGCATGCATGCTGCTGTTAAGATTTATTACCATACTAATCAAGTTGATGTCAGGGTTTATTTCATAATGGGAATTTTATGATTCAGGAAAACAACTCTGATGGCTGAAAACAAGTTAAATGGATTGTCCAAAGTGTTGTTCCAGAGAACGATGTGATAGTGTATTGCAGTGTTTCCCAGGGACTTCCTCCATTTCTTTTCCTCATAGTTCCTTGTGTTCTAATGCTATTAATATTGCAGGCAATTCTTGAGTTTTCTGGTATGATTACTATAACAGGTAATTCTTAGAGGAAAGGGGAATGCAGAGTACTGATAATTAGAATTAATTAAACTATAAAAGGATTCATTACTTGTTTCATCTACATCGAACCATTGTCTCCATTGTGCCCAGAATTTAATTTACAGAGACTGACTTTAATTTCTAGAGGTGATGGCACAGAGAGGTCAATGCCATTTAAAGAACCGTTATTACTCACAGTTCCCAAGAAACAGGGGCATGCCACACCATGCAGGTCTACATGGAGAAGCCCCCAGGTTGGTCAGGAGGCAGAAGGAATGAAGGACAAAGTGTGGCCAGAGCCTTACTGTGGTTTCCTTGGGAAGGAATGGACGAGGTAGGCAAATTTGAGCACGTTTAGGATTGAACAGTTTAAATAATTTCAGCAGGTTCTGGGCTACAGGGGTGGTCTCTAGTTATCCAGTACCCGATCCTGGGGTGATTTAGGGGAGGGGAAATATTGACTTGGTACATTAGAGTTAGATAAAGGAGGTGGTACGGCTGCATGGGCTTTGGATCTGTTGGTTTGCATTTGAAAGCTGTGCTCACCGGAGAATCATTTTCTCTCTTGGAATTAGGTAACCCTGGGAGGGACAATCTCTCCCCAGCTAGCAAGGTACCAAGATGTCAAAGCATTATAAAATACATAAAACAAAAAACATGATTAAAACAACCATCTCTTAAGCTTTCTCTCTATTCTTCTTGGTCTATACAACTTCAAGAGGAAAGACTGGTCAAGGGAGGAACTTTTAAACTGAAATGAGGAAAAATTAGAGGTTTTATCGGGTGTCATACATAAAAAGATTATGTTCACATTTGACTATGTTGTGAATGTGTTTCCAACCATTTGCAAAAACATTAGGGAATTGGTTATATGTATAATGAACATCACGCAGATGTGTGTTACCATTTGCTAGTATTTAAAGCTGCTATGGGTTTATATGCAAACCACTACTTAATATATCTTCTGTACAACCTTCTTTCCCTTCAAAAACACAGTCTCACACAAACACACACGCACACACATACACACACAAGCACACACCCCAGAAGGAAGAATAATTTGGAAATCCTATATGTAAATAAGTCCTAGATTTAATAACTGGGAATAGGCATGAATTAACTCTAGATTATTTTGCTGAGTCCTTGGACTCTGCATTTGAGGGACTGAAATCATATCTTCACATTCCATGATCTAAATATCTATTTCCTTTTCCTTCTTCCTCTCTTCTTACCTACCTCTTCCCTCTGTCCTGTTTTGTTTTCTGTTATCTTCTTTTAACAAACCCAGTTACTGAGTTCAAATTACAGTCAGCTAAGTGCTGGTGATACAAAGATGAAAAGACATGTCAGTATCCTCAAAGAACTCAAGTATCAGTAGAAAAACACTGCTGAAATAGGAATGTACACTGGACATTCTAGGAGCTATTTTAAGAAGAGTGTTTGAAAGAGAAAGCATGCAGCAGGGAGATCTACGTGTGTTGGGGACTCAGGGAGATACTCAGAGGAAGAAACTCAAGCTGAGAAGGAACTGTCAACTGAAAAAAAAAAAAAAGCACAACCTAAAAGCTGAGAATTATGTTTTACTCAGTGGACATTCTGAGAACTTCAAACCCGGGAGACAGCCTCTCAGCTCTGAGGGGCTGCTCCAAAGAGGTAAGAAAGGAACCAGGATATACAGGAGTTTTTGCAACAAATACCAGCTAGTCAGGACATCAAGAGATTACTGTTAATTAAAGAAAGCCAGACATCTCAAGCTAAGGAATTTAGTGCTTTTCTAAGTTCAGGAAGATGCAAGAGTCTGGGCTGGGCTCATTGAAATCATTCCTTTGATATGCACCTTAGCGATCTAGGGCCAGTATCCTGTGCTTTCTCACCCTGAGTCTCCTCAGGGTGCACCATCTGGGCGGCTGTAATGTGATGGCTTGATGGCTGCAACATCGTTTGTTTACTGATATGGCAGGCAACATTTTTCATTCACAGGACAAACATCTGAAAGGTAGACAAAGGAAGCAGACATTCCAAGAACATCGAGAATATGTACTCAGTGGTGAAAGGAAATCTGGTTTCTTTAGGAAACTGGAAGTAGTTGAAACTGACTGAAGTTCAGGGATTATGGGAAGTGGAAAATATAGGTGAAAAATAAAGCAAAGGCCAGATCATGAAAGACCTTTTATGTCAAGCTACAGAGTTTAGATTTCATCCCCTTCCACTCACAAATACTGATTAAGAACCTATTCTCAGACACCATTTAAAATATTGGGAATATGGCAGTAAACAAGACATCCAAAGTCCTTACATTCCAGTGCAAACACACAAATGTATAAAATTGTGTCAGATGGTGATACCTGTAAGGGAAAGGATGGAGATGTGAGTGCCATTTTAATAGGGTGATCAAGAGAGCTCCCCAAAGCACAAATCTTTTAGCAAGGGTTTAATGAGCTCTGAGGAAGTGGCCTTTGAACAGACCTGAAGTGAGGGGAAAGCCATGAGAATGCTCTAGGCAAAGGCAGGGATAAGGCTGGGATACTTGGGACAACTAGGAAAGATCACAAGGCATGAGCTGTGTGAGGGAAGGGGTGGGTGGTAGGAGGAAAGGTTGGAGAAGTGGGCAGGGTCCCACCTATGTAATCACATAGTTGAGAGGTGAAATTCAATTTCATTCTGTGCTGGGAAGTTTTTGAGAGTTATGACAATAAGTAGCATAATAAGATTTATGTTTTAAAAAGATATGCTAGATGTTTTATATCTTGGATGGTGGTTTCACAAATACATATATTTATCAAAACTCATCAAAACAGATACAATACCTGTGTGTTTGATCATATGTAAATTATATTTCAAAAATATTCTAAAAGATAACTTGTCCTGCTGCATGGAGACTCATGTAGAGCCAGGTAGTGGAGGCAGAAGCTGGATGGCCAGACTTTTTTCTTAGCATCAACTGAGAGTCATTGAAAACTGGCGAGAGGCAGCATCAGATTTATACTTTTGAAACATAACTTGGACACTTGTCTGCAGAATGGATTGGAGAACCTGAGAACAGGAAACGTGAATAGGAACACACTGATGCAGTAGTCCAGGTAGGACATGATGAGGGCCAGCGTTAGCACAGACAGCAAAAAGAGAAATCACTGCTTTCACAAAAATGTTCCTATAAAACGGTTTCATCTTCAAGGAATTCATGGAAAAGACTGACAAGTACAGGTTTCTGGTAACTGACTATACTGCTGAACTGAATGAATAAGCATTTTCAGAACCCTAATGGAGAACTGATGAATTCATAAAAGTGCTAACAAAAGATCAAGATAAAAAAAAATTAATTACATGGGACTGAGTGAACTGATGAGGATGATTATAATTTTTGAGACTTTCTGTTTGAATAAAAAAAATATAGGCAAAAAATATACAAATCAATTTTCACTGCAAAGTAAAGGAGCTGTTACAGTGGAGGATTACTGGACTGAATGTCAATATTATGACATAGTATGAGTGTGTTTCGTGTTTAGTAATTGCAATCATTGTTGTTTCTGTTGTGGTCATCCATTTACAATGCTTGGTGTCAGTTTATTTATCTCTTGTAAAAATAAAATACAGTGTGTGTGTGTGTGTGTGTGTGTGTGTGTGTGTGAGTTGTAAAGTTTAGCTCAGGAATCCTCCATGGAGGCTGACATGAGGTACAGTGAGGGAGAGAGCGGTGACATCCCAGCCGAAGTCATCCCTGACCCACTCATATTTTCATACTCTTCCTCTTTCTCCACACTCCCCCAGAAGCTTTCTTTTATACAGCAAAGTAGCGGATGCATTTTAGGCATTCAATAAATATTTGTTTAATGTATTTTTTGACTAAGTCAAACCATTTTGGGGGAAGGAAAATTATCAACTGTAGGGTGATAAACGGGTGTTAAATTTGTGTCAATGTGTTATACAGCAGTAGAACATTAGTACAAGCTTACACCAAATAATTCTCCATGCTGAGGCTCAGAGAGTTGAAGCAACACACCCAGCCTCTCAATGCTGGTCAGTGGAGCAGCAAGGATTGCAACCCAGGTGTGCCTGACTCCACCCCCGCCCTTCCCGCAGTGCAGGCAGGGAAACACTGTGTCAGCAGTAAGTTAAGGTAAGGTGGTACCCGGGGCAGAGCTGAGGCTCAGCACCCTCATCGTAAGCCTTTGTTTTCACCTGAGCTGTGCTACCTCTGCTCCAAGTTACAACACAGAGCCAGCATCCTCCTCAGCCTCCAGCTGATTCCAGGGAGGGGGTGAACACTCTTCTCTTGTACCAATTAATCTTTGACCACTAAGACTGCCTAACGAAAGTAGGAAGGGTGAAACTGACCCTTGATTTTTAGGAACTGAGCTGAGACCCCTGATTTATTTCTCCTTGTTTGTGAAACAGCAGCTAATGACTTTGGTTCACTACCCGCCTGGACTAGACTCAGGGGAAGTTGCGTGGGTGGAATCACAGGAGAACACAGTTAGGGCCTGAGCCAACACACTTTTCTGTCTTGGCTGTAATTCATCTTCCCTCAGGTTCAAAAGGCTTGGGAAGCCAGAGAAACATTTACTGTGGTCTTATTAAAAGGTGTCAATATCTTAATGACTGTGCATGAACAAGTATATATTTCAGTACTTCCTATTCTCCAGATATACCCAATAAATATTCCCTCTGTGTCAATAACAATACAGTACTAAAAATCTCTGGTCCTTAGATTCCTTATCTTTAGAATGAATACAGAAACGGAAATATTGTAAAGATCAAATGTGATAATGGACATGAAAGTGCATTAAATACCAGGATGAGATTAGGCTCAAGGCGGTTGTCTATAAAAAGCAAGAAATTTTAAGTGTTTGAAACTTTAAGACGGTAGAAACTGCTAAAGATGAATGGTCAGAAGCTGATTCTATTTTCTATGTGTTAAGTCTCTTTATCTCTCTTTTTTCCGCTGAAATAGGATGTTCCATTTTAACATCTTAAATCCATTCTTACATCACCTTGAGAAACCCTAGCTTACGTGTTAAGTACTCTCAGTTACACCCAATCCCATGCTCCCAATCTCTTAGAGACAAAGGTGGTATTAATTACAGCTGAGTATACACCTTTCTTACTGTTGAATAGTCCTGCCTGGTATAAATGGGGTTGTACTGGTACCAGCTCTATCAGACCCATATACTAGGCTACAGAAAACTGCCAAATAAGATGCTGAAATCGGTAGGGAAAAGAAATGGAATTTTTCAGCTCCTGAAAGGGAATTACCCTCAATGGTTAGTGAGAAAGAAAGAAGAAAAATTACAGAGGGAGTGTTACAGAGTTACTTACAACACATTTTTATGCATTGGACAACAGCAAGAGATCTGTCAGTGCTGAGCAGCACTATGGTTTGCCAGAGCTATAAAAAGGTTATGCAAACAGTAACCCAAAAGGAATAGAAACATATTAGAATTTATAGGCCTAAATTGCTCACTATGTAAATGAAGCTTTCAAATATATATGGTTTATGGAAATTAATGTCTTATATTTATTACTCAGCTCCAATATTAAAATTGGAACCACACTGATTAGGTAACATTACACATCAATTCCCATAGAGAGAAATAATAATAATACATCAAAGTACAAATGCTCTGATTAAACAAGTTGATATATAAGAAGAAAAAAGATGTGTGTTTTTCTTGACTGCTGTTTCTGAATGCTAGTCAGTTTTCTCCTCATTCTTCCCGAAACAATGGGCTGAAAGTAAACAGACAAGTTGGTTATGCCGCTTCCTATTTCAGTAAACACACAGGGAGGAAAGGTGGAAGAGAAAGAGCTGGGCTCCTTTCCTGAAAGTTAAATATCAAATCATGTGACGCTTGTATTGCTAAATATGGTGACCCTTCAAGTGCTACAATCAATGTAGCATTTAGCCAAAGACAAGACTGGAAAACAATATTACTGGAACATCCTTTAATTCAAGTCTCTCAGTTTCCTTTAGTTCTTCCAGACAGGGCAGGAGAGTTATAAAGCAGAAGGATAATATAAAAGGATTGACACATTCAATATTTAATTCAGTCAGATGTGCTAACGACCTATGAAAACTGTTAGAATCCTGGGTGTCCAAAAGCATTTGAACAGTTTATTCCTCTGTGGGGAGAAAAGATTTTTACTAAAAAATGATAGAATGAAAGTAAATTTAAATCTCAGTGCATTTCAATGTGCCATGGGAGGAAGGAGAAATTTCTAGAAATGTGTCTTCAAGGCTTTCCATAAGAGGAGCCTTGAGCATAAATAATGCTTGTAGAAATAAATACTATTTGCCTAAATGATTTGGGACTAGGTTTCCTTTTATGAATAGGTAAAGTGTCCCTGTTAGAGAAAGGACCAATAGATAAAACACATTTTAAAACAGACAAGTATTTCAATTGACAAAAGTGATTTCCTTTATCATTTTCCTTCCAGAGCTACCCCAAGTATCTCATTTATAAAGCAAATCATAGTTGCTCACAGGCTAACTGATGGGGAAGTTTTTTCCACTTCATTAAAGAAGGATGTGGAGACTTCACTAAAAGAGACTCAAAGTAGCTTCAGTATTTCATAGCAGTTACTTTTTTTCATCATATTATTCTTTTACTGAGGTCAGTATAATGACCGTATTCATCCCTAGTGTTGGGATGACTTAGTTTTCATGGAGAAATCTGGTCTCGTGGCAATTACAACTGCAAATATTGGTTGATATGCCAAGGGTTGGACCCCTCAGATTTCACTTAAACATCTGCAGTGTTAAGGTACAGTCAGACCTGTAAAAAGAAATACTGGAAACTGTTGTCTAATTAGCATGTGCTGTATTGATAAATAAGGTCTGAGAGCTTCAGAACATCACCACTGCATCTAGCGATGGCCAAGTAAGGGAAGCATGTGTATGGCACCAGTCTCATCAGTCTTTGAATTTACTGTGGTGTCAATGTTTTAATGGCTCTGACATCATCCTGTATACCAGTGACTCGATGTCTCCATTTTTAGAATGGGTGGTCTGGGAATTACGCACAGGGTCTTGTGACAGATGCTTCAGAGGACACCAAGGTGAAGGAGATGTGAGGCCTGCCTTTGAGGAGGCATGTAGTGAAGACAGGACAGATAAATAATGACCTTGTTATATTCTCATTAATTTTAGTGTCATAAAAGAGATACAATGAGAGTTCAGATAAGTCACCAAGAGGCATTGCCACTAGGTTGAACAGCATAGCCTAAGGTTGGAGCTAGAAAGAGCCCTGATGTTTGCCAGCACCAGAGAATGGACTGTGCCTGGACCCGCTGCTGAGTATCCCCACTCCAGGCCCAAAAGGCTCAGTCACCACTCAGTCTTGGGTAACCTCTCACTCAGGTCCCTGATATCTGTTATGGGAATATGACTTAACCTCACATGTTTGCCTTTATTCCCAGACGAACTTTCCATTCTGCTCTTTGATACCAGCCATAAACTCATTTCACTTTTTGGTGTTATTATTCCTTTTCCCACAGCTAGTGTTTTCTGAGTAAGGGGAAGGCTTCAGGATGAAACCAGCATGGCATCTCACCCTTGAAGGACAGATAGATTTTGGTCATGTAGAAATCAGTATGAAGGGATGCACCACGATGTTCATAGCAGCACTATTCACAACAGCCAAGACATGGAAGCAACCCAAGTGTCCATCAACAGATGGATGGATAAAGATGATGTGGTATATGTACACAATGAAATATTACTCAGCCATAAAAAAGAATAAAATATTGCCATTTGCAGCAGCATGGATGGACCTAGAGATTATCATACTAAAGTGAAGTAAATCAGAGAGAGAAAGACAAATATTATATCACTTATTTGTGAAATCTAAAAAATAACACAAATGAAATTACTTACGAAACAGAAACAGACTCATAGACATAGAAAATAAACTTATGGTTACCAAAGGTGAAAAGAGGGGGAGGGATAAATTAGGAGTATGGGATTAACAGATACAAACTATTATACATAACATAGGTAAGCAACAAGGATTTACTGTATAGCACAGGGAACAATATTCAATAGCCTATAACGGAAAAGAATCTGAAATATATATATATATATATATATATATATATATATATATATATATATCTGAATCACTTTGCTATACACCTGAAACTAACACAATATTGTAAACCAACTATAGTTCAATTTTTTAAAATTAATTTTTTAAAAAAGGAAATCAGTATGAAGGGAAGAGGGCCTTTCTTGCAGAAGGAACATCAAGAACCAAGACAGCAAAGGGGAAGGCATATATGTTAAGTTATTTTCCAGTTTGGCTGGAGCACAAGGGACATAAAGGAGACAGGTGGGAGGGAACATTTTAATTTTAACTGTCATGTAAAGGTTAACATGGGAGATTTCAAACATCTGAGGTGTAAGGACTTAATTTTATTGTTAATGGGAAAACAGGAAAGATATCTGAACCAGAGATCACAAGACCAGACCTGCTCTTTGGGAAGAGTTATTTGGTAGCTATGTATGAAATGCCTTAAAGGACAAGGAGAGAGAGAAACAAACAGAATTGGATAGCAAGTGATTACAACAGTTCCTGAAATACTATGCTGATCTAAACCAGGACCACAGGTAGATGAAGAAGGGACTCATTATCATTGCCTCAAGGGAGGTGCGGCTGGGCCAGGTGGCAGAGGCAGCCTACATCTTGGCTTTTGTTTCCGATAGCCTAACCCTACAGACTACCTGATAATTTGTAGGAAGTAAATGGGATGGGAAAGCAGGGTAAGAAGAAGCAAGAGGGAGAGAGATACTTCTCCAGACTGTGAAAGGTGTTCCCCTGGAAGAGAGACAGAGGCCTGTGGTCACGGAGTTGTGGGACCAGAGCCCCAGAGAGGGCTGGCAGCAAAGTCCAAGATGAATGAGCATTCAAGTACTGGCGTCTCCAGCCTCATAAGACTCTTTCCTCCCATGCATGGTGGAAACGATCTAAAGGCACCATGCAAACAGGGAAGAGATATATTTCATCACCACAGATATCTAATAAGTGAAGGCTCCCTCCAGCATCCCTTCATCATGGATGCCTTGGAATTGCATATGGCATGACCATAGGAGCAGGATAGGGGGAAATCCCAGGCATACTAACCTGAATTTCTTGTCAACACATGAGGAACAGGACTCAAGACAGAAATTAAATGGATTCAAAGGAAATAAAAAGTTCTCTATTTCTTATCCACCTAGATTTGTATACTGAAATTCATATGCTCTAAACATCTATATATTGATATTTAGTATTCTGGGCATACAGCACAGCAGGCTATACTCAATAAACAGGGGTACATAAATGTAAGTGGATGAGATTTAAATCAAATTTACAAATATATTTGCCCTAAAGTACATAATAACACAACTGTTTGTATGTATTTTTACTACTGATAATTGCCTACATTTTTCTCCAAATACTTGATTTCTTTGTCTTGAAAATCAAATTACCAGACCACATACAAATAAAATCCTGTTTGCTCATCTGAAAGTTCCTGAATTTCTTGTTTGTTTCTCTTTCCTTTTTTTAAACTCAAGGTAAGCCTAATACTGTTTATAGATTTTAAATCCCAAGAGATAACAATTGGTTGTATTTACTTATGACATTAGCTGTGACAAAAATGGAATGATTCTGCAAAAATGAAATTTAATTATGGCTTTAACAGCAACAAATATCTAGTTTTAAAAATCACGTAATCACTTGCTTTCCTTGCCATACTTTACATTTTTTATTAGTGGTTTGCATCAGTTACATCAGAATTGAGTACAGCTGCTGGCAGAACCTGACCCCCAGATTTGTGTGGGTGTTTTTTTTTTTTGAATTTTACTGTATTTACTTTTTATACAGCAGGTTCTTATTAGTCATCCATTTTATACAAATTAGTGTATACATGTCAATCCCCATCTCCCAGTTCATCCCACCACCACCACACTGCTCCCCTGCCACTTTCCCCCCTTGGTGGCCATACGTTTGTTCTCTACATCTGTGTCTCTATTTCTTCCCTGCAAACCGGTTCATCTGTACCATTTTTCTAGGTTCCACATACATGTGTTAATATACAGTATTTGTTTTTCTCTTTCTGACCTACTTCACTCTGTATGACAGTCTCTAGATAGATCCACGTCTCAACAAATGACCCAATTTCATTCCTTTTTATGGCTGAGTAATACTCCATTCAGATTTGTGTTTATTTATTGACCCATCAACATCATACAAAGCCAACCTATATATTAATTCCTATGCACTGGAAAGGTACGGTAACAACCCAAGTGTCTATTGATAAATGAATGTATAAGAAGATGTGAGATATGTATATAAGTGAATATTATTCAGTCATGAGAAAGAAGGAAATGGTGCCATTTGTGACAACATAGATGAACCTGGAAGACATTAAGCTAAGTGAAATAAGCCAGACAGAGAAAGACAAATACTGTATTATTATCTGACTTATATGTGGAATCTAACTGTATAATAATACTGGAAATATGCTAAGAGAGCAGATTTCAGCTATCCTAATCACCAAAATATGGTAATTATGTGAGGAGATGAAATATTAATTAACTTTACAATAATCACGTATATGTATGTTGATATTATCATGTGGTACACCTTAAATATATATATATATATTTAAGAAACAGAATTACTCAGAAGTTTCCATTCCTGTACAACAATGGTAACAAGTGGGAGGGGGAGGGATGGAGGGAAAGAGGGGAAAGAAAGTTAAAAAAATTAAAATAATAATAATAAAGCAAACAGCCAGTTCACAAAAAAGGGACTTCTAAATGGTTCATAAAGACATGAAATGAGCTTTAGCATTGTCAGTAAGCAGGAGAATTAAAAATAAAACATCAACGAGATCAATAAGCAGGATAGTGTAATGCTACATGCAGAGATGTCAGAGTGGTTCTGCCTGAGTCTGAATCCCAGATTCATAGTTGATTAGCTACCAAATCCTGTGCAAATTACTTAGTCTCTCCTGGTCTATCTTCTTATTTGTATAATGGAGATGGTAACTACCTTAACAGGGTTGTCTCGACCATTAAATTAGTTAATATGTGTAAACTGCTTGAAACAGTAGTTAGTCAATAGTAAATGTTAACATGTTTAGAAAGAAATAAAACTAGTGTTAGGAAAGGGATGGAGAAACTAGTCATCTGTTAGCTATTTTCTGAGCACCTCTTATCTGCCAGCCACTATTCTAGCTGCTGAGGATACAGGGCAGAATCCTTCTCTCAGGAAGTATGTCTTCTAATGAAGAAAAGGAGAGGGAAAAACATATGCATAAAAATAGGCAACCTAATTAGATCAGTTCAAGTATTAATATTGCTGTGGAGAAAGCAAGGCATGTTAAACTGAGGTAGCGCTGGTGAGGAGAGGTAGGAGTCAGGGATGCCCCTTATGGAGGTCACATTTTAGCTGAGATCCGCAGGTTAAGAAGGAAACAGTTTAACAACATATGGAGTGCCACAAGTGATGGTACAGCAAGTGCTCTCCAAATTCTTCTAAGAGTTTCTTTGGCAGCAGTACTGCTACAGCCTTTTAGGAAGACTATTTAGCAGTATCTGTCAAACTATTCATACCTTATGACCCAAAGTTTAATCTCCAGGTGTGTATCCTACTGAAACAGTGCACAAAAATACATGTATAAAGAGATTCATAATAGAACAAAATCAGAAACAACATATTATCAATGGAAAGACAAATAAGTTATGGTATGTCTATAATATGCAATACTAATACAGCAGTAGAAAAAGTGCAAGAACACTAACTTAAGTTAGAAATCACCCAGCTTCGGAGAGAAAAAAGATTAGGAGAAGCTAATCCTGTAGGAAGCAGGCTGGCAGAATTCCAGGACTAGATGCCTGCAGTTTGGGCAACTGAAATGCTAGTCGTCGTATCATTTGAACAATCATGGCAGAGATTAAGAGAAAGCATAATGAACGAGCACTTAAGTGCCCAGAATCTATCACAATAACATGAACTCCAAATCTCACCTGTCCACATTAGTCACTTTCAACAAATTGCCACAGATAGCCCATTTGGGAGGTTAGTTCAGGGTCAGAGGTCAGTTTGGGGTTCTACGAGTAAAAGCTGGCATGAGATACTCATGAGAGACACCCGAGGCACCAAGGCTAGAAGAATAACCAAATCCCTTTCAATGGGAAAAGCCAAGATTCAAATACTAACAAGCCCAATTCAAATACCACAATGAGGGTAAGGCCAAAATTTTGGTAAGAGTGATAAAGTCAGCGATTAGAGCTGCAATGACCAACTAGTGCATGAAGGTGGCCCAGGCCAGCTTAAAAGGCCATGAACTGAACAAATCCCACCAGACAGCAAACTTAAGCCTAATGAGGTTGCCTCAAAAACAGTGGGGTGGTTGCCCCTACAGCTGAAGTTTCCCTTCATTAGGAGAGAAACCAAGGAAGGGCAGGCCTCCCAAGAACGGTGGAATTCACTCCCCTTATTCTGTCTTCAGTCCAGCGTGTGACTGTATTACTACAGCCCCTCCCAGGTGAACTCAAGGTCATGAGTAAAGCTTCCTCTTCCCTGCCAAAGCCCCTACTCCACCTTCCCCTGACAGCACGAAGCTCAAGCAGTGATCATACAGGGTGTCTTATAAGAGGTACCCTGGCTAGAACTCTAAGCACAGCTTTCTACTATAACCCAATCAAGAAGTCGTAGTCAGGGCCTGACTTGCCAAAAAGGAAGTCTTCAATGAGTATGGAAATGTGTCCAGGTCTCCCGTGGGTGAAGGTTAGGGGACAAGTGCTTCACCAACTTTATTAAGCAGGAACATGCCAGCGACAGAGCTCTGGGAGGCGGAAGAGGGAAAAGTGCATGCATCAAGCCCTTGACAGCATGATGGAAAGAAGTCAAGGTCTCGTCAGCCAAATTCCACACTCACGTTGTTGGCCGAAGACCAACGTGGTTTTGGAAGCATCAGCTAAGAATGTCCCTTCAGAGCCTTTTATGAGGGGGATATGTGTGCTTTGTACTGTGTGCAGAACCACGAGAGGGAAACTGTCTACCCCCTGCCAAAACTCGAGCAGAGCTTCCTGCTAGCCTCCTGTCACAAAGTTAAGTTGACTGACTACTGCAGTCTTTGTTTCCCGTGACTTATCTTGGGTAGGGTCTTAGAAGCCCACACTCTCCTCTCCCAACGGTGTGGATTTATAAGTCTTAAACCAGCTCTCGGAAACATCTTCCAGCCGATCAATATGCTGAGAGGCTCAGTAAAACAGGCAATCGCCATCACAGCATGTCCAATTTCTCTCTGTTTTCACTTGTACATCTGTTAAAGGTCAGAGACTATATTTATCGCAACCAAATATACTTGGATATTGAAAAGATATCTTCACCAGCATATTGTTTTGAAATGGGATGCGGTGTGGAAAGGCTTCCTTCTGGTTTCTGAAAAGTTCACATTAAATGAAAGCACATTACACTTTTATATGCTTCCTTCTGTCAAAAGATTCCAAAGTACTTAAACAGCTTTAATTAAGTTGCTCCAGCATCTCTCAGGAGCAAATCAATATTTTTCATACCCCTTGTTACAGGCTAGGGAAATACAACCCAGCACCACCATCACCCTCCTCAAGCCCAGATTTAACATCTTCCTTGAAATATGGAAACTTCCTCTTGAATATATTTAATTACAAGGGAGTAAAATTTTCCTCCTAATGTGCCTTACTGTGTTTCCTCTGCTGGGGATGAGAAGAAAATAAAAGCAAGCCCCAAATAAGAATCTGAGAATATACGATTTTTTTGGAGGCCTGGATATTAAAAGCAAAAACAAAATATATGTTTCATCTCTCAGGCAATATGGAAGGATATCTGATTTTTTTTCAGCCTGTAAACAAAAGAAATACAGCCATATTTTCGGAGCCCTAAAAAGTAAAAATATTCTAGATTTGCAAAAGCAGCCAAACCAACTCTTCACCTCAGAAGTGTCGCCAGCATGAGTCATAAGTTGTTCTCTAAACAGACTTGTGGTTGCCAAGGGGAAGGGGGAGTGGGGAAGGATGGATTGGGAGTTTGGGATTAGCAGATGCAAACTATTAAATATAGAATGGTTAAACAACAAGGTCCTACTATACAGCACAGGGAGCTATATTCAATGTCCTGTGATAAACCATAATGGAAAAGAATTTGAAAAAGAACGTACGTGTGTGTGTGTGTATTTATATATATACATATTTATATATTTATATATATAACTGAATCACTCTGCTGTACAGCAGAAATTAACACAACATTGTAAATCAACTATACTTGAATAAAATAAATTTTTTAAAAATTTGTTCTCTATAAACCTGTGGAAGAGTAGGGTGGGTGCTGAGTTTTTCTTCTGTTCTCTTTGTAGGATAATTAGGTATCTCTGTGTCTTTTGATTAAAGATTGACATTCTCTGCTATCAAATTGTCTAACTGTCCATTGGGGAGAGACTGGGCTCTGCAGTAACCAATAGATGTTGGGCTGTACTCAGTATGACAGGACGACAGGAAAAGGCTGCTCTGCCCTTCCCCAGGCAGCACCACGGGGACTCGGGAAAAAAATAATCTACGAGAAAAAAAGGCAAGTTAACCACTCACATTTCTCCACCTGGGGGCTGCTGTTTGTAGGGGACAAATTGCTATAATAATAGCTACACTTCTGCCACCTTCCTAGGTTCACCTTGGAGACAAATTTAAGCTCCTGAGATGGAGGCTTTTTGCTGTTAAAGTGAAAGCTTTGCGGGCCTGCAACTCTCTCCTAATGGCTTTTGGAAATAGACGCCTTCTGCATTTCCTGCCTCGGGAAGTTCGCAATCGGAGAGCATCTCAGCTGAGCTGCATCTAGACTTGTATTTCCACAACAGCTTCACTGCCCAACGCAAGGAGCTCTAGTTCTCTATCCATAGCATAAAGCAAAGGGAAGTGGCAGCCACTAGGCATGGTAAACTGGCATTTCAGGTTTATAGCCATTTGCTCCTTGGTAATCTGTCCTCAGACCCTTTATCCCAATATCCTCTAAAGTCGTTTTGGTGGGTCTTGGTGATCAAGAGAGTGCTGCCATTCTCCCTCTCCATTCACACATGCACTGCCAGGGAGAATAACCTTCCTGGAAAGAGGATTAGTTTTTGATCCAGGGTACACATATGTAAGAGGATAAGTTGATGGGAAAGGTGAACCAATGGCAGCATCTTCTTTCCTTATTGTCACCTCTAGGGAAAAGAAATCCACATTGTGTTTCTAAAGACTCATTTAGGAAGGCCTCACATAGGACAATCATACACCCTGGTTTATGCCTCTTTTCCTGGCATACTTTTTATTAATGCTCCCTTTTACCCCAGAAGTGTCCTGATTTAGATGATACATGCTCACACTACCTGTCAAGAACTTCCCCAAAAGGAAGGAATAGAGAGAAATACTTGGAGAGTTTAAGATGGAACAGCTGGTCCTAGAGAAAGATGAGATTTATAAAGACTGGAAAGGAAACAGAGTTTGGGCCAATTCACTCACAGCACCCTGGACCTGCCTGGTGTGTCTTCTCAGGTTGGACACCAGGTGCTAAAGACCTAAACTACATCAAGACCCCTGCACCCAAGCTGGGGTCATAACAGGTCTGCATATGGTGCATGGATCATGTGGCCTTGAGACATGTACATATGAGAGCCGACCTCAGCAGACTGAAGGTAGCGAGCATTTCTTCAGTTTCCGAACACTCACATAAGCCACCTGTCTCCAAAACTATTACTGAGTTTGAATTTCTCCCAAGCATGACTAGTGTGGGCACAAACTCAGAACTAATTTGATTTAGAAAAATTAAACAATGTGGTATTTCTTACAGCCAGGTGCAGAGAGAGAAATTTAAGCGTACTATGCAAGCAGCAAAGAACTTCAGTTTACATTGCTAAAGTAATTGGTAGACAGGTGGCAGTTGAGTCTAGGACCAGGTGATTGGATCAGGAGGTTTTATCCCCTTCAGGAAGCACGTGAGGTCAGAGTTCTCAGTGGCCTGGGACTCTCTCAGGACCCAGTGTGCCAAATGGGAAGGAGTGGAGGGAATTGCTCACAGTGGCGCTGCTAGATCATTCATTTATTCAATGGATTCCATGTGTATTTATTAAGCACCGTTGACTCCTCCATGGCTGTGATGTTATAATTCCTCCATCCCATGAACTCCATAGGCTATGCCCAGGTCCGTTCTACAAGTACACATTGTCTCAGATTACAGAGTCACCTGTGGGAGAAATACTTAAGCAGGATAGGCTTTTCAGTTCAGGTAAAACCCAGGACATCACTACAGACATGGGTCCAGGGATTCATATCTGAGACAAAAAGGTTGAAATACACGAACAACTGAAGTCATAATAATTAAAAGAAAACATGTATTCAGGATTAAAAGATTAAAAGAGAGCCATGATGGAAAGGTGTTCAGGAGATTACAGATTTAAATATTAAGCTAATTAGCTAATTAATTAATGTTCCACCTGTTTCTTAAAGAAACATAAGAATTCTAAGGTGTAAGCAGAGTAAAATAATTAAGGAGGCAGACTGAGAGAATGCATGCCCACCTCGTATATGGTGTTTCATATATACTAAGAGTAAGAATGCAGGTGGGGTGTGGTTGCTGTATATGATTTAGAGACTTGATATATTAAAAAGGGTCTCGGGGAAGGACTCCTTAGAGGAAACCACGGTGATTCACATTAGGGCACTGGAAGACTTATATTAAGCCAAGGTTCATGAGTCAGCGAACCTACGAAAGATTTTAATGTCCTAACTGCTATTTTCCACTTGAGCATCCAAAATGAGAGTGCATAATAATGTGAAGTCGTGAATGATAATGAGCCGTAAGATACCCACAGGCAGCAGAGACAACTGGAATTCATGGGGCATCATGGGCTGCTGGTCCTGAACAGCTTTGTGATGGGATGGGACCTGAGATGGACTTTTGAAGTGTGGTTAGGAGATGGGTGGATAGGAGTAATGAACTTCCTACTTGTTCCTGTGCTCACCTCCAGCCATCACGACCAACAGGAACTGAAGCTAACGTGCTTGTTTTCTCCAAATTGGTATTCTGCTGGTGCCTCTGAGTGAATACACAGTAATGATAATAACAATAATAATAGCCATCGGGATTAGCCATGGCCTAGACCTTGAAAGGACACAATGATAAGTGTCTAAGCCAGGACTGGTCCTCCCATTTGGAGTAAGAGCCTTCAGAATTAGTCCTGGATGGCCGCCCAGGAGGAAACTGGGTAAGTCCACTATCTCATTTACAGAGGCCACCAAGGAGCAGTCAAGAGAAGGTGACCTTCAGCCTTGACCAACTCTGACTAGACTCAAACCAATGACCTTGCAGTAGCAGGTACAGCTACAGACTATCTCCCCTCAGACAGGCACAGGGTGATTAAGCCCTGCAGCTGTTGCCTTAAAAAACTGTTAGTGCTGCCACTGAAATCCTCTTGCTGCCCCCTTCCCCAAATAACTATCAGTTACAGCACAGATATTAAAATGGCGCTTTAAAAAATTAAAATACAGTTCTAAAGAAAAGACCATACAAATGTAGAATTAATTGCTGTATATGCTTTGAATTACCGAGGGACTTTATTTTATTTCTGTCACAGCAGAAAGTGCTTCATCAGGAGGAATTCATGTGGAGAGCCAACCATGTCCTAGTTATTTTGTATTTAATGCTTGAGATGTTTAATTATTTTTGATTAATTCATTTATCATTAAACTGCCCAAAGACTTGGATGTGTTCTGCACTGAGGCTTGTCAGCGTGTGAGCTATACAGACCCAGCCCTTAAAGGAGTCAACGGCAAAGCCCAGCATTGGAGGTCAAAACAGTTGCAGATTCAAATCCTGGCTCTTTTGAGTTGCCAGTTGTGTGAATTTTAGCAGCAAACATTCCTGAACTATGGTTTCGCCATTTGTAAAATGCATCTGACTTCACAGGGTATCATGAGAACCAAATAAGAAAATGAATGTAAAGCATTTTGGACTTACGACTAATTTGGTGTAAAAAAATTAATAAACAGAGACCTCAATTAAACCAAGTTGGAGGACCAGAAGGGGGAGCTAGCACGCCCTGCAATGTTAGCCTAGCCTGACAGGAAGACGAAAGACACTTCTTCTTTCCAAGCAAGGACTCAGCCACTGACAAGCCATGGACTCAGTGTTCACTGTAGCCTCCCCACCACAAATTCCTTTTCTGCTCTATTAAAACATTTTCCTTCCCTTGCTGTGCAGGGGTTTACATATGGCTCCCCATGCTTGCAGACATCGAACTGTAATTCTCTATTGATCCCAAATAAAACCATTTTTACAGCAGTCTATTTATTTTAGGTCAACACTAGGCAAGCACTCAATAAATGGTCATTATTACCATCCTGTAGAAATGCTAACCATCTTCTATGCACAAAAGTTAAACACACATCACTATTGCTTGCTTTGCCCGACAGTGGTAGGCAGAATTCTTAGGGTGAGCCCCAGTCCCAACTCAGTCAGATAAATCTGAAAGAAACAAAGATGAGGAGAGGTTTCACCATTGCACCTCAGCCCGCATTTTGTCTTGTCTCTTCCTAGTACCCCAAAGAACACCCAATTTCAGTCAAACAGGTGTCCTTAGTATCCACTGAGCACTCCTGCATCCCACATGTTTCCCATGCAGTCTGAGAAGCCTCCTGGGACCGCTACTACCTTCGCTGTAACTCCTTCTGACACTTATTGAGGGACCCCTAACAGAATCAGAGAATTTAAGAAGGTGGAGGAACTCACAGAATGTCAGAGAGAGAAGGGTGCTTGTGAATCGTGTAGCCCTCTTGTAAAAACAGGAAAACTGAGTCCTGAAAGATTAAATAACTTGCTTGAGCCCACACAATTACGTAGTGACAGAAGCAGAATCAAGACTCAAGACTCCCAACTCCCCTTTACTGTTCTCACCAGCCTTCCTCAGCTGCGTGATTGCTGATGTGTTTCAATTTGGCAACTTCTTAAACAAGAGGAACTACTTAAAATTTCTTGAAGGGAGGTCTTGGGGGGTAGCTTAAGCAGTAGAACAGGAATTAGAGGAAAAAGTCTTTGCCTCTGTCTCTGCTACCAGTGTATAAGTGTCTGTCTCCAGGAAGAAGAGAAAAGAGAGAACAGTTATTGAGTCCTTCTATGCAGCCAGCACCAGGCTGCCATGTCCTTCCACGGCCTCACATTCTCCAGGCTTCGCCAACCTAGATCTAAAAACTGGGGAAAATAAGTGCCCTTTTGCACCATAATGGTAAACCCAGATGCCCTCAAAATCCCTCACCCTAAATCAATTCTGGACACCCTGTGGGGATATCTCACTCTACTATGGACATCTTCTCAGCTGCTGGGTGATGCCCACCATTTTCCTCTTCTCTTCCTTAGGTATTGAAAATGATCTTTTATGACCACTAACTCAGCTGATATGATGCAGACTGTGAAGCCAGCACAGTATGACATCTTTCTGGTGTTTCCATATAAGGATTGGTGTGCCTTACGAATCAAGTTACTATGTTTTTCGATATCACGTCATGTTCCAGTAGAAATCCAAAAGGAGGAAATACTGTTCATTGGCACAAGGACAACACTTAGTTACAACAAAGCAGGTCTTTTCCTCTCAGAATTTATCTACTGAAACTAGGCTTTTCTGTGTTCATTGCAGTCCATCTCCTAAGGCTCAGAAACAGGCCCACATGAGCTCTGATTGGCAACAGATGGTCCTGAAATCACATCTATACTCCAACACTTACATCATGTCCTTAAACAAAATTAGTCATCTAAGCATCTCCCTTGCCTTAGAATGTGTTATCATTCTTGCCCATACCCCCCACCCTGCCTCTGAGGTTCCACCTTCAACCAAAAAGTCCTGCAGCAGGACTGCCCCACCAGCCACATCTGAACACTAATCTGAATTTTTAGGCCTGTGTTTACACAAACTTTAACTCATGTGATTTTTTTTTTAAACTGTACTTCTACCATTTCTCAAAATTGAAGTATAGTTGATTTACCATGTTGTGTTAGTTTCAGGTGTACAGCAAAGTGATTCAGTTATACATATACATATATATATTTTTTTCAGATTCTTTTCCCTTATTGGTTATTACAAAATATTGAGAATAGTTCCCTAATTCATTTGTTTTTTTTACAAAACTGTTAAAAGTAGGAAGTACTGTTTCTCTGTGCCAGATGCCAGCCCAAGGTTGCAGAAGCAGTAACTCAGAAATTAGAGCCAGGGATTGGCCCTCTGTCTGAGCTCATGCCCTTGGCACTGTGCCTCCCACAAGGCTTGGAAAAGATGCCATTTTCCACCTCCCAACCAGTCCTCTACTCTGTACCAGTCGGTTCTGCCCAGCCTACATTCCCAGCTTTCTTGTTCAAGAACTCCTTGTGATTTTCTCATGTTCCTTCTGCGAATGAACTCACTGCAGTGTTTTATCCTACCCCCACTACCTTTGTGACCTACTTGGGTCACTCTAGAATATCTAATGTGCTCTTACAATCCATTAACTGATGTCTAAGGCTGGCTTATTATATGTTAAAGATAAATAATTTTTCAAAGGAAAACATGAGCACACCAAATTTCTGATTAAAACTGATGGTGGACTAGGGACAAGCAAGCAAAGCTGTTAGATATCCTGACAGTGACTAATAGAAGTCTGTGTGTTTATGTATCTTTCAGTGAATTATATATGCTGCACTGTAGATACGGATGGCAAACAATGCAATCTATCTCCTGTTTTCTTTAATGGTCTGGCCCATAAAAATAGGCCAGTCGTGAAAAGGCCTTCTTAGAATGATAACCTGGAAATAAAACTTCCATACAGACACTCGAATGTAATTCAGCATCCAAAGGGAAAAACAAATTCCTTGACTCTGATTTCATCTGAAGTTACTACAGACACATACATGGTGCTGGGGGGACCTCTGTACATTTTCCACACGCACAGGTCATCAGTTATCATGAGAACTGCACACAAGAAAAGGTCCCTGACATGCTGGTCTCTCAATACTTGGGCTTCAGGAATAGGGCTTCCAAGAATTGATGCTATTATGGATGGTCATCCTGGAAAACAGACACTCGAGGGAGGCAAGATCAATGGCAGCCACCCCTTGTCTTCTATGCTCCATATTGGGAAAATGCCAGGTTTCTCAACAACCTGGAAGAGGTGCTAGCTTTGACCAATTTAACTATTGCCTCCTTATAAAACTTAGGACACAGTGCAAGCGTTATAAACTGTCCTCTTGGGGATTAGAAAACCCTAGGAGTGCTAAATGGCAGGGAAAGCTGGAATTGAGAGAGATGTACGTACTCATGTGTGATACCTGTTATGCAATTGCTCACCTTGACCTCAGATCACTAGGGAAACAATATTAGCAGAAACGACTAGTGCGCGAGTCCAAAGCATTTTTTGAAACAGTTAATTTAACCCTCACTGTATTGTGTCATTACGTCTTCTCTGGTTTTCCTGTCTTCTTCAGCACAAGCCTTAAGCACACATTACCCAGCTCTGCTTCACCTAAAAAGATAAACATCCATCCCTTGTCCTCAGTCTGGCTTTGTTCTCCTTTACTGACATTCTTTCTGTTCCAGTCTTGCTAACATTTTTCTAAAGGTTCTGGATATGAGCTGTCCAATAAAGTAGCCACTAGCCACATGTTACCATTACATTTTCTTTTTTAAAAAATTTATTTATTTAATTTATTTATTTTTGACTGCATTGGGTCTTCGTTGCTGCACGCGGGCTTTCTCTAGTTGCGGCGAGCGGCAGCTACTCTTCGTTGCAGTGCGTGGCTTCTCATTGCAGTGGCTTCTCTTGTTGCAGAGCACGGACTGTAGGCACGTGGCCTTCAGTAGTTGTGGCAGGTGGGCTCAGTAGTTGTGGCTCACGGGCTCTAGAGCGCAGGCTCAGTAGTTGTGGCGCACGGGCTTAGATGCTCCACGGCATGTGGAATCTTCCTGGACCAGGGCTCGAACCCATGTCCCCTGCATTGGCAAGCGGATTCTTAACCCCTGTGCCACCAGGGAAGTCCCACTATTACATTTTCTAAAATTAAGTATAATTAAAAATTCAGTTCCTCTGACACACTAGCCACATTCAAGTACGCAGTCTTGAAATAGCCACATGTCTACTGATGGCTATTGTAGAGAAAAGTGCAGATATAGAACACTTCCATCAACTCAGAAAGTTCTATTGAACAATGTTGCTCTATGGTGAAGGCCCAGTTATTGTTGATGTGGTTGCTGTTTCATTCTTCCAATCTACCACAAATTCTTTTTGATTTATAATCTATTCAGAAATTTCTCTCCACGCTACCATGGGGCAACAAGAAAGATATTTATTCTTTGGTCTTAAACAACTAGAAAACTGGAAAAACTACATGAATATATATTTTGAGTTTTTAGGCATTGGAAAAGAGACAGGACAGAGCTTGACCTCTGGAAAAAGTGAAACAAAGAGAAGTGAGTTCTGTGATTGACCCAACTTATGCCCAGTGACAGTTTCCAAGCCTACACTAAAAGAAATGATATAGAAATTTCTTCAGGTGAAAGGAAAATAATATCAGATATAAATTTGGATCTACTCAAAGAAATAGAGTTCCAGAAAAGTGGGTAAATATAAAAATAAAAGTCTCAAAAATTTAAATCTGTATGAAAGGTAACTGACAGCTTAAATGAAAATAAGAATATATCATGAGATTTATACATACGTATATTAAAACATAGCGCATATGGAAGCTCACCATTTTAAGGTTTTTAATTATGCATGAAATGGCATAATTTTCCTTGAAAGTAAACTGTAATAAGTTCAAGATATATATTGTAAACACTAGAGCAACCACTAAAAAAAAAAATAGAGGTATAGCAAGTAATACAGCAGAGAAATGAAATAATAAAGATAATAGCAGAAATCAGTGAAACAGGAAGCACAGAGACAATAATGAATATCAATTAAACCATATGTTGGTTTTTGAAAAAATTAGCAAAATTGAAAACACTAGCCTGACTAACTAAGAAAATAGGGCTAATGCAAATAATCAAAATCAAGTATGTAAGAGAGGCCATCACTACAGATCCTAAAAAGATTCACAGTATAATAAGGGACTCTTATAATAACTTTATGACATCATTGGTGATGTGTAAAATTCTGTAAAAACACAAACTGCCAAAACTCAGTTTGAAGAGATAAATGAATACTCTCATATTTAGTTTTAAAAATTGAAATCATAGGCTGAAAAATTCCACAAAGAAAACTCCAGGCTCTGAATTTTATCTAACATTTAATGAAAAAAATAATACCAATTACACACAAGCTCTTCAAGAAAACAGAAGAAAGTAAACACTCCCCAGCTGATTTTATGAGGCTAGAATTACCCCGATTCCAAAACCAGGCAAAGATACTACAATAAGAGAAACTAGAAACCAATATCCCTCATGAACATAGATGCAAAACTCCCTGACATACTTTTAGAAAATCAAATCCAGCAAAATACCACCATTCAGGTGATCCTCATCACCATTCACGGCTCATCCCATAAATGCAAAGTTGTTTCAACATTTAAAAATAAGTTAGGCAGGGCTTCCCTGGTGGCGCAGTGGTTGAGAGTCCGCCTGCCAATGCAGAGGACGCGGGTTCGTGCCCCGGTCCGGGAGGGTCCCGCGTGCCGCGGAGCGGCTGGGCCCGTGAGCCATGGCCGCTGAGCCTGCGCGTCCAGAGCCTGTGCTCCGCAACGGGAGAAGCCACAACAATGAGAGGCCCGCGTACCGCAAAAAAATTAAAAAAAAATAAGTCAGGCAATTCACTATGTTGACAGAAAAGAACAACCATATGACTTCAAGGAAAAGTACTGGACAAAATTCAATACCCACTCACAATAATATTTCTCAGGAAACTTGGGGTGGAGGGAAATTTCCTCAATCTGATAAAGGACACCTATGGTGAAATCTACAGTTAACATCATAACTACTGGTAAAAGGTTGAATGCTTTCTCTCTAGATGGAGAATGAGGCAAGAATATCCCATCTTATCAGCTCTATTCAACATTATCCTGGAGGTCTTAATGAAAAGAGAAAGAAATACAAATAAAAGGCACACAGATTGGAAAGGAAGAAATAAAACTTTCTTTGCCAATGACGTGACTATGTTGAATCCCAATGAATCTACCAAAAAGAAACTGGAGAAGATAAGTGATTTTAGCAACTTTGTAGGATAAAAGCTCAATATACAAAATATATTATGGGCCCTATTCAGTGAAATAAGTGCATTGATCACATATTTTGATGGTGCAGCGATGTCAAATTGTTACAACAGGTTGTATCACTTATTCTCAATTTTTGTACTTCTCTCATCATAGACTGGTAACAAAAAGTTCATGGACTGGGATCACAGACCACTATCCACATGACACACAGACTTTTATTAATTAAGGGAATCTTCCATGTATTCAGTAAGTAACTCATGTATGTTAGGCACTGTGCTGAACACAGCGTCCCCCAAAAAGAGCAAGGCTCAATTCCTAGGATAGGATCCCCAGTATAAGAAGGGGCATAAGACCAGTACACATATAATGAATATTTTCAAGAATATGTTTACAGCCATAAGTGATGAGAAATGGTTTGCATCCGAAGAATGGGAGAAAGGAAATAGAAGAGTTGTCCTGATTACAAAAATCTTAATGGTTGAGGATGTATTTGAATTTGCCATAGAGAAGCAACAACAGAGGAACCCAAACCCACTCACATAACAATGAGCTTATGGTGAGCAACTTGAGGTCTCCTATTGTTTGTTTGTTTGTTTGTTTCTGGGAAATGGACTTCTACAAAAGCTTCTGGGATTTGGAGGGGTAAAGAACAGTTGTTAAATCTCCCCCTTCTAACATCTTCCCAATACTCCAAATCCACCTCCGATTCCCAAATAAGTATGATATTCATGGCTGAAAGCCCAAGAATAACATTTCTGTACAGATTGTGACCTGTGTACCTAGAATCAGGGAAGGGAAGAAAGGGAAGATCCCCAGAAAGAAGATGATACCAAAGTTTTGCAAATATGGCAATGAGAGATGGATATTTTTTTCCTAGGCCATGTGGATTTGCTGGAATTGGGAGACATCAGTTGCAGCTCTGACACTAAATCCAGTGCTCTTTGTCTTATGCCATCTTGCCTCCCCAGACACAAGAGGAATGAACATCAACTGTAGCTGCTGTAACTGCACGTAATCAACAAACCCAAATGAGTGATCTGTGTAACAGAGTGACAGCTTTAACCTAAACACAGAGGCATATCTGGACATGAATGAAGGACTGAGGACAAGTCCCCCAGGTGTCTATTTACAGGAACATAGAAGAAGACTTCTGGGGAAAAAAAAATGTGACCAAAAGGAAGAGAACAGTGGAGGTATAGGGAAATCAATTCATCATATTAAGCCATCACTGAAAGGAGTAAAATACTAGGTTATCACTAAGACAATCCAGTGCTTATTAACTAACCCTCACATCCCCAGAAAAGTAAAAGCTACAAGATGAATGTCAACAAAATACCAGGGTGACACTGAGAGCAGTATTGGCCATGACCACGATATTAGCAAAACTAACAGTGATGTGACAACTTTTGCAGCTGATCCCGTGGTTCTGTCAACATCAGGGCTGCCTACAGTTTTAACATAAACACCATAAAATAAGGATCTTATTCCCATCTCCAACCAGAAAATGAGTTCCAAAGCACATAAAATGAACTAAAAAATAATCCCAGAAATCTTCAATAAGACACACAGTACACGTCTTCGTTTTTAAAAAATTAAGTCTGAGGATAGGACAGATTTTTTTTTAATGGATTTCTGGAATTTCCATTATCTCCAAGCTCTTTTTCTGCATCTCCTCTCCCCTTTCTGCAGACCCAGAATACAACACAGCTTTATTTTCTGGTTCACAGAAACTGAACTTTTTTTAATTAAAGCTTTTTTTCTTGTTTAGAACAGTGGTT